>NC_081335.1:5950296-7394046 GCF_022539665.2 Daphnia carinata | reverse complement strand
GTTATTGGTAGCTTCAACCAACAGATTAATCTGATCAGATGTTAGTATCCCATTTTTCACTAGTTTGTTCCATGTTTCATTTAAAGACTGCCGTTCAAGTAGTAACTGGAGATCAAACTTTATGCCAAGATCATGGCTGCTTTGAAGTGTACTGTTTAAGTGTTTTTTAGTGCTGAAACGATTGCCAAACGATCCTTTTGAAAAGGCATTTCGCTGGGATGACAAAGGACAAGACGGCATGCTCGTTTTGACACCTTTCTTTCTAAAGAAAAAAAAAAATGTCAATACTAACGATAACCCTAATTTAATCACTACACCAAATTTACCAACGATCATAGAGCAATATGACATTAGGCTGGGAACTGATTTGAAATATTCCGTTACTTATAGCTATCCATACGTCTATTGTCTAAACATAAAGTGATTTTTTCATAGTTTGAACACAAAAAATTCTGTATTTTTTAAAGAGATGTGATGCGATTAGGTACGTCTGCTAGTCTCCGGCAGCGCCTGGTTGTCAACACAAACTCCATCCGAAAACGGACCCTAGTCCTGGTGCAATCTATTGCACCGCAGCCTTTCTTGCCTTAACAAATATTTAAATTTTTAAATGTCTAAACAACGACGGTTTAGATTTCTAAATCGATCCTACTTCTGTTTTATCATTTATTTTACTTTTTTTCCTTTACAAATTTGTTGCTCATGAAACTGAAAAGAAGAAAAAAGTTTCTTTTTACCTTCTGCTCAACCAAACCGCATCTAAGAAAGAAGTACCTCATCGTATGGTATCCGTAGCATTTTTCCTATAGTGTTATACTGAATATCCGCGATTATACTGCTTCTCGGTAAATAGAAGAAATGCAGTTTTACTTCACTTAACGTGCATATCATCATTTAGAATACTATCTGCAATGTAGTTACTAATGTTTAAATAATTAATTAATTAATTATTAATGTTTTTTTATTAATGTTTATCGTGTACTTGATACAAAGACGATGAAGATGAAGAGCAAGAAGCTGGTGGCATCAGTTATCGTATAATAACAGAAATATACAACTAAACAATCTGAAAAATACGTGTATTTTCGAAAACAGATTGAAAATTAAAACAAAAAGTGCATTAAACGATTTCTTACGAAATTCATTTTTTGACATTAAAAATGAAAAAAAAATGTTTCGTCACGCTTTATCGTGCGCTACCGTTTATCTTATTCACCCTATTTGTGGATTAAACGCCTGCTATTTTATTTAATTTCAATAGCCTTGCATTCGTTTCAATTCATCGTTCAATTTCATAGAAGAGGGAAAACGCTTGATACTAGTTCAACACAAACATAAAGATGCATATCTTAAGAATTCTGTCATTACTATATTTTTTTTTTAAAGGAAGAAAGGAGGGTAGCTGTTCTTTCAGCATTCGCTTCACTGGCGCTATTTTGTCACCGCCAGCTGGAAAAGTTTGTAGATCGCCATGTTTGCAAAACTTCAGATTGGACTGTTACACCTGTACTAGCCTACTAACTTGTTGCAACCGTGGTAGATTTGGTTGGGACGATTTCTTTGAAAACTAGTCGAGTTAAGAATGTACATAAAACGGATATTTTTTTTTTTTTGAGGAAAAATGTTGAAAAATGTAATCCAGCAAGGGTACTAGGGAATGGAAAACCCGTGTTAACGAATACCCAACTAGAAGTCTGATGCACGAGCAAATGTAAAACGCAAGGGCACTCTTACACCTGGTGCTGGACGCACACGAGCTGGGACTATTGTGAACCAAGTTCGACTAGGATTCGGCAGCCTATAACCAGATGGGGAGAATATTGCATAGGTAACTTTAAACGTAGACTGTTATACGTTTATGAAGAATGTATAAAACGTGTTTAATGGAATAAAAAAATTTACAAAAAGCGATTTTTCATTTCAGGACCTTGCACTAAAGATGGGTCGGACTATTACTGGTGCAGGCGTGGATCGGCTTACGACTAGCTTGATAATTGGGACTATTGCTCACCGGAAGTGGGACTAACGCGATTCGCGTTCAAATGCAAGCCGGGACATCCGTGCGTCAAGCATGTCGGAAAAGAATACTACTGGTGTTACGTCGAATCCAATCATTTCAAATGGGATTGGGATTATTGTAGCCCGCCTTACGATCTGCATGAATTGATGGACGACTATAGCTTGAATTATGTGGGCAATTTCAACGTGCCGGACGAACAAGACTTGCATCGGAGTTGTCAAGTTAGGAGCAAACGCTCTCCGGGAGATTGGCCGAGCTATCCTTTCCTTTACCGAATTTTAGCAGGTGGGAGGATTTTACCTCAGGAACGGGACATCAACGAAGGAACTGGTCTTGACGGGATAGAAAGTAGATCGCTGCGCAACAGTCGAGAAAGACCAACTATTAACCAACGACTTCAGATTCCCATACATGTGGCGCGAAACCCAAATGACACTCCGTGGATATCAACATCGGCTAATTTTGAACTACAAGATTGCACAATTCAAAGGAACGTTGAAAATTGGAACACGCGGCAATAAACAAAAATTCTACCACTTAAAGTAAGTAAGAGATTTCGTTTAAAAAATTTGTGCTAACGGGAATTAGGGTTCTACATTTTTAGAAAAAATTGGAGGTTTTAGACTCTAAAAGTTTTCGAGCTATCCCAGAAAGTTTGTTTTTAATATAGAAACAAAAATTCTACCACTTAAAGTTTTTCGTTTAGATATCAACATCTGGTTACCATTGAATGATTCGTCGTTCATTAAGATAAAAAATAATTAATTTTTTCCTATAAATTTTATCCCCCATAAACATTAAAACTCCGTAAGGCCGTTACAAGATTGCACAATATAGTCTGGCAAACGCAGCGTATTAGGAACGTTGAATGTTGTTATTTTGTGTTTTATTTCGTCTGCTGGGTGGCTGACATATATCGTCTGCCACAATATTTGTGTTTTTATTTACAACGTTGATGAAAAAAATTAAATTTTAAAAATTAAATTACCGACATTAACAACAGGATTACTAACGGAGTTCTGATAATTCAGAGAATAATCAAATAATATTTAGTTACTATAGAGATTAAAATTCTTTATATTACTGTAAAAAAATCATCAAAATATGTATCCCATCATTTTATTTTCTCTATCTGGTTACCATAGATGTCCGTTACCTTTTTTAAACATGCTGGAAGTCAGGGCTACAAATCTATATATTTTTTAATCTAGCATCTCAATCAACGTACTGTTGTGAATTTGGATGACTATCGCATCATCGGAATGTACTACTATCATCTAATATGCAGGCACTTAATTATGCGCGTAGATGGAACGAAGTGTTAATCTATTGGGCAGTACCTTCCCAGGCAATCGTTAACAGCAGAAGATACTATTTCAATCGATACACAAATCGAGTGGAGGTTATAGAAATTTTTAATCCCAATTACTGCAGAGAAGGTTGCAACGAACAAAGACCAAAGGATGAAGATTTTTCCGATGAGGATCGCTCCTATGGCGGAGGTTACCCTAATCATGTATAGGTTAGATAATTCCGAATTGGCAAGGTTTACTCAATTAGTACCATTATGTAACTAACAATGAGATGCAATCGAGTTACTGCGCTATTTAGAAAGAGACTTAGTCGGAGAAAGTGTTCCCTAAAACTGTGAACCCTATGTTGCTTACAAAAAATTATATTTTGGTGGAACGAAAAGATGCGTTTTTTCGTTAAATAAATCAGATACGAAACTAAATGACATTTTTTCTTGTCCTTTGTGAGTTAAGCGAAATAAGCCTTAATACGTTCCCCAACCAAATCCCCCCCCCCAAACCCAACCAAAAACAATTGAAGCAACAATTTTTTTTGGTATTAAGCAGTGCATTTTCAAATTAAAACCAAAACATGATACATTCAAACCGCATTCATACTCACACACACACACACATGCACAACTCGCAATAATTTTGACTAGGATATTTACATCAAAGGAATACACATTAACACACACAGTCACTCTTACAGACATACAACAGAATTTAGTGAATGCACGCTATTAATAATTTAGGCCAATTAAAGGACAATTTCATCGCCTCGAACGTTTCTCGTCAGGAAGAGTTGCTGTAGCATCCTCTTCTCGCTTACGCTTAGCCACTGTTTGGGACGGTCCAGGATAACATCTTACGGTCAGTATCTCACCTTTAGCCTTAGCCAAAGCCTCAGCCACAGCCTTAACCTCAGCCAAAAGCTCAGCCAAAGCCTCCCGCTGAGCCTTTACCTCAGCCCAAGTCTCATCCTCATCCTCCAACTCCTCCTCCAGCTCATCCAACTGCTCCCCCATTTCCTCCAACTCCTCCTCCAGCTCTTCCAACTCTTCCGCCAACTCCCCCTTCAGCTCCTTCAACTCCTTCTCCAGCTGCTCGTCATCCTTAGCCAAAATCTCACTACAATTCTCAGCCGAAGCCTTAGTCTCTTCCTCTTCCTCTTCCTCCACATCCATATCCTCATCACTAGCCTCAGCCAAATTCTCATCTCCAGCATAAAGTAAAGCTTGAGCCAACTTCCTCACCTCATCATCCACATCCACAAGTTCAGCCTTAAACACAAACTCAGCCCAAGCGTTAGCCAAAATCCAATCCTCATCCACATCCCCATCCTCAACCTTAGTTAAATTCTCAGCCAAAGTCTCAAGGAAAGCTTTAGCCGCCTCCTTCACATCGTCATCCACATTCATAGACTCCGCCTTAATGATAAACTCAGCCCAAGCCTTAGCCGAAGCAACACCCTTAGCATCAGCCAGAGCCCAAACCTGCTCATCTTCATCCTCCTCTTCATCTTCGACTACATCCCCATCCTCAGCTTTAGCCAAATTTTTATCTCGAACATCAAGGAAAGCTTGAGCCAAATCCTTCACCTCATTGTCCACAAAAACAGGCCCAGCCTTAAGGACAAACCTAGCAAAAGCCTTAGCCATAGCCCAATGCTCCTCCTCATTGATATCCCCATCGTCAGCCTTAGCCAAATTCTCAGCCAAAGTCTCTAGGAAAGCTGTAGCCTCCTCCTTCGCCTCCTCATCCACATCCACAGACTCAGCCTTAACGATAATCTCAGCATAAGCCTTAGCCATGGCAAAAGCAACAGCCTCATCATGAGCGAAAGGCCAAGTCTCCTCTTCTTCCTCCTTCTTCTCTTCAACCTCCGTCTTCTCTTCCTGCTCCTCCACGTTTCTCTCTTCCGGTTCCGGGAACACAGGTAAATACATCTTCTTATTAGCTTGTGAATAGGTTGTTTAAAATGTGAGTTTGAATATGATAAGTAGGAGAGGTCTGCCTAGCTACTGGTTAGGTAGTTCAGCAATTTGACTTTGCTACTTTTCAAATTCAGGTAGACGATTGTTGTAATGCATTCCGCATGGCGCTCAGGCCATGCGCGACTGTTCATTCTTGAGAAGGCCAATAAGCCCTTGCCCGTGCAGTCTGTACACCATCCGGCGGACTTTAATTCAAATTGCTCATAGTCCGCCTTGGCTCGGCTCTCCCGCCACTCGCTTCCCCGTCAATAGGGGGTGGGATGGCCTGCGTGAGCAAGCAGGCCACCATTTGGGCAATTTGTACTCAAGAACGCATTGCAGACCAGGCAAAGCCTGGGTTGGGCATGCTGCAGCCAGTCTCACCTGAAGCGCGCAGGTTCGTCTTGAGACTAGCCCCATTGCCGCAGCATTAATGCTGCGGCCTAGGCCCATACCTAGGGAAAAAGAAAAAAAAAGTTTTTTAAATATTGCTCATTGGAATTTAGTCTACTTAAAATGTACGGCTAATACTTCCCGTTGGAGCGGCAGCAATCGTGTTTTTCGCCGCTTAATATCTTCGGTTATCCTCGCCAGGTAAAATATCGGGATTTCGGCGTCTTCGGTCCTCCTAATAGAGGAAAAACAGTCGTGCATTGACGATAAAGTTTGGGAACTTCCGTTTTCGGCCATCAGGTGGCACTTTCCAACGGTGTTGTGTTCTATGTTTTCGCCTGCTATTGTTTTCTTTTTCTTTTCATGCCATCAACAGCAGGCAATGCAACACCAACAGGCACTGCAAAAATAGGCACTGCAAAAACAGGCACTGGAACAACACGAACTGGAATGACACGCACTGGAACAAGACGCACTCGCACTGGAACAACACACACTGGAACAACAGGCATTGCAACACCAACGGGCCTTACGGCATCAACAAACTGCGACGCACCACAGTGGCTAACCGGGGTCGGCCGGAATTTCACCCAGTCACCATTATACTGCCAATACACAGCCTAGTAGCTCAGGGGTAATATTCTAATCATTATTTTTTTTAACCTCCTTCTCTTGTCTTGTTTCATAATTCAGGGATCGATGCTGATGACAACGGCTAAGTTTCCTTCCCTGTTAAGTCGGACTATTGTGGTGGAGTTCTGTCGACTTTGTTCTTGAAAATGACACTTTGACGAAATAGGAGTAATCGTAGTATCTCTTAACTTTTATGCCATGGTAGACTCTTTGATCTTCATTCATGCACTACATAATCAACCAGTATGATATATTTCAGCCGACTATGAGAAAATGCACCAAAGCATCAGGTAGTTCCTTTAATTATATTGTATCCGTCCTAAATTGACATTAACATTGATGATAGTTTTCTTCAATCGAGACATTCTTATGTGGTTGAACCATGGCTGACGTTCACTAGGTTCATATGAACCTATGGTTTCTAAAACAGCTTCTACTTTTCTCCCATTTATTTTTTACAATTTTTCAAGCAGCAACCGTTTGAAACTGCTGACGTTCGGCAAAACTCTTCATTCGAGCTTCGATTTCGGGGCGGAAGTGCCGGATGAGACCTTGAACGGGCCAAGCAGCACCGTCTCCCAAAGCACAAATTGTATGGCCTTCAATTTGCTTGCTTAGCTCCCATAGCATATCGATTTCTTCTGGTTTGGCGTTACCCTCAACTACGAAAAATTGAAATCCATTGATACAGAAAGCGATTAGAAAAAACAAATAAATAGATAACATTTTATAATTATTTTGCCACGTTCTTACCAAATCGATACATGATTTTGTTCATCCATCCGGTACCTGCGCGACAAGGTGTGCACTGGCCACAAGATTCGTGCTTGTAAAATTCAATAAGACGAGCGATGGCTCGGATGACGTCAGTCGGCTTGTTCATCACAATTAGGGCAGCTGTGCCTAAACCAGTTTGCGCAGCTACGAGGGCGTCAAAATCCATCAACACATCATCGCAAACTCTAAAGAAAATATTTGTAGAACTATGACTGACGAACGGCGGCTTTTTGTTCAACATACTTGCGGGGGATCATGGGTGTGGAGCTACCTCCGGGGATGACAGCCAACAAGTTGTCCCATCCACCAATCACACCACGAGCGTGGCGTTCGATCAATTCCTTTAATGGGATGGACATTTCTTCTTCAACGGTGCACGGGTTGTTGACATGACCCGAAATATTGAAAAGCTTCGTACCGGAATTTCTGGGGCGGCCAAAGCCCACAAACCAATCTCCACCTCGCCGACAAATCATCTAAATAGGTTTTCCGAATGAGTTCATATGCAATTATAAGAATTTATGACAAGCTGCGTACCGGGGCGACCGCCACCGTTTCTACGTTGGCGACGGTAGTGGGGCAACCAAAAAGACCAATATCGGTTGGGAAAGGGGGCTTCAGGCGGGGTTTACCTTGCTTGCCTTCCAAAGATTCAATCAAAGCAGTCTCTTCACCACAAATGTAAGCACCTATAACAGACCAGTTTTAGAAACTTATCGTTGCTGTAGCTATTTTGGGAACATACCTGCACCACGATGAACAAAGACATCAAAATCATATTTTGCCAATTCATCCTTGCTTATAGGCCTCATGGATTGCGACCTGTACATTAGTTCCTTCATTGTAAAACTCGCCACGAATGTAAATGTAGGCAGCGCGGGCTCCCATGGCCCGACCGGCGATGAGGCATCCTTCGATAAGCTTGTGAGGATCGTGACGCATAATCTCACGATCTTTGCACGTTCCTGGCTCGCCTTCATCAGCGTTGACAACAAGGTATTTCGGTCGACCATCTGAAGATTTATTCATGAAGCTCCATTTCATGCCGCTTGGAAAACCAGCCCCTCCACGTCCACGTAGGCCAGATTTTTTCACTTCATCTGTTTTAGTTTACATTGCCATTAACTGAAACCAACTCTTAACAACATAAATTCTCTTACTGGGTTCATATTCACCAGTTTATGTTATCACATTCTATAAAATTTCTAACAAGAACTTTAGTTTGCTTACTCAGAATCCAATCAACTCCTTTCAATAAGATTCCTTTCATTTTGTACTAGTCACCTCTTTTCAGGGCTCCTTGCAATTTCCAATCATGGCAACCATAAAGGTTGGTGAAGATACAGTCTTCATCTTTAAGTGGCCCAAATTTTGTCTGCATTCTGACAAAAGCAAAGGTCATGGTGAATGGTAAACTTGGATAACATTTTTAGCATCAATGTTGTTTCTTTTTTTACCTTAGCAGGAGGGGCAGTAGTGGTAGTATTGTATCGAGTTGAAACAACACTCAATGACTGCACACCTGAAATTAAGTAATTTACGGGTAAACATCCATCACGTAAAGGTACTGTACATGAAGTTATGCATAGCTTCAGGACAAAATTAAAATTTAATGCGTTACCGATTATCTTAAGAATTTTTGCTATGAGACATTCATGGCATGAAGAACTTACTTAGATTTGGTCTCGTAAACAGGCTCAACTTTGTTAAAGCCATGACGAAAAAAAAATTCACTCTTTCACGAAAAAAAAATCACTCTTTACCAGACCGTGAATTGTTGGAGACTGTTGGAGGCGACCGTCGACTGCAACGGTCGACGTTCGTGAATACACGTTGTTAAACCAACCGTTAGATGGCGCAAAAGCTGTTTCAAACGTCCGCTAGAAAAAAAACCGTTATTTTTCCCGCCTATTTGACAAATTGATATTCTAGAATTCTGGTTACATATCGACGTCGTCGACAGAATCTTTTTTGCGAGCAATCTACATCCTGAATAAATAAGTGAGAAATGAAACGTAAATGTCAAAAGGTCGAAGATGTAGCGTGGTGATCGTTTTGACCTCTGCATTGGGTCCAGATCAGTCGTTATGCAAATGAAAACGTAAGACGAGTATAATGAAGATGTTTTTCATCTCAAAATTTAGAAAGCATTGACTAGATGCGTTAGCAAAACTTGATCCTGATTTGGGCTTTGAGTAAATGACTTTCTACTCGTCAAACAATTGTCGGCATAATGAAATTGGCCGCAACGCTAGGTGTCGTGCAAATAGGAAAAGGGGCGTTTGCGTTCTCCTATACCCTACAGCATTTTCGTTTTATTTTTATTTTATTTTCCTTTTTCGAAGCAACAGTCTCGTTTTAGGTGGATGTGTGCACACAAACAGGATATTCTCAGCTAGTACTTTGGCAACTTCAGTTTTCTTGTGCTGTATGCCTTTTCATCGACTTCCAAGTTTTCGATAATATTTTGGGTTTTGAATTGTGTGCATAGAAATTTAACCATCTCCTTGGCATTTGTTTGTGTGTTCTTACACGTGAAACGAGAAAATATTTGTTATAGAAATGATTATATAGAACTGTATTTAGATCGTTTGGAAAGCATTCATCTTGACTTATCACGAAGAAAAACTTTAAGCAAGAAAACAAAACAAAATGCCGCTCGATTGCGGAGCTACCGTGGTGAAATACGTCCTGTGTCTGTTCAACTTTGCCCTTTTTGTGAGTATTGGCTTTATGGGAACGTTAGAGACGTGATTGGGTTACCAGATTCTAATGGATACAACTGTTTATGGGATGTAGTGGGCTGGAGCCGCTGTTTTAGGAATTGGGATCTGGTTAGCCGCCGACCAGAATTCTTTCCTCACTCTGATCAAATTTACTCAAGCTGAAAATGTGCAGGTAAAACAGACATCACTAGCAATTACAACTACCTCCATCTGTCTTTCGAAACTTACATTTTTCTTGTATTGGCACAGAATTTGGTACAGCCAGCGGTTATCACTCAAAGTGCCTACTTGTTGATTGCAGCTGGAGCTTTCATTTTCATCGTCAGTTTCCTGGGCTATTGTGGCGCTGTTAAAGAATCTCGCGTCATCAACATCCACCACGACCGAGTTGTTTCATTTGCCATTAGCAACCATGCAGGTGGCTCGACTGACTCTGCCCCCCCTCAATATCGAGCTGGCCCAAAGGAAACCATTACAAACGGCCATTCAAAAATCAGACGACGTATCGGCTGACACCACAAATGGAAATGTGATTGAAGCCATCCCACCGACGCCCCTCTCGCCGCCGACGTTCTTGTCCAAAATCCCAGCCGCGGCCCCCGAAGTCTCCCCCGCTGAAATCCTTCTGTTAAACGAACGTTATTTACTGCTGGAATGAATCGAAGGTGCCGTGTCTCCTCAAAGTCAACCACTGCGTCGCTGCATCGACACGGTCACAGAAGAGACCTACTTTTGCCGCGAATGCTCGACATCGCCTACGACGGCCACGTTGCTAGAGGCTGATCACCGCTTGAGGGATTCCGTTGTTGTGACGCCCGTCTGTCACGTCATCCATGCCGAAGGAGATGCGCACACGCCAAAGCTCTATCTCCTCTCGCCAGCCTCGTACGGCGATTTACATTCGTACTTGAGATCGAAGCGCAGATTGAAAGAGAACGAAGCGAGAAATCTATTTCGCCAAGCCGCACAGGCAGTGTTTGATTGTCATAAACACGGAGTCGTGCTAACCGATTTAAAGCTCAGACGTTTCGTATTTGCCGATCCACAAAGGTAATTCTTAAAAAAAAAAAAAAAAAAACAGTTGTGAAATTTCGAGAAGCTAATTTTGATTTCGATTTTATAAAAAGGTCCAAATTACGATTAGAGTCGCTGGAAGAAGCGATTGTGCTGGAACGATCGGATTCGGACGACGGCGTTTGGCGGAAGCACGGATATCCGGCTTACGTGACACCGGAAGTGTTGTTGAGTCGCGGCGCCCGCTACTCTGGCCGTGCAGCTGATCTTTGGTCTCTGGGCATCATCCTCTACACGCTGCTCGTCGGCCGCTATCCGTTCCAAGACTCGGAACCATTCGGACTCAATCAATGAAGTGCGGGAAGTGCAAACTAAATGCAGAATGAGTGGTTCGATTTAGTCAGTGGTTGACTGCAGATGAATGTGTCACCCACAGCTAAATTTGTTGCTTACAATCTAGCATGTTTTCTTTTTGCCAATGTTTGTTAGAGGGCTAGGCCAGTAGCCAACCTCTTACATTTATCTTGACGTAAATTTCCCATCAGAGCTTATTTCTGTTGTCACTCTATCGCACAGGCGATGGCAATTTTCTTTCGTTCGTTCAGCTACGCTACTGATGGCGATTGTAATGCATTGTACAATATGCAGGATGATACAAAATATTGAACACTTTGAATCGGTTTGTCCGGCCAGTACGTGCTTGCTGTGATCGTCAGAGTAAGCAAGTAATAACAGCTGACAAGCAAAATGTCAATGCCCAATATACATTTTGCATTTGTCTCTGAACTTGTTTCAAAATCCTTGCTGACAGGTTGTCATCAACAGATTCATCATCTGCATCGATTCTCTTTGTAGTCTATTTGGCAATATTAGGACATTAAATACCTCTAGTCAATATGCACACAAGTTCTCTTAGCCTGTTTGATTTTAAAGGCAATTGCCTTGACTCGACCTTTATTCACTGCAAATTCTTCGTCTAGTATTGGACCATACTTTTCTGTTTGAAATAGTAACAGCCTACAACTGCTTTCTAACCACTCTTCGCCCCCCACCCCCACAGAAAAAGACAAGACAATTTTGTTAGGAGGTTTAAAGCAGTGCATTTTGAAACTAGAACCAAACTGTGATATATACAAACAACATTCAAACACAAACAACATTCACAACAAGAATTTTGAAAAGATTATTCATACCAATGATACACTCATTTGCACACACACATTCACACAATTTTGCCAATACACGCTTTTACTAATTTAGGGTAATCAAAGGGGAACTTCATTTTCTTGAACGTTTCCCGTCAGGAAGGGTCGCTGGAGCATCTTCCTCCCGCTTGCGTTTAGCAACTAGTTGGGACGGTCCAGGATTGAGATGTGTCTCTGAAACAACCGTTGCTGTAGTCTTAGGCAAATTAGTATCGTTAGTTAGTCTTATTTGCTCGCATCTAGGCTTAACCACAATCTCAATCCAAGCCTCATACATAGCTTCAATCTCCTCCTTCTCATCCATATTCTCATCCCCAGCCCCAATCTCAAGCCAAGCCTTAGCCAAAGCTTTTCGTACGCTGTACATGAACTATTCCATGGCAGTGAACACTAAACTGCGATGCGGTATGATAAGAATATACTCGGTCATTGGGTTCTTTTTTTTTTTTTTAAACAAAATATTTACAGACAGATAAGAAAACATTTGAATTCTTCATTCCACCAGTATGAATCTTTTTTTTACCTTGATTTTATGGATTTTAATCCGTGGACGAGCCGTGCTGTATAAGAGCATGCCAAGATTGATAGCCGTGCCAATCAAAATGCCTTGCGACAGACCGACAAAGACGCAAAAGACGAACGTAAAGCCAAAAGGCACTAAATCAATTGCTGCGTTTCAACCAGTTGAAATTAGTCCAACGTGTGGGGGATTTCGATCGTAGTAAAAAATAAATCGTTTCACTAACTTTTTGATTTCCAAACCATCTTGACTAAGCTGACTTCCACCATGAAAATAACAGCGGAAATGATGACGGCTGCCAAGCAGCTTTTTGGAATGTAGAAAAAATAAGGCGTCAAAACCGTAATGGCCAGAAGAACAAGAGCACCTGAATAAATTCGAACAGATTTTTCTTTAAAATAAATACCCTCAAATAACGAGGTCAAGTTTCAGTTACCAGTGTAGAGTCCGCCGAAAGGCGTCCGGGCTCATTCTCATTCGTTGCGCTTCAAGCAACTATTCTTGCAACCGGTGTAACTCTAATGGATTAATACAAACGTCTAATATTAAAATATTAAATTTGCATCGCAAATAAATTGCTTACACGGAAGGTAGTCAGAATGAAATTGAGGACTTCCTTGTTGGTTTCGTCTTCAATAATACCAATCAGTTCTTGCAATTCTATCAAGTTGGGCTTGGCGCGAAACAGGGTCGAAATGGCAGCAACTCGAATCTCTGTAGTTTCTGTCGTGTTATGAATGATGGGCATTATAGCTGACAAGAATTTTTCACGATTAGAAGCGGCCAATAACTGGATGGTAATGATCACATGAGGACCAATGGTCCTTGATGCAGAACCGCTTTTTGTATGAGGAACAAGACGCTCGATAGCCGGTATCAATTTGCTGTTACGAAGTGCAATCAGCGACACCGTCATTTCCCGATGGGTCTTTGCGGCCTTAAAGGCGTCGTAAAGTATGCGAGCATATTTGTTGATGGTATCTGCCTTGCAAGGACGTTGTGTGTTTCCGCTGCAAGTAACACCAATGAGATGACCAAAAGCCAAAGTAATTGCACCTCTTAGTTCCCTATTTAAAAATTCAATTGACAGGTGAGAGCCACAGTGTATAATTTAAATCAATTTCTTTTACTTTGGCTTGATACTAGAGCTGCTCTTGAGGAGATCCTCCCAGTTGGCTAGGAGCTTCTCAGATGGCATACGCAGGTAGTAAGGTATGAGTGCTACTGTACGTTGAGCTTCGATGTCGGATATTTATCCCCGAGGATCAATCCTTTGATCATCAAAGCTGCAGGATTTGTACCCGTCAAAGGAAGAATTTCAACGTACAAGTTCCTAGATAATTACACAATCAGCAAATTTAAATTAGTATGTGGTAATAGTTTTATACTTGAGCTCATCGTCTTTTTCGATGCATTTCCATACAGCCACTAAGCTTTCCAAGCTCATGGCGGACATTAATTGAATGCAATCCGAGGTAGAGGAATCCGTCAAAACTTCTTCATTGAGAGGTGACCATCCAATGACACTATTTAGCTTCGTGAGCATCGGAACAGCCTATATTTAAACCAAATGCATTTTGTATTTACATATTTATCGATAATATTTAAAGTTCCTTTACTTTGCTACGAAGAACGAGTTGTGATTGGGGCTCCTCCGGATGGAAATAATCTTGTTCGCGAGTCAAATCAATACCATCAGCTGTTGGAATTGGATTCCTGAAGGTGTAGCGAAGATTGGCGTAGTGCTTGGTCAGACCGGGAGCGACAATGGGTTTAGTGAGAGGGCTCAACGATTTAAGCAGCAAGGTAGTGCTGCATTTCATTTTTAAAACAATGATTATGTTAGACTATTGGTTACAACAACGTGGATAAATGGTGTAATACTTAGCCCTATTGTTGAAGGGCGTTCCCGTTGGAGGGTACAGCTGAAGAGCCTGATGGCCCAATGACGAGATTGATTCAGCTTTAACCGTATTCACTGGCCGTTCCACGACTGAGCTTGTAGTAACTTTGGGTCGTGGCTAAAAGGTCGTTCTGCGCAGTTCCGCCGCAAGTAGTGGTTTCAACAGTATTGAATCCCATACTTGGGATATTGGTACATTCTCTCTGTGTGCGTTGCTTGAAAAGCAGGAAGCGACCTTTTCCATCATCACTAAAAGAATAACTTGTATTACATGTACCACTAATAGTGTCCTGCAAATCCGATAAAGGTTGGTTACGATTGATATCATGATATTTGCACTATAGTCCACTTAACCTCAACAACGCGCATGTATGCTGTTTCTTCTTTACCGATATCTCCGATGTAGAAATCCATCTGCAGGTTAGTTGCCAAGGCTTTCTTGAAGTTCACCGACCATTCGGCATCCCACGAATCGGTATAAAATCCGGTAATCTGATCAAACAAGACAAAATTGCAAATGAATAAACCTTGACAAATTTTAATTTATCGTTATCCTGTCCTTAGTTTTGAATTACGTTATTAAACCGAAAATAACAAATTGTTTTATTACTTTTCCATTTAATAAGGTGAGTTTAAGCGGTTTTTCTAATGATGCGAGATCGAGCTTCTTCAGAAACTTGATGGTGTTGAACGGCGTCTCGGGTCCATTGTGTATTCCCAAGGTCAGATCCGATAGCTATTATTCGAAAATTTATTACTAGGATTGGTAAACTAAATTTTATTGTTTGCCTTACTTTTAGAGTAGCTATTCCCGGTTGTTTTTGGATGATGAGGTTGCCACGAATCCCAAAAGAAGAGCTGAACAATGTCGGCTCACGAACACCCGTCATGGTGTACGCCTGGTAACTGTACTGATATTCTTGCCCATCTTCAAACAAACCTGTGATACATGAATTATTAAATGCCATTAATCAATGATAATAAAAGGTAAGAATAGTAAAAGTTTTGCAAATACCTTCTGCTTTGCAGCGAATGGTAAGGAAGAGCACGAGAATTAACACGCTCAACCGTGCCATAGTAACTCGTGAATGTCTGTATTATCGTCTAGTAGGGAAGAGTCAGACAAACACTGCAAACAGAATTTTCCATCGGACTCGTTTCTAGATTGGCGTTGCTCAGATTCGTTTGCCCCATTGAAACAAAGGTCATCGATACAGTTCATCGAATGTGAAACAGGAAACTTTTCCTGATCAGAACAAAAACCCAAAGATCAAAGTTTGCTGGCACTCTTCATTCGTCAAGAATCAAGTACTTGAGGAAATCATTACAACACAAGGGTCAATCAATGCCACCCTAACAAATAACATATATACTGGTAAAATTCTTTCGGCCATGTTAGCAGTATACGTAATGGACGCGAAAGAAAGATGATGTTAACTGAAAAAAGGGGCTTTCTGTAGGCTGTGGTCGTGGCCTCGTGGTTGAAAGTGTGTTTCGCAATTGTTTATTTTCCACTGTTCTTTTATTGTGCTATGTCGACCACCATACCATACCAGCCTAGCCAAATAAAGAGGACGGGTGAGGTTCTTTGGCGCGAACTCACAATGGCGCTAGCGGATGGTGGTAGACAAACATGGATAAAAGAACAGTGAAATGTACTCTGATTGCCGGAAAACTATCGATTACAATTAGTGTTGGAATGCCAGAGCTCAGATGAAGATCGAAAGCATCCACGCTCTAATGTATTAACGCTTGCACCAGCAAACGCAATTCTTTTGTCGAACCTTTCAAAATGAACAGTATTTCCATTGAAATTGTATGATATCTATATGAAGAGAAAAACGTTTGAAAACAAACGTATTGTTTCAGAGGCCTACGAAAAGAACATTGCTTGTTGAGGGTTTGCCAAAGTGCAACCCTCGTTACACAGCCGAACTTCCTAATGAGACAACTATGCGTCCTTTTCATAACGAAGAACACTCCTGTTGTAAGAGACGAGCCCCTTGCATTTGGTTCTATCCTATTGGCAACTGTTTACACCACCAAGTAAAAGCAAAGATGCAACCGTCACAATCTCGTGATATGCGTTCCTCTGCTAAAAGGACTTGGAGTACATAAAAAAAAAAGTATTTCGAGAACGTAGTTGAAAAGTGTAGATGGAAGCCAAAAAACAATATCAACTAAAATTACGCAACGGCTGTATAGCTTCCCGCTAAATAAGTCAAGACGAGAGTGTTCACAGACGTATTTCGGATCAGTCGAGACCGACCGTCTGATACGGTGAGAAGTATACCTGAAACTGTGCGAAACAGCATTTACAATTCCGCTATGGCACTCCAAAGATTGCAAATTCAACATTGTCGAGTGTTTTCTAGTTTGATCAATAACCAATTTAATCTTCGACGAAATCAGTCTGTTTTGGCAACACCTGACGAAAATCCCAGGATTTTAATCACCGGTAAGTTTTGCACATTCATCAGTTAAACTAACAGTTTTATACGTTCAAATGTTGAATTGAAAATAAATATTTCTTAAATGAATTTAGGTGGACTGGGTCAACTTGCAACTGGATTGGCTAAAATCCTACGTGAAAAGTATGGCAAAGACAATGTCATCATATCCGACATTCTTAAACCATCGAAAGAAGTAGTCGAAGCCAAATTCAATTCTTCATTCCACTACTATGAATATTTTTTTTTACCTTGATTTATAGGATTTTAATCCGTGGACGAGCCATGCTGTATAAGAGCATGCCAAGATTGATAGCCGTGCCAATCAAAATGCCTTGCGACAGACCGACAAAGACGCAAAAGGACGAACGTAAAGCCAAAAGGCACTAAATCAATTGCTGCGTTTCAACCAGTTGAAATTAGTCCAACGTGTGGGGGATTTCGATCGTAGTAAAAAATAAATCGTTTCACTAACTTTTTGATTTCCAAACCATCTTGACTAAGCTGACTTCCACCATGAAAATAACAGCGGATCTGATGACGGCAGCCAAGCAACTTTTTGGAATGTAAAAAAAGTAAGGCGTCAAAACCGTAATGGCCAGAAGTGCAAGAGCACCTGAATAAAACAGATTTTAATTTAAAATAAATACTCTCAAATAAAGAGGTAAGTTTTCCGTTACCAGTGTAGAGTCCGCCGAAAGGCGTGCGGACGCCTCTGGCGGCATTAACGACCGTGCGTGAAAATGCGCATGTCACTGGAAACGATGACGCAAACGATCCTAAAATGTTGCTAGTACCGATGGCGATCATCTCTTGACTGACATCAATGCGACTCCCTTTGGCTATCCATTTGCAATTCCACGTAATCCAGACATGATTCAAAGAAAAAAACATAACATCATCTCCGTATGGCAGCTGCTTTGATTGACCCTACCTAAGGATTTGGCAATCGCAATCGATTCAATTACGGTGACCAGTGGAGAAATGTAGAGCGAAGAGCCTAGATTTTTGCAAATGTCCACAAAAGAGTATGTCTTTCCGTCTGCCTCAAACGAAAAGGGCGGCGCTCTGAATGGAGAGAATCCGCTAGGAATCTCACCTAAATGTATACACGTTACCTATTTAAAGTTAAAATTTGCTCGTTTGCTGACTAAGAGCTGCGGCACTTTTAACAAAATGAGATGCGTTGCTTTTTAATAGCGAAATAGTTTGGTCTTCTGTTTTTGCAAGGGATTCATTTAACTAGAAATATATTGAGATGTGCGTTTTTTTTCTTTTGGTTTACTAACTTTCTTAACCCCCGCCCTATAGCAGTGAAACACAAGACAATTTTGATAAGGTGTTTAAAGCTGTACATTTTAAAATTCCAACCAAAGTGTGGTACATACAAACAACATTCATTCTCACATACACACACACATACACAACAAGTAATTTTGACTAGATGATTTGTACCAAATAAATTACACACTTGCACACACACTTGCACACACACATTCATACGCAATTTTGGAAATATAAGCTATTCTTAACTTAGGCTATTAAAAGGAAAATTGATAATTATAGTTGTAAAAGCTCTGCCGACACCATGGGGGCATACCATATTCTGGGTCAGTCTTAGGCAGCGGCGGTCGAACCGGACGTTGCGACAGCGGAACTGGCCTACTCGTCAGGTCCTTGGATGGAAGCAAACCCTCGAATAGGCTGCTATGTAGGTTTTTAATCTCCGCCTTGGTCTGTGCCGCTGAACGTCCAGCTGTAGCCTTGAAGCGGACAGGGTCTTTGTAGTCCTTGAAATTCAGATCCTTGAAGCGCTTCTGCGCAGGAAGGGTTGCTTGCGCATCCTCTTCCCGCTTCCGCTTGGCCATCGAGTCATTGGGTAATTCTCGGGATGGTGATTGGCACGGCAAGCCAGGATCTGATTTCGGCAATGATGGCAATGGTGATCGGATATGACAGTCTACCAAGGGCTTTGGCTTATCAGTCAGCTGCTTTGGTATTCTTGCTGGTAGTGGAAGCTTACCCCCAAACAGACTGGCGTAAAGACTGCCCGCCTTGGCTCTGGCCGCTACCGCTGGATCAATGACAGGTGCCTGCAAGAGATTAGGAACTTTAGTTTTTGCCACATTATTATCATTAGCGAGCCTTTGCTTAGTAATACGCCCAACCCGTTTCGGCTTAGTTTGTAACTTGTTTATATCGTCTAATGATAATAATGGTGGAAGCCGAATGACTTCTTTTGAATTGGTTCCCTCAAAACGTTTCTTATATACAAAAGGTGATGGTGCGTCATACCGCTTACGCTTAGCCGGCAAGTCGTTAGGTTTTGGAGTATCAATCAGCGGCATTGGCTTATTAATAAGCTGCTTTGCTTCTGGTTCTGGTTTCGTTGCTGGTTTTAGAACCTTATTGCCGAACATAGCGCGATGGAGACTTGCAATTTTCGCACTGGTCGCTAACACCTTACGCATTTGAGGTGCAACGGGTGCCATTTTCTTATCAGCTTATTAATCGAAGGTATAGAATATGAGTTTGAGTTTGTGGAGTAGGAGAGGTCTGCCTAGCTACTGGTTAGGTAGTTCAGCAATTAAACTTTGCTATGGAACCTTTTTTGTTGTCGTATGTGAGTTAGGCGAAATAAGCCTTAATATCCTCCCCAACCACCACCCCCCCCCTCCAAACCAACCAAATAAAATTGAGACAAGACAATTTTTTTAGGTATTAAGCAGTGCATTTTCAAATTAAAACCAAAGCATGATACATTCAAACCACATTCATACTCATACACACACACATCAAGCAATAATTTTGACTAGGATATTTACATCAAAGGTATACACATTCACACACACAGTCATTCTTACAGAATTTCGTGAATGCACGCTACTAATAACTTAGACTAACTAAAGGAGGATTTTCATCGTCTTGAACGTTTCTCGTCAGGAAGAGTTGCCGTCGCATCTTCTTCCCGCTTACGCTTACCCACTGGTTTGGACGGTCCAGGATTGGCAGGTGTCTCTGAAAAAACAATAGCTTTAGTCACAGCCAAATTATTACCGTTATTAAGTTTTTGCTTAGCCTCAGCCTCGGCCTTAGCCTCAGCCAATAGTGCTTGCAGAGCTCGCTTTCTCTTGGCCTCCAACACGTTCCTCTCTTCTTGTGATTGTTCCCGTGCCACCCGTATGCGTCTAGGTCTTACGTCCCTGTATGTTTCTTCCACAGGAAGCAATTTTCCCGGTGGTAGCTGGCGCATCGTATCAGGTTCTGGTTGCGGCAGCACAGGTATCAATATCCGTTGTAGCCGATTTAGATCAATCGAAACTGGTAGATATGGTCGAACGGTTGCCATTTTCTTGTTAGCTGGTGAATAGGTTGTTTGAAATGTGAGTTGAATATGGTAAGTAGGAGAGGTCTGCCTAGCTATTGGTTAGATAGTTCAGCAATTAAACTTTGCTACTTTTCAAATTCAGGTAGACGATTGTATGTAATGCATTCCGCATGGCGCTGAGGCCATGCGCGACTGTTCATTCTTGAGAAGGCCAATAAGCCCTTGCCCGTGCAGTCTGTACACCATCCGGCGGACTTTAATTCAAATTGCTCATAGTCCGCCTTGGCTCGGCTCTCCCGCCACTCGCTTCCCCGTCAATAGGGGGTGGGATGGCCTGCGTGAGCAAGCAGGCCACCATTTGGGCAATTTATACTCAAGAACGCATTGCAGACCAGGCAAAGCCTGGGTTGGGCATGCTGCAGCCAGTCTCACCTGAAGCGCGCAGGTTCGTCTTGAGACTAGCCCCATTGCCGCAGCATTAATGCTGCGGCCTAGGCCCATACCTACGGAAAAAGAAAAAAAAGTTTTTTAAATATTGCTAATTGGAATTCAGTCTACTTAAAATGTACGGCTAATACTTCCCGTTGAAGCGGCAGCAATCGCGTTTTTCGCCGCTTAATATCTTCGGTTATCACCACCAGGTAAAATATCGGGATTTTGGCGTCTACGGTCCCCCTAATAGCCCAATTGCCGCAGCATTAATGCTGCGGCCTAGGCCCATACCTAGGGAAAAAGAAAAAAAAGTTTTTTAAAACGGCTCATTGGAATTAAGCTATTGAAAAAGTACGGCTAATACTTCCCGTTAGGGCGGCAGCAATCGCGATTCTCCCCGCTTAATATCTTCGGTTATCGCCGCTAGGTGTAATATCGGGATTTCGGCGTCTTCGGTCCTCCTATATATAGTAAAAGCAGTCGTGAACTTACGATAACATATTATTATAACTTCCGTTTTCGGCCACCAGGCGGCACTTTCCAACGGTGTTGCGTCCTTCGCCTGCTATTGTTTTCTTTTTCTTTTCATTTTCAGTATATTTTCCAAGTTTTTTTTATTTATATTGAATTTTTATTTCGTGTATGTGGAAGATAAATGACAAGAATGTTATTGGTTGGTTCGGATTTAAGCCTTCTTTCTTTGGCGTAGTGTGAGTTGGAGCAGCCGTCGGCAAATGTGAAAAACCCCGTAAGACAAAACGTTGTATTTCTTTTGTTTTGATGAGAATAATTTAAAAAGTGTTGCAGTTTTTTGCATAGACCATGTAAAACAACAAAGCCATGCTCTTATGGTATTGACAGCAGACTGCTGCGTTTATGAAAATTGCAAGCATAATGTTGAAAGAAAGAGGCTGCAATGTGACCCTTCTCCTGACACAGGTATTAAGTTTCATTTTGTTAAGTAGTTTAGGAAGTTTTTTCTGTTTTTAACTAAGAAACTACCTGTTAAATATATTCTAACAGAAGCTACTGTGTAAGTGAATTAATATTGAGTTGTTAAATGACTCATAGCAATCCAAAATCGATAACAGGATTCCCATACAGGGAACTCAAGTACCAATGCCGATGTAAAATTATGAGAAAAATGTATAGCATTTGCTTTTATTTTCACATTTCAGTGGTATTAGAGAAAGCTAGAAGTAGAAGAAAAACCTAATTAATCATTCTTCTGTATTAGTCTGATTTGCCAGATTTTCCTGAGCCAATAGCTAGAAACAACATCGAACCTCTCAACTAATGTTTTCGTTCTTTATTTCCCTTACGCCTGATCCTTTTGATCTCTGCCTTCTTTCCTCCTTGTGTCAAAATCCCTAGAAACCATCGTCCTTCCTGCACGCAACACATTCAAATTTGGGTTTGTTTTGTTTATGTTTTTCATTTTTTGTATTTTGATTGTCAATAATTAATTTTAATAATAATAATTTTTTTTTTCTATTTCAACAGAATTCCCGCAGCTAACATATCCGATGCCTGGTGATATTTAGTCTTGGTCTTCAGATTATTATATTTCACTAAAAAAAATGGCAGCTACGTCACTTGCCCTTAAACATCTGAACACAGGACGGCGGGGTTGGTTTTCCCAAGGCTTGCTTTCGGTATTCCGTGTTCTTCGTGATGTTGTTTCTCATCAAATTGCATACATATGTGCCTTCTCTCTCCTTTTATTTTTAATATTAGCCTTAGCCATTAAGATATGAATGTAATTTTATGGCTGACAGTTTTGAAGGGATAGCGAAGAGAGGTATCTTATGTTTCTTTTTCATTCCGAAGTGCTTTGGAAATAGAGAACATACACCAACCTACCTGGTTTTTCATTTATTGTTTTCATTAATTTTACGCTATTTTTCATACTTCTGGTTTTATCCGCAGAAACGGATGAATTTTACATTTGTGTGTAGTAGAGACGATGACTAAAAGGTAGGATATCGAATTTATTGATCGCTCTATGCTTGTATTAATCAACCATTTCTTCGTCTCTGCAAGCAGAGTGCAACAGTTCACGGCGGATTTCTGGTGTCAACGTATGGTGTTTGTGAACAGTGATTAGCTGAGGCAATGCCTCTTTCTGTTCACTACTACGCTCCGCTTTGTATCGCTGACAAAACGTCAACAGCGACTGATGCCACAAAACGGGCATTTCCCTTGAATCGAGCTGAAATCTGTAAAAAAAAAAAAAAAATTTCAAAAACGTTAACTAACGAGTTTTATCGAGTTTGCATTCGACAAGAAAATACTCACGTGAAGAAATGGTGAACAGCTGCATCAACTACACGATACGGCAAAGCGTACTTTTTGTCGAAAAAGATCCGCAGGAAAATTGAATTCAATCCACCGTAGTTCATTTCAGCTAGCTTTAATATGGCCGCAGCAGAGTGTAGGACAGGAATGGAGCATCGCGAAATGACGGAGCCCACAATGATAGCTTCTCTTAAGGTGCAGGTGCCACTCTGGGATACATAATTAGAAAGAAGAAAAAAATGTAACTATTTATATTCATTCTTCCATAAAACGGCGCATTCCTGGTAAAGCAACCGTCAAAATAGAAAAAGAAAAAAAAAATAAGGAGATTGATTTTGCATTTCTCCCAAGAGGTATTTCAACCCAAGTTACCCAAGCGCCAGTACGTACCGTAATCTGCCTATTCAGCTCCACAGTGTCTTACTTAGTACACCTGCCATTACGTGTCTTAGGCGAAACTCAGGAAACGACCATTGTGACTATTACTCATGCAACAGGGACAATTATCTCGTCTTGCACACAAAATCTAGATTTCCTTTTTTTCATTGTATTACACTCACGACAGGGTGAGTGGTCGTCAACATTTCAAAACGACCTTCGCTTGACAAAGTACCGAGAAATTTGGCATACAGCTGGTAGCTATGCAAGAGGGCCACCAGCGGCACATTTCACAAGATACTGCAAGTTAACCTTTCACGGCCATTTCCTTCTAAATTCACCTGAAGTTCGTTTTTTTTTGCCCTTCTTTTGTGTTATTTTCGTGCAGCGTTACATATCGCGAAAAGCTAACTCTATTCGTTTCATTCCTTCCGTCACGATGATTTTGAAAATAAAAGATAAGAAACATGAAAATCGAAAACAAACGAGACGAATTCGAAAGACGGAAGTTATCGGAAACAAGATAGACGTCATGCTGCCAAGGTTGATGTATGTGATGCTATCGTTGTTTCGTATTATGCGCACCACATCAAGATTGGGGGGTGGGGGTTTCCGTTTTTATATTTACTCACGAGATAAGCAAATTTCACGCTGCGTGTGCAGTTTCTACACAATGTTGACACTCGTTTGTTGGGATAATTGGCTATTAATAAGTTCGACACAGATAGCAGACGAAGACGGCAAAATATTTAAAGAACAATTCACAGCGCTGTGTCGTGATTATCAACTCGTACGACGGGCGGTACTTGGTCCGTCCCGCTATTTCCATCGACGCTCGAAGAGAACTCTAGCGACGTGTGCTCTGCCACGGGAGGGTTTTTGTTTGACAATGGGTCAACAGATATACATACATCACGTGTAGAAATATCCCTGAGCAAAATTTGCATATCTTCACCTTCGTTGAGCATGTGAAAATCACACCCCATACGGGACAAAATGAGCAAAACTTCAGGTTTGAGTCGGGTCAAAAT
The DNA here is from genome assembly GCF_022539665.2 of Daphnia carinata. Lineage (NCBI taxonomy): Eukaryota > Metazoa > Arthropoda > Branchiopoda > Diplostraca > Daphniidae > Daphnia > Daphnia carinata. Next base: position 7,369,670 of record NC_081335.1, on the reverse strand, counting down.
GAGTTTGTGCCCGTGTTTCTGTAGCCTCTTGATCATGTTGTCAAAGCCCTGTGTATAAACGACATTTGGGTTTGGTTAGGGGAATGATTATATCATTTTTTTAAAGTGTCATTTTACGTAAGCCGTGGTAAAATCCGCTGCGGAGACGTGGCTCATGTCGATCACTACGATAATACCAGGATATAGCGCCGAAGCTTTTCGTACGCTGGACATGAACTATTCCATGGCGGTGAACACTAAACTGCGATGCGGTATGATAAGAAGAAACTCGGTCATTGGGTTCTTTTTTTTTTTTTTAAACAAAATATTTACAGACAGATAAGAAAACATTTGAATTCTTCATTCCACCAGTATGAATTTTTTTTTTACCTTGATTTTATGGATTTTAATCCGTGGACGAGCCGTGCTGTATAAGAGCATGCCAAGTTTGGTAGCCGTTCCAATCAAAATGCCTTGCGACAGACCGACAAAGACGCAAAAGACGAACGTAAAGCCAAAAGGCACTAAATCAATTGCTGCGTTTCAACCAGCAGAAGTTAGTCCAACGTGCGGGGATTACGACGGTAGTAAAAAATGAATCGTTTCACTAACTTTTTGATTTCCAAACCATCTTGACTAAGCTGACTTCCACCATGAAAATAACAGCGGAAATGATGACGGCTGCCAAGCAGCTTTTTGGAATGTAGAAAAAATAAGGCGTCAAAACCGTAATGGCCAGAAGAACAAGAGCACCTGAATAAATTCGAACAGATTTTTCTTTAAAATAAATACCCTCAAATAACGAGGTCAAGTTTCAGTTACCAGTGTAGAGTCCGCCGAAAGGCGTCCGGGCTCATTCTCATTCGTTGCGCTTCAAGCAACTATTCTTGGAACCGGTGTAACTCTAATGGATTAATACAAACGTCTAATATTAAAATATTAAATTTGCATCGCAAATAAATTGCTTACACGGAAGGTAGTCAGAATGAAATTGAGGACTTCCTTGTTGGTTTCGTCTTCAATAATACCAATCAGTTCTTGCAATTCTATCAAGTTGGGCTTGGCGCGAAACAGGGTCGAAATGGCAGCAACTCGAATCTCTGTAGTTTCTGTCGTGTTATGAATGATGGGCATTATAGCTGACAAGAATTTTTCACGATTAGAAGCGGCCAATAACTGGATGGAAATGATCACATGAGGACCAATGGTCCTTGATGCAGAACCGCTTTTTGTATGAGGAACAAGACGCTCGATAGCCGGTATCAATTTGCTGTTACGAAGTGCAATCAGCGACACCGTCATTTCCCGATGGGTCTTTGCGGCCTTAAAGGCGTCGTAAAGTATGCGAGCATATTTGTTGATGGTATCTGCCTTGCAAGGACGTTGTGTGTTTCCGCTGCAAGTAACACCAATGAGATGACCAAAAGCCAAAGTAATTGCACCTCTTAGTTCCCTATTTAAAAATTCAATTGACAGGTGAGAGCCACAGTGTATAATTTAAATCAATTTCTTTTACTTTGTCTTGATACTAGAGCTGCTCTTGAGGAGATCCTCCCAGTTGGCTAGGAGCTTCTCAGATGGCATACGCAGGTAGTAAGGTATGAGTGCTACTGTACGTTGAGCTTCGATGTCGCATATTTTATCCCCGAGGATCAATCCTTTGATCATCAAAGCTGCAGGATTTGTACCCGTCAAAGGAAGAATGTCAACGTACAAGTTCCTAGATAATTACACAATCAGCAAATTTAAATTAGTATGTGGTAATAGTTTTATACTTGAGCTCATCGTTTTTTCAATATTTCCATACAGCCACTAAGCTTTCCAAGCTCATGGCGGACATTAATTGAATGCAATCCGAGGTAGAGGAATCCGTCAAAACTTCTTCATTGAGAGGTGACCATCCAATGACACTTTTTAGCTTCGTGAGCATCTGAACAGCCTATATTTAAACGAAATGCATTTTGTATTTACATATTTATCGATAATATTTGAAGTTCCTTTACTTTGCCACGAAGAACGAGCTGTGATTGGGGCTCCTCCGGATGGAAATAATCTTGTTCGCGAGTCAAATTAATACCATCAGCTGTTGGAATTGGATTGATGAAGGTGTAGCGAAGATTGGCGTAGTGCTTGGTCAGACCGGGAGCGGCAATGGGTTTAGTGAGAGGGCTCAACGATTTAAGCAGCAAGGTAGTGCTGCATTTCATTTTTAAAACAATGATGATGTTAGACTATTGATTACAACAACGTGGATAAATGGTGTAATACTTAGCCCTATTGTTGAAGGGCGTTCCGGTTGGAGGGTACAGCTGAAGAGCCTGATGGCCCAATGACGAGATTGATTCAGCTTTAACCGTATTCACTGGCCGTTCCACGACTGAGCTTGTAGTAACTTTGGGTCGTGGCTAAAAGGTCGTTCTGCGCAGTTCCGGCGCAAGTAGTGGTTTCAACAGTATTGAATCCCATACTTGGGATATTGGTACATTCTCTCTGTGTGCGTTGCTTGAAAAGCAGGAAGCGACCTTTTCCATCATCACTAAAAGAATAACTTGTATTACATGTACCACTAATAGTGTCCTGCAAATCCGATAAAGGTTGGTTACGATTGATATCATGATATTTGCACTATAGTCCACTTAACCTCAACAACGCGCATGTATGCTGTTTCTTCTTTACCGATATCTCCGATGTAGAAATCCATCTGCAGGTTAGTTGCCAAGGCTTTCTTGAAGTTCACCGACCATTCGGCATCCCACGAATCGGTATAAAATCCGGTAATCTGATCAAACAAGACAAAATTGCAAATGAATAAACCTTGACAAATTTTAATTTATCGTTATCCTGTCCTTGGTTTTGAATTATGTTATTAAACCGAAAATAACAAATTGTTTTATTACCTTTCCATTTAAGAAGGTGAGTTTAAACGGTTTTTCTAATGATGCGAGATCGGGCTTCTTCAGAAACTTGATGGTGTTGAACAGCGTCTCGGGTCCATTGTGCATTCCCAAGGTCAGATCCGATAGCTATTATTCGAAAATTTATTACTAGGATTGGTAAACTAAATTTTATTGTTTGCCTTACTTTTAAAGTAGCTATTCCCGGTTGTTTTTGGATGATGAGGTTGCCACGAATCCCAAAAGAAGAGCTGAACAATGTCGGCTCACGAACACCCGTCATGGTGTACGCCTGGTAACTGTACTGATATTCTTGCCCATCTTCAAACAAACCTGTGATACATGAATTATTAAATGCCATTAATCAATGATAATAAAAGGTAAGAATAGTAAAAGTTTTGCAAATACCTTCTGCTTTGCAGCGAATGGTAAGGAAGAGCACGAGAATTAACACGCTCAACCGTGCCATAGTAACTCGTGAATGTCTGTGTTATCGTCTAGTAGGGAAGAGTCAGACAAACACTGCAAACAGAATTTTCCATCGGACTCGTTTCTAGATTGGCGTTGCTCAGATTCGTTTGCCCCATTGAAACAAAGGTCATCGATACAGTTCATCGAATGTGAAACGGGAAACTTTTCCTGATCAGAACAAAAACCCAAAGATCAAAGTTTGCTGGCACTCTTCATTCGTCAAGAATCAAGTACTTGAGGAAATCATTACAACACAAGGGTCAATCAATGCCACCCTAACAAATAACATATATACTGGTAAAATTCTTTCGGCCATGTTAGCAGTATACGTAATGGACGCGAAAGAAAGATGATGTTAACTGAAAAAAGGGGCTTTCTGTAGGCTGTGGTCGTGGCCTCGTGGTTGAAAGTGTGTTTCGCAATTGTTTATTTTCCACTGTTCTTTTATTGTGCTATGTCGACCACCATACCATACCAGCCTAGCCAAATAAAGAGGACGGGTGAGGTTCTTTGGCGCGAACTCACAATGGCGCTAGCGGATGGTGGTAGACAAACATGGATAAAAGAACAGTGAAATGTACTCTGATTGCCGGAAAACTATCGATTACAATTAGTGTTGGAATGCCAGAGCTCAGATGAAGATCGAAAGCATCCACGCTCTAATGTATTAACGCTTGCACCAGCAAACGCAATTCTTTTGTCGAACCTTTCAAAATGAACAGTATTTACATTGAAATTGTATGATATCTATATGAAGAGAAAAACGTTTGAAAACAAACGTATTGTTTCAGAGGCCTACGAAAAGAACATTGCTTGTTGAGGGTTTGCCAAAGTGCAACCCTCGTTACACAGCCGAACTTCCTAATGAGACAACTATGCGTCCTTTTCATAACGAAGAACACTCCTGTTGTAAGAGACGAGCCCCTTGCATTTGGTTCTATCCTATTGGCAACTGTTTACACCACCAAGTAAAAGCAAAGATGCAACCGTCACAATCTCGTGATATGCGTTCCTCTGCTAAAAGGACTTGGAGTACATAAAAAAAAAAGTATTTCGAGAACGTAGTTGAAAAGTGTAGATGGAAGCCAAAAAACAATATCAACTAAAATTACGCAACGGCTGTATAGCTTCCCGCTAAATAAGTCAAGACGAGAGTGTTCACAGACGTATTTCGGATCAGTCGAGACCGACCGTCTGATACGGTGAGAAGTATACCTGAAACTGTGCGAAACAGCATTTACAATTCCGCTATGGCACTCCAAAGATTGCAAATTCAACATTGCCGAGTGTTTTCTAGTTTGATCAATAACCAATTTAATCTTCGACGAAATCAGTCTGTTTTGGCAACACCTGACGAAAATCCCAGGATTTTAATCACCGGTAAGTTTTGCACATTCATCAGTTAAACTAACAGTTTTATACGTTCAAATGTTGAATTGAAAATAAATATTTCTTAAATGAATTTAGGTGGACTGGGTCAACTTGCAACTGGATTGGCTAAAATCCTACGTGAAAAGTATGGCAAAGACAATGTCATCATATCCGACATTCTTAAACCATCGAAAGAAGTAGTCGAAGCCAAATTCAATTCTTCATTCCACTACTATGAATATTTTTTTTTACCTTGATTTATAGGATTTTAATCCGTGGACGAGCCATGCTGTATAAGAGCATGCCAAGATTGATAGCCGTGCCAATCAAAATGCCTTGCGACAGACCGACAAAGACGCAAAAGACGAACGTAAAGCCAAAAGGCACTAAATCAATTGCTGCGTTTCAACCAGCAGAAGTTAGTCCAACGTGCGGGGATTACGACGGTAGTAAAAAATGAATCGTTTCACTAACTTTTTGATTTCCAAACCATCTTGACTAAGCTGACTTCCACCATGAAAATAACAGCGGATCTGATGACGGCAGCCAAGCAACTTTTTGGAATGTAAAAAAAGTAAGGCGTCAAAACCGTAATGGCCAGAAGTGCAAGAGCACCTGAATAAAACAGATTTTAATTTAAAATAAATACTCTCAAATAAAGAGGTAAGTTTTCCGTTACCAGTGTAGAGTCCGCCGAAAGGCGTGCGGACGCCTCTGGCGGCATTAACGACCGTGCGTGAAAATGCGCATGTCACTGGAAACGATGACGCAAACGATCCTAAAATGTTGCTAGTACCGATGGCGATCATCTCTTGACTGACATCAATGCGACTCCCTTTGGCTATCCATTTGCAATTCCACGTAATCCAGACATGATTCAAAGAAAAAAACATAACATCATCTCCGTATGGCAGCTGCTTTGATTGACCCTACCTAAGGATTTGGCAATCGCAATCGATTCAATTACGGTGACCAGTGGAGAAATGTAGAGCGAAGAGCCTAGATTTTTGCAAATGTCCACAAAAGAGTATGTCTTTCCGTCTGCCTCAAACGAAAAGGGCGGCGCTCTGAATGGAGAGAATCCGCTAGGAATCTCACCTAAATGTATACACGTTACCTATTTAAAGTTAAAATTTGCTCGTTTGCTGACTAAGAGCTGCGGCACTTTTAACAAAATGAGATGCGTTGCTTTTTAATAGCGAAATAGTTTGGTCTTCTGTTTTTGCAAGGGATTCATTTAACTAGAAATATATTGAGATGTGCGTTTTTTTTTTCTTTTGGTTTACTAACTTTCTTAACCCCCGCCCTATAGCAGTGAAACACAAGACAATTTTGATAAGGTGTTTAAAGCTGTACATTTTAAAATTCCAACCAAAGTGTGGTACATACAAACAACATTCATTCTCACATACACACACACATACACAACAAGTAATTTTGACTAGATGATTTGTACCAAATAAATTACACACTTGCACACACACTTGCACACACACTTGCACACACACATTCATACGCAATTTTGGAAATATAAGCTATTCTTAACTTAGGCTATTAAAAGGAAAATTGATAATTATAGTTGTAAAAGCTCTGCCGACACCATGGGGGCATACCATATTCTGGGTCAGTCTTAGGCAGCGGCGGTCGAACCGGACGTTGCGACAGCGGAACTGGCCTACTCGTCAGGTCCTTGGATGGAAGCAAACCCTCGAATAGGCTGCTATGTAGGTTTTTAATCTCCGCCTTGGTCTGTGCCGCTGAACGTCCAGCTGTAGCCTTGAAGCGGACAGGGTCTTTGTAGTCCTTGAAATTCAGATCCTTGAAGCGCTTCTGCGCAGGAAGGGTTGCTTGCGCATCCTCTTCCCGCTTCCGCTTGGCCATCGAGTCATTGGGTAATTCTCGGGATGGTGATTGGCACGGCAAGCCAGGATCTGATTTCGGCAATGATGGCAATGGTGATCGGATATGACAGTCTACCAAGGGCTTTGGCTTATCAGTCAGCTGCTTTGGTATTCTTGCTGGTAGTGGAAGCTTACCCCCAAACAGACTGGCGTAAAGACTGCCCGCCTTGGCTCTGGCCGCTACCGCTGGATCAATGACAGGTGCCTGCAAGAGATTAGGAACTTTAGTTTTTGCCACATTATTATCATTAGCGAGCCTTTGCTTAGTAATACGCCCAACCCGTTTCGGCTTAGTTTGTAACTTGTTTATATCGTCTAATGATAATAATGGTGGAAGCCGAATGACTTCTTTTGAATTGGTTCCCTCAAAACGTTTCTTATATACAAAAGGTGATGGTGCGTCATACCGCTTACGCTTAGCCGGCAAGTCGTTAGGTTTTGGAGTATCAATCAGCGGCATTGGCTTATTAATAAGCTGCTTTGCTTCTGGTTCTGGTTTCGTTGCTGGTTTTAGAACCTTATTGCCGAACATAGCGCGATGGAGACTTGCAATTTTCGCACTGGTCGCTAACACCTTACGCATTTGAGGTGCAACGGGTGCCATTTTCTTATCAGCTTATTAATCGAAGGTATAGAATATGAGTTTGAGTTTGTGGAGTAGGAGAGGTCTGCCTAGCTACTGGTTAGGTAGTTCAGCAATTAAACTTTGCTACTTTTAAAACTGAGATAAGACGATTATTGGTAATGCATTCCGCATGGCGCCTAGGCCATGCGCGACTGTTCATTCTTGAAAAGGCCAATAAGCCCTTGCCCGTGCAGTCTGTACACCATCCGGCGGACTTTAATTCAAATTGCTCATAGTCCGCCTTGGCTCGGCTCTCCCGCCACTCGCTTCCCCGTCAATAGGGGGTGGGATGGCCTGCGTGAGCAAGCAGGCCACCATTTGGGCAATTTATACTCAAGAACGCATTGCAGACCAGGCAAAGCCTGGGTTGGGCATGCTGCAGCCAGTCTCACCTGAAGCGCGCAGGTTCGTCTTGAGACTAGCCCCATTGCCGCAGCATTAATGCTGCGGCCTAGGCCCATACCTACGGAAAAAGAAAAAAAAGTTTTTTAATATTGCTAATTGGAATTTAGTCTAGTTAAAATGTACGGCTAATACTTCCCGTTGGAGCGGCAGCAATCCCGTTTTTCGCCGCTTAATATCTTCGGTTATCACCACCAGGTAAAATATCGGGATTTCGGCGTCTTCGGTCCTCCTAATAGAGGAAAAACAGTCGTGCATTGACGATAAAGTTTGGGAACTTCCGTTTTTGGCCATCAGGTGGCACTTTCCAACGGTGTTGTGTTCTACGTTTTCGCCTGCTATTGTTTTCTTTTTCTTTTCATGCCATCAACAGCAGGCAATGCAACACCAACAGTCACTGCAAAAATAGGCACTGCAAAAACAGGCACTGGAACAACACGCACTGGAACGACACGCACTGGAACAACGCGCACTGCAACAACAGGCATTGCAACACCAACAGGCCTTACGGCATCAACAAACTGCGACGCACCACAGTGGCTAACCGGGGTCGGCCGGAATTTCACCCAGTTACCATTATACTGCCAATACACAGCCTCGTAGCTCAGGGGTAATATTCTAATCATTATTTTTTTAACCTTCTTCTCTTGTCTTGTTTCATAATTCAGGGATCGATGCTGATGACAAAGGCGAAGTTTCCTTCCCTGTTAAGTCGGACTATTGTGGTGGAGTTCTGTCGACTTTCTTCTTGAAAATGACACTTTGACGAAATAGGAGTAATCGTAGTATCTCTTAACTTTTATGCCATGGTAGAATCTTTGATCTTCATTCATGCACTACATAATCAACCAGTATGATATATTTCAGCCGACTATGAGAAAATGCACCAAAGCATCAGGTAGTTCCTTTACTTATATTGTATCCGTCCTAAATTGACATTAACATTGATGATAGTTTTTTCAATCGAGACATTCTTATGTGGTTGAACCATGGCTGACGTTCACTAGGTTCATATGAACCTATGGTTTCTAAAACAGCTTCTACTTTTCTCCCATTTATTTTTTACAATTTTTCAAGCAGCAACCTTTTGACACTGCTGACGTTCGGCAAAACTCTTCATTCGAGCTTCGTTTTCGGGGCGGAAGTGCCGGATGAGACCTTGAACGGGCCAAGCAGCACCGTCTCCCAAAGCACAAATTGTATGGCCTTCAATTTGCTTGCTTAGCTCCCATAGCATATCGATTTCTTCTGGTTTGGCGTTACCCTCAACTACGAAAAATTGAAATCCATTGATACAGAAAGCGATTAGAAAAAACGAATAAATAGATAACATTTTATAATTATTTTGCCACGTTCTTACCAAATCGATACATGATTTTGTTCATCCATCCGGTACCTTCGCGACAAGGTGTGCACTGGCCACAAGATTCGTGCTTGTAAAATTCAATAAGACGAGCGATGGCTCGGATGACGTCAGTCGGCTTGTTCATCACAATTAGGGCAGCTGTGCCTAAACCAGTTTGCGCAGCTACGAGGGCGTCAAAATCCATCAACACATCATCGCAAACTCTAAAGAAAATATTTGTAGAACTATGACTGACGAACGGCGGCTTTTTGTTCAACATACTTCCGAGGAATCATGGGTGTGGAGCTTCCTCCTGGGATAACAGCTAACAGATTGTCCCATCCACCAACCACTCCACGAGCGTGACGCTCGATTAACTCTCTCAGTGGGATGGACATTTCTTCTTCAACGGTGCACGGGTTGTTGACATGACCCGAAATATTGAAAAGCTTCGTACCGGAATTTCTGGGTCGACCGAAACCCACGAACCAATCTCCACCACGCCGACAAATCATCTAAATAGGTTTTCCGAATGAGTTCATATGCAATTATAAGAATTTATGACAAGCTGCGTACCGGGGCGACCGCCACCGTTTCTACGTTGGCGACGGTAGTGGGGCAACCAAAAAGACCAATATCGGTTGGGAAAGGGGGCTTCAGACGTGGCTTGCCTTCCAAAGATTCAATCAACGCAGTTTCCTCACCGCAAATGTAGGCACCTGTAACAGACCAATTTAAAAACTTATCGTTGCTGTAGCTATTTTGGGAACATACCTGCACCACGATGAACAAAGACATCAAAATCATATTTTGCCAATTCATCCTTGCTTATAGGCCTCATGGATTGCGACCTGTACATTAGTTCCTTCATTGTAAAACTCGCCACGAATGTAAATGTAGGCAGCGCGGGCTCCCATGGCCCGACCGGCGATGAGGCATCCTTCGATAAGCTTGTGAGGATCGTGACGCATAATCTCACGATCTTTGCACGTTCCTGGCTCGCCTTCATCAGCGTTGACAACAAGGTATTTCGGTCGACCATCTGAAGATTTATTCATGAAGCTCCATTTCATGCCGCTTGGAAAACCAGCCCCTCCACGTCCACGTAGGCCAGATTTTTTCACTTCATCTGTTTTAGTTTACATTGCCATTAACTGAAACCAACTCTTAACAACATAAATTCTCTTACTGGGTTCATATTCACCAGTTTATGTTATCACATTCTATAAAATTTCTAACAAGAACTTTAGTTTGCTTACTCAGAATCCAATCAACTCCTTTCAATAAGATTCCTTTCATTTTGTACTAGTCACCTCTTTTCAGGGCTCCTTGCAATTTCCAATCATGGCAACCATAAAGGTTGGTGAAGATACAGTCTTCATCTTTAAGTGGCCCAAATTTTGTCTGCATTCTGACAAAAGCAAAGGTCATGGTGAATGGTAAACTTGGATAACATTTTTAGCATCAATGTTGTTTCTTTTTTTACCTTAGCAGGAGGGGCAGTAGTGGTAGTATTGTATCGAGTTGAAACAACACTCAATGACTGCACACCTGAAATTAAGTAATTTACGGGTAAACATCGATCACGTAAAGGTACTGTACGTACTGTAGTTATGCATAGCTTCAGGACAAAATTACAATTTAATGCGTTACCGATTATCTTAGATTATCGAGACATTAATGGCATGAAGAACTTACTTAGATTTAGTCTCGTAAACAGGCTCAACTTTGTTAAAGCCATGACGAAAAAAAAATTCACTCTTTCACGAAAAAAAAATCACTCTTTACCAGACCGTGAATTGTTGGAGACTGTTGGAGGGGACCGTCGACTGCAACGGTCGACGTTCGTGAATACACGTTGTTAAACCAACCGTTAGATGGCGCAAAAGCTGTTTCAAACGTCCGCTAGAAAAAAAACCGTTATTTTTCCCGCCTATTTGACAAATTGATATTCTAGAATTCTGGTTACATATCGACGTCGTCGACAGAATCTTTTTTGCGAGCAATCTACATCCTGAATAAATAAGTGAGAAATGAAACGTAAATGTCAAAAGGTCGAAGATGTAGCGTGGTGATCGTTTTGACCTCTGCATTGGGTCCAGATCAGTCGTTATGCAAATGAAAACGTAAGACGAGTATAATGAAGATGTTTTTCATCTCAAAATTTAGAAAGCATTGACTAGATGCGTTAGCAAAACTTGATCCTGATTTGGGCTTTGAGTAAATGACTTTCTACTCGTCAAACAATTGTCGGCATAATGAAATTGGCCGCAACGCTAGGTGTCGTGCAAATAGGAAAAGGGGCGTTTGCGTTCTCCTATACCCTACAGCATTTTCGTTTTATTTTTATTTTATTTTCCTTTTTCGAAGCAACAGTCTCGTTTTAGGTGGATGTGTGCACACAAACAGGATATTCTCAGCTAGTACTTTGGCAACTTCAGTTTTCTTGTGCTGTATGCCTTTTCATCGACTTCCAAGTTTTCGATAATATTTTGGGTTTTGAATTGTGTGCATAGAAATTTAACCATCTCCTTGGCATTTGTTTGTGTGTTCTTACACGTGAAACGAGAAAATATTTGTTATAGAAATGATTATATAGAACTGTATTTAGATCGTTTGGAAAGCATTCATCTTGACTTATCACGAAGAAAAACTTTAAGCAAGAAAACAAAACAAAATGCCGCTCGATTGCGGAGCTACCGTGGTGAAATACGTCCTGTGTCTGTTCAACTTTGCCCTTTTTGTGAGTATTGGCTTTATGGGAACGTTAGAGACGTGATTGGGTTACCAGATTCTAATGGATACAACTGTTTATGGGATGTAGTGGGCTGGAGCCGCTGTTTTAGGAATTGGGATCTGGTTAGCCGCCGACCAGAATTCTTTCCTCACTCTGATCAAATTTACTCAAGCTGAAAATGTGCAGGTAAAACAGACATCACTAGCAATTACAACTACCTCCATCTGTCTTTCGAAACTTACATTTTTCTTGTATTGGCACAGAATTTGGTACAGCCAGCGGTTATCACTCAAAGTGCCTACTTGTTGATTGCAGCTGGAGCTTTCATTTTCATCGTCAGTTTCCTGGGCTATTGTGGCGCTGTTAAAGAATCTCGCGTCATCAACATCCACCACGACCGAGTTGTTTCATTTGCCATTAGCAACCATGCAGGTGGCTCGACTGACTCTGCCCCCCCTCAATATCGAGCTGGCCCAAAGGAAACCATTACAAACGGCCATTCAAAAATCAGACGACGTATCGGCTGACACCACAAATGGAAATGTGATTGAAGCCATCCCACCGACGCCCCTCTCGCCGCCGACGTTCTTGTCCAAAATCCCAGCCGCGGCCCCCGAAGTCTCCCCCGCTGAAATCCTTCTGTTAAACGAACGTTATTTACTGCTGGAATGAATCGAAGGTGCCGTGTCTCCTCAAAGTCAACCACTGCGTCGCTGCATCGACACGGTCACAGAAGAGACCTACTTTTGCCGCGAATGCTCGACATCGCCTACGACGGCCACGTTGCTAGAGGCTGATCACCGCTTGAGGGATTCCGTTGTTGTGACGCCCGTCTGTCACGTCATCCATGCCGAAGGAGATGCGCACACGCCAAAGCTCTATCTCCTCTCGCCAGCCTCGTACGGCGATTTACATTCGTACTTGAGATCGAAGCGCAGATTGAAAGAGAACGAAGCGAGAAATCTATTTCGCCAAGCCGCACAGGCAGTGTTTGATTGTCATAAACACGGAGTCGTGCTAACCGATTTAAAGCTCAGACGTTTCGTATTTGCCGATCCACAAAGGTAATTCTTAAAAAAAAAAAAAAAAACAGTTGTGAAATTTCGAGAAGCTAATTTTGATTTCGATTTTATAAAAAGGTCCAAGTTAAGATTGGAGTCGCTGGAAGAAGCGATTGTGCTGGAACGATCGGATTCGGACGACGGCGTTTGGCGGAAGCACGGATATCCGGCTTACGTGACACCGGAAGTGTTGTTGAGTCGCGGCGCCCGCTACTCTGGCCGTGCAGCTGATCTTTGGTCTCTGGGCATCATCCTCTACACGCTGCTCGTCGGCCGCTATCCGTTCCAGGATTCGGAACCATTCGGACTCAATCAATGAAGTGCGGGAAGTGCAAACTAAATGCAGAATGAGTGGTTCGATTTAGTCAGTGGTTGACTGCAGATGAATGTGTCACCCACAGCTAAATTTGTTGCTTACAATCTAGCATGTTTTCTTTTTGCCAATGTTTGTTAGAGGGCTAGGCCAGTAGCCAACCTCTTACATTTATCTTGACGTAAATTTCCCATCAGAGCTTATTTCTGTTGTCACTCTATCGCACAGGCGATGGCAATTTTCTTTCGTTCGTTCAGCTACGCTACTGATGGCGATTGTAATGCATTGTACAATATGCAGGATGATACAAAATATTGAACACTTTGAATCGGTTTGTCCGGCCAGTACGTGCTTGCTGTGATCGTCAGAGTAAGCAAGTAATAACAGCTGACAAGCAAAATGTCAATGCCCAATATACATTTTGCATTTGTCTCTGAACTTGTTTCAAAATCCTTGCTGACAGGTTGTCATCAACAGATTCATCATCTGCATCGATTCTCTTTGTAGTCTATTTGGCAATATTAGGACATTAAATACCTCTAGTCAATATGCACACAAGTTCTCTTAGCCTGTTTGATTTTAAAGGCAATTGCCTTGACTCGACCTTTATTCACTGCAAATTCTTCGTCTAGTATTGGACCATACTTTTCTGTTTGAAATAGTAACAGCCTGCAACTGCTTTCTAACCACTCTTCGCCCCCCACCCCCACAGAAAAAGACAAGACAATTTTGTTAGGAGGTTTAAAGCAGTGCATTTTGAAACTAGAACCAAACTGTGATATATACAAACAACATTCAAACACAAACAACATTCACAACAAGAATTTTGAAAAGATTATTCATACCAATGATACACTCATTTGCACACACACATTCACACAATTTTGCCAATACACGCTTTTACTAATTTAGGGTAATCAAAGGGGAACTTCATTTTCTTGAACGTTTCCCGTCAGGAAGGGTCGCTGGAGCATCTTCCTCCCGCTTGCGTTTAGCAACTAGTTGGGACGGTCCAGGATTGAGATGTGTCTCTGAAACAACCGTTGCTGTAGTCTTAGGCAAATTAGTATCGTTAGTTAGTCTTATTTGCTCGCATCTAGGCTTAACCACAATCTCAATCCAAGCCTCATACATAGCTTCAATCTCCTCCTTCTCATCCATATTCTCATCCCCAGCCCCAATCTCAAGCCAAGCCTTAGCCAAAGCTTTTCGTACGCTGTACATGAACTATTCCATGGCAGTGAACACTAAACTGCGATGCGGTATGATAAGAATATACTCGGTCATTGGGTTTTTTTTTTTTTTTTTTTTAAACAAAATATTTACAGACAGATAAGAAAACATTTGAATTCTTCATTCCACCAGTATGAATCTTTTTTTTACCTTGATTTTATGGATTTTAATCCGTGGACGAGCCGTGCTGTATAAGAGCATGCCAAGATTGATAGCCGTGCCAATCAAAATGCCTTGCGACAGACCGACAAAGACGCAAAAGACGAACGTAAAGCCAAAAGGCACTAAATCAATTGCTGCGTTTCAACCAGTTGAAATTAGTCCAACGTGTGGGGGATTTCGATCGTAGTAAAAAATAAATCGTTTCACTAACTTTTTGATTTCCAAACCATCTTGACTAAGCTGACTTCCACCATGAAAATAACAGCGGAAATGATGACGGCTGCCAAGCAGCTTTTTGGAATGTAGAAAAAATAAGGCGTCAAAACCGTAATGGCCAGAAGAACAAGAGCACCTGAATAAATTCGAACAGATTTTTCTTTAAAATAAATACCCTCAAATAACGAGGTCAAGTTTCAGTTACCAGTGTAGAGTCCGCCGAAAGGCGTCCGGGCTCATTCTCATTCGTTGCGCTTCAAGCAACTATTCTTGCAACCGGTGTAACTCTAATGGATTAATACAAACGTCTAATATTAAAATATTAAATTTGCATCGCAAATAAATTGCTTACACGGAAGGTAGTCAGAATGAAATTGAGGACTTCCTTGTTGGTTTCGTCTTCAATAATACCAATCAGTTCTTGCAATTCTATCAAGTTGGGCTTGGCGCGAAACAGGGTCGAAATGGCAGCAACTCGAATCTCTGTAGTTTCTGTCGTGTTATGAATGATGGGCATTATAGCTGACAAGAATTTTTCACGATTAGAAGCGGCCAATAACTGGATGGAAATGATCACATGAGGACCAATGGTCCTTGATGCAGAACCGCTTTTTGTATGAGGAACAAGACGCTCGATAGCCGGTATCAATTTGCTGTTACGAAGTGCAATCAGCGACACCGTCATTTCCCGATGGGTCTTTGCGGCCTTAAAGGCGTCGTAAAGTATGCGAGCATATTTGTTGATGGTATCTGCCTTGCAAGGACGTTGTGTGTTTCCGCTGCAAGTAACACCAATGAGATGACCAAAAGCCAAAGTAATTGCACCTCTTAGTTCCCTATTTAAAAATTCAATTGACAGGTGAGAGCCACAGTGTATAATTTAAATCAATTTCTTTTACTTTGGCTTGATACTAGAGCTGCTCTTGAGGAGATCCTCCCAGTTGGCTAGGAGCTTCTCAGATGGCATACGCAGGTAGTAAGGTATGAGTGCTACTGTACGTTGAGCTTCGATGTCGGATATTTATCCCCGAGGATCAATCCTTTGATCATCAAAGCTGCAGGATTTGTACCCGTCAAAGGAAGAATTTCAACGTACAAGTTCCTAGATAATTACACAATCAGCAAATTTAAATTAGTATGTGGTAATAGTTTTATACTTGAGCTCATCGTCTTTTTCGATGCATTTCCATACAGCCACTAAGCTTTCCAAGCTCATGGCGGACATTAATTGAATGCAATCCGAGGTAGAGGAATCCGTCAAAACTTCTTCATTGAGAGGTGACCATCCAATGACACTATTTAGCTTCGTGAGCATCGGAACAGCCTATATTTAAACCAAATGCATTTTGTATTTACATATTTATCGATAATATTTAAAGTTCCTTTACTTTGCTACGAAGAACGAGTTGTGATTGGGGCTCCTCCGGATGGAAATAATCTTGTTCGCGAGTCAAATCAATACCATCAGCTGTTGGAATTGGATTCCTGAAGGTGTAGCGAAGATTGGCGTAGTGCTTGGTCAGACCGGGAGCGACAATGGGTTTAGTGAGAGGGCTCAACGATTTAAGCAGCAAGGTAGTGCTGCATTTCATTTTTAAAACAATGATTATGTTAGACTATTGGTTACAACAACGTGGATAAATGGTGTAATACTTAGCCCTATTGTTGAAGGGCGTTCCCGTTGGAGGGTACAGCTGAAGAGCCTGATGGCCCAATGACGAGATTGATTCAGCTTTAACCGTATTCACTGGCCGTTCCACGACTGAGCTTGTAGTAACTTTGGGTCGTGGCTAAAAGGTCGTTCTGCGCAGTTCCGCCGCAAGTAGTGGTTTCAACAGTATTGAATCCCATACTTGGGATATTGGTACATTCTCTCTGTGTGCGTTGCTTGAAAAGCAGGAAGCGACCTTTTCCATCATCACTAAAAGAATAACTTGTATTACATGTACCACTAATAGTGTCCTGCAAATCCGATAAAGGTTGGTTACGATTGATATCATGATATTTGCACTATAGTCCACTTAACCTCAACAACGCGCATGTATGCTGTTTCTTCTTTACCGATATCTCCGATGTAGAAATCCATCTGCAGGTTAGTTGCCAAGGCTTTCTTGAAGTTCACCGACCATTCGGCATCCCACGAATCGGTATAAAATCCGGTAATCTGATCAAACAAGACAAAATTGCAAATGAATAAACCTTGACAAATTTTAATTTATCGTTATCCTGTCCTTAGTTTTGAATTACGTTATTAAACCGAAAATAACAAATTGTTTTATTACTTTTCCATTTAATAAGGTGAGTTTAAGCGGTTTTTCTAATGATGCGAGATCGAGCTTCTTCAGAAACTTGATGGTGTTGAACGGCGTCTCGGGTCCATTGTGTATTCCCAAGGTCAGATCCGATAGCTATTATTCGAAAATTTATTACTAGGATTGGTAAACTAAATTTTATTGTTTGCCTTACTTTTAGAGTAGCTATTCCCGGTTGTTTTTGGATGATGAGGTTGCCACGAATCCCAAAAGAAGAGCTGAACAATGTCGGCTCACGAACACCCGTCATGGTGTACGCCTGGTAACTGTACTGATATTCTTGCCCATCTTCAAACAAACCTGTGATACATGAATTATTAAATGCCATTAATCAATGATAATAAAAGGTAAGAATAGTAAAAGTTTTGCAAATACCTTCTGCTTTGCAGCGAATGGTAAGGAAGAGCACGAGAATTAACACGCTCAACCGTGCCATAGTAACTCGTGAATGTCTGTGTTATCGTCTAGTAGGGAAGAGTCAGACAAACACTGCAAACAGAATTTTCCATCGGACTCGTTTCTAGATTGGCGTTGCTCAGATTCGTTTGCCCCATTGAAACAAAGGTCATCGATACAGTTCATCGAATGTGAAACAGGAAACTTTTCCTGATCAGAACAAAAACCCAAAGATCAAAGTTTGCTGGCACTCTTCATTCGTCAAGAATCAAGTACTTGAGGAAATCATTACAACACAAGGGTCAATCAATGCCACCCTAACAAATAACATATATACTGGTAAAATTCTTTCGGCCATGTTAGCAGTATACGTAATGGACGCGAAAGAAAGATGATGTTAACTGAAAAAAGGGGCTTTCTGTAGGCTGTGGTCGTGGCCTCGTGGTTGAAAGTGTGTTTCGCAATTGTTTATTTTCCACTGTTCTTTTATTGTGCTATGTCGACCACCATACCATACCAGCCTAGCCAAATAAAGAGGACGGGTGAGGTTCTTTGGCGCGAACTCACAATGGCGCTAGCGGATGGTGGTAGACAAACATGGATAAAAGAACAGTGAAATGTACTCTGATTGCCGGAAAACTATCGATTACAATTAGTGTTGGAATGCCAGAGCTCAGATGAAGATCGAAAGCATCCACGCTCTAATGTATTAACGCTTGCACCAGCAAACGCAATTCTTTTGTCGAACCTTTCAAAATGAACAGTATTTACATTGAAATTGTATGATATCTATATGAAGAGAAAAACGTTTGAAAACAAACGTATTGTTTCAGAGGCCTACGAAAAGAACATTGCTTGTTGAGGGTTTGCCAAAGTGCAACCCTCGTTACACAGCCGAACTTCCTAATGAGACAACTATGCGTCCTTTTCATAACGAAGAACACTCCTGTTGTAAGAGACGAGCCCCTTGCATTTGGTTCTATCCTATTGGCAACTGTTTACACCACCAAGTAAAAGCAAAGATGCAACCGTCACAATCTCGTGATATGCGTTCCTCTGCTAAAAGGACTTGGAGTACATAAAAAAAAAAGTATTTCGAGAACGTAGTTGAAAAGTGTAGATGGAAGCCAAAAAACAATATCAACTAAAATTACGCAACGGCTGTATAGCTTCCCGCTAAATAAGTCAAGACGAGAGTGTTCACAGACGTATTTCGGATCAGTCGAGGCCGACCGTCTGATACGGTGAAAAGTATACCTGAAACTGTGCGAAACAGCATTTACAATTCCGCTATGGCACTCCAAAGATTGCAAATTCAACATTGTCGAGTGTTTTCTAGTTTGATCAATAACCAATTTAATCTTCGACGAAATCAGTCTGTTTTGGCAACACCTGACGAAAATCCCAGGATTTTAATCACCGGTAAGTTTTGCACATTCATCAGTTAAACTAACAGTTTTATACGTTCAAATGTTGAATTGAAAATAAATATTTCTTAAATGAATTTAGGTGGACTGGGTCAACTTGCAACTGGATTGGCTAAAATCCTACGTGAAAAGTATGGCAAAGACAATGTCATCATATCCGACATTCTTAAACCATCGAAAGAAGTAGTCGAAGCCAAATTCAATTCTTCATTCCACTACTATGAATATTTTTTTTTACCTTGATTTATAGGATTTTAATCCGTGGACGAGCCGTGCTGTATAAGAGCATGCCAAGATTGATAGCCGTGCCAATCAAAATGCCTTGCGACAGACCGACAAAGACGCAAAAGACGAACGTAAAGCCAAAAGGCACTAAATCAATTGCTGCGTTTCAACCAGTTGAAATTAGTCCAACGTGTGGGGATTTCGATCGTAGTAAAAAATAAATCGTTTCACTAACTTTTTGATTTCCAAACCATCTTGACTAAGCTGACTTCCACCATGAAAATAACAGCGGATCTGATGACGGCAGCCAAGCAACTTTTTGGAATGTAAAAAAGTAAGGCGTCAAAACCGTAATGGCCAGAAGTGCAAGAGCACCTGAATAAAACAGATTTTAATTTAAAATAAATACTCTCAAATAAAGAGGTAAGTTTTCCGTTACCAGTGTAGAGTCCGCCGAAAGGCGTGCGGACGCCTCTGGCGGCATTAACGACCGTGCGTGAAAATGCGCATGTCACTGGAAACGATGACGCAAACGATCCTAAAATGTTGCTAGTACCGATGGCGATCATCTCTTGACTGACATCAATGCGACTCCCTTTGGCTATCCATTTGCAATTCCACGTAATCCAGACATGATTCAAAGAAAAAAACATAACATCATCTCCGTATGGCAGCTGCTTTGATTGACCCTACCTAAGGATTTGGCAATCGCAATCGATTCAATTACGGTGACCAGTGGAGAAATGTAGAGCGAAGAGCCTAGATTTTTGCAAATGTCCACAAAAGAGTATGTCTTTCCGTCTGCCTCAAACGAAAAGGGCGGCGCTCTGAATGGAGAGAATCCGCTAGGAATCTCACCTAAATGTATACACGTTACCTATTTAAAGTTAAAATTTGCTCGTTTGCTGACTAAGAGCTGCGGCACTTTTAACAAAATGAGATGCGTTGCTTTTTAATAGCGAAATAGTTTGGTCTTCTGTTTTTGCAAGGGATTCATTTAACTAGAAATATATTGAGATGTGCGTTTTTTTTCTTTTGGTTTACTAACTTTCTTAACCCCCGCCCTATAGCAGTGAAACACAAGACAATTTTGATAAGGTGTTTAAAGCTGTACATTTTAAAATTCCAACCAAAGTGTGGTACATACAAACAACATTCATTCTCACATACACACACACATACACAACAAGTAATTTTGACTAGATGATTTGTACCAAATAAATTACACACTTGCACACACACTTGCACACACACATTCATACGCAATTTTGGAAATATAAGCTATTCTTAACTTAGGCTATTAAAAGGAAAATTGATAATTATAGTTGTAAAAGCTCTGCCGACACCATGGGGGCATACCATATTCTGGGTCAGTCTTAGGCAGCGGCGGTCGAACCGGACGTTGCGACAGCGGAACTGGCCTACTCGTCAGGTCCTTGGATGGAAGCAAACCCTCGAATAGGCTGCTATGTAGGTTTTTAATCTCCGCCTTGGTCTGTGCCGCTGAACGTCCAGCTGTAGCCTTGAAGCGGACAGGGTCTTTGTAGTCCTTGAAATTCAGATCCTTGAAGCGCTTCTGCGCAGGAAGGGTTGCTTGCGCATCCTCTTCCCGCTTCCGCTTGGCCATCGAGTCATTGGGTAATTCTGGGGATGGTGATTGGCACGGCAAGCCAGGATCTGATTTCGGCAATGATGGCAATGGTGATCGGATATGACAGTCTACCAAGGGCTTTGGCTTATCAGTCAGCTGCTTTGGTATTCTTGCTGGTAGTGGAAGCTTACCCCCAAACAGACTGGCGTAAAGACTGCCCGCCTTGGCTCTGGCCGCTACCGCTGGATCAATGACAGGTGCCTGCAAGAGATTAGGAACTTTAGTTTTTGCCACATTATTATCATTAGCGAGCCTTTGCTTAGTAATACGCCCAACCCGTTTCGGCTTAGTTTGTAACTTGTTTATATCGTCTAATGATAATAATGGTGGAAGCCGAATGACTTCTTTTGAATTGGTTCCCTCAAAACGTTTCTTATATACAAAAGGTGATGGTGCGTCATACCGCTTACGCTTAGCCGGCAAGTCGTTAGGTTTTGGAGTATCAATCAGCGGCATTGGCTTATTAATAAGCTGCTTTGCTTCTGGTTCTGGTTTCGTTGCTGGTTTTAGAACCTTATTGCCGAACATAGCGCGATGGAGACTTGCAATTTTCGCACTGGTCGCTAACACCTTACGCATTTGAGGTGCAACGGGTGCCATTTTCTTATCAGCTTATTAATCGAAGGTATAGAATATGAGTTTGAGTTTGTGGAGTAGGAGAGGTCTGCCTAGCTACTGGTTAGGTAGTTCAGCAATTAAACTTTGCTACTTTTAAAACTGAGATAAGACGATTATTGGTAATGCATTCCGCATGGCGCCTAGGCCATGCGCGACTGTTCATTCTTGAAAAGGCCAATAAGCCCTTGCCCGTGCAGTCTGTACACCATCCGGCGGACTTTAATTCAAATTGCTCATAGTCCGCCTTGGCTCGGCTCTCCCGCCACTCGCTTCCCCGTCAATAGGGGGTGGGATGGCCTGCGTGAGCAAGCAGGCCACCATTTGGGCAATTTATACTCAAGAACGCATTGCAGACCAGGCAAAGCCTGGGTTGGGCATGCTGCAGCCAGTCTCACCTGAAGCGCGCAGGTTCGTCTTGAGACTAGCCCCATTGCCGCAGCATTAATGCTGCGGCCTAGGCCCATACCTACGGAAAAAGAAAAAAAAGTTTTTTAAATATTGCTAATTGGAATTTAGTCTAGTTGAAATGTACGGCTAATACTTCCCGTTGAAGCGGCAGCAATCGCGTTTTTCGCCGCTTAATATCTTCGGTTATCACCACCAGGTAAAATATCGGGATTTTGGCGTCTTCGGTCCCCCTAATAGCCCCATTGCCGCAGCATTAATGCTTCGGCCTAGGCCCATACCTAGGGAAAAAGAAAAAAAAGTTTTTTAAAACGGCTCATTGGAATTAAGCTATTGAAAAAGTACGGCTAATACTACCCGTTAGGGCGGCAGGAATCGCGATTCTCCCCGCTTAATATCTTTGGTTATCGCCGCTAGGTGTAATATCGGGATTTCGGCGTCTTCGGTCCTCCTATATATAGTAAAAGCAGTCGTGAACTTACGATAACATATTATTATAACTTCCGTTTTCGGCCACCAGGCGGCACTTTCCAACGGTGTTGTGTCCTTCGCCTGCTATTGTTTTCTTTTTTTTTTCACTTTCAGTATATTTTTTATTTTCGTTGTTTATTAATTTTCTATTCCGTGTATGTGAAAAGTAAATTACTGGAATGTTATTGTGTGGTTCCAATTCAAGCCTTCCCTCTTTGGTGAAGCGTTAGTTGGAACGGCTGTCTTACCAATCGTGAAAAACGTCGTAGCACAAAAGGTTGTATTTTTTTATTTTGACATGTGTCTAAACTAAAAAGCGTTTCAACTTTTTACATAGATCATTTAACGCAGCAAAGCCATGCCCTTACGTATAGACAGCAGTAGCAGTATTGGCTGCTGCATTGTTCTTTGCTGAGTTAGTTTTTGTTTCCTGTGATTGTGGGTAGTGAGATTTAACGGTAAAACTTCCTTTTCATGTTTGCTTTGGTGGAGGATGAGTGGTCCTATTTTGGCTTTGTTTACAATTGTATTCGCCACTCCCTTGATATTGTCTAATAAGTTGTATGAAACACAAATCTTAGAAATGTTAAATTTAATAGTTATCTTGTTGTGCTAATGTTTGAATTTTGTTACAGTTCTAGCGAACCATCCACAAGGGCGCCATATCTGTTCGATCCATGACTAACGGGACAATAGAGCCAGAGCTGCAGAGGATTAATGCAATAAGCATCCTAGTATGTGCAGCAACAACAGCAGCAGCAGCAGCGATAACAAACTCAGCAACATCAAGCATCATAGTACATCTGAACTTTTATGCCACAGTAGAAGTTTTGATCTTTATTCATCCACTGCATAATCAACCAGTATGATATATGTCACCTGACTATGAGAGAATGCACAAAAGCATTAGGTAGTTCCTTAATTATATGGTATCTGTCCTAAATTGCCATTTACATTGAAGATATTTTTTTCTCGAATCAAGACATTCTTAGGTGGCTGAACCATGGCTGACCTTCAGTAGTTATGAACCTGTGGTTTCTAAAACAGCTTCTACTTTTCTCCTTGAAAATGAAGGGGATACTTGTCCACCACTTAAGAGGAAATTTAACAACAAATAGATGTGTAATAATGTTCTCATCAAACTAAACATTCTCAACATACAATTAACAACAATGATGTAACTGATTCATTGAACTAGAAACAAAAAAAAGCCTACCAAAACAAAGAACAGATTTTGATATGTAGATCAGGACGCACGGAGATGAAGCGGCTTTAACCACATAAAATGGTGATTAACACGAAAGATTTTAAAACAACGATACTTTTAAGTGTTAACCCTACAAGGTCACACTTGATTTCACATTAAACCGCAGGACTTTACGTTTCTACGTACTATTGCACTGAAGATTAAAAAAAAGGAGTTGATCTTTAACTTGTGCGTGGATTCCAAAATTTAATGAATTTACTGTGAACTGGTTTCCAGTTGATGAGATTCTTTCCGAGATTTTTCGGTGAGCTTTTTGGACTACAACAGATACTATTCCTGAGCTCGGAACGGCCTTCAAATTTTCGATACAGTTTGGTCTTCGTGGCTCTGTTTTTCTTCGTAATTTTCACGAGGAGTCAACTAGAATACGACGACGTAAGGCAACAAAAACAAAACATTAAATATCCTCCCTTTAAAATCAAAATATGAATATTATGATTTTACCAGTAAGTTGGGATCTGGAAGATGATGAGAAGTGCGGAAACACTGCGGAAACATTGGACTGAGCAATTCTTCATTGATCTTTTGGCCTGATACGCCTCGCCTTTCAACGCTTAATCTAACAATCCGGCTGACCACTTGGGCAACAAGAACTGTCAGAAGAAATCCAAGAGGTGCGTACCACATAAACGATACACGATATAGTGGGAAGTAATCATCTGCTGGCGTGACTCCTGTTGGCAAGGCAGAAGGAGAAATTGTTGAAAGGTACTGCTCAGTTGTGGAATCAATTGTTGCGTTCAAGAACTCGGCGCAGCCATCGTTTCTTAAAGGAAGACGTGGAATGGGAGGCTTCGGACCACCAAATCCAATCCACAAACTGAATGCCAGTCCAGTAACCAACCCAGTAAGGGCTCCCTGCAAATTAAGTTGTGTTAAAGTGAAGTTAGGAATCAGTGGCTTGATTGATAAATAAACCTTTTGTTCGACGACCGTTGAAAACATCCCGATGGTGAAGAGGGCAAGTAGCGGTCCACCCACGACACCAAAAATGGTTAAAGAAGCTTGCAAAACACCACCTAGATATTCAGCGACAAAGGCAATAGCTATACTGATCCCTCCATAAAACAAAGCGACTAGTTGGGTAACCCACGCTAAACGAGTGTCAGATGTTTTCTTGAAGCAACATGGCTATGCAACATTAAATTATTTTACCGTTGCGGGAGAAAAATTAGTTAGGATAACACGGACACAAGCGCCGGCCATAAAACTAATTTCCGCAACCGAAAAAGCGGAGAAACTTTTGTGAATTCGGATAGTCTAAATGCACAGAAAAAAAATTATAAGTACGTGTGCAAAACTGCGGAATTTCACGTAACGCGAACTGACCGGTTCTGGATCGGTGTAGCCGATAATGTACACTTTGCCATCGCCGGATAGAATTAATAGGCCAAGGGCAGTGCAGATCATTTGTTCGATTGTGATTGAAAATTTGTGGACCTCGGTGTAACGATCTGTCGTGGTCGAGGCATTTAAATCCAATCGAATTAAAGTGTTTTCAATGACTGTTCGATCCTGAACACGAAAAAGTAAATTGTCATGAAACGTAAAATAAATTCGGTGAAACTGCAAATAAAACCGATAGTGGTGGATGAATAAATGGAGCTGCTAATCGATCCAAATGAGCCAAGATGAGAACAGCAGCTTGATATAGGTCAACGTCGACGTCTTTGTCACCATCTTCTGGTTCAGGCGATAAGCTGGCTTGCCTTAGAAGGCAAGCCGATGGACTAGTAGCGTATTCTTCATCACTGTATTTTTCGGAACCCCCCGTCTGCTCTTGCTGTACTGCGCTCCAACGGCGGAGCGTCAGAATTAAGGGAGCAATCGCAGGACCTCGATTATTTGAACGGTTGTCCTTCAGAAAAGAAAAGGAAATCCTTTAGTAGAAGGATCTTTTCTACTTAACGCTACTGGTAAATTACCTGACCACTTTCCTCCACGTCCCATAATTCGAGCAGAAGGTGTATAGCATGTAAAACACAGAGGAGGCTTCCACGTTGTATGCTGACTTCTAAAAGAAGTTGTAGCGCCACATGTCGATCCCGTAGAGGAATGGAACACGAACTTTCTCTAAATAAGACGAGGAGTTTTCATAATTTTACTTGGTAGGAAAATTTTAAAAATTAAAATCCGTACTCGAAAATAATGGAACGTAGAAATGAGACAGATTTGTTGAGCAATCTGAGCCAGAGGTCATATGTGCTATTATCCTTTTGATGTAGAAGACGAAAGATAGACGCGGGAGGTAAACTGCGAAGTGATTCTAGTGCGTGAATAAGCAACTCAAAACAGGCATCCCCGTCTTCGTCTATTGCAAAACAAGGTGTTAAACGTTTTGGCGGCTATATTAGAATGTGATGTATACCTGATTGCCACGCACGACGGAAAAATGCAAATAGAAAATTAAGTGCAGCATTAGATCCTACTTCAGTTAAGGTGGTGACAATTGTGTGAGGTGATGACACAGGATTTTTACTCTTCTCTGATGAAATGCTGCCTACTTCTTCATATACCCTTGCGTTTACATTCAATCGTTGTTAATACAATTGAAAAAAACAAGACTAAAAGGAAAAACTACTACCATTTTCTCTGAACATTAGATTTATCCAGTTCGTTTTTATTCAGATTTCCAATCCCCCGAGTTCTTGAATCCTCTGAATAGCGAACTTTCCTCACCTCTTCTACGTGTCGACGGAAAAGGGTGAGCTGTTTTGTTAAATTTTGAAGATTCAAACTGCTCTGTGAAGATTTGATGCAGAGATCCTCTAACTGCATCTCTAGATTCTTTCTACATTCTATTACATCGCCCAAACCTAGAAGTAAAAGGTGAGTAATCTTCAACCGGCAAATAATAATGTAATAAATGTAAGTCAAACCAACCAACATCCTTGTTCCATGTCCATGCATTGAGAAATTTTATAACCGGTTTCTCAATATATGAAGATTCAATTGAGCTTTGGGACACAGTTTGACATTTTAACTCACATTCCCCATCACAGCATGCACAAGGGAAATTTCCACTTGGACTTCTTATTGTTTTGTTATTGGTAGCTTCAACCAACAGATTAATCTGATCAGATGTTCATATCCCATTTTTCACTAATTTGTTCCATGTTTCATTTCAAGACTGCCGTTCAAGTAGTAACTGGAGATCAAACTTTATGCCAAGATCATGGCCGCTTTGAAGTGTACTGTTTAAGTGTTTTTTAGTGCTGAAACGATTGCCAAACGATCCTTTTGAAAAGACATTTGGCTGGGATGACAAAGGACAAGACGGCATGCTCGTTTTGACACCTTTCTTTCTAAAGAAAAAAAAATGTCAATACTAACGATAACCCTAATTTAAGCACTAAACCAAATTTACCCACGATCATAGAGCAATATGAAATTAGGCTGGGAACTGATTTGAAATACTCCGTTACTTATAGCTATCCAGACGTCTATTGCCTAAACAGAAAGTGATTTTTTCATAGTTTGAACACAAAAATTTCTGTATTTTTTTAAGAGATGTGATCCGATTAGGTACGTCTGCTAGTCTCCGGCAGCGCCTGGTTGTCAACACAAAATCCATCCGAAATGGACTCTAGTCCTGGTGCAATCTATTGCACCGCAGCCTTTCTTGCCTTAACAAATATTAACTTTGTAAATGTCTAAACAACGACGTTTTAGATTTCTAAATCGATTCTACTTCTGTTTTATCATTTATTTTACCTTTTTTTCCTTTATAAATTTTACTGCTATTTGTTGCCCTTGAAACTGAGAAGAAGAAAAAAGTTTCTTTTTACTTTCTGCTCAACTACGCCGCATCTACGAAAGAAGTACCTCATCGTATTGTATACGCAGCATTTTTCCTATAGTGTTATACTGAATATCCGCGATTATACTGCCTCTCGGTAAATAGAAGAAATGTATTTTTACTTCATTTAACGCGCATATCATCATTTAGAATACTATCTGCAATGTAGTTACTAATGTTTAAATAATTAATGAATTAATTATTAATGTTTTTTAAATTAATTTTTATCGTGTACTTGATACAAAGACGATGAAGATGAAGAGCAAGACGCTGGTGGCATCAGTTATCGTATAATAACAGAAATATATAACTAAACAATTTGGAAAATACGTGTATTTTCGAAATCATATTGAAAATAAAACAAAGTGCATTACACGATTTCGTATGAAATTCATTTTTCGATACTAAAAACGAAAACAAATGTTTCGTCACGTTTTATCGTGCCCTATCGTTTATCTTATTCACTCTATTTTGCGCTTTATCCCGTTCTTTCACGGCGATGTATGGTAAAACAAATTCGCTCGCTTTTCCATTTGTCATTTCGCATTACCCTTGTCTTAGTCGAGAAAATATGTTCCAACATTGTGGACTAAACGCCTGCTATTTAATTTAATTTCAATAGCCTTGCATTCGTTTCAATTCATCGTTCAATTTCATTGGAGAGGGAAAACGCTCGATACTAGTTCAAGACAAACATAAAGATGCATATTTTAAGAATTCTTTCATTACTATAATTTTTTTAAAGGAAGAAATGAGGGTAGCTGTTCTTGTAGCATTCGCTTCACTGGCGCTACCTTGTCACCGCCAGCTGGAAAAGCTTAGATCGCCATGTTTGCAAAACTTCAGATTGGACTATTATACCTGTACTAGGCTACTAACTTGTTGCAACCGTGGTAGATTTGGTTGGGATGATTTCTTTGAAAACTAGTCGAATTAAGAATGAACATAAACGGATATACTTTTTTTATAGAGGAAAAATGTAGAAAAATGTAATCCAGCAAGGGTACTAGGGAATGGAAAATCCCTGTTAAAAAATACCCAACTAAAATTCTGCATGAGCGAATGTAACACGCAAGAGTGCTCTTACACCTGGTGCTGGACGCCCAAGAGCTGGGACTATTGCGAACCAAGTTCGACTAGGATTCAGCAAAATATAACCAGATGGGGAGAATATTGCCTAAGTAACTTTAAACGGGGACTTATATATTCATGAAAAACGTGTGAGACGTGTTTAATGGAATTCCCAATTTTTACAAAAAACGATTTTTCATTTAAGGACCTTGCACTATGGGCTAGAAAGTAGATCGCTGCGCAACAATCGAGAAAGACCATCTATTAACCAACGAC
This sequence comes from Daphnia carinata, assembly GCF_022539665.2. NCBI lineage: Eukaryota > Metazoa > Arthropoda > Branchiopoda > Diplostraca > Daphniidae > Daphnia > Daphnia carinata. The sequence continues at coordinate 7,341,042 of NC_081335.1, read as the reverse complement.
TTCAGATTCCCATACATGTGGCTCGAAACCCAAATGACACGCCGTGGATATCAACATCGGCTAATTTTGAACTACAGGATTGCACAATTCGGAGGAATGTTGAAAGGCGCTACAGGTATAATAATAATAGAGATGTCCATCAACTCTATCTGGTTACCATAGATGTCCGTTACCTTATTTTTTTCCGATGAGGATCGTTCCTATGGCAGAGGTTACCCTAATCATGTATAGGTTAGATAATTCCGAATTGGCAAGGTTTACTGAATTAGTAACATTATATAACTAACAATGAGATGCAATCGAGTTATTGCGCTAGAAAGAGACTGAGTAAAAAAAAGTGTTCCTTGTAGCAGTGAGCCCTATGTCGCTTACAAAAACATATTTTGGTGCAAAGAAAAGATGCTTTTTTCCTTAAAATAAATCAGATATGGAACCTTTTTTGTTGTCGTATGTGAGTTAGGCGAAATAAGCCTTAATATCCTCCCCAACCACCACCACCCCCCTCCAAACCAACCAAATAAAATTGAGACAAGACAATTTTTTTAGGTATTAAGCAGTGCATTTTCCAATTAAAACCAAAGCATGATACATTCAAACCACATTCATACTCATACACACACATCAAGCAATAATTTTGACTAGGATATTTACATCAAAGGTATACACATTCACACACACAGTCATTCTTACAGAATTTCGTGAATGCACGCTACTAATAACTTAGACTAACTAAAGGAGGATTTTCATCGTCTCGAACGTTTCTCGTCAGGAAGAGTTGCCGTCGCATCTTCTTCCCGCTTACGCTTACCCACTGGTTTGGACGGTCCAGGATTGGCAGGTGTCTCTGAAAAAACAATAGCTTTAGTCACAGCCAAATTCTTACCGTTATTAAGTTTTTGCTTAGCCTCAGCTAATAGTGCTTGCAGAGCTCGCTTTCTCTTGGCCTCCAACACGTTCCTCTCTTCTTGTGATTGTTCCCGTGCCACCCGTATGCGTCTAGGTCTTACGTCCCTGTATGTTTCTTCCACAGGAAGCAATTTTCCCGGTGGTAGCTGGCGCATCGTATCAGGTTCTGGTTGCGGCAGCACAGGTATCAATATCCGTTGTAGCCGATTTAGATCAATCGAAACTGGTAGATATGGTCGAACGGTTGCCATTTTCTTGTTAGCTGGTGAATAGGTTGTTTGAAATGTGAGTTGAATATGGTAAGTAGGAGAGGTCTGCCTAGCTATTGGTTAGATAGTTCAGCAATTAAACTTTGCTACTTTTCAAATTCAGGTAGACGATTGTATGTAATGCATTCCGCATGGCGCTGAGGCCATGCGCGACTGTTCATTCTTGAAAAGGCCAATAAGCCCTTGCCCGTGCAGTCTGTACACCATCCGGCGGACTTTAATTCAAATTGCTCATAGTCCGCCTTGGCTCGGCTCTCCCGCCACTCGCTTCCCCGTCAATAGGGGGTGGGATGGCCTGCGTGAACAAGCAGGCCACCATTTGGGCAATTTATACTCAAGAACGCATTGCAGACCAGGCAAAGCCTGGGTTGGGCATGCTGCAGCCAGTCTCACCTGAAGCGCGCAGATTCGTCTTGAGACTAGCCCCATTGCCGCAGCATTAATGCTGCGGCCTAGGCCCATACCTACGGAAAAAGAAAAAAAAGTTTTTTAAATATTGCTAATTGGAATTTAGTCTAGTTAAAATGTACGGCTAATACTTCCCGTTGAAGCGGCAGCAATCGCGTTTTTCGCCGCTTAATATCTTCGGTTATCACCACCAGGTAAAATATCGGGATTTTGGCGTCTTCGGTCCCCCTAATAGCCCCATTGCCGCAGCATTAATGCTGCGGCCTAGGCCCATACCTACGGAAAAAGAAAAAAAAGTTTTTTAAATATTGCTAATTGGAATTTAGTCTAGTTAAAATGTACGGCTAATACTTCCCGTTGAAGCGGCAGCAATCGCGTTTTTCGCCGCTTAATATCTTCGGTTATCACCACCAGGTAAAATATCGGGATTTTGGCGTCTTCGGTCCCCCTAATAGCCCCATTGCCGCAGCATTAATGCTGCGGCCTAGGCCCATACCTAGGGAAAAAGAAAAAAAAGTTTTTTAAAACGGCTCATTGGAATTAAGCTATTGAAAAAGTACGGCTAATACTTCCCGTTAGGGCGGCAGGAATCGCGATTCTCCCCGCTTAATATCTTCGGTTATCGCCGCTAGGTGTAATATCGGGATTTCGGCGTCTTCGGTCCTCCTATATATAGTAAAAGCAGTCGTGAACTTACGATAACATATTATTATAACTTCCGTTTTCGGCCACCAGGCGGCACTTTCCATCAGTGTTGTGTCCTTCGCCTGCTACTGTTTTCTTTTTCTTTTCATTTTTAGTATATTTTCAAGTTTTTTTTACTTATATTGAATTTTTATTTCGTGTATGTGGAAGATGACAAGAATGTTATTGGTTGGTTCGGATTTAAGCCTTTTTTCTTTGGCGTAGTGTGAGTTGGAGCAGCCGTCGGCAAATGTGAAAAACCCCGTAAGACAAAACGTATTTCTTTTGTTTTGATGAAAATAATTTAAAAAGTGTTGCAGTTTTTTGCATAGACCATGTAAAACAACAAAGCCATGCTCTTATGGTATTGACAGCAGACTGCTGCATTTATGAAAATTGCAAGCATAATGTTGAAAGAAAGAGGCTTCAATGTGACCCTTCTCCTTACACAGGTATTAAGTTTCATTTTGTTGAGTAGATTAGGAAGTCTTTTCTGTTTTTAACTAAGAAACTACCTGTTAAATATATTCTAACAGAAGCTACTGTGTAAGTGAATTAATATTGTGTTGTTAAATGACTCATAGCAATCCAAAATCGATAACAGGATTCCCATACAGGGAACTCAAGTACCAATGCCGAGGTAAAAATTTGAGAAAAGTCTTCTTTCCTTTCGTCTTCTTTCCTCCTTGTGTCGAAATCCCTAGAAACCATCGTCCTTCCTGCACGCAACACATTCAAATTTGGGTTTGTTTTGTTTATGTTTTTCATTTTTTGTATTTTGATTGTCAATAATTAATCTATACTCTATAAAACAACAAGGAAATTGGAGGTGGAGCCTATCACGCTGTGCATTTGTTGTGATTGGCTGGCGCCAAATCCGCCGTCTGCTTGGTGGGATGGGGTTGTGGAAAACTAAACTGCGGGTGAAATTGCGGAATCGGGTAATTTTCCAGTCTACGGGCTTGGCGGTCAACGACACGTAAGCTGACGAGCAGGGCGTTTTATTATTATTATTCTAATTAATTTTATTAATTTTATTAGTTTTATTTATTATTTTTATTGGCCACTATGGCAGGCGTTTTGGCGGGCAGAGAGGGGGTCGACGGGCAACAACGGCGGGTTTCTTGGGAAGCAAAGTGGGTTGAAGGACAGAGGCAAGAAATAAGTGGACAGGCAACTAAAGCGGGTATTTTGACGGGCAGAGACTGTACAATAGGACGGATAAATGCAATTTATTAGTCTACGGGCTTGGTATAAAACGGGTGGGCGCTACAATAGGTAAGCGGACGGGCAGAGACTGTACGGTTGGAGGCGGGCAGCTACAGCAGGTTTTTTTGGTGGGCAAAGGGGGTTGACGGGCATAGACTATTCGACAAAAGACGGGCAGAGGGAAAAAGTGGTTGGACGGCAACTACAGCGGGCGTTTTCTGGGCTGGGACTGCGAGGGAAAGACAGGCAAAACAAAATGAAAAAGTCAATGGGCCACTATAGCAGTCGCTTTGGCGGGCAGCAAGTGGGGTGACGGGCAGAAAGTGGAGTGACGGGCAGAGAGGGGATCGACGGGCAGCGAGTGGGCTGAGGGGCAGCGAGTGGTTCGATGGGCAACGAGTGGGTCGACGGGAAGTGCGTGGGCCGACGGGCAGATGAGTGGGTCGACGGGCAGCGAATGGGCCAACGGGCAGCAGGTGGGTCGACGGGCAAAGAGGGGGCCGACGGGCAGCGAGTGGGTCGACGGGTAGCGAGTGGGTCGACCGGCAGCGAGTGGGTCGACGGGCAGTTAGGGGGCCTACGGGCAGTGAGAGGGTCGACGGGCAATAACAGCGGGCTTCTTAGCGGGCAGAGGCAAAAACTGAGTGGTCGGACAACTATAGCAGGGGTTTTGACGGGCCGAGACTGTGAGGAAAAGGTGGGCAAATGCAAAAAAAAAGGAAGATGTCCCCTAGCAGGCATTTTTGCGGGCACAATGTGAGTTGACGGGCAGAGTGTGGGTTGACGGGCCGAGAGGGGGCCAACGGGCAAAGAGTGGTTTGACGGGCAAAGAGTGGTTTAACGGGCAGAGAGGGGGTCGACGGGTAACTTCAGCTGGGTTTTTGGCCGGCAGAAAAGTCAGTGATGGACGGGCCGAAACAGGGAGTGGGTCGGCGGGCAAGAAAGGGGAACTCCTAATTTGTAATAAGAATTAAAATTAGACAGGTGAAAAATAGGCGTGGTCGATTTTCCTAATAATAGCGTTAATTACGCTAGCGCCACCTATACCCCGGCCCTGGACGGGCCCAAAGTTACTAGTTTTAATAATAATAATATTTTTTTCTATTTCAAAAGAATTCCCGCAACTAACACATCCGATACCTGGTGATAGTTTTGATCTTCAACTTACCACATTGCACTAAAAAAATGGCAGCTACGTCACTTGCCCTTAAACATCTGAACACAGGACGGCGGGGTTGTTTTTTCCAAGGCTTGCTTTCGGTATTCCGTGTTCTTCGTGATGTTGTTTCTCATCAAATTGCATACATATGTGCCTTCTCTCTCCTTTTATTTTTAATATTAGCCTTTGCCATTAAGATATGAACGTAATTTTATGGCTGACAGTTTTGAAGGGATAGCGAAGAGAGGTATCTTATGTTTCTCTTTCATTCCGAAGTGCTTTGGAAATAGAGAACATACACTAACCTACCTGGTTTTTCATTTATTGTTTTCTTTAATTTTACGCCATTTTTCATACTTCTGGTTTTATCCGCAGAAACGGATGAATTTTACATTTGTGTGTAGTAGAGACGATGACTAAAAGGTAGGATATCAAATTTATTGATCGTTCTATGCTTATTTAATCAACCATTTCTTCGTCTCTGCAAGCAGAGTGCAACAGCTCACGGCGGATTTCTGGTGTCAACGTATGGTGTTTGTGAACAGTGATTAGCTGAAGCAATGCCTCTTTCTGTTCACTACTAAGATCCGCCTTGTATCGCTTACAAAACATCAACAGCGACTGATGCCACAAAACGGGCGTTTCCCTTGAATCAAGCTGAAATCTGTAAAAAAAAAAAAAATTCAAAACGTTAACTAACGAGTTTTATCGAATTTGCATTCGACAAGAAAATACTCACGTGACGAAATGGTGAACAGCTGCATCAACTACACGATACGGCAAAGCGTACTTTTTGTCGAAAAACATCCGCAGGAAAATTGAATTCGATCCACTGTAGTTCATTTCAGTTAGCTTTAATATGGCCGCAGCAGAGTGTAGGACAGGAATGGAGCATCGCGAAATGACGGAGCCCACAATGATAGCTTCTCTTAAGGTGTAGGTGCCACTCTGGGGTACATAATTAAAAAAGAAGAAAAAAATGTAACTATTTATATTCATTCTTCCATAAAACGGCGCATTCCTGGTAAAGCAACCGTCAAAATAGAAAAAGAAGAAAAAAAATAAGGAGATTGATTTTGCATTTCTCCCAAGAGGTATTTCAACCCAAGTTACCCAAGCGCCAGTACGTACTGTAATCTGCCTATTCAGCTCCACAGTGTCTTACTTAGTACACCTCCCATTACGTGTCTTAGGCGAAACTCAGGAAACGACCATTGTGACTATTACTTATGCAACAGGGACAATTATCTCGTCTTGCACACAAAATATAGATTTCCTTTTTTTCATTGTATTACACTCACGACAGGGTGAATGGTCGTCAACATTTCAAAACGACCTTCGCTTGACAAAGTACCGAAAAATTTGGCATACAGCTGGTAGCTATGCAAGAGGGCCACCAGCGGCATATTTCACGAGATACTGCAAGTTAACCTTTCACGGCCATTTCCTTCGAAATTCACCTGAAGTTCATTTTTTTGCCCTTCTTTTGTGTTATTATCGTGCAGTGTTACATATCGCGAAAAGCTAACTCTATTCGTTTCATTCCTTCCGTCACCATGATTTTGAAATAAAAGATAAGAAACATGAAAATCGAAAACAAACGAGACGAATTCGAAAGACGGAAGTTATCGAAAACAAGACAGACGTCAGGCTGCCAAGGTCGATGTATGTGATGTTATCGTTATTCCGTATTATGCGCACCACATCAAGATTGGGGCGGGTTTTCCGTTTTTATATTTACTCACGAGATAAGCAAATTTCACGCTGCGTGTGCAGTTTCTACACAATGTCGACACTCGTTTGTTGGGATAATTGGCTTTTAATAAGTTCGACACAGATAGCAGACGAAGACGGAAAAATATTTAAAGAACAATTCACAGCGCTGTGTCGTGATTACCAACTCGTACTACGGGCGGTACTTGGTCCGTCCCGCTATTTCCATCGACGCTCGAAGAGAACTCTAGCGACGTGTGCTCTGCCACGGGAGAGTTTTTGTTTGACAATGGGTCAACAGATATACATACATCACGTGTAGAAATATCCCTGAGCAAAATTTGCATATCTTCATCTTCGTTGTGCATGTGAAAATCACACCCCACACGGGACAAAATGAGCAAAACTTCAGGTTTGAGTCGGGTCAAAATGAGTTTGTGCCCGTGTTTCTGTAGCCTCTTGATCATGTTGTCAAAGCCCTGTGTATAAACGACATTTGGGCTTGGACAAACTATCGGTCCGAAATGAATTATTTTAATTTCAAGGAATAGCTCTTAATATGAGCTTTCTATTTCTGTAACATTAAAAGAAGGATTTCCGTAACCAAATAAGTTCTGGAACGAAAGATTTTTTGTCGTCTTATCGTTTGGGTCTATCACATCTTTGGGTTGCAAAACTTTGCAAAATTAAATTTTTTATATTTTTTTGCCATGGAAATACTGCTTTAAGTTTTTCGAAAATCGAAAGCCCTTACAATGGGCTATTCATTGCAATTAGAATTATTCTTTTTAGACCAACAGTTTGTCCATTAATAAATATTGTCGCGGGCAAAATGGACACTTCCTCAAACACGAATAAGTTTATTCCGATATGCTTCACTTTGATGAATTTTCACCAATAATGGTAACCCAGTTAGTTGCTGCAATAACGATCTCAGACAATCTACTGTTTAACCACTACTAGCTAAGACACAACCTGTAGTTGGTAACACTTTATACACTATCGATTAAGATCCAACTCACATCCTTAACACTCTATTTTCAACTATCTCCCAAAAAACAACTACACTGAACAACCGAAAGAGTAGTTACTACGTTCTTTAGACTTGAGAAAGATAATTCTAGGTAAACATGAACAAGGTTTTTTCTTGGTACACTATAACAAAACAACACAGCAACGTTTTCCACGCAATGAACACAAAGGTCCACCGTGACGTCGGTTTTACTAAAAGCATGACATTAACATTACGAAGTTATAATCGCGACATTACTCCCACCACCGAGATTGATCGTCCCGATCAATCGTTAATTCCCAGGCGAGATATGGGTTGCGCATTGCGCCTTGATCTCAGATTATCATAAATCACACGTTGTTTTTTACTTTCTCTTTGAATGGATAAAGGTAATGTTGTTTTCAGTTTTACGTTCATCTGTAGATTTCCTCGACGATCGTTTGGCTGTCGATTCACAAGTAGCATCTGAAGGGATCCGTTCAATTGCGCTCTCATCTGTCGTGTCATCTGAAGAGTCTTTGGCAATTCTAGCTTCATCTGTAGCGTTTGCCCCAAGCGATTGATCATCTGATGCATCTGTAAAATCCATTTGGGTAGAACGGGTGTCATTTCCACGTGAAACATCTGATGATACTGAAATAACCTCTGGTTCTTTCCTACCTTTATTTTTCTTTGCAGTATTTTTCTGAAGAAGGGTTTTTGAATTTAAACATTGCCGCTTATAGAATGGTTTCATCTTTGATACATGAACACGATCGCTCACTTTACATCTTCCCCGCCGCAGTTCAACTATATAGTTGAGATCACTGCAATTCTTTAACACTTTGAATGGTCCATGATAACGATGTAGTAGTTTCTCTGAACGACCTTTCTTCCGGAGTGGTCTATATACCCATACTAGATCGCCTACAGAATAGTTAGTGTGGCGATGATGAGCATCGTAGTTTTTCTTTTGGCGGGTTTGTACTGTTAACATTCGTCTCTTGACCGTCTCCCGTGCGAATGTTAATCGCTGAATCAGTTGTTGTAATTTGTTTGCATCAGATCCATCTAAGTAGATAGGGTTCGGATTGTTACCCAACGCTGCATCTATGGGAAGTATGGCTTCCCTACCGTATAGCATAAGGAATGGGCTAACACCAATGGACTCATGTCTGCTAGTGTTATATCCAAACGTGGCAAAATCTAACGCTTCATCCCAATCATCATGAGACGAATTCGCGAACATAGATAACATTTGTGGAAAAGCGTGATTACATCGTTCAACTAGACCATTGCATTGTGGATGATAAGCCGTGGTCACCAAATGATTACTTTGTAGGGCTTTGAAGAGTTCTTCGGCAAAATTAGAAACAAAACATTGTCCCCGATCTGTAATCAGGTTCAACGGCGCCCCATGCTTCAATACGATGCGGTGAACAAAAAAATTCACCACCTGTCTTGTATCTGCTGAAGGTACCGCACTTGCAATGACAAATTTCGTGAAATAATCCACGGCAATTATGATGTGTCTATTTCCCGATTTGGAACGTGGAAAAGGTCCTAGTAAATCAAATCCTATTTTTTCAAAAGGTTGTTGTGTTCTGATAGGGTTTAGAAAACCAGCGGGGGCTTGTGAAGGTTTCTTTTTGCTTTGACAGTCCATACAGGTTTTAACGTGTTCAACAATATCTTTCCGCATGCTTGGCCAAAAATAACGTGACTCAACTTTATTGATGGTACGAGTTCTGCCAAGGTGACCGGCGGTTAAGTCATCGTGACAAGCTAATAGAATCTCCTCTCGAAGTGAAAGTGGTATACAAAGGCGGTAACGAGCTGTACCATTTTGTATATGTTGTCAAAACAAAATCCCATCTTTCAATGTGAAGTTTTGCGTCATTTTTTTTGGTTCCATCCGATCTCTTGTTGGTTTACTTTCTTTCAATCCAGCAATTACGCCACCCCACTCCAGGGATTGTAAAGATTCAATTGATTGATTTTTGCTTACATCAGGTAACAATAACATCGGTATTTCTTTTTCCTCTTCCGGCTTCGCAACGGGTTGGCGTGACAGAGTATCTGCGTCAGTATGTAGGCGTCCACTCCTGTGAAATACAGTACCTGTCGAAAGTTTCCGGACAGCCGAGAGCGACTTATGGAAAAACCGGTTTTTCTTTAAACTCTTAAAAATATACTAATCATCGGACATAGATGATTCTGAAAATGTAATTTTTCCTTAAGATTAGTTTTATACATGATTTTTTGGGGGGAATTTTTCTTTCGCGGGAAAGGCCCTTTAAAATAGCTGGCAAAAGTTTCCGGACAGTCGAGAGAGCCAGTAGCAAATGGGGCTACTTTGGCTCTCATGTACGCGACGATAAATGGGGCTACGAGGGCGTTTTTGGGCTTAAAAAAAAGCATTATTTAAACTATAATCTAATATGGGATTTTGCATATCATGCCATATGCAGAATCACTATAATTTTGAGTTAAAAACGGCAAATTTTTATTCCAAGGATATTTGCGCTATCTTCTCATCCCGCATAGTTGCCGATTTTCCTATTCCTCTACATAATAAATCGGAGCGGAAAATTTTTTTTACAGCCTATAGCGGCTGCTGCTGCCGCCGTAGCGCCCTTGAATATTTTCCGCTCCGATTTAAAAAGTAGATAAGTAGGAAAATCGTCCAAGTAAAGTAAAAAATATATAGATTTGTAGCCAGTTATCTCAGCTACATAATAGTATTTTTTTTGGGTGGGTTCGGCAAAGTTTAATATGTGCTATGAGTAAAAAACCGGAGGTACCCCAAGTTGTTTCAATTGCCAATTCTACTCGGCAATTGAAACAGAGCGTCTGGGCAATTGAAACGTGGGTTTTCCCATAAAAGAGCTCCCGGTTTTACGAAAAAACTAAAATGACGATATCTCAGAATCTGGGATACGTATTTTGATGAATTTTTTACAGTAATATAGAGAATTTTAATCTTTATTTTTTAAGATGTTTTATAAGTTTCTATAGTAACTAATAAAATTATTATTTAATATTAATATATAATATATATTAATTATTAATAAATATTATTTAATGAATTTTAGTAGTTTTCTGAATTAGGTTCCGAACACCGTTAGTAATCCAAAGAACGGTTAATAGTATGGAGATCAAATTTTTATAATCGAATATTGCATGTCCAGCCTTACATCATAATTGTTGTTAATGTCTTTAATTTAATTTTTAAAATTTAATTTCTTTCTTCAACGTTGTAAATAAAAGCGCAAACATTGTGGCAGACGATAAATGCCAGCCACCCAGCAGACGAAATAAAACACAAAATAAACAATAATTGAAAAAAGAGCTCTGCTAATACGCTGCGTAGGGAACACTGTGGCCAGACTACAGTAAAGGAGACGCGCATACGGAAGGGTCGCAATTGGAACAAGGTGTTCCAATTGCTCCGACCATGGGTCTTCTCGGAGTTTTAATTTTTATAGGTGATAAAGTTAAGCTAGAAAAAAATTAATGTGATCAACTTATAGCTTAATGAATAACGAATGATTGGAGACCTTTTTTAATGATTTTCTCCATCGTTTTCAGTGTGAAAACGAAAAAATTGTCTGCAAAAAAACAACAAATGGACAGTCAAAAAACAATTTTCTGGGATAATTCGAAAACTTTTAAATTCTAAAGCCTCCAATTTTTTCTAAAAATGTAGAACCCTAATTCCCGTTAGTTAAAATTTTTTAAACAAAATCTCTTACATACTTTAAGTGGTAGAATTTTTGTTTCAATTGCCGCGTGTTCCAATTGCGCCCTCCCTCCTCTATATGTGACGGCTACATTACTCCTTCCATGAGTCACCGGGTTATTTAGTTTTTTGTAACATGTGTACTAGAAGATGGTGTGTTCGAACTGGAATTATCTTGATTCTGGCAGTCGCGAGCAAGATGTCCAGATTTTCCACAAGTATGGCATTTTTTCTTAAAGTTAGGACAGTTTCGAGCCATATGCCCCGTCTTTTGACATGTGTAGCATCGTACATTTCCCTGGGTATTTCTCGAATAATGATTTTGAAATCTCCCCTTCGGATAATCTCTTTCTTCTCTCGAGTCCGACGGTTGATAAAATCTCCTGCCTTGATCCCGAAAGAATCGGTCATTTTTTTCCACTTGTTGTTCGTATATTCCGGTAAGCATTTTCTCCATGTTCGTAAATCCTGACGAAAAATCACTCTTAACTCCCGTAATGACTGTCTTCAATTGATCGTGAGTGATTACCGATTCAATCGCAGTTTTTAGTTGATCCTGCGTCACATAAGCATGGGGAGTCGTATTTGAACTATTCATAACCATAACAGGTGATGCGGAATCAGAAGTGGAGTTTAGTACTCTGGCCGACCATTCTCCCCTGTTAGCCATGTGAGATGCTTGCGAATGGAGCTGTAAAAGTTGGTATAACGCTTTTGTGTCGGTTAATCCTGGAACTATCAACGGATATACTCGTTCCATAAGAGTGGGTTTTATACCGCGCAAAACATGACTGATCTTCATGCTCTCTGTCATGTGTGGATCGATTTTCGAACACAGATAGGCTACGTCAAAGCAATAGCTCATAACCGGTTCATCAACTCCTTGATACCGACTTCGAAGTTGGATCTCTAAGTTATATTCATAGTTGGGGTTTTTGAAAGCGTTCAATAACTCGGTTTTCAATTCTTCATAGTTCGCAGGTACAGGTCGAAGACTGCGATACCACTTTCGGGCTACCCCATCTAAAAATAGTGCGAAATCACGCATTCGGCGCACAGGGTTCCATCAGTTACGATCAGCAATTTGTTCAAATGTTGCAATCCATTCTACTACATCTTCCCCTGGTGTTCCACTAAATATCGGGGGATCGCGTTCCCTAACTCGTTCTTCTTCAACGTCTGGTCTATTTCCTCTTCTCGACATCTTTGTTAAACGATGTACTAACACTAACCAATAAGAAAAATAAATTGAAGATGTGAAAGATTATTTTAAGAACGCAAGGTTGTGAGTGGTTCTGTTGGAATCAGCGACAAACGGGATCACGTGAGGTTGTAGAATCTGGTTGTGTGGCGTCGTTTACCCTGCATCTCCACCAATTTGTCGCGGGCAAAATGGACACTTCCTCAAAGACGAATAAGTTAATTCCGATGTGCTTCACTTTGATGAATTTTCACCAATAATGGTAACCCAGTTAGTTGCTGCAATAACGATCTCAGATAATCCACTGTTTAACCACTACTAACTAAGACACAACCAGTAGTTGGTAACACTTTATACACTATCGATTAAGATCCAACTCACACCATTAATACTCTATTTTCAACTAACTCCCAAAAAACAACTACACTGAACAACCGAAAGAGTAGTCACTACGTTCTTTAGACTTGAGAAAGATAATTCTAGGTAAACATGAACAAGGTTTTTTCTTGGTACACTATAACAAAACAACACAGCAACGTTTTCCACGCAATGAACACAAAGGTCCACCGTGACGTCGGTTTTACTAAAAGCATGACATTAACATTACGAAGTTATAATCGCGACAATATTTTATTTTTGGACGGTTTATGGGAGGAGGGGAAACTATGAAAAACCGAAAACTTTGGGCCCTTCGTTTAGGCATTTTTTTTGGCTTATTATACGCTATCGATGTAATATCTAGATTCCTTGTGTCATGAGAAATGTTTTGGTAGGCATTAAGCAACCAAAATTAATCAAATTAGTTAAAGAAATACTAAATTACGAACAACCAATCACAGTAGAGAAAACGGATGCCATTATTTTTAGGCGGAATTTTTAAAATTTCCATTATTATCAACGTAAAATAAGTTCAAAAACAGTTTTACGATTCCAAATTTGTCTTATGGTATAGGCTTATCGTTATAATAATACAAAAGGAATAGGAAAGCTTTTTCATTTGGTTTATTTTTAAATTCGAATTTTTACAGTCATTTATTAAACTACTTACATTCATGGTTCACTGGAAACAAAAAAATCGCTTACCGTCGAGTCCAAGGGGTTATCGTAAAAGATGTCAGTGTTGATTTCAGGAATGTTTTGTGATTTTTTATTAGTAATTTTATGATTTGGGCCTAATTTGAAAATAGAAATCGATGCAGACGACACATGCAGACGACACAAGCAGACGACACATCAACAGTTTGCTTTCTTTCAGTGGTGGTTGCCACTGGCGTCACAGCTGGAGAGCCAATCACAGTGCGAGAATCGTGTGCCGTTTAGAACCCGAACGGTCGAGTCAACTCGCGGAGACCATGTTGGCTAAAAACGATCGGATCGCGATCAATTTTTTGGGATCGCCGATCCAATCTCCGATCTTCTCAAAAGATCGGATCTCCGATCAACTTTTGATCGCGATCGCGGCAAGTCTGGTGACACCCATCATAGTTCCGGAATTTTATTTGATAATCATCAGGTTGCTAATACACAGCCCCGTAGCTCGGTTACTATTCTAATCATTGTTTGAATATTGCATTTAATTTCTTATGTGCTTGTTTCATAATTTAGCGATCGTACGTTGAACGACTTGGGCCAAAGACAGACTTGCCGCGATCGCGATCATCGATCACCGATTACGATTAAAAAAACGATCGCCGATCAAATCTTTACATTTTGATTTTGATTTGATCGGCGATCAAAAAACTCGTTGATCGACAGCGATCATTTTTGCGATTGAAGTCAGCGCCACCAAACGTAAAAACTTATGATTCATATAAATTTTTGCTGAAAAGTTTTGCTGAGGATGCTGTTTATCCTTTTTTCGCAGCAGACGCCTTTTTGGTCGCCATTGACTTGAAATGGTGACAGTTTAGTTTAAATTTCCACCACTAGATTTCGCCCCAAAATGATCGCAATCGCTGAAATTTTATCGCCGATCAAATCATTTTGAAAAAATCGAATCGCCAATCAAAATCAATCAGTGATGATTTGATCGGCGATCAAAATCGAAAAAACAATCGCAACGGCAAGTCTGGCCAAAGAAATAAAAACGTTGCTGTATATTTAGTCATTTTCCTCCCAAAGAATGAAAAAATAGTACGCTTATTTATTTAATATTTTTCATAAACACTTATTGTAGTCTTCTATGATCAATCGCCATCGTTTGTATAGTTCATCTTTTGGATATTCCCAAAGGGCTTTAAGACACTGCCAACCGTTCTGTGATGTAATCAACAAGTATGGGTCGGGATTTTGAGAAAAAGAGTAGGCACCCAATACAAGTGATTGGCAAAATCTTGCGGAAATGCAATCCTAGCGATGTCAGTTTACAAAATATTGATTTAAATATATATTATATAGCTATATTCAGCATACGCGAATACCTTTAATAAAACAAATTCTTCGTCAGGAATCGCTCGCAAACGATTGTAACCTGCCAAGACGTGACCAGGCGCGTCAAGCATATCCATTGTTTTGCACTCTATCATCATGTAGCAAATAGCGATGGCTATTTCAAATACGTAATAGTTGAAATGGACATCTCCAAAATCCAGAATACCAGATATCACATATTTGCCAGGTTGATTTTCATCTGGTTTCACTAGAAAAAAATTTTAACGTGCATAGTGTTGGTTAATGTCTAAGGAATTTCAACACCAGGATCGGCAGAAAACCTAAGATGTTCTGTTCATTGAAATCCCCATGAATAGGACCAGATTTGAGCTTTTGAAGATGTGGGAGAACATGGGATTTGAAATTATCGATGACTTCCATTGCTAATTCATGTTTATGGTCATCTTTTATCACATAAATAAAATCACATAGCTTAGGAACTGCACTCAAATTCCATATCCTGTCAACTCCTTTGAGACCATCATGTACAAATCCCTGTATAACCAGTAAAAGCAATTACAAAGATAACCATATCTTCTAGAAAACATTTTGCCTTTACCATCAAAGCTAGGTCAGTTTTGGCAACAAGCTCTCCGACCTGAAGAAGAAGATCCTTTGTGTAGGGTACACTATACAAGATATTCCCAGGGAGAAATGACAATAGACGCACAATGTGCTTGCCTGTAACGTGGTTTCCATAAAAAGCTAATTATGGTTGTTAACTAAAGAGTCTGTAGTGTAGTTTCTCTATCAAATAGTATATCAAACCATTGTTTTCAAGAAAGAGACTCTTTGCAGGATTCTCCAACTGTTCTAGAGACATGAATTTCCCTTCAATATTTTTTATTGGTTTTGGGCAAGGTAAACCATTTTTGTCTTAAACAAAACTATTATTAGTATAGAGTGTTAGCTTGTTTTTATGAAAGAAAATACCTAAATAAACCATCATTTTGTGTTGAGCATCAATCAAATTACATGCTTTTGAATCAAGGGAATTCGTTATTTTCAAAACATACCCATCAAGGCACACATCTTCTGTATCAGGTAGACAATTATGTTCTTTTACCTGAAAATAAGCATACATTTATTAACATATGTGAGCTAAAATAAATCAATATGGCTATTGACCATTATGTGAAAATTCCTGTCGTCATAGCTATTGAGTTCTTCAACAGAGATCACTTGAAGGTTGTACAATTTCAAAAGCAAGTCTTGTATAACTTCATTTGGAACATAAGGTTTGATCTGTTGTCCTGGTTTCAATAAGATTTCACTTCTTTCCATTGCTGCAGATATGAAATAGATTTCAATTACAGCAATGAATTCAAATAATCACTTTGTTTACGTACCGGTAGGACACCCCAAAAGAGACTTGATTTAACGCAATTTATATTGATTGGTTTAAAGAGAAAAACATGCGACAGAAAAAATAGCGGAATTTTGATGTAATTGCTCCATGCGCCCTCCTGTCATGATGGGACGGCAACTTCGGGTGTTTCATTTTCCGTTTCATTTTCTATATGATTTTCCTCCTGTTAAAAAAGCCATATGTTGGAATGTAAAGCAGGAACCGATTATAATTTTCGTTCGTTTTTCTCTGATAAAATCTCTATGTGGTAATAAGCGCTTTAAAAGTTTTACTTCTATGTTTTACGTAAATAAGTAAATTACATTGTCCGTTGCCAGGTCACGGCCCCGATTACCTGAGACCCGTTAACGGCACCAACTTGCCCAAAAAACGCCCAATCGGCCCACCACTCGGGTACCAACCCTATACTTTTTAAGCGGTTCGGTTCGAATTACCCGGTGTAACCGATACGATATATGAAAGGTGACACCTAGATAGTGTAAGACCCATTGGAGATGGATGAAAAAAGTTTACTGTAAGCCCGGGTTGAACACCGATCTCGTAAATTATCGAGCACCTGGCTGGATTCGAATAAGGTTCACATGCGGGGTATGTTGCCTCCAGAACCACAAAGCTATATGCGCTTACAAAGTACGGGTAAAGCAGCGGTGTAATGGCGATAAATAGCCGAGTTTTGGAACCGGTATCTCTTTTTCCTGGCACCGATTGAGACCCGAAAGCTGACCAAAATGCTCATGGACAGAAAAAAAGATTACCTGAAAACCCAAAAAACCAAACCGAAATCCACAACCGATCGGCCAAAAAGCTACTGGATTGACGCGGGGCCGAGCCCTACTCTTACCCCTTTGCGGCAGCGTACCGGTGCCAACATTAATGTGGCAACATGGCATCCCTGACTTCTTTCATTTCGAGTCCAGCTCGTTTCGTCTTTGGTAAGCTGGTGAATCGGATAAACTTCCATCATGGTGAGATTTATTATTCAGCAAAATCTTTAACATCGTAATTTTCCCGCTATTAAGGGATAGATATAGTGGTTGATTATATCATTCTGCTTTATTTGGGCTACAAATTGTGATGTATTGAGTGTAATTTCTGTGGATCTATGCTTGCAGTCGCTGGTACTTCCCGAGAAATTCCAACACATTTTGCGTATTCTCAATACCAACATCGATGGAAAACAGAAAATCATGTTCGCCGTCACCTCGATTAAAGGTGTTGGTCGCCGTTATGCCAATGTTGTCCTGAAGAAGGCCGACATCGATTTGACTAAACGCGCCGGTGAGCTGTCAGAGGAAGAGGTGAAATAGTTTTAATCCGTCGAATTTATAGATCTGTAGCAAATGTATTTGATTGTGTCATATAGGTTGAGAAATTAATCACAATCATGGCAAACCCAAGACAGTACAAGATTCCTGACTGGTTCCTTAACAGGCAGAAGGATATCAAGGATGGCAAATTCTCTCAAGTAAATCTTCAAGTAAATTGTTCTGCTGCATTAGTTAATTTTGTTATGCCATTAGGTCACATCCAACATGCTTGAGAATAAGCTTCGTGAAGATCTTGAGAGGCTTAAGAAGATTCGTGCTCATCGTGGTCTACGTCATTACTGGGGGTATGTTTGTGGGCTGGTTCGATTATTTTCCTGATCTTAATTTTCTATCATATTACAGCTTGCGAGTTCGTGGTCAACATACAAAAACAACTGGTCGTCGTGGACGCACTGTCGGTGTCTCGAAAAAGAAGTAGAAAGTTTCTCGCTGTTTTCGAGTATTTTTCTGTGGAATATTGATACATCAGCCAATACATTCATGGAAACCAATTACTATATGTATTCCCTTTTTTTTTACAAATTTAATTCTGATATTGAAATATTTACATTAACATGTTGGATCAAAAAATTCCAAGTAACTAGATGGAATTTTCCCTGACTGCTGTCCACGTTCAGCTTGCACATAATCGGGGTCGGTCGGAAACGTGCTTACCACATCTATAATCTAAGAATTTAATTACACTTTAATTCTTAAATTATAATCGAAAAAACGACTACCTCGCCAGCTATTAATGATAATTCAGTTGCATCCTGGCTGTCGTAATCGCAAATGACACGGGCTTTTCTACGTTCTGGTAATCCAAGAGATGTCGGGCTGTTTAAAGTAATATCTGTAGTGCTCACTTGCAAACTCAGGGAGCCCAATTCCTTCTGAAGTTGTTGGAGAGTTGCACTGCAAGCCAAAAAATACCTTGCTTGAGCTGCTGCAAAGTCCTTAATAGATTTGGGTATTTAAATATTTGAACAAAAAGACTGATGACTAGTTTCCTTACTTGGAGATGTTTACAATGAGATGTGTGTGCAGGTCCAATGCCCTCAAGCAGCAGTCTAGTTACCTCAGACTGTCGATCAAATTCAACCTGGGCTAAGTTTACTTCTTGTTCTGCCTAAATAATAAAAACTAGTGAAAAATAATACAACTGAATAAAGCATAATTTATCAGTACTATTTGTTGACTAGATTGTGTCTTGGATTTCCTTAGGCGATTTTTTGCAGCATCCAGATCCAGGCGCTTAGATTCAAGTAGCTTTCTTTCTCTTAATATTGACTACCAGACAACATATTCAGTACATATTTAAATATGAATGGATATACAACATTACTCACTTTTAGGTCACTTTCCATGAATCTTTTTAAGGGATCCCCAAATACTTGTGCAGCAGAAGCTGCAAAATCACGTTCAAGAGCTCCCAATTTCTGCTGACATAGTCCAACTTTCAGCAAAGTACTCCCTGAAAGTAAGAAAAAAGCAATTATGTCAAGAGAGGAAACTAAATGTGATGAACTATGTTAATCTGACCATATAAGGTGCCAGGCCCTAAATCATTGCCAGCCTCAACCATATCTACTCCCAAGTAATCCAAATTAGAGAGACGTGCTAATCTCCTTCTCTCAATTTTGTCCATCAAAAAATCTTCCACTCTATTTCCTAAATATAAATGCAATTAATTGGCTTAAAATTGGGTGCAAAAGATAGATAAATCAACAACCTGGGTTAGGTGTGAGAACTGAATCAACATCCCTGATTAATTTTTCAGTCCAGGACTTGGTTAAATCACATCTTTGAGAAAGATTTTCAAAGTGAGCATCTAGCTCTGTTTTTTCAGAGGTACCCAACTTTTCTTCAGTAAACTAAAAATTGTAAACAATGTATATTGACATTCATATTACTTGATAAAGCAGAAATGATGTTAGTAACATACTTGAACTGCGCGAGTAAATAAAGTTCCCGCATCTCCCACAAATTTTTTAACGTTAAATTCCATCGTTCTTTATCTCTTCTGAGCAATTTCTTGTACTTTGACACTCGATCGCTTAAGCGCGCTACGACTCTTCCGTAAAAATCTGTCTTTGCTTTCCAACAAGTGGTGGTTCGTTCGCCTGTGTTTTTACGTGCTGTGTTCCTCACTAAATTTAGGACACCTAGCGGTTACCGAAATCTTTTCTTTTGTTGGAACTACAACGCTAGCTCTGCGCTAGCTAACCAGTTTAAGCGTATGACATAGATTGGAACACAAAATCTTTAAATGGCTTGTCAGTCGAACATGTTAACTCACAAACCGTTAGAATTAGGTATTCTTTTTCACATAAATAGTAAAAGGTGTTTCAGTAAAGATTTTTCAACTTCTAACTGTAGGAGCATAGGGATCAATTAAGATGTTTAAGGTTATCAGCTCGATTTTGAAAAGATTAGTAAATCATAAGGCAAATGATTGGAGAAAGACGGAAGACCAATCTCGTGAGTTTCGGTACTCAATAAAAAAGCCAACGTTGAACCGTGATATTCGCATCGCAACAGAAGAAACCTTTGTTTGAATTCGCGCTATGGTTATAGTTATCGTCTTTTTAAAGATTTGGCGCTGCGATTTAACGATAGATAATAGACTGAGCTAATTCCAGCATTCTCTAAATTAAGCGAATCTGCATTCTAAGAACTGTTTTTTATTTTTTAACAGTTGTTCCTGTGTCTTGTTGATGTTGTGGATATTAGACTCGTCGGAACACGAACGGCTGATGAAAATTTGATTGAAGAAATTTGCGGACCGGGTTTGCCAAACAAACAAGGGACACTCTATTTCTGCGAGTTTCCTGCCTTTCCCTCGTAGGTCTACAGTAAATTTCGATATAGGCAATCATGCCATGTAAGAGGTAGCAGAATGTTTAGTGTAGTATTCGATATGTTGCATCGATACGAGAATTTACAGCAATGTTAAAAATTTTGTTTATGCTTTTCACCATCGGCAATTTTATGGTTCAGTTCGCTATTTCTTATCGACTTAAAATAACATCAGCACCTGATTAATACATCACTTTCTCTTATTTTTACAATTATTCGACTAACTGCATGGCGGGAATAGCTAGATCTAGATAGATTAGCTGCCATAAATTTAAAGCATGGCATTTATGCTCCGCCCTTAAAGTTAACAAAAACCATTTCATTCAAATAACTACATACTTAATGGAAAACAATTCAAGGAAAATATTAAATAGTTATAGATTAATACCAATTACCAATTGCTTTACAGATAATACATTTTAAAAGGATTTTGAAGAATTTTTGCATTTGCGAGAAACTTGTACTGGGTACTGATTAGTACATAGTACTCCACTAGCCGGCTTCCCAAAAGTTGAGATTTGCGCCACCAGAGCTAGTAGAGGCTTCTCTTCCTTCTCTGCTTCAAGCAACACGAGTTACAAGTTTTTCATTCTTTTGCTTGTTCTCGTTCTTGCGAGCTAAGGTCCTTGTGGCGACTTGCACTTATCTAAAAACATCCTCCGAAATTCTTCATTGAAATGGCTGATCATAGTAAAGACGAACTCGCCTGTGTCTACGCTGCTCTCGTTCTTTTGGACGATGACGTAGCCATTACGGTAAATATAGTTTTTGTTACTTTTTATTCCTACTGTTCCGGAACATGGCGCTGAGGTCCTAATGTTTCACTGCCTCGTTTTAACTCTGTCAACGTATGTGGTGCACGTTTTGATTATGTTCTATCATTTTGTTGTAGGCCGAAAAGATTCAAACAATCTTGAAAGCTGCTGATGTTAAGGTGGAACCTTACTGGCCAGGCTTGTTCGCCAAGGCTTTGGAGGGCTTGAACCTTAAGAGCATGATCACCAACGTAGGATCGGGAGTTGGCGCTGCCCCAGCTGCCGGTGGAGCTGCTGCTGCCGGTAATAATTTAATTAATAATGTTGGAGCATGAGTGGTAACATGATGATAAACGGATGGTTCGCTAAATATTCGTATGAACTACATTGATTATAAAACTCCTCGCAGTCTGACGCTAGTCACAGTACTTAATACCATAGTCCTGAAAATTGTTTTTAATTGCTTTTGTATTGTCTTACAGCCCCTGCTGCTGCTGCTGCCAAGGAGGAGAAGAAGGAAGAGAAAAAGAAAGAAGAGTCTGAGGAGGAAGATGATGACATGGGCTTTGGTATGTTTTTTGTCATATTTCTAGATTTGTTCATTATTCTAAACTATGTTTTTGTTGTGCAGGTCTGTTTGACTAGAAGGATTCCAGTCCACTTCTGTTTTGCCTTGACATTGATCATTTTGTGTCATGCAAATACACCAGAAGTTCCATCAAATTTGTTGTCTAGCTGACTTAACTTATTTTTAAGGTTCATATTGCAAGGCTATAGTTTGCTTTAAAAAAAGCAATGATAAGCATGGCACAGCAATTTGATTGCATGTCTGATTCTTTAACTTGGAATGTTAACATTGAAAATCCATACTTTCCTATTGAATTTGTTGGCTATGCTAGTAGGAAGTAATTAAAACGATTATTATGGATGGATACGTCTGCCATACGGTTGCATTACGAAGGAAGGAAAACTAATACCACCTTACGTTAAATGTTGTATATAAATTCCGAAACGTAGAAATAAGTGTAGTCCTGCCCAGTTAATGCTATCGTACATCAAATCTCAACCAGATCATTGAAAGAAACTTCAGAATCCTCACATAATTAAGGCTGGTTTTCAGTCCCAGCTTGTTGCATAGCGAATTGTAAGTTGAAATAGAATAAAATTGCTGCAGCGCAGATTCTCTAGTTAATAATTTAAAATGTCTGAATTACTCCTGCGATTGATTCTGTACGGATTATTCAATCTAACAGGAAAGATGAAATTGCTGGGGAATTGGTTTCCATACTAATTTAATGGGTACGCCTATAATGGAGTGTAGTATACGTCCTATTAAAATCATTTGAGAGCAATAACACTTAAGGTAACTTATCCATTCGATTATAGAGTATTTTTATCGTAACTCACAATACGTTTGTTCGATTTCTGCGCTAGAACAATGCTCCGTTTCCCAACTCGGTTGCTGTAAATTTTTTAATCTTGTAGTTAGTCACGGTCATGGAGGTTTGAAAGGGGAAATCGGTCACACGCCTTGCACAGCTATTTTACATATCCGTGACATGGTATCGTTATAAATATACAGGTGACTGGGTAGATGCGCTTTGAGCTCACTGCAGTGAAGGCGACTGTCTTGTTCCAGCAAGTCGTAGCCCAAATACCAAGCCACTGGCTCACCATAATTGTAATTCCATTACTGTTCTAAAGACGGACCTAGAATGACCAACCAGCACTCGGATACTAAGCTCTCCCGATCTTCTGCCGGCGTCGATCATTACGCCGTAAACCAGGGTGTACCAACCGATCATGAAGATCATTCAGTGGATGTCGTTCCTCTCACAAGCCATTCCATTATGGAAGAACCTCTGAGTATCAAGGAAAAAGAAATTAATTCAATCCCAGTTACAGCGTAAGTATAATATTTTTTTCATTTGAATTCACTTGCGAACACGATAAACAGCTTTGACAAAGTTCTTCTCCTACTTGTTTAAAAACATAAATTAAAATTTTTCAGGATGGTGCTTGGCTTGGGCGCTGCTGTGTGCTTTCTCTTGTTGGTCGTATACATAGTCGTGAAAGTTCATTTTTGCAAAAAGGAAACGCCAAAAGCCAACAAAAGCTCGAAAGTTAGTCACATCGCTCTAAAAAATCCTCCTTCAACTATCTCACCTGTACATCCGATCGATACGTTTAACAAGAACTGGTATGCAGATGAACAAGTTCCAGATCAAATGCAATCAGAACCAAATGTAAGGCCTTAGTCTTATTTACATGACAAAAATAATGTTACAGAAAACTATTTGTTTCTTTACAGTTCTCTCGAGTTCACTCAATAGACTTCTGCCATAAGTCTTCTGAACCACCATTGACTGACAGTGCATCGAAAGCTCGCTTGACGGCTGCCAAATTTCTACCGAGGAATTAACCAACACAAGTTTTAGTCCGTGGAAATGCGCCAATGTTTTAATTATATTTCGGTAAATGTCAACGGACAATGGTTAATAGATTTCTTAATCGTGGTCCGCTTGTAAAAGAAACCTGTACAGAAATGGCATAGAATCGTGAGTCTCTGCATCTTTTATTGAAGACTTTTTTTTTACTGTCCCCTTACTAATTGGCTCATTCGCGCAAAAAATTCTATTCCTCATCCCTTTTCTGTCTACATAAGCCATTAAAAAAAATAGACAAAGTCTCGTTAATAAAAGAGGAGGAAAAGACGTAAAGTAGGTATAGTGGATGCAGAGAAAAAAAAGTCTGGTGAAGGCTACTGCAACTCACGGCTCTTTTTTGTTAAAATGTTGCTTTTACAATTTGGATAGCCTATATATTTATCGGATGCTATCGATCAAAATCCATTTTATGGTATGGACCAAGTGTAAAGATAAACATAGTTGATGCCCGCACGTTACGTAAGAGAAATACATTTTTAAGTCGGAGACGTTTTTATTGTAGAGTCCCACTTTGAAGTTTGATTGCAGTTTTGCTTTGACTGCACAAACTATCATTTGGGGAATGTATAGAACAGTGAGCACCAACGCTTTTTCTCTTTTGTAATCCACCTTCCACTCGCTTTCCGTGTATTTCCTGTTTTCATTTTCCTATTGCAATTTTATCAAATACTTCCTCTACCCCAATAGTTGATTGATTTGTAGCCTATGTCGCACGCGAGCTATTTGTATCTAAATTCATTCCTTATTCATAAATCGTAATGCGCATGGGGAAAAAAATGTATGCCACTTTTGTCTACCTGATTTAGGTTCCGGCTTTTTAAATTCCAGCAAACAATGTGTGATGCAAGGATAGTGCATGGTTTTCCTTGGTATCGAAATTAAATCCAAAACATGCAGGGAGGTCACAGTTTTATTTTGAGTTGACGATGCACGCAATAATGAAAAGACTAGCATCAGACTTTGTGGTTGGTTGTTCAAGGAAGCCAGTTTTTGACATTTAAAAAATATTTTGGCATCATTTCACTCACTAGAAATACAGAGACTTTGGCGTTTTTTGAACAGGGAAAAGATTCAAAACAATAAAACTTAAAAGCATTAAGCTGTGCGATAGGATTTTCCTTAGTCTCGAATGCAAAACTTGTGTAGCATTTCACGACAAATATTTCGGGAAAAGCGCGAAGGAATGGATAAAATTTCAGATTATGGACACGTCCATTCCGATATACAGGCCTTTAGTTGCACCTCTCAATTGTGTTGCACGAATGGTATTGAGAAACTTCTACAGCCCTGCATGATAACCGTTACACGCGTTACGTTTAGATCTGTATTGGGTATCACGCGAGAAAGGTGTTCCACATTCGATTTAGATATATTGCCATGGCACAATATACTCTTTTGCCTAGCAATTCGACGTGAGAAGTTTAATTTGTTAGAGCCGTTTTGATGATCCAAGGGCTGTGGAACGTTTTGAGACATTTCGAACATGTCCAATAGACGTTTATTTGGGTTCCTCTGAGAAACCTAAATTATTTCCTAAAAAAAAAAAGAAAAAACTTTTTTTTTTAAATTTTGCATTGTTTCTTTTCAAATCTTTGGCCCACTTTATTTTTATCATTCTCCGCTGAGTACATAACATGGGTTTGCGCTACCTACCGTGAAAAAAAAAACACAAGAGTCTGGATATTCCGCGACATTCTGTGGGATTCTTGTGATTTTCCATTGCCCACCTAAAATTCTGGGAGATTCTAGATTTTGTCCAGGGTGTGCCAAGAATTCTGCGAATTGCCAACCACTTGTTTACCGACTCATTTTTTTGTGTAAAAGCCTTGACATACTACAGATTCAACTTCAATTCAACGAGTTCTTATAGAGCACTCATGTCGAATAGGTGCTCCTAACGACGAGTTCCTATGTTGAATAGGCAGTTTCGCTTCATAATGACCGAGCCTGATCGTTATACAGGCGTTGATTATAGGACAACTGATAGTTAAAGATGCTCCAACATTGTAAAATATTTTATTCGTTCGTCTGTCGGAACTAGTAGTGCATCAGGCCGTTGAAATTATGGCTGGCTAAAATTCGCTATTAACAAGTCATGGATAAATTGAATAACAAATTAAAAGCAGTGAACATGCAAATAAAACGTGTTAAAAACTAAAAGCGTTGGGTCTTGGGTTTAGAACGGTTAAAGGAAATCCGGATATTTTTCGTCACTCTGCGGTTAGACACGATGAAATTCCTGTATATATTCTCGTATTGCTGGAAAATAGCTAAACAGATAGCGGATGAAACTTTCCTGCAATTGCAGCAAAATAAAAACCTTTAGGTAACTAATCTTAAGTTTTTGAAATAGTAAAAAAAAAAATCATGTAGGCGAACTTAATTACGAATATTAATGTAGTGAACGCTTAACCCTTTCGCTACCCCGCTGTGTTAACCAAACTCACGCATGATGCCATGATAAAACACGCACGCATTCCCTGTGTGCCAAACAGAAATTGCCGCTTTTTTTTTGCGTCACGTTCGTGGTCTCATCAAACACATAATCATATTACCAAGTTCATTGCTACTTCTTTCAGAATTGTCGAAACATTTTTGTCCAACTATTCAAAGCAGAAAAATTTGGAAGTGTTTGGGCAAGCTGAGGCAAGCTCATAATTTCACACCCGGGGCAAGAATATCCTGTGCCCACCGGTGGTACACGTGACTCTCAAAGGTTCTAAATGCCGTGAACCACCGATGGTGCATGCGGCACACAGGGCTAAATGAGCGTGTACTACGGTTGGTACACGTAGCAGCGAATAGATTAACGATGACAGAAAATCATTCTAATTGTTTAAAACACTGGACTGACCGAATCGGCTTCAATCTCCTCATACGTCCTTAATGCAGACGACTTGTTGGCAGAGTAACCGGGTTTGGATTTGATCCATTCGCGGGCAATACCTAAATCATGAACGACATGAGTTACAAAAAAGAAAATCAAAAAACAAAACAAGGGCAATACCAATAAAAGCAGGATGTGTTTTCAAATCAAAGGCCGCTTTGTAAGGTCCCAACATGGACAACGTCTTTACGTTGCTCCGCGGAGTTAAGGATAGCAGCGAATTCGTATCTGGAACAAAGGCCTAAGAGGGAAAAAGTGTAACGCTGTAACTATTAAAAAAAAACATTGATCACTAAATGTCTTAAAACCTTTTGGTACACTAGGCAACTGGACGTGTCGATAACGTAGCGATTTAACATGGACGCGTTATCCAACGAATCTCGACGGAACTCTTCGAGCTCAGGAAATGTTGACATAGCCATCAATGGTTTAAGCCCAAGCGTGCTATACCTGTTATTAACAAAGGCAAACATTGAATTTTGTATGCACGGAACAGCGGATTAGACGACATCAAAATCGCTTACTTGCACAGGAGCTGGCACAGGAGTGCAACTGGTACTGGAGAAGTGGAAAACAATGCTGCATAAACGGTCACTGGCTGGCAAAATGTACGGAAGGGCAGTTCAAATTCGCTTTCAACATCAATTAGCTGCGTACGAAAATTGTCGGATTACTTTTAAACTTTTGCTACGTAAAACCAGCACTTACCCAGAGATGAAATAAAACCGACCTCAGGACCAACGAATGATCATTGGAGGACATCAAGGCCGTGTTCAAAAGGCGTTCGGCAAAACGTATAACTTCACTGACGACATAGACACCTTCTACCAATTTGTCTATGTTTTCTAAAACGGCGATGGATAAGGAATTGAAATTTACGTCATACATTCAAACATCAGTTGACTCACCCCCTGGCGCTGCTTCGTTTGATTTGTGAAATAATGCCTTAGCCCGTGAAGCAGGTCCAAACTTTTCAATAAGCTAAACAATAATCAACAACATTTAGCACTTAAGAATAATAATGAGGAAATAATTGAATTATGGAATACCAAATTCTGAATCAGCTGTTGACAAGAATGAATGATTTTTATCCTGAACGGCGTATGACAGGAATGAAATAAGTCCTCCAAAATCCGTAAAAAGTTTTTGTAGAGATCTGTGGTAGTTTGAACAAATCATTAATAAAATCCTGTATCTATAAACTTATGTGATGCAGTGAAACCCGTGTATGGAAGAAACGGAATCTGCGTCAAAAGTTGCAAAATTTGGTCACTGAATTGGATTCCATCCCATACGCGGAGATATTCCGATAGAAAATTGTAGACAGCCTTATGAATAGATTCAAAATAAAAGGCATAAACTATTTAGACAGCGATGAAAATATCTGTGAGGTATACTATTAGCTTTCGACCCGTGCATTCCTGGAACTCTTTGATTCTGTCCAGAAGCAATGTCTTTCCTTCTCTGCCTTGAGATGGGGATTTTTCGATGAACTCTATTGTTTGTTCATTCAGTTTTTTGTGCGTTCACATAAATCACAAAATTTTTTTTAAACAAATAAAATAAAAATATAAAATTAATAAACATGGAAATGGAAAGTAACTATACGACAACCAACCGTAATGAAGAGTAAGATAAAGCCACTGAGATAACTGTCCATCCATATGCGGTGTAAAATTCAAGAACAGCGCATAGTGATGTTCTCTCTTGTTTAGTAGCGATCCAATATGGTTAGGCAGTCGAAGTGTGCTTATCTTATTGAGTATGTCCTCCAAACTACAGAATTGGACACACTTGCCATGATATATGGAAAACTAACATAAAAATTGGAAATGCATCACCTATGTAACTGGGACAAAGGCACAATCTTCTGGAAGTCAACTTCCAAGGATGATTCCAGGTAGATATGCTGGACTCTTGGTATAATTTCTAGTCTCATCTTTTTGGTGGCCTGTTTCAAAACTAAAGTTAACAACAATGAACAACTACCCCCCACAAAATAATTTTACCCTCTTTTGCTCGCTATCAATGAAGAATGTAATTTGGTTGGTGTTCTCCACATTTTCTTTGATACGCTCAGAAAGTGCAAAAAGACCAGCACACATGGAGAATGGGGCTTTTGGAAAAGAAACAACATTGCTTTGATATGGGACTGCTTGTGGAACTAAATCTGGACGAAGGGATTTCAACCGACCTAGGAGACCAGCTGTATACAAAAACAAAGTTGTAAACAGTTTGTTGGGGCATAATAATGGTAATGTATTTTATTTACCTAATGGTTTGGTGAGTCCAACTATATTTACATTCCTGATAATCCTTTCTATTTGAAACTTGTACAACTTGGGTGTTGCAATCATGTAGAGTAGATGGCAAATGTATGCTTGCTAAGTAAAACAACACCATTTACATCTTTTGGCAAACCAGGACATTCCAGAAAAAAATTATACATATTTAGAGATGAAAATTAGCTGTAGTAGAGGGTTAAAAAGCTTTGCAAGATCAGCTAGAGATTCCACAACACCATACTGAACAACAGCAGTTAACCACTTTATCCGTTGCATGATGATCATACTATTTCTCTTCTTTGCATGTTGACATAGAATCCAAGTTGCCACTCTAGCAGCATCCATAGATCTCAAAGGACCACTAGGTACCAAGTCTTCTAATCTTACAGGGGAAGACGAAAGGACTAAAAAACAAACAAAAAATTGGAGAAAATATAAATGCATGATATACATAAAACTTTTTCTTACGTGTTTTCACTATTTCTTTTTCTGTCATTTTGTTGCCAAGAGGTGATTCTTCGTCACGTCGATCTTCACTATAAGACATGTTGTCTATTGATTTAAAATAACTTGTTGGCTGTTGTGACCATAACAAACCCAAACGTTTTGGACGCCAAAACTTCGTTTTCAAGCCAACTGATCGGTATGTTTCCCGGGTCCAAATTAAACCACCGCTGCCAAATTTTCGGTGGAAGCTATTACCATGGTGTATTAGTAATGGCGAGACATACTCTTCGTTATAACGGCCTATCTCGGCTGAAGCCTATTTGTGGTCCAGGTTACCTATAGTGAGAGACGCTTAGTGGCCGATATTATAATTATCAAAATATATCAAAATTAACTTCTAACCTTTGTGTAGTTATATTATCGTATTTTTATGTTTACTTCGTATAGAATGTGGAAGAAGTGGGAAAAAATTTTGTTTGTACTTGTCGCTCCTTAACAAAATAAAAATCAACAAAACTTTTTAGCTTTCCACTGTTTGGTAACTAATATAGAATTGAAATGTGTGGAAAAACAGTGGAAAGTGGAACCTAGCGCCGCACGTGGCCAGTTTACGTTACGAAAGGAGAAAAAAGAAAGATTTATACTGGGTTCGAACTCGAGACTCCCGTACTGCAATCGAATGTTCTATTCATTACACCACTGTATTTGTAATTACTCCCCTACCGCGACACTAGTACATCTCCTCCTTTGCCATTCAGTGGTTGGCGAATGATCTAGTTCCTAAGTCGTTCCGATGGTGGCGTTGGCTATAAGTCTCCTCAATTAGGCCACACCCACCTCCTCTGAAAACAGGCTTCATTCGAGATAGCCCTTAAAATGGAGAGTTGTCTCACCATTACTAATACACCATGCTATTACCATAGATAAAGACCTCTGGTTCGTTATCTGCTATGCTTTTAGCCCTATCCCTACCAGACTTGCCGCGATCGCGATCATCGATCACCGATTACGATTAAAAAAACGATCGCCGATCAAATCTTTACATTTTGATTTTGATTTGATCGGCGATCAAAAAACTCGTTGATCGACAGCGATCATTTTTGCGATTGAAGTCAGCGCCACCAAACGTAAAAACTTATGATTCATATAAATTTTTGCTAAAAAGTTTTGCTGAGGATGCTGTTTATCCTTTTTTCGCAGCAGACGCCTTTTTGGTCGCCATTGACTTGAAATGGTGACAGTTTAGTTTAAATTTCCACCACTAGATTTCGCCCCAAAATGATCGCAATCGCTGAAATTTTATCGCCGATCAAATCATTTTGAAAAAATCGAATCGCCAATCAAAATCAATCAGTGATGATTTGATCGGCGATCAAAATCGAAAAAACAATCGCAACGGCAAGTCTGATCCCTACTGACGCAGAAAAAGCCAAATGCTTACTCTGGTTACAGTGCCTCTCGCGGACATAGGGAAGAACTACATGACATGAACGCCAATAGAAATAGGGTTAAGGTTTGAGGGACTTTTGGCGGATGTTCAAAACGAATATATGTTTATATGAAAACTATTCCACTATTATTAACAATACGATAAATTATAATTATACGAATAGCATTAAAATCTTCAACTAAATTTTATGTAAAGTATCAATAACAAAAGAGACTAGAAGGTCTTTATCTTTACCTATGACCAGGGTCTGCTCTTCGTAAGACGTTACGATAGTGATTTTCTTCTTGTGGATCTTGTAGCAGACATATACCGAACAGCATGCAAAAAAACAAATGAGCAACGCCAGCCAGAGCAGCTGAACAACAACAAACTATCAAACCAGCATGGCCACCAGTTCAAGATTTAGCAGTGTTATACAGTTGACAGACTTGGATGACTTCATAACTCCTTCACAAGTGTGTTTTCAAATATGAGACAAAAAATGGTTTCAAATAACTAAAACAAATAATGCAAATTTATTTATTTAAGAGTGTATCAAGACAGCTAAAACACAAAATGCTAGACAGGTTACATCTTCAGGAATTTCCAAAACCCAAATTGGGGATGATGGTACTTATTCACAACTTAACAAGGTGGAATTCATATAATTTTAGTTTTAGCAGTTTAGTGTGCAGAGTTAATCTATTTCTATGTGAGATGACACCAATATTCTGGTCAACAGTAAAGAGTTTGAATATGTTACAGGTATCCATCAATTAGATTATGTAATTTGAGTAATTTATCATGCATTTCTGCTTAATCTTCAACAGAAAATCAGAATGAAAAAATATTACTTTCCATGTTTCTTTTAGGAAGGAAGACCTGAAAGAGTGCAAAAAGTGCCAAAAACACTTAACAACTGTTTGGCCTGCAGGTGATCTTTAATGATGAGAGAATCAGAGTTGTAGGGGTAATAATACTATTGTAAATTATAGTGGTTGTATAACATAGGTTGAGAGTGTTTTGAATGGCCAGCAAAACCACATGGACCCTGAAGCTATGTAAAGACATTGAGCTATCTTTCCCCAGCAGATCCTTCGAGAAAATGTTAATCAAATTTACTGACATTTCTTTTACGTCAAGCCTGGATATACTACGCCGAGAAAACTCATGAAAATTGGATTTTGCCACGTCTTAGCAAAGTCAAGTCTCCACAGCAAATAGCGGGCGTCTTTATCAAAGATGTACTGCCCAACGAACTTCAAACGAGTGCTTCTCGTCTGGCTGTCGTCATGATTATGCCATGCTTCGATAAAGAACTGGAGGCTTCGAGAAGTGACTTTTTTCGCGATGACCAACAGAGCAAAAATGTCGACTTTGTTGTAACACCCGTAGAAATCGAGCAGATACTTGAAGAACTGGCTATTGAATTCGTTGACTTAAGTCCATCTCAAATTGATTCTTAACTGACTTCACTTATTAATCGAATCCATGCGAATCTGTACAGCGGCATTAAATTAGACTTGCAGAACCGGTTTTTTCCCCTACACTCGTAATAAAAGCTTTGTGGCCATTTAAAACTTTTCTGCATTAAAATCTAGGACCCCTTTGCTAGTTGAATTCCAGTCAGAGCTTTCTAGGGTAACCAGCTGGACACACTTGTGAATGTTCAAGATTCTATTTTTCCAGTGTTTCAATTTAATTACGGTTAAGCTCTGATAACGCTATATTTTCCGGTTGTGCTTTATGCTGCTAGCTAATTTTTACTAGAAATTAACAACTTTTATTACTGCCATAGGTTGCCTGATAGGCTAGCCAAGAGTTAAAGAACTGAAAAGTCCAAAGGGAATATGTGCTTTCTGAAATAAAAGCCTTCCCTCCTGTTTCAGACAAGGTCAGTGCAGTCGTTTAAAGACTATACGACATGGAATGTCCATGCTTTATGTTCCTGGAAGTCTAGTCTCAGGAGGTATTCAATGTCAAAGCTTTAGATATAGATATTACACACGTGTGTGTCATTAAGGCCCTCTGCAGACATTTTTTTTCAAACGAATTTATTTTCAAAAGTCTGTACCAGTCCTTCTAGAATGCTAGGATTGGTGTTGTAGGAATACACCCCCTTTTTTATGAGTAAAACGCCCATGCAACCAATAGGAATCGCTTTAAGAGTCTAGCTGATCCAGTCGCTCCAGAGGTGTGTCGCATTGGTTGCTCTTGGCTATTCTCAAAATTGGCTTGATGCTTCTTAGTCTCTGATACATGCTTAGATGAGATGCTTTGCTTTCAAAGTTTCTGCTCCGCTACTCTTGTCAGAAATGGATAAATAGTAGCATAGTAGAACTTTAAATAGAAAAGCGTGTCATGCGGGCATTGTAGTGACTTCTATTTTATTATTCTTGGCGAACATTTTGTTATACATCGGTGTAATTGTGCGTGTGTTAAGTAAAAAAAGTCTCATTTTGTTTCGTTTTTACTCTGCGTGCAGCAAGGGTGATGTACAGTACTGTGTAATCAAATAGTAAAAAGGTCCACGATCTTTCGTCGGCTTCTCAACAGTGGCAGATGAAAGCGAGCAAGTAAAATACGTATATAGGGCATCGTGGAAACTTGTTTTCTCCGGTATAGGGGCAAATAATTTCATACAGTGTTCAGCATCATTGGATAGAAGAAATGACAATCTTAATTATACAAAAGAAAAATTCAGGAAACGATATATCGTTGGGCAAAGGGAAATTGAAAATCCACGTTAAAAATTTGACGGCGGAAAAAATGAGCCGTGAAGGTTAATACACAAGTTTTCATTTTCATTGTAAGTTCCAATAAGGGCGAACGCGGATAGAACAATTAAGAAAAAAAAAGGAAATCGAAATACGAGCAGGTAAAACAGGCGCTTTTTGGGGGCTAAAGGGTATAATTTTCCTAAATCCTACACACTACGTAACACAGTTGTTAATAGCTCAATGATAGAGGGCGCAGCTGTGATGCTAGAGGTCTGAGATTCGGCTCTTCGGTATGAATGAATAATTCATCTGTTAACGAGGATGCTAACATACTAATTACACAAGGTGGCAGACATTTAATATTTAACAATAATAATAGGGAACACTAAAGCAAAACGACGCAAAATTGTGTTTTTATTTCTAAATCCAACATATGGAACAGGAGAAAAAGTGAAAAGAAAATGCCGGCTAGAAAGGATGTGACTTATGGTAGGGAAAAAACGGCTCGCTTCAAACAAGGGAAATTTGTCCCAGACGTGGGAGGTTGGGGAAATAGGCCTATATTTTTCCTTCTGTCTTTAGTGAAAGGGCGGCTAGTCTATCAATATATCTTTTGGTAAGTTTTATTGTTTACAAAGGAGGGAGTAAAAGGGGAGGAAAAGAGAAAAAAAACTTGTTCGCAAAATAATAATTATGCAGTAAATATATAAATATAATAATCATACAGTAAATATAGAAGAATAATGTCTTGAAAATGTAGAAGAAACTTTTGTTTTTCTCCTAGTATCCCTAGTGCACCATCCCTCCAATGGCAAAAGGTAAGCATCTATACAGAAGTAAGCAAAATAGGAATGAAACAACATTGAATTATTATTACCAAACTATTTATCGCCTATAAATATTTCTGTTTGCTTGACTTAGTCGCATGGCCAGCTATGGCACTAGCCATGCAGCAGAGAAATAAAGGACTTCATTTCTACAACAAGGCATTTGCTTGATTATATGATGACGAAAGAGTTAGTATTGATAAAACAACATCGTTAGGGAAGAATTTTGAACGGAAATTAAAATTGCTGATTATGCCGGTGCGAATTTCATTTTCCTGGCAACTAGCCTCCTTAACGTTCTTTTATTTATTTCCGTCCTTCATAGCAAGCCTTTTAAATGGGATGCGGAAGTATACCAAAATGTTGCGCCCTCGTGCATATGAACCGAACATTCAATGACTCCATGACCACTCGAAGACATAACATTTTATGCCACATCCAACTCCTTATAGTGCTTTGTAACTTCTTTGTTGCTTTAAATAGAGAGTTGCTGCATTATTGGCCTCCTATAGTTTTTCTTATCTACATAAAGAATATTTGACTATTAGGAACATAAACCTGGAACATAGAAATACTTGTGAGTTAAGTGAGTTGATCTTGCTGTTTATTCTGCTAAATTCATTATCTTACAAAACAATGACGGATATAGCGTCGATAGTAGTTGCAGCGCAAATGAAAGGTCCATTTCCGTATGTCCCACCTAATACAGCATTTATATTTACCCCAGCAAAAGATTTGCCAGCAGGCATTTATATCAAAGAATTTATCGGAAATGTATCGGGAGATGGAACTGATAAAATTTTGGTCGAGAATCATTCACTACATCAAATCAAAATTCCTAGAAACACTACATTAGGCGTAATTGAAATAATTGATAACGTTATCAGAAAAATTTCTCTAGCGAAATTAGAAGATAATCCTAAAGCAGAAGCTGAGCCAGTTTTAATCACAGAAGTAGACTCTGAATTTCAAGCACCGCTCTCAAAATTATTAGATGACTTCCACGACTTGTTCGCGTCCAAAGATTCAGAACTAGGAAGCACGAACCTTATAACACACCATCGATATACAAGGACGAGACCCCATTCGACAACGCCCATACAGAGTAACGAATAACCAAAGGAAATTATTAGATGATAAAATACAAGAAATGCTTGATGCAGATGTGATCCAATATTCGCATTCTCCATGGGCTTCACCCGTGGTTTTAGTAGAAACGAAGTGCGGAGAAGTAAGGTTTTGTGTTGATTATCGCAAATTAAATGGTATTACAAAAAAAGATTCATTTCCTATCCCTAGGATAGACGAAACTTTAGATAAACTATACGGAAAGAAATTTTTCACAACTCTCGATTTAGCTTCAGGTTATTGACAGATTCAAATCGATGATCCGGCTATAGAAAAAACAGCGTTTGTAGTAGAAAACAACCTCTACGAATTTAAACGAATGGCATTTGGCTTGTACAATGCACCCGCCACATTCCAACGACTAATGAATTATGTACTGAGAGACGTCTTAGGACGTAAAGCATTAGTTTATCTGGATGATGTTATAATCTTTTCGGATACCTTCGAAGATCATTTACGTGATATTCGTGAAATTTTTGAATTATTACGGAATGCCAATCTAAAATTAAAGCTTAAGAAATGTCAGTTTATTAAACGCTCAGTAAATTATCTAGGTCACGTAATATCGACCGATGGCATTAAACCTGATCCGAGTAAAATCGATAGAATAGTGCATTATAAAACACCGACTTCAGTCGATGAAGTCAGATCATTTCTCGGATTAGCCGGATACTACAGGAGATTTATTAAGGATTTTGGATCCATTGCTAAATGGATCTTAGCCGGAATCCTTTTAACTAGGGACCCGAAGAACAAATTGCTTTCGAGAAATTGCACAAATCTCTAGAACACCACCGGTTTTTGCTTATCCCAATTTCAATGAAAAATTTATACTTTTCACGGATGCTGCGATTACGGCATCGGAGCAGTGCTATCCAATATTCAAAATGGCCACGAACATCCCATAGCCTACTCCAGTAGACAGTTAACAAAAGCAGAATCGAATTATAGTACGACAGAGAAAGAAACCTTAGCGGCCGTAGATGCCATCAAGCATTTTCGGCATTACCTATTGGATAAACCTTTTGAAATTATCAGTGACCATCGTCCCTTGCAATGGCTTAAAGAACAAAAGGATAATAATGGTAGATTAGGAAGATGGGCTATACTACTGGCCGCAACGAATTATGAATTAAAATATAGACCGGGCCGTGTTCATCAAAACGCAGATTGCCTGTCACGCTTGAAAGTAGTTTTTATAAATATATATTTCGTCTTCCCATACGAGGGTCACCAGGTTGTGATGGAGGGAGCCGCTGAGTGCTCCAGGGACGTCTCCGAGCGGGGAACTAATGGTGCAGTTTGGGCACTCCGCTTTTAGGGTTACTTCTTCGAGACGGCAGTTAGTCATCCTTTCCGTGGTGGTCTGTAGCCAACTCGGCTCTACAAACGGGTATCCTTCCAGGGCAAAAGCGTTTGGGCCGACGATGTCCATGGCCTTTCCACGGCACTGCCGCGAATCTCTCATCCGTCGACATGCTGCTGCGTCTACTTCAATAAGTTTGCGGCTGTACGACACTTGGTTCCACTGCAGGAAGTCTTTGTAAACCGTTGTGGTCACTTCCCACATGCTGCATATGTGTCCCGCGAACCTTTTGACTTCTGGGAGCGAGGAGTAAATAGCGTACGCCACCGGTGTTGGTGGTGCGGGTGCCACTTCGTATGCACACTCCTTCTCTTCCATTTTGAGGAACCCTAGATTCACTGCGTTGTCACAGTTGCATACGGTGATGTTGAAAGCAGCCGCGGGGTTAAGGGCGAAAGGACGAGTAGGGTCACCACAAAAAATCTAGGGTACAAGACATGACAAGGGTTGAGAACACAAAACAAGAAAACAATTCCTACTCTACTTAATCAAAGGGTAATGAAAAAAATGGTGGCACAACTGGTTTATACGAGGGTATACACGAAATTGGGGATGCTACGTCTACTGTTCTAATTCTACCGTGTTTTGATTATTCAAAGTTGGGTTGGGGTCTGAGGACGTTTCGGGGTCGGAGGCCGGGGTGGCGTTCAGGTAAGAGGGGTATGGCGGGGGTGAGGGAAAGGGAGGGATAGAGGGTTGTCGACGCTTGCACTATCTCTTGGGCTGAGATTTCTTCTCTGGCTCCTTCGATCGGCTGGGACCACCTGTGGAAGTCTATGAGGTCCGTTTCATCGAGGTCAGGGTGCTCTTCGTCGGCTGGGATTGGGAGTTCCAACTCTCCTGTGGGGTTAGCGGCTGGGGCTTGTCCACGAGGGGCTGCGTGTTCGACGGTCGGCTCTTCCTTCCAGATCATGGATTCGTACAGTGGCTTGATGGGGTTCATGTGGACTCGTTGTGTTTGTTTACCTGGGCATTCTTGGATTTCCACAGTCTGGTTACTGTTTACCTTGATTACCCGGTATGGTCCTGCGAATCGTGGAATAAGCTTCTTACTGGTAGCAGCCATCGGAGTCCTAACGTCGATGAGGACCTTATCCCCGACTTTGAAGTCATATTCCTTGGCACGTTTATCGTACTGCGCTCGCTGTTGCTCTCTGGCTTGGGCTAGATTATCCATAACCAGGAGGAAGGCTTCGTGCAAGCGTTGCATGGTTTGACTTTTGTAATCGGAGGGCGTGATAATGTTTGTTGTTGGGGCCAGCAGGAATGGGTCGATAGGCATCGTAGGGTCACGACCATGATTGAGAAAATACGGAGTTTCCAAAGAGGAGGAGTGTACGGAGTTTCTGTAGGCGAATGCCACTGGTCCTAACATTTCTTCCCACTTCGCGAATCCTCGGTCCATGTATTTCCGTAACATTTCTACGACTGTTTTGTTAAACCTCTCCGTGAGGCCGTTAGTCTGGGGGTGATAGGCGGTTGTTTTCAGATGTTTGATTTGTAGTTTGTCGCAGAGCGACGAGAAGAGTTCGGAGGTGAAGTTTGACCCGCGGTCGGTTATAATCACTCTTGGGGGGCCGTGATATAAAATGATTTTGTCCATCAGGGCCTTACTCGTCGTCAGGGCGGTTTGGTCTGGTAGCGGGATGACTTCCACCCATTTTGTGAAATAGTCGGTGATGACAAGGATGTGGTTGTTCCCTTGCAGAGAGTGAGGCTGAATGGGCCCTAGGAAATCCATTCCCAGTACCTCAAATGGTCTTGACGCAAGGTCTAACGGGTTCAGAAAGACTCGTAGACTGGATCGTCGTTGGAGGGCGCAGGATGCACAGGCCAGACAATACTCTTTGACGTCGGAGAGCATCGTCGGCCAGTAATACTTATCCCGCAGTCGTAGGACGGTCCTTTGGTAGGCTAGGTGGCCGGAGATTGGGGAGTCGTGGAACTCTTGAAGCAGAGGTTTTCTTAAGTTAAGAGGGACTACCACTTGTTGTTGGGCGAAGGGTCGTCTCTTTTTGGATGTTGGTTCGTTCCGACGGAACAGCACGCCGCCAGAGATCGAGTATAGGTCGATTTCTTTCGCCCAGATCTGCGTGTTGTTTTCTTCACTGAGAACTCCGTATTCTAGGTATTTCTTGATGTCGTTGCAGAGAGCGTCTTGCTGTTGCTCGATCGACATGGCATCGTCAGTTTTCGGGAAGGCTGAACCGCATTGACGGGGATCCGCGATAAAAAGACAGCGTTTTCGTGTACTCTACCAGGGCGGTACCTGATGGAGTATTTGAGGTTGGCCAACATTATGGCCCATCTTCCGAGCCGGCCGGTTTCATCTTTGAAGGTTTGTAACCATTGTAATGGTCGGTGGTCGCTGACGATGACAAAGGGCTCGTCTTGAAGATAGTGGCGG
This sequence comes from Daphnia carinata, assembly GCF_022539665.2. Classification (NCBI taxonomy): domain Eukaryota; kingdom Metazoa; phylum Arthropoda; class Branchiopoda; order Diplostraca; family Daphniidae; genus Daphnia; species Daphnia carinata. The sequence goes on along the minus strand of NC_081335.1, from coordinate 7,302,097 downwards.
AAGCGTTTTTTTCCCAAAAATTACTGCCGCAGCCTCCTTCTCGATGGTTGAGTAGTTCACTTCAGCTTTGTTCAGGTGCCGGCTTGCGTAAGCGATTGGCTGGTCCTTCCCTTCATGTAGCTGGGAGAGGACGTCACCTAGCTCGTAATCGCTGGCATCCGTGTAGATTAGGAATTCCTTCGTGAAGTCTGGATAAGCCAGGATGGGTTCTGTCGTGAGGCAATTCTTAAGGAACTCGAAGGCCTTCTTCTCTTCGGTACCCCACACTATCTTTTCTTGCGATTTTGCTTTTGTCTGAGATAGTAATGGATGGGCAATAGTGGAGAATCCTTTGATGAACCGGCGGTAATAGGAGGCTAGCCCCAAAAAGGACTGCAACTCCTTGACGGTTTGGGGTCTACTGTAGGTAGTTAGTGCTTCTACTTAGCTGGATCTGGTGCTACACCTTCCGCTGAAATGACGTGGCCCAAGTATTGCACGGACCTCGCCAAGAATTTGCATTTTGACAGTTTTACCCTGAGGTTGGCTTTCTCCAGCAATGCGAAGACCTTGCCTAAGTTCTCCATGTGTTCGTCTAGATACACAAGGCAGGTCTTTCCGATTTCTTCTTGCAGGGTGAAGTTCATTAGTCTCTGGAAAGTTCCGGTGGCGTTAGTGAGTCCGAATGAGAGGCGGTTCCATTCGTACAGGTTATTCTCCACGATGAAGGCGGTCTTCTCTTTTGAAGCTTCCTCAATCTCTATCTGCCAGTAACCGGAAGCTAAATCCAGGGTGGAGAAGCATTGCTGGCCGTGTAACAGGTCTAGCACGTCGTCGATCCTTGGTAAGGGGAATGAGTCTTTCTTTGTAACCGAGTTCAGCTTCCGGTAGTCTATACATAGTCGGTCGTCTCCTGTCTTCTTTTTTACAAGTACAATTGGTGCGGCCCAAGGAGAGAGTGACGGTCGTATGATGTCATTCTCCAGTAATTCTTCGATGATCTTCTTCGACACTTCCTTTTGACAGGGTGATGCCCGGTAAGGCCTCTGGCGGATGGGTCCCTGCCCTTGGGTGTCGATTACATGTTTTACCAATCCTGTATTGCCTAAGTCGCTGGTTTTGAATGCGAAGATGTGCTGGTTCGCCAAGAGCAGGTTGCGCAGACTGTTCTTGACGTCTTCGGCGACATCAGGCAGGGCGGCGTCGAGAACGGCAGGGTGAAAGACAGGGAATTCGGCGGAGCAAGAGGCCACGTAGGTACGTGGTTTGACAGTCACGTACCCTAGGATCGTGTAGGTTGATGGTGCAGTTGGTCTCGTTGATTAACACGATGCGAAACAATCTATTCTTCAACGGCGTCGAGACGAAAGGATCCAATCGGAGTCCGGGAGGTAGACGGGAGTCTTTGACGAAGAAACAGGCATTGTCGAGAGATAGCTTGAAGTCACTATTCTCGCTCTCCACCACGCATGCGGATGATGGAGGTACTTTAATTCGATGGGCCGCCATCATGTTCGGCTGGTCTTCGGTCTGGAGTTGATCAGACTCCTTCACACGGTAGACGCGCCTTTCACGACCGTCGATCACGAACTTATGTTTGTAAAGAGCGTCTAAAGCTAGAACGCAATCTTCCATAATTCCTTGAACGACGATGAACTCTTGCTGGAAGGGTTCATGGGGCCTCTCGTCCTCGACGAGAAGGGTTAATACTACTGTTCCCTGGCAGATCAGGGGCCTGTTGTTTATGTCAAAGAGGTCGACGGCTACCTCCTTTGAATGTTCCATATTGGTTCCTTGCTTCTGGAGTTTGTCGAACAGTGTACTGCTGACGGGACTCTTTCCTGCTCCGCTATCCACTAGTGCTCGGAATGAGCAGTGTCCTACGTATAGATTGAGTCTTGGGGTGGCTGGGGTGCCGGATACGGCCTTGACGAATTGTTGGGGCTTAGGGTATCCACCGAGGGGCCCAACATGCTGATCGGTGGCGTCTAGTTTTCCGCCTTTAACCGCAGAATGCCCGGTCGAGCTGAGGGCGCTTCTGCCGTATGCGATGGTGGTGGGGGTGGAGGGTTTTTGATCATGGGGCAGAAGCTGTGGCGATGCCCAATTTCGTTGCAACGGCTGCATTTGTCGTTTCGCTGTAGGTATCTGGCGATGCAATTCTCCGTTGTATGACCTCCGTACGTGTTTTGAAACTCACACAACACCGCTGTCCTCCTGAAAGCTTCGGGCTGCGATGCGATGGGGTCTCGTGATTTGGCTGTTTGTTGTTGTTGTGTCAACTGGCGTTGCAAATTGGTCAATCGATGCTGTAACTCTAGATTTTGGTCGGAGGCGTTTCTTTCAATTTTCGTGTTAAGCTTTTCTATAGCCTCCAACACTCCTGCCAGCTCGGTGTTACGGTTGCTTGGAATGTTAGGGGACGCATACGCAGCCTGGATGCGTACCCTCGCTTGGCCTTCTTCAATCGCCATTGCTGCTAACTCTGCTTTGTCGATAAGTGTTTCGAATGAGTGAAACTCCTTGTGTTTTAGCCGGGGTTTAAGTTCATATTGGAGGCCTTCGATGAATTTGTCCATCATCATTTGTTCCCGTGATGCTGCACTCCCGGCGTCTAGGGTACCTTCCATAGGGTAGGCTTTGTAAAACGCCTTCCGTATACGGTTGGCGTATCGTCGCATGTTCTCTTCGGGTTCTCTTTTCATGTTATGGAATTCTACGCTCCTTTGCGACCTTGTCTCGGTCGAGTGGAAGAGTTTAAGGAGCCGTTCTTTGACTGCTGCATAGTCTTGGGAACGGATGGGATTGCCTAGTTTGAAGTTGTCAAATTCCTCCGCGGCTTCCCCGTAGAGTTTGGACCGCATGAGGCGTAGTTTCCTCGCCTCTTCGAAATTGCCCAAGTCAAGGGTGGCCTCGAGATGAGCCACCCAATCGTCAAAGCGGCCGGATCTTTGCCTGTCGCAAAAGATGGCCACCGAACTGAATGCTTGCATGGCCTGCTCTTGTTGGGCTAGCCTAATCTTATCTTCTATAGTTATGCTGGCCGCGGTTGATGACTGGGGGTGGCTCTGGTTTGGTGCGTACGTCGATCCTTGAGCACCTCCCCAGTGTGGGCGGGGTGGGCCGTCTATCGCTGATTGGGCGTCTAGGGTGGTTGACGTGATGATGCCGTGGGGGAGGTAGGTCCGTGGTAGTGCTGACGTCATCCGTGGTGTCGTGGCTGTGGCACCGATAGTAGGGTGGCTCCGGGCGTTTTCAGACACTCGTTCGTTGTTGGCTGTTCTGGTGCGGTGTAATTACCCTGCGTCATTCGTGACCGGGATAAAGCGGTGTTGACCGCGGTGTGTATTTCGACGCCTGCCTCTAGGAGTCGGGTCAATTCCTTCTCACACGTGTCCACCAAATTCCCTTGAAATTCTGTCGATCGTGAGTCTATTGTAGGGCTGTATGTTGGCAACACCGGCGTGAATGACACCTTCCGGTTAGATGACGTCTTTCCCGATGAAGGGTCAGACAGGGTGTTCACGGGGGTTGGGTGTAGGGCGTGGTGATGTGGCAAAGTGGGAGATAAGATGGGGGTACTAGTGGACGTGGGTTGTACGGACTTCTCTCCAACGATGCTAGAGGTGAACGGTTTCGGGGTGTGGTTCGTTTGTCCGCGCGCCGGCAGCTCGAGGTTGTGATACAACACTCCTGGGGAGCCGGTTCCTGGGGTGTTGGCCTCCGAAAGGTCGACTAATTTGCCTTCGGCTACGTTGAGAGGTTGCTGCGGACTCGTCCTGGTGGGTGGCGGCGGGGCGTCGTTTCCTGAGTCCGTTGAGAGACTGTTGTTGTCGTATGACCCTGGTCGAATGGGCGTGTAACCCGTCCGCAGATCTAAGAACTCAAACACGTGAGCAGTGGTGAATAGATACGGGTGGATATCGAGTAGAGCTAACAGCGCAGCTCTGGTTTGGTCAGGGTCTAGCTGCCTTCGGTGATTGGCTTCCAGGTGATGCTGAAGCTCGAATATAATTTCTTCCTCCGGGATGTCTTCTATTGGAGTGTTCCAGTATTGACTGCCTGAAGGGTCTTCTTCTTGTAAGAGAGTGATTGCCTGGCGTAGCAGTTCCCTTCGTTGCTCTTCGGTATCTGACGCGTCCTTCAATAGAGGCCGGGCGATGTCCAAAAGTCTATTTTTTCTTGGAATCTTTAGGGTTTCTTCTCCGGCGCGGTCTTCAGGAATGTCGGGCTGTTGGGTGGGCGCGGACGGCTGTGGGTGTGGGGTCTTGGGTCGGGCTCCTAGGCGTCCCCACACGGCTTTGTTTGCGTGCTCTTGTACTTCTTGCGAAGTGAAGTCGTCGGTCTCTGGGTCCGTATCAGTCCTGCAGCTTGCGACGAAATCCTTTAGTTGGTCTTCAATGTATTGTTGGTGTGTGGCGGGCTGATTTTGTCCCGTCCCTCTCCTGAATGAAGGGGAGGTTTGGCGGAAAGACTTCCCCCCAGCGTTTGAAGAGCGGAATCCTTTTTTCGAAGCTCGACCCTCCTTTTGACATATCTTCGGGTGTTGTAGAGGAGTCGTTCGGCAGTTGAGGGGCCTCCTGGCGGTCGGCGGAATGTTCCTTATGAGAGTCGGCGTGATTCCGGAAGTCTGCGGGAGGTTCCGGGAGTTAGCGTGATTCGGCATGATTTCGGGAGTCTGCTTGTGCTTCCGGGAATTAACGTGATTTCGGGAGTCTGCGGGAGCTTCAGGGAGTCAGCGTGATTTCGTGAGTCTGCGGGAGCTTCCGGGAGTCATCGTGAGTCGGTGTGATTTCGGGAGCCGGCGTGGTTTCGGGAGTTGGTGTGAGGTCTTCGTGATGTGTTGTGTGGTGCATAGGTAGGGGTGGGGGTTTTCAAATTAAACGACCCGCACGTTCAGTCACGCTTGGCGTCCAATACCCACCACACGTTTCGTCTTTCGGAGTCGCGTGCAGTGTGTAGCGTTCGCGGCTCGTTTCGGAAGGGCAGATCTTTGGTAGCGGGCACGTCGGTTTTCGAGCGGCGAAGTCAGGGTTCGACTTCGCTGCCACTAGATGCAATAATCGGACCCAGTCACGTCTGACGCAACTGGGGGATTAAAGCACACAAATAATATGAACAATACTGACAACGGTCAGGTTAGTTTCTTAAATTTAGTATTCTGGTTCGGATGGGTGGTACACAAATGAGATTCGGTTAGGATCCGCCAGCCAGTCACGTCGGCTGCACGGATATGAAGAGAGCAATGTCAGACAGTTACGAAGGATAAGGATGTGAGAGTACTTACATGTGAGCCATTGCTCTAGCAGAGCGGAGATGTCACGACGCAGTATTTGGACGAACGGCGGCAGTCAGTGGCGTCGGCAGTACAGCGGCGGCAGCGGCGTCGGGCAGTACAGCGGCGGCAGCGGCGTCGGGCAGTACAGCGGCGTCGGAGGTGCGGCGCGACGTTGGAAGTACGGCAGCGGCGTCGGAAGCACGGCAGCGGCGTCGGAGGGCGCGGTGGGCGGCGTCGGGAAGAGGGCAAGCAGCGTCTCGGCTGGGTATCCGTAGCGGTAGATTAAGGAACACGGTGGATGGGCGTTGGGTCACAGTGTATTCACTTTTCCGGTCAGGGTTACACTACACTTAACACTAGCTAACAAATGCACTTTTACACAAAGCAACCTACACTCCAATGTGGCTAAACGCTGCTACACCACTGCACAACTACATGGATGGCAATGTGTGGGAAGACTAAAAAAAGGCAGAGCTCAGGCGTGGGTTTTATACCACGCTTTGGGCTTGATGATGCTAAAGTTAGCGTGGGGATGCTAAAGTTAGCGTGGGGACGCTAAAGTTAGCGTGGGGACGCTAAAGTTAGCGTGGGGACGCTAAAGTTAGCGTGGGGACGCTAAAGTTAGCGTGGGGACGCTAAAGTTAGCGTGGGGACGCTAAAGTTAGCGTGGGTAATAAAATAGAAAAGAGGATCAAGAGGGGAAGCGAGGTCAACTGATAAGGTTGGTGTCGTTGACTCCTCGGTCAAGCGGAAAAGACAATAAAAAGGGAAGTCGAGTAAAAGGAGATCAATGAGGGTGAAAAACAACATGAACAAGTATACGAAATACTTAACTAAATTTATTTTTAACTTTAAGTTTCTCTGGAGTCCTTACATGTGAATTAGTGAATTCGAAAATTTTTCGAAAATGAAACACCCTAAGCTACCCCCATTCTTTAATAAAGAAAATTTGCCAAGAGATGAGAACACAACGGGATCTTATGAAGAGACAAATGGAACACCATGTAAGGAATAAAATTGTGGAGAAACCACAAGTCAGGTAAAATTCTAGGAAGAAGACTGGAGCAACCCATCCCAAAACAGTGATAATGAGAGAGCGACAGTCAAATCTAAAGGAGAAAGAGAATACGATGAAGAAGAATTTGACTCCAAAATAGTGACCAAACGAGTAATCCAAGGCAACAACTTAACCAGTCACGCAGCTGTTGCATTAGATACAACCTAGTTCATGTTACCCTGCATGTAAAATTAATATAGGATAAGAAATAAATGTTTTGTAAAAATTAAATAAGCCATTTATGTAATGAATTAACACCATCGGCCTTTCAAATGGAAAAAGAATATTAACCGACGCTCTTACGCAATATATCTCCTACGGGATTGGAGGCTCATCGTCCCTATAGAAATAACGTGAAGGAATAGGACTATCCCTAAAAAGAAATAGGACAAGTGCAATGGAGAAATAGAACTGTCTTAAAAGATTTTAAAAGTCAGTGCTACTTCTCCCAATCCTATTTCTACAAGAGAAATATGACTGAAACTTTTCAGTCCTATTTTCCAGTTCTATTTCGCTTCCGTCCTATTTTACCTCCAATCGGCAAGGTTTAATAACATGGCAATTGGCGCAAGTGTGACCTTACACACGAAATAGATAAAAACAAGCTATCAAAAATATTTCCTTGCCCCCCCAACTTAACCGCCTTAATTGTTACTGCAAGTTATGGACATTACGAAACTGTAGATGTATTACTAAACAATGGCGCAAAATACGAAGTACAAAACGGCCTAGTAAACTACGCCCAGGATTAAATCCCGTATGACCAAATCAAAAAATAGTTCAGAACTGAAATATAACATAACGATGGAAAGGGCTTTAATTATTCATTCGGGTCCAGAAATCAACCGAAAGAAAAGAAAAAGTTCCATGAAACCACCGCCGGCAGAGAAGACAGAAAGATGGGAAGGTTCATCATTACAACTTATCCCGAAAATGCTGCTAGAGTGTGGTTAGCTCGGTAAAGATAAAGTCATTGACACAAATAACCCAGAACTGTGTTTCTTGGATGTAAGTAATTTTCGTGTACGCAGTTTAATAGTGATTTTGACTAAGTCCTTAAAAAGAAAAAATATAGACCACATGCCTCTTAGTAAAAAAAACATATACGTGTTATCTATGTTTGTATAGTACGTGAAGGATAAATTTCTTCTTTTAGATAGGGGAAGGGGTGTAACGAGCCAAAACTGCTTTCGTTATGCTTGGCGGCAGTTACGCCACCCATGAAGGGGATGTGACGCGTAGTGTAAAAACTACGTCACTACGCATTGATTTGAATCGCTCTAAGTACAGTATCCTGCACAAACAGAAGAACACCCGATTTAATTTGAAAAAGCCTTCTATGGGCAGAATATATTGTAACGTGCGATCACGGGAGTAACTGTTTATTTGAGGGTTTTAACCAACACGGCCAACTACACAAGGCATAGCACTAAAAGGGTAAGATAAAAAGGGAAAAACTGCTTACACTAAGGGCAAAAACGCACAAGTTAAAGAAGGTACACTAACACGACTAACTCACGACTGACCAGACTACCCACTCCTGACTACTCTGCCCGGGTTTTTCATCGTTCGCATCTTCCGCCCATCCAAGGCTAAAGCGATCGGATGCAGAAAGACGACCATTCCCGACGGATGGTGAGTCTCCCCGTTACAGCTATAACGGAGGGTGTGAACGGGCGTTGAAGCTCTCTCCCACGCCACTCTCGTATTTCTCGAACTAGCAAGAAACCATTCGCTACATCCCCCTACTCAGCCTGCGACTCGTCCCGATCGCATTGTTCCGCTAGCAGAAACTAGACGGGCGTAGGCCTAGACCCAAATAACGTAAATGAAACAAATGCAAAACACTACCCCTAACAGCAGGAAAACTACACATCAAATATCGGGCAGACTACATATAAGGGAATAAAATGGGTAAGCATAATAATAACGACACGAAGCGAGACGAAACAGAGTTTTTCTGTATTTGGAGGGTCGAACTACAGTCGTCCTTCTACGTCGGCTTCGTGTACAGCTAGTCGGCCTTCTAGTTCGACTATGCGTTGGGTAACGCTGGCGAGCGACAACTGATATCCACGCCAGCTGAAAAATAACAATATCCCAAAGCCCAGCAACAACCCGACTATCGCGACAACTATTTCGTAGGGATAACGGAGCCCGACGGTACGGTCGACCTCCGTAGCCACTCTTGCTTTCTCTTCTTCTTCAATCACGCGCAAGTGTTCACCCATGAGTGAAATACGGCTCTGAAACTTAGCGCGGCGCGATAGTAGGAGCTTGTCAGGCGCATCATTTTTTTCGCCGGGCGATGAAGTTTCCTCTTCGGCAGTCTCCGATAGAAGTGGACCCAAATTTTCGAGCTGCGTCATAGTCGGTAGAGTGCTGTTGCTGAGTGCATGTTTGACATTTTTTCTGAAGCTTGCTTGAAAAATCCAGTCGTCCGTGTGCGCTGAACACGACATTGGTACCTCGAAGACATCAAACGCTTCCCTCTTAATAACGGTGTTCGGTCTCCCGCGGTCGTGTGGACAGGTGAACGTTATAGACGTCTCTTGCGTCGTGGAATAACCCCACCTGCGGTGACCTAGATACACCGTTTGTTGGCCTCTCCAGGGCGAAAGCTTAGTTTTGCAGTGAAGGCGGCTTCGCACCTCGTCCTTCAGAAACAGCGCCATTGCGCAACTTGACTCCCGGTGTTTCCTATTTACTGCTCGGCTGATTGGGCAGATGGACGTAGGGGAAGTCACACAGCGGGCAGAGTCGGACACCGACAATTCCACAAAAGCCTGACTATCACCGGCCACGGCGAGAAATGGGGGAAGGGGCTCAAACTGAGCACCTAGCGTGGCATTGCCGATGGGGCGCGGCAAGCTGATGACCTCATACAGCGTAAATCTGAAAGGAAACTCGAACACGGGTAAGTGCATGAAAATGCGGAGGTAGTTACCTACGGTGGCTACTACCACTTTCGCTTCTGTATACACCTTCCAGATATCCCCGTTCTGGATGGATGGGCTCAACGACCAGCCTGGAGGTAGAACCGCCTTGATTTCCTTCAACACAGCTTGCACTTGTAATGGAGGAAAAAGAGTAACCGGAAGCCGCCCCATGGACATAGTAGCTATGCCAACCGAAAAGCTGTTCAGTTCTTCATCAAGCCAGGCGAGGGCGGACTCCACCTGCCGAAAAGCATCCTCCACTCTCGTGATTGCTATCCAATGTGTCTCCATTTCTCGTGCGACTCCTTCAATTTTTTGGTCTAATTTCCAGGTTTCTCTCTCGATTTGCGCGAAAGCAGTCTGTAGCTCATTCACAGCATCAGCTATTGCTTTCGTTTCCCACAATGTCTCATTTATGAGAGATGCGTGGACCTCCAAAGCATGCACTATTGAGGTAGTCTCCGTGGACAATTTTTCCAAGCGACCATGGACATGTTCGAGGTCCTCCTGCGTGGACACTCCGAAGAGCCAACTGAGTACTTTACCACCTCCGTCAATTAATCCTCGCTTCCGCCTCGCTGCTTGCAGGTTAACGGCTGATTTTAGGTCACTAAAACGTTGTTTACAACGCCGTAACTTCCCTAACTCAACTAGGGCTCTCCCCTTCACATGTTGTTGTAGCGTCAGCTTAAATTTGTCTCTAGGTCCATTATGACGATTAGCCATAGTATCCACTTTCACTTCGAGCCACTCGTGTAAGGTCTTCATCATGGTTGTCAGGTGGTCGAACGTAAGGTCGGTGGCCACGACCCATTCGGAGTCGGAGAACGACACTTCCCCCTCGGATTTAAAAATCACCCCTTGATAAGCCACTACTTCTTTAGTTGAAGCGTGCTTAAATTCTCCTATCACCGTGAGGATAAACAGGAGCGGGAAGGTTAACAGGAATGTTTTTCTGGCCGCTCGGATCCTTGCGGAACGTCGGAGCCCTCCACCCCCCTCTTCAACGGGCGGTGTGGCCGGTCGCGGAAGGGTGGACTCCGCGGGCGGTGGCTGCTCCGGTGGTTGTTCTGGTGCCCGGTTCCCAGTGTGGGCCCGAGGTTGGCGACGCAGAGAAGTCTCCCCTGGTTGATTGCCGGTGCCCACAACACTGGTGTCTTGCACCTGGGACCTAGGGCTCAGACAATCGACGAAAGGCTTGATCCGCTCCACATGTACAATCTCGGATCTTGGGGACTTGCCGAGCTTGACCTCATAGTTGCTGGGAGTGGTTTGGCGCACAACCGTGTATGGCCCAAACCAGCGATGCAGAAGCTTCTCCGACTTCCCTACCTTCCGGATTGGTTTGTAAATCAACACCTCTTCACCGGGCAGGTAAGTCGGGGCTTCTCGGCGGCCCTCATCGTACCGCACCTTCTGCTTCTTGTGTACCGCGGCGCTCAGCCTCTGTACGTCCTGACGCGCTCGTTGTATCCTTTCCAAGACCCATTCCGTTGTGTCCCGGTCGCAAGGAGGAACAAGATTGGGGTCGGAACCCAAGGCACCGTCGATAGGGAGAAAAGCCTCCCTCCCATACACGAGGTAAAAAGGGGTCCTTCCCGTACTTTCCTGGCGGCTGGTATTGTAGGCGAAGGTTACAAACGGTAAGGATTCATCCCAATCCCGGTGATCCGCACTAACATACATAGATAGCATATCAGCTAGAGTATGATTTAGCCGTTCGACCAACCCATTCGCCTGAGGCCGGTATGCCGTGGTGGACGTATGGTTGGTTTCCATCGCCTGTAGCACCTTCTGCGTCAACTCCGCCATAAAGCAGCGCCCTTGGTCGGTTGTCAATTTACGAGGGGCTCCGTGACGTAACAACACACTTTTCACCAAAAAGTCGGCCACCTCCGCGGCGTCTGCTCTCGGCAGGGCTTTAGTCTCTGCCCACTTAGTAACGTAGTCAATGGCAACAATGATGTTGGTATTGCCGGTTTTCGACAGAGGGAAGGGACCTAAAATGTCCATCCCTATTCTCTCGAAGGGACGCTCACTTTGCTGGATTTCCATGAATCCAGCCGGACGCTGGTATACCGGCTTGCGCGATTGACACTCGCGACACTTCCGCAGGAAATCACGGATATCCTCTCCCATGCCTGGCCAATAATACCGGGCCTGGATCTTGTGTAGTGTCCGAGTGAGTCCCAAGTGGCCAGCAGTAATGTCGTGATGACAAGCACGCATCACCTCTTCTCTGAAGGATTGGGGAACACACAGACGTAAGAGAAGACCGTCCTCCATGACTTTTGCACGACATAGCAGTCCATCTCTAAGACGATATTGGGGGTATGGTTTCCCCTTTTTCAATTCACCAAATACAAGCCTCCACTCATGTTTCTGGGCGCCCTGTAACGCACTTTTGCTTTCCAAGTCGATACTCAGGGCAGCAACCATACACTGCAATTCTTCGTCCAGTTCTTGCGGAGGGTCCGTTGGGTAGCGAGAGAGAGCGTCCGCGTCTGAATGTAATCTCCCGCTCCGGTGAACGATACGCAGCAAGAATTCTTGGAGTTGGAGACTCCAACGAGCCAGGCGTCCTGCTAAGTCCTTCTTCGTCAACAGCCAACAAAGAGCGTGGTGGTCAGTTACCACCAGAATTTCCATGCCCCAGATATAACTGCGAAACTTTTTCACGGACCACACCAAGGCCAAACACTCCTTCTCAGTGATCGAGTAGTTACTTTCACTTTTAGACAGTAGCCGACTCGCGTAGGCCAATGGCCTCTCCACATTGTCAAAACGTTGTAGCAGTACGGCCCCTAGGCCGTAGTCACAAGCGTCAGGGTGAATTTCAAAAGGCCTATCAAAATCGGGGTAGGCTAAAATTGCAGCTCGGGTCAACGCCTGCTTCAATGAAAAGAAACTCGCTTCCTGGGGTGCTTCCCACGCAAAACAACCTCCCTTCTTAAACAGGTCCGTAAGCGGCTTTGCGGCCTGGGCAAACTGAGGGATAAACCTACGGTAATAAGAACACAAACCAACGAAGCTACGTACGCATTTCAACCTTTCGCTCGGTTTATTGAAAGAGGATGAAATGGGAAAGTTAACAATGGCGTTAATTTTATCGGGGTCAGGGCGGACCCCTAGTCCACTGATTACGTGGCCAAGAGCTTTGATCTCACTGGCCCCAAACTGACATTTGATTAACTTGATCTTTAAGCCGGCACTTTGTAAGGCGGTCAAAACTTGACGGACTCGGCTTAAATGTTCTTCCACCCCCGAAGCGTAGATAATTATGTCATCTAGGTAGACGAGGCAAATCGACCATCTAAGACCGGCCAGGACTAAATCCATTATCCGTTGGAAGGTCCCGGGGGCTGAAGCCAACCCAAACGGCATCACCAGGAACTGGTATAGGCCGTCGGGGGTAACGAACGCGGTCTTTTCTTTGTCGGCCTCGTGAAGGGGTACCTGCCAGTACCCGCTCTCAAGGTCGATGGTGCTAAAAATACAGGCATTTCCCATACGCGACAGCGTCTCTTCGATCCTCGGCAAAGGGTACACGTCCCTCACTGAGATGGAGTTCAGCCGACGATAGTCGACACAGAAACGCCAGCTTCCATCCTTTTCTTCACCAGCACCACAGGCGAGGCCCAAGGGCTGCTTGAGCGCTCGATCACACCCTTTGTTAGCATTTGGTCGACCTGATCCTGGACTATTGCTCTCTCTTTCCACGCGCTTTTGTAGGGCGGTTGGTGAACGGGTGCTGCGGTCCCCGTGTTAATGCGGTGCTCAGCCTCTCGGCACATCCCTAGTTCACCATCTCTCAACGCAAAACAGGTGTTAAACTCGTCGAGTACGTCCACCAGCTTTTCAGCTTCAGCGGCCGGGAGGTCTGCCGAAACTTGTTTTCTCAAGGCTTCGCGGGGGATGGCCCCCGCATCCGAAGAGTCGGGCAGGACCTCCTCGGACGTTAGCACGATAGCCGCACCTCCCTCCCCGTTTTGCTGCACAGCTCCCTCAATGGGTACCACAGAAGAATCGATGATCTCCATCTGGCCTAACACCGTGCCCTCTCGCAAGTACGTTTGGCGATTAGCCCAATTTACGATGAGCACGCGATCGAGTAGGGGGTCAGCTGACACTAGCACCTTCCCGGTGGTAACTCCCTTAACCCGCGAGAGATGCTCAGAGGGCTCAATCATCCAAGTTGCCTCCCCCAAATTCGTAGGTTCAATCTCTACCGGAACAATGGCCCGGGGAGGGAGCATTCTAGCTTTCTTGGCTACTATCTTCGGCCTTGTCCTGCGCTCTGCCTCTTCAGCCAACTCTTCCACTAGGCTCCCTAGCAACAACTCCGGACGCTCCGCATCATAGTTAATTTGCAACCTTTTAAACTGGCTAAGGAAATCATTCCCTAGCAGCAACTCGATGCCACTCATCTCGAGTACTAGTACTTGACCGCTGGCCTTTTTACCCTGGTGCTCGATCTCTAATTCCATAGCTCCTAACGGAGGGGCCTTCTGACCATTTACCATCACCACCGACGGCCCATCCCACCCCATCCGTTCCCTCTGTAGCTTCCGCTGTAAATCAGGAGACGCCACCGATACTACGGCGCCAGTGTCGATTACGGCCCGAATATCCACGCCCTGACAGGTTACAGTTTCCGTAATTAAACGAGAAGAGTCTATAAGCAGGACCATTGGCTCCTGGGCTTCGTCCTCGTCGGTCGAGACCATCCCGACGCTTATGCTATCGCTGTCTCTGGCTTCGCGACTTTCGACCTTCTTCTCCCGGTTGGCCCCATCTGTTCGCGACCCGTCTCTTCGGTCGTCCTTCCGGCTCCCCTTTCTATCCTCCTGCGGGTCGTCGCGTCCCCCATCCGGCTGCCTGCGCGCCGGCTCCTTCTTTTTATCATTCGCCTTCTCCGCCATACAATAGCGAGCGATGTGACCTGCCTTCCCACACCTATGGCAAATCGGCTTCCCATCCGGCGTGCGTGACGCGAAGGAGACGGAACCCTGGGGAGACCTCGCCCCCTCTCGCTTAGCAGTGGTCCCCGAGGATTTAGCTGCCCGCTTCAATTCAGCGAGTTCCGCCTTTAACTCAAGAACTAAGTCGCGTAACTCGTCTTTCGTATCCTGCTTAGATGGTGCCCCACCCTTCGCAGCGCCCAGGACGCTAATGGCCCAGTCGGGTCGATTAGCTAATTCCGAGGCTTCGGAGTGCAATTTTAGGGCTGCCAAAAACTCTGCGGACGTTTTGGGGCTAACTATCCAAATCTTCTCCAGCAAGGTGGGCTTCAGTCCCCTAAAAAGATAGTCTACTTTTGCCTCCTCCGGCATCCCCGGGTCTACCTTACGACATAAGTCGATTACGTCGTAAAAGTATTCTACTCCCGATTCCTCGATGCCCTGCTTGCGCTGCCGTAATCTAGCTTCTTGATAGCGGCCATAATGCTGTGATTGAAATTCCGTGAGGAATCTCGTTCGCAACCCGGGCACCGCCGGGACAGCAGCTTCCCCCGGTGCCGCTGCCACCGCTGGAATATCCTCCCAATCCGCGGGAGCGCCCGAGCAAAGGAACCACTTACGAGCCGCCCCATCCAGATGCATCCCAAAATTTTCGGCCTTCTCGGTATTGCCCCAACGGTTGTACTGAGCAGTACTCTCGTAGCGCTCCAACCAATCGGCCGCATCCTCCTCCTTTTTCCCGTAGAAAATTGGCGGAGAACGATACTTCAGCTGAGGTGCCGGTACCCGCTGAGCCATGGCCAACGGTGGCAAGGGGGAAGGGACGGTGCTACCAGAAAATTCGCTGCTTGTCTCCTCTTCGTCACTAGAAGTCTCTACAGGCGAATCTACCGAAGAACCGTTAGGACCTCTCCAACCCCGGAAGCTTGAACCCTGGAAGCTTGAACCCAAGTCTTCACTAGTCTCTCTTTTTGAGGGTCCCGATTCCGCCAAGACCTCGCGCAAATCTCCCGAGTCCCACTGCAGGGATTCGGCGACGGTTCTATCTATCACGCCCTCAAGTAATTCACCTCTAGTGGTAGACTTACTATCTAGGAAAAGTGGGTACGTCGACGCACGTTCCCTCCCACCTACTTCCTCAAAGGTGCTCGCCGGCTCGACTACCGTCTGCTCCCCGATCCCACTATCCCGGGGTTTCTGTTGCGCTCGCAACCTCTGGTAATTACAGACAACCTGAGTCTGTGCACCTACGCCCCCGACCGGTTTCTGAGATTCAGGCTTCGAAGCGGAATGGCCGATCGTGGGGGAAGTCTGAGTCCCCGCGTCTACGCAAGCTCCCGTCAGGACTTTAGGCTTAACCCCCAATTCCCTTTCTTGCTCTACGCGCTCCCTATTCTCCCTCTCAGGTGATGCTGCGATCCCCCGTATCCTTTTACTTTGCCTAAGTTGACCAAAATTTATCTACCCCCTTAACCCGAAATCCTACGACTCTCCGGTCTCAAGGTTCCCCCCGTACACCTATTTTACCCACCGAACAAGGTCTTCACAGGCAGTGGAGGAAAACAGAGGGGCAAGAAGTTCGGCCGGGACTGTGGTCCTATGCCCAAGCAATTTAAGGTAACCGTACCCGCTGGTCGCCCTTCCCAAGGACCTCTCAACAGTACCCGCCTCCTAGCTCCTTACTCCACTATTACCTTCACGAAAACGCCAAAAGACTTACCTTGTTCTAGCAGGCAGGTGTACCCTGCATCTCCACCATGTAACGTGCGATCACGGGAGTAACTGTTTATTTGAGGGTTTTAACCAACACGGCCAACTACACAAGGCATAGCACTAAAAGGGTAAGATAAAAAGGGAAAAACTGCTTACACTAAGGGCAAAAACGCACAAGTTAAAGAAGGTACACTAACACGACTAACTCACGACTGACCAGACTACCCACTCCTGACTACTCTGCCCGGGTTTTTCATCGTTCGCATCTTCCGCCCATCCAAGGCTAAAGCGATCGGATGCAGAAAGACGACCATTCCCGACGGATGGTGAGTCTCCCCGTTACAGCTATAATGGAGGGTGTGAACGGGCGTTGAAGCTCTCTCCCACGCCACTCTCGTATTTCTCGAACTAGCAAGAAACCATTCGCTACAATATGAATTATTTACCTTTTAAAAATAGGTTCGGCCTGTGTTTTTTTCATCATTCTCAATTTTTTTCATTTATCCGCTATATTAAAACCGAAAATAAGATAGATACATTAATAAATAATAGCTCGGTGGAATAGGTTCGGATTCAGATACGGATTGCAGTGGTTCAAACCCCACGTAAAGTGAAATTTTTTTCCAACAGCTGTGAAGTTGCTAATGACCAAAGCGGGTGACTGAGGATGACAATGCTTTTATTGGATATTTTTCATCTTAGCCTGGAGGAAGGGGGTTGGAGGTCTAACAAAAAAGACTAGACTCTACTTTTTCCAGACAGTTTCGTAACACCTGAGACATTAGCAAAAGGTGTCTGGACTTAAACTACCCTTCCCAACTTACTGCGTTTTTGCGCCAAACACAGGCCGACCCTATTTTAAAAAGGTAAATAATTCATATATTTTGCCCATAGATGGCTTTTTAAAATTAAATCGTGGGTTCTTCTGTTTGTTCAGGATACTGTACGCTTAGTGGTACTCTTCAACGCCTGGAGTTAGGAATGGCGCGTGGTGTATAACTAGTGCGCTGCACCCGCCTCAGGCTTCTTTCACTTAGGCATGTTTCTTTTTTCAACCATGGCGTGCGCCACTGTACCTATTCCAGTCTGGGGATTTCAACTATTGAGTTCAGAGTTGGTTGTGCTGGAATCTGGTGTATTAATTGTACCGGGATAATAAATAAACGCCGATTAACTTTATTGGTGCCTGTAGTTTGGGTTTGCTAAGTTCTTCGGTAGCCAATAATTGGGAAGCATTATAGTGATTTGTTTTATAAGCAAGGTCACGTTTTTTGTAAAATTCAACCGGCAATCCATCTATTCTTGTGATTTTTTTGTGGCATTGTTTCACTTGCTTTCCACACATCATCTTCTGATATTCTTTTTTCGGTATCTAAATTCATCTTTTGGCTTGCTTGATCCCTTATATTATTAAAAATTTCCTGCTTTTTCACTTTGTTATGGTTGCTAAGAGAGTATAAACGATTGCAAAATAAAAGAATGTTTTGTTTGCATCTGGATTTTAAAAATATCTCGTCTTTTGAAAATCTGTTATTCTTCTGCTTTCTCTGTAAGATTTTTAAAATTAAATTTTTACCGTATTTGTTTCATAACCAACGTGCTAATTTAATTTACCTCTACTTTTCTTTCACTCTGGGTCCACTTTATACATATTTTTATGCATATTCTTAGATTAGTAATAATATTTTTAGTTATTATTTGTTAGCTATTTCAGCTTTAACTTGATCGAGATATTGATTTAGAATTATTTTTTCATTTCTTTCCATGTAATTTTTTAATATTATGAGCATGCTATTTTGGTTTTTTAAAATTTCCTTTACATACCACTGCGCTACACCCCCTATACTCTTTTTTGTTTTGTTTCATACAATTTTTAAATTTTTCTTGGAATTCTAGGTCATAAATTGTACTAGCATTCAGTTTCCACGGCAATTTTCCTTCCGCTGTTTCTAAATTGTCCCTTCTTGATCTAGCAGTACTGGCGATGATCACAGAAAGTAAAACTTAAAGGTTTACTACACGTGAATATAACCTTCCATTTTACACCACATATATTCGGTCAATTCTATATTTGTCATTGGGCTTCAAAAAAGAAGGTAGTGGTTGTTGGGTGTTTTAATCTACATACATCTACCAACTTCAGTCTTCCTACAAAATTTTCAATTGGTTGTTTATTTTCTTTTTGTCAATTCCCCATATATTAAGTCAACAATGCTGTTAAAATATCATAAAATTACAAGGTCTTCCACACTTGCTTTAGAAAACTTCAAGTGTCTGGAGAAATTTTTTTTTTCGTTTTTTTTGTTGGGAATAAATGTTTTCAATAATTAAACGATAGATTTGTTTTAATATTATAAACAGATTGAAAAATTTTCGTGATTCCTATCTTCTTCTTTGATTTACGCTCATTGATCTTTAGTGTACTTATCCCTTATTTTATAAAAAAAAAATTTCACTCTAAAAAATGGGTTAGGTTCGGCCCCAAAATATTTTCTTCTACTTCTTCTTCTATTGCTGTTTCTATATTGTTCTAACTCGTTGGTGCACATTTAAAGTTCTTTTTCCCGTCTTTGAATATTGGTGACATTCAGTTTCATTTTATGTGAATTCGATTTTCTTCGCCACTGCGGATTCCTTGTTTTCTGTTTATTGTTTTTCAAAATCAGGCTGACAAAAATGATATTCGTTTCTATTGCTCTCTACCCCCTTAACATGTTCGTACATGGGTTTTGTAAGAATATTGAAAAATTACTGTTACAGTTTTCTTCCATTACACAGACATTACAACAAAGACATGCAAACAAAATAAATACACATATCATAATGCTATTTACAACAATCGCGAAGGGAAGCCAGCCGTCATGCAGAGCTCCTTCTTAAGGACTTACGCGAGGGCGGCCAGCAACAGCAGAGCCCCCTCTTAGCATTCTATCGGACATCGGGCCAAATCCCGATTCCCAGTCTGAATAAAAGAGAGGCCAGAGGTCGACTAAGGATCGACCTGACCTGTAGGGGTGGAATTCGATTTAGAGTAGT
This sequence comes from Daphnia carinata, assembly GCF_022539665.2. Lineage (NCBI taxonomy): Eukaryota > Metazoa > Arthropoda > Branchiopoda > Diplostraca > Daphniidae > Daphnia > Daphnia carinata. The sequence continues at coordinate 7,283,134 of NC_081335.1, read as the reverse complement.
CGGTGATGGAAGAGGAACATGGTCCATAAAATTTTTCAGGAGAAGGTTGATTTTTAAATATTGTTATTAAATAGAAAACTATGCCTCCTAAATGTTCTCTTTTATCGATAAGAATGTGCCAATAGAGGCAATGTTCTTATCAATGGGACATTTGCATTAGGTAATTATAGCTTTATTTACATGGTAAATATTGTACTCCTCATCTTCATGGCCCGCAAAACAGCGGAAACGAATCTCATTGCCTTTCAGTGTTGCCTCCTCCCAAGATTTCCAGAATCTCATAAAATGGCGAAAGGCAATAACAATCAAATGTATCTGCTTCGGCCATCTCCTGAATGCAAGACTGATAAAGAAACATTGTTCCTCTAATCATTCCAGCTCTTTGCCTAAAATAATCTACCGAAATGCGCTTGATACCTGGTTTCGGGACTCTTCCTTAATATGCTCTGTCACTTTCGCGGATTTGCTATATTGCCTTTTTAAGATGATGATGATGGCAGATTTGTGAATAAGCTAGTTACATATTTCGAATAACCTTTCCGACAATATGGAAGTGTTTAATTTTCACAAACCAGCAGGACATCTATTACGATACGGTAGACCGAGATTGCAAGTAACAGTGGACTGTACCGACCGATGATCAATAACCGACAAAGGTTAGAAAACAACTATTTAAAAATTTTCGTCCAAGGAGCGGATACCATATGTCCTATCTGGCCAGAAGAACCGGCAAGGCAGTGAAAGGTGTGACCATGTTGATTATAATTTAAGGTTTCCAACATGTCTACCATACCCCTACCAGTAACCATCTCTTTCAAAGCGTAGCTGTCGACATTACGTGAGCAAGGGAAAGGCGGGGTTCTTGCATTATCTCGTCAAGATGCATAATCTCAAGATGTCGTCAACGCAGTTCAAATCACCTATGGACACGCAGGTTCAGCGAGTAGTAACAGTGTAAGCAGCGACGGTTTGACGAAGGAAATTGTTTCTCTCCATCTTAACGTGACTAACTGACGGGCATAGATATTAATTGTAACGAAGCCAATAAACGTTTCATCAGACATTTCTTTTCTATGTATGATTATTAACCAAACATATAAACAATATGAATTGCACAACTGTACAACTGCGCCATTACAAAATTGCACCATAACGTACGCAGCAGAGTGACCTATATGAACACCTGCTAGCGAACGCACCATGTTTCATCAGCATCACGCCAATTATAACAACATCTTTGATTGGCGGCTCATGCGGTGTTCATCATTGCACCATTATCACGCCATATCCAATTTCATTGATTAGTTACAAGTAATTATAAAGCAATTAACCATTGCCCAATATGCGAGGTTTCTTGAGGAACTCAAGACATAAAGAAAGTCAGTTACCGACGTGTATCTGATTCCAGCAGTCGGGCTTCAGATTCATCTGGTGCCTTCTCCAATTTTAATATTGTGCTAGAGAATTGATCTATGTCTTCGTGTTTTAGTGAGTATTCAGTTCTTGTATCTTGTTTTATCGACGTACCGACGGGTTGTGTTACACCTCGTCTTTTTCTGTGTCTACTCTCATATTCAGTTCGTGCTACTGAGGTACGCTTACTCTACGATTCTCCTATTACACTTTCCGTTTCCCTTTTATTTAGTATAACTTTCTTATGACTTTTACTTGAAACTTACTTGTATTCAATGTTTCAGTTAGACAAATATAATCATCATGGTGGGTATAAACGCCTCTTAGTTCATTTCATTTTCAACTGTCTTAAATTCGTCAAGTCAGTCTTCCCACACGGGAAGATGCTTTACATAATGAACGTGAAACATAAAGAACGTCAATAGAGATAACCTTAGTCCTATTTCTCCAGTACTATTTCGTTTCAGTCCTATTTCACCGCCAATTCCCTTTGATTAATTAAGAGAGACATACCTACCCGTTCGTTTAAAACTGATCAACACACCTACCGGGGCTTCAATTAAAACATTCCGACAGATCTACCTCTTCATTGAAAAACGGAACGACACACTTACCCCTTTGTTAAAAACTTTTTATTTATGTATTTAGACTGGCTTAACTCTACCGCTGATGAGCAGCACCCATTTTTAATCATCAACTTTTATGTTTTTAATTTTAGATAAATATGTATCCGAGATGAGCTGTAAAATAATCAGCTGTTGAATTAGGTCTAGTAGCTCTAGAATTTGAACTGGAGAAATGCTTATTGAACATGCGTAAAACGTGAGGATCTCCGTTAATTTGGCTCACTTGCCGATCAGCGTGATTCTTCAAAATCTATATCAATTACAAGAGTCAGCGTATAGAAAGTATTTGATTGTGAATGTTTCTTCTTGATTTACATCAGCATATTGTATTATTTCAGATTTATACAGCAACGACGTATAAATGCGAGCGATACATAGCAATAATTTATTGTTATACTCTTATGTTATAGCACATTTGCCTTGTGATGCTCCAGCAGTGGCTAACGTTTTCGGTAACTTTTATGAAACTCATAAAGACGACGAACAATTTTTTTTCCTTTAACGGAAATTTTGATATCAAAGACAATGCCCAAGATATTTTTATCTTTTCGAACTCATCGCAGATACGAATCCCGTTCTTTGAATTTCGCCGCAATGAATGATATCTTCGAAAACATGGAGCATGTTTTAAAAAGACTGAGAGACACTTCAAAGCTAAAAATGAAGATGCTGTGGAAAAAGCCAAATCGAGGTGCAGCATATTGCAGAACAATGTGGCGGTTTTCCCTATGCTTTGTTTACCATACCTGACACATTTCACTGCAACCTCCTACACAAAAGAGCCGGATTTCATCCAGGATATCTCTCTTTCTTGTTTGTATTCCATAATGCGACGCGTTGGAACTCATTTTTCGACACTGTAGAACGCAAAAAATATTTTACTCACAAGAAGCAAGAACTGAGATAAGTATTTTAACACTTCAATATTCCATATTTCCGTCCGTCCGAAGAAGAATGTGTTTAAAAATTTGTAAAAGTCATGCGACCACTGGCAGATGCATTAGACGTACTGCAGGCTGATCGCAACGTTTCACTGGCAAATTAGCTCCCAACTTTGACTATTTCGAGAAACAAAATGTTGAAACATAATCGAAGGCCTGGCATCGTCCACTGGACATCCTACAGTACGGAAAGAAAAGCAGCTGTAAACAAAAGATTTAATTCTTACTACCAGGACGATGACCACATCCTCCCTGCGGTTTTACATCATAAATTCAAAATGTCTTGGTTGAGGTAGGAAGACAAATCTTACTTCATGGACAAATTGCGTGCTCATCATGCAACGTTTGCCGTCACCATCAGTACAAATAGCAAAAACAGGACATATATCCTTCATAAAATTTTCTAACTAAATCAACATATTTGTATAACTCATGTAAATTTCCATTTAAAGGTCGTGTTTGTCATCAGGTCAAATTCAAGATAATGATTTACTTGGTTCAAAAAGAAAAAAATATTTCCGCTCTTCGACCCCCACAGACGTGAACAATTCTTGCAAGGAGGCCGTAGCCTTCATGGGGATCCATCAACCACAATTTCCAGTCTTATGAAATATCCATCCATAAAAGAAAAGTATTTAAAATAGAATATTGCCCTACCCTCCTCTGCTTCCGTTGAGCGGGTTTTCAGCGTAGCTTTACTATTTTCCGACCAATGAGAAATCGTCTATAGGACAAAAACTAAATAAATTGCTGTTTTTAAGGGCCAACATTCCGTTATAATAAATCGCATGAATACAGAAATGATTTTCAAGAGGTATTTATTAAATACCTTAATAAATACCCTAATTTTATTATTTAATAATTATTTTTATTCACAGCTAAAAATGCACCCATAACCTTATGGATGTTAAAATAAGAAAATGGGAACATTTTTATGGGAACAACTGAGTTTATTATCAGATAACAGTTCTTTTCCGTACTTTTAAACAATTGTGTAACTACCCATTTTAAAGTATCAGTATGAGGTGCAATCGTATGTTACGCAATTGCGAGCGCTACAACTCTCGTCGCTGCCTGTAGATCTAGATGATTTAAACGTTTCTTCGTTTTCAGTTTGTTGTGGACATACATTCCGAAGCACCTGGGTAGAGCAAATGTTTTTTTGTCTAATTGACGATGAATTTTTGAAGCAAGTTGAAGACCTGAAAGTAAAATAACTTAATATTCCATTTGATTTATGATAAAGTATAAAACTTACTTCCTTGTGGTTTGTTTTACACGTGCCTTGGTATCCCTTCACTAACAAACTGTTAAGTAGTTCCACCTAACATAGACTCTGCCTGTTGGAAATTGATTTCTTCCTCTGCAATCAATAGATATGGAGGTAAAGTTTCATTGATGTGTGTTCCTTGTGCAAGTTGAATCCCTTCATTTCCTTTGAAAAAAAAAAAATATAACAAGGAACGAATAAAAAAAAATAACATTTGTCTATCGTTGTAAATACCTTCACGTGACCCTAGGAAATGGGAATCACTTTCCAGCATAGATGTTGTAACAGGAATCGTGAAGGGTTGTTCTCACCTATTATGAACTGTTGTTCAGCAACCTCTCGTGCCATAGTGTTCCCTTTAGTGGGTGCTGTAGAAAGATAAAAGTTACACGTCACAGTAAACAATAAATAAAATTAACTTACAAATATTTTGGTGTAAATCCTGGAATACTATTCTTGAACAGCTAGGTTTTGAGGTGCTTGTGCATTGTAAGGTGCACATATTTTTAACTGGTGACAGATTACCCACAGTGACTCATCGACCAGGGAATTTCTCACGTTGCTTTTTAGAGACAAAGTCTGCAGACTGGGATACCTCACTGAATCAACAATGAAAAATTAAAATGCTATATCAACGAATAAATTTATTCGTCTTGTTGCCAATTATCTTAAGGGCTTAATTCTTTATTTTTCTGATATTTATTTCATATTGCGGTTCACCGGCTTAATATGAAATAAATATATAATGAGCGTTTTTGACAAAACGATAAGAGAAGCTGTTTAGTATCCTTTTTCAATGTAGGATATGTAGGGGTATAATGCGAGAATCGTTTTCACGTGCCATATTTCACACACGAAAACTGACGATAACCGAAACCAAGTACAGCTTTGCAGTAATCACTCACTGTTAACGTTTTTCGTTTGTTTTTAACGGAAGAAAAGTGTTAACCAGAGATTACCTTTGTGAATATCGCAAACTCCGCTCGATATTAGTTGCCCCTAACCGACGAAAGGCGTAACCCAAAATTAACAGTGTACTTGGCAAAGATTTACTGATACCGCGGAAACGTTACTTTTTAAAAGTACCGCATCTAACTCTGCTGGACGGTAAGACGATCAATTTCTTCCGGATCTATTATCAAATAGTTCATCAGTATAATTTTCTCATCCAAACTAAGTACTTCAGTTTTCGGTATTCAGTTAATTTTAGCTTCTCTCATTGAAACATTTGGTTCGTCGAATGATTTAGGTAGGTGGAAATATTGGTGAAGGAATTCACTAAGGTAAGGTGGAAAATCCTGGCCGCATTTTTGTAATTGAACATAATGATCTCTCACAGCCATTTTTAAGAGGTAGTTATTCACTTTTCCGCTGGAACGTTCTGGGATAAATATTTCAGAATCAACAATATTTTATTTATTGAACTGTTCAGGTATAGAAGTGGAATTAAACCATGACACCCCCCTTCCCCAGTTCAGCCTGCATAGGGACAAATAAGCAAGGAAATGTATGTTTATCCCTATTTCTTCCACTCCGTAAATGGACCTCACATATTTTCGACATGTTCCACTGCATAAAACATTAACGCATAGGATGGTAGACCGAAATCCTTTAAGTATTCGAAAGATAATTTATTCTATGACAACACGAAGTAATGTAACAAAAGAACAGGAACATCAAAGCCTTCCAGTCAGGTAGATTGTCCACAGCACTAGCGGGTATCAAAATTTCATACAGTGGTTTAAGATTCATGAGAGGGGCATAAACGATAGGAATTTTATCTCCAATGAACTAATCCTGACCTTTTTTGCCGTTAACTTTATTAAATTGTTAAAAGTAGCTTTAGATACTGCTTACAGACAATCAAACAATCCCCGAGTTTGTACTGGGGCACACCAGGCCTTTAAGTAATCGAAGTTTGGTGACATCACACAAGGAGTTTCTCCGTTAATACCGTTTACCATTTGGACAGTTTTAATACCAAGAATTGTATCCTTTTGTTGTGTGTTCAAGACCATGCAATTCTACAGGTAACCCGTCTTTTTAATCAAGAAAACCCGACAGTTTCCGTTTCTTTTTGGAACTCTAATACCTTGCCAACAATAAAAAATTTCATCCAAATTTGCCAATAAGTTGACCACAGTTTCCTATACTGGAAACTGTGGCGCAAGCCAATGTGTAAGTTGTAGAAATCAATACAACCGACGTATATTTTTTATCGCTAACGAAGATCACGTCTTCGTTAAATTTTTTTAATTCTTTGAGAGGTTGAACTATGACGGCTTTGGCTGGAGGTTTCTTATTTTGGTACCAAATCGACAACAAAATGACAAATCCACCATGAATTATTTATTGCGCTCATTTATAATTGCCATAGATGTCCAACATCTATATTGATTAACCCTAAGAAAATGAGAAATCTAGTGCTATTCATTACAATTATTCTTTAAAGGTGTAAATCATTCAACGAATTTTCTGGGTTTCAATATACCTTGAAACAATTTGCTCCTTATATGTTTATTTGCAGCGTTATGGTGTTTTCATCTATTTGTATTCATTCCCTCACTTTGTATAAATATCTCCAGTATTAACATTACTAAGGAAATTGGGGTTGGAATCCCGAATTTACCATCATTACGTTCATTTATATAATCATGACGTTCATTGAAATATTTTACTTGGTACGTTTTGGTTTTACCAATTGGGAAACAAGTACTTTTTTATGTTGGCTCAAAGCCGTTTATATTAAACGGCTTTCCGAATAGAATGTAACCCTAACCAATGAAAGGTAGACAGTGGAAAAGAGTCTTAGGATGGTAGCATTGCCAGCACTTCTCGGCCACTGAAAAAAAGATTCAAATTTTCTTGAACATTCACCTGGTATAGGAATCACTACTCATGTAATGAAACCTATTTTACCACGTGTGGAAGAAGATGCAATACCTGTGATAATTGTGTACATTGAAAACCAGCGTTTTCTCGCAGTCAGGTAAATGTTTTATTCGACCACTATTAATAGCCTACATTTGAAACCACAATGTAAAAGTTATTTAGAGGTGACTACTACCAAAATGTTGTCTTTGATTTCACTTGACAAACAACTTCAGCATCGTCAAAAAGCAGCTTTCCGAGATCAACAGAAGTTTATTTTTCATGTTAATACATCCAGTCTCATTTGAGGCCGTTGTATAAGTTAGAAATCTTATCTGTAGATACCATTCGGTACAGCAAATATCGGTCTAAACTGATAAAAAAAATGGTGGAATCTGGTGATTCAAGGGTACCATGACGCCCGAAGTTCCAAGCCAACTTCCATTTTCAGTAGATACCAGACTATCATCTTTTTGCTCAATGTTGCCTGCTGCAAATGTGATTGATAAATGCGGCCGTTATGGGTCGTTGGTTAGCATGTCACTGTAGTGAGAGAAAAAGAAAGCGCCAAGCCTTAAATGCTGCTGGAGGTGGCGACAGTACTGGAAGCCTTACGACTACCCCGCCCTTGTTGAAGTCTTTGTGGTAAAAGGGCAAACATTATTTCCTCCGTGGCAGATTTTGTCGCGCTGGAAACTGTTCGCGGTGGTGTTCGTGACGGTATCTAGAATCCTAACTGCTGAAAACGGAATTTATAAACATTTATTATTTGAGCAGATCATCCTAATACGGTATTTTAATCACAATAGAAGATGTATCCTAATGAGTTGTATTGGCTGTTAACCGTGCCAGGCAGGGTTTAAGCAGTAACCGGTTTTCCTGGTGATTTAATTGTTTTTGGACAGTGATTTACTGTTTTGTACATCAGTCACATTTTCGAGAACAACGTGGCGTTTAATACCCAGCACCTTGAATTTCAGTCATCGCTTTCCAACCATATAGCTAAAAAGAGTTCCATATCCATCGTCAAAGTAGCTGGAATAGAAGACCAGTTTAGAGGTTGGGTAAAAGTAAGGTACTCGGATACAGCATTCCGCGAATCAACGTATTCATAAAGACCACCACTAACGGAACAGATCAACTGCCCCAAAACTTCCAGCCAATATCCCTTATCCATTATCCACTACGTACAAGATTTTTCCAGCACTAGTCTCCTCATGAATATTGGCTACTGCGGCGAAGCAAGGATGAATAACACCAGAGCAAAAAGATTTTCCACAGGTGATAGGGGCATAAAGGAACACACACATCTCCTTTACACTGTTATCGAATAGACGAAACAGTCAAAGAGGAAAATGGTAATTGCCTGGTTGGACCTCGCCAATGCTTTTAGGTCGATTCCTCACGCGATTCTAAATTGTTTGTTTAAGAGTTTACCACTACCACCCGAGCTGCGTCGCATCGTCATCGATATCTACCCAAAATAACATCAGGGAGTTTGCTGTCTGCTACAAATCTGTTGAGATACATCCACTAGCTGGTGTTCTACAAGGCGACCAACTAAGCAGCGTAGTATTCAACTTGTTGGCTGAATCTATCATACGGATCGCAAATTCCTATACACCGGATTCAAAGCGTTTACCTAGGGTATCAACCACGGCACATGCGGACGATATCGTCCTAGTAGAACATAACTCTTGGAAACCGAAAGAACTCTCAACGCCTTGGCGAACAAGGCCACCTCGCTAGATTTCAAGTTAAATTCAGGTAAGTGCAACTGAAACTAACGAAACCCTGTTACAAAAATCCAGTTGAAAATTGGACACGAAGAAATCATACCACGCAAAAGACGAGTAAGAGGACGACCTACGAACGCTTCTAGGCACTCGACCTTCTATTCTACTACTTCATTACTGAGCGATTTAATTAAAGTAGGAGATTCTGGTTGAGCGCTCATGCAGAATTAAGAAGTCTACCGGAGTTGTCTTCTTTTCTCGGTTTCCCACCATCAGGCGTCTAGAAAGGGTAGTGTACACCCCTCCCCGGAGCTGCCGGACATATGCGGCCCAATATGTCCGGCGGCTCCGGTTGGTGTACACTGGCACCGCCCGGTTACAAAATTCGAAGTGAAATATCTCCGGCTACGGTACTACGTGCGCATTTACTGTGCGCGAAGGTGCTCGACCGACGGCCGTCCAGGGTGAGATCGCTCGGGTTGCCCAGCGATATTGTTTAGGTAGAAATGGGCGTCTAGAAAGGTAGAAATGGGTACTTACCGTGATCTTGGTGTAGCATGCCGAGATTTTTGAACACTGAATTGCCGATATTCCTATCTCATCTTTTCCTTTTTTAAAAAGGTAGAGCTTTCACATTGTATAAGAAAGAAAGTTAGCCCAAGAGATGAAAACACACCTGGATTCGGTGAAGAAATGAATGAAACTGAGCCATCATATACGTAAATTTTGATACAGTGTAAGAAAAACTCTCCGAAGAACGCCGAAGAAACCCATCGGAAAATAGTGATGATTAGTGGCAGAATAGTGAGAGAACGAGTAATTCAACGCGAGAACTTACAGTCACACAGCTATGAAAACTGCACAATGAAAACTTCCCCATTACAAACCACAACATAAACTGGAAGACTAAGAGAAAAAATGATGGCCACTGTTGCACTCAAGAAATGCAACTTTAAATACTACCTTATCCATCCCTAACGTGAAGCAATCCGGGAGTAATGAAATAAAAAGAAAGAAGGAATAGTGACGGAGAGGAGGGTGAGAAATCTTCAACACAAGATTCATGAACGGAATATTTTCACTGCAAGTGTCGCAATTCAAAGACTCCTCATAACGGACCTTCTATTAACATTTGGTGTCGGCATCGACATAATGAAAATGGTGAACCATTAGCGCCTAGAGTCGTCGAGGATGAACATGTACATTTCCTGCGTATATTACATTTCCCTAATTGTCGATTCTGTGCGTGGAACTTGTCGTGCAAAAACCGCAAATGTTGGCCGTCGCCTTTCTTTGCATCGCCCACACACCACACAACTGGGTCGCAGCAGTGCAACAATACTTCACTACGCTGTAAGGTTTAACAACAGGTCGATTGCGTTGAGTGCGTACGACATTACCGCATAAAATAAATAATAACTAGCGACCCTTGCCACGCTGCAAAACCGCTTAAATTGTTGCTACAAGGTATGGATATCATGAAATTGTAGATGTATAACTAGGAATTCGTGCGAAATACGATGCACAATGCTGCCTAGGGAACTACGTCCAGCATTATGTCACGAATGACCAAATCGAAATGAACAAACTGGAAAGTAACATCATGATGGAAGGACGGGAAACTTTAAACGAAGAAAAGAAAAGGTTTCCGAAAATCATCGTCGAAAGAGTGAACGGACATATGGCGAGAATGGTCACTACAACTTATACGGCAAATGCTGCAAGAGCATGGTTAGCTAGTTGAACGTAAAGTCATTGACATTGATACCCCAGCAACGGTGTTTCTTGAATGTAAGCAATAATCCAGTATCACGTGTATTAGTGCTTTTACTAAATCCTTACTAAGAAAAAAATATAGACCATATGCCCCTTAATACAAAAGGCTGAAATACTAAATATAGACCACCATGATATGTCCCATACTAAAAACAAAAATATGTGTGTATGATCACCTTCTTCCTTTGAATAGGGAAAGGGGTGTAAAGAACAAAAATTGCTTTCTTTATGCCTTGCGGCAGTTACGCTAGCTATGAAGTGGAAATGACGAGTAGTGTATACACTACGTCACTACGCATTGATTGAAATTGCTCTTGGTACGCCTTGTGGTATACTTCGATCAGTTGGAGTTAGGAATGGCACGTGGAATATACCCTGTGCGCCGCACCCGCCTGGAACTTCTGCACCTTTTTTCTTATTTCTATCATGGCGTGCGCCACTTTACCTTCTCCAGTCACAGAAACCGGTGGTTTTTACTTTTGATCTTAGTGTTGCCTATGCTCGAATGTGGTGTAGTAATGGTACCAGAACAAATAAAAAACGCAATTAACTCTTACATTATGATAACGGCAGTTGGGTTTTGTGAAATTTTTGGTTACCAAATATTTGGTAAACATGATTAAGATTTCTTTGTTTAACTAAAGCCATCCTTTTTTTTATAAACTCAACAGGCAAGCCAATTCTGGGGATTTATTTTATGGCATTGTTTCACTTTCTTTCCAAACATCATCTTCTGAGATTCTTTTAACTATATCCACTTCATCTCCTGGGTTACTTGATTCTTTGAATTGTTTAAATATCCTGCCTCTTCACTGTATTGTAGCTACTAATAGAGAATAAAAATTCGTAAGATTTAAAAAAAACTGTACGTCTGTGTTTTTGTCTCATTCTCTTCCTGTTTTTTATTCTTCTGCCTTCTCAGCTAAATTTTTTAAAGATTGGCGGAGAAATAGGACTGAAATGAAATAGGACTGGAAATTTTCAGTCCTATTTCTACCGGAGAAATAGAACAGGGAGAAATAGGACTGACTTTTTAAAATTTTTAGGACAGTCCTATTTCTCCTCGGCATCAGTCCTATTTCACCTTAGAAATAGTCCTATTTATTTTATTTTGTTCCAGTAGGAACGATATGCCTCCAATCCGGTAGGCAACATTTTGCGTAAGAGCGTCGGGTTATATCCATTTCCCTTTGTAAAAAGCCGATGGTGTTAACTCATAGCTTAAATGGTTCACCAAACATTTACCTTTTATCCTATTTCAATTTAAATTGCAGGGGACCATTAAATATGTTGATGTCGGTTTGCGACTCCTTAGAAACAATCCGCAGCTGGGCAGGAACTGGACAGGCCGCTGGACACGAACAACAGATGATTAGCAAATTCACAGCACATTCACGGCACATTCGAAGCACCGTCGACAACCTACACCATGAAGATCTAAATACTGACTGGCTTAAATACTGAAACCACATGTGAAAATTGGGAAGTCAGAACTACCATTATTTGCCATTTCAGTAGTATTACCCTAAACACCAGTAATTTTTTTCTTCCCAAAAATTCTTTCATAGAATAATTATTAAAAACCTCAGAAGAAATGTAACCACGGAGAATCGAACACAAGCCTACCCGTGTCACAGGTTAGAACGCTACCGATATGGTAAAACTTGCTTGTTAATCGTTGCTGATAGTTATATGAGCAAGTACAACATGAGTGCAACTGGAAAAGTTATTTATGCACTAAAAAGTAAGAAAAATTTAATAAATATTTCTGGTGTGGCCGTTGTAGTATTTTATTAAATGAACTATATTAGATATAACATATTTAATGGTCCCCTGCAATTAAATTAAAATAGGATAAAAGGTAAATGTTTGGTGAACCATTTAAGTTATGAGTTAACACCATCGGCTTTTTACAAAAGGAAATGGATATAACCCGACGCTCTTACGCAAAATGTTGCCTACCGGATTGGTGGCAAATCGTTCCTACTGGAACAAAATAAAATAAATAGGACTATTTCTAAGGAGAAATAGGACTGATGCCGAGGAGAAATAGGACTGCTGGCATGGAGAAATAGGACTGTCCTAAAAGTTTTAAAAAGTCAGTCCTATTTCTCCCAGTCCCATTTCTCCGGTAGAAATAGGACTGAAAATTTCCAGTCCTATTTCGTTTCAGTCCTATTTCACCGGCTACCTTTTTAAAAATTAAATTTGTCACACTAATTGTATTTAATTTATATTTATCTCAAATGCCCTTTCTTCTTGATCTATTTGATGCAAGTTTTTAATAACGTTTAAAAAATAGTCATGACCCTTCAAATACTTTGGTTTTTTAAAATTCGGCTTTGGCTTGATCGAGACATTTGATTTTTTTTGGTTCTTTACTTTCAATTTTATTTTTCAATTTCGTGTGCATACTATTTAGATTTTTCTTTGGTTTTTTCCTACCACTGGGTCATGCTCATATAGTTTTGTTTGTTTTGTTTCCTTTAAAATAAAATTTTGTAATGTATTGGTAATTCTGGGTCATAAATTGTACTAATATTGTATTTCCACGTAAATTTTTCCTTCCTGTTTCTTCATGGTCTCTTCTTGATTTAGTATTACTGCTTCATGGTTACTGAACGTAGAATTAAATGTTAACCACTCTTCAATATTACCTTCGTTTTTACACCGCATATATATTCGGCCAATTATACGTTTTTCATTCAGACTAAAAAAAAGGTAGTGGCTATTGGATATTTTATTCTATAGGCATCTCCTAGCTTCAGTCTTTCTACAAGATTTTTTAATTGACGTTTTATTTCCTATTTTAATCATTTGCCTAGTTTCTGGAGAAAAATTTGGGTCGGCTCGTTTTGGTTTTGGATACAAATGTTTACAAAAATTAAATGATAGACTTGTTTTGTCTTATCAATTGATTGAAACGTTTTTCTTCATTTTAATTTTTTCTTCTTTGATTTAAGTTCCTTGATCCTTAGTGGAATTTTTCAAACTACTAATGTTACGTAAAAATTGTTTTCACATAAAAAAGGGGTTGTGTTTGGTTTTAAAAATTCTGAATCTTCTTCTTCGATTATATTTTATGTTTGTATCGAAGTCGTTGTTTTTGGTGTAGATTAAAGTTCCCCTTTCCCTCTTTTAGATTCACTGTCGGACTTGGCCTGGTGATAAGGATGCCATCGTACTGATCGCGTAACATGTGGAATATGTTTTATTCGGACCCGTAAAGATAACTCCAAATCGGATTGCCTTAATAATTGTGATCAATAAAAGAAGGTTTTTGTTTACCATCATTCTTGGACGTTATTTTTCCCTTCTGATTTTTTAACAGATGCAAAGTTGTTTTGTCCCACTCTATTTCTTTACCTTTTGCTCGAATTCCTCAAATGGCTCGGATGCTGCGTAAAATGCATTACGTCAAGGACACACTTTTCCGGACTTTTTCCACGCATTCCTAACAACGGAATTTCTTCTTGACGAGAAGTGCAGGGGTTGTTTTTTTGCTTCCAGGTGGTGAAGATGTAGGCGTCCTGAAAGGTAAGCGTTTACAGCAAATTACCTATCGGTTCAAAATAGCCACGGATCAGGTTTTCGTTTAAGACAATGAAGCCCTTTTGATGCATGAATCAAAACAGCTTCAAACGATAAGGCTTCCAGGAAACTGAAACTTCAAATGTTCATCGGTTTCGGGATACTGATAACAAATGGGTCGCATTTTTGGACGGATGCAACCGCCTGCATCGCGTGCTGGTTAGGAAAGTCGTTAAATGAAGAGGAATATGGGCTCTCGGATGTAGAGGTTCCTGAAGATGAGTGAGCCTCTTCATGACTGCTACGGGCGGGGTGCCATTAATGTAAATTGGTAATAACGTTCGGAGTGGAATGAACAACAAAATAGAGAGACCCTATCAGTTCTCTCAACTATGGAATCAGAGAACTATATTATTAACAGAGACAATGTTGGTGCTTCCACAAGTCACTCGAGCAACCAAGAGGTCTAGGTCCCTGTTCCAAGGACTTTCGTTTTCTTCTTATTCATTCTTGCCTTTGTCCACTGGCAGAACAAGACAAGGACCTGTTCAGCCCTAGTAAAATCTTCGTCACATAATATGAAATTGGTGGCGTCATCAACAAAGGCTCTGACAGCATCTTTCCCATTAAATAATGATATTCCCTTGAATACTTGAGATAAACAAACGAGTAATGGTTCAATGTACAGAACGAAGAGATAGACATATAAGGGGCATCCCTGGAAAATTGATGGAATATCACGAATCACCAGCTACATCCGCTCCGTTGAGGATGGATATTCTTACTAAAGAATACATAGTGATCTATTGTTCCTGTGAACCAGGTCGTGGGCCTTCTCATTGTCAAGGAAAACTAGTGCTGTCAGGTTTGTGGTTGGTTCCAATCAATCTCTTATTCCCCCCAAAAAAGCATTCCCTGCAAGTACGTCAGGAAAGGCTTGTTTTTTTACTGGTTAATTGGAAAACCATGTCTCCTTAATGTCCTCTTTGTCTTAGAGTATGGGTCAGTAGAGCAATGATATTATCAGCGCGACATTTGCATTAGTACCATCATTTACATGGAAAATATTGGCTTCCTGAACTTCTTGGCCCTTAAAGCAGTGGATACGAATCCCATCGCCTTTCATTGTGCTCTCAATATTAAAACTTGTGGTGAAATTGAAATTGAAAAAATTGTGGCGAAGAAGAATTTCCAGAAGATATCAACAGAAGACATCGAGGAATATATTAAACGGGTTAAGCAGTTGGGGTGCAAGAAGAAGTAAGAGGTTGGAGGGGAATAAAGGTTGACATGGTTATTTTGCTTTTAACATATTCCTCAAATTCTTTTCCAAGAAGAGAAATTTATTCTTCGTGAGTTCAAATATGAATACAAACAAGAGCTTACAGTTTCCTTGAACTGTATTGCACGAAACAAAACAAGAAAAAGGGGTTTAATGGTCAAGGGAATTATATCCCAGACAACACGCCTGGTTTTTTTCCGGGATAAAAACCGTCTTTTCGAAAACATAATGTAGGACCGGAAAAAGGCGGCTTTTATCAGGTCCAGACTGGTTCTTCTTTGCCAATACGTGTGGTCCGAAGCGCAATAAAAGAAACTGTTTTTATCGGGCCCAAACTAGGCATATTTCATGACGTTACGCGGTTCAAAACGCCGTGAAAAAGACGGCTTTTATTGGGCCGAAATAAGGCTTTTTAACCGAAATAGACATGGTCTGAAACCCAGACAACACGCCTAGTTTTCCTGGGATAAAAACCGTCCTAAAAACTTTATATAGAACCGGATAAAAGACAGCTTTTATCGGTCCCAAACTAGGCATATTTCACGACTTTTCGGAGTTCGAAATCCTGTGAAAAAGACGGCTTTTATTGGGCCGAAATTAGAATTTTGAACCGAAATGCACTTAGGCTAAACTTATTGTTAAGTGGTTTTTTCTTGTTTCTGCGAGCTCGAAGTCGACTCCCCTTTTTACTAATTTAGCATAGGAAATGCTCAAAACCAGCATTAGTTATGATAGGACTTAAATATCAAATAATTCATGTCCTTAAAAAATTTACAAATCATACTAAGTTTGATATTTAAAAACAATTTTTGCATAATTGGTTTAATTACTTTTGAGGGGACTAGGGTTTACCTTAATTTTGACTACATCTTTATGTTTTTAAAATCCTGTTTGGGATCTGTTGTCGAAAAAAACGTATTTTCTTACATTTGTCTTGTACTGCTCCGGAATATTATGTTTGATATATTTAGTATGGTCTAATGGAAAGAGCATCTAAAAGTGGTGCGGGTTACCTGTGTTTGATTCCAGCCTCGGAAATCTTTTTCTCTTTGCCTTTAATGTATGGGCGACCAAAAAACTTTTATTGGCCCTATAAAAGACGTCCTTCAGCCCCACCAAAAGACGTCTTTGAGCCCACATCGCCGTACAAAAACCCTACAAAAGCCCTCTTTTATCCCTGGTTTGGCGGTCATAAATACCAGAATTGGTCGCCTTTTAAACCATTCTGGGACGTTTTTAATACGGTAGGCACAGTCCCGTGACTAGGACAAAAGACGTCTTAAAGATGGAAGTGTGCTGTCTGGGATCTGTTGAGGAAGGGGAGCATTGCAACTGTGTTACCAGAAAGACGACTACGCTGGGAAGATATAAGATCCGAACCGTGGGAAAAGACTTGTTCCGAAGGCACAGATGTAGCAGGTGTACGGTGAATTTTTTAAGAAAAGGAATAAATTGTTTTAACAGGCAATGGTCAGCTTTTGATTCCCACCACTCAAGAGGATCCGCGTTTCTGGCGATCATTGGAAGCAGTTTTTCTTGTCTGATGAAATTCATGGCATTAGCTCGGAGTTAGTGCTTTGCCGACTGCTTATTTCGTTTATTCTTACATCTCGCTTGTCGTGATTTTTATCACAAAGAAGCTCGGTTGCTGGTAGATGGTGTAGGTGGCTCTTCTTCCACGTCATGAGAACTGCCGAACAAAAGATTTTCAAGCTGTTTCTCCACCCGGGAAATGTCCGTATGATACATGCCTTTGAATCTGCCAATTCAAATGTTTATTTGAAGCTAATCTAACTTTTAAATTGCTATTTGGTATACCTTGGATCAGTGAAAGTAGCCAAGGAAACAAATGGCCATTTCGGGGCCTTTGTGTCCGGGTTAGTTTGTTCTAAATTATAAAAAGGAAACATAATATTCCTCACCAACCGATTTCTGAAGATAAGCAGCCCTTCGTACTTGGGCGGATCAAGGCCAAATACATTTTTTAGTCCTTCAACCATGAGACTAATCAGCAGAATAATCTAAAGGGGAAAATCTATTGTTGTAATAAATAACGCTTATAATTTTTCTCATTATCGTTCTTGTAGTTTTAGCTTTGATAACGAAGGATATCTTTGTGAAGAAAGCTCTTTGGTTACTTGTCCACATGAACTAATCACCTTGATAGTTTATTCTAGAAGGTACCACTGTTCAGCTTCGAAAGCTAAATCCATTCGGTGGGGCTCGCCAATGGATACATTGATGGGTATTTTGTGATCCAAAATACTTTTTATCATGATAAACTGGCTGTTCCACGTTGTAACGACATCCTGCTACAACCGACGTCCATTAAGGCCACTATTGTATAAGCAATGTTTGTTGAGAACATAACTGCTGAATGTCTGAAATGGAACTAAGTGGCGATTTCTCTACACAGCTTCATAGTGTAGAATACAATAGTGGAATTAATGGCCTCAGTTACAGCAAGATGAAGGGGGTGGGCCACACAAGGAATATGATTCCAAAGACCTAAGAAAAAAACCATAGTTATTTAGATATTTAAATTGGCTGGCTACTCTAAAAATGTTATATTTTAAATAAACATACCTATAACCATTGCCTATTTGACATAAATCGTTAATACAGTTGTGAGGCATTTCAAAATATTTAATTGTCTTATCTTTGTTCTTAAACATTTGCGTGAGTTGGTTGATAGTGGCAACAATATTGATCGCGTTATCACTAACTACACAAACCACTTTGTCAGTAATTCCCCAATCGAACGTCACCATTTCCAATTTCCCCTCAGGTTGCTTGCCGTATGCGATCCCGTCAGGTAAGTTGTGGACAAAACGCGAGACTGTAACTGTCCATTCACGATGAAATGTACAGTTACAGTCATAAACGGTTCCAGACGGCGAGACGACTAACAATCGGTTGTCAAAGAAACATAGGCTGCAGACCAAAGTATCTCAAACAACTCTGCCTTAGCGCCTTCAAATTCACGAGCAATTAAAGTGGTGTAACGAAGCCAAATAGACATCTTCAACATATATTTCTTCTCGATGTCTTTATTACTCATCAAGGGTGAACATATTAATGCACCGCAACATACGCAGCGCGGGTGACCTAGATGAACACCTGCAAGATGATTCACGCAGGCGATACGTCATCAATATCACGCCATATTGAACGTGTCTTTTAATTGGTCAACCGCGTGCAGCCTACAAGCTCCTCCCAATCACGCCACTTTGCAATATGCAAAGTTCCGTGGTTAACCCAGCATCTGAGGAAGATCAGACTAGAACTTGCAGCCGATTCGAGTAGTTGCCTGAAAGCATTTCTATTACTTTATTAATATTATGCTTGAATTTGTGCCTTTTACTTAACATTTTATTCGCCGAGTCAGTCCAGTAAAATTGTTTAGACTTAGAATTATTCGTGGTGATTCGACTGTCTAGTTCCATTTGTTTTGAACTATTGTTTGTGTATCGCTCTCGTGGAAGTTGCGTATCACGCCCGCCTTGTGTCGTTTTTCTTCTCGTTCTCTATACGTGTGATCACGGTAAGACCCAATTATATTTGTTTCTTTTGACTTGTTTCTTGAATGTTTCTTCTTCTTCTTTGTTCTTTGTCTTTTTAACTCTTATGTCTTAGCTGATATAATACATACATCATTGTGGGTAAAACGCCTCGAGTTCAATTTACATTTATTTGTCTTAATCCGTAAAGTCCATCATCCCACACGGGAAGATGCTTTACAGTGGTAGTCAGAGTTGTACTTGAGGGAAGTATGACTCGATGATCTAGGCAACCTAAACTAGGTAGATCTAGGATCTACTAGGAGAGGATCTAGGAAATTCTAAATTTGGAGTGCCTCCTGAGAGTAAATTTTGCAATCTACAATAAAGGAAGGCTTTAAAAACAATGGGGTCTACTGCTGAGGGTATAGTGACGGGGATTTCTGTAATTGCTTCTCTTTTTGTCAATCTTTGAACTGGTTTTGGGTTGTTTTTGGTATAGGCTCCTTATTACGTGTTAAAGTTGGACAATTATAGCTAAACTGGCTTTCATTTTCGCACACTAGGCTTTTGTCCGTCATTCATAACCATTCAATAATCGCGTTGAATAGTAATTTCTGAAGATGTTTTTAGCCAAAGTCATTCATTCAATCATCCAAGTGGCAAAGGTAGGGTATAAACATCATCTTCTGCAACCCAATAGCGTTACCACCGTGCATCAGTTACTGTTCGAAATTCCTTGAAACATGTTTGAACTTCTCCCAAGATTAGATTCTGTGAAATCCCTCTAATTTTGGACAAAGGTCTCCTATATATTTTCTATCCCTAATGACTACGTTAATTTCGTTCCCCTCAAATTCTATCTTGAAGATACCACTGTGTTGGGACAAAAAATTTGATGTGCATGCCTCTGACGTAAACGTAATTCTAGCGACCTGATTTCTCGTATCTAGAACAGGAACTAGGCCTAAGGAATCCTGTGGCTCAATCTTCAAACTACGCACGAAACCACGAACCGCAAGCATACTCAAGCTCGGGTGTTGAAGCCCGAAATCAACGTCTACGCTATTGAGCTACCTAGCAGCCATTGTCACTCAGACAACGTAAACCAAGTGGCCAAAGGGGAGGCGAAGATCTGCACACCCTAAAGGAAAACACGCGAAATGGGCAAAAATGGGGAGAAACACTAAAAAAACAACAAAAACTATAAAAACTAAAAACTCTTAAATACAAAAATGCTGACAAAACCAATAGAAAGCTCACAATTGGATAGGGAAAGAGAAAAAAAAATTACTTTTGCAATTACTATCGGGACCCGACAAGCTTAACTTGTCTTTTATCTATTGAACTTTTTGTTTTGACTAGGTTAAAGCCATCTATTGTAGTCTTTGCATTCGTTGGTAGTATATTTTTAAAAAATATTCCTGTTTTTTCAAATGATTTTTTTTTCCAAATGATAAGGCTTAGGTTAGCAGCTAAATACGTTGATTAATTTTTTTGTTTGCATTTAGCAAAATCAAAAAGGAAAAGTTGTTTAATATTTGGGTAATATTTTAAAAAATTTTCCTCGTAAATATTATGTATGCGCCTTTGTATTAATTTCACTGTTGGCCGAGTAGTTTTTACATTTGAATAAATGGAGTAAATTTTCTTCCTTTTCCCACTTTTCACATTTTGCTGAAACTGATTGTTTGCATTTGATCTTCTTTTCCTTCGTCAAGTCCTTCGTCAAAGTCTATCTTTTGCTTGAAGGGTATTATGTATTTTTTAAAAAAGGTGGTTTCTTTGCTGGGGAGATAAATTTGTTTAGCGACTTAAAAACAGAGATAAGGAGATGGGACACGGAATAGGGAAAGCCGCCATGACAGATTTCGGCACTCCATCTAGCGGCTAATTCCCTCCCTTTCTCATTAGCAGACGAATTCCCTGCAAACAAGCATTGTTACAGGCGGCTGATTTGAAATGGTCACGGAGAGTTAGACAATGCGCCAGTTAATAACACACAAAAGAAAGTTCCGTGACTAAAAGTAAATTGTAAATACTACTGTAACAACTTGTAAACTGAGCCTGGGTATTTTGCAGTATAAAATTTGATAATTAGCTAACAGGTTCCCTGGAAACAATTCAATGGAAACAGGAATGGAAAGTATTTGTAAGCCAAAAATTCCAGAAAATCGACCCTTTTTGATTCTCCGAGTTTTCAATGCCCTCCGAGTCACAGAACTTTCGTTGTGTGTTTTTATCTGGCGAAATGTCCGACTTTCCTTTCCCATATTCAAATTAGCCGCCTGTCACATTGGTTCCTTGCAGGGAATTCGTCTGCTAATGATGAAGGGAGGGAATTAGCCGCTAGATGCTGCCCCAAAAAGTGTCATGGCGGCCTTAACACGGTCATGTCCCATCTCCTTATACATCTGCTTAAAAGCTGGTTAAAAATTTTTTCGAAGGTTTTTAAGGATTTTTCAAGAATAATTTTTGGTTTCTTGTATTCTCTTAAAATTAATACACTATATATTTCTTTAGTTTCTGTGCACTGGCTTAATGTTATTATTTTACCTAATTCGGTTATCAGTTTTGTGGTGTTTTTCAAAAAAGTTATTTCGCTATTCGGTTCTGTTTTTACTGGGAATGTATTTCTTAATGTTAGTCCTATCCTATATTTAAGAAATTTGCCACTCTCATTTACCGGTTCTTTTGTTGAGACTGTTAAACCTTGGTTTTAAAAATAGGGATTCGTATTTTGGCTTGACATTCAGTAGGCGTAATACGCCTTCTGTTATCTTTGGAAAGGTTCACTTTAGGCAATTTATTCAAGTTTGTGTTGCCAAATGAATGTCTGTCCAAGCTGCTGGATTTTTTCCGTGTAAAATTTGGGTATTAGTAGAATCTTTGCAACATGACAAATTTTTGGGCATGCAAAGTAATTGAAGAATACCAGTTTTTGCTGGAGCGTCAATACTAAATATAAATATTAAAAGTGCCATATAGGCTCTGTTTAATTTTTGCCAATAAATGAGCACATTTTTTCTATATGTTGGATTCGATGTCTTGGTATCGTTCTATTCCAAACATTTTTATTGAATCCTTGTCAACTGTCTACGTTAAGGGCAAGTTTATTTTCTTAATCCCACCCTCCAATTTCCTTAAATAAGATTCATTTTTACTTGTTTCCGAGTTGGCTGCTTGTTCGAATTTTTCAATACTAAGTCCTATAAATTCATTAAATCATTAAAATTTTGTATAGACACGGATACGTCGTCCAAGAAGGCATTCAATAGGTGCTTAGAGTTTGTAGTAAGAGTTGGCTGGAATCTTAGTTTGATAGAAATTAAAAAGGGCTCAATAAAAATTATATCAAGAAACGTTGCTAATGGGCAGCCTTGCCTTACACTTCATTCTAGTTTAATATTTCTTCCTCTTTCCCCCTTCCCATAAACCTTGCTTGAAGATCTTCCATACAGAGATATTATATTTCTAATAAAAATTCGGCTAAATCCCATTTTTAATAAATCCTCCTATAAAAACGTACTATCCACCATGTCACATGCTTTTTCGAAGTCTAAACTAACTATTACCACACCTTTTTCTCTTACTTTACTCCCCTTGTAGAAGCCCTGCGTTGAAAACTATCCAATAGCATTTCGATTTGTGGTTAATTTCGACTAATGTCCCTGTTTGCTAACCCTCCCGTTTGTTCTTGACCTGTTATGTAAGGTAAAACTGTCTTTATTCTCAATGTTAAAATCTTGGCTAGAATTTTATAGTTGGAGCATAACAGGCTGGTAGGTCTCACATTACCTTTCGGCTTCCTTCTTTGTGCAGCAAAGTTATAATTCCCGCAGTCTGGGTTCCGCTAAGTTTATCGATATCTAAGACAAGGTTGAGCCTTATTGCGATTTCTTCCATTAACCAAGGCCATATTTTTTTGTAAAATTCAAAGGCAGTCTATCTATCAGTGGTGGTAAATTTTGTGGCATTGTTTCAATTTCAGTACAATCAGACTCATTCCCATACTTTGCTGCTTGCTTTCTCATCTTCTATAATTAAAAAAAATAGATACAAATTCATATCCTGGCTAGGATTCATAGGCTGGCTAGGATTTCCTGCCTTTTTACTGGGTTGTAGTTGCTAAGAGAATGTAAACGTTCACAAGATAAAAAATGGTTAGGTGTACATCTGTTTTTTTTTGTTAATGTTTCATTCGCTTTCAATTTTGTAATTGTTCTGCCTTGTCCATTTGTGTTTTCCTTAATTAGATAAGCCACACTGATTGTTTCGTTAACAATAAGAAAGTTTAGTTTTCCTCTAATTTTCTTTCATTCTTCGTTTTTTATACATAGTTAAAAAAAATTTTAACTAAAAACCTTCCAAGTTATTTTGTCCTTGGTCCATTTCTGCTTTGACTTGATCGAAACATTTCAAATAGAAAGTTTTCTTTGAGTTCCTTTCTTTCCATTTAATTTTTAAATATTGTATGCCTACTATTTTTAAATTTTTTCCCTATCTTTATTTCTTTTCCCCACGATCGCTTTATGCCTTTATACTTGCTTCTTTTGTGTTCCATTTTTAAAAAAATTTTCTAAAAAATTTTGGATTTCTGTGTTTTAAAGTGTACTGGTATTCAATTTACACAGCAATTTCTTCTTCCTGTTCCTCTATGATCCCTTCTAGATCTAACATTCCTGCTTAATGGTCACTAAAAGTAAAATTTAAATATTTATATTCTTGAATCTTATCTTTATTTTTACACTGTACTTATTTTATGTCAGATTAGATTTTCCATTCTGCCTTAAAAAATGAAGGCAGTGGTTGTTGGGTATTCAATTCTGTAAGCATCTACCAGTTTCAGTCTTTCAAGTAGGTTTTTCAGTTGATTACTTATTTTATTTTTTACACCTTTCCTATCCCTTGGGTCAATTATGCTGTTAAAGTCTCCTAAAATAATGAGTTTGACTTCACTTAAGATTGTTGGAAGTGTCTGGAGAAAAAATTTGTGTTAGTTTGTTACTATTTCTTTTTGGGTTGAAGAATAAAATTTAAAACAATCAAATTTTTAAAACGTGCTCTTATTATTCTTCCATCCACTGCCTTTCATACATTGATTAATTCTACTTGCTTTCTGTGTAATGTTATGGTTCCTGACCTATTGTTGTCAATAGTATTGTTAATTATCGCTATAAAGTCTGTATGAACTTCTTAGATTTCGTCAATGTTAGTTTCTTGTGCGTCCCAATGCGTAGGTTGGCTAAAGCAGGATTTCAACATTTCACTTCATTCATCAAATTGATAACTCTGTGCTTCACGCATCTTTTCTCAGCTCTACAAATTTACCTGAATAAGGAAATGAAAGAAGCTAGCATTAAATTTTTACTTCTATCTAGGTGATGGGCTAGGGTGATGTGAGATGACTCTTGATTTTCAATTGATTTCCGTCGAAGGATCTACGTCCGATACGGTGTCAACTTAGTAGCCTTTCATGTGTCTTATATTAACAGATCATGTCACTGGAATCAACTGTGGAATCATCAATTTTTTAATGATGCCCAGCAGATACCCTACCTCTTGGGAACCCATCCAGGACATATTAGAAATACTATGATTCATGACGGCAGCGATGGGATCATCCTACGTAACGTGAAAGGAATTGGTTTCTACCGTTTCGATCCAAAAATACAAATAAATCAGCCGCAAAGCTTCAGGGCATATCATATGACACCAGCTTTTGTGATGTTGATGGATGGGGAAAAGTCCATCAGTCGGTTGTCCTCATTGGACGATTCTATCACAACACGCGGCTGATCGGAATCATGAGCCGGATGAACGACCTGTCTAGTTGTCGAATTTTACGTAGCTGCCAAGGACCGACTTAAATCTCGATTGCGACATCCACTTTTCCATTTACGAGAGCACAGCTTTATCCGCGGCCTCTAAAATATCCAAGGCCAAGGCCAAAAAACCAATTAGAGTCGATCAGTTTGATGACAGGTATGAACTTCAACAGGTAGCCAAAGTATCACTGGTGGACAGTTCCACTGGATTAAATGAATTTTTTTCTTCGTCAACTTGATCGGACGACTATTTCGAGGCATAGCCCATTTCACACCATATGGTTTGTTTGTCTAACAACAGAACACTCCCAATATGACGGGGATTTCCATGAAGGACTACAGTCCGATTCCTTACAACGCTGCCTTTTCTGAGACGAATGGATGGATGCAAGAATACGATCTATCCATCCGCCTAGCTGATGTGAATAGTGACGGCCAAAATCATTCACTCCTCACCCTGCTGAAAAGGACGGATGTTTTCTAACCTTGCTGGGTCTAGCTGAATACTTGATCTGCCGGATAATTACAAATTATCAGCGCGATCACGAAGCGATCCTTTTGCTCACAAAATCGCATCCACGGCGACGCCACTGCGCACGGCCTTAGGTGCCACAGTACCCCTCGTAGAATGCGTCTCGAAAATTGTTGTGTTGCCCCCGCTAATTTCAGAAAGGTTTTAATCCATCTGCCGACCATGTTGACAGCTACAGGCTCGTGTGGCACAATAAGATCAATAAAAACTCTGCCGCTATTGATCCCGTTCCTGAAAATCTGTGTGCGTTAAAAAAAACTTTCTAGGGCCAACACTGGGAACTTCATTTTGCCTGGGCAGGCTTTCACTGTTAACGATTGTAGCGGTCCGCTGCACTGAGCCTTCCTTAACGACAGTAAGAAGAACCCCACTTCCACGGTGGAAAAAACAGCGAACTCAGTCAATCGTGGAGATTTCCGACACTCTCATAAGAGACGCCAAAGCCAATGTAGTGACCGTCTTGTAAGTCAACATTGACAGAGGCAAGACTGATTCTCTTCCAACGACGAAACGAAAGAGAAGATTTTCATCGTCGGTCCGGATCCCAACTCGTGTTATGACTAGGTTTAGGCGGATTCTGGTTGCAGCAACCACTTAGTAGCTCGACTACCAGTGGATGCTCCCCCAACGAAGATCCATCTAGGCCATACAGTGTCTTCGATAACATGGACTGATGGACGTTAATAGTGCTATAGACATGCCCAAGGCATGCAAGCCAGCTAGAAATGCTAGAAGGACGTTCATCAGGCCATTTGACAAGGGATTTGCATGCCGTCCCACGCACCAACCCACTCAACTTTGCCATGCAGACAAATAGGCAGCATCCCGCCACGAGAAGCCTGAGCAGTTGCAGCGAAAAGCCTTGCCCTACAAAACCACGACAGAGAGTTTCTAAGCGGACAGGTGTATTGCCTGTCGTCAGAAGCGGTTGTGTTTCTTCTAATGCGGAGGTTAGTAGCGCGACTCTCGGATAAAGAATGCGTGGAACGTTGCATGCTAGCTGTTTTGAAAACGGAAACCAAGGCTGACAATCCAAACTGGGAAAACAAAAAAAACTGTAGCTTGTTACCGCCTAATTTTTTCCAGCCATATGAAAATCAAACAAAAAGGTGGGAAATTGTACCCCGACAACGAACTCCAAGTCAAACTGAAAGCATTGGCCTCCATTAAACAAAAGATGCCAATTGTGCATTCCAATGAACGGCAAACAAGTCCACGTAGGACGGCCATATGGTATTTATGTACGAAACCGTCGGACTTAGCCTCCAAGACTCGCATCCGCCGTACGTTACTCTTCGTCCGCATCAACGTTGAACCTACCAGCTAAGTGTACCGCCTCAACGACTACACCTCGCCCTTCCCACAATCTGTCAAGGACTTGGAGGCAATTGAAAGCGCCACCGACTTCATCCCACGCATTTGTTTTATACGTGACGGCCGTTGTGTTGTCAAGAAAAAAGCAAATAGCGATATCTCTGTCGACACCGTGGTGATCGACTGAGTTGCAATTTCCCTGAGCGAAATTTTGTTTTTGTCCAGTGCCGCTTGACACATGGCCTTTACTGGTAAAACTTTTTAGGCGGGTGCGCAAAAGACATGCTTGCGGACAACAGTAAATATAGCGCGATTGAAATCGGTCACAATCCGCTGGACTCTAGGAAGGGGGTTAATATCATATAATTATATAAAATTTTACATAATTAAATATTTGTAGATGAGATAGTAGCTATTCCTTAATAGGGTAGGTAGGTAATTGGTAAAAGTTTGGTGCAAGCTGCAGACGATGGTTTCATCCCATCGCAGCAACTGGTCATCTTAATGAATGGAAGACCTTCCACACCGGCGTTTGTGTATCGTTGGGTATATATTGGCCCAGATGGTGGATGTGAGTGGGGATGAGTGGATACGGCTGTTGAAACATCTGGCAGTGTTGAGATGAACTGAGTGTGTAGAGGCTAATATTCATGCGGCGATTGCTTGTCGTCGTGTAGTCATGGCGTCCCTGTGTTCGGTATTTGTTGGTGTTTCGTCCTTTATTGTGTTGTATACCGTGTGTTCTTTCTAACTCGTGGTGGCGTGAGTGTGTGAAGTGAGTGTTTAGGAAGCAGGGATCGATTCTGCTGTGTGTTTCTGATGGAGCTCCATACAGGTTGACTATGGAGGGGCTATTTGGTAAATTTAGTTGAGGTGGTTGTACGTGTCCCATTTTTCGAAGAGTAACTCCTGAATTCTTAACTTTATACAGGCTGCTGCATTGGGAGTTGTGCTCAATTTATGTTGTTACACCTGGAACATATGCTTAGAGATTTGACGCCTGGCCTGTTGAGTGGCATGGGAGATTCCCTATCACTAAATGGTGACAAGGAGGCTGGTTTGGTATCTTTGTTCTGTTTGTTTACATCTTTCTTTCTGTCCGTAAATTTGCACTCCGGATTTGCTTTAACTAGATTACGGCATCAGGAACAGTTGTCTTCCCTTCATATTGTTTATCTTGGTGGTTACTGCTGTTTGGATTTGGTGCCTTGCATACTGGTTGATGTATGAGTCTTCCACCACTTGGGTATGTGTCCAAACAGTATCTTCTATATTATGGCGGGCCCTTTCTTTTTCATTGTTTCAGCTGATGTTGACTAAACAGGTTTTGACAGGAATTTGGTCATTAGATTCCTTATTTTGAATTGTGTTTGGGAGCTGATCGAGACGTTGAGTCCGAGCATAGTGTCTTGATTCAAATTAAGGTTTTTGGTAGCGAAATAGCTCCGGATTTCCTGGCGATACTGTTCATACTTTGGGCATAGGCAATAGGCAGCTAGGGTCGGCCTCCGGGTTGATTCTGTGGTTGAAAGAGTTAAGATGGCGGTGACCTGACCGTAGCCTGTGTAGGCATATTGCTATTTTCTGAACCAGGCTTTGGATCTGAGGAAGGACATAAGTTGAACGCTCCGTTTTAGGCACTTTTTCAGGACCATCAGGTAGCCCGCTGCCCAGGCCCTTTTTATTGGGAGCATTTTTCATTAGAGGAGAGGCTGTTGTCTAGTATCGATTCCTATTTGTTAACGCTTTCCCACTTTGTCAGTTTGTCCGCCCGGTCGTTACCCTCAATCCATGCAAGTGTGGTTCGTTTGCAACTTTGAGGCTCTCCATGAGTTCTCGGGTCTCGGGGATTATTTCGTTATCTGAGGGGTCTGTGGAAGTTACGGCCTTGATGGCCGAACCTCTAGCACTTCTAGCACCCGTACGGGTTTGGTATCGATATCTGCACTTGGTAGCTCAACGAGACCATCCTTACTCATTCTCGTAAGGAAGTCAAGTCAGTCAAGAGAACTGTCTCAGATTTGGTGTCGGGGTTGTCGCGTATTGGTAGACTTGTCCTCCAGCGAGCGCCTTGAGAATTTTTTCTTCGCTGACTAGGACGCCAAAAATTACACCTACTTTAGCCTCAGAAGATCGGTTTGGCAGTGTGCACATGGCTGGTCTACCTGTTATGTTCCCTATTTTTAGCAGCTTGGCTTGTTGCGTCGAGCCTGTTGCTTGGACTAAGAGGTCTCCCCCTGCCATTATTTTGTTATCCTTCAGTTCCCTACGACTGCTAGTTAGTCTTTGTGGCCGGCACCTCTTTCAGTAAAATTGTGTGAAATTGGGTTTATCGTCCATGAGGCTGATGATCACAGGAGGTAAGTTGTCGATTGGGTTACAATACCTTTTCGTGGGGGGTGAGTTACCGTAGTACATTTTTCTTTTCGCACTCGGCACGATTGTCACAAAGAGATCAGAGATTGAGCGAGTATGCCCTTCACACATAATTGTCGCGCGCAACGGAGCCATAGGTAGGTGGTTTATACGCATTTTGAGCGCATTTTTGGGACACGTCTTCACTCCTACCTAGTCTAAACGGCACTCTGTTATACCTTAATCTTCGCAAAGACAGCTCCATAGTCGGCTTCACTTTTCCTGGTCAGAAAACTTACAGAAAGGGTAATAGCTTTATTTCATTATTGTCGTTCTTGATAAACCCATTGATTGTGAAGAGCTATATAGCGAAAATTAGATTTTAGTTAACTTTGATTCTATTACCAATACAATTAAACGCACCTGTTTAATAGGTTCATCAACAAAATAGAAGGTTGCGTCCATAAACCATGTTTTTCAGTCTTCCAGTTGACGCTTCATGGAAGGGGTGAAGAACATAAGTTGCCCTGCACTGCCTTGGGTCGTTCCAGCGAAGATGGCGCCCTAATACCAGTCCGATGGGGAAAAATTCTACACTACAGGAAACAAAGGGTCATCTTTCCTGGGATTGACGGGCATAAGCTTCACTCTTTTGTAACTGGAATATAGGCTTTAACCATTAACCATAATCCTGATATAATTAATTTATTTAATTTACCGTAAACGATGAGGTGCCAAATCAACATTCGGCACGTGTCTTCCTTCTATGGATTTCCGTTTTTTCAATTCGATAAATAAAATCTCCCTGGGGTTCGTAAACTTTTGATCGATGCAGGCTTTCTTCTATTCTCTGAAGATGTCAACCTATATAGTATAAATTTTCCAATTTACATATATAGAAACTGAAATATATTTTTTCTAAGAAACATTTCCCTTTTTCTGGTTTCTAATGTCTGGTGGGTGATTGTGGGTGTTCCCTTATCGTGGGGAACAAGGGTAAAGTCGACGCTATCGTAACTCAGCAAGCAGTTCAATAAGAATTTTTTTTCACAATAGTTTTACATGGGTTTCCAGAAGGTCGGGAAGTACAGCGCCATGTCTATGTACTCTTACTTCTGGTTTTTTTGCTGAAGCAATAACCTATAGCAAGAAAGGAAACCCTCTTTTACTCTTTTTCATTTAGCACTGTTTTTTCAATTATTACTTAATCCATCAGTAAGCTTATGGAACCCCTTGTTCGTTCCCTCCTCCTGAATCTTGTAGGATGGCTCCGTCGGCTCCTCATGCGATAATGCCTGCCGAAAACTTTCCGTTAATAAAATACTGAGGAAAATAGCGATAATGAAGAAATATATACCCCCATTGTCGATTCGCTGGGTTCTGAAAATGTTTCTTCTCTTCTTTCATCGCTTTCGTATGATCTCCTCGGGATTGCAGCTTCTGGACACCAGTCTGGTAATAAGTTGTAGATTGTTTTAGGCTGAGGTTGGGCCCTGTGTCTTCGTCATGGTGGTGGAACTGAAGGAGTCGAAATAGGAAAAGGAGACCACAAAAGAAGAAAAGGAGACAAAAAAAAAACTCAGCGAGGGTGACATTGTCAACGGAGAGAGGGGGGAGGGTAGAGAAGCCGAGCTGCTGGACAACGGGGAAAAATAATCTGAGGAGATGTACGAGGAGTAAGGCGCTTACGTGGTGGGTCGAGGAGGACGGATATCCATTTCCCTTTTTAAAAAACCCGATGGTGTTAACTCATTAGATTAATGGTTCACAAAACTTTTTTTCTTATCCTATTTTAATTTAAATGTCCATTTAACGAAATACTATTAGACATACTACAGAAATATTTATTCCTTATATTGCACTTTATGTGGTCATAACCAACTTTTTCAATTGAACTTATGTTTTACTATTTCATACATCTGCCGTTATATACAGCTCTTACATATTCTGATTTTGCTCTAATAGTATTTTATTAAATGAACTCTATTAGATTCAAAATAATTCATGTTCCCCAGCAATTAAAATTAAAATAGGATAAGAGATAAAAAATTTGTGAACCATTTAAAGAATGAGTAAACGCCATCGGTTTTTTGAAAAGAAAAATGGATATAAGCCGGTGCTCTTACGTACCTGATTGGACGCTCGTCGTTCCCATTGGAACAAAGCAAATGAAATAGGACTATTTCTAAGGAGGAATAGGACTGATGCCGAGGAGAAATAGGACTGATGCCATGGAGAAATAGGACTGTCCTAAGAGTTTTAAAAAGTTAGTCCTATTTCTCCAGTCCTATTTCGTTTCAGTCCTATTTCACCGCCAATCCTGTCAAACTTGAGGAACGTAAAAGGGGAGGAGCAAAACGTTATTACACCTCTTGCCAAATAGGAAAGAAGCACTTCTTGCTGTTGCGGTGAGTGAAGATTACCTTGAGTAACGAAAAGCTTTTCTTTCAAATCACCGCAGGCAGTCGTCATCAGCTTCCGGGAGACAATGCCATTTCGGTTAATCATTAAATGTGGTGCAACCATAAGTCTTAAGCTGCTTAAGCAGAAGATCTTCTACTTTTCTTTCGATTCGCCGCCAGCTACCATCTTCAACTCTTTCTTCTTAAGCACCCATAAGTTTTAATCTGCTAAAGCCGATGATCTTCTACATCTGCAAATCTCCTCTTTCAATTCGCTGGCGGCAACTATCTTCAACTTCCTCGGCTTTAGCACTCATAAATCTTCTTCAGAAATTTTATTTCAATGTCATTACAAATATTAAATTAATCCTTTGGCGAAATATGTCACATGATGAGTAATGCTATGATATTCTGGGTCATCCACTTCTGTGGTAGAATCCTCCTCTTGGCAAAGAAGTTGAGGAATAGTTAAGATGTTATGTTACACATATTTTTTCTTCAGGCTTCTACCAGCTGCTCTCTCATGCACTCTCCTGTATCTCAACAGTTCCTCTTGCTCTGGGTGAGGAGCTTGCTTCACACAGATGGAGATTCATTCACATCTTTCTTCTATTTGTAGTTAACTTAACCGCAAATGTTACCAAAAACTTTAGACGCAATATCACCATAGATAATCGAACACTTGTCTTCTCGTATCGCTGCTTAAAGCGTTACCGATATGGTAAGACTTCCTTTATATTCTTTGCTGATCGCCATCGGATTCTTTGACGCTAATGATCTATTTCATTTACCCTTAAGCCATTCACGAAAGCTGTTTGTTAATTGTGACGGAATTCAACTTATTGGTCACTTAACGAGCCGAAAAATATAAATCAAAGAAGAAGTTGCTGTGTTTCAATTGGTCACTGTTCTTTATCATTTTTAATACGCATCATTTGATTCGTTTACCGAGTGTCTGATTTTCTGAAGGTTAAAAAAGCCACCCCGCCCAATGTCTGGTTTTTTCGTGGGGGTTATTGAAGGTCAGGGCGATGGTAAGGGTGCTAAGGGAATAATTGTATTATCGGTAATGGTGTAAGGACTTCAAGCTCAACTTAACTCGCATATCGCCTTTTGCTATCTTCCCACCCCACTCGACCTTATTTCTACGATTCTCCCTTTTACTACTTCTTCCGCTTGACCGAGCTGTCAACGACACCAAGCTCATCTGTTAACCTCGTCTCCCTTTTTGACACTGTTTCACTGTTTTATTGCCAACGCTAACCTTAGCGTCCCCAAGCTAAGGCGCGGTATGAAACCCCCCACACGAGCTTGCAAAAAGAGAGTCCCCTCGTAGTCGTCGCGTAGACTAGTTGTGTATTTTTTGTAATGTCTTGGTGCCGATGTTAAAATAAACAGAAACGCAACTTATTCAATTGTTGCATGTGGTGGCAGCGAGGACGAACCCGCCGACCGAAGCTTGGGCGTCAGGACGCGCTACCAAACCTTTTATCGACGAAACTCTCCGCCGAACATGACGAGAACTGAAGAAAATTATTCTTCCATTAAGGCAACAAGGAAGAAAATGAAGGCGTCGCTGATGGAAAAAATCAAGAAAATAACAAAATTTGTGAGTAAAACTTTCGAAATTTAAAAATTTCTAACCGTTTTTTCGACTGGTGTCGCCGCAAGCCAAGATGCATTGGGCACTTTATCTTCCTGCCCGTCAAAATTCGAAGAAAAGGAAACGCATCAAAAAGAAAACAGCATACTTATGGGTGAATATGCTACTACACCAACGTGAGAAAATCGGGCTACCGAAAAACCTGTTTTCGCCATATCCCTCCCCAAAACAACCAACAAAAACGCAACTTTAGTCACGTTGACAGAAGAAGATATCGGCGAACAAAAAATTGCAGTTAAGGCTGACCACTTTACTGCCCGCGTTGACAGTTCGAAATTGAAAGTTCTGGACCAATTGAAACTATTCCACGCCTTGGGACCACAAAACGAGACACAGAGGGTGCTAAGCGACATCTTAAGCGTCCTGAACGCTACACAAGGTATCTGAAAAAATTCAAAATAACGATCGACCGCGATCAACGGCGAAAATCAAGAAGCATGGTAGCTTACGCTGCACGGAAGCACCGTCGCCATTCGCGCTAAGACGGGGCGCGTTTCTCTGCCCTGCCGCCTAACCATTCAACACCAACACCCGCACGGAAAATTGACGAAACCGACCCCGGAATATCAACGCTACAATAGACGCTCCCACAACTCTTCAACCTCTCTTGCATTTAAAAGGAGTATCCCTTAGATCATTGGCACTATAATATTTACAGACACCGCGGTAAAAGAAAAAACTCTCAACTCTTCTTGCTTCTACCCTTTTCCTCTCTCAATTTATGAATTTAAACGAAAACAGGACATCTTAGTAACCAACGAACCTCTATGTTATTTTTGCTTGGAACATCTGAAGTTTTATTGGGGTTACAGCCCCGCTCCTTCACTTATTGACCTTTCTGTTGCTGAAGCTGTGCTCTAGGTTTAGGCACATCTTATATAGAGGCAATTGTATCTGTATCGAGCTCCGTGCTCGAGGGCCTCTGAGTCCTTCAACGGAACACGCCACACTGAGCTCCGCGCTATTTTGACGTTCGTTTATAGGTGTATCTTTGTTCTCTTCGCAATTTTTCCGTTTCAAGTAAAAATTTCTGTCTTCTGCGAACCAAGACCAAGGCGACGATGGTTCACAAATTATCCGTTTTAGTTGTCCAACTCCTACTGCGTTTGTTGTTTCTTGAAATCTAGATTGCGGGACGCAATCTTCCAGGAGGGGGAGGCATGTAAGGACTTCAAGCTCAACTTAACTCGCATATCGGCTCTTGCTATCTCCCCACCCCACTTGACCTTATTTCTACGATTCTCCCTTTTACTACTTTCTTCCGCTTGACCGAGGTGTCAACGACATCAAGCTCATCTGTTAACCTCGTCTCCCTTTTTGACACTGTTTCGCTGTTTTATTGCCAACGCTAACCTTAGCGTCCCCAAGCTAAGGCGCGGTATAAAACCCCCCACACGAGCTTGCAAAAAGAGAGTCCCCTCGTAGTCGTCGCGTAGACTAGTTGTGTATTTTTTGTAATGTCTTGGTGCCGATGTTAAAATAAACAGAAACGCAACTTATTCAATTGTTGCAATGGCAATTTGAAGTTTGAAATGAGATTCTACCTCTTTTTCTTTATTGGTATTCAAACAATCTTCGAAGTATCTGAAAAATATATGAAACTACAATTACTTTTAATAGCAGGAACTTTTATAGGTAATTTTTCAGCCAATTTAAAAACTTGCTCTTTTATGGGCTTAATCGTATCGCACGTTTGGGGAACAAGAAAACCGAGATGGGAGCTGATAGCAAGATGGGAATCGAAAGAAGGGAGTTACAATTATGCTGCGTAAATTACGCAAAACCACAACTTCTTGCCGGCTGCCGGCGTAGGTGATTACCCTGCTGTCAAGGTTTAAAATAAAATAAAATTGACGTTGAGAAAGTCAGTCAAGATTACCCGAAATGGTGCCAGGCAACCAACAGCACCACTGGTGAAGAAATATATCAGAGAGTGTCAAAAAATCAGTTCATTATAAGAGTGGGATAAAGTCATGAACACCCACAATTCAGCACGAACTGGTATAAATAAGTAAAAAATGTACATTTATCCCCGTTTCTTTCACTCCATAAATGGTCGTGGTGTTCTTTACAAACTACTTGAATAAGACCTTACATGTTTTTACATTTTTTATTGAATAAAACATTTAACGCATAAGATAGTAGAAAAAAAATTATTATAGGATTCCAAAGGATATATATTGTAAAGCATTCTCCTGTAGGGAGGATGACTTTACGTTTTTAAGACAATTAATAAATGGTGAACTCAGAGGCGATTACATTTTATTTTAGGCTGAGACATTAGTGTAAAAAAGGCAAAAGAGCATTTGAAGAGAAAAGAAACAGTTGGGAAACGAATTAAGAGAGACAATCGTTACCAGTCTTACCGTGACAACATGAGTGGAGGAACGAAAGGGAGAACGGCACGAGATCGAACGTGATAAACTCAGCTTCACGAAGGCGATACGCAGATAGGGGTATTGAGTAAGTAGTACGAAAGACAGAGGATTATTCAAGTCCGAATAGGTTTAATTAAGTAAAACTTAATTATAAAACATTAAGATGAAAAGTATGTTTACTGCGCAATACTACTTATTAAGGCAAAAGTGACATTAGATTCTAGGCAACTAGAAGACGCAGAGGCAAGCTCTCGACTGATATTCCTCAGTTGCTGGGGTCACCATTGAACTTCGCTTATTTGCAAGTGGCGTGATGTGAAAGGCGTTTATGTGCCTCACGCGTGCGACTGCACGCAATCAGAAAACGCGGCCAAAGTGGCTTGATGTTGGTGACGTACCGTTTGCATGAGTCACCTAGCAGGTGTTTATATAGGTCAGCCGAGCTACCTACGTGGTGTTGCAACTACTATGTCCAGACTTGTCTGTTACTAGGAATGTAAAGCAAAAGAAGTTAATGAGGATGTATGTTCACCTTCGTTACAATATCCTACAACTAGACGAATTAACATAACAAAAGGACCGGAACATCAAAGCCTTCCAGTTAGGTAGATTTTTCCACAGCATCTAGCAGTCATCCAAATGTCCAACGATGGTTTAAAAATCATGGAACGTGCATTAACGGTAGATATTTTGGCCTCTGAAACAATCCTGACTTTTCTTGCCGGTAAAAAAATAGCTTTGGATACTGCTTACAGATACCCAACCAAAAGGAGCATCTTTGTTAATACCGTTTATCATTCCGCCAGTTTCAATAGCAAGATAATTATCTCCGTTGTGCTATCCAAGAAAACGCAATTCTACTGGTAAACCATTGTTTGGATTAGGATAAACCTGGACGTTCCCTTTTCCTTTCGGGACTGTTATTTCTTTCAACAAATAAAAATTATATCCAAATTGACCAATAAGCTGACCAGTCCCTTGTTATGGGGCGAGTCACTGTGTCAGTTGTAGCAATAAGTGGCCGGAGATTTTTTGGTTTTGTATCAGAACGAAAACAAAATAACAAACCTGCGACAAATCTTTTATCTTTTTATTACGCTTCATTTAAAGTTGCCAGAAATGTCCTACAGCCATACTAACTAACCTTAAGAAAATTTAAATACTAGCATTATTCATTAAAGTTATTCTTTAAAAGTGTAAATGATTCATCGAATTTTCTGGATTTTAATCTACCTTGAAACAATTGGCTCCGTCCTGGTTAATTTGCACCGCTATGGTTTTTTAAATATATTTGTTCGTATTCTCTTAACTTCTAAAAATATATCCAGTATGGACAGCATTGCTGAAATTGGAGTCGGCATCCCGAATTTTATCACAAAACCCATGACGTCCAATGAAATATTTAACTGGTTTCTTAACTGGCAAAACGAAAATTAACTATCCTTTAACTGGTCTTCATAATAGTTACGGCTACATGGTTGATTTGAAGTAGTTATTAGACGGCTTTGCAAATAGAATGGAAAACTAAAGCAATAATTGGTAGACAGTTAAAAAGAGTCTCGGAGGTATGGAAGTATGGAGGATGGTAGAACTGCCACAATTTCTCGGCCACTGAAAAAAGACACATCTTTTCTGTTGTTTTTTAATTTTTTTGAACATTCACCTGTTATCAGGCTTATTATTCATGCGAAGAAATCTGTTTTACCACTCATGGAAGATGATGAAATAGCTAAGATAAAAATGTACATTGAAACCAAGCATTCTCTTGCAGTCAGGTAAATAATTTATTCGACAATTACTAACAACCTACACTGAAAATCACAATGTAAAAATTTCCACAGGTGGAAACCGCTAATCCCAATTAATACATTATCTTGGCATTTGACTCGATAGACAATTTCAGCATAATCAAAAGGCACAGTTTCCCGAGAATCAACAACAGTTTTTTTATCCTCATTAATATCATTCATTTTCATTTGAGTTCTTCGTATAATTTAAAAATTTATTTGTAGATGAGAAAGACGTTATAGCATAAAACGGTCTCAGCTGCTTAAAACGATTTTGGTTTCTGATGGTTCAAGGGTATCACGATGTTCGGAAGCTCAAAGCCAACTTAAGTATTCTATAGATACCGGACCATCATGTTTTCGCACTGTCTTGCTTGCTGCAAATGTGATTGATTAGAGAGTTGCACCTCCAGTCTCAGAAAAACGGCCCTACAATGATATTGAACAGGTGCGCATGGAACTAACTAAAATAAAGATTTTCATTCAGGTAATATGCATTGTTGTGTTCTGCTCTTTAAGTATATAAGATTTTTTCACATTTCAGTTGGTCGTGAGCACACTGTATGTATGCAGAGGTGGATTCATGGGTCGGGGATAAAGCATCTATCCCTTGGGCAATAGCCTGTTGCTCCGAGATCTTCGTATGGTTTCTAAGATCCGACTGCTGATAAGTCCACTCAGGTAATTCCATCCTTTATGGATTTTTATTATCATAGACAAATTCTATAAATCTATCCTTAACCTTGTTATAGATTAAGCTGTGCGGAATGATTTCTATAATTAGAGAAATCCTAAGGCAACAATGGTTATTGGACATACAGCAACAAAAAATCGTGCTAGGCGTTGAAACGAAACGTTTTCAGTTTTGTTATCTGCGTGGTGTAAAGCACAGCTCCCTCTACTGAGATTAGCTGGAAGGATTGCCCGAGAATACGAGGATGTATTGACAAACTAAGTTCACAGACTATATAATGGAAGCTTTCACAAGTACAGAGTTTCAGATATTAGTTCCCAAATGAGACAAATGGCTGCAAACTCTCCTCACCGCTCAACAAAACAAAGCTGCCGTTGGGGATCGTTTGATGACCTGTCAGAGAATTGAGAGGAAGAAAATCTGTAAGACTTAAATGCTGTCGGTGTGGCGCCGATACTAGAAGTCTTGATGCAAATTCCAACGATACCAACGGGGCATCGCTGGAAGAAGAATAGTTCAAGCTCGTTCGTTTCCCTAAAACATGATTCATTTAACGCTTGTTTGCAAAGATATGTTTCTGTATTTCTTAATGCTTCTTCAATTACAATATTATTTATATCCATCGCCTTATCGTGTGTCAACCAAGTCAATACAGTTGTGTGATCGATACCACGCTTTCAAATAAAGATTTCTGTTTTTCGTACATTGGTTCATACCGTATGCATGCGATGCTGCGCTGCTAAACGACAGGGGTAGCAAGAATATACATAGTCAAGTAGTTGTTAACTGCACAATAAAAAATATCCAACCACTATCCGCAGAAACCGGGAGAATAAAAGAAAATGGTGGCCACGGTTGCACTCAAGAAATACTAGTTTACATACGACCTTATCAATCCTCCCATCGGGAAGCTATCCGGAAGCTCTATTCAAAAAAGTAAAAAGAAGGAAGAGTGACGGACAGGAATGTAATGAGTCATTTAAACACAAAATTGACGAACGGAATAACATTCCTGCAAGGAATTGTCGCACTTATAAGGTGCCTTATAACGGACCTTCTAGTAACATATGTTGGCGACATCGAAATAATGTATGTGTTAAACCAGTAGAGCGTAGAGCCATCATCAATAACCACGTCCATCAACTGCATATGCTACATTTCCCCCACAGTCGATTCCATGTGTGGACCTTCTCCTAAAACACCGGATATCAGCCCATGCAACAAACAACTAGGTCACAACGGCGACACAGTACTTCGCAACGCGGTACGTTTTTCAGAAGGGCAATTGACAAAAGTGCGTGTGACCTTATACACAAAATAGATAATAACCAGTTAACAAAAATAGCTTCCTTGCCTCACTACTAATCCGCCGTAATTGTTGCTGCAAGATATTGATATCATGAAATTTTAGATGTATTTCTACGCAATGGCGCAAAATACGAAGTGGAAGACAGCCTAGGAAAATACGCTAAGCCTTACATCAGTCATGACCAAATCAAAAAATAGTTCAGAACTGGAATGCAACATCGCGATGGAAAAGGCAGGAAACTTTAATTATCCATTAGGGCATAGATATTAAAAGAATAAAAGGTTCCCGAAAAGCATCATCGGCAGAGGGAACAGACATATGGATAGAATCGGCACCACAAGTTGTCCCGAAAATGCTGCTAGAGTATGGTTATCTCATTAAGCAAGAATTCATTGGCACAGGTACCCCTGCAACAGCGTTCCTTGAATGTAAGCAATAATCCTGTATCCAGTGTATTAGCGTTTTTGACTAAATCTTTACAATGAAAAATTATTTAGATCACCATAGTATAAACAAAAATAGGTGTTATCTATGTTTGTACTGCAGTTGAAGTACCAACATCTTCTTTTGTAGAGGGAAAGGGATGTAAAGAGCAAAAGCTGCTTTCTTTACGCCTTGTAGCAGTTACTCCAGCTATGACGTCGATATGACGCGTAGTGTACATATTACGTCACTATACATTAAATTGGAAACGCTCTAAGTACGCTTAGCGGTATGCTTCCATGACTTGGAGTTAGGAATGGCGCGTGGTGCATAACCTGTCGCCGCACCCATCTCGGGCATCTGCCACCTGCCGCCAGCGTGTTTCTTGTTTCTACCGTGGTGTGCGCCACTGTACCTACTCCAGTTGCAAGAACCGGTGGTTTTCAACTATTGAGTTTAGAGTTGCCTGTGCTTGAATCTGGTGTAGTAATTGTAACGGGACAATAAATAAATGACAATTAACTCTTACAATATAATAACTGCAGTTACGATTTTTCGAAATTTTTCGCTATCAAATATTTCTGTTAACATTTTTATGATTTCTCTTTTCAAGCAAGGCGACATTTTTTTGTAGTTCAACAGGCAATCCATGTATTCTGGTGATTTGCTTTGTGACAATGTATCACTGGCTTTCCAGACATCTTCTCAGATTCCTTCATCTAAATCTAAATTCATTTCCTGGGTTATTAGATTCTTTAAATTGTTTAAAATTTCCTGCCCTTTTTTTAGCAACCACTGAATGGTGGTTGCTAAGATAGTATAACGTTATTTTATGCATACTTTTTAAAACTATATTTAAAATAGTAATGATTCTTAAGTTATTTGGTTTTTTTTACCATGGCGGCTATGATTTGATCGAGACATTTGATAAAGGATTTTTTGTTCCTCTCTTTCAATTTTATTATTCAACTTTGTGTGCACACTATTTTGATTTTTCTTATACTTCTTTTTCTTACCACTGCGTTATGCCCCTCTACTCTTTTTGTTTCCTCTAAAAATAAAATTTTATAATATATTTTGGAATTCTGGATCATAAATTGTACTAGTATTTAGTTTCCACTTCAGTTTTTTGTTCCTGTTTCTTTATGGCCCCTTCTAGATCTAGCCTAAGTAAAACGTAAATGTTTACCCCTTCTAAATATTTCCTTCATTTTTTACTACTTTCATTGGGACTAGAAAAACAAGGTAGTGGCTATTGGGTATTTTATTCAATAAGTATCTACCAGCTTCAGTCTTTCTACAAGATTTTTAAATTGACTGCTTATTTTCATTTTGTATCATTTGTTTCTAAAAATATTCTGTCTGTAGTGTCTGTAGAAAACATTTCTGTCGGTTCGTTTTGGATTGGGAATAAATGTTTACTAAAATGAAATGATGGCTTGTTTTTTCTTATTTATGTAATTCTTACATTATAAATTGGTTTTAAAATGTTTCTTGATTCTTGTTTTTTTCTTTAATATAAGTTCGCTTATCTTTAGTGGAATTATTCTAGCCCTAATGTTATA
The DNA here is from genome assembly GCF_022539665.2 of Daphnia carinata. Taxonomy (NCBI): domain Eukaryota; kingdom Metazoa; phylum Arthropoda; class Branchiopoda; order Diplostraca; family Daphniidae; genus Daphnia; species Daphnia carinata. The sequence goes on along the minus strand of NC_081335.1, from coordinate 7,241,938 downwards.
AGATAATAGTTTTCACTCCAAAAAAGGAGTAAAGTTCTATTCTAAAAATTCTGAATCCTCTTCTTCTTCGATTGCTGTTTCTATGTTTGTCTTGAACTCGTTGTTTTTGTTGCAGGTTTGAAGTTTTTATTTTCCCTCCTTCAAATTCACTATCCTATCAGAATCAGGCTACCATCATACTGTAATGAGTCAATATACACTTTCATGTACACTTGGCGGTAGCCTATGCTATCCTTGACGTAGGTGCGACGCGTAGTGTATACACTACGTCACCACCTATTGAATAGGAGCCGCTCTGAGTATGTTTAGCGCAGCGTCTCTATGGCACGGAGCTGAGTATGGCGCGTGGCATACAGCCATCGCGCCATGACCTTGTCACGCTCCCGCCGTCTAAGCGTGATGCTAATTATCACCATGACGTGCGCTGCTGTAGCCCCTTACTGGTATATAAACCCGTGTTTCTTAATCATTAAGGGGAGTTGCCTTTGCTCTGTCACTGTGTGCACTTGTACTGGGGTATAATAAACGGTTATGAGAACCTTACAATACTGATCGAATAACATGTGGCATTTTTTTAACCGGCTCCCTATAGATAACTCAAAATCGGGTTTCTATAATAATTGTTTACAATCATTCTCGCACTTAATTTTCCGTTTTGGTTTTATATAACATCCAAATTCGGTTTGTCCCACTCAATTCCTTTAACTTTTTTCTCGAATTCCTCGTATAGCTCGGATGCTGCGTAAATATATTTAAAATGCATCACGTTAGGAACATACTTTACCTGATGTTTTTCCACGGACTCCCGGCAACGATTGCATGAATTTTATGCATTTTTCCCTCAGTTTTTCATATGCCGTTCCCATGTTTCTTTCGAAAATTATCAAAGAGTAAGGAATTATCAGGAGTATTTGTTTGGTGTGGTAATTCATGCCAATAAAAGTTAGCTGGTCTTCTATTATCCCATACGGATAATCCACATTTCGCCTTCTAAAGGAACACATACAACATTTTTGAAACTGAAAAATGCGCAGGGAGTGGGAGACTTATCTGGGGAGGGCAATATCTGAATCTGGAATCTGGCATCCGGAAGTGCTTTTCTTTAGCTTTCTACTTTTTCTTGACAGGGAATGAAAAGGTTGTTTTTTTTCATCCCGGTGGTCAATATAAGCAGCCAGAAAAGTATGTGTTTATAGCAAATTACCTATTGGCTAAAAAGTGCCGATGTCCAGATTTTAGTTTGAAGCACTGAAGCCCATTAGATGCACAATTCCGCTAACCAGCTTAAAACGATAAGGCATCCAGGGCACTGAAACGTCAGATGCTCATCGGTTTCGGGATACTGATGGCAAATGGGACACGTCACATCTTTGGCCGAATCCAACCGATGGTATCTCGTCCTGGTTAGGAAAAGTCGCTGGTTGAAGAGGAAGACAGTCTCTCAGATGTAGGGGTTCCTGAAAGTCAGTAAGCCTCTTCATGACTGCTATGGGCACGGTGTTGTTAATGCAATTGGTAATAACCTTCGGAGTGGAAAGAGCCACAATACCGAAATAGAGAACTTTCCGGATTACTTGGTGACCATTCCTAGACCTCCTAGGTAAACAGGATGGTATATTATAGTTTGGTTCAGCCTTTCTTGAAATGATTTCTTTCTTGAAATTTGCATTAATAGCTTTATTTACATGCAAAATATTAGCTTCCTCAACTCTTGGCCACTCAATGCAACGAAAATGAATCCCATCGCCTTTCAGTGTGATCGCCTCCAAGGACGACGAAAATTTCAACAACTGGTGGAAGGCAACACAATCAGAGGTATCAGCTTTAGCCATCTCCTGATTGCAAGATTGCTGGTGCTGATTGGGCTGACGGAGACTTGGTTGTTCTAATCATTCGAGCTCTTTGCCTAGAATAATCCACCGAAATGCGCTTGATACCCGGTTCAGGACACTCTGCCATCAATTTGCTACATCCGTTTCCATGAGAGGATGATTGGCAGATTCCTAAATAAAATTAGGGTCATATTTCTGAAAACCATCTTCTGGCAATATAAAAGTTTTTAATTTCCACTACCCAGCAGAAGACCTAGTACAATGCGGGAGATCGAGATTGCAAGTAAGGGTTGACTGTACTGACTGATGATCACTAACCGATTAAATTGCAAACAAATATTTAAAAATCGTGCAAAAGATCGGCTAGCATATACCCTATCAGGCCTAGAAGAACCGACTGGGTGTTGAAAGGTGTGACCAGGTTTATTATAATTCAGCTTTTTCCAGATGTCTACCAGATCTAAACCGGTAACCAGTTCTTTCAAAGAATAGCTGACGACATTAAATGAGGAAGGGAGACACTGGGTTGTTGGCTTATCTTGGATGTTGTCAACGAATCTACTGCCAAAACGAAGGGCAGTCGAGTAGAAAGTATGTAAGCAAGGGCCGGTATGACGATGGAAGTGGTTTCTATCAGTCTTAACGTGACTACCTGACGGGACATAGATGTTAATGAACGGAAACATTTTACGTCAATAGAAATTAGCCTTCCGTCTGGTTCCAGATGTAAGCGAGCATAGTTCAGACCCTGTGTTATAAGAATAGCTGTTTCATTTTTTATGGGGCCGACATTTGCAAACAAATGATAATAGCTTTCAATAACTGAGCAAGTATGAAATGCTACCTCTTGAAGTTTCACAATATCTAGGTTTTCGTCCTTGCAGAAGTTAAAAAGAACTTGACGTCCTCGACTGACTTAATACCTCCAATGTTGATAGAAACGATTTTTAACTTCGTAGTCATTTGGTAGGTTTCTTGGGTTGGGATAAGTACAAGGTTGGCTTAGAGTTTTGATTCGTCAAGGTAAGTTTAAATCGTTTGTTTCGTAATACAGTTAAGACTTTAAGGTTGTTGCGTCTCTCGAAAGAGTAGCAATGGCTTTACAGACCGACAAGTCTTAAAGCCCCTGGTTCCTCTGTCTTGTAGAAATAAAAAAACTAAAGAAGTTTAAAGGACTGTATTAAAACAGAAAAAAGACACTTCGTTGGACGAGTTTGGAGGGGATTTCGACAGCTGTGTGTCGATTATAAAAGAACACAAAAAGAACACTGATCTGCCCACACGGCACAACTGGCTCCTAGGTACCTCCGCAGAACATCCTGCTATCCTCCCCAGTCTTTCCCATAACCGTCCTCGAATCCTCTTACAACCTTCTTTTTGGTTGCCTTGTAGCTGCCTGACAAGCTCCTCAGTACCTCTTGCATCATCCTCAGGTAGTACCAATAACCCTCCCATGGTATTAGCATCCAATATAATACCAATTATATTTAAATGCAATTAAATATGTAAATGTAAAATAAAAAATGAATACTAAAAGACACTTGAATATTTTTAATGGTTTATTGAAATTCAATCTTATTAATTGATCCTTTAGAGGAATTTTGCCGGCAATGACGAAGCCATTCAGTTACTTGAAACTGTATCTTCACTGAGGTTTTTTCATCACCGGAAAGGTTTTTGTTTGCGAGAACGGCACCTACAAAAAGCAACAATTAATTTCCTTATAGAGTAAGAACTTAATAAATGAATATATACAACCAGCTACCCCAAATTGCAGCGTAAATATTTGTCAAATTAGAACATTTTTCTTTCTCAAACTCCTTAGTGGATTTTCCCGTCCATGTACATTGCATTCCAATTTTGCAAGTAAACAGCTTTTCCATTATGGAATATACTGTGTTTTGGAGGTTCACCCCACCCATTCGGAGCAAAATTAGAACCTGAATATAAACACAAATATTTTAGATGAACTGTGGAGGGAATTTTAAAAGAATTATAATTTTGTTCCATTACCATTTCCTGCCGAGCTTGTTGGTCGCTCAGGGTTTTTTCCATCTCCTCTATGGTACCGAAAGAGCCCATAGGTGATCATCACCACAATCCGTGAAAGTTCCTGCAGCTAGTTCTGCAATACAAAATTACCAACACGACTGTTGAGGACGGAAAAATACTTATTACTTAGGCTAAGAATTTTTTTTCGTTATTACAATAAAGCTTTATGTCAACAAAGCTTGAAAAATTTAGCCCTGTTTCCCATGAAAACTTAATCATTAATGCAATTTAAGACCTTGCCCTGGGTCAAACAACTGGCCACAACAGCACTATGACGAATCCCGGTACCTATGCCCATTGATGATACTTACACAAAGTGTAGCAACAATGCCCTTACTCTTAACTAATAGTGTCGGTCACTTGAAACGGTGCCGCCGTATCAAGCCCGATCTCCTATGTCCAGCTAGTCCAGCACTAAATAAAAAAATTCTAGTTACCTTTTGGGGATCCACAAATAAATTCAAATTGCAGGCAACGGAAAAACGGCAAGATAGCTCGGGACCGCAGCAAATTAGCGAAAAAATGTTTGGTGAGAGCAGCAAATGTAAGGCAAAACAGGTGCCGATGGCAACAAATTCTTCGACAGAACGAAGGCGGAATAAGCGAGAGAAGGTAAAGGTCTGGATCAGACAAAATCATAATTCGTTATGGTCTTTGATAAGTTTAATATTCTATTAACAAACCTGTTATCCACAAACACACGCTGGAGCAGTAAATGTGATTGTTAGTCCTCTGAACTGAAATGCACACTGGTGGTCCGAACTGGAATGCGCAGACGTATTCAGGACTACCAGCTTTCTTCATTCCCTAAACACAATTCTATTTATCTCGAAAACATGTTTGTTATGTAACAATATCAATGTGTTATTAGATGTTAAAAATTCGGTATTTACGACGTCAAAATTTTAACTTAATTTAAACTTAAATTTTATTTTGCTTCTTAAAATAATTTGTGTCAATTTATTCATTTGGCAACTTCCATAGCGATGTAAACATTGCATTTGGCAGCCATTGTTAGTCTAATGCTTAAGGAAAGACGCTGCGGTTTATGAAAACAAGGTGAGTTTATGTTGATTAGGATTACACTGCTCTAGACTGAAGGTAAATTTTTTTGCAGTTCATCGCATATATATATAGGAGTGGACATAATCTTATTTTGCCAGTAATTGAAGAAAAAAAATAGCACATTGCTTCGAATTGTATATGGAGCCTGTTCACTACGAAAACGATTTATGAGTTGTGGTTCTCACGTTTATCTGCCTCTCTACTTCCAACGTAAAAGGTTTTTTGCATTTTATCAATCATTTAAAATGTTTTTCCTTTGTAGCTTCATATAATACTGTTTGTCAACAACAGTGTTAGTGGCTGTGGTTCATGATTCCTGTTTCGCATTGAAGAATATCTGAGCGACTGACCTTTTAGCATGCACATGCATTGCATGCAACCGGATTGAACAAGTTACTTGACCACTATCCGTTGTAGAAGGTTTCATATTGCTTAGGATTTGAGGTGGGTTATTAACGATATTCTTAGATCATAATTTTTATATGTTTATTCAGTGTGTGTTTTTTTCTTCGTCTTTTTTCTTGTCTTTTTTTACGAACCAAACAATTTGATGTTTCTTCTGAAAGTGCGCACACAATGCATTTACTTAAAAAATCATTGAGTATTTTAAAGAATCTAGCCAATCTTTTTTCTTCGTCTTTTGAATTACAGTTTTATTTATCGAAATTGATGGGAAGGAGGAATTGCTAAAAGGCGGGGCAAGAATATTGGCTGCTACGTCATTACATGTAATTTAGACGTGTCGTCGGTGGACCCATGGGATCGTCTTCTTCTGAATACTACACTACTCCGGCGCCTTACTACACCACGATATATGTGCGCTAGCTACTACACCACCCATGCTCCCGAGTACTACACCACCAAGGCTCTAGAACACTACATCACGACGTATGCAGCCCCCATTTACTACACTATAAAGGCACCCGAATATTACACCACGACATATGCTACTCCCACCTACTACCCCGAGGCAATGAAGTACTGCTCAGCTCCAACCTACTACCAGACTGAAGCCCCCAAATACTACACTTCAAAAGCGCCAGAGTACTACACTACCATTTACGCCGCTCCCAGTTACTACACTACCACTTACGCCGCCCCCAGTTACTACACTACCACTTACGCCGCTCCCAGTTACTACACAGAGGCTCCAGCTTATCACAAAAACAACGTACGCCACTCCCAGCTATTACCCTGAGCCATTGAAGTACTATTAATCATGGAAATTCCCTTGTCCCTCAAGCTCGATGACGGGATATTGGGAGCTGTTTTATCACATCTCCTAGTTCCAAAATCAATATATCTCTGCTACACATTTATGAGTTCACCGGTCGTTCCATACGAATATGGTTTATTACATGACAATTTTGAATACAGCTATAATGTCTTTACCAAATCCATTCGTTTTTTTATCACATAAAGGGCACGAAGCGATTCAAATTTATGTTTGTACAACGTCGAAATTTCTGAAATGCAATATTTATTAGGACATTAGTAAGAACAACATCATGGGTAATTTATAAAATTACCATGAAATTACATGTTCAGTTACGTATCATGGAGGAGCAATATGTTAGTCCATAGGCAATTTTTAGCTGGTAAGATGAAATCGATTTATTTTCCCCATTATTTCAACGCATGAGTCTTACTTTCATGAAGGGAGCTTCTAAAACACTCCTGAGAATATCACCAACAAATTTCTTGAATTGCATATATTAGCATGCTCCTCGACAAATTTTCTACCTGCTTGTGGCCTTCCTCAGTGCTTCCCAACGGCATGATTGATGCGCTGGGGAGGCTAAGAACCTTTTAGGAGGCTCCCAGGAAGGAGATGTGCCGTGTGGGTGGATCGACCCGTACGTCCTACCAAGAAAACAAAAGCTAGATAAAACGATATGGGAGCCCTCTAGGGAGTCTTGCCCTTACCGATCAAATCAGTGACAGCGGGCCCTTGTTCGTTACTTCAACGAACAATATTTAGTTGAGGGAAAGAACACAGTCGACCACAAAGCACACCTGAAGCTCATTACTGGTCGCTCTGGCGAGTGACGAAATTAGCTCGACAAAGCAATTGATGATGAGTGGCGCTGTTACAGCGGAAACAATGTCGAGGATGCAAGCAGCTGGATCCTATATGCTTCGCCTCTCCGGTAAAGGCTCCCCTTTCCCAACAACGGGAGCATAGCGAACGGTGGGCAATCAGCTTCGCTCGTTCAGTGGCCGTCAATTTTTCTACGAAGACTCGGCACTGGTCGATGTTGTGTGGCTGCAAGGTTTCTACGTGATCCACAAAGCACGGCACCGACGGCGTAAAGCGTGGGGCGGCTACAATTGGTAGTGATACCGTGGGAGTGGATTGTGGATCGCCTTGCCTCGGGGAATAGCGTGGTGGGATGGTCGCCATGATTTCTTCACACAGGATTTTTCGACGTAGTTTCGGCTGGAATTTAGAGCAACGATAGTTTGTTTTACGACACTAGCGTCCACGGGAGGATGGGTCAGCAAAACCCAAGATCTTCGCTCTTCTGCTGAGCTGCTGAGATGAGCTAGCGGTCGAGCGTTAAGCAATGCTCCGATCTCTGCCAGAACAGTGTTTAAGACTTGGTCACTTACGACACTATTTCCGAGGGTCACTTTCATAGCTCTTTGCAGGATTGCACGAGCCTCTCCCAAACTCCCCCGAAGTGAGGTCCACTCGGCGGGGAAAAACGCCACTCAATGTGTGAACAAGTCAATTGTGCTTCCAGGTAGTCTTTGCTGTTGTGTAGTTCTTCGACTGCCTCGTTCAACTCCCTTTCTCCAGCTACAAAATTTGTGCCATTGTCGCTATAAACAACGACTGGCTTTCCCCTTATGCTGGAAAATCGAGAAAAGGCCAATAAAAATGCCTCTACACTGAGGCTGGCAGTCACTTCTAGATGCACTGCTCGGGTTGTAAGGCACGTAAAAAGGCAGATCCATCTTTTTTCGTGCCATCGCCCTCTCCCTCCTACTTTGACAGTCAGTGGACCAAAATAGTCCACTCCTGTATCAGCGAACGGAGGCAAGAAAGGCGTTATACGATGAACTGGTAGCTGAGCCATGAGTGGTGCGACTGGTTGTGAGTTTCTTCGCTTGCAGGCAGCCATTCCACTGTTAGGGATATTACCCTTTTTAGGGGGATTTTCAGGACAATTTTTGGAATCTAGGGTGTACTTTTTGAAATCTAGGGTTTCAGGGATTGTCCAGGGACTATTTCATTTTTTGGGGATTTCTGGGGATTTTGAAATTTTTGGACAGCCGTTGTTGCCTTTGGCGCCTCTATACAACTTCAAAAGTAAAATATTTCTCAATAAGCGCCACCAAGTGGGCAACGGTGAACCATGGGCGATGGGCCATACGCCTATAGATTATGCACTTATAACGTAGCAGCCTACAGGCCTTATTATTTCAATGTCGCTTTTCTTAACTATAGGTTTGAAAGTCATCGAGGTTCTATGAGGCTGTGACGCCATTACTTATTACATGTTTGATCTTTACCTGATGATCAATTGACCATGACGACCCATGAGTCTAAATCCTCAAGATCCTTAGATGCAGCAGAAATGAATCAGGTGAGCACACTTAAGATTTTATTACATTTTTTAAAACAAATTTTCTAATTTCAACTTGTTACTTTCTGTAGGAAAGCAAGAGTTCAAGCAAAAGAATAATACACCCAAACAATTCAAAGTAACGTTTTTCTTCCCGAAAAAGCTCACTGAAAGTGATAGTCCAGCAGATCTAACGCAAAGTGATTTTGAGCCTATAGAACAACATCAGGCAAACGAAATTACTCTGTCATCTCTCTCATCTGGGTCTGAGTCTGAGTATGAGAGCGAAACTCAGGACATAAACAATGAGGTAGTTATATCACACTTTGCCCATTTATTCCACGATACTACACTTGCATTTTCAGCGTAATGTATCTAATATTTCCTTTGTATATATGATTTCAGGTCCTACCCACAGTGTCTAATAGACGTAGTGTGAAATCCAAGAAGGGAGCAAGTGGCAAGGAAAAGAATAGCCAATGTAAGAAAAAGAAAATTTACAAGCAAAACTTTGTACAGGGCTGGTTGCAATTGCAGAGTTTTCAGACTGGCTTGAGAAAAGGTTTAATACCTCTCAGAAGTGTTACGTGGCTTATTGCAAGGTTTGCAAGTTTAAAACCAATGGTAAATCTGAACTGCAGAGACATTGCCACACTCCTAGACATCAGCGTTTCAAACAAGTTTTAGAAGAAAACGCAGGCTTACGAGAAAAATTGGATTTGTATCTGAATTGTCCCACAGAGAAGCAAACCATTATTTTGGAAGTAAAGCTAGTGTTGTTTTTAATTGAAAACAACCTTCCAATAAGTTTGATTGAAGATCTAATAAGCCTTCTACGTGTGTGTTTTCCTCGAGACGTCGCATTGCAGCAACTTGCAATGGCAAAACAGAAGTGTGGAAATGTTATTCGATTTGGTAAGTTATAAATTGTAGTACTGTAATAACAAATGTTTGATTTTCATGCATTAATATCCAGGTTTAGGAAAACATTTCAAAGCAGATATTTCAAAAACTTTGAGAACCGTTTTCTTTTCCGTTATTATGGACGAAACAACTGATGTTAGTGTTCAAAAACAGTGGGCGGTGATGGTAGAGTATTATAATGTTACTAAAGCTAAGACAGTAGTAGAACTGCTCGATCTTGTGCATTGTGAAGACGGCAAAGCGTCAACTCTTTTCATGAACTTAATTCATTTGTTTGAAGAACGGAATATTCCATTGCAAAGGTATGTGTTATTGCTTATTTATTTGGAATGCTAACTAAACGAACATTTTCCCACGCATTCCAGATTAGTAGGCTTCAGCACAGATACATGCAATACCATGTTTGGCATCCATCAATCCGTTACCTCGTTGCTGAAAACCAAACTGCCTCAACTTCTAGCAGTTAAATGCTCCTGTCATTTGTCGCATCTCTGTGCAAGCTATGCTTGCAAGAAGTTGCCTAAAATTTTGGAGACCGGTCTAAAGTGGCTGTTCAATCACTTTTCAAGAAGCGCTGGCAGAAGGAAAACATTTTCAGAATTCCAGAAATTCACTGATATTGAACCTCATGCTATCCTCAGAACGGCTGATACTCGTTGGTTGTCTTTGGAAGCAGCGGTGAATCGTGTACTGGAGCAGTTTCCCCCATTAAAGCTGTACTTCACTGACGCAGTAAGCAAATGTAAGGATGACGAAGATTGTGAAAGCCTCCAAATTCTGCAAATGTTGAACGATCCCACGACGAAGCCGTATTTAGAATTTATGTCTTATGCACTTCATTGCATAAACGACTTCAACACTGTGTTTCAAGCCGAATCTCCTCTGTTGTATACTCTAAGAGACAGAGTACGTGTCCTGATTCGTGATTTTGCCAATAACTTTATGGAATCATCTTATGTAAAAGAAACCGAGCCGCTAGAGCTTGACCCTTCTTTGGAGGAGCACTATATTCCTGTTGTGCATGTTTATCTTGGTTAGTAATTATTTTTCATTGAATTGCCTCGTTTGGATACTTAATGTTTTTATGTTTCAGGTATTTTGGCAGAGGAGACCCTGAAGGAGACTGACTTGTGCGATGGGGATATACAGAAGATTCGCGTGAACTGTAGGACGTTCTACATTTCAGCCATCAACCAGTTTCAAGCGCGATTCAGTTTCGACGATCCTTATTTTAAATTTTGCAAGCTGGTATTCCCTGTCTATGCCCGGAAAGCAAATCCAAAGTTGATTGTCGAGTTATTTCAAAGATTTCCGGTTATTAAAGAAACTGTTAAGCAATCGGCTGCTGAGTTTGAATGGAGAAAGCACGCTTTATTAAACGTATCTGTTTTTTATGCAGATCAAGAGTCCGATGTTTCTGGAATGTCCGTAGAACATTATTGGAATGTTGTTTTGAATTTAGATAGCGGGAAATCAAAAGAAAAGTTATTCCCAAATCTTTGTGTCGTTATACAGTTCATGCTATCAATGTCGTGCAGCAACGCTTCGAGCGAGCGAGCATTTAGCACAATGGCCAAGATCAAAACTGATGATCGCAATCGGTTTCATAATATGACAATCGCAAGTACTATGCGAATAATGAATTGGTTGAAAAACCAAGGCTTTTCTTCAAGTACAGCTGTCGTAACTGATGAAATCATTCAGTCTGTTGCCAAAGTTAAGGCAAGTGCCACAATACCCAGTCATGAATAGGCCATGAACTACACGGATTGCACTGAATTCTATATCAGCGTGAACTGCAATAATTGCAGTTCTTTTAATGCCTTAACTACTTTTATTTGTCAAGTCATCAACCTGGTTATTTTTCTGCTAACCATGAATTTGCCTTATATTTGCGTTTTACGTATTGTTTGTTCATTAAATTATGGAAGGAAAATTAAGAAATAAAAATAATTAATAAAATACTAAAAATAGCATGTTTTTCTAAATCCTAAATAAAATATTTCCAGAAATTTTATGGCATGAAAAATATGTTCCGAAATGTACATATTGCTAGGCTTTTCATGAAAAAATAGGGATTTTTCTAGGGATGTTATTTTTTTAAATAGGGATTTTTCTGGGGATTTTATTTTTTTTTCAATAGGGATTTGTGACCCCAGTTTGGCAACGTTCTAGGGATACCTCTTTTGGGAAAGTGGAAACACTGCTTGCAGGGAATACACTTGTTGAGTAGAGATTTGATTACCCTTCGTCCAGCGGTTATCCAGTACATCGTTGGAAGTTCGCACAATAAGCGGTCGGCCTTAATGTGGTAATTTCGAACGTGAGCATCCCAGACTATTAGACTTGTGATACGTTCATCTGGAGGTAAAATCACTGAATGTCTTGTTACATAGTCGACAGGTGCTTGACCAATTCGACCGCCCACTCGCATTAGGTGTTGTTTGGCAGTTCCTTTCCCTTTTTCAAGAACAACACATCTTCTGGGTATGCCACTTCTTGTGCACGTTGAATGCACATTGCCAGAGCTGCTTCACTTTCGACTGGCGTCAGTTCTCCTGAAGTCACCTTCAATTTCTTTACTTTGGTACAACAGTTTACAATGAAACGCAAACACCACGCAAGCACTCGCTCCAGGCGAACTTTGTTTGAATAATATTCTACGCACTGGTCAATCACATTATCACTGGGCTCGGTTTTTGTTGTGTAGACATGAATGGCTTCGTGATCTTCATGGTCGTTTTGTTCGATCTGATCCCACTTTGGACATAATGGAGGTTTCAACAACAGAAAGGCAGGTCCTTGATGGAACTGCTGCAATTCTTTGAGATTTTCGGGATCCAGTCCTCTACTGCAAACGTCTGCTGGATTCATTATTTCTGGTACGTGGCGCCATTGTCGACAATCGGTGTTCATTAAAATCTTTTCAATTCTATTGCCCACAAACACTTCGTATTTGACGTTGGCAGAATGGATCCATCTAAGAACTGTCTGGGAGTCGAAGTGAAACGTGGTTTGGCTCAGATCCAGGTTCATCTCACGGAAAATTATTATGGCCAGGTGTAAAGCTTCGACAGCTCCTTGAAGTTCGAGCTGAGGGATCGAGAGCTATTTTAGCGGTGCAACATGCGTTTTGGCCGTGATGAAAGATATCAACCAAAACCTAGTTGACTGGCGTCGGCAAATATGTGTATCCGTTGAGTTGTTGGATGCTCTTCGTTTACTAGGCATCGGGGAACTGTGATGTGTGCTAAGTTTGACAAACTTTGACACCATTTTTGAAATTAACATTTCAAGGGTTCGGGTAGCTCTTCGTCCCAATCCACCTTGGCTCGCCATACTTCCTGCGTCAACATCTTCATGGCGAACACCACGGGAGCAACGAACCCAAGCGGATCGTATACAGTGGCCACCACACTTACGAGATTTCTTTTAGTGGGTGTGGCGTGCAACTGAATTTTCTCTCCCACCTTGAAAGTGAACGCGTCGATTTCACTGTCCCAAAGAATACCTAGGGCGCGATCCATGGGCTTTTGGCTAAATCTAAATCCAGTTTTGGATTGGCCAAGCCTAATGGTTTGAGCGCTGCTAGGACCTTTCTTGACGACGATGACCACTTGGTGAGATTAAAACCCCCCAGTTGCAACAATGCCTTTAGCTGGCGGGCCCGTTTTATTGCCTTTTCTTCCGAATTGAACGAATCCAAATAGTTGTCGACGTAGAAACTTGTTCTTACACTGGCTGCTGCGTCTGGAAATCTCGTTTTGTTGCCTTCGGCTGTTTTGTTTAAGGCGAACAAGCAAGTCAACGGTGACGAGACGGCCTCAAATACATGAACTGTCATTCTGTACCTAAGCGCTGACGACGTGTTCTTGGCGACCGGTATAAAAATCCAAAGGCATCTTGATCCTCCTCTGGAACTAGAACTTGATGATACATCTTATCGATGTCACTACTGATGGGAATTTGGTGCTTGCGAAAGAGCAAGATTATTGCAAGTAAGTTTAGGAGGTAGTTCGGGCCACGAAGAAGATTTTTGTTCAAGGAGGTACCTTCACACTCTGCTGAACAGTCGAAGACCACTCGTGTTTTTGTCGTCAAACTCGTCGAACTTTGAACACCATGATGAGGCATGTAGTTTGTCTTCGGTGTTCTCCATTTAGCTTCTTCGGTTGATAAGAGACGAGCATGGCCAAGTTTTATGTATTCTTGGATGACGTCGTCGTGACGTTTGGCGTAACTGGAATCTCTCTTGAATCGCCGTTCGATTTGGAAAAGGAGGCTGAGCGCCATACTGTGGTTGTCCGGCAATTCTGGGTTGTCGGTTTTCCACATCAAACCGGCTTGATGGTGATTCTCTATGTATCTGGAGGTCCTTTTCAGGATCTCCTCTCCTCCACGATCTTCTGCTGACATGAGTGTAGGAGGCTGCACAGAGTCTTTCGCCTCCAGCCTCCAAAAACGCTCGACAAGTTCGGAAAGGTTCCTTTCTTCTTCCTTCAATGTGATGTGAGCTACATAATGGCTTGTTTGCTGATGTTCGCTTTGCGGGCCCACTTTGCCTCCCAAGCACCATCCAAACGGTGTGTTGAAAGCCACCGGTCCAGTTGACCCATCCATTGGTTTACGCGATTCGCTGTGGTCGTGAGCGTCTGCTACATCGAGGCCAATTAGAATCGTAACTTGGTCTGATTGGACTTCTGGGAGCTTCAGGCCTTGTAGATGAGGGAATGCCTTTGCTTGTAAGCCCGAAAAGGTTGGATTTTGAGCAACCTGTAGATTGTCTAATGCATAAGCTCTTCTTGCTTTGAACGAAGTCGACCCGTCTCGCGAACTGATGAAGTCTACTATGTGAGCATTGACTGGAGTAACTCCCCCGTCGTAAGAAGTCACGTTGATCTTCGTTGTTGGCCCGGATAAACCTAGTTTGGTTCTGGCCACATCACTTCGGATTAAGGTGGAGTCGCTTCCGCTGTTTATAAATCCAAAGGTATCGAAGACTTTCTCTCCCTGTTGTAGACGAAGAACAACAATTTTAAAGAGCACTCGACGTGGTGTGTCCGACCCGGTGCGTGATAATGCACCAAGGAAGGCTTCGTCGACTTTGTTGTCGAAAGTCACTCTACGTGGTGGTTTCGATTCTGGTGTAGTCTTGTAGTTACTGGAGGTGCTTGCATTGGCTTTTGTGGAAAACTCGGAACCATGAAGCAACGTCGAGTGCGCCGGATTCTTGCATCCTTCGACCGTACATCGAATCGATTTCAGTCTGCAGAATCGGCTGGTGTGCTTTCCTGTGAGACATAGGAGACACCGACCTGCTTTAAAGACGGTCTCCGCTCCTTGTGTTGGAGACATCTACCTGAAGGTGTTGCACTCTTCAATTCTTTGGATTGGCTCTATGCAGACAAAGCACGTTGGGCTGCCATTGGTTTGGCTAAACGAGGTTGTATTGGGTGTGGGTTCACCCGCAGACTTCCCCCTTTGTTTGCAGCAAGTTTGTTTCAGACGTTGAGGGGGTGACGTGGTTGATGGTAGAAACATAGGAAGTTGCATATCCCTTCCCATTTCTCTTGGGCACGACTGGTGGTGGTGGAAGTGCTGAATGACCAGCCATCAGTTTTGCAAAATCTGAACCCCGCTTCTCTGCAATGTTCTAAAAGGCTGACTGCCTGTGGCGGTGAGGATGGGGTATACTGCCTTGCGGTCATCCTAAAGCTTCGCGACGCTGAGACAACATCCGTTGTATCGACGTGTCCAGCCGACCTTGGGATGATACATTTTCACCCTCGGGGCATTGTCTACACATTTTTGTACACGTCTGCTTTATAAGGTATTTTAGCCTGTCGAGTTCTTTGGACTGCGATTCGCTAGTTCTCTGAATGGCCTCTAGTCTCTCTTCGACTTTCTTTGAATTTGACTCGTTCTCTTCCACCATTTGGCCCGTCGCAGACTTGAGTCGAATATCCTCATCTTCTTTTCGACGGTTGCTAAAAATTTTTCGTTAAAACCTCCTGGATCGATTGTAGAATTTTTTCGATCGCGTGTAACGATTCACTTTGCCGTCTGGCTTGCACATATGACTTCTTAATGTCTTTGACGATGTTTGACAAAAGCTCCCCATGTCGGTTTCAAACATCTTGCGTTTGGCGAGCTTGGGTTTCGAGCTGTTGGATCTTTACAGATACAGTCGAATTTTCTCTTTGGCTTGCTTTTGTCACTGTTGAGTTGATAGTGACTGACGATGCAAGTGACGATACAGTCGACCGCAAGGCTAGATGTTGGTCGATCTCTGACAGTACACTCTAGTGGTCTGTCGTGAACTGTACTTCCCAGCGTTCACACTCGGCTCGGAGTTTACCTGGTAGATTGGTGACTGTCTCCACATATTTCTCGTGAAGTTCCATAGTATTATCAAACCGGCGTACGAGTTCGGTACGCCATATGCTCAATTTGCCTTTGTTGAGGCGAATGCCTTGACGATGTTGACGGATACAATCGTGGATCCTGGTCGACAGCGTGGTATGCGCTCTCTTCCGTAGACCTTGTGATTGAGTAAGACTGGGAATTGATGAGTCGTGACTCATGTTTCCAAAATGGTGATCGGGCCCCGACTCTGCGATTTTTTAGGCCATTTCAGATTCTTCCTTGGTGGGTTTTGAGATGACTCCTGTACTTCCTCCATGGTGAACCAACCCCGACTCAGCGATTTTCAAGGCCATTGTAGGTTCTTCCTTGGTGGAATTCGTGGCGATTCCTTGGGTCTCACTCACCGTGCAATTGAAGTGAGGAAGCACCAATGTAGCAAATGCTTTAAGATACACAGGATGTTGATGATATCAACGGATGCAGTTCGAACGGTTAGTCGACTAGTGTGAACACGAAGCGTGGACACCACGAGGTCGATACAGTACAAAGTTGGACAGCTGGAAATGGAGGTTTACACTATTCGATTTCCAGAGTCCCGGGTTTCGGTACCATTTGTTGCGTCTCTCGAAAGAGTAGCAATGGCTTTACAGTCCGACAAGTCTTAAAGCCCCTGGTTCCCCTGTCTTGTAGAAGTATGAAAACTAACGAAGTTTAATGGACTGTATTAAAACAGAAAAAAGACACTTTGTTGGACAAGTTTGGAAGGGATTTCGACACCTGTGTTCGATTACAAAAGAACACAAAAAGAACACTGATCTGGATCGACCCGTACGTCCTACCAAGAAAACAAAAGGAAAAACAAAAGCTAGATAAAATGATAAGGGAGCCCTCTAGGGAGTCTTGCCCTTACCGATCAAATCGGTGACAAAGGTGGTCTCTTATTTTGTCGTTTTGAAAGGTCTCAACTTCCCTCATGTCGGTTTCCATCGATACCATAGAAATTGCTATCGGTTCGGAGGTGTCAGGTTGTGTCTCGGGAATATCATTTGGAGTGGCGTTATCTGTTGTAGGGGAATGTCAATGGGTTGAACTTTCTGTGGAGAGGAAGAAATGTCCAGGTTGGGAGTCCACCTTGAGAGTGGATCTTATAAGCCACACTCAAGAAATGCTTTGGAAACCGGTCTACTGGTACGGGTGTAGGGACGGGGATTTCTGTTATTGTCTCTGTCTATTTATTGGTTTCCATAGCTGGTTGGTATGGAAACTGGTAGGATCTTCGTTTCGTCTTAAAGTTGGGCAATTATAGCTATAGTGGCTTTCGTCGTCACACAGTCGGTAAGTAGGCTTCAGTCCATCGTTTGGAGAACGTGATTCGCACAATCACCCAAGTGGCAAGGACAGGGTATAAGACGTCATCCTTTACAACTCGATAGCGCTCCCGCCGAGCTTCAATTACAGTTCCAAATTCTTTCAGGCGGGTTTGAAGTACTCCCAAGTCTAAATTCTGTGGTATTCTTGCTATTCGGACAAATTTCTCCTGAATATTGCTATCCGTGAGGACAATTGAAACTTTTTTACTCTCCAATTCTGTCCTGGTGATCCCGCTGTTCTGGGACAAATATTTGTGGTGTATGCCTCTTACATCAACGAAATTCTAGAACAGCAACTAGGCCTAAGAGATCTTGTGGCTCACCCTTACAACAACGCACGAACCTACGTAACACAGGCATACTCAAATCTCAGCGGTTGAAGCCCGAATTCGACATCTACGCTATTAATCCACTTGGCAGCCATTGTCCCTCAGACAATGTAAAAACGGGGCCAAAGGGAAGGGGAAGGTCACCATACACTAAGGCACAAAATGGCAAGATCAGTAAATGCATTGATTTCCCAACGAATTCCAAAAATCAGTATAATATTTTAGGGTACATTGGAACCCGTGTCACATATTAAGCTGATAGAAGATTTTATGCATTGTATTTCCAAATGAACTAGGAATAAATTTATATACAATGTTGTTTTTACATTTATACGTAGAGAGTGCAGTTTTAGTTGCAGGGGACTAATGTCTACTGCTTCCTCATCTTCTTCAGGTGGTGGATAGCTTTCTTCGGTTTGAGATGCCAAGTGTATAGCTATTACCTTGGTGGTTCCTTGGATAGCCAAGAGCTTCATCTTCCAATTAAGGTTGTTCCACTGTCTTCCAGGAAGGCTCAGGGCTAGGGATATTGCGTCGTTGCTCGATAGCCAAGAACCGAGTGAGCCAACGACTAGAGGAAGTACAGAGCCGAGGTGTTTGTACTTCTCTATCTTCTTATCCCTGGCATACTCTAACCCTTCTGCGCTGCTTAGAGGCACCGTTACATCAATGATGATGGCACGATTTGTCGAGGTTACTACGAAGTCTGGTCGCACTCCAGGGGAGTCAACTGCCCGATTTACAGAGACGGAGTGGTCATGTGCCTCTGCCTCTGTTACCATGAAATCCAGGATAGAATTGTGTCGATTAATTGAGATAGCTGAGATGACTTGGCAACACCAGACGACATGGTCTGTTATTTCCAATTTTCCACAACCAAGACGTTACGTTTTGACTGTGGACTTAGATCCTGGACACCCTCTGACTGGTAGTCTTCCGAATCTGGCTTGGTGGAGGTAAGGCCATTCTTGAAACGTTAGGAGGGTTCTGCAGGAGAGGAGTAGACCAATGACCCCGGGCCATTGTAGACCAACGGCAAAGTGAACATCTACAGTTTCCACAAGGATAGGGCAGGATGAGATCCTCCCCTGCAATTTCTGACTGCCCTATGAAAATGTTTTCATCGCTACTGCTGTCTGCACTACATGCTTTTTCGCACACCGCATGATGTCTTTTGGCTCTGACTCGTTCTTCACAGATAAGATTGCACGACTGTCAATAGTAATTAGTGATGATGGTCCGACCATATTTTGATTTCAAGTGATCGACGGCATTTTTTACATGGTGTTGGAGCCATATCTACCATTTGGGCAGAGAGAGCACTTTAGAGTTGAAGGTACGGGAAAGGGAAGCTTGAGAAAACCGTCTAAGCCGTTGTAGAAAAACAACACTGGTGAACGATTGCCCCGTTTGACAAATGCCCCCTAAAACTAATGCCCCATTTACTAATGCCCCTTGTAAAAAATAACAATTGACCCCCATTTTTTGTTTATAACTTTTATGTAAAAAACAAATGCTTCAATAAAATATAACTGGCTGCTACCTTGCGATTGTTTGCATTGTTGATTGGGGAATTCTTTATGCGTATATCCAAATGTCGCAGACTGTCGACTCAGCAATCGAATTTAATTAGGCCTAAATACGTTATTGGTACCAGCGTATGGGACTCGTCCCTTCTTTCTAGGAGTGACTGTCCGTACGTGACAGACATACTCTTGGAGAAAACGGTGCTGGAATCGTTCAGATTCCAGCAAAATTGTATCATATTGCGTGGCGGTTATTGCCGCGGACACATGATTTATACTTCTAGATTTATAGATACGAAGTCCCGATGAAAGATAGGCAGCTCTGGACAGGCAACGGACGTCGTGGGCAGACTTTTGCGAAGTGGACAGCCCGATGCAAGAGGGGAAAGACCGAACAGAGGAATGGTAGGCACAGACAGCAGATGACGCCAATCGGTACACGGGCACAGCCAGCTGATTACATACTCGGCAATGAAGACGGATGACGGACACAGCAAGACAGCAACGAGACCAGCAGAGGGACACGGGTGGTAAAGATCGGGCATGGCAAACGACAGCACCCGACACGGCAAGGCAGAGATGAGCACAGCAACTCCGGGCGACGAACACAGCAAGGCAACAAGCGGAATTTCCAAACAGGGAGTTTCCGTAAATGAAGAGTCGGCTCCGGGGGTCTTCGGTGAAAAATTGTGTGCAAAAATAAACGTGTTTTATCTGTTGAATGCCTATGAACGGAGGCTATTGTTATGTTGAAGAGGGGGAATTAGTTAAGGGGGCATTAGTTTTTGGGAGGCAAAAGTCGGTGGGGGGGGGGGCAACTGTTGCACGGCCGGGGGGGGGGCATTTGTTAAAGGGGGCAATCGTCGCTATCCCCATCATTTCCACACTTAGCTTTTCTTTTTTGGTTTTGATAGACCCAAGTTCGGCTTTTTCCGCTTTAACCGTTTTATTTGTCCAGCTCAAAATGCTGCGTAAATATATTTGAAATCCATTTCGCCCGGGACATACTTTACCTGAATTTTTTCCCAATGACTCCCAGCAACAATTACAGGAATTTTATACATTTTCCCGTGGTTTTCATATACTATTCCGTTTCCATGTTTTTGTAAGAAATTATCAAGAAGCTTCTGGTTTTTAATTTTGGCTACTATTTTTTTGGTGTGGTAATGTAAGCCAGTTACCGTCAGCTGGTCATCTACTATCCCCATACCCATGAAGGAACGATGAATTTCTATTTTTAAAGGAACGTATTCAACGTCTTTGAATCTGAAGAAAATTGTTTCTTTCTCTCTTTATTTCCAGTTTAAAAATGGGGTCTATTATTTTGTGCCAAGCTGAAGATGGATATATTTTTATTTAGTTTTTTGTTGGAGCACTTACAAAAGAAATATTAATATGAAATGTATTGAAGATAAGTAATAGTGAGTGAAGATGAGGTGAAGAGTGAACTAAATGGGTTCAATACAGAAGACATATTATTAAATCTTTTTATGAAATTTTAATTAGAAACAGACAAAGAGAAAACCATTTAATATTATTTTAAATTTAACAGTGCAAACAATATTAACTAGAAAAAGAGAAACAAAATGAAACAAAACTAATTGAAAAAATTGATGCAAAAACTAAAAAAATTTACTAACAAGCTAAGAAGAAACGAAATTATTCTAACTGAATGTAATACTATTTTCACTTTTGAAGTGCATTTAATATTATTCAAACAAAAAACTAATGGGAAAAAGAAAATAGAAATAGATAAATAGAAGAAATTATGAAATGAAAAATTAGCTGAAAAATTTTTAAAGTTTGTTATAATTTTGGAGCTGTCAAAAAACACGTCCGGGAGCTGACCAGACCGGGTGAGTTATTCGTCGTATGGTGTCAAATGTAAAATACTACAACAGCAATGACCTCCGCCCATTTGAAAAGTGTTATAAATGTGCAAAGCTCATGCGGAATAATAATCTGAGTACTAGATATTGAATGACGTTTGAAGTTTTTTTTTAAGTTTTCCGCTTTCAATTCACTTCTTCGGGTGGAACAGTGGTGGAATTTAAATAAATGAGAAAACCATGAAATGGAGAGAACTGAATACCAACGAGTTCGATTTGAAATGTTGAATGTTTGGATTTGCGGCCTTCAGGCGCCTCGCGCCCTCGTTCGCAGTTTTAATTGCTGTTGCAGATAGAACCGTGCTTCAATATACATTTACGTTTATTTGCCGCGTTTTCAATTACAATTTACATTTACGTAAAACCAAAAAGTGCAGATTCCAGAGTATTTTCTTATCGATTTGCCTCTGAAATTTGCACACAAGCTACTCTCTAGATTACAGAAGAAGAATTTATTAATGTTTTATTGGGGTTCCCAGTCTAAACACCGGGCGATCGTAAAATCATAATAGATCATAAGTCATGTAGATTGATCAGTGCTCCTAACCACGGAAATCTTAGTAAAATGCGAAGATTTATCCGGGTATTGGATAGAAACCAGGGTGCATTTTCTCTGAAAGTAGTCGGTATTTATTCATTTCACAACTTCAAACCGCTTTGGTAAAGTCACAATGGTAAACCAAAAAAATTCACCATTAAGCAACTGATGGTTTCTGTTAGACTTGAAACAGTCACTAAAACAGACGATGTTGTGTAAAGCTCATGTAAACATCATTTTTTTCGTTAGGTTGTGCACTAGATTAATCCTTGTTAGATGAAACATAAACAAAGTCTAGGCCAAACGAAATTGGTAAGTTGAATTAGTTAGTAGTTAGTTCTTAAATTTTTGTATTGAACTCTTTCGCTTAGTTGAAAAAAACACGATTCGTTAACTAATACTTCAAGATTTTCAGCCTTCGATATCCATTGGAACGAGTAACCAATCGCTTGCTAAATGCTGAACCAGCAGATAATGCCAACCACTAACGGAACACTCTGTTTCAGTTCTTTAAGAGAATCTGCTCTTGATGGAGCTGTCAAAAATTGGGTAGCCGGTGAAATAGGACTGGAGAAATAGGACTGAAATTTTCCAGTCCTATTTCTACCGGAGAAATAGGACTGGGAGAAATAGGACTGACTTTTATAAACTCAAAGGACAGTCCTATTTCTCCATGGCATCAGTCCTATTACTCCTCGGCATCAGTCCTATTTCTCCTTCGAAAAAGTTCTATTTCCTTTACTTTGTTCCAGTAGGAACGATGAGCCTCCAATCCGGTAGGCAACATATTTCGTAAGAGCGTCGGCATATATCTATTTCCCTTTTTAAAAAACCGACGGTGTTAACTCATTAGTTAAATGGGTCACAAAACTTTTTTTTCTTATCCTATTTTAATTTAAATTGCAGGAGAACGTGTTTAACAGTGTTTCATCTTCAAACTTCAGAATGCCGTGACCAGGATTCGAGCCTGGGTTACTACGGATCTGCGTTATCAGACCCCAAAACGTAGGGTCCTAACCACTAGACGATCACGGTAAAACTCAATATATTTTGCATATTTTAAATCCTCCACATGATCATTTTATGGTTCATCACTATATTGTATCGGTGAAAACAAAAAACTAATCGAATGAAAAAAAGCAACGCCAACAGCATCACGTATTCCCAAGGGCCACCCATTCAAGTACTAACGGGACCCGACGGAGGGGCTGACGAGACCGGGTGAGTTCTACTTGACCTTGGCCGTTGACAATGTTAACTGTAAAAGTAACAACGTCTGTTTCGAAATTTATCTGGTTGGAATTATCTGAAAAATTCTCTATCTTAGCGTTTAGGCCTCGTTTACTACACCAAAAACACTTAGTAATCGTGCATGATCAAGTAAATGTTTGAATTTTCCTTGACGCCTTTTATATTTAAAGAAATAGAACATTTTTAAATCAAATGACATACCTTAAGACAAATCTGCCTACTGAATGGATCCCGTGAAATATGGTACAATTGATATTATAGGTTCTGCTGCTCAGGGGACGGCGCGAACGCCGTCCCCCACAACCAAATATTGTACTCCCGAGTTAATCACATTTTGATGGGATCACCCCCCTTCCAACTTTGCTATTTTAAAACGCGTAGGATAGGACCTAAGGTGTCTCGCGCCGGAATTTTATTCGTGTACAAATGTTGCCCCAAAATTATCGGGTTTTTTGCATTAGAAAGAAAAAATAATGCCCTTTATTTTTCTCATTTTTTATTTAAAATCCGTTCAGGATTCTATGAAATAAGTCATAGACATAAAGTATTGGGTCACCCCTAAAACAGCCCACATAGATTGTACCTACCCGCTGCTTACCCTTATGATATGGGGATGGCAAAAAAAATTCAACTGATTTTTTTACCTAACTATTTCTGCCACCTTTGCCACCCCACTCTTGATAAGAGCTATCTATTGCTGTAAGATTTTTAAACTTTGACTGATTGATCTATTTTCCTCGTAAATAATTATAAAAGGCTTTCATGATTTTAGAGAGGGGAGGAGGTGTGTGAAGCAGACTAAACTTTGCATTGAGCGTTTGATGCTTAATCTTCGTCAAAACATGTAATCATTGGTAACATTTTTGTTGCCGATTATTCCAAGAACAAGCTGTTATAAATGAATAATTTTAAGTTGCTACATTTTACCCCGAATACGACTAGTTTTTGCCAAACCAAGATGGTGGCCATTTTCTTACCACGCCAATTTCGCATTCTTTCTCGAAATATTTGTTTAAATAGTACACTCTTTGTAACGCACCTTATACATTATTACATATTTTACCAGGGTCTTTAACATCCATGACTAAATCATTATTTGTAATAGCTTGCTGAATGTTAATTATAAAAACAAAAAAGCAAGCTTGCTTAACAATGACCGCAGCGGATTCCATGACATTATATTATAAAATATATTAAAAATACTAAATCAGAAATGTCAGAATTATCAATTTCCCCCGAACAAATTCCGTAACAAAAAAAAATACTAATAAAAACAATCTCTTGGGAATTCAAAAAAAAATGGTCTAATAGAACAGGGTATCTTGTTTAAGACGTTCAGGATGCAATTCGACGCTCCCAGGATTTGAAATCCGAGAACCAGCTGAACCGTCAGAATCGTAGACGAGTACACTACCGAGGTGACGAACCCCTGAATGAAAACCATCTAAACTTTAAACAATTAACGGTAATGAAAAGTAATAATAATACAAAATTAATAGTTTGCTAGAACAACCAATGGCTATATCGTTAACACTCTTTTTTTCGCACTTACATATAGGTTGTCCTATATCAAAACACGAATTGTCAAACCTAAATTTTGAAGTTTCGGTTAAACAAAAACCACTAGAGATGCTAAGGCAAAGACGAATTCATTCGATGCTAAAAATCTTTTTTATTTACAATCCACTAAGATGCAGAGGTACTATTTTACGAGCTATTTCCAACGTTTCGTTTCCAATGATGCCAAGTACCAAATAACCGACAACAAGCAAGAACAGCCAGTGATAAGAATAAAAGGGGGGCGAAAAACAAAACAACTACCGAAGCATAACTAACACAAACACAGTGTACATTTTGTAATTAGACGAAGATGAGAAATTTTTCGGATGATGTTGTTATTTACTAGTTAAAAGTCAAAGTATAAATAAACAAAAACAACTATGATGAAATCCACATACCCATCTAATCGCTATTTGAATCGCAATTTCAATCTTACTTCCATCTTTCAACTGTTATTTAAGCCTCTTGAATCCCGCACCGTCTGTCCCCAAACGTAACTCTTCGTAAAGCGAGGGCCCCACTTCTGTGGCTGGAGCTACTTGAAGAGCCTCTTGCCTCCAACCCCCGTTAGGTGTCGCCACCTCACCGGCATCATTTACTACCTCATTTTGAACGATTTGCAACGTATCGTTGCAGGCCTGACTATTTCCTCGAAAAGGGGCATTGTCGAATCGCATGCCTCCAGTCAGCTTGATGCCGATTATGTTTTTCTTGCGCAAACAATACACGCCGCAGACCACAGCGCAAACAATCAGGATAAGTGCAACGACGACGCCCACAGCAACTCCTATTTGCGGATTATCTAAAACAAAAGAGAGCAGTTTATTTGTTTGTTTCTTCGGCTTTATTATGTTTTTCTTGTCTTTTTTCTGCTTTTTGTTTTTGTTTTCTCCTTTTTTTTGCCAATTTCACCGGCAAACGAGCATGCAAGACGTGGGTACTTACTAGAATGGGTGCTTGTTGAAATAATATATTTATCACTCAGGGTAAAGACGAGAGGCTCCGTCAAAGTACTTGTACCGTCACGATTCCCAGCTTTGACGACTAACTCGTACGGCAAGTTTTCTTTCAGACCGACAAGATTGAGCCATGTCAATCGGGTGTCATTCTTGTCCGTTTGTTTCACGCCTTGAAGTCGCCAGAAAACCCTGATTTTCAAACAAGAACAAACAGAAAATGGGGGAGGGTGGGTTAATTATTGTTTTATGGTGAAAGACAGGCAACAAACGTGTGAACTTCAAAATTTTCTATGGATATTTCCGGGTTAATTTGTCATACACGCAACAGACGTATACAACGTAAAAGCCCAGAGTTTATTTAAATTAATCTCTGACAGAGAAAGGGTTTATTTTTTACCTGTACAACTCGACGGTATCGGGATTCTTAGCAGGTGAGTCCCATAAAACTTTGACTGAGTTATCTTTTTCAAGTTGAATTCGTACATTACGTGGTGGGCCTGGAATACGCTCTGTAGGTTTGCGAAAAAGAAAATATATGTACACATACAGTATATATTTATGTTATACAAATACTTTCAAGTTGTGACAGGGCTTGTTAATTGAATAAGTCGTATAAAATTTGATGGGTAATGCCTACCTTTGCCTTCGTGGAAACACGAAATGATAGGTTTCGTGTACGTGAGGGCGCACAGTTCAATGCTGGAAACTGCTTCACCTCGACACCAATCCAAGCAGCGCCGAGGTACGCCCCATTGGGTACAGCAACCACGATGATCAGAGCCATCTGTAAGAACCATCAGCATGCAATAACCAACTGTTTGTAGTCGAGAGTACACGAGCCCTTACCAGCTGCGCATCGCATGAGCTTGTGAAAATCACCGATGCATTCCGGCCTGTCAATGACGCTCTCAATGTCCAAAAACAAAGTGCACGCGTCCATACAGGTGGATGTCACGTTTTGCTCTTCGCAGCATTTGGCCACATTCATGACGGACGGAACCTGCTCAAGAGAGAATAATTTAGTATGAGGCAAATGCAACAGTTCCACGCAACGTTGTATACTGCTTTCTGACGCGCTTGTAGTTTCATGACTTGCGCGAAAGTGCCGAAATTATTTTGGGCGTTACAGTAGTAAACGCCGGAGTCGGAGACATTCATGTTCTTGATCATCAATTGCATAATGTAATTGGCGTCTGGCTCCTAAATGTGCACGAAGCCGTACAAGAAAAAAAGAAACCGGTCAGTTCAAAGGTTGTTATTATTTTCGATTAATTGTGCCTCGTATATTCATTACGCGATTCTCACGAAGAATTCGAACTTCGTATTTGCTGCTGTTCGTGATTTTATCCATGGCGCTGGAATCTCGGCTAAAACTCAGCTTCGGAATGGGATGCGCATCCACTTCACATTCGAGGGTGACGTCGTCGCCTAGTGTTGCCATAGTGATGAGCGAGCCTGTTATGCTGGGTCGACCTGGAATCGATACACACGAAAAGTAACGAGTCGTGGAGTCAGTTTTGGAACTGCTGAAATCCGATGGAAGAAAAAAAAAATACGCACGTCCAATGATGATGCGTTTAAAAGCTTCTGATGTTTGGCCGTAGCCATTGTTTGCATAACACGTAATGTGATTCATGGATCGGGTGACGTTAGATAGCACTGCCACCATGTGCCGCGTTTTTTCCTGCTGTATGAGAACACCGGAAATGTAAAGCGAAACGGTAGGCATGGGCGTGCCCATTGCGACGCAAATGACGGTCATGCTGCCTCCTTCAAGGACAATGTTCATCGGGTGGATTGTCGGCACTTCTACAACCGCCTCGTACGCTGGATCGGTCCAGGCCATCAACGTTTCAGAAGGCCGGCTCTCGCCATTGTCGTTTGAAGCCGTGACGTAGAATATGTGTTGCGAACTGGCTGTTAGATTATCCAACCTGTAGGAGGTGATGGTTGTCGACGACGAGTTGAAAGATTTGTCGTCTCTCTTACGGTAGTAGAAACTGTAAGTGTACAGATTTTACAAAATAAAATAATAATTAAAATGAATAAATCGCCGACTGTGTGCGGATATGTGGCAGAACCAATATGAAACTAACGTACGTGTAAGTGAGTCGATCAGTTGGATGGACGAGTGCCGGTTGCTGCCATGAAACCGTGATGTAATCGGCACTTCGGCTGGTTACCGAGATTCCTTGCGGCGCTGATGGGACGGCGGAAATCGTTCCATTCGACAAAGCTATTTTTCAAAAAATGCAAATAATTAATAAGGGTATCAACTTGGCTGTTGTCCTTCAATTCCCTTTGATAAACTGATTAAGTGCGAAAAGAATGATCGGTAACTAGAAGATAATGCCCTTGTAGTGATAACGTATTAAGGTTTACGAAACGTCGCGAAAAAATGTTGCCCAAATTTCAATTATTTCGTACTAGTCAGAGTAGGGAAAAAAATGCACACCTTCTTTAGTGATGTTGATTGTAATGATTGAAGACGGTAACGACGTTCCATGGTCATTGGCTGCCAATACGAAGAAATTGTAAAGCTGTTTTGATTTCAAGTTGTTGATGACTGCTTGAGGTTGAATAACGTGCATTTGTTGATCCATCTCAAAAGCAGTAGCTATCGCTTTCGACGCTAGCTCGTCTATCATGGAATAATGAACGACGTAATGGTTGACGCTGCCATCGAGTGGTGGCTGCCAAATTAGCGTCAGACTGTCATCCGTGATCGAAGTGGCATGTAATTGTATAACAGGACCAGGTATCAATCCAGTACCTAATTGTGTCGTTTCAATTCCAAGGATAAATGTAAGCCGAGATCGTAATAAGTAAGGCAACCCCCCATCCCAAATTTAGAAAATAAATAAATGAAAAATAGAGCATGTACCTTCCTCGAAACACTGGATGACGTTTCCAACGTAAGGAAGGCACGCAGCAGCCGTGATGACTAGCTCCTCTGTCACGTGACCAGTGCAAAAGCCAAGGCAAGCCTGCGGGATGCCCCTTCGTTCGCAACACTGGACGTGATTCCGTCCACCAGCACCGCATCTCAAAAGTTTAGGAAAGTCTTTCGTGCAGCTCTGAGTTAATTGCCTCAAATCGGTCAGCTTGGCGCTGTAATCGCACAAGGGCATGCATTTGCCGCTGACGCCCACCATGTTGCAGCAGGCCGTGACATTGTAGGCCGCCTCCGACGACGTGGCCTCCATTAGGCCGACGGCGGTGCGGAAGAGAATTCGCGTCGAAGGTTCGCCGATTCCGTGCTCGTTGACCGCAGTCACGTACACTTCGTACTCGGTCGAAGCCATCAAATTCTGAAGGATGTATGGCACGCTTTTGCTGTTGATCGTTTTGTAAGGCGTTACATTGCCGTCGCTCGTTGGTCGATAGCGGATGTTGTACGAGACCACTGTTTTACCGAGGACCTTGGGCATTTCCCATCGTAGAATGGCGAATGTTGGATTGATGTGGGTGACGCGGAAGCCCATGGGTGGTCCCGGTAAGACACCATAGCCTTGTAACAAGCAGTTGCTTAACTCACTCATATACTGAATGCAACGGAATTGATTATAATCCACTCGCGTGATGTTTCCGGTACACAACTGAATGCAAGGATCTGGCAAACCACGCGATCTGCAGCACGCAGTGTGATCAATGCCATTAGCCAAACAAGAAAAACTATCGCTAGCCCATGGGGCGCAAATCATCAAGTCTGGTAGACTAACATCGGCCGTGCGAACGGGATCACAAAATTTATCCACACATCTGTCGGAAAATATTCGTTAAAAACGTGTTAGTATTTGGCCAGTCTGTTGTGTCGCACAATGTGACAGACGATTAACGTGATGACATAAAACGTGCCTGCTGTGGTAGACGCCCTTCTTAGTGCAGCATTCTTTGATATCGGGAAGGGCGGGTGCGGTCATGGCAGGCGTTTTGGTTTTCTTCGGTGATTCCGTCAAAGACCGAACTTTTTGCGAAGGCAAACTGCTCCCTCGATTGTTGTGGGATGTCACCTGAAATAATACAAACAATCATTAACACGCGTTACTTTACATAACTTCGGAGAAGGTCCAAATGACGACTTATTGCCGTATGAAAATGTCTTCAATTCGGAAGAGCACGTAGCTAAAATACGTACCGTGATCTCGTACATGGTAAAGGAATTCAAGTTGTCAACCGTCGTCGAGTTTTGATCGGCCGGGATCTAGAGTTCAATAAACGAATAATTCAGTTGAGACCAAATAAGGTATTTACTACGTATATGAACTAGAAAAAGCTGTCGAGGATTTTATTTTAAAGATTTTTTGATTCTATTTTTTTAGATTGCGCAGAAGCTGGAATTTTTCTTGTTGTTTTCCCGTAACGACTAGCAGGTTCATCGACTATGTAAAGGGAAGTCCCTTAGGCGACTGGTTAGCAATTTTACCGACCTTGATTTGCATGAAGAACGGTTGCTCTTGCAAGCTCATCGACCCGTTCCTATCACTCGCGTCCTTTTCAGCACCGCCAGTGAGCCCTGTTTTCACTTCCAACGAATCGAAGCCGGGCAGTGCAGAAATGTTAACATAGTAGTGCGTGACGCTACCATAGTTCCTCGAAGGACGAGTCCATGAAATTTTCAGGGCTTTATCAGACAGGATGTCAACTAGCACGTCCTCGGGAGCGTTCGGCAATATCTCTGCATTCATATTGTTTTTTTGGTTAATTTTCTGGCACATACTGAATTCTTAGGCGGAAACAAAGGGCCAGGTGATTACAAGGGTGGGTTATTATCATTATTATTACTTCTATTGCATAACTTGCTATCATCGAAAATGGAAAGGTGTGGCAAATTGTGCTGATGACCTTGAACAATACACCGACGGCAGAAGGCATAAGGCAAACTTTTAGAAACTACAGTAATCAATGCTTGCATGATTTGTCTGGTGAAAAAGCCACCAGTTGGTACTGATGTTCATCAAGATTTGCCAGCTGCTCAGAGACTAGTGGAACAAAGGAAGCAAACGTGCGCATTGCGGAAGATTCGTGGCCTCTCTGAACGCCACCATTTTCATCGGTAATTGCCCTGATTTCTGTCTAACATTGAACCAAGAGTGAAATGCATTCAATAAATTACCTATTCCTTCTGCGATGCAAGCCAGAGTTTTCTCTGTGTAAGCAGAGCAGGAAACGTGCGTCCGAATGTCATCTGTCGGTATTGCGTATTCACCGCGACAAATGTCCTGGCAAATGTCGGGCACTCCTTCTTCGATGCAACAAGGGACGTGATTCGTACCGTCTGTTCACAACAAGAATAAAACAGAATAAAAAATGATGATTCAGCTATGAAACTTGTTGATCGTATTTTGCTTGATGAAAAAAACGGATAAAAAAAGCACATTGTGGTAATAGTGAATAAAAGAGCTATACCAGCCATGCATTTGACGATAGCCGGGAAATCGGACTCACACTGTTCCGGATCTTGACCAGTAGTGCCGTCAAGTATATTTTTTAAACTGCAAAAGCCCATACAGGCACTGGTCACGTTGTTCAAGCTGCAACATTCCGTATAGTTGTGATTTACAATCCGACTGGAAGTGGAATCAATGGCGGCTGTTGTGGAGGAATTACCGTTGGGCGCCGTATTGGTATTGGTAGGCGGCTGAAGTTTGCTAGGTACAACTTTCATCATGCGGTTAGAATAGGCTGACTAGCGATTTCGAAGTGGATAGTAAAACGTTAGGCTTACCATAAAGAGAATGGAACGAACGCAAAATTGGATTGCTGTTGATTTCACAAATGTAGGTGCCTGTGTCCGCTGCTCGGGCAGACTTGATGACTAAAACCCAGACGTCTCCACCTTGCGTAACAACAAATTTAAAACAAATCATTTGGCGCAATTCGATTTAAAGAAATATACAGTATATATATTTTTCGTTATAGTAACACTAAAAGAAATCAATTAACACAAATTACCTGATGAAACTGATCCTGGTACTGCGGGTGCTGCATATAACGCAGACCAAAAATAAAAATATATTAAAATTAACAAGAACAGAAAAATAAAAGAAACACGAAACATACGTATACATATATACATGTAACACAAAAAAAGCACACACACGGAATTTACATAAGGCAGTCAAGCGCTTAAAAATAAAAATAGATGAACGACGTCGTTCTATGTGTTGCAAACTGAAATTGTTTAATTTGCTTACCGGAGTCATGGAGAACATCGAAACGCAAGTCTGATGTGACGCGATTCTCTCCCGCCGTAAGAATACGAGGAGCCCCTCTTTCTTTATCTTCCCTTTTCCAAAGGAGCGTGTTGGATTCTAGATTGCGCACGACACACGTGAGTAGAGCATCCTCGCCCTCGAAAACGTGGAGCGGTTGGCGTATACTATCTCGTAACGTAGGTAACGCTATAGGGACCAATAGGAAAACAATGAAACGTTTAAATCGTCACTCAGCCACGTGAGGTCAAATTACATAATCACACCTATGTGACTACACGCAATGAGATTCGTGTTTCATTTTTATTATAGATGAAGAGAAAATGAGTGCAACAACAATGCTTACCATAGGCTACCGCAATAAAACTTATTGCGGCCAAAAGCTGGAGCTCCATTTGGAACGATGTAGTTTAATTCAACTGTGAAACCAAAGAAAGATATTATGTAGACTTTTTAACGTAATAGTAAATCGAACAGAACAAACGAAGAGGGCACCCCTTACCGTTTGTTCTCTTCTGCTTCTTATTAGAAGAATAGAAAAAATACCATTAAGAAGAAATTAACTAGCGTACCATTTCATTTATAAGTAGATTAGGGTGCATTAAAATAGCAATACGTTTCAGGTAATAACTTAATGCAGTAAAGAAAAATCAGTGCGCGTTCCGGTATCAAAAGCAAAATCTGTCAATAGCCTTGCGAACAAGCTTCGTTCCCATGGAATTCAAATAGAAATTTCGTTTCAATCGGATGCAATTGAAAACGAAAAGCAAACGCTTTACAAAGAGCCTATTTCGTATCGCGATGAGAAGGTCGGATGGATAATCTATGGCAATAGGGGGAATATGAGAAATTGTTCGTCGAACATTGTTCAACTAAAGTGTGCTGAGCACAAAAGAAATCAGGTCAAGAACATTAGAAACCTTAACTTTAAAAAAAAACTGAGCCATCGTAACCATAGCAGTTAAAGCAAAACTTTATTACGCCGTTTTCGTTTCATTTCGAGGACTAAGAATCGTTTTTATATTTTCTTGATTATCATACCGAAGGTCTTTTATATTAACTAGATCGTTTCAATTTGGGAAAAGTATCGAAAGAAAAAGAAATTGTGATTTCTTTCGCGGCAATGGAGTTTTAATAATTCCAGGAATAAAGGTCGTGAAAAATGCATACAGCTTGATACAATGCCAAAATCCGAATTACAGAACCTCTTACAGCCTGCGGCAACTGCTCGGGCCTTGGAGACCTTGACGGGAGGCTATTAGCATTCGCTTGCGGAACTCTTTTTGTTTTAACATTCAGTGACTTTATTACCTCAAGGACCTGCTCAAAAGACAAAAAAAGAAGAAAAAAGAAAACGAAGAAGAAGAAGAAAAAAACGCAGGTAGAATTGGGCGATTGGACTGACATTCGCCTTGACGTGTTCAGTTCTTCAGGTGGAATGACCGCAACTCGCAACTATGGATTCGACAGGTAAAACAAAATAGTTCAATGGAATTGCTCAAAACGCACAACCTCTAACAAGCATTGAGTTACTGTTGCTGTTGCATAAATGACATAGAAAAGCTAAATCCTTCATGGGCCAAAGTCAGTGGACACTTTGCAGCTTTTCGCTTAATGGCTGGTGAAAAGAAAAAACAACGCAAATGAAATGTTTTGTTGGAACTAAAATTAGGTTTGAGGCTATCGTGCCAATTGGTTCTTGTAAACTTTTTGTGTTGGTTAGTGCTTTTTGCCTGGGCGCTTCTCCATCACTTTTGCTTTCTTTACAGGGGAAAATAATGTTAAACATGAGTTTACGATCCACCTGGCGTTTAAACACTTATAAATTGGACCTTGAAATGACAGATTAGCTTTTCTCGCTTTTTTTTTTATTAACAAGGTGAGAAACTGACGTCAAAGAACTGCGAATAAAATTCACGGACACCGATATTAAAGACGCGGTTGTTAACATTTCGCTAGTTTACGTCAACGTTCTCAGTACGACTATAATCAGTTTTTCCCTGACTACCAGTGGCAAAATGCTGTATAATTTTAAAATGTGTAACTTGTCACTTACCTAAAAAAGAACGTAGCTGACAACGAAAACGATTTTGCTTAGCTCTTTGATTAAAAAAAAAAAATGTATATTCTGGTGTAGTAGAAACAGCAAAATTGGACGGTACCAACAGCTTGTATAGCTGGATACCTGTATCTGTTGGCTGAAGAGTCTGGCCACCGACTGGGGTAGTTTCCAACGCTCAAC
The DNA here is from genome assembly GCF_022539665.2 of Daphnia carinata. Classification (NCBI taxonomy): domain Eukaryota; kingdom Metazoa; phylum Arthropoda; class Branchiopoda; order Diplostraca; family Daphniidae; genus Daphnia; species Daphnia carinata. The sequence goes on along the minus strand of NC_081335.1, from coordinate 7,208,248 downwards.
GCAGATAAGTATGTGTGTGCACCTTGCGGACTGGTCAGGACCCAAGGTCTTCCCAATCATCGGCAAATTGCACCGTGTTACTGCTGTAGGCGGCAAACGTTAACTGAACCGCCAAGGCATCGTATGTTTGTGTTTGCCAACTTCTTCGACAGAGTTAGTTATAGTCCACATTTTTGAGGAACAAAAATTAGAAAAAAAAATGGCAGCAGTGCCAGCGTAAGCAAAGTGCAATTAACGAAGCTTTGGTTTTCAGTGTATTTATCGCGTTGAAGTATGACTGCCTGTGACGAACACTATACACGGAAAACGCATTGATTTGAAATGCTGTTATCACATCATTCTAATGGTAGGGCAAAACTTTTTTTTCCCTTAAGAACACAGTGTTATTAAAAATATAAAGAAATTTGGTGACAGTGTGCTAAAAACGAGTTGAGAGGTGACGTGCGTACTATTAATTGCCAAGTATCTCGCGTTAAGGTTATAGGATTAGCTAACTTTGAAAGCCACAAAAAAAATACAGGATGAATAACGAAACGGAGGTAGTTGAAAAAAGAGTAGATCTGATGAAGGTCAACCCACTCCCTCCCATCACACACACACTTACACATGCACACACACACACACACACACACACTCAGACAAACAGTGTTCTTCTCTCTCGCTCTCCCTTTCTTCAGGTGCAAACCAAGAATATACCTCCATGCGCCAGGTCAACGCACCCTCCTCTATCTCACAAACTCGTCCCCTGATACTGGATCATCATGGAAAGAGACGATGTTTTCGTTGCAACCGACAAGGTCGTGTGCAACATGTATATGTGGATGCCTAAGTCGTTACCTTTTATGCTGCGTTTGGCGACTTAGCAGAAAGGCCCAATATGTGAATTACAACTACGCTGCGATTCAGAAGAATACTGCTTGCTAACTCAGACTGAAAGATGACAGGATTTTTAAATAATCCTGCATTTTTAAGGCTTCCCTCAGTTATTTTAAATAACGCAATGTACTTTTTATATTACAGATTGCTAAGGGAATTTGTGTAAAGAACAGTAAATTCGATGAGACGTAAAAGGCTTTGTCAAAGTCAATGCAGTAACTGGAAAGCCTGTACAGTGAGCAAGCTGGCCAGCGACATGAAGAAAGAAATACTTGACCTTGGGAAAGTCAAACCGATCGAGTAACATAAAAGCAAAACAAAAAGCGAGGTCAACATGCGCTCTTGTTTTGTTTTCGACTACGCTACGACATCTCAGTATGTGCGATATGACAATTTGACTAACTTCCAATATTAACAAATGCTGTCCAAATTACTTGTTATGAATAGCTATAAGAGTATGGAAAGGGGGGGGGGTCAAACCGTAAAGAAAGTGTAAATCGAAAATCTATATTAATCAGTTTAAACAAACAGTGCTAGAGGAGTTTCAAGGTTACACATTAAAGCGCGTAGTTTTTCACTTTTACGTATCAGTTGAATGAGCGCAGCTTTATTTGACCTTGCAAATTTTAATGGAAAATTAAGATTGAGTTCAGAACGATAGTTTCACTAATTTATCCAGAAGTCAGCGTTATAATAATGTAATATTACTACTTTACAAGCACAAGGCAAGAACCACAGCTCAGTTCAGGGTAGGGTACATGCGGGTCAATGACTTCCCATTCAAGGTGTGGCATCGCCTTCCCTCGTCGTTCCAAGCAAGGCATAAGCAATTTAGGGGTTAACAAACTAACCAGTTAAATTCGAAATTTATAATACACCGCGACTTCTAAGAAATAATATTGGTGGGGCCAAGTAAGGAGATACCCTGATTAGGGCGGCTGATGGATAGGGTTTCTCCATTACCGAGTTCAGAATTTTGAAGGCTCTATTGCATAATAAATGATTCTATTTCTAAATGACGTGCTCAACAGCGATGGCATTCCGGCATGTTTTTTTTTTTTTTTTGCTTATTGCAAACATTTTCTATTTGGTGAGGAGAGATATGGATACAATTGATCGTTGAGGCACAATACATTTTTCTGAACATAACTATTTCGTGCCAGATGTTTTTCTAAATTATGAAGTCATAATTCAGAAACAGCTTTGAATATTTCAACTTAATGCAATAATCTGATCAATTTTACTTATGCTACATAAAATTTGCATACATTTTATTCCTTAAATTTTTACTATTGCCGTATGATTGTATGTAACTGTACAGCACCAAAATAAAACGTGCACGACTTCGTATTAGCAATAGAGGGCAGAGTCGTCATTAGATACCTGACATGCATTGCACTTCTCATATATTACATGAATGAATAGAAAATCATTGAATTGAACTGATTATTTGAATTAACTTGCAAAGACCTTCCAAGTAATTTGCATCGCGGGAGTTGTGAGCTGGGTAGACATGAGCGAAATCGATCATGCGAATGCGTACGTTCAAAACACTGCTTCGTTCTTTTAACAAATCTGCGTCATATACAATAAGCAAAGATGTGGCGTAGAACAAGAAGTGGCGTTGCTCTTCGAACCACATGCGAATAGCGTTCAATTGTCGTAGAATCTCTGCTAGTAATCGCTTTTCCACCACTTTTGTACTATAATATTTAAAACTTTAGCACTTTATTACAACAAAACAGACGGAATGCATTTTACTGTTACCTGTTGAAAAATAACCGGAGAGCTTAAAAAGAAGTCAAGAAAATATAGAAATGATTAAATAGCACATTAATACTTAAGTTACCATCTCTTACGGTGTCACTATTTAGGCTACGACCATAGTGTTTGTCCAGTTTTAAAACTTGGTCAGATGCCAAATCATAGATATTCATGCCAGGTACACAAAATGCAAGTGGTTGCTTTGTACCACTGTATTTCATCTACTGATTCAAATAAAATATCACAATAAAGAAAATAGAGGACAGAAAATATGAAGACTTGTTACATTTTCTGCAAATTGCTTCTCTGGAGAAGAATAAGGATCCCACGTCTGACGTCCGATTTTGATATCTGCAATGCATGGTTTCAACATATCTGAAGCTATGTCTTCCATTTTGATATAGTAATGAACTGGCAGAGTAAACTCAAAATGTTATTGCAGAAAAACCCATGTTAATTTAAACCTAAGTTGTCTTACCAGCTGTATCAGAAACAAATTGATGCAAACCAAAAAAGTTGGGAATGAAGCACTTAAGTTTTGACAGTGTTGGATGAGAAGAATGAAAAATTTGCTCGTAAAACTCTATTTCGGTTTTTCCTCTTTGATTATTTTGGACTGGTTTCATAACAAAACCATCAATATGCTTCAACATTCCTATGAATAAAAAAAAATCAATAAATAAAAAATAAAATACTAATTTAATTCCATACCAGTGAAGTTTCCTTTTTCATGCCTATGGCCAGCAATTTGATGCTGTAATGGAACAGCTTGGTCAGGTAATTCAGTCACAGACATAATCGAGAATACTTTTTCCTACAATTTTTGGTTTGCAGTATGAATCATGTGATTATTACTTGAAAATAAAAACCATTATGTTTCTAGTAGCATTAACTAGGAAATTCAACAGTATTAATCAACGAAAAGCTTTATTAATAAATCGTTATCTTGACTGTCGTTCACAAAGCGGACACAGTAAAACTTGGAATTTTTACATTTACGAAACCAACTTGATCTCGCCGTCTCGGTAACATAAGCAAAACGGTTTTCGAAGCCTCTTCTCTCTCAAGCCCGTCATTTTCTTTCGTTGAATTTTCTATTTAGCGCTCGGTCTCGCGACGATCGGGCACGATTTTGGCCGAACCACACGGCTTGTAAAAAAAAAAAAAAAAGGAAAAACCGGTACGGTTCGGTACTTTTTTTCTAACAGATCGCATCGCGGTTTTATACGGTTTGCACCGCAGTTTTATACTATTTGCACAAGACAAAAAGGCGAAAATTGGGTTTAGAACAACTTGTATTTTCTGAGTTTTCAATTTTTAAATTCCTTGAGCCATCCAGCTCTAAAGTAAGAGCGCAAGCAGATGAGGGCTTCAAAAGGCTCTGGGCCTAGACTCATTCAAGCAATCCCCAAAACATCTTTTCCCGTAGTGAATGCGCTCTCACTGCTTGCGCTAGTGGCAGGCTGGTCGCGAGGCAATATGTACTACTTAGTACATAATCGCGCCTACAGTTTTCTTTATGGGGAAAGTGTGTGTTGTCGCCCCTAGGGCTTTGATTTGGTTGCTTTAATGGTTAAACCGTTAAAGTTAAACCAGTTAAACAAAAATGCGTGCAGCGCATGTCTTAATTTTTTCGAAGCGAGTAATATGAATTCGTTTTATATAAATTTATATTTACAATACTATGATAATGTATATAAATACTACAATATAATAAATACACATGTATACAGTGTATTACAATTATATATATATTTATACATACATACAATTATAATATATATATTACTATTATATATATGTACAATAGTTATAGTAAGTGATATAAACGAATATAAGAGAAACAAATTTTCAATTATTTGTCAGCAAAATTAATTACGATATTCGCTGATTTAATATATAAATAATATAAATATAATATATATCGATAGCCCTTGGTAAGGGCTGTCCATTTTTAGGTAATTATAATCAACATTTTCAAATAGAAAAAATCTTAAAGGCAAAATGTGTTTTTGTTGTTTTTCCATCTAAGGTTGTAATGGACACAACTGATAAAAACAAAACAATAGATATTACGCTTAAACTTTTTCCTTTTCTGAAAATTTAACATAAATTTCATAGAAGTAGATAGCTGTTGAAAAGAGCTATCGATTGATGCAAAATTTGTCAATTTTGACTGTTTATTTTCCTCGTAAATAATTATTAAAGGCTTTTATGATTTTAGAAAGGGGACGGGGTGTGTGAAAAAGACGACACTTTGCATTGATCGTTTGATGCGTAATCTTCGTCAAAATATGAAATCATTATAATATTTTTGTTGCTGGTTATTCCAGACACAAGTTGTTATAAACGATTGATTTTAAGATGCTACATTTAACCCCAAAAATTACGCTTGAAAAAGTGGTTTTTGACAAATCATTATGGTGGCCATTTTCTTACCGCGCCAAGTTCAAATTGTAAGTAGGGTAGCCGGTGAAATAGGACTGAAACGAAATAGGACTGGAGAAATAGGACTGAAAATTTCCAGTCCTATTTCTACCGGAGAAATAGGACTGGGAGAAATAGGACTGACTTTTAAAAACTTTTAGGACAGTCCTATTTCTCCATGGCATCAGTCCTATTTCTCCTCGGCATCAGTCCTATTTCTCCTTAGAAATACTTCTATTTCATTTACCTTGTTCCAAGGGGAACGATGAGCCTCCAATTCGGTAGGCAATATATTAGGTAAGAGCGGCAGCTTATATCCATGTCCCTTTTTAAAAAACCGATGGTGTTAACTCATTAGATAAATGGTTCACAAAACTTTTTTTTCTTATCCTATTTTAATTTAAATTACAGGAGAACATGAACTATATTGTAACGGACGATTGACGCCAGAGTCGTTTATTTGGAAATCAAAGAGAATTGACTACAGAATAACTAGGAATAAGGGAAACAAAGGTTTAAACAACTTTGATACGTAAGAGTAACTAAGACAGAAGGACTCCGATCCAGCCGAGTGGTCTTCTTTTATACCATCGTTGGGCGTTTTCTCCTGTGCTAGGGATTTAAGTAATTGGGTGATAACCTTCCTGTGACATTTAATAATCATTAGTTTATCTAACTATCGGGAGTTAACCACGAGCTGTGCGTTACATCCCCCTCTCAGACTGCAACTCGTCCCGATTGCAATACAATTTTCGCACAGGCCAAGATAACTATGTTATTTTCTAATTATTTGAAAGAAACATTCATATTGGGTTTACTCTAGGCAATTTCCTATTTCTATTGATAACATTTGGAACATTTTCACCATTTTGCCTAAATATACGTTTTTTGAGAAAAAGTTTTCAAAAAGAACATTTTTTATAGTAGAATTTCTAATTCTATATCAAAAGAAATATTTTTCTTTCAATTTTCCTATGCCTATATTATAGGAACACTCAAATTTAAAATAGGAAAATAAAGTTTAAGAAGCAAGAAGAGGAAAAAAAAAGTTTGATGACGTATGAAGAACGTTTTACAGCTGCTCTTCAACTTCCTCTTCGTGGTTTTTCAGTTGACTTTCGAGTTCGTTCACTCGTTTAGTCAGGTTTGACAGAACGACTTTGTTTTGTCGTCTGCTAAGGAATAGTGCTATTGCCAAGCTGAGAAACAGTTTGGCTATAGCACCGATAATTTCGAAGGGATATCGGACGTTGATTGTACGTTCGGGGTTCTTTCTTTCTTTTTCTTCTTCTTCTATTATCCGTAAATGTTCCCCCATAAGGGTAACGCGGCTTTGTATTGAGGCCTTGCTTGCTGCCTGAGGCCTATTTTTCCATTTTCTTGTTTCTGGTTCTGCCGTTTCCATATCCCGCGTTTCATACTCTTGTGGAATAAGGTCTGCATTTTCCAATTCGGATAGCGGTGGTAGTGTAACGTTGTTCAACGAATGCTTAACGTTCTTTTTGAAGCTTGCTTGAAAAATCCAATCTTCTGTGTACGCCGTACATGTTGCTGGTACTTCAAACACATCGAAAGGTTCACGTTTAATCACTGTGTTAGTTTTTCCTCTGCTGTTTGGACAAGTTATTGTTATTGTCATTTCTTGTGCTGAAGTGTATCCCCATCTTCGGTGTCCCAGGTACACAGTTTGTTGTCCTGTCCATGGAGATAATTTTGTTGAGCATTGTACGCGGCTTCTTTTCTCATCTTTTAGAAACAATGCCATTGCGCAGCTTGGTTCCTTATGCCTTTTGTTTATTGCTCTGCTGATAGGGCAAATGGATGTGGTTGTCATCATGCAGCGATGTGCTTCGTGTGTTGACAATTCGGTAAACGCTTGTCTATCGTTTGCCACAGCTAAGAAGGCCGGTAATGGATGAAATTGTGCCCTTTGGGTGGCGTTTTTCGTTGGTCTTGGCAAGCTTATTACCTCGTATAATGTGAATCCAAATGGGAACTCGAACACAGGTAAGTGAATGAAAATTCTTAAATTGTCTTCAATTGCTGCCACAGATACTTTTGCATCTTTATAAACTTGCCAGGTGTCTCCCGTTTGAATAGAATGGCTCAAAGACCATCCAGATGGCAAAATTGCTTTTATTTCCTTCAACACTGCTTGGATTTGCATAGGTGGGACAAGTAGTGCTGGACGTCTTTCCATTGCCATTGTTGCTAGGCCGACGGCAAAATCTTCAATCGATTCGTCTAGCCAAACCAAGGCTGACTTGATTTCACGAAAGGTGTTTTCAATGGCTGCTCTGGCTATCTCATGTTTTTCGACTTCTTGGGTAATTCCATCAATTTTGTGATCTGTTTTCCACGCCTCACGTTCTAGTTTTTCAAAAACGTTTTGCAGTTCTTCAACGGCGTTCGACGTCGCTTTTGTTTCCCAAAGCGTCTCGTTGATTAGTGATGCGTGCACTTCCAACGCGTGAGCGATGGAAGTGGTTTCTGTTGATAACTTTTCAACATGATTGTTGACGTGTTCTAGATCTTCTTCAGTGGACACTCCAAAGAGCCAATTGAGAACTTTTCCTCCTCCGTCGATTAGGCCTCTTTTCTTACGGGTACTGCCTATATTTACTGCTTGTTTTAGTTCTGTAAGCCTTTCTTGACTCTTTTTCAGGTTTTTAATTCTGCCCGTGCTCGTTTCTCGACCTCTTCTTTTATTCTTTTTTTAACCCGTCGTTTGGACCTTCGTATCGGAAGTTCAGAATGTTGACCTTTCTTCCTAATACATCATGTAGAGTTTTAATGACGGTCTCTAAAGGATTGAATGTGAAGTCGGTGACGGCTACCCACTCAGAGTCTGAAAAGGCTATCTCTCCTTCTATTTTGAAGATTACGCCTTGATAGGCGAGTATTTCATTTGAGGTCGTTGGTCCTGAAAATAAGGAAAGCAGTAGCAACAAAGGTAAGGTTAACATTACTGTTCTCCTTTGCGCTATGCGAGCAGATCTTCGTACGCTTGAGTTTTCTGCTCCTGCCACTTGCAAATTTTCTTGTCTTTCTTGTCTTGGTGGCGGTACAATTGGATTTTCAATGTCTGTTTCTGCCGTTTCTGGCATCATTTGAGGGCCTTGTATCTGCTTCTTCTAATTCTTCTTGATCTGACGAATTTGCAGATGCTTCTTCTTCTGGCTCCCCATTTTTGTTCTCTTGCAATTCTTCGGAAGCAACTTGAATTTTTCGTAGAACAGCAAGTCATCTTTGATTCGATAGCATCCCGAAACCTTCCCTTTTTTGATGGCGGCAAACATTCGCTCTATTCCTCTTGTTGAGCGCGCTGGAATTCTTTCTTAGTGTCCTGGTCGATGCTTAACGCGGCCAGAATGTAGGTTAAGCCTTCGTCTGAACTCGTTACGACATTCGCGGGGTAGCGTGATAGCGCATCTGCGTCTGCATGCAATCTTCCATTGCGACGCACGATTCTTAAGAGAAATTCCTGTAGTTGAAGACTCCAGCGTGCTAGACGTCCTGCCAAGTCCTTTTTACTAAGTAGCCAGCACAGAGCGTGGTGATCGGTTACCACGATGGTTTCCATTCCCCAGATGTAACTTCGAAACTTCTTCACTGCCCAGACCAACGCAAGGCATTCTTTTTCCGTTATGGAATAGTTATTTTCACTTTTTGCCACGAGGTGGCTTGCGTAGGCCAGAGGTCTTTCTACGTTGTCCACTCTTTGTAGCAGCACCGCCCCAAGACCGTAATCACACGCATCTGGGTGAATTTCGAAGGGTTTTGTGATATCTGGATACGCTAGTGTAGCGGCTCTAATCAGTGCTATCTTTAAAGACTTGAAGCTTTCTTCTTGCGGTCCTTCCCACACGAAGCTTCCCCCCTTCTTGAACATGTCTGTCAAGGGTTTGGCTACGTGGGCGAACTGTGTTATAAGCCGTCTGTAATAGGAACACAATCCTATAAAACTACGAACGCACTTCAGTTGTTCAGCCGGTTTCTGTAACAAGCTTGGTGACGGGAAATTTTCTATAGCTTTTAGTTTTTCCGGATCAGGACGAATGCCTTCTCCACTGATCACAGGGCCTAAAGCTTTCACTTCTTGGGCGGCAAACTGACACTTCACTAGCTTAATTTTTAGCCCTGCGTTATGCAATGCTGTGAGCACTTGTCGAATACGCACTAGATGTTCGTTTGCACTTCCCGCGTAGATGATGATGTCGTCCAAGTAGACTAAACAAATCGTCCACCTTAGACCTGACAACACTAGATCCATCATCCGCTGGAAGGTGCCTGGGGCCGATACCAGTCCAAACGGCATTACCAGAAACTGGTAAGGCCATCTGGTGTCACGAACGTCGTTTTTCCCTTGTGTTCTTCATGCATGGGATTCATACTTGCCAATACCCACTCTCCAGGTCCATTGTAGAGAAGATGCAGGCATTGCCCATCCGGGACAATGTCTCCTCAAACCTTGGCAATGGGTACACGTCCTTCACCGATACAGCATTAAGACGACGATAGTCAACACAAAATCTCCAGCTGCCGTCCTTTTTTCTTTACCAGAACCACTGGCGATGCCCAAGGGCTGTTAGATGGTTCGATCACTTGTTTCTCCAGCATTTCTTCTACTTGTTTCTGTATGATGTACCTTTCTTTCCATGCGCTTTTATTAGGAACTTGATGTACCGGTGCCGACATTCCCGTGTGAATCTCGTGTTCAGCTACCTTACACATCCCAAGTTCACTATTTTTCAGCGCAAAACAGGAACTGAATTCTTGTAGGACATCTACTAATTCTTCTGCTTCTTGTTGTGGGAAGTTCTCTGCTATTTGTGCTCGAAAGGCTTGACGCGGAATCAGCTCCGTTTCTCCTTGCGTAACTTTTTCTTCTTTCAGTACAAGGATTGCTTCATCTTTTTCGTAGTGCTCTTCGGGCTTCTCCGTCTGCTCTCGTTCGTCCACAGCTACAACAGGTGAATTTATTGGCTCCATCTGTCCAAGTACTGTTCCTTCTTGAATGTAAGTCTGATGGTTGTTTAAGTTAACCATGAGCACCTGTCCCAACGGTTGTACGGTTGACACCAGAACTTTTCCTGACGTTACACCCTTCACTCGAGCTAGCTGTTCTGATGGTTCTATCATTCCGGTGTTTTCTTGTAAAGTAGCCGGTTCAATTTCCACTGAGACGATTGTTCTTGCAGGCAACATTCTTCCAGTTTTTGTAATTAGTTTTTGTGTGGACTTTACTTCTTCCTCTTCGATGATGTTAATGGGCATTCTTCCCAACATCAAGTCTGATCCATTACCATCGTAATTTATCTCCAATCTGTTGAATTGTTTCAGGATGTCGTTTCCTAGCAACCATTCGATGTTTTTCATTGCGAGGACAATCACTTTTCCTTTGGCCTCCATGCCCCGATGTTCCACTTCTATCTCGATGGCTCCCACTGGAAGTACCTTTTGTTCACTGGCTGTCACTACAGAGGGTACTTTGCAGGAAACCCATTTTGCTTGTAACTTCTCTTGCAGTTTGGGTGAGGCTACCGATACTACAGCTCCTGTATCGATGACAGCTTTAAGCTCCATCCCTTGATAAACAACATCTTCGGTAATCAGCTTGGCCGGTTGGATAATGAGTACGGTAGATTCTTTATCTTCCTCCTCATCTGTCGACACTATTCCGACCGATGCGGGTTCGTCTTGTTCTTCATTTCGTGGAACCTTTCTTTCGTCCCTTTTAGCCGGTCTTCTCTCGTCTCCTTTAGGAACATCTGGCTTTTTATTCTCTTGCTTTAGATCTGTTCAACAAACGCGTGCGATGTGTCCTGCCTTTCCACAACGATGGCAAATCGGTTTTCCATCCGTCGTTCGTGATGGCTTGGGTTTATCCCTTTCAGCCCAAGGCTTGCTTGGTTTAGAAGTCCGTTTCATCTCTTCTATTTCTGCCTTCAATTCTAATACCAGATCTCGAAGATCATCTTTTCTTTCCTCTTTGGGTGGCGGTCTTTTTCCTTCAGAATCAAGCATGCTTATCACCCAATCTGGTCGAGCGGCAACTTCCAAAGCCTCAGTGTGAAGCTTTAGCGCTGCCAAAAATTCTTGAGTCGTCGCCGGGTTGACGACCCACATCTTTTCCAACAAAGTAGGTTTCAGTCCTTTGAATAGGTAATCCACTTTCGCCTCTTCTGACATTCTTGGATCTACTTTGCGGCACAAATCAATGATGTCATAGAAATAGTCTTCCCCTGGTTCATCGATTCCTTGCTTACGCTGTCGAAGTTTTGCTTCTTGATAACGGGTGTAGTGCTGCGGTTGAAATTCGCTAAGGAACCTCGTTCGCAATCCTACCACAGAAGGAGCTGCTTGGACTCCCGCGGCTGCGGCAACTGCTGGCGTATCTTCCCATTGGGTAAAGTCTCCAGCAGAAAGGAACCATTTTCTTGCAGTTCCTTCTAGGGACATTCCGAAGTTTTCTTGTTTCTCCTATTTTAATTTAAATTACAAGAGAACATGAACTATATTGTCACACTGGACTTTACTTTGTTAATGAATTGTATTGAATTTAAAAGGGGAAAATACAAAACATAGCAAACATAAAGAATAACCACTTTTCTACTTAACTTCGAACGTGAAGAGAACTGTAGGAGAACTTGAAGGGAACTTAAGAACTTCAGAGCTGACAAGAACTAACTTAGGGCTAAAAATGTAGGGGTTTTTATACCCTTCGTGAAGAATATACGCCCCATCTCTAGGGTTACATGAATTCTAGGGATAACTATCTTTTACTACTTATTGGCGTGTTGCAGCATCCTTTTCAAGGGAAGCTGCATTGTACGCCATTCAAACGTTGGTTGTCACGTCTTTTCAGAAATGACAATCACGTCACTATTTCCCCTCGCGACAGGTCCCCCTTCTTCAAGACAGGCGACCCGACTGTACTGATAATCATTAGAAGGTAATCAAGGACATAAACAAATGGTGGGGAAACCCGTGATTTTCCAAAATTCATCATAAGCTATAGTAATGAGAAAGCATACAAAAGAGCGAGGTCGCTTTATTAAGGTAAAGGAAGGACTATAGTAAAAGTCAAGCATACGATAAAGCGCGGTCGCTTTAGAGAGGTAAAAGGACAACTACAGTAGTAATCAAACACACGATAAAGCGCGGTCGCTTTAGAGAGGTTATTGAGCTTTTATCGAAAAGGCTAGCGCTACGGAAGGGATACACGAATAAGAAAGACGGCTATAATTAGTAATTCACTTAAAGGTGTGAAAAAAGGTAAACTTCAACGTTATGATGTGTAAGAAATTCAACAGCTGCCTTCCGTCTTTAGTTCGATTCATGCCCGTGCCCGTGCCCGTGCCCGTGCCCGTGTTCATTTTCATGCCCGTTTTCTTTGGTGGGTGGAGTCCGATGAGGACATCTACCATCCAACTCCTCGCCGCTCTTATTTTTACAGAGAGGTGACGCAAGCTGAAGTGCAAGCCAGGGTAGACGCTCGGCTTGTTTGGCTTGAGGTTTTGAACGCTCAAGCAGAGGAACATGAAGCTGAAAACCACTATTTTTTAGATTATCCCGTTAACCGAGGAGCATAATTGTACATTTTTTGTTCTTTGACAATACACTTTTTTCACTTTTAACACAGCAGTTGTTTTTTTTTTGTTTTTTTTTTTCACTTTATCACTAAACAATTTTGTTTTTAGAGATTTTCAGTCTCCATTTCATCTCTCCCGCCGTCTCCGGGTGGAGCGCTGTCGCAGCTCTCATGGGCAACAAGACGCTTATGAAGTGTGTAGTATTTAATCACTAGGAACACTATTCCACACACTAAAAGGATGTTGAAAGCCACTAACTCGTAAGGATAACGAGTAAGGTAAAACTCTTTTTGTTTTTCTTTTTCCAAAATTAAATTTTGAATTTGCTCTCCAGTCATTTCAGATGGCAACGTTGCTTGTGCGTTGCGATGGAGCAGCTGACTGATTATGTCCACAGACGTAGTGTTTTCTCGTGGAAGCTCGACGAAAGTGTGCTTTTTACCTTCGGCTTCTTGGACATCTTGTGCAAAGATTTTCACTGTTGGAAGAACAACTGCTTGCAGTTTTGGTGCCGTTACACTTCCTTCCATGCTGGCTGGGAATACCCATTCTTCGGTTCGAGCGGTGCATCCCAAAGGTATTTCAAACATTCCTACTGCTGGTAATGTTGTTGTTCTTAAAGGTGGCTGCTCTCCTCCTGCTGGACAGGAAAACACAATCTCGTGCGGCTTTGTGGCTGAGTAGACCCATTGATTGGATCCCATGTAAACTACTTCGGGTCCACGCCAGTCTGTGAACTTCTTTTTACATTGTGTGTTGATTCGGGCCGAATCGTTTAAAAAGACAGCCATTGCGCAAGATTTCCGAGCTGTTCTCTTGCTGATGCCGGTATGGAATTTACACAGTGGTCTTCCTATTTTACTGCAATCCTTTACATCTTCTTTGGACAATTCTAGATACGTTTCCAGGTCGGCAGACACTGCAAGGTATTCTGGTAGATTTCCAAACAGCACACCATGCGTTCCATTGTCTGTAGCTGCCGGGAGGTTGATGATTTCGAAGAGCTTGTACTGCTGGGCGTGATCGAAGATAGGAACATGTATGAAGAGACGAAACGAGTTTTCCATGGCTGCCACGGTGACAGTTGATTCTCGGTAGGCGACCCAAAGTTCGTCGCTGGAAATAGACCATCCTCTTGGTAATTGCTCGTTTACCATTTTAATAACTTTATTGAATCTTGCTGGAGAGACAATTTGTGGCGCCAAATGTCCGTTAGCCAACAGACTAAAGCCGACGTCAAGACTATCGGCAAATTGTTGCAACCACAGCAAGATCTGATACATCGCTTCAAGTGTTTCGTCCAATTGGAGGTAATACTCGAAGTGATTTAGTACTAGTTGTCCTATGTTCCCTACTGTCTCTATGAGGTGTGTTGTAATATTGCTTAGTACAGCATACTGGCCTCGTAGCTCTCCGATAAGTTTTGCATTTGTTCTAGACTCCCAAAGTGATTCATTCACTATTGTTGCTTGTTTATCAATAATGTGGATTACTTCTCTTTGATCTCGAGAAACAAGTTGTATTTGACTGTTTAACTCTTCTAAATCTTTTTGTGTTGATACCCCAAACAGCCATTTCAGGATTGATCCTCCACCGTCAACGAGACTTCGACGGTTTCTTTGGTTAGAATTTAGAGCCTTTTTGGTGTTTGCCAATCGTTCTGCTACATTCTCCATTCCTTTCAGGATTGTCTGCGTTCTGCTGGTGATTCTTCTGGCTGCTATCTGCTGTGATCGTAAGCCTGTATTCTTCCACTTTTCTGCAACTTCCTGTTGTTGAAGTATCTTTTGCTTCAGGTATGCAGTCGCTGTGTCGGCTGTATCGGAGGTATCGGCTCCCAAGTCAAGATCTGTTACGATGGTCCATGAAGATTCACTGAACGCGACATCGGTTTGTTGTTTGAATATTGCATTTTGCCTTAGAATTAACGAATTGCTTGACAGCGGTCCAATCAGAAAAATGAGGAACGGCACCAACAGAGTTAAATATCTGGTTGGAGGTCTTCTGCTACGAGTGGGTCTTCTAATTGACGTTGGCGCACTTACTTCCGAAGTGGGCGTGACCACGTCGTTTTCTTCGATGTCTGGTGATTCACCGCTCTGTTCTACTAGTGTTTCTTCTGGATCAGCCTGAATTTGTGGATGACTTGAAGCAGGTATCTCTTGTGTTTCTTTTTCCTGTTGATTTTCATCTTCTTTCTCTGAGACTTCTTCGGTGATGCCAGGACGTGGCACAGCTTCATGGAATGATTTCATTCGCACTACGTGAACGATATCTGTTTTTCCTCGGCCCGTTGCCGATATCACTTCATAGTTCACTGGTGTGGTTTGTCTCAACACTTTGAATGGTCCTAGCCAACGATGAAGAAGTTTTTCTGATTTTCCCACTTTACGCACAGGCTTGTAGACCAACACTAAATCTCCTTCTTTGAATGACAATTCCCTATGGCGTGCATCGTAAGTTTCTTTTTGCTTTTGCTGTACACGCTGCATTCTAATTTTCACTTTTTCTCTAGCTGCTGCTAAGTCAGTCATTAGGCGATCTGCATATCCCATTGTTGCTTCCTCTTCTTCCAGCAATGGGTTTGGATCTGCTTCCAACTCCAAATCAATAGGAAGTCTGGGTTCACGTCCGTAGAGGAGGAAGAATGGTGAGTATCCAGTAGACTCTTGTCTAGCCGTGTTGTAGGCGAAGCACACATACTGCAAGGTTTCATCCCAATCTCGTTGATCACTGCTGACGTACATTGACAACATTGCGGCTAATGTATGGTTCATTCTCTCCACTGCTCCATTTGCCTGGGGGTGATAACTGGAAGTCGTCTTGTGGTTGGTGAGCAGTTTCTTGACGACAGCTTGAGTTAGCTCGGCGATGAAGCACTTTCCCCGATCCGTGATGATTTGTTCTGGAGCCCCATGGCGCAGAAAGATTTGTTGAACGAAGAACTCTGCCACGTCATCTGCCTTTCCAGTGGGCATAGCTTTCAACTCTACCCATTTGGTTAGGTAATCTACTGCCACTATAATCATTCTGTTTCCTTTTGTGGAGAGCGGAAATGGCCCTAGGAGGTCCATTCCTACTTTTTGAAACGGTCTTTCCACTTTAATGCATTGTAGAAGTCCTGGAGGTTTGTCTGGGACTCCTTTTCTGCTCTGACAGTGTACGCAACTCTGCACATGACGAATTATGTCCAGTGTCATCTTCGGCCAGTAGTAACGATCATAAATTTTTTGTAGAGTGCGACTGATTCCAAGGTGACCGGAAACGATGTCGTCATGGTAGGCGTATAGGATTCTTTCACGATACTCGACAGGTACGCACAATCTTCTATAACTCTTTCCATTCTTTATAGTTTCTTTGTAGAGTTTTCCATTGCTCATCACGAAATTTTTTACTCTTGCTTTTCCGCTTTGGATTTTTTGAATTAGCTGATTCCAATTACTGCAGGCTTTTTGCTTGTCTGCCAGGGACTCGTTTTCTTCTTCAGCGAGTGTTAGGTCATCAGTTATGCCCCATGCATTAAGTCAGTTGTGCCCCTATGATGACACAGCGGTCGTCTTCTTGCTCCTCTGTCTTTGGTAGTGGATTTCTTGAAAGACAATCTGCGTTGTCGTGCGTTTTTCCACTGCGGTATACGATCGTGATATCGTATTCTTGTAGCGATAAGCTCCAACGTGCTAAACGACCTGCTAGGTCTTTTTTGCTCATCAACCAACATAGAGCTTGATGATCTGTGACGACTTTCACTTTACAGCCCCACACAAAACATCTAAACTTGGAGAGACACCACACTAATGCAAGACACTCTTTTTCAGTTATGGAATAGTTCACTTCCGATTTAGTCAGTAAACGGCTGGCATATGCGATGGGACGTTCTGCTTCATCTATGCGCTGGGCTAGTACACCTCCTATCCCGTAACCACAGGCGTCAGGAAAAATTTCCATCGGCAAGTCATAGTTGGGATGGGCCAAAACTGGAGATGATGTAAGCGCTTTTTTCAGGGCAACGAAACTGTTTACCTGATCTTCTCCCCACACAAACGAAATTTCTTTCTTCGTGAGTGACGTGAGTGGGCGAGCGATTGAAGCAAAACCTTGGATGTGACGTCGATAGTACGAACATAGGCCCAAAAAACTTTGCACTCGTTTAACTTTGTTTGCTGTTGAATGGCCTTCACTAGGTGATGGGAAGTTCGAGACTGCCTCGAGCTTTTCAGGATCTGGTGCTATACCATCTTTTGAAATCACATGTCCCAACACTTTTAGAGTGTGCTCCAAGAATGAGCATTTTGACCACTTTAGTTTCAAACCAGCTTTCACAAGGCAACTCAGCACTAAGCGAAGACGTTCCAAGTGTTGTTGGAATGTTGCTGAGTAGATTATGACGTCATCCAGGTATATCAGACATGTTGTCCAGCGGAGTCCAGCCAAAATAATGTCCATGGCTCTCTGAAAAGTGCCTGGGGCATTAGTTAGACCAAACGGAAGAGTGCGAAATTGGTACAATCCATCTGCAGTGATGAAGGCTGTCTTCGGTCTATCACTGCTAACCACTGGAACTTGATGGTATCCAGCTTGCAAATCCATGCTTAAGAAAAACGTAGCCCCTTCTAGCCGACTCAGTGTATCGGCTATACGTGGTAAGGGGTAGGAATCTTTAACTGTTACCGCATTGAGCTTGCGATAATCCACACAAAAACGCCAAGTGCCGTCTTTCTTCTTCACCAGGACCACTGGGGAAGACCAAGGACTGTCAGACGGTTCGATTACTCCTCGACGTAACATTCCTTCCACTTGATTTTGGACTACAGCTCTCTCTTTCCAAGCACTTTTGTAAGGGAGTTGATGTATTGGTGAAGCTGTTCCAGTATTAATGTCATGTTTGACCACTGCACAGTATCCCAAATCATCTTCATTTAGTGCAAAGCAATGGATAAATTGTTTAAGAACTTTTTGTGTTTCTTCTTTATCTTCTTTTGTTAGATCCGTTCCAATTCTTCCTTCTAGGTTTTCTAATAGTTGCTTTTCATCTCGATTCAAATCTTGTTCCTCAAATGAGGTGTCCAATGCTAGGATTTCTTGGCTTGTTTCTATTTCTTTTGTTTCGGGATGTTCTTCTAACGTCCCTAACGTAACTCCTTTTTCTAACCAAATTGTTTTCGGAGACAAGTTAGCAACAGGGATTTTTTCTAAATCTTTTTGTACCAATGCATGACCAGTGGATAGGCTACTAGTCGCTAGCAATGACTCTGAGGGTGTCACAATGCAGGAACCTTCCATCTTGCTGGAAACTGTTGTTGAAACTTGCTTGATTGAGTATGCTGGTATCTCTTGACAATCTCTTGTAACCAGTTTACTTTCTTTGACTTCTTCTGTTTGAATAAGCGAAATTTCAGCAAGTGGTGACTTTCCTGTCGTAAACGACAATTCTTGGGATTCATAATCAATGTGAATAGCTTGAAATTGTTGTAGGAAATCATTTCCTAGTAGTAGTTCAAAACCCGACATTGGCATGACTATCGCGTTTCCTTTGATAGTTTTACCCTTGTGGGTTACTACGATGTCAGCTGTACTCTGTGGGGACAGAGTATGGCCATTTACAAGGCGAATTTTCGGTCCACTCTGTGGTTTTTCCACGAACTCTGTTTTCTTCAATAATTCAGGAGAAATCACTGTCACTGCAGCTCCTGTATCAATCAACGCTATTGCAGGTTCTTTACCGCACTTCACTTTTTCTTTAATTAATCTTGCAGGGTTTAGATTCAAAATGTAGTCTTCTGGCCCATTTTTGTTTTCTTCTGGCAACACCAACTCTTGAACCATTGAGTTTATAGATGGATTCTCTTTTGAAGTTGTGCCTGTCCCAGCGTCCTTCGCTGGGCCCCTATACTGCTCAGATTCAGGGTTTCTGAAACAGTTTCGGGCAATGTGTCCTGCTTTTTTACAGTAAAAGCACTGTGGCTTACCGCTTGTCGTGCGTCCTTTAGGTTTAAACGGCCCTCTTGGTTTCGGTTGCTCTTGACTGCCTTGTTTAAACAACTTTTCACAAGTTTCTTGAATTACTTCACGCATTGTCTTTAAAAGATCCGCTTGTTGATCCGGATAGACCACCGAAAGGTTTGGAACTTGTTCAAACGACTTTTGTGGTTCCGCCATGGGATCCTTCCATCCTCTGGCTTCTGACATCATCGATGTCTCCGTATAGACTTTTGCCAGTTCTAAGAATTCTTCACACGTTTGTGGCTTCTGAGGATAGATTTTTCTAAAAAGTGCTGGTCGAAGGCCTCTAAACAAATGCTCTAGTCGGTGGACTTCCGACATGTTGGAGTCGACCAGTCTGCATAGATTAAGAATTTCGTAGTAGTATCTGGTGGTCGGTTCATCCACTCCTTGAGTTCTACTTCTTAGTCTAGTTTCTTGGAAAAGACCATAAGAATTAGGCTGAAATTCTTTCAAAAATACCGTACGTAGACCGGGAACTGCAGGTCTTGCTTGATTTTCTCCGGCAGCCGGCTGTGCTGCCACATCTTGCCAGTCGTTTGGCACTCTTGCACACAAGAACCAATTTCTTGCGGCATCATCCAAGTACATGCAAAAGTTATTTCTTTTGTCCGCATCGCCCCAACCGTTGTGGGTAGAGATAGTCTCGTAGCGCTCTAACCATTGACGAGCGTCTTCCGTTGGGCTACCTCGAAAAATAGGTGGACTTATAAACTTTCTCACAGCCGCCATGACTGTTTCTTGCAATTGTCTTGGAGGTCCAACAATGTGTTGTCCTATCGGAGGAACAACCGGGTGGGTGGGTTCTATTAAATCTTGTTCGGAGTCAGAACTTGATTCTGACTGTCTTGCAGGATTTTCAAACCCTCTCTGGCGAATCGTCTCTGAACCTGAGGTCGCCAAATCTTCTCTTGACGTAGAAATTTCAGAATCTTGTGCCTCGTTAGTCGCTGTGGTCTCGTTACCAGACAGCGCGGTGGGCAAGTCACGAAGCGGGTGCAATCGTCTACTTGGATCCCGGGGGCAACTAGGTAAACGTGAGCTATTCTTCTTCTGCATCGACTATCTTTAAAGCAGCACTAATTCGTTAACAACGGGTAACGAGCTGCATCTCCACCAATTGTCACACTGGACTTTACTTTGTTAATGAATTGTATTGAATTTAAAAGGGGAAAATACAAAACATAGCAAACATAAAGAATAACCACTTTTCTACTTAACTTCGAACGTGAAGAGAACTGTAGGAGAACTTGAAGGGAACTTAAGAACTTCAGAGCTGACAAGAACTAACTTAGGGCTAAAAATGTAGGGGTTTTTATACCCTTCGTGAAGAATATACGCCCCATCTCTAGGGTTACATGAATTCTTGGGATAACTATCTTTTACTACTTATTGGCGTGTTGCAGCATCCTTTTCAAGGGAAGCTGCATTGTACGCCATTCAAACGTTGGTTGTCACGTCTTTTCAGAAATGACAATCACGTCACTATTTCCCCTCGCGACAATATTGTAACGGACGATTGACGTCAGAGCCGTTTATTTGGAAATCAAAGAGAATTGACTACAGAATAACTAGGAATAAGGGAAACAAAGGTTTAAACAACTTTGATACGTAAGAGTAACTAAGACGAAGGACCCCGATCCAGCCGAGTGGTCTTCTTTTATACCTTCGTTGAGCGTTTTCTCCTGTTCTAGGGATTTAAGTAATTGGGTGATAACCTTCCTGTGACATTTAATAATCATTAGTTTATCTAACTCTCGGGAGTTAACCACGAGATAAATTCTATAGGTTGCATAACCCTACGACTGCTGTGCGTTACAATATTGTATTTAATAGAGTTCATTTAACAAACCACTATAAGACATACTACAGAAATATTTATTACTTATATCGCACATTATGTGGTCATAACCAACTTTTCCAATTGAACTAATGTTTTACTATTTCATACATCTTTCGTGATATACAGCTCTTACATATTCTAATTTTCTCTAATAATATTTTATTAAATGAACTCTATTAGATTCAAAATAATTCATGTTCCCCAGCAATTAAAATTAAAATAGGATAAGAGATAAAACATTTGTGAACCATTTAAATAATGAGTAAACGCCATCGGTTTTTGAAAAAGAGAAATGGATATAAGCCGGCGCTCTTACGCAATACATTGCCTACCAGATTGGAGGCTCATCGTTCCCCTTGGAACAAGGTAAATGAAATAGAACTATTTCTAAGGAGAAATAGGACTGATGCCGAGGAGAAATAGGACTGATGCCATGGAGAAATAGGACTGTCCTAAAAGTTTTTAAAAGTCAGTCCTATTTCTCCCAGTCCTATTTCTCAGGTAGAAAGTATTTAAATTTTGTTTGCAGCTAGGGAATTTTAATATCCGTCTTAGATAGAAAATCGCAGAAATTAACTAAGATAAGTTAAACAAATTTATTTCGACGGTTCTCATTTAATTTACAATTTTAAGGGTCTTTTTCCACATTCCGCGTGGAAAACTATGTTTTATCGCACCCTCCGCGCGGAAAAATTACAAGCAGACAGCATACCAAAAAACAATTGAATAACGCCTTGCGCGTTTAGCCCATAAGAAAAAGTGCATCTGCAACTATGTACTACTTAGTACATATGTAGTGAGACCATGTTGTCCCAGTCCAGCTCGTAGAAATGCCCGCTGTAATTGCCTGGCCACTCAGTTTTGCATCTGCCCGCCGACCCACTGACTGCCTGCAAAACTGTCTATAGTAGTTGGCAGTCGATCCACTCGTTGCATCTGCCCGTCCTCCATCCCACAGTATTTCCCGTCATGCCCTCTTAATTTCTTATTTTACATACCCGCTATCTCTAGCCGCCGGATTACCTACTGTAGCGCCCACCCGTTTTATGCTCAAATTTTTCAATGGACAGAAAAATTGCCTAAATCCACATTTCCACCCACATTTTAGTCTTCCATAACCCTATCCCACGGATTCAATACAGCAGGCGGAGTTCTGAACCCTTTTTCAGGTAGTCCCCCCCGCCAGCCAATCACAGCTAATGCACAGGGTGACGGACACACAAAACTCCTCCCCCAATTTGCTTGGTGCTTTATAGAGTATAGATACAATTTTACTATAATGGGTTAAAATAATAAGGCAGTTTGGCCATTCAGCACTTCACTCAAGTAGAGGAGAGAGAGCGTGGTGGGAACAAAAATTTTATAATAGCATATATTACATGTAAAAACATATATCCTAATTGTTATTAATAAAATTAATTGCATTTTACTAATTAATTAGTTTAAGCAGCGTAGCGTTGAGAATGTTGTAAAACAAAATTTTAAAAAATGTTGACAATGTGTACAAGCCTACAAGCAGACGATATTTATTAAAGTAGGAAATTTTAAGGGCTGTATTTGGCAATTTCTGGAATGGCTGGAACGATGTGGCCAAATTGCAGGAAAATGGTCGCGCATGCGATAAGTGGCAATTGAAACAAGACATGTAATGCAACAATCATCACAACATCGAAACAATGGTGGCGGTGAAACAGCAAAATTTTTTGAACTAAATCCCTGACATAGTTGAAATGCTAGAATTTTTGTTTCAATTGCCAAGCCTTCCAATTGTGCCTACCCTACTCTTAGATCATAACTCAATAGTATGGGCCCCATATGCAAAATTTTGGAATTCATACCCGTACATAACCTTAAGCTTGCCGAAGCCTTGGATTAACTCGGTGACCGACCAACCGCTTCGAACCCCCCCGAAGCTAATGATTGCAACCTTAAAATTTTTGGTAAGGCGATTAATAAAAGAAAATAATGTCGCGCTGTCGACTAAAGACTTTCGAAGAACTGAAGAAGTAAAAAAAATATTTTAACACTACTGTCAGCTTCAACAGTACAAACAAGACTGCTCTAAGTAAAATTGGCTAGTTCCCCACAATACAATCGAGTAGCCCAAGTCCAGCAGGATGGGATCCGATCACTATGCGTTCACACCATTCTCGTATATTGCCAGCCTCGTTCATATAACGCTGACCCATCTCGCCGGATGTGGCGTGATCGGTAGCCGGAGAAATAGGACCTGGAGAAATAGGACCTGGAGAAATAGGATCTCAAAATAGGACCTGGAGAAATAGGAACCGGAGAAATAGGACCCAATCTTCAAACATTTTTTGAAGGGTCCTATTTCTCCATCATAGGGTCCTATATCTCCTTGGTATTGGTCCTATTTCTCCAGCTTAAACAGGCCAAACATCGAACGAGCATTATTTGTCCGATATTTAGGAAGAAAACCGAACGGGTTATATTGGTTTCTGCACTTCAAACACCGTTATCAATATGACGTGTTTTCACTCCATCATAACTTTTGTTTTTCAATTAGTATTCGTAATGTTTTTGCATGATTATATGCTTTATCTATTGCTTTTTAGAGCTCATTTAATAGAAAAGTAATTTTGTTCACACAGTATTTGGATTTTTGCATTTGACATTTTCTTACTGGTGTTTTCAGGCCTACCATCACCCTCCCTTTACTAATGTCCTTAAGGAAAGAACTAGGCCTACATGGTAAGCACGAAAATTGAATGAGTTCCGTGGGGTTTTTGGTGGGTGCTAGGAACGAGATTTGTTATCATGAAGTCTAGTTCAGCATTACTAATATTTGATGAATTATGTATATAGGAATAATATTACAATCTTACACAAACTATCGTCTGAAGCAAGGACAAAAGAAAAAGACTACTATAATTCAATTTTGATTCAAATACCATTTATTTCTTTATCGCATTTTTAATTCCTTGGCATCCTAAGAGAAACAATATACCAGAATTCATTTAAATGCCATTCTTATCTCAAAAGAGATTTTTATAGAATCAATTCCGTGATAAAACAAAACCATTCTCCTAATTTACAACAGCAGGTAACAATTATGATTTGCAAAGGTATGTTCTTATTTTATAGCAACTTATCGTTTGACAGTTGTTCAATTCCATTTTCCGTCAAATTCAGGCATAACTATACACCTCTGTACAAAGTTCATTTTTTAATTGCGTTAGTCAGTGCATTTAACTTTTCTGAATATCATTGGAAAATGAATTACAAATACCTTGTGACTGAATGTGGATTTGGGAATGCCAAACATGCTGGCTACGCTTCGTTACGATCCGACAGCGGATATGTAGGTTGCGACCGCATTTTCAAGATCCTCTGTAGTGTAAGCCATCTTTGAAACAGAAAAATGAAAAGCTCATTTAAAAATTTTTTTCTTCGTCAGCATATGTTTACTGGTTAGGTAGTTTCCTAGCCTTTTATCAAAAACTATTAAGATTTAACCATTGTCTAGGATTGAACTTCAGTCTTTACGATCGTAAGGATAGATATTCGCAAACAATGTCCCGAATTAGAGCTTTAACGTAAAGCACAAACAAATGGGACTATGACTGGAAGGGGAAAACAGTTTTAGAAATGTTTTTACTTAAACATAATAATTTATAAGTAAATTTCTATTACGAAAAGTAAAAAGACCATGAAAAAAGATGAAAAATCACTGGAATTTCTGAAAAATCTAGAAAAAAAATTGTGTCCCAATAAGGTACAACAGTTTCCTTGTTGCTGACTCTCGTGCAAAGAGTTGCAACAGAGAGAGATGAGAGATGATGAAGAGGGCAAATGAAAATGACGATGAGAGATGTAGATTCGAAATATTAGCAGGAGGGGGCGCCGAACTAAAACACAATTCTAGATAACTGTGAGTCATGCGCTCACCCCTCCGAATACCAAGAATTTATTGGTTAACCCCTCTAACTAAGAAACGTTGTAATGTAACTGTATGTACGCGCTAGTATAAAAACTGACCGTTTTTAAGATTAAACATGGCAGTCTTCTTCAGGTTATCGAGAACATCGGAACTAACTTTCATCTGTAATTTTCTACTATTTTCTATGGTAAATAAAGGACCTTCTCTTGTGTTCCTTTTTGTTATTATTATTTGAACCGAATTGATTTTTATCGACCCACGGTTCGCCAAAGCCTCAATAAATTGGAAACGCTACCCGTTACCGAAATCACAGTGAAGCATTGCCACCCAGCTTCACAAGAGATGAAAAAAGAAACGCTGTATTTCGAGACTTAGAGGAGGGACAACAAAAACCGAACGCTTGATTAAGACAGGAGGGGACAAAAAAAACTGAGTTGAGACTTAAGTGAGACTGCGCAAAAACGGCTAGACAACTTGTTTAGACGACTGTCTGGGTCGGAACTTATATGAATACTGCCAAAACTGAATTGGGGTGTAACAAAAAAGACGACTCCCCACCCCCCCCCCCCCAAAACAAGCAGACAAAGGAAACTGAAAAATGACACACAATAACTGCGTAGGCCCGTGCCCCCTAGAGCCCTACCCGCGAGGGCAGCACCGTAGATGACAGCGGGACCCACCGTGACAACAGGTGCACGTACAACATAACAACAAAAAAAAACACAAATGTGAAGTCTTCATTCGGCAACGAAACACTTGCAATGAAGGGCCATCCTTAATGAGTGGGAAGATTGTTGGTCACCTTCTTCGGTGCACACAAGATCTGATGGTGATCTTGTGTTTTGCACAACGTACAACGTCGGGGATGGGTGCAATCAGCAATCTTTGTGTGCCCGGCGACGGAGGTTGGAACAAACAACCGAAACACCGTCGCTGGGCAAAGAGAAGTTCTAGTCTATCCTGGTTTGTAAGGAGCATGAATTCCTCACACTCCGTGATCTTCCTTTTGCAGGGGTTCGGTCCCGACACGTGTGATTTTAAAAAACACGGGATGTTAGGTGTATGTAGCGGGACGAAGAACGTGGGACGACTTGGAGTGGCGACCGGCGTGGGTGGCCGAGCATCGGCCTCCGTCTCCCGAGCTTTACGTAAAAGAGACCCGATGTATTTGCTCATCAGGGTCTCTCGCTCGGCTCGGAAGTGACCGTGGACGTCGACTAGATCCTCGGCAAGTTTTGCTATTTCCTTGTAGAGGTCTAGGATGGCCCGTTGGTAGGAGTACACTTTGTCGACGATTTCCTTTTTGGCACTCAACATGTTGTCCATCGTGTCTTTGAGGTTGGCCGCGCACTCTTCCTCCCGCTCCCGACTCACTCTCAGTTTTTCTTTAACGGATGCTGCGGATGGCAATGGATTTTCAGCCATGTCTAACGTTGCACGTAGGAGTTCGCAGGGGGCACGTTCACTATGACGAAGTTAGGTCGACTGAATGCTGTCTGCTAGCATAGTAGGCTAAACAGTTTTTGTACTAAACAGCAAGCGACCTGACTTTTGCCCTTTGCCCTATATTTGAACTTGAATATAGGTGACGTTGAGCTTAGTGACTTCTCCACCAGAGTTTGAGTTGCGATTTTCCTACGTTGTTTACATTTGTGTGTTGACATTACATGATTTTACTTATTACATTTACAATTTGAGTTTTACAAGGGGAGCTACTGATTGTAGCTCCATTAGAAACAGTGTTTACATTTTTACAATACTGAAATAGAACGTTTACGCTGTGGAAGATTCCGTTTTTTCTTCCTTTGCGTAAACTTGTTGTTCTTTTGCCGCAACCATGATACATAATTTGGCCACCGGTCGAATACATGGTTGCTAACCTTTACTACTCGAACAACATTATCCGTAGTACTGGGAATAACTTCGAGCACTCTTCCCATTGGCCACTACCCACGCAAGGTATTCGGTTCGATTATCAACACCAGATCTCCCACGGTGACGTTAGGACTATTTTCTTGCCATTTCCTTCTTTCTGTTAAGTATGGAACATATTCACGTAGCCATCTGTTCCAAAAGTGTTGAAGGATGGCTTGACTTGCAGAAACTGCTTGTTGGTTACGTTCATATCTTCCATGTCGGCCAACTGTAGGGGCAAATACGGCCGAGCTCCACCGTATAGAAAGTGATTTGGCGTTAAGCGATCCGGGTCTTCTGGATCCATACTCAGATGAGTTAACAGCCGGGCGTTTAACAAAGCTGCCACTTCAGCGATTACGGTTCGTAGCACTTGGCCCGTGACTAGGCAATTACCGATGCTGGTTTTCATTGCCCGCATGCAGGACTGACCGATCCTTTCCCAAACACCACCGAAGTGGGGTCTATAGGGTGGAGAAAAGTGCAACTCTATTTGTTGGCAAGCCATTAACGTCTGAAATTCTTCGTGTTTACTGACGAGTTCTTCCAAGGCTTGCCGTAACTCCTGCTCGGCGGCATTAAAGTTTGTCCCGTTGTTGCTGTAAACGACCTTCGGTTTTCCACGCAGGCTAACAAACCGAGAGAAACATAGCAGAAACTCCTCCATACTAAGTCCGTTGGCTACCTCCATGTGAACTGCTCGTGTCGTCAAACACGTGAATAGGCTTACCCAACGTTTTTCATGTCTTCTTCCCCTTCCACCAACTCGTACGGTCAAGGGACCAAAGTAATCGATCCCTGTGTACGTGAACGCGGGCAGATGAGACGTTAAACGATGTACTGGAAGGGAAGCCATCAACGGCGGGCTAGGCTTCGCCGACGTGCGCTTGCAAGGCCAGCAATTGTTGATTACGGATTTTACCACTTTACGTCCAGAAAGTATCCAATAGCGAGAACGGAGGTCCGTCAGCAATGTCTCTGTCTTGACGTGCATACTTCTAACGTGATAATCCCATATTATCTTTCTTGTTAAGAGCTGAGTCGCTGGTAGGAGTATGGGGTGTTTGGCTGCACAGTCTATTGGCGCGTGAAGTATACGTCCGCCTATTCGCAGCTGTCCGGCTTCATCCAAGAAAGGCATGAATGTACGAAGCTCCGATCTGAGTGGTAATTGTAGATTCTTGTGAAGGGCGTAGAATTCTTCAGTAAAGGCCAATTCCTGCGCACGAATGATGCATTTTGTCATCGGCGTTACCATTTCTTCTACTGTTAACTCTCCGACCATGGGTTTTTCTTCACGTACTCTTGCTCTAGCGTTGTTGGCAAATCTTAGACTCCAAGCCATCACTCGTTGGAGTCAACAGGCTGGAAAAACGTCCGACACACCGATCGATGGCGTGGTTTTCATCTTCCGTTTTGACTGCCAAGACGCGGATCACGTTTATATCCCGTTCTTCAGGCTCTGTAATTTCTTCCCAGATATACCATTCTGAGGGGTCTAGGTTCAGGAACGAAGGTCCTCGATGGAAGTAGACCAACTCGTTGACATCCTTTGGGTCGATACCCCTACTGCAGAGGTCCGCTGGGTTTGAGTCTCCAGGAACATGACGCCACTGTCGACGACCTGTGTTCCGGAGTATTTTTTCCGATGCGGTTGTTCACGAAGACTTCGAATCGACAGGTTTTGGAATGGATCCACCGCAACACCGTTTGTGAGTCCGAGTGGAACCTCACTTGGCGTAAGTCGATTTCTAGTTCAAGACAAATGGTGAGGGCGATGTTGAGACCTTCTACTGCCGCTTGTAGCTCTAGACGTGGAGCCGTGAGATCTTTCACCGGCGTGACGTGTGTTTTCGACATAACGCAAGACACGTTGATGGACTGGTCTTCGAATACAGTGCGGAAATAGGCCACTGCTCCGTACCCTTTGGAGCTTGCATCCGTGAAGACGTGGAGGTGCTGTTGAGTCCAACGTCCTCGTTTGAAACGGAAGCATCTCGGAACTGACAGATACTCCAAATTTTCCAGATGGTCGTACCAACAATAGAAACGTTGGCTCAGTGTTTCAGGCAAAACGTCGTCCCAACCAATCCGTTTTTCGTTTGTCCAGATGTCTTGGAGTAAGGACTTCATTATGAAGATAACCGGTGCGACTAGTCCCAGCGAGTCATAGACACTAGAGATGATGCTTAGGAAGGCTCGCTTCGTGAGGGTCACGTTGTTCTGCGGCTTCCGAATCTTGAACGTCAGCATATCTCGTTCGCTGTCCCACATTACTCCAAGGGTTCTTTCGACGGGGAGCTTCTCCAAGTCCAGATCCAGGGTTGGTGACGCGAGGCCTAACTCTCGTAACGCGGCTATCACCGTTCTCGATGACGACGTCCATTTTGTCAAACTGAAACCACTTAACTGGAGAAGAGACTTCATTTGGCGGGACCGTTTGATGACCTCGTTTTCAGAGTCAAAAGAATTGAGATAATTGTCAACGTAGAAATTCCGTCGAACACTATCAGCTATGTCTGGGAACCGGTTCCGGTGATCATCGGCCGTTCTGTTGAGGGCAAAAATACAGCTCGTTGGCGATGATATTGCTCCAAATACGTGAACGGTCATCTGGTACGTTAAAGGAGCTGAAATACTCCCAGGCGTCCGGTAGAGAAATCGGAATGCTGCCTGGTCTTCTTCGGGGACTTTCACTTGGTGAAACATTTTCTCGATGTCTGCTCCGACAGGTACGAGGTTACGGCGGAAGCGGATGAGTACACCTAGCAAGCTAACGAGTAGGTTAGAACCCCGAAGCAGGTTTTGGTTTATCGATGTGCCACCAAACTCAGCAGCTCCATCGAATACAACACGAACTTTGGTCATTGAGCTGGATGGGCTCACGACCCCGTGGTGTGGTAGATACCACGTCTTGTTAGTCTCCGTCCGGGCTTCTTGAGTCGTGAGGAGTCGGGCATGTTTCAAACCGATGTACTCCTTGACCACTGCATCGTATCTTTGGGCAAACTCAGCGTCTCGATGAAAACGTCGTTCGAGAGCGTAGAGCCTCTTCAATGCAGAAACCCGATTGTTTGGGAGATTTACGTCGTCGGCTTCCACATTAAGCCGACTTGATACTGGTTACCAATAGGTTTTACGGAAGATTCGAGGATGCGTTTTCCACGTAGATCATCCTCAGATAGAACGGGTGGTTCTATTCTACTTCGTTGGCCTCAAGTTGCCAGAACTTCTTCACCAGCTCGTTTAGGTCTTCGGGACGTTCCACGGTGACCAGATAAGCGATGAACGGGCGTCCGTCTTGTGGCAGGCCCGTTTGTCCACCCAAACACCAACCAAACGGCGTCTTGAAGGCGACGGGCCCAGTCGTTCCAGCCGGCGGCTTGATGGAAGCTACATGATCATGGGCATCTGCAACGTCGATTCCTATAAGCACGGTCACGTCCTCTTCTTGAACGGTCGGAACGGAGCTACCACGTAGATGCGTCCATGACTCCAACTGTCGATGGTCGATCGGCGTATTCGGCGTCACCTTCAAATTGTCGACGGCGTAAGCGTGCTTGACTTCAAACTGGCTTTGACCATCACGAGACGTTAAGGCGAAGTTTACTACGGAAGCCATAACGTTAGACGTGGCTCCGTCATACGAGACAACGTTGATGCGTTTAGACGGCCCAACGAGTCCCAACTTCTTTACTACGTCGCTCCTAATCAGCGTGGTGTCGCTTCCGGTATCCAGGAAACCGAAAATGTCGACCCATGTTTCACCAGCTCTAACACGAACCGGTACAATCTTGAAATGTACGCGTCGTTTTACTGTTTCCAGATGGGTCAAGGTCCCAAGGAAAGCTGTCGATGGTGACGCTGATGGGGCAGGTTGATCCGCTAGCCTCCTCAATGGGATGAATTCGGATCCGTGAAGCAAGGTGTGGTGTCGGGTTCCAGTACATCCAGCAATAGTACAGCTGACGTCCCTGGGACATTCCTTGCGTTCGTGTTTTCCCGTAGGATATAACAAACAACTTCCGGACTTGAATACTTTCTCAGCCCTTTTTGTGGGCGTGAGAGACATGAAGACGGTGCAGGGTGAGAGGTGATGGCTCCTGCTGTTACATACAAAGCATTTCCACCGTTCCGTCTTCTCGGCTTGCATCTTCCCCGATGTTGATCGGCCCCTTGGAGGCATGGTTGCTGAAGATGATGACGCCGATGATCTCGAGCATTCCATCGTCGATACGTGTCCAATGGTCGACGTGTGTGGGAAGCTGGGTCTCTTGACATGCTTCCTTTCGTCGAACTTTACACCTTTGGACGTCGAAGTGGGTAAAAGACTCGAATACATTTTTTCCATGTTGTTTGCTCATGGATTTCAACGTTACCAAGTCGTCTAGGTCTAGAACATTCAGTTCTACGCCTGTCATTTTTCGTTTTTCGTTCCACTTATCCTTGAAGTACGGCGTCAGTTTTGCTTCAAGGGCCATTAACGTGGTACGGGCTGTAGCTCATGGGTGTACTTCGATTTTGAGAGCGTGGCTACAGCTCCGTGAAGACGGTTTGCGAAATTCTTGATACAAGGCCGATTACTCTTCATACAAGGCCTGGAATTTGGCCTTGAATCGCGCGTAATTCTTCGGGTTGCCGTCAAATAGCTGGATCTCGAAGTTCGGAGGTTGTAGACGACTGCAACAGCTGCTGTGGGGTCGATTGGCTTGACTGTGGGTATGTGAACGTTCAGAACGCTCATCTTCGTCGTGATCTGTAGGGTCGCAACTGGACGTCATCGTGGCCATGGCAACTCGCCGCGGGTCTCGTGGAGATGCATAGGCGGCGATCAATCTTCTACGATGTCGGACTGCATCTTCCATCGTTCGGAGGGGTGAAAGGGTGGAAACGTCTTGACGAGTTGGTAAGCCTTGTGATCGCTCGGGAGGTAGTTGATCTTGAATGGTTCGCGGTTGAACTTTCATTACGTCTACTTCCGTTCGAAGGTCTTCGATTTTGGCGTTTAATTCCACCTTGACTGTATCAATTTTCTGATCTAACCCGTCTAACGTGTGGTGTGCTTCTCTGACTAGCGTGTTGTTGGTCGCTATGTCTTGGGACGTGACTCTTGAACTATCAATGAGTTTACTCAGCTGTTCACTCATGCTCCTTAACGCCTTGTTGATGGTTTCTGTGATGGAAGTTGTATTTGCTTCAATCTGAGACCTTGCCGTTTCCAACTTCAATTCCAGCTTTAGCATCTGTGCTTCTGTCTCCAACTCCCCTTGGGTTGATTGTCGGAGAAGGCTGGCTGGTTTAACGTTGGTACGTCTCTTTTCGGATAACGTGGTACTGCATGTGATGTCCGAGGCTGATGTCCCGATCGAGCTGACGGATTGATTCGAGGAAGTGGCGTAGCGACTTGCGAATTTGATAATTTCAATGTGATCAGTTTTGAAGTCTACTTCCCACTTGTCACATGCTTGACGTTGCTGCTCAGTGAGACCGGATATACTTTCTGTATATTGGTTGTGAATTGCTTTGACTTCGTCATATGTACGAATCAATTCGTCACACCATGCTGATACTTGCAGCTTCTTTAGTCTGATGACTCCCATCTTGTGGTTTTCCACTGCCTTTCTGAGTTGTGTCGTTAACTTCGTGTGGGCCGCTTTTCTATTCCCACGTTTCTTCTTGAGATCGTTTTCGGGAAATAATGGCCTCTCACTCTTCTGCCGTTCAGGTTTCGATGCGTCTACCATTTGGTTCTGGCCGTCCATGTCCATATTTTCGGCTTTGGGCACGGCTTCACCCATGACGTAGAAACTTTATTTTAGGCTGATAGAGTCACACTTAACGGATGTCGATGATTCACGTAGATACACCATCTTCAAGTCAGATGGCAAACGCGTGGTGGACAGGTGGGTGCCTTCAGTCTGGCTAGACGTCTGCCAAAATTGTTACAGGGAGAATACCCGACAATTTTCAAATCAAGCGAGGGTTTTACAGACGGAGACTGGAAAATGCACGAGTTCGGTAAATCTCGGGTTTCGGCACCATTTGTTGCTGACTCTCGTGCAAAGAGTTGCAACAGAGAGAGATGAGAGATGATGATGAGAGCGAATGAAAATGACGATGAGAGATGCAAAAAGAAACGCTGTATTTCAAGACTTAGAGGAGGGACAACAAAAACCGAACGCTTGATTGAGACAGAAGGGGACAAAAAAAACTGAGTTGAGACTTAAATGAGACTGCGCAAAAACGGCTAGACAACTTGTTTAGACGACTGTCTGGGTCGGAACTTATATGATTACTGCCAAAACTGTATTGGGGTGTAACAAAAAAGACGACTCCCCACCCCCCAAAACAAACAGACAAAGAAAATTGAAAAATGGCACACAATAGCTGCGAAGTCCCGTGCCCCCTACAGCCCTGCCCGTGAGGGCAGCACCGTAGGTGACATTCCTAAAAAATTTTTGTTTAATACCTAATAAGATGAAACAAAAAATACCAAACTCCTCAACGTATTTTTTGCTATTTCTATCAAAAGGATGCAAAAAACGTATAAATATCCCACATCAATCGGTTTATTTTTGAATTCGGCATCAATTGATGTAAAATTCTTGAAAATACTTTATTTATTTTTTTTTTTTCGAAAATATCTGTGTCCAAAATTAGCGTCGGCTGTCCGGAATTAGCAGGAATGGTTTTTTTTCTTATTGTTAACATTGGCATAAAACTAGTATTTAATGGGACAGAAATGCACTTAATTTGTAGTTCTTAACTTTCTCTATTGTTTGATACGATTAGTTAATGGGTTTCTTCAATTTTATCCATATATTATTTTACATACATAACACCATATATATTTCCTGTGTCGTCTAGGTGTCAGCTAATAAGAAATACAATGTATACGTTTTTCGCCCGCAAGCAATACGCACAGATTTCAATTACCGTTTTGTCGAGTATTGTTACGTTTTATAATTTGCCCTTTGGAAAATTGCGTAACCCCCCTTTTAGTTTATAATTCTCCTATAAGATGTCGCAATAGAACCACTATCGGTACACGATTCGTGAAGCGAAGATACGTACATATTTTGTCCCAATTAGCAGAAGACTGGCCTTTGTGTCCCAATTCGGGCTATTACCCTATATCATGCAGGACAGGCTTGCCGGAGCGCGCACAAAATTTGAGCGAATTTGCGCTCCGCTTAAATTTTTAAGCGGCCGAACCGCTTAACGGCAGTTGAGCGTGGTTGCCGCTACGCTCCCAAAAAATGTGCGGTGAGTGCCCGCTCACACACCACGAAAAGCAGCGCCACTAACGGTCGAACTGATAACTATCTTCTAATTGACAACATTTTTGCAGTCGACGCTTTCAAAAACTACTAGTCATGCACAAGTAAGTATCGTTCCCTAGGCAACCATCGTATAGATAGCAGACAGCAGAGGGCAGAAGGCAAAATGTGCGATAGGGCAAATTTTGAGCGCTGCACCTCTTAACTACCAATTGAGCGGTTCACCAATCACGCTCAATTGTCTTTGAGTGGTGCGGCGAACCCGCTTAAAAATTTAAGCGGAACGGCAAGCGTGATGCAGGGCAACCATGACAAAGTTTTCGGTTACGTGGAAGTAACGGCTTGTATTAAAGACACAGGAAGCACGCAAACCAGATTGCTTTTGTGTGCCGTACTTCTCTGCTTTCAATACCTCATCATCATGCTGCTTACGGGAACGAAAAATGCAATTTGCACTTGTGGGGTGATGCAGTATTTAATTTCTTGAAACGTGGCACAGATGGCAAAAAAAAGATGCAGATGGACTCATAAATCCGAGTTGCTCATGCTGTCCATTTGTGTCACCGGTGGACCCGAATAGCGTTCTACGAATATTTAATTTCCTTGATTCTGTATGAGAAACGGCCAAGGTCATACCTTAATCAGATTCGAGCTCCCTGATTTCAGTCATACACCTGCTCAGGACCGCGTTGTAACCATCAAACTTTTCCATCCCAATGGTTTTAATAACAGCAAATGTGAAGATATTACTCAGCTTTGAATTTTGCTCGTTTGGAAGGTTTAAAACAGAAAAAACAAAAGAGCAAATTGAGCCGTTTCTGTGACACTTGGAGCCTAAAGGTCACAAGGTTCGCAAATCTATTTTCCTTATTGTACATCAGTAAAAAATTCCGAAATTCATTAGCAATAGCGTCTAATACCACTTGAGCTGCATGGTGCTTCACTTTAAGCCGCAGCATCATACTTTCAACGCTATTCCTAATTGATTGTTCATTATCTAAGCTCAATAGCGCTTTCCTCAGGAAGGAAAGGCTCAGGAAAAAGTCTCCTCGACAGGAAGTAAATTATAAGTATTTGCTGGCGATGAGTTTGTTGATGCCGGAACTTGGTTTTCATAAAAAATAGCGCCTTGATAGATGGCATCAGAGTTACTTGCTTCATCTGCTACATCGCTGTCCTTCTGGGGAATGCTTGAGCCCTGCCTAAGCTGCAAAAGAAAACTGCCGAAAGAATTACACTTGGCAGTGCATCCACCTTGTCTGCACGTAATATTATATTGTTACGTTTCAGTCCGATTGACCATCTTTATTACTTAAACTATAATATAAGTAATAACAGGTTAATTAGATGGGGCTTCAAAAGCATTTAATGCCGGGCCTGGCCCAGGGGTCCGGCTTTGTCGTTTCCCGACCGTTGAACATCGTTCAAAGGACATTCATTGCGCATATGGCCGGTATTGTTACATTTAAAGCACCGCCGCTCTCCATTGAGCATGTTTCCAGGCCGTCGATATTATTGATTGGAAGTTTTATAGGGTGAGCTTCTTGCATTTTTGTT
Organism: Daphnia carinata; assembly: GCF_022539665.2. Classification (NCBI taxonomy): domain Eukaryota; kingdom Metazoa; phylum Arthropoda; class Branchiopoda; order Diplostraca; family Daphniidae; genus Daphnia; species Daphnia carinata. The sequence continues at coordinate 7,173,088 of NC_081335.1, read as the reverse complement.
TAGCCGAATTTTCAGTTCTGTCAGTTCTTGAACTTGTTCGTCTAAACGAATCCCTAACGAGATTACATCTGACTCTTTTACAGCAGTGTGAACTGCGTTTGCTGCTAGGGCTCCATAATTCTGGATGAAAGCGATGACTGTGTTTGGAGGGTTTTGTAACAGTAAAACACGAAATTGCTGGAAGAAAATTCCCTGAATTAGATACGGAACGAAATCAGCTTTTGTCATCGGGTAAGGGCAATGACGGCGAAGTTTGGCCTTCGACAGGGCATACTGAGGAACGGATTCATCATTTTGTTGGACATGTGCTGTTACTAGTTTTTCCCACTCAGTAAAGTTGTAACGTTTCCGAAAAACAGCGAATAGAGTAGTTGACCAGCCACTCCGATCTGAAGGAACTTCCGTTTCATTTTGCCAGCGCCACTCTGCAGCAATTCCTCGTTAAGCTCCCTTTGCTAATCGAAGTTTTCGATTGTCATCCCATTGTCCCGCCACCGCTTCCCGGTTAACTACTTCAATGAAATCGAGCACATCTTCATTTTTCGCGCTGTACGTTGAGAGACATGGATTGTCGTTTTGTTCGCGCAAACGATTTTAATCTTTCATTTGTTGTTGTAAAATCTGTTGAGTTCTCACAATTTCTGTTAACATATTCATTTGTTCTTCGGTAGTCATTTTTTTAAGGAGATAGGAGTGATAACAATAACTGAAGAGCTAGAGAAAAAATGAGAAAGAGAAAACGCACGATGATAATAACTACAAGACAATCAATTAGACTGAAATTGTTCAGTTCGGGTAGTCGGATAAGTACGACTCTTCAAAGACCCGATCCCACTTCCGGACACCATTGTTACGTTTCAGTCCGATTGATCATCTTTATTACTTAAAATATAAGTTTAAAGAACAAATGGCGAGCATGATCGGACGTCTTGACCAACGTCCTGCTGTGTCAACCTTGGTTTCCAGTACCACGAACAGGTACAACCAAGAAACAATACCCAGATCGTCCGTACATACCACATAAATACCCGGACGATCTGTACACTAATAGAACACTACATGATTCACTAGACCGTCCGTCCCAACGACATAAATACCCGGACAGTCTGAACACTAACACAATACAATAGAATAAGAATAACAATAGAATATAGTATTAACCTTTAAGATTGAGGTCTTCTTTGGGACATCCAGTCTTCACACTACACTACAATGGACTAACTATTCCCCTAAGTCTTCAACAATTCCTCTCTCTCTTTCCCTCGATACTGTAAAGTTCCTTTATACCTCGTGTATTACAGTGGATTTGCCGAAACAATTCCGATTTTACAAGGTACAAACATGCTGTATTTATACTACTAACAAACACACAAAATGAAGGTAAAATGGGCGGGGATACGTTCACTTTCACTTGTGAAACGCTTGAGGGATGAAAAGGGTGTGGCTGTCTTTGGATAGCCTTTGGGCTTGTTACATTCCTTCCCCTCTTCGATGAGAAAAATTGGTCCTCCAATATGTATTCTGTCACCGGCTACAGTTTACAGTTGAATAATAAAAAACTGGTTCCTTCACCTAAAATTTATAAGGATTGATTCTCCCATTTTCGTTTTCCATCACCGTCTACAATTGTTTCTACGGTAGAATAATAAAAAACTTTTCCTTCACCGTTTTTTTTTTATTTTTGTTTTTCTTCAGGTTTTCTCGCGGATTTTCTTTTCTCGTCATGGCCTTCTCGTTTTCCTCGCGGCGTTGTTGAAGTTAGCCTTTTCTTCCAGTCTTAGTCAGGCGATTACTGTTATGTTTTGTTTCTCCCTTTGGAAAATGGCTCGCGCTCCATTACTGCGTGTATGTGCTTCAGCTGTGTTTCCATTGGTGTTTTTTACTCCGGTGTCTGCTCCGTGTAGCAGTAATAGCTCAATCATGTTGAGTTGATTGAAACTGCCGGCTCTATGTAAGGCAGTTTCACCTGAGTCATCTTGTTGATCGATGTTGATAAGTCTTTTTGTGCACACTAGTGTTGCCAGGTCTTCTAGGCCATATTCGGCTAGATAATGTAAAATGGTTAAGTTGCCTGGTGTTGTAATGTTGATGTTAGTCGGTGTCCAAATCAATTTCGCACATTCTTCGTTTTTGTGTGAAATCGCCAACATTAAGGGGGTTTCTCCGTTATAGCTGCGAGCTGTAAATTCGCAATTGTTATGTTTCAAGATTCTTATTAACAGTAGATCATTTTCGGCTGCTGCGATGTGGCCAATTGTTTTTTCGTGATAGAGTATCTCTGGGTCTGCTCCGAAGGATAGTAAAAGATCGGTAATGTCATACCTACATCTTCGTACGCTTGTGTGAAGTAGTGTCTGCTCGTTTTCGAATCTTTTATTGAGAAATGTTGCTCTCTTTGGTCTTGGCCAACCATGTTGCATTTCGAACTCGTTTTGAATGCATCTTCTTATTACCTGCATCGGGGCTTCCATCATTGATAACGAAAGTGTTCCGTTTTCTAAGTCTATCGTAGCTTGCCTTTTCAGATTGATTATTTCTGCTCGTTCTGTTGGTATGGGTGCTATTGTCTTCATCCGACAGTTCTTGCATGATTCCGTTTCCCTCTGTTGGTCATTCGGCCTGCTCCGTTTTTGGGGCGATTCACATCGGAGGTCGGTGTTACTCTTATTTTCCAATATAAATTCGGCATTGTGGGGCGGGTCATATTGGAGGTCGGTGTCACTGTTATTTTCCAATATAAATTCGGCACTGTGGGTACTTTCCATATCGGGTTCTATTTCACTATATGCATTTAACTCCTCGGTGTCGTCGTCACTTGATTCACTGCTTTCTTTCCTTTTTCTCTCTAGTTCGGAAAAATCGTTCTTTTCGGTTTTGATTCCGTTCCATTCTACGTTTTTCACTATTTGCCTGTTTACATCCGCACTTTTCGCACTTTCTTTTTCTCTGTACTCTTGCTGGATATTCTCACTTTCAGTATCACTAATGATTATTAACTCGTGTTCCTTTTGGTCCTGTGGGATGATGATTACGTCCATTGCGTTATCCTGATTGGTGTTGTTGTTTGCCATTTTGAGAGGAATGGTTTATTTGTGATGACACTTTGCTTTGTGGAACTTTGTCGGAGTTATGTCGTTGAGACACTGGGAAGAGGTTAGTTATTGTATTTTGGAAAATCTTTCTTTTTCAGAGTTTTTCATAAATTCTTGTTCCCCTCTTCTTAGTTTGAAAACAGGTACCGTTTGATTTTGAACTTTCTATTTTCCTTTTTTTTTAGTCATTGTCTTTTTCTTATAGGGGTTCTTGTGCTTTTTATTTATCTTTGTGAGTTAGTTGCTGTCGTTCTCTGTTACATTACACTGCTGCATCTGTTGTTCTGTTTGTTTCTCCGGTGATTTTGTTATTGACTTTTGATTTTGTTTTTAGTCGAGAATAAAAATGTTATTTGGGTTTGTAATTATGTTTGCTTTGTCTATCATAAAGGTTTAATGTTTTCTGTTTTTGTTTTTGTTTTTTTTTGAATTTTTAGTTAATGTTAGTTGGGAATACAAAATTGTTATTTGAGTTTGCTTCTCCTTTTTGTTTTACTCTAAAGTTACGAGTACGGGATATATATATTTAAAGAAATTAAGAATCAACTTAATTGGTTGAAAATGCTGATAAGTGCGTTATTTACTGGGGGCTGCTAATTTATTCTGTTATTAATTAAATTTGTCAAGGGCTATGTTTAGTGGCTACTTTTAATTTCAATGACCTTGGGACTTTTACTTTCTGGCTGAATTACTACTGTCTATTTCTGACATGCAACGACATAGGTCTTCCCAAACCATGCCGTACCCAAAGACATAAGTACATGTTGTGTGTTTTCTTGTGCATCTTTTGGGTGTGCCGGCTTCTTTGATTGATGGGTAGAATAACGAGTTTGGTGCGCTTGGTCGTGGAGGGCGCACTTGACTTTGTCTTTCCATTGTCAATTGTGTAGGGGCAGGTGTTCTTATGAACGGTTGTTCGATGGCTATTTCTGAATGATAATTCGTTTCTCGTGCCGGTATCATTGATGCAAGTTCGTGGTCTTCCTCTACGCCATCATCGTATCGGCTTGTAAACTTTCGGCGGATATGTTTTTTAATTTTTGAGATGGGGTTGCAAATGATAAAGATTCTTAAACATATGAAGAATAACACAAATCCAATCGCTGAAAGGCCTATTATTTTCAATTTGTCGAACCATGAATACATGTGGCCTATTTGATTATCTTGTTCTTCTGACATCACTATATCTCCAACAGAATTGGAATTTCCTTCTTGCATTCTGCCAACTAGGTCATTTAGGATGTTTAATTGCTCCATTTCCATTATCTCGTGTGCTGGATGACTTTTCAGCGAGAAATCGAAATCACTAAGGTGGAGTTCTTCAAATTCCGTAATGAGGTCTAGATTAGGCATGTGGATGATAGGTTTCTGTCGTATCCAATCTCCTGTTGTAGAGTTGTGTTCCCAGGTGTGTGGATTTCCATTCAAGTTCACTAACGGTGTTTTGCAAAAACAATCGGAAAATGGGTGAATTGACCATCCATCTATTCCGATCGTACAGTTTTTTCCTTCGTAAGTAAAGAACGGTTTAAATCCACATTTTGTCTCATTTGCTGATATAAATATTCTCTTGGCTTCGCATCGTTGAAGTGTCATTGCTTGACCGAAGCCTTGTAGTCTCGTGCAGATTGGTAAACCTACTGCTGCTGCGGCCAAAATTCCATTTGTTTGTGCTAAGATGACAGCTTGTGTTCTTTTGATGGCCGATAGTTGACAATACACATCTCGAATTTCTTTTGCGAGCTTGTTCTCGTGTTCTGTTTCAATACTGATTTTGTATTGGTCGTGCATTTTGCTTATTTCGTATTTAATCTTTTCGTTGAATTCCTCGATGTTTTTGGGGAGACCGCTTTCTATATTTTCAGTATTTGATGATTCTTCTGTTTTCTGGTCCATTAACAGGGACTCTGCTGGCGGTAAATTTTCAATATTGTCTTCTTCTATGGCCTGAACCTGTTTTTCTTCTGTTGTAGTCGTTGTTTCTGCTGTAGCTAATTGGGTCATCCTGGCTGTCTGTGTTGACGGTTGTGGGGTCGTCGAACTCTCTTTTACTGTCGTCGTACTTTTTTCTGAAGTCGAAGATATTTTTACAGTTTCGTAGGCCTAGTTGTAGTGGTCGGTTTAGTGCTTGTTGACGTGATCGTCGGTTTTGTAGTTGCTGAGGGTTTTGTTGAAGTTGACGTCATACTTGGCTTAGTTGTAATTTTATGCGTTGTTGTGATTTTGTTTGTTGCTGTGGTTATAATTGGCCTAATTGTAGTCGTAGTTTTTACCGTTGTTTTTGTCGTTGTTCCCAATGTTGTTTTTATTGTTGGCTTCGTAGTCGTCGTCGCGCTTGTCGTTGTGGATTTTTCTGTTGTGGGCGTGGCAGGGGCGGGGCCGATGTTTCATTCCTTTCTGATTGGTTGTTCACTTCTCTTTGCATCAGTGGTGGAATGTATGGGAGGTTTTTCCCGTCCAATGGGTGTTGAGTGTGTAGTGCAATGATGACTGTCGCTGAAAGCGTTTTTGGCTGGTGGGGGTTCCGATATTCGAAGCTGAAATGTGGTTTTTGGCTGGAGCCGTGACAATGCCCCAGGCTCACTCGTCCTACTCTCTGTGTTAGACACTTTCTGTCTGATGAGGGTGAATGTAACCCTGTTCTATCTGTTGCCATGAGCTGTCCTGTGTGTTCGAATGTGCCCCAAATTGAGCTGGTTTTTGCGCATTCCTGGAGCACTAATATTGTCGTATTGGCTTTGATACATGTGTTTGTATTGAAAGGTCTGATTGTAAAATCAGATGTGTATTCAAAAGCTTGTCCTCTTTCCGTCGCTTTGCTACAGTTGGCTACCGTTGTTTGTGTTTGCACTAGTGGATCATTGCTGCTTACAAATTTTCTTAGTTCTTCTTGACATCGTGGCCACTGTTTGTCACATTCTTCCAACGTCATTTGTTTGTTTACTCCGTGGTGTGTTAGACATTTTTCATTCGGTGCTTTTCCATTCTTCAATAGTCCCCAGGCAATCATGTCCCAGATTATATTTCCGCTATCGTGATTAGTTTTTAAAATTCCTCCGAATAGTGGTGAATTAATCGTAGTTGTGATTGCCTTTCGTTGTTCTTGTTGAATTTCCTGCATTTCTGCCAACGTTGTGTCCTGGAAATTTTCTAGGATGTCTGGATTGGTATTTATAGTTTCGAAGATCCATTTTTGTGTTACGCTGTTCTTGTCCTCTCTGCACTCTGTTAGTATTATTGTTTGCTGGGATCCGAGTGTAATACAGAGGTTTGATTCTTGTGAAATTAATTGATAATTTTGTTGATCTAGGATCCATCTTGTAGAATATTCTGAACATTGTCCTACGATCATTTTGTTTGCTTCTCCTTCTGTAATACATCTATCGCCGTTCTGTACTCGGATTGTTTGGTCAACGATGTATTCAAATTCTGATCCTTGTAGAAGTGGATCATCGTTCTTGAGACGAAAGTGTGAGGTCAACTGGTTGCTTTCTTCGGGTTTGTATACTATGTACAGTACCTGCCGAAGGTTTCCGGACAGCCGAGAGCGGCTTATGGAAAAACCAGTTTTTCTTTTAACTCTTAAAAATATACTAATCATCGGACATAGATGATTCTGAAAATGAAGTTGTTCCTTAAGATTAGTTTTATACGTGATTTTTTGTGAATTTTTCTTTCACGGGAAAGGCCGTTTAAAATAGCTGGCAAAAGTTTCCGGACAGTCGAGAGGGCCAATAGTAAATGGGGCAACTTTGGCTCTCATGTACGCGACGATAAATGGGGCTACGAGGGAGTTTTTTGGGCTTAAAAAAAAGCATCATTTAAACTATAATCTAATATGGGATTTTGCATATCATGCCATATGCAGAATCACTCTAATTTTGAGTTAAAAACGGCAAATTTTTATTCCAAGGAAATTTGCGCTATCTTCCCATCCCGCATAGTTGCCGATTTTCCTATTCCTCTACATAAAAAATCGGAGCGGAAAATATTTTTTATATTTCTATATATCTATAGCGGCTTCTGCTGCCGCCGTAGCGACCTTGAATATTTTCCGCTGCGATTTAAAAAGTAGATAAGTCTACGAAACAACTATGTCCGATGATTAGTATATTTTTAAGAGTTAAAAGAAAAACCGGTTTTTCCATAAGCCGCTCTCGGCTGTCCGGAAACTTTCGGCATGTACTGTATATCGTTGCGTTGTAGTTTACGAATCGGTCTTTCTCCCCGATTCTGACTGATTGTGGATATCCCATTCTTATTGGTCCCCAGGCGTACGAAATGCTGTAAAGACGTTTTCCTGAGTCTTTAAGAGGAGTGTTGAGCAAGAATGTAACTTCCTGTTGAATGGATCGTTTCCGTTTGGTTAACTGGAGTTCCCTGTAGTCTTTGCACACCGATGTATCTAGGTGAGCATTCTGTAGACATGTATGTATAGTTGTTTTGAACATCTCGTACAGTTTTCTCGTAGTTTCGGTTGGAAAGATTAGGTATGTGAGCGGTATGCCCACAACTTTGTATCCTTGTGGTGTTATATCCCGATCTGGTTTGTTGAGGAATGAAATCTCGATCTGTCGATTGGTGTCGTAGAGACGGCTGGTGTTTTCGTGTTCTGGCATCCTTGGAAGTTCTAGGTATCCGTTTCCTTTAAACAACGTTTGCGTGTACGAATTGTTTGTTTTTCTATCGCCCCACACAATTGTATTCTGATTCTGGATGAAGTGTCCTTCTTGTTGTGTGGTGTTCAGAGGTCCGAACGGGCTTTCAATTGGGTCGTCTGGCTTTTCTTGTCGTAGCGTGATTCGTTCTGCAATACAGTTGAGGGTATGGTATTGTTTTATGGCATACCATTGCCCTTCGCCTGTTGGGGTAGCTGTGAAACTTAGTCCTGCTGGTCCGGTCTGCATGTTGTTATCGCCACACTTCTTGTCGTTTACCATTCTCCAGCATTCCAGTGGGGTAATTAATTTAGTTTCTTGTGAATATATTGTGTCGAAAGATCCGATCCAAAATGATCCAGTTATTTTCTTTGTTTTTATCCATTGCTTGCAGGTCCAGCCTTTCCAAGAAGCTGCTGGTTTCTGTGTCGTTTTTAAAGTGTACAACGTGGGTATTTTGGGTATGTGAGCTGTATCTGATTCTTTGTTGTTGCATTAATATGGTCCCTCTATATCTAAAATTCCTCCGGTCTTTACGTTCTTGCAGTCGCATACGGTTGAATAGATGGGATATGTGGATGGAATGATGGTGAGTAATTGGATGAGTAATAGTATCAGTTCCATCTGCGAAAAGAAAATTTGGACGTTTAGAATCTCGATACTTCGTAGCGTTGCCGTAAGTTGTATCGTGAATTCGTCATTCTAGTGCGTGCAGGATTATCTGGTATGGGACCGGGGATATTTGGTGCGATGATAATACAATTCTCCTCCTCTGCTGTTTGACGTATACGCGTTCTAGGGACAGGCCTTCTTTCGTTGTTACAGCAGTTTTTCCTTGGCCTTCCTGGTCCTCGTCGTACAGTTTCATTTCTTGGTTGGTGTGACGCACAAGATGATCTTTCTGTTCCTTGGTTTACCGGGACGTAGAGTTTTAGGCGGTTGACGTGTACTATCGATTTTAGTCTTGCATTGTCTGCGTTCTCAATCTCGTAAGTGAGATCTGAGAAATTTCTGATGATTTTAAATTGTCCATTCCATCTGTTGATGAATTTTCCGGCAGTTGGTGGAGCTTTCAGTAGCACAAAGTCACCGATGTTGTATTTGATTGCTTTTGTTCCTTTGTCGTAATATCTTTTTTGTTTTGTCTGTGCCCGAAATAGGTGTTCCTTCGCTAGTTGCTGAGCCTTCTTCCATTGATGTGAGTACATTACACTGGTGTCTTCGTATGTTTCGTACCGTCTATCTATTTTGATGTCGTTTTGGAGCACCGGTTGTCTCCCGAAGAATAGAAAGAATGGGTTTTGCTGCAGTGTTGATTGCTTCGCTGTGTTGTAGGCAAAGGTGACAAATGGTAGATATTTGTCCCAATTTTCTGGTTCGTCCGTTACGTAGCAAGCTAGCATGTCACATAGGGTTCTGTTAAATCGTTCTACTAATCCGTCTGTTCAGGGGTGGTATGCTGTTGTTCTGATTTGTCTGATTTTAAACAATTTGCAAATATCTTGGATTAAGCTCGACAGGAAGTTAGTCCCTTGATCTGTTAGGACGACTTCGGGGGATCCATATTTTGTATAAATATCATTAACCAAGATTGTAGCAATTGTTTGGGCAGTCTGGTCTCTCATTGGTACTGTAAAAACGAAACGACTGGCGTAATCTGATAGGACTAAAATATACTTATGTCCCTTTGCGCTTTCTTGAACGGGGCCCACAATATCCATCGCAAGTTTTTCCCACACCCTTTTGGCTGGGGGCATAGGTTGCAATGGGGCTTTACTTCCTCCCACAGCCTTGCGTTTTGCGCATTTAAGGCAATTTTTGATGTGTTCTGTTACGTTTTGTCGCATGTGTGGGAAGAAGTATTGCTCGCGAAGTCTGGCTACTGTTTTTTCGATTCCTAAATGTCCTGCCATCATGTGATCATGATTTGCTCGTAAAATTCCGCTGATTAACGGTACAGGGACTACTAATTTTCCTTGTCTATCTGTTAATAGACCTTTTTCATTGATTATAAAGCTGCTTGAGAATCTTTTATTTCTATTTTTCTGGCTATCTTCTTGTATTTTCATCATTAGTTTTTGACAATATTTATCTGCTTGCTGTAGTTCTATCCATCTGTCTTCTCTCCAAGACCTTTTACTTTCACTTCCAATTTCTCTTTCAAAACTTACGCTCTTCTTTTGAAGACTTTCCCTCTCAAAACTTTCGCTTTCTTTTTGAATACTTTCGTTTTCTTTCTCCAGCTGTTCTTGTTTCCTTAATCTTTCGATCCTTAGCTTTTCTTTTAAACTTTCACTTTCTTTTCGAATATTTTCAAGCTCTCTTATGACAGTTCCTCTTTCCATTGCCCTTGTTTCTACTCGTGCTATTGGCACTATGGGAATACGGCTTAGGGTGTCAGCATTTTGGTGCGACTTCCCAGGCCGGTACCCAATGACGATGTTGAATCCTTGTATTTTTAGTGCCCATCTAGCTAATCTTTCTGCGGGTTCTGTCTTGCCCATTAACCATTCTAAAGGTCTATGGTCTGTAAATACGGTGAATCTGCGTCCGTATAGATATGTCCTAAACACGTCAATTGCGTGGATGATTGCGTAAGCCTCTTTCTCTGTGGTTGACCACTTGGCTTCGCGGTCGTTCAGATGTTTAGAGCTATACGCTATGACGACTTCCGCGCCGTCTGATTCACGGGGTTCCTGTACGTTGGACTCCGCTGAATCCGCTGATTGAGGTAGAGTCTGCATCTGAGCCAGACTGCTCCTATACCGTATCCTGAAGCATCTGTGTAGATGATAAATTCGCGCGTGAAATCTGGATACCCTAGGATAGGTCTAGTTATGAGACAGTTCTTGATACAATCAAAGGCGTCCCTTTGTTCCTCTCCCCATTTCCACTCGGCTGATTTTCTCGTTAGCGCTGTCAGTGGGTGGGCTTTATCAGCAAAAGCCCTGATGAATTTTCTGTAATAGCTAGCCAAACCTAAAAATGAGCTCAATTCTTTCACGTCTTTGGGAGCTGGGTATGTGATGATCGCTTCTAACTTTTTTGTACTCGGTGTTATTCCTTTTTTCGAAACATATATCCTAAATAATCTAACTTTTCTTTGAAAAATTCGCATTTCTTTCTTTTTAACTTTAGTCTTGCGTCTGTAAGAAGCTTAAACACTGCTTCTAGATGTTTCACATGTTCAGCAATATTATTACTGAACACTATGATGTCATCCAGATAAACCAATGCGAACCTGAACAATACTGATTTCAATATGTTATTCATTGCTCGTTGAAAAGTGCTTGGTGCATTTGTTAGTCCAAATGGCATTCTATTAAATTCGTATTGTCCAAGTTCACAGATGAAGGCGGTTTTGTGTTTGTCGCTTTCTTCTATCTCGATCTGCCAGTAGCCACTTAGTAAGTCCAATGTTGAGAAATAAACTGATCCGCTCAATGCATCAATGGTGTCGTCAATTCTTGGTAATGGGTATTTGTCCTTTACGGTTATTTTGTTAAGTGCCCTATAGTCAACACACATACGCATCTCTCCATCTTTTTTGGGAACCATTACAATTGCTGCTGCAAATGGGCTGTGACTTTCTCTAATAATATTGTTACTTATCATTACATCTATTTTTGTTTTGACAATTAGTTTTAATGCTTCTGGTGTTCTGCGCAATCGTTGTGTAATTGGGGCATTGTATCCTATGTTAATGGAGTGCTTTACATCAGTTGCTAGACCCAAATCTGATTCTCTTTCTGCAAATAGGGTTTCGTGTTTTTTCAATAGGTTTACAATTTTAATTTGTATCTCGTCGGAGATGTTACTCGCTTCACTTTCTTGGGTTTGTCCAATTCGTTTTGATTTTTTGTTAATTTCTGATTGGGAGAAAGATTCTAGGCTGCGATAATCTGCTTCTGTCAGATCGTTGTTGTAGTTACTATCTGACCAACGGTCTGGGAGGAGTGGAATATTAATACCTGCCTTGCCAAAAGTTATGCTGTATACTGGGAGTGTGTTTTTACCAAAGCTATGTTCTTTTCCGGAATGATCGTAATTGATCTGCCTGTTTTTAGTATTAATTTTTACATTGTTGCTAGATAAGAAGTCTAATCCTTATATGCAAGTTTCGTTCAAGTTTTCCATAATAAAGAAATCATGCTTAATGACGTGATTGGTGTTAATGGTGATTGAAAATCCATATTTCCCTTTTTATTTTAGTATTTCTCCTGACACCGTTCTAAATATTGGCGAAGGGGAGTCTTTAACATGTTTCAGTTCTTCATACTCCTTTAGATTAAGAAATATGTTGTCTGGAACTAAACTGGCTGCTGCTCCTGTGTCTAATAAAGCCTTAATTTCTTTTCCAAAAATTCTAATGGGTATACGTATTAGTTTGGGTATCGCTATTTCTAAATTTTGTGTTGGAGGGTTGTTTGGTAGGGATATTGTGTTTACTGCATTGGACGGTGGTTCGGGTTGTTGATACGTGCCATATCCGTCCAACATTCTCGCCCAATGTGTCCTCTTTTATTGCACTTGTGGCAGACAAGAATTCTATTTCCTAGGTTGTCAGGGGTGTTTGGTTGATTTTGTCGTGGCTGTGGGTATTGATGAGTATAGGCTGGGTTTTGATGATACACCTGTTGATTGTTATGTGGTTGAAAGTTCGGTCGATTGTAGTGTATCGGTCTGTTGTTGTACGGGGGTCTCTGGGGTGTTTGCTGGTAAGTTGGGTAATTTGATTGCATATATCACGTGGAGGTACCTTCTCTTCTTGGTGAAGTATAGTTGGTGCGGTATGGGCTGTTATCTCTGCTTCGATTGAAGTTTCGGTCACTACTGGAGCCTCTGCTATTCGGTCTCTCGTGAAATCGGACTCGCGGATTTTGTGGTCTGGAGTAACGATCACTTGATCGCGAAGATCTTTGCTCGTATTGATCTGTGGCTGCTATGGTTATATCGGTATCCTGTGACAATTCACGGTTTTTATTAGTATTTTCCAGTTCACGTATTTTTTGTTTTAGGAATTCGATTTCTGTCTTTTGTTGTGAAAGTTCGTTATCTTGTTGTTTCTCGTGATGCGTTATCCCTGCGATTACCGCGTTTATTTCTTTCTTTTCTGCATTTTCCTTGCTATATAGGATGCCTTCGGATATTATTATTTGTTTACATAACTGATCAAAATCTTCGGGGTCTTCGGGCATTCTGAAATAAAGTTCGGCTCTTAGCTTTGGTAAGATGCCTTGCATCAGAATTTTGATTTTGGTATAATCTCTCATTCTTTTGACTGTGTTTATGAGTCGACCTTCAACGATGGTCTGGTTTGGGTCAGATTTTTCTTCTTTGCCTTCAATGGACTCGTAGAGACTGTTGATTCTTGAGATAAAGGCTTTGCATTTTTCTTCAGGTTTTTGTTTTAGTGTGGATAACTTTTTTCTTTTGCTGCTAAGTCGTATGCATCCTGGAATCTTGCAATAATGGCAGTTTTCCATTCGTCATAACTTAACTCGTCACCTTGCTCTTCTACGTAGTTTCCATGCCATTCTAGGGCGTCGCCTTTTAGTCTGTCAGAGAAGAATCGTATTTTTTGGTTGTCGTCCCAGTCGTTGTTGCGTGCTACATGTTCGGCGTCCTTCAGCCATTCTGTTATTAATTTATCAGTACTTTTCCCTTTGAAGATTGGAATTGACTTTTTTTTTCTCTTGAAAATAATTCTCCTAATGCTTTTACAATTGGTTGGGTTGTGGATGTATCGAGGCTATCGGTATCTGTTGTGTCGCGGGCAATTCTTGAAGTTTCTTTGTGTGAAAGTCCCATTTTGATTTTGTTTTTGAGAGTTTGGTACTTTCGTTCTAGTTGAAGAAGGTTGTCGTTTTGGATCTCGATTTGGTTTTGTAGCTCGTTGTTGAGTTGCTGTAGTTTTTCGAATTATTCAGTTTCTAACTCGAAGTGAAGGGATTTGTCTCCTTCTGTTATTGAGGTTAGGTCGTTTATCTCACTCACTCATTTTGTTATCTCTCCCGGTTCGTTGGAGTTGTTTAAGTCTTCGGTTTCAGCGAATGTTGCTTTCTATATTCTTTTATTCTGTTTTTCAGATACTTAATCTTTTCTTCCTGGTCTCCTATCTGTATGTTGGTTTTTTGTAATTATGTTTCAAGATTTTTATTCTTTGTAGTAATATCTATCAGACTTCTTCGTAAGCCGGCTTTTTCTGCTAAGGTTTTTTCAAGGATCTCTTGTGTTTCTTTTGCTTCTGTCTGAAGGTGGTTGTTTGTCTCTAAAGCTGCTTTTATCTGTTGCTCGGTGGTTTCTAACTTCGTAACCAGTTGTTTTCTTTCACTTTCAAGTTTGCTAATTATTTCTTGGCCTTCTCTCTCAACAGCTATGATATTGTCTTCTTTTTTTCGTAAAAGGTTTTGTAGTTGGTTTTCTGTTGCTGTGGCACTTTCAAGGCTTGTTTCTAATTCGCTGATTCGATTGGCAGATTTCTCAAGCGAGTTTTTTAGTGTTTCGTTACTTTCTTGGAGTTGTTCAAGGGAGCTACTTAATGTGTATTTGGAACTCTTTGCCTTTTTCTTGTTGCTATCTAGCTGTTTTCGTAAGCTCTGTAGCTCAAAATTGAGGTCAGACGAATATTTTTTCTCTGTTATCTGCGCAAGTACTACTTCTCTTTGTAAAATACGGCTGATACCTAATAGGAATTCTTTTTCTTTACCATGTACAATGCTAATTTGCTGCAATAAACTGTCAAGGTTTTCGGTGTTGCCACCAAGGGATTCTACGTAATCTTTAAGTGTCTTTGTGGTGTTTGTAATAGTTTCTGCTGTTATACCACTTGGTACTTGCAATGATGGTTCTAACAACGTATATGAATATAATTGTAATGCGTTGTGGGTCTCTTTAATAACTTCTTGTTTCTTGGACTCTATTTGTTGGATTTTTGCTTTTGTCGTGGTAGTCTGATAGGTTTTGTTTGGTTCTACCTCTTGTTCAAATTCTAAGTCCACAAAAGTTTTCCAGTGGTCTAAAAATTTTTCTCTCTTGGGGTTTTGGTTGGTTGTGTCTGATTCGGGAAGTATAGGGTACAACGGTGGGGATAATTCGTCGACAATGTTTGTATACAAGGTATTCTCTTTACGAGTAGTCTCTGGTACAATATGATCAAGCGGCATTCGCTTACCTTTGATGGTGTTCCTTGGTCTGGTAGAGTTGTTGGAGACTCGTCGGGGAAGTGTAGAGCACAATCACTGAAATAAGGTACGGGTAAGAAACTTTGTACTGGACAACAAGTGTGAGTCTCGTTGGGACCTCCAATTGTAAAGTTCCCTTATACCTCGTGTATTACAGTGGATTTGCCGAAACAATTCCGATTTTACAAGGTACAAACATGCTGTATTTATACTACTAACAAACACACAAAATGAAGGTAAAATGGGCGGGGATACGTTCACTTTCACTTGTGTAACGCTTGAGGGATGTAAAGGGTGTGGCTGTCTTTGGATAGCCTTTGGGCTTGTTACAATACGGAAGCTATTCGTTGATATCGTCAGTTAGACGACGATGCCGTAACAATATTATGCTGCATTGTTAGTTTTTTGCCGTACACATATCTAATATGATGGGTGAAGTTTGATTATAGTCCATAAACACGTTCGACACAAAACACACACGTGAAATATTTGGCTGCTTTCGAACGGTCATCCAATTTGACTGAACTGCACTGCTACCCATGGAATAAAATTCCAAGGACAACAAAATCTTGAGAAGTTGCGTTTTAGCTATGATTGCCTACCAATATGGTAAAAGGTGTTCTACCAATCATGAAATAAAACACTCTCCCCCGGCGGTTAGTGCCAAATGGGGTAGGCTTACATCTACGATACTGGTGTAGGGTAATGGTAGACAAGTTGTACCACGTTGGTATACGAGTTACCAGATGAAATATCTACGAAACTATATACCATCGTAAAGGTAAGTATATCAACTAAAATGGGGGTCGGTTGGTAGTACCAAAAGATTTACGGCGAAGTAACAAAGAAAATTTTGCTTATCTTACCCTGTGTTACTGCGTCAGGATTCTTCAACCTGGCTATGAGATTTTTCTCAAGGTGTTGTATGATTTCACAGATCCT
Source organism: Daphnia carinata (assembly GCF_022539665.2). Taxonomy (NCBI): domain Eukaryota; kingdom Metazoa; phylum Arthropoda; class Branchiopoda; order Diplostraca; family Daphniidae; genus Daphnia; species Daphnia carinata. The sequence continues at coordinate 7,157,212 of NC_081335.1, read as the reverse complement.
ACTTCAAAATCTAACTTTTCATTTGGTATTTTTCCTTATCTTAGACAGATATTTTACAGCATTGATGGTAATCAGGGATGACATGTAAACTGTTGTTATAACAAAATAAATGAAGGGGAACTTGAAATTCTAAAGACGTTGGACTTATTACAGTATACATTTATGTAGGAAGTACATTAAACGAGAAATAATCCACATTAAGTGATATAGTTTCCATGTTTTCCATAACCAAGTAAATTTTATCATCTGAAGCTATTATTTCAGTCGGCCTAAAAAAAACAAGCTAAATCGAGGGACGTGGGTAGCTTATGTAAAAAAACGGACTCCACTAAAAAAATGTGTCCACATATTTTTAATTTTCTGTAGAGAACGAATCTTTAAAAAATGTATAAGAGGAGTGTAATTGCATAGTACTTGTGACCATCGGGAAAACTATACCTCAACTGGAAGGCTATCTGTCATCCAGACTTGCCGCGCCGATCAATTTTCCGATCTCGATCTCCGATTCGATCTTTTGAGTTTGATCGGATCGCCGATCAAGATCGGCCGATCATTTTTACCGATCTTTTTGTACGACATCTAGCGCTCAAAATTTACACTATTTAACGAATTTAGCATTGGCTGTCACAGCGACAGTCACTGACGGCCATTGAGGGTGAACACTAAACAGTTTCCCTCAATTGGCATTCGCAAAAATAGTAGTGAAAGAGTACCATGTGGCTGCAAAATCGACAGCTAGATGGCGAAAAGTTTGATCGCTCAAAAAGATCGGATCGCGATCATTTTTTTGGGATCGCCGATCCGATCTCCGATCTTTCTCAAAAGATCGGATCGGCGATCATTTTTTGATCGAAGATCGGATCGGCGATCAATTTTTGATCGCGATCGTGGCAAGTCTGCTGTCATCGAAATAACTTTGAAATCGTTGTACATTAAAAAAAATCTCCTTCGACGTCACTTCGAATCTGCAACCCAAATAGCTTTTGATGAAAAGAGCAGAGACCATGGTACATTATTATAATTGCAATCTCGTCGCATAACTCTCTTAAAGGGAGCATCTTTCGATTCATAACGAAAACACCAACCATATCGATGAGGTCCAAAGTTTCGAATTTGTTCTGGAAAATGGATCAAGGTATGCAGTTTTGGGAATAAGGACAAACCATTTGTTTTTGAATAAAGGATTACGTGGTTGTTGTTATGAATGTGGATGTTATACTCAAGAACTTTTAGGTCGCTTTCAGTAATATTGTACGATATTAAACAGAAAATATTTTGCAAAAGTAATAAAAAATTGGCAAAATAGGGGTTATTGTCACTAAAAACGTAGTAACCCAATACGATTCAGAGACACATACCAACAGATGCCATCTCAGAAGAAGAAAATGATAACTTCGTGGAATTCGTAATTTCATTTTTCCATAAGAGGGGTGGAACAGTGAACTCTCCGTTACTTTCTAAAGTAGCAATTTTGTTGTTTACCTCATCTAAATCAAGTAAAATGGTTGTGTCTGAGATCAGGTTTTGTAAAAGTAAGGAAACTACCAGATTTAAAATGCCCTCATAAACAAAATGCATCAAGTCTTGAACAAAACACTGTTGGATAAAAGTAGTCGAACATTGCAAGGCAACTTTCTCTATTATTCCCATATTTTACTGGCAATGCGTCTTGTGTAGTTTGCGGCTGATTTACATCTTTGATTAGTTCTACTTGCATACAATGAGAATGTTTTTCCCTTATAACGCAATCTACGGAGGTGTGCATCTTATCTAAGTCAGCCTTGTTAATCATGCAGACCCTGCAAGGAAGGTGGGCAAAACCAACGCCTTCCTTAGAACCACCAATGAAGTTAGATGCCGGCATATCGCTAGCAAAATTAACTAAAAGGCCGAACCCCTTCCGCGTCTCGTTCCTTACAATAAGATCGACACCGTTATATGGCAATTTCATATCAGCTACAAATGGTGGTATAAAAGAACTAATCCCCCTCCATCTCAGCAAATCTGAGCTTACCATCCCAAGTAACTGAATATTTTTTAAAGATGACCTTGATATGGGCGGAACATTTAAGAGAATTCAGTAAAATTTTGAAACTTTATGTTTCCCTTTTTTGCTTACCAATGGGTTTGCTAGTTTCACATCATCCATATCAGCTTGAAAACCAAGAACTTGGCCTTTCTTTTCTACAAACAAAGGATTATACGTAAAAAATTTACCCTCCCAAACGTCTGAATAGACGCCTGTTTGATCTCTTTTGCTACCTAAGGTAAAGCTATGTATAATATACTATCATATACCTGACGAATGGAGAAAAACTGGTGAAGGGACTGAAGGAAGAGAATAATGTACCCTACTTAAAAAACTTCGCCCAGAATTTGTCCAAAATTTTCCTCCGTTATCCAGTGATAGGACGGGTCGTTCTCGTTTAGTTTAATTTCCTTAGGCATTATAGTGGGGAATTTTTTTTCCACAGTGTTTCAGGCTTACGCCTCGTAAACACGTCCTCGCTCTCTGGTTTTTGAACACCTGCTTAAACGAGTCTGTGTTGGTGACCGATGTACTGAATATGGAGTTAAGCTTTTCTGTACAATATGTGTGTAGACAAATATGATAAGCGTTAAATATAATTGAAGTTGTTAAATAATTATAAACCTGAATGACTTTTGCTGCTTGTGGTGATAGTCATGTGTTACCGAGTTGCCATGGCAACTCAGATCGGGCTTCGCGCGCTCCCCAATTTCCCTTCCTTTACTTTAATTTAGCAGTCTATTGTTCCGCAATTCCTAAGTCTTATGTTTTTTATAGCCACGCATTAATTGATGACGTGTACAATCGCTCAGACGCATTTCGGCTTTCGACTTGTCGTGTCGCCATTTTTTCTCGAGTTGTCCCGTTTTTGGCTTGGGTTCAAAAGATCGTTTTTCCTGCTCTATCTCGTCGTTCGTTTCATTCGTTAAGTTTGAATTCGCTTGATACGTGCTTAGTTTGCAACATCATGTTCTGATTATGAAATGAGTAAGAGGGTGTTTTCGCGAAAGAGAACCTATTGTTGATAACTTTGTTTTACTTTCTTGTAATTCCAGAACAACAGTAGCTGTAAGTTTTACTGATCGAGACGAACACTGTATTGTACTGACGTTAGCAGAAAAAAATTGCTGTTACATAACAGACATACATTACGGCTTGAGAACAACAAAGGGCGCGAGCAGGGCTCAGGTTGTTGACAAATTGGTGATGTATGATTTCGCCGATCCAGAGGGCTTTTAAGGAATGTGAAACTTTTTCCGTAGCAGCAAAAGAATTCCTGCCTGCCATTCAATATCGGACAAAGGAACCATCATCTTGGAATCTGGATCATATATCTGCTGTAACGGGATACCCCCCGTCATAAGCACCTAAAGGTTTCGACAGACATAACCAAAAAAAACGACAGACCTACCTCGACAGACCTACCCTTACAGAAAGCGGAAATCATCTTCCGTTAGATTTCCCATCAAACTGAAAATACTTCCATCACAACTACCCCGTTAGTAATTTATTATTAAAAAGCCGTTTTATCTACCCATTTGTTTAACTGAGACCGGCAATCCTACCCCTTCACTGAACACTGATCGACATGTCTACTTCTCCGATTAATACAGTTCGACATATCTACCCCTTCGAATAATACAGTCCGACACACCTACCTCTTTGATTAATACAGTTCGACATACCTACCCTTTCGATTAATGCAGTCCGACATACCTACCCTTTCGATTAATGCAGTCCGACATTCCTACTCCTTCGCAGGAAATTGATCGACATACCTACCCCCTGCTGTTAATACACCCCGACACACCTACTCCTTCGGTTAAAACAGTCCGTCACGCCTACCCCTTCGTATTAAATATCCGCCTTACCCCTTCGTTTAATAGAGCCCGACACACCTACCCCTTTGTTACAGGACTTTTTAAAAATGTATTTAGACTGGCTTCAGTCTACCTCTGATAAGCAGCATCCATTTTTAATAATCTTTTTGCTCATAAGAAGATAAAATGAGAAACAACATTATTCCACTTACCCTGCTGTTTGCATTATTCGTCATATACGTATTATATACGTACCATATTACCCTGTTTCCATTAAACAAGCTGAAGTCTAACAGCGGAACTGGGAATACTGATAAAGGATTGTCTTATTTTGTATATTATGTGAATTTTACTTAGTAATAGCCTATACAAGGCGGAAGAGGCAAAGAAGGTCGTCCATCTCTAAAGCCGATTTGCATTATGCCTTTTTTCTTGGTGTTATCTGAGCGACAAATTGTTTTAAACAACAAACAACAACAACCAAATTTTTGAAAAAATCAATAAGGATCCCACACGGCACATCTCCTTCCTGGGAACCTCCTAAAAGGCTCTTAGCCTCCCCAACGCATCAATCATACAGTTGAGATGTACTGAGGAGGGCCACAAGAGGCTGGAAAATTTTGGAGAAACATGCCAATATTTTCAATTCAAGAAATTGTTGGTGATATGCTCAAGAGTGCTTTAGGAGATCCCTCCATGAAAGTAAGACTCGTGAGTTTTAAAGTATCACAAAAACATTTGGCTCAAGTAGAATTGTTAGATAATGTAAATTTTGGGGTTTACCATTTCAAATTAGAATCAAAAATTAGAAATTTAGAATTATGTAACGATAGTAGTATGAAATAGTAAAAAATTTATGAAATTGGAAAAGTTTGTTATGACCACTATAAAGTGCAATATAAGTAATAAATGTTTCTGATTTTGCTCTAATAGTATTTTGTTAAATGAACTCTATTAAATACAATATAGTTCATGTTCTCCTGTAATTTTAATTAAAAAAGCATAAGAAAAAAAGGTTTTGTGAACCATTTAAGTAATGAGTAAACACCATCGGTATTTTAAAAAGGAAAATGCATGTAGGCCGACGTTTTTTACCCACTATATTGTCTATCTCTAAATAGGAATAGGACTAATGCCTTGGTTAAATAGGACTTACCTAAAATATTTTAAAAGTCAGTCCTATTTCATCGCCAATTCCAATAAAAGATCAAGCTTTTGAATGTTAATAAACCATTTCAAATATTCTATTGTCCTTTAATATTTATTTTTAAATCTAATTACATTTAAATGCTTGGTTCTATAATTGGTTCTGTATTAGTTCTATCCTATATGCTAATACCATGGGAGGTTATTGGTACTACCTGAGGATGATGCAAGAGGGACTGAAGAGCCTGTCAGGCAGCTGCTAGGTAACCAAAAAGAAGGTTCTAAGAGGAATCGAGGACGGTTATAGGGAAGACTGGGGAGGATAGTAAGAGGTTCTGCAGATGTACTTAGGAGCCAGACGGGAGGTGTGGGATTGGAAAATAGGTTTGCAATGTAATCTAAAGACGAAAAACCCATACTGAAGCCTTTCCTAACACGAGCAGGATGTTTTCCATTTTTCCCTATATGGCATGTACCCTAATTGTAGGAAATTTGTGAAATCCTAGCATTTGAGGGCCACAAACAGACTTTGCCTCCAAACCCTGAAATGAGTATTGTTGCAACCCATGGGTCGTTTTTTGCCTTCCAATATAAGAAAATTCCCCCAAAAAAACAAACATTTGGATATTGGACTAGTAAAAGAAAACTACCATTCATAATTATATCCCATCTTATAACTACTGTACATACGTTTTTTTATTAGTTACAATTTTCGAAATTTATATTTATAAGAACTACTTGAATCGAAAGAAAATAAAAAAAACCGGTAAAGTTGCGGCTCTGCGGGGCCACTGGAACCACTGATCCAGCTGGATTATCTCCTAGGCACTCCGCTAGTCACCGTAAGCTTTGTTTTAGTCGGTTTAACTGTGTGACTATCATCCCGATCAACCCGAACGTCCATCTACCACCCCCGGCGATAGGGAACAGCAGACGGCCATCCAGACCACCCAGAGTTTTTCGTGACTGCATTCCGCCCAATCATGTTTCCATGATCGCCTTAGTTCAAGGCACCGAGTACTGGACCCGGGGATTGAACCCTAGGTTGGTTTGTCGAAGAGTATCTTAATCAAGTTTACTACCTAGTAGCCTACTCTTCGACGGAAATCACTTACAAAGTTCCTAGCCTGTACGATGTCGCATGCTTAAGTGTTTTTAAGTGGTCCACACAATTTTTTTCGGCTTAATCGCTTATTAGGTTTATTTCCGTACGGTCTGGCACCAATGTAAGTATTAGCACATGCTAATAGTGTTATTAACTGTTCCACACAATTTGTTTCGTTTTGACCGATTATTAAGCCCACAACGTTGATTTGCCCTATTTATTTACGGGATCCTATACCCTATTATTGCCGAATGCAAATCATTGTGCGTAGCACACCCCACACGGCACAACTGGCTCCTAGGTACCTCCTCAGAGCATCCTGCTATCCTCCCCAGTCTTTCCGATAACCGTCCTCGATTCCTCTTACAACCTTCTTTTTGGTTACCTGGTAGCTGTACCTGGTTGCCTGATAGCTGCCTGACAGGCTCCTCAGTCCTCCTGGCTGGTAGCTGTACCTGGTAGCTGGTACCTGGTTACCTGATAGCTGCTTGACAGGCTCCTCAGTCCTTCTTGCATCATCCTCAGGGTGTACCAATAACCTCCCATGGTATTAGCATATAGAATAGAACCATTCATTTAAATGTAATTAAAATAAAAAATGAATATAAAAGAACAATAGAATATTTGAAATGGTTTTATTCAAATTCAAAAGCTTGATCTTTTATAGAAATTTTGCTGGCAATGACGAAGCCATTCAGTTACTTGAAACTGTATCTTTACTGAGGTTTTTTCATCACCGGAAAGGTCTTTGTTTGTGAGAACGGCACCTACAAAAAGCAACAATTAATTTCCTTATAGAGTAAGAACTTAATAAATGAATATGCAACCACCTACCACAAATTGCAGCGTAAATATTTGTCAAATTAGAAAATTTTTCTTTCTCGAACTCCTTTGTGGATTTTCACGTCCATGTATATTGCATTCCAATTTCGCAAGTAAACAGCTTTTCCATTATGGAATATACTGTTTTTTGGAGGTTCACCCCACCCATTTGGAGCAAAATTAGAACCTGAATAGAAACACAAATGTTTTAGGTGAACTGTGGAGGGAATTTTAAAAGAAGAATGATAATTTTGTTCCATTACCATTTGCTGCCGAGTTTTTTGGTCGCTCAGGGTTTTTTTCCATCTCCTCTATGGCACCGAAAGAGTCCATAGGCAAAGTAAATTGTTCCTCATTTTCTTCCATTCTTTGCATAGTGCATACGCAAGGTTTTGGCCTAGAAGCCAGCAGGTCGTCTATTTTTGCAGTCATTTCTCGAAAATAGATTTTCAAGAATTCAATATTTCTTTTCACGTAGTCCTGAAACACTGAAATGTGAAAAACAAAAATTAAACGATGACGTTGCTTAAGTTTTTATGTTATAAAAATTTACCTGCGTTTGGAATTTCATTAAGATTGCTCGATTGCTGCAGTGACTGGTGACCATTTGCTGCTTTCGTTGACGACAGTTCTGATGCACTGTGAGACGGAGTCTGATTTAGTTGCGATCGTTTTTTTCCCGCTGCATGGCTCAGTACGAATTGCGTTCATATCTGTTGAATCAATGATATTTGGAGTCGTTAGTTGGTGGAGACTATTACCGACAGAAGTACCAAATAGAATGTGCTGGTGTTGTAAAGTGCAAACACCATTCTGATGGAATTGTTTACCTGAATTCATTCCTGCTGCTGATAATGCTGACTCATATGGCGTCGATTTTTATTTGGTTGTTGACAAGCTATCTCTCTGGAAGACGGACCGGGTTCAATAAACTATTCACTAGGATGAAATGCATGGCCACCATTTACATTCAATGGTTGATGGGATTTTGCAACAGAAGATGGGCCTGGCATGATATTTTGTTGTTGATAGGGCTCACTAATACGGCCAATGCTTGGGTTCAATTGGAGACGTGAAATTTCCCTGGAAGATAAACTACGTAGTATATCCGATAGCCCGTCCGGCTCTCTTACATAATTGCCCTTTTGAATCGATTGCTGATGGGTATGGTTCAAGCCCAATTGATTTTCTGGTGCTTGAAGTGTCATGAGTTCTGGTTCACTGTCTGTTTCTCTCTGGTGGTAATGAATTGTAGATTCTTTACTTGTCTCGTGATGTTGTATTGCCCGTGGACCTATAGTTAAGGATTCTTCATCACTCAGAGTACCATGGCCATCATCAGAAAAAGACCACAGTGCGGTATCTTGGCTCGTTTGCTGAGTGCGGCGAAACACCGGGCTACTAGCATTACCGTATTTTGGGCCTAGAAAAACAAATGTAATAAAATAAGAAAATGATCTGAAAAACAACACTTACCAGTACTACACAATTCCTGTAAGGTTTGAGCTTCATTTGAGTTTTTCACGGATTTCGGTGGTTGTCCCCTACTTTGATGGCAACGGGTATTTTTTATTACATTTGGTGGTAATGGAATTTTATGCAAAGAAAGAGGTTCCGACTCGCTAAAGGAAGCATCCACGAAATCGCCCAATACTTTAGCAACCCGCTTTCTCGTTCCGATTCGTATAGGATGATCAGTATTTAAAGGCTTTGCCCTGCCGCGATTAGTAGTCATTTTCAGTAAGTAGCTGTACATACACAAAAAAAATGAATAAGAAATTTGTTTAAACCGTATATGTCTATAAGTTTTCAATTGGGAAAACAGCAAATGCGTTAGTAGCAGTTATTGGCATCACAAACATACATTCGTCAACTGGCCAACAGCCTAAATCAGAGGACATTTTGCATTTAAAAATGTCAAACATAGTTGAATCAAATGGAGCTGGATAAAGGTTGTGCAAATCGACATATTTCCTCCCAATAAGAAGCGGTCTTCCATAAAGCGAAACAAAGTTTTTTACTTTAACTATAGTTTTGTCAAACAGCATGACACAATTATTACCGCATTCGAGATTGAGAAAAAATTGATTGAACTCTAAAAGACGGAATTCGGGAGTTGTTAAACTAAGGCCAGGTAACAAGATGCCACCTTTATGCGGGAGTTTCATAACGGCACCAGTTTTTTCAGCAGAATGCAATGTAAGAAAACTCGTTTGAATTTCAAATAATCGTTTTACAATTCGTTCCAGTGGTTTCTCACTTTTGCGTAACAAGCGCTTAATAATACCGAGAAAATTTTCAAAAGCGTAAGCAGAAAATGAATATATAGGGCCAAAACGCATTACATCGTCTGCTAAATGAATAAGGTTGTGGATGTTAAACGTGACAAAAGCATTGCCATATAAAAGACTCGAATTCTGCACAAAAACTTTCAACAGGTCTTTCGCATAACCGTTGTAAATGTAACAAAATCTTCGAGATGTTAGAACCTTAATGGCAACATGCAGCGATAACAAATTAGCGTAACGTTCAACTGATAATCTGTTTCAAAACACAACAGGAGCTGTGTAGCCGATTGCCTGAGCCCATTCTGTAGCCTTCATTCGCGAAATAAATTTTCTAGCTCTTCTGGCAAAATCACGAGGAGTAAATTTCGAAAGAACTGTCATTTCTTCATTAATCCTGCTAACATTAAAAGGACTGATTTTATAGTCGCTGTCCTCAATCAATGTCATTATTAACTTTTTAGTGGCTCCCTCATGGACCAAATGCATAGGATCGACGGGAAAATCGTACACCATATCGACTGACACCAACTCCTCGACAATTGAAAAGTAATTGTGATGATCTGGGTCGTCTCTTTGTCGAAAAGAATCATTGTTCCTAAGTGGAGCTGTTCAACATGGGAAAACGACGCGACCCTTTGGGCGGACTAGTTTTCTAACTTCACTGGGCTTAAACGCAGTTAGGCCTGTTGTCCTACATTTAGAGCAACTGCTTTTTCCAGAGTGATACTTCACTCCAGAAACAAAAGCGCGGGCAGGAGAGTCACAAACAAAAATTAGGGCCTTAATTGGGAAAAATCGATCATAGTGAGTAAATCCGGTGCTTAAAAGACCCTTCGCGTCGTCTACAAAAGCTCGCAAAAATGTATTAGGACCCACTACGGGCTTCTCAAGATCATAATATATTCCAATGACGAATGGTACTTTTTCCAAACCAGAAATCCCCCAAATCATACCCAGAATTACCCATAACTGTTTGGAGGTGCTGCTACTAAAGATGGGCAAACCATCAACGTTGATTAGCATTTCAATTTCAATGGCAGTGTGAATTGACGGAAGACAACTATTTTTTATCAAACCATTGAGACCGTTCTGTAAATCAAAATGAAAATATTCGCCAGGATGCATAGGAATAACTCTAACTTTCCTGGGCGTTTTAAGTAATGTAGGAGCATCGGAAGGGAGATCATAATGGCAATGATGTGTTTTTATAACTGCCAAAAGCTTGTTTACATGCACATGGGGAATCCCACAATCAATGCCCCACGACGACAACTTATCTTTAAACGTTTGTAGGGGCTGTTCTTCACTAACTACCAATTCGTCATCAATTACATCAAAATCGACAAAAGAATCTGTGAAACCACAGTCACTTTGGACAACGATAACATTATCGTCGCCAATATGCTCAACAGAAAACAAGGGCACGTCATCGTGAGACTCGCATAACAAAACGTTATTAGCTGTCTCAGATTCAATTAAAGGGACGTGGCTAAAACAGACCTGATCTTCTTCAGATTCAGAACTACTACTATTTGACGGTTGACGATGAAACTGAAAAAAATTCAATTGTTCGACGTTACGTTCCACTTCACGCCGAATTTATCTCTTCTTTGCTTGTGATTTCCCACTACGACTAACCCTTTGCATTCTCGAAATAATCTTGAATGAAATAGAGGCGAATCACCACAATCCGTGGAAGTTCCTGCAGCTAGTTCTGCAATAGAAAAATACCAACACGACTGTTGAGGACGGAAAAATACTTTTTACTTAGGATAAGAATTTCTATATTTTTCGTTGTTATAAAAAAAAACTTAATGTCAACAAAGCTTAAAAACTTTAGCCCTGTTTCCCATGAAAACTTAATCATTAATGCAATTTAAGACCTTGCATTGGGTCAAACAACTGATCACACGAGGTGTAGCAACAATGCCCTTACGCTTAACTAATAGTGTCGGTCACTTGAAACGGTGCCGCCGTATCAAGCCCGATCTCCTATGTCCAGCTAGTCCAGCACTAAATAAAAAAATTCTAGTTACCTTTTGGGGATCCACAAATAAACTCAAATTGCAGGCAACGGAAAAACGGCAAGATAGCTCGGGACCGCAGAAAATTAGCGAAAAAATGTTTGGTGAGAGCAGCAAATGTAAGGCAAAACAGGTGCCGATGGCAACAAATTCTTCGACAGAACGAAGGCGGAATAAGCCAGAGAAAGTAAAGGTCTGGATCAGACAAAATCATAATTCATTATGGTCATTGGTAAGTTTAACATTCTATTAACAAACCTGTTATCCACAAACACTAGCTGGAGCACTAATTGCGATGGTTAGTCCTCTGAACTGGAATGCACACTGGTGGTCTGAACTGGAATGCACAGAAGTATTCAGCACTACCAGCTTTCTTCATTCCCTAAACACAAGTCTATTTATCGCGAAAACATGTTTCTCATGTAACAATATCTATGTGTTATTAGATGTTAAAAATTAGATATTCATGACGTTAAAATTTTAACGTGATTTAAACTTGTATTTTATTTTGCTTCTTAAAATAATTTGTGTCAACTTTTTCATTTGGCAACTCTCATAACGATGTAAACATTCCATTCGGCAGCCATTGCTAGACTACTGCTTAAGTAAAAACGCTGCGATTTATGAAAACAAGGTAAGTTTTTGTTGTTTAGGATTACTTTGCTCTAGACTGAAGCTAAATTTGTTTTTTTTAGTTCAGCTCATATGTATATAGGAATTGGCATAATTTTATTTTGCCAGTAATTGAAGAAAAAACAAATAGCACATTGCTTCGAATTTTATATGGAACCTGTTCACTAGGAAAACGATTTATGAGTTGTGGTTCTCTCGTTTACCTGCCTCTCTACCTCCAACAGTAAAAGGTTTTTTGCATTTTATTAATCATTTAAAATGTTTTTCCTTGTAGCTTCATATAATACGGGTTGTAAACAACAGTGTTAGGGGCTGTGGTTCATCATTCCTCTTTCGCATTTCTAGATTCAACTTAAGTTAAAGAATAGCTGAGCAACTGACTTTCTAGCCTGTGCATGTGTTGCATGTCACCGGAAGATGAACAAGTTACTTGAGCACTATCAGTTGTAGAAGGTTTGAAATTGCTTAGGATTTGAGGTAGGTTATTAACGATAGCCTTAGGTTTTCATTTTTATACATTTATTTAGTGTGTGTTCCTTTTCTTAGTTATGGATGGTATTTGCTATTTTAGGAACCAAGAAATTTGATATTCTTGAGAAAGTGCACATGCAATGCATTTACTTAAAAAAATCATTGAGTATTTTAAAGAATCTAGCCAATCTTTTTTCTTCGTCTTTTGAATTACAGTTTTATTTATCGAAATTGATGGGAAGGAGGAATTGCTAAAAGGCGGGGCAAGAATATTGGCTGCTACGTCATTACCTGTAATTTAGACGTGTCGTCGGTGGACCCATGGGATCGTCTTCTTCTGAATACTACACTACTCCGGCGCCTTACTACACCACGACATATGTCCGCCTAGCTACTACACCACCAATGCCACCGAGTACTACACCACTAAGGCTCTCCAACACGACATCACGACGTATGCAGCCCCCTTTTACTACACTATAAAGGCGCCCGAATATTACACCACGAGATATGCAGCTCCGGCTTACTATACTAAGGCTCCTCAATACTACACCACAAAAGCCGTGGAATATTAAACTACTGCAGCCGCGGAGTATTACGAAAAGAAAGCTGAGTACTATACAACCACTTACGCAGCTCCAGCTTACTACACTGATGCTCCTCAATACTGCACTAGAAAGGCACCCGAGTACTACACCCTACCGCATGCTATACCAAGCTATTACACTGAAGTGCAACACTACCCAACAACATATGCTACTCCCAGATACTACACCGAGGCAATGAAATACTACTCAGCTCCAAGCTACTACACTACCATTTACGCCGCTCTCAGTTACTACACTACCACTTACGCCGCTCCCAGTGACTACACAGAGGCTCCAGCTTAGTAAAAAAAACAACGTACGCTACTCCCCGCTATTACCCTGAGCCATCGAAGTACTATTAATCATGAAAATTCCCTTGTCCTCCAAGCTCCATGACTGGATAATTGAGTGTTGTTTCATCACATCTCCTCGTTTGAAAATGAGTATTTCCCTGCCACATATTTATGCTTTCACAGGTCGTTCCATACGAATATGGTTTATTAGATGAAAATGTTGAATACAGCTCTAATGTCGTTACCAAATCCACTAGTGTTTTTTTTTTCACCACATAAAGGTCATGAAGCGATTCAAATTTATGTTTGTACAACATCCAAATTTCTGAAATCCAATATGTCATTAGGACATTAGTAAGAACAACATCGTGGGTAATTTATAAAGTTACCATGAAATTACATGTTCAGTTACGTAGCATGGAGGAGCAATACGTTAGTCCATAGGCAATTTTTAGCTGGTAAGATGAAATCGATTTATTTTTCCCATTATTTAAACGCATGAGTCTTATTTTCATGAAGGGAGCTCCTAAAACACTCCTGCGTTGATCTGGAAGAAGACAACGAACAAGACGGTGCAACAGGTGACCGACCTGTAGATGATTCTCAAGATGTACGGGAGTAAGTTTGCCTTACTGCTAGGGCAGATTTAGCCTACGTCATTGCCCAGCTGTTAAAAACGGTTGCTATCGTTCATACGGGCGAACCAAGCAACCAGAAAGCCACGCCAACGAAACAAGTATGTAGTAGGGAAAAAATCATTTTAGTAAAGCAGTGAACGAGCTATCTGACTTTTTAAACTTAAACATGGTTTATAAATTTTTCAAGAAGATACCTTTGTTTGTTTTGAATATTTATTGATGCTGAATAATATAGTTTTTCACTCCATTATTTTCCAGCACAAGTTAATTTTAATGGTTTAGTTCTTTGAAGCTAAACGACAAACCTGCGGTTTCATATCTTGAGCACGTCAAATTTTAAGGCTTTGGCGGGTCCCATCAAAACTCATGCAAACCCATACGTATCCCTACCTTAATGAATGCCAGGATTTAGATATCAACAAAAACCCAAGGTGACCGTTTCGTACTGGTGCAATCCAGAAACACTGATTTCTGCTTGCTGAAGAAGCCAAGAAAGGCAGGCCAGAGCCCAGCTATCTCTAGGGTAACCAACATTGTAGCTACGACGATCAAAACGATGACGCTATTTTTTTACACCTCGCTAGTAATTGCAGCGCAAATGAAACGTTAATTCTGTATGCCACCCCCCCTCATACAACATTTATATTTACCACAGTAGAAAATTTGCCACTAGAAATTTATATACAGAAATTCATTGGAAAAGTATAGGGAGGTGGAACGTATATATCATGGCCACAAAATCATTCGTTAAATTATGCAAAAATTTTAGTTAGGCGTAATCGAGATAATTCGTTTAATAGAGAAAATTATTTCGAAAGACCAATAATAGAAAAAAATCGTAAAAAAACTAGAAGACAGCATAATACAAAATTTTGGCCCATTTTAATTTCCATTTTGACTCGGAGTTTAAATTACTCTTTTAATTATCAAATGATTTTCACGGCTTGTTCACCTGCAAAATTTCAGAATTAAAAAATACAATCGTTATAAATCATACAGTTGATATACAATAAGGATGCCCTATTCGGCAACACCAATACAAAGTTACCAGCAATAATAGAAGGAAATTACTAGACGACAAAGTAAAAGAAATGCTCGAAACATATGCAATGCAATTTTCTCATTCTCCAGGGGCACCACCCCGTAGAGAAAAAAATTGAAGATGTGATATTTTGTGTTGCCAACCGAATGGTTTTACGGAAAACGATTCATTACAATAGATGAAACGTTAGATGAATTATCCGAAAAAAATTTCACTCTCTTCTTTGGTTACTGGTGAATTCAAGTTGATAATCCATCTATTGAAAAAACGACGTTTGTAATAGAAAACAATCTCTATGAATTCATGCGTATGGCATCTGGTTTGTGTAATGCTTCAACCACTTTTCAACGATTGCCGGAGAAATAGGACCTGGAGAAATAGGACCCGGAGATTTAGGACCCCAAAATAGGACCTGGAGAAATAGGACCCGGAGAATTAGGACCCAATCATCAATCATATTTTGAAGGGTCCTATTTCTCCCTCATAAGGGTCCTATTTCTCCATAGTAATGGTCCTATTTCTCCTTGGGAAATAGCCCTAAAGCCCGTTGTTATAAAGGAAGAACCGGACGGCTTATGTAGTTTTCCGCACTCCAAACCACATTATCAATTGCTCGTGTAATCAGTCCATCATAACTTTTTTGTTTGAATTCATATTTGTATTTTTTTTGCACGATTACACGCATTATCTATTGCTTTACACAGCTCATGTATAAAAGTTATGCTTATTTTTACACAGTGTTTGATTTTTTGCCCTTGACCTTTCGTTAGTGGCGTTTCCAGTCCTAGTATCGCCCTCCCCCCTGGCTGATATCCTTATTCCATGCGAATTCCCGGAGACGAGGGGTATGCTTTCCCCTAAGTACTCCTTAATACACTGATAAATAATAAAAAAATTATATATATATTATTTAAGACAAGCACATTTTTTAATAAAAAAAATATATGCCGCAAAACCATAAATAGAGACCTACGTGGCAAGAACGAAAATAATGAGTTCCGCTCGGATCATGGAAGGCATGCCAGTGTATTGTTATACAAAACTATCATGGCACGGCTTGTAAATAATGGAACACGAGGCAGCTCATCCATGTCAATATCGGCAATTCATACGATAAGTTTTTTTTTTTTTCGCTAGTTTATTCAGTTTATGCTTTCCTTTCATTTTTCGTTTTCTTAATGTTGATTTATCCCTTTTCTGTTGTTGTTCCTTTCTCTTTTCTTGTTCTTCGATGCGTTCAACCAACTTCTTTCTCGTTTGTGATGTTGATTTTATTCTCTTTCCTAATTGGTTTATCAAGCTCGCAATCAATTCCACATTTTTTTTAACCTATTGCGCTTAGTATTCTTTTATCTGTTAAAATACAGAAAAGTAAAATTAGTTGAAGGTCTATTTTTTTTGTCGAAATCAAAGTTTACCTTGGCATCTGTTATTTTTCCTTTGTTTGTTTAGTTTCTTCTTCTCCAACTTATCTAACTTCCGTTTAAGTTGAGTTTTCATTTTATCAGAGTCCTGCTTTTCCCCTGAAATTGGATGGCATATGCTGGCTTGCCTTCCTTAAACAAAAAGATTATAGCACATACATACCCTACTAACCTTTGTCCGTCCCAGGGACATCCCATCTACGTCCTGGCTGGCCGATCGGGACGTCCTATTCTGACGGCAGATGTACGTCACCAGGATGTCCTAATGTCCGGTTTTAGGGACGTCCACTGGAGGACGTCCTACGGACGTAATTAATTGGAAGTCCTGGTAACGTCCTTATTTGGGAGTACTACGGACGTCCTTAGTTGGACGTCTGCAGGATGGCAAATCCGTACGTTCAGTGAACGTACGTATTGGAACATCCGCGGAATGTCCGGATCGCGGCAGCCAAAGGACGCAAGAAAATTTGTTTAAATTAAAATAAAACCATAAATTTTTGGTAATTGATTTACATTTATTTTTACAAAATACAAACAATTAAACAAAAATTTAGCAGGTAACATCAAAAGCCTAAAAGGTCCCGCTTCTTCTTCACTGTCGGTGTAAATGAACTTGCCAGCTCTATCACTAGTTTTCGAACTGGCTTTTTTGGAACCAAGCTGTGTAATGGCTACATCGAAATCGCTGTCGACCGAGGTAATTGATGTTTGCGAAGGTGTTCTCACCTGGACGGAAAGAATAAAAAATGGGAAATTGTGATCGGCGTAGAAACTCGAACAGGAAGATGATTTGAAATACCGGTCTCTTCCATCTACTGTTTGTTTCAGTATCAGAGGCAGCCGATTCGGCACTGATGGAAGATAGCGAGCGGAATCAACGACTTTCGCCCCCATTCATGTACGTGCGTTTGTATGGGTTGTCTTCCTTTAAATGATTGGGACGACCAACGATTCCATTTTTATCCTGCAACCAAATAAATTCAACGCACACAGATTGAGAACTGTTTCCTTGTCATCGATAATTACGGAAAAGCCAAACCTTTTTCATTGCGGGGATGTTCGACTGTACGCCTGCTATGAGTTGAATGACTTGTTCAAAGCCTTCTTTTTGGATCGTTTCCTCACGTAAATATACAAGGTCATAGACATTGGAGCCATGATTGGCGTCAGTTCTGCTGGGGTGATAGTTTTTTGTAGATCAGACAGAGACAAAATCGCTGTTGCTTGTGGAAGGTTTGTTCTCGCAATCGAAAATACGATCGTGATAATTTCTCTCTTCGGCTGACCATGTAACACAAATTTCGAACCTACAGCGAAGAACAGTTTTTACTGACAACTCTGCATTTAACGAGATAAAATAATAAAGTTAATGAGAAGTATGTTCATACCCTCTCTAGGTCTTGTCGTAGCTGTACAAACAATTTCATACGTTCCATATCTTGCTGTTGTTGCTGACTTAATCTTTCCGTTTCAGTGGTTTTGGGCGGTAGCAATGGTCTGTCTCGGTTGGACTGGAAATTTTAGAAAAGAAAATTGATTGCTTGTAGTAGAGACACATGAATTTGGGAGCACACACCTTTCGTTTAAGAACCCAAAAGTTGAAAATTTGATCAACGACAACGACATCGAGATCAAGATCTAGCGTCCGCGCCGTTTCATTAATGCTGGCATGCTTATAAAAGTCCGATTCGATGAGTTGTAGCCTTTTCACACACAAGTAACTCTAAATAATTAAACGCAAAACGTAAAAATGTTTATGTATCCTATACTTTTGGGCACGGATTAAGTGCCTTTCTTCGACGGTCATTTCTTTTTTCAGCTTTCTAACGGATTGGGTGTTCTCCTCCCCCTCGCCTTCAACATGAGATCCCGTGATCCATATCCAATATTGATATCATGGAAATCAATAATAAGGAATAGTGTTACGTGCTCCTGGACATTTTCTTGGGCACTGCTCAGCGATGATACCGATTTCGGTTTGCTACCTAAGACGATAATAAATTAATGTATTTACTAGTTGAAAATGCATCTAAGTGAAATGATAATTAAAGAATGGCTCTCAGATACTATCTAGCAGGAAGATTAGAACGAAAAGCCTTTAAACCATAAAAATAAAATTAATTTAGATTCAATTACACACATGTGTCCATTCATAGCTGGGTGTGTAGTTGGTTTTCTCCTCAACAACAGAATTGGATGTCTTGCTTCTGTAAATTGAAATCCGTTAAAGCTCAGTACTTGCATCTTCAGATTAATGTCTTGACGTAACTAACAGCTGTAATGCTGTTATTTCATCTGAACGATAAGAAAAATGATTACATAAATTTCACGAACAAAAAATCTGTGAAAATCTAGATTACCAGAAGGATGATAGCTATAAGGCAGCTAACAAGTTGGTTCCCAAATGGTTCATGGTAAATCATGCTCTAGTTTCATGATTCTCCTTGAAAGTAACCACCTAAGAAACATTTTGGATTAGTAATGTGTGTCAAATTTCCAACTGCAACTAATAAAATTATGTCTACACTTTAAATACCTTTCCTTCCAAGTAAATTTTTTTCTTCTGTGGTGCTAATGCCAACATGAATTTGAAATGTACCAAAACTGCCAAACCTAGGTAATAGAAAATTTTTAATTTTACTGAAACTAGCCACTTACCTGTCAAACAAACACCGCTTACAATAAGCAACTTCAACGATTCATAGAATTGTAGGATGTTGACACTTCGCTTGAAACAGTCGTCTGCTTGTAGTAACCGTTGCCATATATATCGTAAAAAACAATATTTTGCGCAAGGGCAAACAGTGTTTTACTATGAAATTAACGTTTCTTAAATTATTTTTATATAATAATTTTCTTAGTTATCTGTGTATTAAGAGGTACTTATGTGCCCTCCCAAGAATCCTCATTGAGGCACGAAGAAAAAAAAAGTGAATAGCGACACTAGTAAAGGGCGGGTGATGGTAGGCCTGAAAACACCAGTAAGAAAATGTGAAATGCGAAAATCCAAATACTGTATAAACAAAATTACTTTTCTATTAAATGAGCTCTAAAAAGCAATAGAAAAAGCATATAATCCTGCAAAAATATTATGAATGTAAATTTTTTAAAAAAAGTTATAATGCAGTGAAAAGGCGTCATATTGATAACGGTGTTTGAAGTGCAGAAACCAATATAAGCCGTTCGGTTTTTTTTTCAACATATCGGAATATTAAGCCCATTACACATTTAATTTTTTTAAGATGGAGAAATAGGACCTCAAGGCTGGAGAAATAGGACCCTCAATAGGGAGAAGTAGGACCCTTCAAAAAATGTTTGAAGATTGGGTCCTATTTCTCCAGGTCCTATTTCTCCAGGTCCTATTTGTAGGTCCTAAATCTCCGGGTCCTATTTCTCCAGGTCCTATTTCTCCGGCTACCCTTTTCAACACTAATGAATTATGTACTGAATGACGTTTTAAGACGTAAAGCATTAGTTGATTTAAATAGGTGGACGATCTTTTCAGATACTTTTGAAGATCATTTTACGCGGTATGCGAGTCTTTGATTTGTTGAAAAACGCAAAATTAAAATTAAAGCTTAAAAAAAATAATTCATTAAACGTTCTGTCAATTATCTCGGTCATGTTATCTCGACCGACGGTATTTTATCCGGTCTAGAAAAACTGCACAAAAAAGTAAAATTTAAAACACCATCCTCATTTGACGAAAATATAAACAAAATTTATTAAACAATCTGGATCTATTTCTAAACCCATTAACTCTTTTTTTGTATTTAAGGGTTATCAGAAAACCTTTTTTGGGATACTGATGAACAAACTGCCTTTGAAAAAATTAGACAGTAAATTATTTGGTTATTGTCCTTTGCAATGGCTTTCAAATCAATAAGCTTGTAATGGAAGATTTGGAAGATGAGTTATACCTTTTGTTGCAACAATTTACGAATTAAAATATAAGCCTAGATATTTTCAGGAAAATGCAAATTGCTTACTACGCTTAAAAATAGCTAGTATTCCACCACGATAGAATATCAAGTCGATTTGCCAAATGCAAATAGCAAACGAGCTATGCATAGCCATTAGAAATTATTGGGAGAAAGAAGAGCTCAACTAACCAATCTAAGCCAGTTGGGCAAATAAAGTAGGTTATTTTCAATAGTAGAAGACCCACTTTATTGACATGAATTGTCTTTTCGAAATAGCATAAGAAGCGAAACAAATAATCAATTGGTTTTGCCTCTATTACTTCAATCTAGGTGTTAAAAAATTACCCTGTTAAAAATAGCCTCGAATTTCGGTGAAATTCGCACCTAAGTCAGACTCTGCCAATTCGGTGGAAATATCACCTAAAATAAAATTTCGGGGAAGTTCCCTGACATTGGTAAAAGTTCTCCGAAAATGGTTAAAATAACACCTAAATTAAGACACATATTTAGCAAAAAGTAAAAACAAATGACCCGTTCGTGTACTAATTATTTATATGAATATTTGAAATAATAGCAGTAAATCCAACTGAAAATGATATTTATTGATAATGTATCTTAGTTAAGAGATAGAACTGTAAGGTTCTCATAACCGTTTATTATACCCCAGTACAAGTGCACACAGTGAGAGAGCAAAGGCAACTCCGATGAATGATTAAGAAACAGGGGTTTATATAGCAGTAAGGGGCTACAGCAGCGCACGTCATGGTGATAATTAGCATCACGCTTAGACGGCGGGGGCGTGACAAGGTCATGGCGCGATGGCTGTATACCACGCGCCATACCCAACTCCGTGTCATGGAGGCGCTGCGCTAAACATACTCAGAGCGGCTCATATTCGATAGGTGGTGACGTAGTGTGTACACTACGCGTCACACCTACGTCAAGGATAGCATAGGCTACCGTCAAGTATACATGAAAGTGTATATTGACTCATTACAGAACACAAAAGTATATATTTCGAACTCTGTGGAATTACAAACACAATAAAGAAGCATTCATTTTATCCACCAATGCGGAGCGGCTCATATTCGATAGGTGGTGACGTAGTGTGTACACTACGCGTCACACCTACGTCAAGGATAGCATAGGCTACCGTCAAGTATACATGAAAGTGTATATTGACTCATTACATTCCACCCCCCTTTATCGATAAGAATTGGTCCTCCAACTCCATGCTACACACTAGATATTACTTATGCCCTAGGCGTGTACAAATGGAATTACACACTTCAACATTGTTTATACGAATAAGCTTTCTTGGGTTACATTTTTTCTTTGAGGCTAAATCTACGTTCCAAGATATCTAGGATGTATTTATTTTAATCAAAATATTGTACTCTGGGTTCTACTTGGTGGGTGCGGCGATTCTTGTAGTTAATCTTCTTCCGATGGTGAACCGGCTCCTCTCCTCCTCTTGCAGCTCCTTTCTCGGTCGTAATGAATTATCAGCGTTTTCTGGCCTTTTCTTCTCGGTTTTATATTTCTGTTAAGGAATACTTTAGCTATTTCTTCTCTCTCGCCGATGTAATCCGTGGCATAATTTCCAAGATAGTCTGGTTCGTCATATCTTGCGCCGTTCCTTAACAGCACTTCAACTATCTCGGGGTTCCCATATCGTACGGCTGCAATAAGGGCCGTTTCACGGCGCGTCAGAGATTTCTGGTTGACGTTTACACCGTGCATGCATGCACTGTTGACATATTCTTTCTTGCTGTTGAATCTCGCTGCATAGTGTAGGATCGTTTCTCCATCGCGACTTAACTGTTTTATCAGTGGAGTTATCCACAGAAAACCGATGCTTTCTTCGTTTTTTAATGCGATGGCCACCATTAGGGGAGTTTCCCCTAGACAGTTCCATTCGCTAAACTGACACCTGTGGAATGACAGGGTTCTGAGTAAGTGTTCGTTGTTGTCTGCGGCGGCTCGGTGAGCTATTGTTTCACCCTTTTCTGTGATGTCGATGTTTGCGCCGAAAGTCAATAATAGTTCCGTGACGTCGTATCTTTTCTTATTTACACTTTCGTGGAGCATGGTTCTTTCGTTTGGGAATTTCGTATCCAACAAGCTTCCCACGCTCCTCCCTGTTGCTCTTCCCTCCTCTTCTTTTCCTTTCTGAAATTTTCTAAGCGTTTCTCGGGGGGCGTTGATTATTTCGAAGACGAACTGTCCTCGTTCGGCTGCTATGGTGGCTAGCCTCTCGATGCGTTGATTGGCTGCATCGCCGGCCACTAAAGGAGGGAAGGTCTTTAGCATGCAGTTACGGCAACTGCGAGTGATGTGCTCTTTTTGGGCGTGGTTTAGTCCTCCTTCTTCGTTGCTTGCGGGTGTGTCGTAGTAATCACCTCTGTGTCCCATCTTACTCCGATCGTCGTCACTGTTAAACACACTTTCTTCGTTTTCATATTCGTACGGCCCAGCGTTTGAAGTACTTTCAAAGCTTCCGGTCGTATGATACACGTCGTCGTTGTCGCTGCTACTGTCTTCCATTGACGTGGTGTAGTGTCCATCGTCGTATTCGCTACTAATGGATTCTTCACCTTCACTTGTGTTTTCTTGTGGCGGTTCACCTTTACTGTGATTGCAATTTGACTGTTTCTCGTCCCGATTGCGGTGCAAGTCTGGCAGTTCTACTGTCGTTGTGTCGCTGTCCGCGATATCTCCGTCCTTCTTGATCTGCTCAATCATTTTTCTTAGCCAATTTGGGTCATCGTCACCACTTTCCTCTATTTCATGTTTGGCGATTTCTACTTCGGTGCACGATTCAGGCCCTATGTCAGACGTCGGACCTTTCTCGATTTTTATGGCTTGTTGAGTTTCATCGGTTCCTATCCAGTCGTTTACTAGATCTTCAACCCAGCACGGGCGTTCCTGTTTAATTGGATCCCGCTCGTTGTTGATTGTAGACGACATCTTGGTTTTAGGAATAGAAAGTCAGGAGTTGTTTGAAGTGTCTGTTGACTCTTGTTAAGATTTGTTTCCAAACTGAAGTTAGTGTTAGTGTACATCATCTTTTATAGTACCCATTTGGTTTGTCGGCTTTTCATCATTAGCTCGGCCTTTTATTTGGGTTATCTTTTAAATGGGGTATCATATTAGGTGTCTATTAGAGCAGAACTATCCTACTATAAGCTTTATTTATTGTTGTTGTCTATTACTGTTTGACTTGCTGTGTTTGTATTTTTACTTTGATATATGTAATATACTACTTTCTTTTAATGCCTTGTGTTTTTCACTTATTATAAATTTTTTTTTTTTTTTTTTTTTTTTTTTTTTTTTTTTTATTTATTTTATTTTTTTTTTTTTTTTTTTTTTTTTTTTTTTTTTTTTTTTTTTTTTTTTTTTTTTTTTTTTTTTTTTATTTTTTTTTTTTTTTTAAATCCCTGTGTCCAAGCTCCCTGTGCATTTGCACAAGTCTTCCCACACCATACCATGCCCAACGACATATGAGCATGTCGTATGGTTACCTGTGCAGGTTTTTTGTCTGCCTTTTTCCCAACCAGATTCCTCGGCTGAGTAAATATTTTCTTTTTCTGGTGCGGGTGGTGATGATGGTGCGTTTAGCTGTGTTGTCATTTTTTCCGCGGTTACTTTTCTTGAATTGATTTTCTTTAGTAATCTTGGGCATGGGTTGCATGCGATAAATACTCGCAGGCATATTATGAATAGTATAAACCCAATTGATGTTAGACCTAGGATTTTTAACGTGTCGAACCAAGAGAACATGTTTCCAATTTTATTTTCTTGCGCTTCTGATACTACAATGTCCGATAGTGATCGTGCTTCTCCTTCTTGCAGTTTTCCGACTAAATCGTTCAGTATGTTTAATTGTTCCATCTCCATTGCGTTATGGGCTGGGTGACTTTTAAGTGTATAATCGAAATTGTTTAGATGAAGTTCGTCAAATTCCGCGATTAGATCAAGATTTGGTGTGTGGATTGTTGCGTCTTGTTTTACCCAATCACCGTTGGTGTCGTTATGTTCCCATGAATGCGGGTATCCATTGATGTTCACTAGTTGCGTTTTCCAGAAACAATCAGAATATGGGTGAATAGACCACCCATCTGTTCCAATTGTGCAATTCATTTTTCCATACTTGAAGGACGGTTGGAATCCGCATTTCGTTTCTTTCGCCGATAGTAGAATTCGTTTTTGCTCACATTGTTGTAGCGTCATGGCTTGCCCAAAACCATAAAGTCTTGAACATGTAGGTAGGCCTATGGCAGCTGCTGCTAGCAGGCCATTCGTTTGGGCCAATATAATTGCTTGTGTTCTTTTCATCTTTGTTAATTGGCAGTATACGTCTCTGATTTCTTTGGCCAATTTATTTTCGTGTTCCGTCTCTATGTTTATTTTATATTGCTCGTGCATTTTACTTATTTCGTACTTCAGCCGATCGTTTAGGTCATTCGTGGACACCAATAATTCCGTTTTGGTATCTTCCTTAGGGCGTAGTGATGATGAATCGTTTGTCATTTCCTTTTCTCTTTTTGTTATTCCGCTTCTTGGCTTTTGGGTTGTCGTCGTGTCGCTTTCACTTGGTGTCGGGTATTCCAATTCGGTGGTGTTGGGGCTGCGTTTTGTGTTTTCTGTAGTCGGTGTATTTGTGATTTTGGTTGTGGGGATCGTTGAGGTGGGAATTGTTTCTGGGATTTCCTCTACTGGTCGTGGATTAGCATTTTTTGCGATAGTGATGCTGAATGTCGCTGCGGTAACCATTCGTGTGGTTATTGAAGGCGATGTAGGTTTTGCCGTCGGTAAGGTTGTCTTTGCAGTTGGTTTTGTCGTGGTGGATGTGGACCTTGATGTCGTTGTTGTTAGCCTTGTCGTTGTGGATGGCTTTGTCGTTGTTGTTGGTTTCGTCGTCGTTGTAGGCACAGCTTTACTAGTCGTTGTATGTTTAAGTGTCGTTGTAGTTTTCGTTGTAATAGGACGATGCGTTGTCGTCGTAGTCGGTTTGGCGGTTGATGTGCCAACTGATTTTGCTGTTGTTGTAGGGGGTTCTTCCGTTTCACTTCTAAAAACTGAGTTGATATTTTCATGTTTGTTTAACGGTGGGATTCGTGGTACAGTTTTCCCGTCGAACGGTTGTTGCGTATATAAAGCAATGATAGCTGATGCTGGCAAGGTTTTTATTTGGTGAGGATTTTTATACTCGAAGCTGAAGTGTTGTTTCTTGCTCCTTTCGTGGCAATGTCCTAGGCTTAACTTTCCTATTTTCAGTGTCAGACATTTTCTGTCTGAGGCAGGTGTGTGATCCCGTTCTATCCGTTGCCATAAATTGTCCTGTGTGTTCGAATGTTCCCCATACTGAGCTAGTACTTGAACATTCCTGTAAGACTAACATCGTTGTATTAGCCTTGATACAGTTGTTGGTATTGAAAGGTCTGATTGTGAAATCCGCTGAATATTCGAACGCTTGACCTCGTTCCAATGTCCTACTGCAGTTTGCGACTGTTGTTTGAGTTTGTACTAGTGGGTCATTGCTAGTTAGCAATTTTTGTAGGCTTCTTTGGCATTTGATCCAGTCTCGGTCGCATTCTTCCAGCGTCATCATTGTGTTAGTTCCGTTGTATGTTACACATTTTTCATTTGGTGGTCTTCCGCTTTTAAGTAGTCCCCAGCTGATCATATCCCATATGATGTTTCCATGTCCGTGGTTGAATTTAATTAAGTTTCCAAAAATCGGCGAATTAATGGTTGTCGCTACTGCTCTTCTCTGTTCTAGTCTTATTTCTTCCAGCTCGTCGATGGATGTTTCTGGGAAGTTCTCTAATACTTCTGGGTTTGAATTCAGTGTTTCAAATACCCATTGCTGGTTGTCGTCCATATCGTCAGGTCTGCTGCATTTTTGCAGGATTAAGGAGCGTTGGGTTCCTTCGTCCTCGTCTCGTAGTGTGATGCATAGGTGTTTTTCCATTGATATTAGCTGGTGGTTTTTTGTATCGAATAGCCAGCGCGATGTCCGTTCACCGCACTGTCCCGTAATGATCGTGTTTATCTCCGATGTCGTTAGACACGTGGTGGTTCTTCGGATTCGTAAGGTGTGGTCCATTAGGTATTCGAAGTCTGTTCCATAAGGTAATTTTTCGTCTATGTCGAATTGGTTATGGGTGGTCACTTGTTTTTGGGTGTACATTATCTTGATGTAAACGATTGAATCTTGTTTGCGTATTACGCCGTTTTCTTCTATCTTTGTTATTTTTGGATGGCCTAAACGAATCCATCCCCAAGCATAAGAAATGCTGTAGAGTCGTTTTCCCAATTCAGCTTCTTCGAGTGGATCGTTTAAAAGGAATTCGACTTCTTGCTTTATGGATCTTTTCGTTTTACTATTCCTCGGTTCTGCAAACTCATTGCATGACCATGAGTCGATATTGGTTTGATTTTTACAGGAGGGTAGGGTGTTTTTATGTATTTTGTATAACTTTCTTGTTGTTTCGGCGGGGAATATCAAAAAGGTTAGGGGGATGCCGACTACTTTAAAGCTGGGTTGAGCTAGTTCTTTATTATTATTATCAGGGGTGTTAAAGAATGATATTTCAATTTGTCTACTGGTATCTAAGAGTCTACTGGTATTTACGATTTCTGTGGTTTGGGTCAATTCTAGATATCCGATACCTTTAAGGATTATTTGGGAATTGGAAACATTACTAGATTTATCTCCCCATACTATTGTATTATGATTTTGAATGATTTGGCCGTCTTGTTGGGTAGCATTTAAATATCCAAAAGGGCTTTCAATTGGGCTTTCAGGGGTTTCCTGTCTTAATGTTATCTCTTCTGCAAGGCAATTTAGGACGCGATATTCTTTAATGGCATACCACGCACCCTCTCCCGTTGGGGTTGCTGTGAAACTTAATGAGGTTGGGGTGGCCTGCATAATATTGCCTCCGCATCTCTTATCGTTAACCATTTCCCAACATTCTAACGGTGAAATCAGTTTTGTTTCTTGGGAGAAAACCGTGTCGAATGATCCAACCCAAAAGGATCCCGTAATTTTTTTTGTTTTTATCCATTGTTTACAAGTCCATCCTTTCCATGTTTTAATGGGTTTTTGTTTTGTCATTAAGGTATAACTAGTGGGGAAACGTGGGAAATGTACCCTGGTTCCGACATTTTCTTTATCGCAATAATAGGGTGAATTTATATCCAGTATGCCTCTTGTTTTCACATTCTTACAATCGCATACGGACACGTAAATTGTTTGGGAAGTTTCAAGGGTAGCTAACACGCAAATTACTAGTAGGATTATCTCCATCTGTTTTATAAAAAAAAGTAATTTTATTACTACAGGTTTTTTTTTTTTTTTTTTTTTTTTTTTTTGCTTAATTAGTTCTTTTCCTAAGATTATAGCGGGCATTTCTCGAATTGGTTGTGGTGCTTGGTTCGGCATAGGACATTCTTTGGTTTGTGATCCGGGATAAAGAATTCGTGGGGTTCATTTCTTTTTTCAAATTTGCTAATCTCTGTTGTTATATTTTTACGTGGTCTTCCAGGACCTCGTTTGTTTTTACTTTCGATTTTCACGTTTGGATTTAGTGCTTCTGTGGTGTTTGGTACACTTTCTCGAGGGATATAGAGTTTCAGGCGATTAGAGTGAACGGTTGCTTTTTGTTTTTTATTTTCAATGTTTTCGACCTCGTAAGTTATGTCTGAGAAGTTTCGTGTGATTCGGAACGGTCCGTTCCATCTGTTAATGAATTTACCTGCTGATGGTGGAGCTTTTAGCATTACTAAGTCACCAATTTTATACGCAATTCCTTTTGCTCTTTCATCGTAGTATCCTTTCTGTTTAGTTTGTGCTTTGAAGAGGTGACTTCTTGCCAGGTCTTGAGCGTTTCTCCATTTTTGATAGTATAATCCACTACTGCCTTCGTCGTGCTCGAAGTTCCGATTTATTTTTATGTCGTTAGGTAGAATTGGTTCTCTTCCGAAGAAAAGGTAAAATGGGGTGTCCTTTAGCGTAGCTTGTTGTGATGTGTTGTACGCCAAGGTGACAAATGGTAGGTATTTGTCCCACTCTTCTGGTTCATCTACTACGTAGCAAGCTAGCATATCACACAGAGTTCTGTTGAATCTTTCTACTAGTCCGTCGGTTTGCGGATGGTAGGCGGTAGTTCTTATCTGCTTGATTTTAAAAAGTTTACACATTTCTTGAACAAGACTCGAAAGGAAATTCGTTCCTTGGTCGGTTAGCACAATCTCGGGTGCTCCATATTTCGTTATCACTTTATTTACCATAATGGATGCGATTGTTTGGGCGGTCTGGTTTTTCATTGGAAATGCAAAAACGAAACGACTGGCATAATCAGACAGAACTAGAACATATTTATATCCCTTAACACTTTCTTGAATTGGTCCTACTATATCCATTGCAATGCGTTGCCATACTCTGTCAACTGGTGGCAGAGGTTGCAATGGTGCTATCGTTGCGCCGAAGGCTTTACGCCTTGCACATCTTAAGCAACTGTTAACGTATGTCGTAACATCTGTTCTCATGTTTGGCCAAAAATATTGTCTTTGTAGTCTCGCTAAAGTCTTTGCTATTCCTAAATGTCCTGCTAACATGTGATCATGATTTTCTTCCATTATTTTTCTTATTGTATTTCCTGGTACCACTAGCCTTCCATATTTGTCTACTAATTCACCTTTTTCGTTTATCTTATATCCATTTATATTCTCTTCCTTTCTGGTTCCCTGCTTCTTTTTTTTTCATTAAATTACCTATAATTCTTCTGCAATTTATATCGTTATGCTGTAGTCGAACCCATTCGCTTTCTTCCTCTTTAATTTCGCTTTTAATCGCTCTTGCGTCTACACTAGCTATAGTTGCTACTGGGGTACGACTAAGGGTATCCGCATTTTGGTGCGATTTACCTGGTCGATATCCAATTACGATGTCATATTCTTGGATTTTGAGTGCCCATCTAGCTAGTCGTCCTGCTGGTTCCGCTTTACTCATTAACCATTCTAACGGTCGGTGGTCGGTGTATACTGTAAATTTACGTCCGTATAGGTAGATTCGAAATACGTTGATTGCATGAACGATCGCATAAGCTTCCTTCTCTGTGGTGGACCACTTGGCTTCGCGGTCATTCAGATGTTTAGAGCTGTATGCAATGACGACTTCTGTGTCGTCTGATTCACTGGGAACTGGTTCGTTAGTCTCACCTGAATCCGCTGAGTGGGGTGGACATTGCATTTGTGCTAATACTGCCCCTATCCCATACCCTGAGGCATCCGTATAGATGATGAATTCGCGCGAGAAGTCCGGATAACTCAGGATAGGTCTAGTGATGAGACAGTTCTTTATACAATTAAAGGCGTCCCCTTCTGACTCTCCCCATTTCCATTCTGCTGACTTTTTCGTAAGTGCAGTCAATGGATGAGCTTTATCAGCAAAAGCTCTGATAAATTTCCTGTAGTAACTAGCCAAACCTAAGAATGAACTCAATTCTTTTGTATTTTTGGGAGCGGGGTAATCTATAATTGCTTTTAATTTTTTCAAATTTGGTGTTATCCCTTTTCTAGAAACGATGTATCCGAGATAGTCCAATTCTTCTTTAAAAAATTCACACTTCTTTCTTTTTAGTTTAAGTCCCGCAATTTCCAGAAGCTCGAAAACTTTATCTAGGTGCGATAGATGTTCCTTAATCGATTTACTAAATATAATTATATCGTCTAAGTATACTAGGGCGAATTTGTACAGCACGTCTTTCAGAATGTTATTCATTGCTCTTTGGAACGTACTTGGTGCGTTTGTTAACCCAAATGGCATTCTGTTAAATTCGTACTGTCCAAATTCGCAAATGAAAGCTGTTTTATATTTATCCTTTTCTTCAATCTCGATTTGCCAGTATCCGCTCAAAAGATCCAATGATGAAAAATACATAGACCCGCACAATGCATCCACAGTATCGTCAATTCTTGGTAAAGGGTATTTATCTTTAATTGTTATTTTATTTAGCGGCCTATAGTCGATGCACATACGCATCTCTCCATCCTTTTTGGGTACCATTACGATGGCTGCGGCAAACGGGCTGTAGCTCTCCCTTATTATCTTATTTTTTAGCATTACTTCAATTTTAGATTTTACGGTTTCTTTCAGTGCTTCGGGTGTTCTACGGAGTCGTTGATTAATCGGGATGTCATGTCCGGTATTTATAAAATGTTTTACTCGTGATACGAGACCAAGGTCTGATTCCTTGTCCGCAAATAATTGCTCATGTTTGTTAAGTAAGTTTTTACTTTCGTTAAGACTTCAGTTTCAAATTCTGGGATATTGAATTGTGGTGGTTGGCTATCTAGCGCTTTCGTCTTGTCCTGTTTCGAGATATCACACTGGCTAAAAGGTCCTAAGTTACGGCGATCTTTTGCTGTTAGTTTTCCCTCTTGATTGTTAGTAAGTACTGGTATTATTGGTATGGTAATTCCCGCATTCTCGAAGGTTAGGTTATATAACGGTATACTCTGCCTATAGCTATGTTCTACGCCTAAATGGTCATAGCATATTTCTCTATTTCTAGTATTAATTTTCACGTTATTATTAGATAGAAAATCTAAGCCTAAAATGCAATCTTCGTTCAGCTTTTCTATGGCATAGAAGTAATGATTGATTAAATGATTATTACTTATGGTAATTGTTAGTTCATATTGCCCTATTGATTTTAGTGTCTGACCGGATACGGTCCTAAACGTGGGTGTATTTTTATTTTTTATTTGTTTTAGTTCTTTTCATTTATGCTGAGTAAGGTATCCGCGGAAACTAGACTGGCTGCTGCTCCAGTGTCTATCAAAGCTCTAAGTACTATTCCATAAATTCTAATGGGTATGCGTATTAGTTGGGGTATGTTAGAATCTAATTTATCCGATTTTATGCTACTGCGGGTTAGTGCCTTATCTATTCTATTTGTTGGTGATTCGCATAATTCATAAGTGCCATATTGGTCCAACATTCTCTTGCTACGTGTCCCTTTTTGTTAGACTTATGACAAATTATATCTCTGTTTACTGGGGTACGGACTCCTGCACTGCGATATTGGCGGTTGCTATCGTTTTGCTGCGGGTACCTGATATCTGCGTGGTTGTTAGTCCTGAAAGGTTGTTGGTATCTTCCCGGTTGATGTGTATAGGGGTGGTTTCGTTGGTGTCGGAAGCCGGTTGTGTATGTTGGCTCACGATCCCTTATTGGTGCGTTATGCCTCCAACGTTGTGTAGGTTCGTTTCTCCTAAACGGGCTCGCTTCTCTGCTTTTTGAAAAACTTGGTTCTCTACTGCGTGAATAACTTGACGCTCTGCTGCGGTCTAAGGTATCTCGGAAACGGACTCTGCCTGAGTACTGTTCTCTGGGGTAACCTGGTCTACCTTGGCGTATGTTCGACTGCCGTCCGCTGTTGCCGTAACGGTCGGTGGCTGCAATCTGCACACTGTTTTCCTGTGATGATTCACGATCTTTATTAAAACATTCCAACTCTAATAATCTCTGGCTAAGTTGTTCTAGTTCAGTTTTTTGTTTAGACAATTCGTGATCTTGTTCTTTCTCACGGTCTGTAATTCCAGCAATTACTGCCGTTATTTCTCTATCTTCATTATTTTCCTTTTCGTGCAATATCTGTTCTGATATGAACAGTTGTTTGCAAAGCGAATCGAAGTCGTCGGATTTTTCTGGCATTCTGAGGTATAGCTCCGCTTTTACTTTGGGTAAGATCCCTTGAAGTAATATTTTTATCTTTGTCGTATCTCTCATCTTCTTTACTTTATTAAATAGTTGATCCTCTATTATTGTTTTGTCGTGGTCGAGTTTTTCTTCCTTTCCCTCTATGGTGTCGTATAGGCTGTTTAATCTCGACACGAAAGCTCTGCAATTTTCTTCAGGTTTCTGCTTTAGCTTCATTAGTTTTTTCTTCAGCGCTGCTATGTCAAATGCATCTTGAAATCTTTCAATTATTGCTGCTTTCCACTCTCCATATTCCAGCTTGTCTCCTTTCTCGTCGACGTAAGCTTCATGCCATTCCATGGCTTCTCCTTTAAGTCGGTCCGAGAAGAATCGTAGCTTTTGCTCGTCGTCCCAGTTGTTATTTCGGGCCACGTGCTCAGCTGCTTTGAGCCATTCGGTTATTAATTTATCGGTGCTTTTACCCTTGAATGGCGGGATGGATTTCTTGTCTTCCCTCGAAAAAAGTTCTCCCAGCACTCTTACAATGGGTTGAGTGATGCTCATCATGGCCTCTTCTTCAGCGGTATATTTTCTGCTTCCTAGATCCGGTCTGGTGGAATCGTCGTGGTGTTTACCCATGGTCCAATGAGATGATAGTTTTCTTTTTCCAAGGAGGTTATATTTTTACTTTGGGATTCAACTTGTTTTCCCAATAGTTCGATAACTTTTTGCAGTTCTATTATTTGCTCAGCTTCAAGTTCAAAATGTAGTGATTTATCTTGCACTTCACTTAACGAGGATAGGTCGTGTATTTCATTAATTAATCTTGTTACTTCCCCGGGCTGTTCCTGTTTAGTATGGGTCTCTTCGGCTTCGATGAATAGAAGTTCTCGTTGTTTATACTCTGCGATACGATTCTCCAGGCGGGATATTTTATTTTCTTGTTCTGCTGTCTGCTTTTTATTTTGCTGAAGTGCTCGATCAAGGTCTTTATTTTTAAGAACAGTTTCTGCTTGCGTCTTAGTTAGCGTGACTTTTTCTGCTTTTGACTTGTCCAGCTGAGTTTTTATTTCGTTTGTAGCTGCTTCTAATTCTTTTATCCTTTCAACGTTTACTGCTATCTGTTTTCTGGTACTGTTTAGTTTTTCTTGTAGTTGGATATTTTCTGCTTCGAGTTTATTAATTGTCTCTTGACCCTCTCTTTCAACGTTTTCGGTAATTTCTTCTCTCTTTTTCAGCCGGTCTTCGAAATATTTTTCAGCTTCTTGTGATTTTTGTAAGTCACTCTCCAATTCTGCAATTCGGGTATTTGCTTTTTCAAGTGAATTTTTCAAGGACTCGTTGTTTTCTTGCAGGCGCTCTAGGGAACTGCTGAGCGTGTACTTTGAACTCTTTGCCTTTTTCTTGTTGCTTTCGATCTGTTTTCGTAGATTGGTATTTTCTGCGGTAATCTGATCTTTTGCTTGCTGCTCTTCTACTTGCTGGTGTAGAGTTTCACTTTGAAGGACAGCTAACGTTTGGCTGAGGAATTCTTTTTCTTTGCCGTGGACTGTTTTTAACTGGTGGATAAGAGTGTCGACGAAATTATTTTCTTCGCCAGATTTCGCTAGTTGATTTTTTAAGACTTCAGTGGTCTTGCTGATTGACTCGTGTGAGGTGGTGTCGTCTTTTGTCTCGAGATTTTGCTTTATTAGTGAGTGAGTGTATAGTTGTAGAGCGTTGTTTAGCTCTCTGTGGGAGAGTTTTCTCCTTTCTTCCAATTGTTTTATATTTGTTGTTGTTGAAGTTGTTTGGTATGTTTTAGTTTTCTCGAGGAGATAGTTGTATTCTAGCTCTACGAGCTCTTTCCACTTTATAGCAAAATTTTCTTTGAGGGTTTGTGTCTCAGAGTTTTGTGTTGGTAAGGTAGGATATAGTGGAGGTAATGTTACGACGGGTAAGTCTGGGTAGATCGGGTTGGTTTCGAGAGTTGCCACTACTTGTATATCTTTAAAAGTGCTATACATTCGCTTACCTCGTCTACGTCAACTTCGGACTCGTATATTTTGCTCTTACTTCATGTGGTACGCATGTACTTTTAGGGTTTATTACGGTGAACCTTTTATATATCTGAATGTCTCGTTGGGACCTCCAAATGTAAGGTTCTCATAACCGTTTATTATACCACAGTACAAGTGCACACAGTGAGAGAGCAAAGGCAACTCCGATGAATGATTAAGAAACACGGGCTTATATAGCAGTAAGGGGCTACAGCAGCGCACGTCATGGTGATAATTAGCATCACGCTTAGACGGCGGGGGCGTGACAAGGTCATGGCGCGAAGGCTGTATACCACGCGCCATTCCCAACTCCGTGTCATGGAGGCGCTGCGCTAAACATACTCAGAGCGGCTCATATTCGATAGGTGGTGACGTAGTGTGTACACTACGCGTCACACCTACGTCAAGGATAGCATAGGCTACCGTCAAGTATACATGAAAGTGTATATTGACTCATTACAGAACACAAAAGTATATATTTCGAACTCTGTGGAATTACAAACACAATAAAGAAGCATTCATTTTATCCACCAATGCGGAAAAGGAATGGAAAGATGCACAAGTATCAGTTGCTTCGTCCTTTACGCCTAAAACGTAAGACTGTAGAAACACCAATGCCTTTTGAACTTTGTCGCTGTATTTAAAGTGAAAAACGTAGTAGGTTGCCATTAATCCAATAACAGCATCCGCAGTTGTGTGGAATCTCATAAATGGTTACACTCCAAAATGAGGTGGATTATATGTATAGGATGAACGGCGTTCTTCTTGTTTCCTGTTCGATGCAACTTGCAAGATTAGCTGATTCCTATTAATTAAAACAATAGTCAGATAAAATTTTATTGGTAAGGGGTAATTCATCTTACCATTACGGAATCGACCAGATGTCGAGCTGCTTTATCACCTCTTCTTTTTCCAGGAACCAAGAATGGTAATAATTCAAGTTGAGCTCTCGAACACATTTCTTGGGCAAAATAAAAAATAAAACAGGTAGTTATTATTACGTTTACGATTCTTTAGTGAATTTTTTACCAGGCGACATGTTTTGAAAAAGTTTGGAAAATAATAGAGATGCTACTTTTTGTTTGTTTGTAGTTTTTGCTGCTTCAACGATGAATTTGACCGATTGGGTCCACATTTCTCGAAAAATCTCGCATGATTTCTAAACGATTAATTCAAACTCGAGGAAAAGCTGTAATCAAAATATTTCAGTTAACAATCACTAGATATTTTGTATTTTAACAATTGCCTTGAATTTATTTTTAATCCTTACAAAAGTTTGATGTTTAAAAAATGGGTAGTGGCTGTCTATCAATTTCTTTTTCTGCCTGACTCAGGTATCCATTTCATAACTCGAACTCTTCTGATGGAGAAAGTAAGTTTGACGAGATTTTCCACTGCAGTACTATATGGGGCCGTTCCGTTTTTATAAATCTCTTACAGCTTGGCTACATTTTTACCGTAAGATATGGCGGTGTTGTCATATAAAACCAATTCGTGCACAATTTTTTTAAGTGATACATTTTTAAAAAGGTAGAGTGCAGACCCATTGCCATTGGGGGGTATTTGGTAGGGCCGGAATAATTGCCATTTAACTTCATGCTCTTATGTTTAGCTGATACCTTACTGCTGCGAACTCCTGTCCACCGTCTTTCCATGATCTTTTTCAATTTATAAATCAAGTCACTCTGCATCAATGAAAAAAAGACGTTTAATGAGACAATACAATTATACACTGGTATACTTACGTGTTTTGCTTCAGCAGTTGGAAGTGTAGATGAACGTGGATAGTTCACCAAGATTTATGCCACGATGTTATCCATTTCAAACACCGAAGACTTTGAAGCGTAAAGTTGGATAGAATTGGCCACTTCACGAAGTAAAATTGACTGATCTTTGGCCATGAACACTGCACTTGGATCATCCAACTTCTGTTGGATGTCTGGCCTACAGCGATTTGGTAATTTATAGGAGGCTGGCAGTGGCACTGAAGATGGAATTTCTTTTTATTTTAACAGAGGTTTTACACTTTTTTTTTGCTGGTGGATCCGGCTGTGATTGCGAAAGCAGTTTTTTCTTCTTAAGGTCATTCGCCACACTTTTAATGTTTTGAGCATTGTCATCACAGCTACTATCAACCATGCCAGTACTGGTTTCAACAGAATTGTAAAAAACAAAGTTTTCCCAACAAGGAATCTGCCAAAATAACGTTAATGAAATTAAACTGATATCGTAAACTTATTCTCAGAAACTTACGTACCGCGTGAAGTATGAAGCGTGGAAGCATTTCCAACAACTCCAACAACGTATTCTTCTGAAAGAATAGGAAAATTATCTGAAAAATCAACATTCATTTTAAAAAATTGGTACGTTAAACCATTTTCAAAGTTTCAATACCGTGTGAAATATCTAAAGTAGAAACATGGCCATTAACACATTCTCCTAAAAGAACAGAATTATTTTGAAAATTTAAATAGCGTGGGAAAAATTTTCACCATACGGTAAAGTGATCGTCGTAAGCTTATTTCCGAAAAACCATCCGTACCATGTGAAGTAGCACATGTAGAAACAACTGACATTGTTGAAGGAACCAAAAGTGTGCTCTCTATGAAAATGAACGAACAATCTGCATTTTGTTTACTGTACTTACTAAATTATCAATTTCAGCTGATACATACCGTTTGTTGCAACACGGAGAGGCATTTGTGCTGGGGTTTTGAAAGAACACTTAATTATAGATCCAGATTTAACTTGCGAAATCTCATCCATGTATCTTTTTTTATACTTTGTGGGACAAATAGTAATTCATGGTAAACTACGAATAGAAGTTTCGCGAATATTATTACATGGAATGGAAAAATTTTCGGCAAATAGCCCAGAATGCTTTCTAGAAACCAGACAAGCAAAAATTTTTTTGGGAGGGATTGCTACTTTAACGCTAAGAAATAATAAAGGATTTTTGATTGTGATATTTGATGACAAATGGCCAATGTAAGGGCAAACTGTTACAGTTTCTTCATTTACTCATACAATTGCACAGGGAAAATACAAGATTGCCGGAGAAATAGGACCTGGAGAAATAGGACCCGGAGATTTAGGACCCCAAAATAGGACCTGGAGAAATAGGACCCGGAGAATTAGGACCCAATCATCAATCATATTTTGAAGGGTCCTATTTCTCCCTCATAAGGGTCCTATTTCTCCATAGTAATGGTCCTATTTCTCCTTGGGAAATAGCCCTAAAGCCCGCTGTTATAAAGGAAGAACCGGACGGCTTATGTAGTTTTCCGCACTCCAAACCACGTTATCAATTGCTCGTGTAATCAGTCCATCATAACTTTTTTGTTTGAATTCATATTTGTATTTTTTTTGCACGATTACACGCATTATCTATTGCTTTACACAGCTCATGTATAAAAGTTATGTTTATTTTTACACAGTGTTTGATTTTTTGCCCTTGACCTTTCGTTAGTGGCGTTTCCAGTCCTAGTATCGCCCTCCCCCCTGGCTGATATCCTTATTCCATGCGAATTCCCGGAGACGAGGGGTATGCTTTCCCCTAAGTACTCCTTAATACACTGATAAATAATAAAAAAATTATATATATATTATTTAAGACAAGCACATTTTTTAATAAAAAAAATATATGCCGCAAAACCATAAATAGAGACCTACGTGGCAAGAACGAAAATAATGAGTTCCGCTCGGATCATGGAAGGCATGCCAGTGTATTGTTATACAAAACTATCATGGCACGGCTTGTAAATAATGGAACACGAGGCAGCTCATCCATGTCAATATCGGCAATTCATACGATAAGTTTTTTTTTTTTCGCTAGTTTATTCAGTTTATGCTTTCCTTTCATTTTTCGTTTTCTTAATGTTGATTTATCCCTTTTCTGTTGTTGTTCCTTTCTCTTTTCTTGTTCTTCGATGCGTTCAACCAACTTCTTTCTCGTTTGTGATGTTGATTTTATTCTCTTTCCTAATTGGTTTATCAAGCTCGCAATCAATTCCACATTTTTTTTAACCTATTGCGCTTAGTATTCTTTTATCTGTTAAAATACAGAAAAGTAAAATTAGTTGAAGGTCTATTTTTTTTTGTCGAAATCAAAGTTTACCTTGGCATCTGTTATTTTTCCTTTGTTTGTTTAGTTTCTTCTTCTCCCACTTATCTAACTTCCGTTTAAGTTGAGTTTTCATTTTATCAGAGTCCTGCTTTTCCCCTGAAATTGGATGGCATATGCTGGCTTGCCTTCCTTAAACAAAAAGATTATAGCACATACATACCCTACTAGCCTTTGTCCGTCCCAGGGACATCCCATCTACGTCCTGGCTGGCCGATCGGGACGTCCTATTCTGACGGCAGATGTACGTCACCAGGATGTCCTAATGTCCGGTTTTAGGGACGTCCACTGGAGGACGTCCTACGGACGTAATTAATTGGAAGTCCTGGTAACGTCCTTATTTGGGAGTACTACGGACGTCCTTAGTTGGACGTCTGCAGGATGGCAAATCCGTACGTTCAGTGAACGTACGTATTGGAACATCCGCGGAATGTCCGGATCGCGGCAGCCAAAGGACGCAAGAAAATTTGTTTAAATTAAAATAAAACCATAAATTTTTGGTAATTGATTTACATTTATTTTTACAAAATACAAACAATTAAACAAAAATTTAGCAGGTAACATCAAAAGCCTAAAAGGTCCCGCTTCTTCTTCACTGTCGGTGTAAATGAACTTGCCAGCTCTATCACTAGTTTTCGAACTGGCTTTTTTGGAACCAAGCTGTGTAATGGCTACATCGAAATCGCTGTCGACCGAGGTAATTGATGTTTGCGAAGGTGTTCTCACCTGGACGGAAAGAATAAAAAATGGGAAATTGTGATCGGCGTAGAAACTCGAACAGGAAGATGATTTGAAATACCGGTCTCTTCCATCTACTGTTTGTTTCAGTATCAGAGGTAGCCGATTCGGCACTGATGGAAGATAGCGAGCGGAATCAACGACTTTCGCCCCCATTCATGTACGTGCGTTTGTATGGGTTGTCTTCTTAAATGATTGGGACGACCAACGATTCCATTTTTATCCTGCAACCAAATAAATTCAACGCACACAGATTGAGAACTGTTTCCTTGTCATCGATAATTACGGAAAAGCCAAACCTTTTTCATTGCGGGGATGTTCGACTGTACGCCTGCTATGAGTTGAATGACTTGTTCAAAGCCTTCTTTTTGGATCGTTTCCCCACGTAAATATACAAGGTCATAGACATTGGAGCCATGATTGGCGTCAGTTCTGCTGGGGTGATAGTTTTTTGTAGATCAGACAGAGACAAAATCGCTGTTGCTTGTGGAAGGTTTGTTCTCGCAATCGAAAATACGATCGTGATAATTTCTCTCTTCGGCTGACCATGTAACACACATTTCGAACCTACAGCGAAGAACAGTTTTTACTGACAACTCTGCATTTAACGAGATAAAATAATAAAGTTAATGAGAAGTATGTTCATACCCTCTCTAGGTCTTGTCGTAGCTGTACAAACAATTTCATACGTTCCATATCTTGCTGTTGTTGCTGACTTAATCTTTCCGTTTCAGTGGTTTTGGGCGGTAGCAATGGTCTGTCTCGGTTGGACTGGAAATTTTAAAAAAGAAAATTGATTGCTTGTAGTAGAGTCACATGAATTTGGGAGCACACACCTTTCGTTTAAGAACCCAAAAGTTGAAAATTTGATCAACGACAACGACATCGAGATCAAGATCTAGCGTCCGCGCCGTTTCATTAATGCTGGCATGCTTATAAAAGTCCGATTCGATGAGTTGTAGCCTTTTCACACACAAGTAACTCTAAATAATTAAACGCAAAACGTAAAAATGTTTATGTATCCTATACTTTTGGGCACGGATTAAGTGCCTTTCTTCGACGGTCATTTCTTTTTTCAGCTTTCTAACGGATTGGGTGTTCTCCTCCCCCTCGCCTTCAACATGAGATCCCGTGAT
This sequence comes from Daphnia carinata, assembly GCF_022539665.2. NCBI lineage: Eukaryota > Metazoa > Arthropoda > Branchiopoda > Diplostraca > Daphniidae > Daphnia > Daphnia carinata. Next base: position 7,117,215 of record NC_081335.1, on the reverse strand, counting down.
CCATATCCAATATTGATATCATGGAAATCAATAATAAGGAATAGTGTTACGTGCTCCTGGACATTTTCTTGGGCACTGCTCAGCGATGGTACCGATTTCGGTTTGCTACCTAAGACGATAATAAATTAATGTAGTTACTAGTTGAAAATGCATCTAAGTGAAATGATAATTAAAGAATGGCTCTCAGATACTATCTAGCAGGAAGATTAGAACGAAAAGCCTTTAAACCATAAAAATAAAATTAATTTAGATTCAATTACACATATGTGTCCATTCATAGCTGGGTGTGTAGTTGGTTTTCTCCTCAACAACAGAATTGGATGTCTTGCTTCTGTAAATTGAAATCCGTTAAAGCTCAGTACTTGCATCTTGAGATTAATGTCTTGACGTAACTAACAGCTGTAATGCTGTTATTTCATCTGAACGATAAGAAAAATGATTACATAAATTTCACGAACAAAAAATCTGTGAAAATCTAGATTACCAGAAGGATGATAGCTATAAGGCAGCTAACAAGTTGGTTCCCAAATGGTTCATGGTAAATCATGCTCTAGTTTCATGATTCTCCTTGAAAGTAACCACCTAAGAAACATTTCGGATTAGTAATGTGTGTCAAATTTCCAACTGCAACTAATAAAATTATGTCTACACTTTAAATACCTTTCCTTCCAAGTAAATTTTTTTCTTCTGTGGTGCTAATGCCAACATGAATTTGAAATGTACCAAAACTGCCAAACCTAGGTAATAGAAAATTTTTAATTTTACTGAAACTAGCCACTTACCTGTCAAACAAACACCGCTTACAATAAGCAACTTCAACGATTCATAGAATTGTAGGATGTTGACACTTCGAGCTTGAAACAGTCGTCTGCTTGTAGTAACCGTTGCCATATATATCGTAAAAAACAATATTTTGCGCAAGGGCAAACAGTGTTTTATTATGAAATTAACGTTTCTTACATTATTTTTATATAATAATTTTCTTAGTTATCTGTGTATTAAGAGGTACTTATGTGCCCTCCCAAGAATCCTCATTGAGGCACGAAGAAAAAAAAAGTGAATAGCGACACTAGTAAAGGGCGGGTGATGGTAGGCCTGAAAACACCAGTGAAATGCGAAAATCCAAATACTGTATAAACAAAATTACTTTTCTATTAAATGAGCTCTAAAAAGCAATAGAAAAAGCATATAATCCTGCAAAAATATTATGAATGTAAATTTTTTTAAAAAAGTTATAATGCAGTGAAAAGGCGTCATATTGATAACGGTGTTTGAAGTGCAGAAACCAATATAAGCCGTTCGGTTTCTTTTTCAACATATCGGAAAAATAAGCCCATTACACATTTAATTTTTTTAAGATGGAGAAATAGGACCTCAAGGCTGGAGAAATAGGACCCTCAATAGGGAGAAATAGGACCCTTCAAAAAATGTTTGAAGATTGGGTCCTATTTCTCCAGGTCCTATTTGTAGGTCCTAAATCTCCGGGTCCTATTTCTCCAGGTCCTATTTCTCCGGCTACCAAAATACAACAAAGACTTACAAACAAAACACATACACATATCATAATACTATTTACACACACATACACTATTTACAACACTCGCGAAGGGAAGCCAGCAGTCATGCAGAGCTCCTTCTTAAGGACTTACGCGAGGGCGGTTAGCAACAGCAGAGCCCCCTCTTAGCATCCTATCGGACATCGGGCCAAATCCCGACTCCCAGTCTGAATAAAAGAGAGGCCAGAAGTCGACTAAGGTTCGACCTGACCTCTAAGGGTGGAAAGGTATCAATAATGAAAGATAAACATGGTTACAAAGTTTAACAAAAGATGGCGGCACTTGAAACGCAGACCACAGGGGGCAACAGTTGCAACAAAACTTAAAAGAATTTCCCATTGCGCGAGACATTTGCTTGAAATAGCTGTGCTTAGCTTCGTAACGCATGCACCAAAAGGATACGAGTGAGCCGAGCTTTCTAATTAAAAACGTGTAGTTAGTTATAGTATCCCCTATAAACATTAAAACTCCGTGAAGACCCATGCTAGGAGCAATTGAAACACCTTGTTCCAATTGCGATCCTTCCGTATGCGCGTCTCCCGTACTGTAGTCTGGCAACAGCGTTATAGCCCTACGCAGCGTATTAACAGAGCTCTTTTTAAAATTTGTTTTTGAATGTTGTTGTGTATTTTGTGTTGTGACGAAAAACAATGTCCAAAAATAGAGTGTCAGATAGGGGACGAACACCTATCTCTGTCATGGAAGAAGCCGTAAATTCGATAATTGATCATAACTTGACATATAGGGGAGCTGCAACAACTTTTGGTCTATCTGTACCGACGTTATATAGATTCGTTGTGAGAAAAAGAAATAGCGAACCACCTAGAATAGGCTACCATCCAGCTAGTAAAGTTTTCACTGCTGAACAAGAAAAATCACTTGAAAAGTATGTTGTAGACGCTCAAAAAAGGTACCATGGGTTAAGAGCCATTGATCTACGGAAACTAGCATACCAGGTTGCTGCAAAATTCATACTGAGATGCCCTGCTACTTGGGAACGAGGTAATTCATATTCAATTATTAATGTAATAATTGTTATAACCTCACCAAACATTGCATAGATGGGCTTGCCGGTAAGGATTGGATTAGGAGTTTTTTGAAGAGACATCCTCGTCTTGCAGTAAGAACTGCTCAGGCCACCAGTTATGCACGAGCAACTGCATTTAACAAACAGACGGTTTCAATGTTTTTTGACAATCTCTACAGTGTTCTACAGAAGTACAAGTTTACCCCAACAGACATATATAACTTGATGAAACGGGTATATTTTAGTATAATCTAAGTATTATTATTTGAACCATCATTTAACAATTCCATAGGACTCACAACTTGCCACAAACCTAGTAAAGTGATTGCTACCAAAGGTTGCAAGACAGTGGACTCAATGACGTCAAGTGAACGGGACACACTTGTCACACTAGGGCTAACGGTTAGTGCAACCGGAAGTGTTGTTCCGCCCATATTTTTGTATCCACGAAAGAGGGACCATCCGACTTACCTTCATGGAGGACCTACGGGGTGCATTGGCAGATGCAATGGAAGTGGTTGGATGTTCCAGCCTGATTTCTTATTTTATATCAAACATTTTGTGGCGTGCTCCAAACCTATTCTGCAACGCAAGATTTTACTAATACTTGATAACCACCACTCACACTTGCGGGTGGAGGTGATTGATTTTTGTAGGGAAAATGGTGTGGTACTAATCACGCTGCCTCCTCACTGCACTCACAAACTCCAGCCCTTAGACCGTTCCGTGTTTGGACCGTTAAAAAAATACTTTAGCTCTGCTTGTTCCGCATGGATGGTGAATAATCCAGACCGGACAATGAAAATAGAGCATATTGCCAGTATAGTTGGTATTGCATTACCAAAAGCAACTAGACAAGAAAATGTAGTTAACGGATTCAAGGTTTGCGGAATTTGTCCGTTTGATCGTGACATTTTCACTGAGGATGATTTCTCACCTTATAATGTCAGCGACCGATGTTTAGAATGAACACAACCTACTGTATCCACAGATGGTAATCCTTAAATTATGTCTTAGACTAACGTTCTACCCAATAATGCTCTATATATTTTTTTTAGTAAATGAAATTTCCTACGAAGAAGCCCATGTTGTAAATCCTAACGCCAATAGTGACGTCCCGTTAGAAAGGCCCCCGACAACATGTTTTTCAATAGATGACGTAAATACCACCCTCAGATTTAATCCAGCTATAGTTTTGCCCCTGCCAGCTCTACCAAGAAAACCTGGTAATCGAGGATAAAAGAGAGGAACATCCATTCTGACAGAAACACCAGAAAGGAAAGCGTTAAATGCAGCTGAAATAAAAAAGAAGAAACAAATGTCTAGAAAAAAACTTGCATTTAATGACAACATCTCAGTTGATACAGCACGAGAAAAGGGAAGGTCTAAAAACAATGCCAGGGACGGGAAATTTAAGCGACCCAGAATGGATAAAGAAAATATTGATGATGTGTTGTGTTTAATTTGCCAGAATCCTTTTTCCGCTGACAAGAATCGTGAGGAGTGGGTTAAATGTACTCGCTGTGAAAATTGGGCACATGAAGCTTACGTAACTGATGATGCTGCTAATTTTTATGTGTTTTAACTGCATGTAAGTAAAAGTCATGTTAACTTGTCATTTACACTATTACGTTGATTGTGTAACGTTTACGTAGACATGTCAGTTCTTCGTCTCAATTGTTGCATTGCTTCTATTCTAGTCACTATGCCGAATACCAATTCAGAAGTTGTCTGATGTCACGGATGCCCCAATAAACAAGACTTTACTGTTAAAGTTCCTCCAATTGTTTTGAAAAAATTTACATACTTTGTTTTCCTATTCCAGTTACTTAAAAGTAAATAATACACATCAACACATATCGTCTGGCGGGTGGCTGACACTTATCGTCTGCTGGGCGGCTGACACTTATCGTCTGCCAAAATATTTGTATTTTTATTTACGATGTTGTTTAAAGAAATTAAATTTTAAAAATTAAATTACCGACATTAACAACAATTGTGATGTAAAGCTGGACAATTTATCTCCATATTATTAACCGTTCTTTGGATTACTAACGGTGTTCTGAACCTAATTCAGAAAACTACCGACATTCATTAAATAACATTTAGTTACTACAGAAAGTTATAAAATAGCTTAAAAATGAAAGATTAAAATTCTTTGTATTGTAACAGCTTCACTGGGTTAAGGTATTGTATTAACACGTAGACAAGATGCAGTACACCAAAACACACAAGACGACAGGTTACAGATAGACTGCTACACAACAACTCCACTAACTCGACTACTCGACGGCTAACCGAACTACTTGAACTGAACTGCTAAAAACAGATCTGAACTGACTTGTCAGAGTCTTTCGGATGTCGGGGCTTTAAAGCTCCCGACATCCGGTCAGAGCGACAAATGCTAGCCAATGGTTGACTTGCGGATCGCCTATCATCGCGCGATAGGCGACAAAGTCCATTGGCGCTACATCCCCCCTCCTACCTAAAAGCACGGGGCGCCTGAAATGTTGACAACCCCATAAAGGAAAGGGTACAAAACTACACATTTAACTTCTGCTGGTTTGGCCAACATTCAGCTGGCCAAAGCGCCTACATTTAATAGGGCTATTGCCTGTTCGGTGACGAGGTTCCCGCCACCGTGCTAGAATCGGATTTGTCCCCGTTTTTGGGCTCTCGCACTTCAGTGACGCGAGCCAATAACAGGATATCGACATGGTTCCTCAACCTCCGATATTCAAACATCAGATACACAATAAGAGGTACTGGAAACAGAAATCCAATAACCCTTTCAAATGGTTGCCGCTTAACGTTCTCCTCTTCTTCCCGTTGTCGGCGAAGGCCTTCGACCGCTTTCAGATGCGAAGTCGCCCCTGCTATGTCTATACGCGTTGGTGGGCGAAGCGCTAATCCTCCATTATTGGGCTCTTTTCGGCTGGTTGCGGTTGCTCCATCACCGGCACCAGCAAGCTGCTCAGCATCCCGACCGCTTCTTCGTCAATGACACTTGTGACATTCATTGGCAGCATCTGTCGGAAGCTCGCTTGCAGAACCCAGTCATCTGAGGTTGCCGAACAAAGTCTTGGGATTTTTATCACACCTGCTGCTGGCAGAACTTGCGGCAAACCTATTCCGCCGATCCTTTTAACAGGGCACTGGAGCACTATAGTCACATCGTCCTTCCCCGCGTAGCCCCACTTTCGTCCTCCGACATAAAACAGATCTATGCCGGCCCACTTTTTACTGTCCAAACGACAATTCTTTTGAATGGCTCCCTGCTCCTGAAGAAACACGGCCGCCGTACAGCTCTTCATTCTTCCTTTCCGGTCAATGGGCTTTAAGAAAGGGCACACACTGCCCATGAACGGCGCACATTTCCGCGCTTCATCAGCGTTGAACTCCACAAACAGTTGACGATCCGGCGACACCCCCAGATACGGAGCCAATCCAGCGTAGGAGTGGGACATCGATTTCCCTTTACTGGTGGCCACTGGCATCGGGAAAACACTGTAAATCTGCAAAGCGTAATTAAATTCGAATACCGGTAAATGAATAAACAACCGGATGTTGCCGTTTGCCAGTGCCGTCTCCACCCTAGCTTCTTGGTAAGCCCTCCAGCCATTACCCCCTTGAAGGGCCGGTGTCAGCCCCCATCCTTGTGGCAACGCCTGTCGAACCGACTCCAACGCTTGATTCAGTACATTCGGGGGGGGGGCACATCAGGGGTGACAGCTTCCCTACTGCTGCCTCCGCCAGCCCCGTCTGCCAGCCGTGCAGGACTTCCGCCGTCCAGTCCGGTGCGCGGTTAGCTTTCTCAATCGACCTCGCGACTTTTTGGAGATAAAGCAATTCCCTCGCCGGGTGTATCCAGCTCTCGTTGAAGGCCTTTCTCAGTTGAGCTTGTTCGCGGCGCATCTGTCCCGACGCCGCCATCAAGCTGTTAATTTCTGCTTCATGTTCCACCAGGTGTCCCAGCGTGACATTCAGGAGTGTCGCTTGCTCCTGAAGAAGGTGCACTACTTCCAGGCCCTTCTTGTCGAAAGATTCGAGCCTTGAATGCACCGACTCTAGCTCTTGGGTGGTAGCGGTCCCAAATAACCAGCTAAGTAATTTGCCTCCAGCGTCGAACATCCCGCGTTTCCTCCGGGTTCCATCACCTTTCAGGGCTCTCTCCAGCTCCCTGAACTCCTGCCGCCGACGCTCCGCTCTGGACTTATTTCTACCAAATCGAGCGCAGGTCCCTCCAAGAATGGCTTTACTTCCATTGGGAAATTTGCCGTCGCGACCTTGTCAAATGCTCGAAGCATTTCGTCCACCCAGTTGATGACACGCTTGATCACCTGCTCCGCCCGTTTGGTTGGTACATCGTAAATGACGATCCATTCAGAATCGCCTAGCGCCAGGGTTCCCTCCGGGTGAAACACCGCTCCTACTGTCACCACGAACTTTCCTTTCATTTCATGCGCTTGGATCATCTGTCCAATGGTACAGATCGCTGATGAAAGCAGCATGTTCTTCATCCATCCTGGTGCCCTTCTTTGTCGGGTCGGACGACCTGGTTGCGGTTCCACCTCCTCTTGCAACCCAGGCCTTGGCTCCTCTTCCACTTGTAGACCTCCACTACAATCTTCCTCCTCTATTACTCCCCGCGGTCGGCGTTTCGCCTTCCCCCTTCCCCCTTGCGCCTTTCGCCTTGGGTTGACTAGCCACCGCAGCAGTATCGCTTTCCAGCGATGTCTCAGGATCTGTGCCCGCACGCGCCACCCCCTCAGGTTCCACCATTGCCCTGGGTTCCTCGGTCACTGCCGTGGTGTCGTCCTCTGGCGTTCCTTCAGGATTGTCAGTACGCGTCACTTCCTCAGCTTCCACCACGCCATCGAATTCGTCCTCCGACTCCACAACAAACTTCTTCATTTGCGAAACATGGACCACAATGGTCCTCTTCCCACAAGGCTTTCGAAGCTCGTAGTTTAAATCAGTAATCTGCCTGACCACCTTGAATGGGCCCACGTACTGGTGCAGTAATTTTTCCGCTAGCCCTTTCTTCCTCTGCGGCCGGAAGACTAATACCAGGTCACCAGGTTCGTATACCGGTGTCTCACTGACTCTGGTATCGTACTGCGTCTTCTGGCGCTGCTGCACCAGGGACAGTCTATCCCTCACGTCCTCCCTCAAGCTCGCCATTGCCTTCACCAGATCCTCTGCATCAACAAGCTTGGATTGACTCGGGCCTGTCGCCGCTAGCAGGTCCGTCGGAATCACTGCTTCCCGTCCATACACCAGCATAAATGGTGTTTCCGCGAAATCGCAATAATTTAATCTGGCACCTACGCCTACCCCTCCTGTCGTTATTCCCCTCCTTTCATCTTTATTAATGTCGTCTGTTATTCGACCATGTTGCGTTAGTTCTTTGATGCCATTTAGGTAACTCTGCTCTTTCTGGAGAATTTCACTGTCGTGAGTGCGACTCCCTTTACTCTTTTCCCATCTTTCTCGAAGCCTAGCAGGCTCAGCTATCTGTATTGTATGCTCTGTGCATGTGTGTCTGTGTGTTAAACGAATTACCCGATAAGCTTTCTGGTTTCTCAGGTAGACTTATACTTTACTGTCTTTTCCCCTATCGTTCCTAACCATGCTGATCCTTCTCAGGTACCACACGCGTCTCATGTACATCGTCATATTCTGTATATACTCTCACCGTTCATCACTCATCATTCATCAGTCTCGAATAAACTCTATGGCAAGAGAGAGAGGGCGAGCTGTCTAGCAATCTATTTTACTGGTTCCACATCCATAGAAACATTTGGTCCTTCGAACCGGAGTCAACAACCCTTTGTTGGCCACACTCATTCCAGGCCTCTGTGATCAGTTAATGCCCAGCAATCCTTGTTGGCCAAGTCTTCTAAATCCTCTACAACCACACAAGCCTACATCTCGTCGTCAGACAGCCGGGAACTTACACCATGACCGACCGAGTTGTTCAACAACCACTGGAAGAGGCTTCAAGACTTGAAGAAGAGGACGCTGCGTCTACAACTAATCGGACGGAAGCACGGGCGAGAGAAGCAAAACTTAAAGAGGAGGACACTCCGTCGACAAATCACTACGACGGGGAGAAGAATAGTGACTCTGATAACTAGTAGAGGCTCAAGAGGAGCAATACTGGGCCTACTTCGTCACTGTGATGAGCTTCTGCTCAGAGCGTCCCTTCTACAGACGGAACATTTGTCGGCTCTGGAGGACGACGAAGAGGCAGAACGTCAAGATAACCTCCACCTCACGCACGTAACTCGAGCCGGAGAGATCACCGAAGCAGCCAAGGCCTACTTGACTAGCAGAGAAGGTGAAGCTGCGTCTGGGATTGACTTCGTCGACAACGTTCCGGTAGCCCCTACTGTCCCACCGTCTGAGATTCAACGTAGAGAGCAGGCCCGTCTAGAAGAGCTGACCATCGCCCAAAGGAGATGTGATGAAGCTCGAGAACGCGCCAACCATGTTCGGGAGGAGTGCCATTCGGCCCAGGCGGCCTTAAGGCAGTTGACCGGTCGACCAACGGATCCGGATCAGTTTTCTTCCGTCAGCCAGCAAGTGGCTAACGCAGATCCTCTGGTGAATGAATGGCTTGCGCAGCAACGGCGCATCAACAACAAACAAGAAACACCTGACGATTGGATTGACCAATACAGCGCCGGTCTGCTACCCCCGGTCTCCAACAACCTTTCTGCCCGTTCTGCTGTCTCGGCGGAACTCGCGTCCTATCAAGGGAAATCTTTGGAGTGGTTCGAATTGATTGACCTCTTCCGGGCCTTGGTACACGACACTCCAAAGTCGCCAGGGGAAAAATTGGCCCTCCTGAAGCTATATCTGGAAAACGAATGTCTTGACGTGGTGTATGGTTTAGGCGGTGGCGAGACGGCCTATATTCAAGCGTTGGTGCGTTTGAAAGAGACTTATGGGCGTCGCGACGTCATGAGAGCGGCCCATCTTCAGGCTCTCGACCGACTGGAACTTAAAGGTGAAGCCGGAGCATTCAAAAGATTTGCCGAAAGAGTTCGCTCCCATCTGTTCGATCTTAGCCGAATTGGGGAGATGTCCACCGCCGACGTGATAGAGAAAATATGCCTGAAATTGAACCTTCAAGACAGACTCGCTTGGAACGAAGAGCGACACGGCCGCCTGGAGCGACGGAGTCTGAACGATTTTGGAACCTGGCTCTGTTCGAGAGCATCAGCCTACCAAAACGCATATAGTATCGCTGCCAGTCAAGCTAATTTCTCCGCTCCGATGAACAAAGGATTCAACCCGCGGCGAACGAGAATCCACCAGGCGTCATCAAAAACTCATGAAGGAGGTATCGGCATGCAGTCTAATAAACCTTATTGCTTCAAGTGCGAGAAGGGGCATCGGCTGTCTGATAGTGAGGACTTCAAGGCACTTCCCATTGGCGAGAAGATTCAGTTTTGCATGAGACGACGACTTTGCTTCAACTGTTTTAGCTGCAAGCATTCTGTCCGTGAATGTCCAACAAGCCGTCCATGCAAACACACCGATTGTCGCTACACCCACCACCCTTTACTACACGATTCAGAGAAGTTGCCGGTTAAGACCGTTCATCCATCTACGGCCCGAGCGGAGAAAGAACATCGAGTTGCGCTGGGCATGCTGCGACTGCAGGTACAAGGAAGCGACGGGGGTTGGTGCTGGGCCAACATCTTCACCGATGAGGGGAGCGACACTACCCTGGTGCGCAGCGCCTTTGCCACATCACTCAAAATCAGAGGCTCTCCGCAGGTCCTTACCGTAGATGGTGCTGGTGGCGTGGTGACACGTTACCCATCCGAGCTTATACACTTCCAGTTACGTGCCGAATCCGGCGAGATCATCACTCTCGAGGGGTCTACCATGAGGAAGGTGGCAAGTCCAGCTCCGACAACCGACTGGAGCAAAGAGAAAATGCGGTGGCCACATTTACGAGATCTGCCAGTAGGAGAGGTAAGAGGCAAGGTTGACATCCTCATCGGGACGGACCATCTACACCTACTTGCCGCCCGAGAGTCGAGAGAAGGTGAAGATTACGAGCCGATCGCGTCCAGGACTCGTCTCGGATGGATTATTCGAGGCGTTACCAACGGAGAGGCTCATGCCCTGGCAGTGCGCAGTTTCATTATTGCCGGCCGGACCCAATTAGACCGGTTGACTTCTGAGATGCGTCGCTTCTGCGACACGGAGGCGTTCGGAACGGAATTCAAGCAAGGCTGTCTATCTCCCGATAATCAGAGAGCTATGGCGCTCGTGAAGGGGAAGACACGAAAATTAGCCGTCGGTTACGAGGTTCCTATCATTTGGAGAGAGGGGGAACCGGACCTCCCGAACAATAGAGCCATGGCCGTCAATCGTTTCCAGAGTCTACTGAGGAGATTTCAACATCAGCCGGAACTCGAACGGGACTATGAGGCCGCCATGCAGAAGACCCTGGACCAAGGGTACGCATCCCGTGTGGAGGATCCGGCTGACGCGAAATATTTTCTCGCCCACCACGGCGTTTATAAAGGGACGAAGCTGAGAGTTGTGTTCGATGCTGCCGCCCCTTCAGAGGGAAAGCTCTCAACGACGCCATCATAGGAGGACCAGCACTGCAACCAGCGCTGGCGGCCGTTATCACCCGTTTCCGGCAGGAAGAGTGTGCCTGGGCTTCAGACATTGAGGCGATGTTTAGTCGCCTTCGTCTATCTGCGGAAGATGCGAGATTTTTCTGTTTCTTATGGAGACAGAAATCATCTGGCAACATGGTGACGTACAAGATGGATAGGTTGCCTTTCGGAGCAAGTTATTCCCCGTTTGTAGCCATTCATACGATCCAGCGGATTGCAGAAGACGCTGGAGTAGAGGAAAAGATGGCCGTTGCTGTTCGAGAACGGATGTACGTGGATGATTATCTGAGCTCCGCGCCAACCGTTCAAGAAGCTGTACAAGAAGCATCCGCCGTGAGAAAAATGCTAGCGGACGCGGATTTGAACCTACAACGTTGGGTGTCCAACTCGCCCGACTTCCTGCAGCAGATGACCGTCAGCACCGGACTGAGTTCATCAAATATTCATCAGTTGGGGAGCAATTGTGAGGAAAAGGTCCTAGGGGTTTTCTGGGACGTTCATTCCGACACTTTGGGTTTTAAAGTTGCCGAAGCGCCCGATGTCAAATTCACCAAGATGGAGCTGGCCAGTCGAGTAGCCGGAGTTTTCGACCCCTTGGGCACCGCGTCGCCGATTATCGTGAAGGCAAAAATCCGTCTCAGAATGCTGGGACAGAGCGGACAACAATGGACGTAGTAGGTGAAGAAGACGCGAGCTGGTGGCTTCTCTGGTTCAAAGAGTTACAATGTCTAAACCGAGTTGCGATGCCCCGTTGCTTATTTCCAAATCGTGAAACCCTTGAGTCGTCGGAACTTCATACTTTCTGCGACGCGTCGGAAGAGGCGTATGCGGCCGTCCTTTATGTCCGGAGTGTTTTCTCCAGTGGCCAAGTGGTGATTCGGCAGGTGAAGGCGACCAATAAGCTTGCCCCAAAAAAGACCATATCGGTGCCGAAACTTGAGCTGAACGCCGCATTGTTAGGCGCCCGTATGACCCAAGCCGTGCAGCAAGCTCTACCAGCCCATATTCATCGTCGTAGTATATTTGTAGTCATGTTAGTCATTGTAGTCGTGTTAGTCATATTTGTAGTCAAGTCTACAAAGAGAGCGCTCTACAACGCTCTGCAGCAAGAGAAAGGAGATTTTCGTTATCCATCAGAAGATCTTCTGCGTATTCTACTCTACGAGGTAGCTGGGCTCTTGAATACTCGTCCATTGATCTACTCAAGGTCGGATCCTTCCGACTTCCGCCCGTTGACGCCCAACGACTTCCTGAATAGAGCTCCCACTGCTTACCCACCCGCCGGATTGTATAGTGATGCACAGCCAAGAGATCACTACCGATATCTGCAACGCGCCCTCAACTTATTCTGGGATATTTGGAAGACCGTCTATTTACAATCCTTGGCTGAGAGGAAGAAGTGGCAAACTCGCCGTCCAAATCTGGAAATTGGAGACGTCGTGTTGGAAATCAACAAGGGTTTCGAACGAGGTGTATGGAGCATCGGGCATGTCGGCCAAGTATTTCCGGGCCCTGACGGCTGCGTGAGATCAGTGGAGGTTCAACTTCCGTCCGGAGTCTTCCGCCGCGGAATTACAGAACTGTGCCTGCTTGAAACTAACTCAGCCGTTCCGGCCTCGGGGGAGGATGTTTCCGCGAAATCGCAATAATTTAATCTGGCACCTACGCCTACCCCTCCTGTCGTTATTGCCCTCCTTTCATCTTTATTAATGTCGTCTGTTATTCGACCATGTTGCGTTAGTTCTTTGATGCCATTTAGGTAACTCTGCTCTTTCTGGAGAATTTCACTGTCGTGAGTGCGACTCCCTTTACTCTTTTCCCATCTTTCTCGAAGCCTAGCAGGTCTCAGCTATCTGTATTGTATGCTCTGTGCATGTGTGTGTGTGTGTTAAACAAATTACCCGATAAGCTTTCTGGTTTCTCAGGTAGACTTATACTTTACTGTCTTTTCCCCTATCGTTCCTAACCATGCTGATCCTTCTCAGGTACCACACGCGTCTCATGTACATCGTCATATTCTGTATATACTCTCACCGTTCATCACTCATCATTCATCAGTCTCGAATAAACTCTATGGCAAGAGAGAGAGAGAGCGAGCTGTCTAGCAATCTATTTTACTGGTTCCACATCCATAGGAACAAATGGTGTATGTTTGGTGCTCTCCTGGCGCGCCGAGTTGTAGGCAAATGTGACAAAGCCGAGGAACTCGTCCCAGTCCTCGTGACTTTAGTCCACATACATCGCCAGCATGGTCACCAGCGTCTTGTTTTGCCGCTCCACAAGACCATTGGCCTGTTGGTGGTAAGGCACCGTCATCCGATGTGAGAGTCGTAGAAGGGCGAACACCTCACGGGTTACTTCTGCCGTAAAACACTTCCCTTGGTCGGACGTCACCTCCCGCGGAAATCCATGCCGCAACACGATTTCCTCAACGAAGAATTTTGCTATTTGCCGAGCCGTGGCATCCGGTACGGCCCTTGTTTCTACCCACTTAGTAAGGTAGTCTATGGCAACGATCACGTTTGTATTCCCGCTTCGTGATCGCGGGAATGGACCCAGGACATCTATCCCGATCCTTTCGAAGGGTCCTCCCACTTGAGTAATCTCCATGAGTCCCTTCTTTCTCCCTTGATCCGGCTTCCGTGTCTGACAATTTTTGCATGCCTTGACATACCGGATAACTGCTGTATCCATCTTCGGCCAGTAAAACCTCTGCCGAGCCCTCTCCAGAGTTCTTGCTTGTCCAAGGTGCCCCGCCGTAGGTTCATCATGAACCCACGACAGTGCTTCCTTCCGTTTCTCTGGACGCACGCAGAGCCCCCTTCCTCCACCCTCTCCTGTATTGGGTAACGCGACAGGGCATCTGCATCCTCATGGAGACTTCTCTTCTTGTAGCAGATGCTTATGGCGTACTCTTGCAACGACAAACTCCATCGTTCCAGTCTGCCACTCAGCTCCTGTTTTGTCATCAGCCAGCACAGGGCATGATGATCTGTCTTAACCACCACCTTCGTTCCCCAGATGTATGGGCGAAACTTCTTCATGGCCCATACAATGGCCAGGCACTCCTTCTCGGTGATTGAATAGTTCCTCTCTGACTTGTTTAACACTCGGCTCGCAAATCAAATGGGCATAGCGTGCCCGTGCCTGTCTTGCATCAACGCTGCGCCTATTCCGTAGTCGCAGGCGTCGCTCCCTCCAGCTTCGATAATGCATCGTCGATGCGCGGAAGTGGATATACGTCCTTCGTCGTAACATCATTTAACCGTCTGTAATCAATGCAGAATCGCCATTTCCCATCCTTCTTCTTCACAAGGACGATTGGCGATGACCAGGGGCTTTGCGCAGGTTCAATAACCCCCTGCCGTAACATCTTGTCTACCTCCGCCTTAATGAGTTCCCGTTCCTGCCAGGCGCGTCGCCTTGGTAATTGCTTGATCGGCGCCGCATCACCCGTAGGTGATGTGACCAGGACAGTACACTGTCCAAGACAATCGCTGCCTTCAGCGAACACATCTTGAAAACTCATCAAAAGTGAAATGAGGTCCATGCGATCTTCTCCTGTCAGTGACTTCGCCACACATTCCTCGAACATAGCCGGGGCTCGTTTTCCAGGCCGTTCACTGCCCCTTCCGGCTGCACGACCATCTTCCATTTCCAGCGGAAGACCGCTGCTCTGGTCGACAGCCACCAATTGCCCAAGCAATGTCCCTTCCACAATCACATGATCTGGGTGATCGAAGTTCATTACGTGAACCACTGCATCCGACTTGGTGCAGTCAATCAACGCGTGACTCGCTGATAAGCCGCTTTTCTCGAGCAGCATCTTCGACGGGCGGAGGAGCATAATTGCATCTTTACTTCCTCCCTCCAGGATAGACACCTTCACCGGCACAGCACTCCTTTTCGGCACCGTGACACACACTGTTGCGGTCACCTTCCTCAAGGCATCTCCTCCTCCGGCTGCTCCAATGTCGATCGCCCCAAGCTCCACTGTCGGAGGGCTGCTAAAGCAGATCTTTAATTCCTTAAAGAGCTTCAGTAAATTCCTTCCCAAGATGAAGTCGGGTCCAAAAGTTTTCAGCACGACAGCTTCTCCTTCCACCGACGTGTTCTTATTTCTCACCGTCAGGGCAACTTTCCCTCTTGGTTGCATCGGTTGGCCATCGGCTGTCACCACCATGGGTCCATCCCATGGGGTAATTCTCAACTTCAATTTGCTTGTTAATGACGGCGTAATTACAGAAATTACCGCTCCCGTGTCCACTAAAGCTTCAACGGGGCATCCACCAATCCAAATTTTTTCGGTGGGCTGCTGATCGCCGCCATTGGTCGCTCCATTTGATTGGCTCTGCTCTCCGCCAATCACAGCACAGGCTGCTTTTGGCTCCGCCCCCTCCGGCTTCGTAGGCTTTGTAGGCTTTGGCGTGCCGTCTCGCTTCTTTTCCTTTGGACAATTCCTTGCGATATGCCCTTCTTCGTCGCAATTATAACATCGGAATGAGTTCTTCTTCGGCTTCCGGTTATTTTCGCTTTTTTCACCGCCGCTGGTTTTCTTTCCCGACGGCCCTCTCGCCTTCGCCAGCTCATCGCGCAGCTCCTGTATCTGCCGTTGGAGCTCTTGCATCTTGTCAAAGCCTACTCCCCCGATGGGAGCTTTCTCATTTTCCCGGCGCGCATCCTCATAGCCTCTTTCATAGGCCGTTTTCACAGCATCTGCATGGAGTCTTGCTTTTTCCAGAAACTCCTCGCAGGTCGTGATTCCGAGCACGTACAGTCTTTCGTAAAGCCCTGGGCTTAACCCCCTGAACAGGTGGTCAATGCACACTTCTTCCGCCATATATGGTTGCACGATGCGGCACAAATCCATAACGTCGTGGTAATACTCCGTTATGCCTTCGTCTTTCCCCTGGACTCTCATCCGCAGCTTCCTCTCCAGTTGTCGCTTCAAGTTTACCGCAACAAACTGCTTCAGAAACAACGACTTGAGCCCAGGTACTTCCCTCTCGCGCGCTAGCTGCCCCTGCTCTGCCACGAATCTCTCTCTTCGGTCTTCCCAGTGCTCCGGACGAGCGTTCCGCGCCTCAAGGCCTACAATCCATTTGTAAGCCGCTCCCTCGAGCGACACGTCTATCGCTCTCGCCAAGTCATTATTGGTCCATCTGTTGTGGCGACCGATCCTTTCAAAACGATCAATCCACTTCACAGCATTTTCCTTCGCCGTGCCGCGGAATTTCTCTGGCTCCTTATACTGGAAGATCGGCCTCTCCGCCATGTCCTCCTCCTCTGCCAGAAAAAGATCCCAAGCTAGTTCCTCTTCCTGGGCTATGGACTGGCGTCTTGGTGAACCCCCGACACTAAGTCCACTTCTTTCCGGCCTGAACAACACCACTGCGTGCGGCGTGCTAGACGCTCGAGGTCGTAGACCTTCGCGAAGGCTTCCTCTTTCAAAGTCCGCTCTTCGCTCTTCCGCCGCGTCACGTTCTTCTCTCGACAGCTGCTCACTCTCAGCACCTGACGATCTCTCGGTGATACCAGTGGTGTCGGCTTCCACGCCTACCGTGCTTCTTCCGTCACCGGCGCCTTCCGCTTGCACTGATACTGGACGCGCCCCTTCCTGGTTTTCGGTCACCAACTCCTGCGTCGCGAGCGAATTCGTTGCAATAGTCCGCTGAACTCGCGACCCTTGATCGCTGCCAACGGCCTCCACCTTCCACTGCCTGCTTTCCGCCGGAATGGCTTGTATTACGATCCTTTACTGGCTTACGGGCCCTGCTACTTGCGGGATGTGCGACACAGCGTCGTCCACCTCTGGTCGTCGCGTTTGCAATTTCCGGCCTCGGTCGACAACCCACTCTTCCTGTCGCTCCTCTTCTCCCGCTCCGGCTCGTGTGACGACCGCGGTCCCAACAACACGGGCACCCTCACGATGCTCGTATGCCACCCTAGGCTCGTATCCCCCTTTTTCCGCCGCCCACCTGGTTTCCTGACTCTCGAATACCTGGTGACTCAGAGCCTCCACGAATTCCTCACCCTGTTGTTCGGAATCCAACTCAAACTGTGTCAAATCTGGGATACTTCCTTGTTGGGAAACCTTTTCGGCTACGCACGCACCTCTATCGATCTCACTCACCTCACCAGGGGGACCTCTTGATCGCCCCTTAGACCGCACTGATGTTGTACCTGCCTCCTGTAATCTCGTAGAAGCCCGTGCCACTGCACTTAGAGGTGCCGTTGGCCTCAAGCCCGTGTAATAGGTCTGAATCTCCTTCACCGCCTCTTCAGCTGCTCGCCTACGAATCCTTTCCCCAGCGTCTGGAATCACACCTCTCCCGTGTGACATCAAAACGAGGACCCACCGCGACCCACTGTCAATTACACGTTCTATCAGACCGTTGTTGTGGCCTCGTGCCCAACAATAAATTGCTGAGTTCGACTTCCAGAGACCCCTCACAACAAACGCCTACCTGAGTTAAACGTACAGCTGACCAGTTGAGAACGCAGGAGCATCTCCACCATGTAACAGCTCCACTGGGTTAAGGTATTGTATTAACACGTAGACAAGATGCAGTACACCAAAACACACAAGACGACAGGTTACAGATAGACTACTGCACAACAACTCCACTAACTCGACTACTCGACGGCTAACCGAACTACTTGAACTGAACTGCTAAAAACTGAACTGAACTGACTTGTCAGAGTCGGGGCCTTAAAGCTCCCGACATCCGGTCAGAGCGACAAATGCTAGCCAATGGTTGACTTGCGGATCGCCTATCATCGCGCGATAGGCGACAAAGTCCATTGGCGCTACATCCCCCCTCCTACCTAAAAGCACGGGGCGCCTGAAATGTCTATTGGCGCTACAGTATTAATGTAAAAAATTCACAAAAATACGTATCCAAGATTCTGAGATACCGTCATTTTAGTTTCTTCGTAAAACCGGGAGCTCTCTTATGGGAAAACCCACGTTTCAATTGCCCAGACACCCTGTTTCAATTGCCGAGCAGAATTGGCAATTGAAACATCTTTAGGTACCTCCAGTTTTTTACACATAGCAGATGTTCATCTTTGTCGAACCCACCCAAAAACATACTGTTATGTAGCTGTGACAAATCTATATATTATTTAATTTAGTTGGACGATTTTTGTAATCGTAGGGAACAAAAATTAGTTTTATGTGCCAACCACGCCCTTCCTCCCCTACTATTTTTGTCCGTGTACGAGCAGTGCAATTCACGGCTTCACATTCGATTCCTAAAAGGCGAAGAGAAACAAATATATACACTGTATTACTAATCAAAGGCAAGCAGTTTTACACATTTTAACTCACTTATTAATATGACATACCTATATTTTCTACTTGAATCTCCAAGATGCAGCAAACCTGCAACTCACGAGAGTTAAAAGTCAGAGAACAGACAAACTATTTTTGTGATGTGTGCACTGTTAGTTTTAGTTAGCGGTTTTCGTACCGAAAAATAGTCTGAAAGCGGTGGACAAGGGACGCATGATTTAACCGACGAAAACCGACGGTACGTTTCCGGAAACGAAAATCATCGGTATTTTTCCGACTCTTTTCGGTAAGTTTCTTCGACGAAACTCGTTATAAAATACCATCGAAATTGGCCAATATAATTATTAATATACAGCTAAAAATGCATCCTTATCCTCATGGATAAGGATGTTAAAATAAAAAAAAAGGAAAATTTTTATGGAAACAACTGAGTTTATTATCCGATAACAATCAATAATAAATCGATCACGAAAATCACGACCAGTGAAGAACTACGCACACGCAAAAACAAGATTTTTAAAATTACATAACTTTCTCTCGTTCCTAAGTGTTCGCCTTGGTCGGACCTGTAGTTAAGATAAAAGTTACACGACATGATAGTTGAGAATAAATAGAATTAACTTACTGGTATGTAGATGCAAATCCTGGACTAATATTTTGGAGCAGCTGGGTGTTGTGCTGGTTATGTATGGCAAGGTAAACGTATTTTTAACAGATGATTGATTGATTGGAAACGATGACTTACTACTCCTAAATTCGACTTCAAATTTTTGTTTACCATCGAATGACTGAATGGTAACTGATTTAGTTATATCTTCTATGGTTTTGAAGAAAATTACAAAACACACATGAACCTTAAGTAACAGAAAAAGAACAACAGATAAATTGAAAAGAGAAAGTTCTTTTCATCAAAATAGAAATAGTACGTACCGAGTTACACAAAGTAGTCGTTCTCCATGAACTATAAAATCAAAGCTCCACCGTCACTTTAGATGAAGATGAAGCCGCATAGCAGTGCTGCCAAACTTTGTGAAATTTTCACCTATTCGGAATTGTTAATGTCTAATAAAGGGCTTTGAGTTGCTTTGAGGGATATCTATGATTGCATTGTTTTTTAATTGCATTGCACAAAATTTATATTTCCTGCAAATGTAAAAATTGTGAGATTTCCAATTTGGCATGTGTAAATTTAAAAGACGATTGGACGGGGTAAGAGTGTGGGGAGTAGTTGGAATTAGCAGACTTTACTTATTTCATCCACACGACTTTACATATTCACACACAAAATCCGACGAAAACCATTAACCAAATGTACCTTTGCGGAAATCACTCGCGATTAACGTTTTCAGTTTGTTTCTAACGAACGAAGAGCATTAACCAGAGATTACCTTTGCGAATATCGCAAACTCCGCTCGATGTTAGTTGCCCCCTAACCGACGAAAGGCGTAACCCGAAATTAACAGTGTGATCGTTTCAAGCCTCACGAAAACATAAACAATTAACAGCGCCACTTTTCGGGGTAGCAACTTCGTTTTTTAGTTCGTTAACGCCATTATCTGTTGCGTCAATTTTTATTTGATCTATATTTAAGAATTAATACACTCTCAGTTTTTGATTTCTACTTTTTCACTGCTTTTGGCTACCATTTGGTAGCGAAATGAAACATGCTACCAAATGGTAGTACTTGCTACCATTTGGTAGAAAAGTCGTCGTTTTTTATATAGTAGAGAAAAAGTGGAGAAAAGTAGATCCTTTACCAATGCGTCTACCATTAAAAAATTCTGCATTGGTAGATCATACTACCATGGAACATACACTACCATATTCCTTCTATTTTTCTACTTTTCTCCCACTTTTTCTCCTACTATTTTACCACTTTTTTCAATTTTTAGTATACGCGCGAAAAAGGTTTGATTTGAAAAATACTCTTTATTGCAAAATACAAAAAACCACAGAAATTTCCGGGTTGCTCTGGGAACCATGTAAAATAGAGAAACTTCTTGGTATTTAGAATACTAAACATATAGTTTTGAATTTACATAAATGCGCTTTGAACGTTAGTTACATAAACATATCTAGATAAGTCAAAACATTTAACATATAGGGAAACATGCTTTTTCAGAAAAATTATCATATAATGAGATCCAGTGTAGGCTATTTCAATTTCTGTATGCCCACTTTCTATGCATTTAACTGTGTAAAAAAATCTGCGACTGAAGGACGAATTCTACCAGGGTGGACATTGAAAACGTAAGAATAAAAAAAATAATAAAATGTGCTTAGGAGTGTAGGGTATTTAATACGAAACATATGAAACGACGCGAAGAGGTTCTTGAACGCCTTAATTGAGCTGGTACCGCTTGATATGAATTCCCCTTCACAGACAATGCTAAAACAGATTGGGTTTCTCAGCGAACCTACACAACACATAAAAGGTGACTCCTTGAGATGGGGCTTTTTCTCGATAATTGATAAAATGTCTTCATTAGCCTATTTGAAAACAATGAGTGAAATTATGAAGCAATAACAAAAATACTAGGTGTATACCTTGATGAAATAAACCACTCGTTCAATGATTGAATCCTGGCTAACAACGCGAATCTTCTTTAAAGATGGAATCAGTCGCATTACTAGAACCAATAGTTTAAGGCATTCTAAATTTAATTTCATTAAATGTTTGACCTTCATTGAAATTTAAAAAAACATTACCATCTTCCGTGTCTGGAATGGGAACATTTGATCTCAAGGCATATTTTATTACCAATGGTCCTTGCGCCAAAATAAAAGTCTCCTCAAAGTGTCCCGCCTTCGGGAATGCCAGTAGGAAATCACGGAAAATCTAGGATGTTATGGATGTATTAAGAAGCGTATTAGAAAAGGCATAAATGCATAAGTCTATGTATACCAAATTTTGGCAATCACGGAAGCGAGGATACTCCGCAAGTATCTGCGTAGTGGTCCATTGACCTACAGAAATTTGATGTTGTCTGTAGTTATATGTAGACGCCATATGCTCTTGAATTGTGTTTTCATTAGAACCCTGTTCAGGTAAATGTGTCTTCATCCATTCAATCTAAGAAAGAAAACCAGATAATTTTGAAAGATGAATGAAATCTTGAATGTATTAACAAACCAATTACCTTGAATATATCTTCATCTTCATTGAAAGCGGGGTCTCTATCACCATTAAGCTCGTTGTCCGGCCTGCGATTGGACTTTGTCCTTTTAGCCGGGCAGCAGCAGTCTTTGGTTTCCAGACTTTTTTTTTTCCTTGACACTTCGGACTTCGACCGCATAGTTTTCAGACGAGTATCGATGAAACCGTTAGTTAATTTTGGATTAAAATAGTAAGTATAGTTCGTCAGGCTAGAACCGTCAGAACAAGGGACAGCCAAACATGGAAAAGCTTTAACAATTGCCTTTGCAAGTTCTTCTTTGAGGCTGCTCGGTGGATATAAATCTTCTTTCCCAGAAAGCATGCACATATGGCTCACAAGTATTCGTACCAACGTTTTCCGTTCATCTACTTCTAAATACGCTTCGTTGCGATCCATAAATGATTTAACAATTTTTCTACCTTCTGACGACTCCTTCAAAATTGAAATAACTGGAAATGTATCCTGAAACCAAACAAGAAAAAAAAATTATTACTTCTTATGCTTGCTAATAAATATGTTTGACTATGTATACATCAGACTTGCTGATAGGATCTGCATGTGCGTCGGTAATGCTTTCATTTACGTGAGTTACGTCGTCAATTCCTTGAAGTTCGATTACCGTGCCATTGGCACATAATTCAGGAATGATTTCATTGTTCCTCATTGAGGCAGAAGCATTTTCGGCGACAAGATTTTTCACACGTTTTTGCAATTTGATTTTGTGGCCGAGGGACAAACTTAAGCCATCGATTTGTTTTTCAGTCAATGAAAGAAGGCATTCTCCATCAATATCTTCCCCTGAAAAAACAAAAACATCATTAGAAAATCTAGAAACAAACAGAGTTTTGGCTCCAGTTAGTACAGCTAGTGCAGTGACAGTTTAAAAAAACCAAATAGAGGAAGACGAAAAAATTTTGCAATTCTTTGTTTTTAAATTTAATTGACCTAAAGCAAAATTCAAACCCAGTGCCTCGGTGAAACAAAATTTGTTGTATCGCATTGTTTGAAATTTTGGAGTATC
Organism: Daphnia carinata; assembly: GCF_022539665.2. Classification (NCBI taxonomy): domain Eukaryota; kingdom Metazoa; phylum Arthropoda; class Branchiopoda; order Diplostraca; family Daphniidae; genus Daphnia; species Daphnia carinata. The sequence continues at coordinate 7,094,505 of NC_081335.1, read as the reverse complement.
CATAGTGGCTCGCAATCAGGCAGGGTTTCAAATTCTACAATAGCAAGGCCTTCAAGATATGATAATTTTTCAACTCTAAATGAATGGAAATGATCGTCAAAACAGACTGTTTTGCATGGAATTACAGCAAAGTATAATGCGCTGTCTTTGACGGCCATTTTATGGACAAGTCCAAATTCAGGATACCCGTTGTCAGTTTTGTAACTAGGGTGAAGCAAAATAACGGACCCTGTGCGATACTCCCTCCCTTTACATTTAACCCATTTGGGAACTTTAAAATCGCATTGAAATTTTTCAGGGTTTAAGTTTAGAAAAACGAATTTTGCTCCACTACTTTTATCACAAGGACCCAAAACAAAGTCCTCAGAATGAAAAATGTTAGTATTCAAAATTGCAGCACAAGACACGGTCTGGAGATGGTCGGCAACACTTTTTACAATGTTGACAAAATTGCAATTATAATGCGCCACTCGTTTGCATATGTTGTGATACGCTTCAAAACGCATACACCAATATCGAACCGGTGGACCATTCTCCCTTATGACGGTTGCATAGTGAACTAAATGATGAAATTTATTAATAGGGTTGATGTCCTTAAATAGTTTGTTAAAACAGAAAAATATTTGATTAATCAAGTCCTCTAGTATCACAGTGTGTTCCAATGCGATACTTGGGGCAAAAACAATATCCATTATTCTGTTTAACATTAAAATAAGCTCAAAGTAGGGATCATCAGTTTCAATTAAATCTCCAATGATCAATGGAAGCATTCGGATCAAGCACCAGTTTTGTGACGCGCGCTGTTTTGTACTATAATTTCCCCTTTTTCGAATTAAAACATCTGTAAATTTTGGCGAAGGCTTGTTCTTCTTATCATAATAGCTGTAACTAAAGCGCTTTAAACGATTATTCAATTCCTCTGCTACGAAAAAGTTTTCAGTATTTTTCGAAAACTCACGAAACACAAGCATAATAATAAATGGAACTATTCCTTCCAAAAAATCATGCATACAATCAAGAATTAAATTGTTGGTTACGTGAAAATAACCACTTTTGTTCAAGTGGCAATTAAATTTAATTCCAGTAAGTGGAGTGGATTGACCGTTTGTCAACTTTGCCTCTCTTGCAGCAACGTCATAATTCTCTTTAGTTCGCATTTCCAAACTATGCGTATTTGAGTTACGTTTTATTTGGTCTCTGCTCAAAAGGCAAAGTCGACAAAATTTCGTAGCAGATGGCGATGAAAACCCAAACAATTCATGAATGCCCTTTGTATCGCCACAAACAGAAGAAATTGTACCATGGATACGAAATCCAGGTAAATCAGAAACATCTAATAACATCCCTTGGTCAGATTCAAGAATTTTCATTTCTTTTAGTAATTCGTCAATGATAAATTTGAATTCGCTGTTTTTCAAATCTTTACTAAAGCAAACCGCAAAAGGATGAATGTTTACAAGACGCGAATTTTCTAATGGAGCCAAATTTTCTATTCGAAAGCAAAACATACCCAACTCATGTTTTTTAGTCTTGCTGCCAAGCGGATTTGTGACTTCAGTTTCATCAAAAAAAATTTGGAAGCGAACTGCAAAGGGAAAACGTTTCAAAAAAGAACTATTTTTAAAATTGTTGCTGTCGCGATGGCTTCTAATGAAACCATCCTCGCTTGTTACTTCTCCAAAATATTTCGAGCGGAAGTTGTTGTCTGAAAATAATATGCTCAAAGTTTCTCGTAAAGAAATATATTGGAAAGTTTTTTTTGTTCTTTTTGGAAATGATTCCCCCTTAGAATTAATTCGAACAGGAGCATTACTTTCGTTTGATAGAAACACCGTCCTTGGCTCAACATAAGCGAAATGTGCTTTGAAATAGTTTAATCGCTTTTTTTGAGAATTGAAGTTTCTTAGAATCGACGTAAGAGATCCGGTTTTTTCACGCTGTTCATCATCTCGTTCTAAAATGGCGCCCAAATTATTTGCAATGTAATCTAATGCGGTGTTTGAAATTAAATGTTCTGATCTTAAATTTAACATAAACTTTGCTAAATCCCTTACAACTTGTTTTGATTCTATATTATCTTCAGTAACAACAATAGTTGCATTTGACATTGCAATGTCATTTTCCATGGTTGTTACATCAATAACATGAACATCCTCGTCGGTATTTGGAAAGCTGATATTTTGTCTAACCTCTGAACTAATTTTACGCCGAGTTTTACTACACCGCATTAAATGATTTCTGAAATTAGAAAAAGAATTAAAAGTCTCCGGACACCCGTTCTGAGCGCATACCAGTAGAGTTCCTCTTGCATCACCGGAAGTATGCATGGCATGAATAGCTCGTAAGTGAGAAGTAAAATTTCTAAATTCACCTTTGATAAAAGTACGGGTGAAATTTTTTGAAATGCACTGAAAACAAGAAAACCCCTCAATGTCCGACACCGCAGAATTAAAAGCCATAGTTGGAAAAACTTATGTTTTTAGCAGAAAAAAAAAGTTGGAGACTTATAGTATACCTTTAAGTTTTGCCGAAATACTTGAATCGAAGTTGATGGTTAGCAAAAACGATTCTAAATCAATTGCATTAAGCTCCGAAACATCAATGAGGCACGGAGCACAAGTTGGATAATTAGACGCCATGCGGAAAAGGAGAAAACGCCCCTACAACGGACAAAAGAACCAAAGTTAATTAAAATAAAGAAAGAAATAAGACCCTCAATGTGAATTTGCTAAAATATCTCAATAACATAGAAAAATATATGTACCTTGAAAAATTCCGTTTCCCTCACCAACAAACGTGAACTTGCACGAACCACAACCAATAAACAGGTTATTGGTCACTAAATGGTAAATCACATAACATAAAATATCTCCATAAAATAAAAAAATGTATGTACCTTTGAATAGTAGAAAAAATCCGTTTCCCTCACAAAGAAACGTGAACTTGCACGACTCCCCAAAAACAGTAGGTTGTTCGTCACAAAATTGTAAATCACTATTAATAATCACGGTACGAAAAAAACCCACAATCGATATTCGATACCACTATCAATAACACTGTTAATAAAAAAACGCACAAGCTGTAATGCAAAATGCAGAACACATCAAACAATGACTATTACAAATAATGAGTCACGAGCGACACTAGTTCCTTCGAAAAACTTTAAAGACTAATGAAAACCTCATGAAAAAAAACAGTAATCAGGGTGACCACACACATCTTCTAGTTGTACATCCCTAAACACACAATGTAAACCTTCATAATATTTTATATAATAATAACATTGTAATATTTTAAAGTAACTTAAGCCAAGAACAATTTGATATAAGTAATAGATCGCTGAACATAACTAAGAAAACAATTTTGTATGTTACTTTTTAAATTAAGTGGGGTAACAATTGTTGAACTGGTACTAGCTCGTAGCTGTCAGGGTTTCCATGGTAACGCGTGTCAAAACAGCAGCTTCTCAGAAAAAAATTTAAGTTTACTGCGTTCAATTTTATTATTTTTCTTTTTTCAGAACATTGTATAGCCTTTTTTGGTAAGTGTTTGGATATGTTGCATTAATTTTTAAAAACCCAAACGAAATCTCATTCTGGATAAATTTGCTTTGGTGGCGGACAATAGTCATATTAGGGTCTTATGTTATTCCCAGATTTCGATTTGTCATTCCAGGTATTATTTACTTATTGTATTTTACTTACTATTTAACTATGTTAAGAAACTGTGAAAGATAGATAAATTTGTTACCTAACTACATTCTTCGTTAACCTAGGAGTAAATAAAAGCAGTGAAAGACAAAAAAGTTCACGAGTCCCACAACAACTTATTTTATTTTGCATTATATTTAGTATCGGTGGTTTACAAAGGTATGGTTAACTGAATACACTTGTTGCCAAATATTATTCTGGTATACGGCATATAGTACATCAAAATCAATGGAAATATTGCATCCACAGGTCTCTTATACCAAACTTGTGGTTTTATGTTTGCGAACAGGATTTCAAACACACTTCAACGATCTAATTATTTTGTCAGAAAAACATTTGAATAAGTACTATGATTAACTACATTATGAGTCCCTTAAGCTGAAAGAAAATTTACCACATCTGAAAATGTATTTCAGCAGAAAAATAATTGATACAACTTTGTTGGACGAGGATGTAGCCTACACAAATGTCTTTGCCAACGCCAACACAACAATACTTTTCTTCAACATCGCTGTAATTTTCCCACATCACCAAAGCGTACATCTCACGAACATTGTCGTCAAGTTATTACTCCCCCATATAATGTTCGGCCGTCGTCCATTTTCGCGAGGTCGTTTCACATTTCATGCCTACCAATTCTTTCCTTGTGGTAGACACCTAGTGCTCTACCAAATAGCAGAGGACTGGTAGATACCTTACCAATCTCCTACCTTCTGAAAGCAGACAATTTTTTCTACCATTCTTCTACCTTTTCAGTTCTACCACGTATGGTAGTCAAAAGGTAGGAAAATGGTAGAAGGCAAAAACTGAGAGTGTATCGAAATTTTCAAACAGTTATAAAATTTTATCAACGTGCCCCTATAACTAGGTAAGGTGGTAGTAGTAGCGGGGCAGGTAGGCCTCATGTTTTTCAAATAGGAGTTCTTGCCAAATCTTGAAGTTGATCACAAAACAGAACAACAATACAAAAAAATAACATTCAAGAATAGTAACAGAGTAGAACACCAATTATTGTCAATGAAAACAACAACAAAAATAAAACATAAGAGACATGAGTTAATAGATGAATTTAGATAGTTTCAAACATGGTTGAGCGTGAAACGCACTTGATGTATGCCCAATTGTTGAATTTCATGGAACAATGAAACCCGTTTTTTACCACTGTTCCCATGAAAGCCTATCTATCTAAAACTCTTAACACATGACGCAAAAACATTACGAAGATTTCTTATATATTTTTGCCCCAGGTTTTTCGTTGTTTCAACTGTTTTCTTTCTGCCTCTGAAATACTGAGGGTCGCTGCTGACTAACACTTATGCACAGCTTTTAAAGTGTGTCTGTTTGAGTATTGGCACCGTTCAGTTTTTCTTACATACGTGATAGCCGTCTTTAAAAAAATTCGTAATTAGCCAAAATCATAATTACACTGAGCTTTCGATAACGTCAGATTACACTGTCGGCATGCCTCATGGAGCCAGGTATCGACTTGTCACAACCCAGCGTCTAGTGAAATAACATTCTTTATAACTGCATTGTTCAGAAAGGTTACGAAAACCAAAGGTTTCAAACCTTTCGATTTAAACCAAAAGTTTTCGTTTTCCAATACCGTAGTATCGAACGTTTGATTTTTCAAACGTTTCAACCCTTTTTTACGTATAAGGGAGATCGGACCCAAACTGGACAAAAAAGGTATTTTTGCATTTACTGATATCTGAAAATAAATGAAATTTAGCGCTTTGATATTGATATTGTGAAGTATGATATTGTAAAGTGTACTTAAATACATGTTCAAAGTTTTTTTCATTCAAATTTCTTTTGTAGTTTAGTCGTACACATTTTTTGAAAATGAAAAAATTGAAGGAAAAAATATTAAGGGGGGGAAATTGGACATCCGGTGTACCACATTAGACATAGTCCTTAAAACTTAAGGTATTGAAGATACATGCTTCGCAAAAATAGTATGACGTTAGGATTCATTAAGCTATTTATGTATGTGTTTTAAAAATCCTAAACTGAATTTAATTTCATAGGAATTCGTCAATGATTGATTGGGGTGGGGGTGGAATGGACAAAGTAGCTTGAAAAAAAAGAAAATAGGAAGGGCTTGTTTAGTATCAAGTATTTATTATTAAAAGAATTTTCAAAAGGAGATAGCATACAACATTTTTGAACTCTCAGGTTTCAGACATTGTTTGCAATTCTCTTCCGTAACTAAGTAACCTAGGCCCCGCCCCAAAAATATCGTTTGCGTCCGATATCACCCCCAAAACTTTGCCCATTATCCCCCAACAGAAGGTCATTTTTTAAGTCACTTATAAATTTTCAACTACTAGTCCTAAAAATGAAAATAAACAGGGGAATTTAAAAGGAAGAACTAACTTTCTTTGAAACTACCACAGCTCTTTTCAATTAAGTAGTTTTCTAGCAATACGAAAAAATGTAGACTCAAAAAACATAAAAAACAAAATAAACAGGAAAAAAAACAGGAATAGAACGTTATAACCTTCTAACCACCTCCCCCCCTCAAAAAAAATTTTTTTCAGTGTGATTTAGAATTTATTCAAGATAAGACCATTGCAACTACACAGTAGAAAAATAAATTATCTAGGTTATTGACATTTTCTTTCATTTAATTCACATATTACATAAATATGTAGGGGAGGTAGGCCGCAATTGGAACGCTAGGCAATTAAAATAAAAATTATACCACTCGAAGTATGACAGGGATTTTGTTCAAAAAATTTGAGATGATAAGAATTAGCGTTGTTCATTTTTAGAAAAAATTAGAGGCATTAGACACTAAAAGTTTTCGAGTTATCCCAAAAAGTTTTTTTTACGGTCCATTCCTAGTTATTGCCCAGACAATTTTTCATTTTAACCCCTTAAACGATGGAGGAAATTATAAAAAGGTCTTAAATCATACCTAGTTCATTTTTCTATATACTGATTACATTTTTTTTTCCTAGCTCATTTTTGTGTCCTATAAAAAATTAATTTCCGAGAAGAACCATTTTAGGGGCAAATGGAACACCAATGCGCGTCCTCTTTCTTGCAATTTGGCAACATTCTAAAATACCTTTTAAAAAATGCAGAAAAAAGTTTTTTATATTCTAGTAAAAATTTCATCGAAATATGTGTCCCAGATTCTGAAATATCGTCATTTTAGTTTCTTTATAAAAACGGGAGCTCCCCGATAAATACGCGAGTCCTTATGGAAAACCACTTTTCAATCTCCCAGACGCCCTGTTTCAATTGCCCAGAAGGATTGGCAATTGAAACATCTTGAGGTACAGTATGTTCCAAAAAAATCCGACTACCCCCCTTAAAAAAAAATGCCCCCTATCAACACTTAGTTAAGTTACTTAGTACTTTAGGTGGGTTATGCTAGGATATGGGAAAACGCGGAAAAAACTATACTAGACGTTTCTATGGAAACCAGACATGAATCAGCTCGCGTCCTTACATCGCTAAGAGGTAAGACAAATTGCCGTTAGGCAAAGACAAAAATTTTTAAAAATCTACCACAAATTGTGTTTGTAGTAGGCTACGGGAGACAGACTTCGGGATGGGAAGTCTCGTCTCCATGGTAACTAATTTAATGAATCATGGCATACGCGCCTTTTTCAAAATCTTTGTTCTTATGCGTTAAATTAGTATAAAAACGGGGGTTGGATTATAGAACTGCCACAGTTCATTAGTTATTCATCAGTTCATTAACTGTTGTAGAAAGAAGGGGTGTGGTATCGTTAGGCCTAACCGGGTACTCACAACTACGAATCAAATTTCCCGAAAATTAATTGTTTTGCGCTATTTTCGCGAAACATTTATATGAACTGTATCAGTTTTATAATCGAACCCCCGTTTTTATGCTAATTTAACGCATAAGAACAAATATTTAGAAAAAGGCGCGTAAGCCATGATTCGTTAAATTTGTTACCATGGAAGCGAGACTTCCCATCCCAAAGTCTGTCTCCCGTAGCCTACTGCAAATACAATTTGTAGTAGATTTGTAAAAATTTTTGGCTTTGCCTGCCGGCAATTTGTCTCACCTCTTAGAGATTCAAGACACTAGCTAATTCATGTCTCGTTTCTATGGTAACGTCTACTGCATTTTTTTTCCGCATTTTCCCGTATCCTAACATAACCCCCCTAAACTACTAAGTAACTTAGGTATACGTTGATAGGGGGCATTTTTTTTAAAGGGGGGAAGTCGGATTTTTTTGGAACATACTGTACCTCCAGTTTTTTACCCCTAAGAGATGTTCACCTTTGACGAACCCCCCCCCCCCCAAAAAAAAAAAAAATATTTTTGTGTAGCTGAGATAACGGGCTACAAATCTATATATTTTTTAGCTTAGTTGGACGATTTTTGTAATCCAGGGGAACAAAAATGAGTTTTTGTTCCAACCACGCCCTACCTCCCCTAATTGATAAAGAACGAACGGGAAAAATTTTTGATTTGACGCTAAAAATTTCGTTATTTTTCGTTATTGAACTATTTACTATTAAAGCTTTAAAATGTTACAGGAATTTGCGCAAATAAACACCTTTGATTACCAATTACCTAAATAAGATCCGTTGGATTCGATTCTTCAAAATTCAAAATTGTCAAACTTTCCCTTCTGCTAACTAGCCCCACCCTCGCCTGTCATATCGCAACAAATGATTCTTCATCCCAAGGCGGGATTCCTTCTCCAAACAATTTTGTGGTGTTTACGGACTTTAGGTTCAACCGTTTTAAGAAATATATCTTTACAACCATAAGCTGATAACCAGGTAACGATTTCTCGTCATAACAACTATAAATCTAGAAGGCAGCTTACCCGTGTTGCACGGCTAAACTCGACACCCTCAAGAGTATTGTTGAAAAACTTACATTTCGTAACTTAAAATTATCACCTGAAAACATAAAGACAAAGACAAAATTACAAACACAGCTCTGCATTAACTTTTTAATTCTTTAAAATATTTTTTTTGTTGTGGTACAAATTATTTGAAACGTAGCCTAATTGAAACAAAATCGGGTATCGGGATATGCGAGAAATGTTTTTTATTTCCCGAACAACTGTCAAAACTCCCTGGCTTATAGCGAAAAACACGCAGTGTACACGTAGGCAAAATTTGAAATTTTACATTCGAATGGTATCACGGAAGGTTTTCAGGACCCATTTTTCTTTATATTATGAAATAAATTTATATTATAATATAATATTTTTTATTGTAAAAAAGCTTACGCTCTTCTCAGCTCAGCTTACGTCGCTCACGAAGAGCGTTTTTTTCTCTTTTTGTCGTCAGCTTTGTCCAACATTTTGTTCCTATTTCTCTCCAAATTTGCCGTAAGAATAAATGTTTTACTTCTATTTTTGCAGCTCTCATTGCTGTATTTCTTCTGTTAATCATGTTAGTTAGGTGTCAAAAGTTGTAACGATTAACACTTAAAAAAATAGTAGCACTTGAAAATAAATAGCAAAATATTTGAAGGTTCAAGAACAACCAAATTTATTTCTAATGTGATTTCGTCAAGTGAGAACATGTAAAAGCTGGGTATTATACCAAGCGATCTCATAACCCAAAGATCCTGTTAACGAATATTTCGTGAAGTTTCTGACAAACCACGGATTATATTCAGAATCAAAGCGAATCATACCCATTTTCTCAATCGATCTCAAAAGCATAGCCCGTTCACGAAGTTGTTCTAAGGTATCTTGATTATCTAAATGGATCTCCATGCCCATTTGTCGGATTTTAGACAGCATACCCGAAGCTATGATATCTGGCAGAGCTATCCACTCTGAGTATTCAATGTCGATTTTCAAGTAGTCAATAATTTTTTTGCCATGAACGGGAGAAAGTGTTTCGTAGACAGAGGAGAGGGAACGGATTGTCCAGTTGAAATGGTTGTCATACTCATCGCGGTCGCCTAGGCCCCAGTTGTAAAAATGTACGTTTCCGGGAGTATGATTATGTTTATTTAGCCCCATTGATGGATCGAAAGCAAACACCTCACATCCGTAGCGTGCCATGTTTTCGTCGAAAGACCACTCGTTGTCTATTCCAAAAGAGTAAACAAGACATTTTCCAGGCTGTGGCGCTATTTTTGCATCAATACATACGGCCTTCTGTCCAGCCAATCCTGAAGGGTTACTCATCATGACACCGCCAAAGTCATGGGATAACTGACAAGAAGATCGATTGGTCCACAGAAAGTATTGTAGGAGTCCATCAGCAGTTAATGTGTCGGATGCTAAATGGGCATCCCAGTTGGTGACACAAGAATCACAATTTACGTTATACTGCCATTCCATCGATGAGAACTGACTCCGCCAATTTTTGATACGATTGTTTGTTACAAATTTTGTATTGGGATACCATGCCCAACCGAAGATAAGAAGTGCGATGCACAATACTAAAATACAAAAGGGAAGTAAAACGTTTTTTTTTGTGATAGTGATCCGGTTACCGAAATGCCAGCTTCTGGGAGACAGTGACATGATAACTTCGTGAGTTGTATATTCAGTATGCTAACTTACAAATGATGCAAAAACTATTTAATGCATTTGGTGGTTCAAAATGTAGCATGCCATAGGTGTTCTTTTTTTTTTACCTGAAGGGCGTTCTTCAGGAAAACCTCTAAAAAAATTTAGCACAAAAAAATGTATCTTTTTGACTGGGACTTATATCGGTTTGTGGTCTTTTTGCAATTTAACATTTGCACAGTACAGGCGAGAGGTTGTGGTTGGAGCACAAAAAGTATTTTTATTCCCCACGCGTAAGAAACTCGTCAAACTAAGCTTTAAAAAAATACATAGTTTTGTAGCAAGTTATTTGAGCTACATTGAAATAATTTTTTTTTGGGGGGGAAAGGGGTTCAGCACAGGTGACACTGTTATGGATAAAAACTGGAAGTACTTCAAATGATTCGATTGCCAATCCTTCTGGGCAATTGAAACAGGGCGCCGGGGCAGTTGAACCGTGGGCTTTCCCATGATCTTCGTTTTTGAGGCTTCCGTTTTTATGAGGAAACCAAATGACGATATCGCACAATCTGGGATACATAATTTGACAAAATTTTTACTAGAATATAAAAAACTTTGTTCTATATTTTTAAGATATTTAAGATATTAAGATATTTTAGAACTGTCTGTAATAACTGAATATTATTTGATGAATTTTGGTAATTTCCTAAATTAGCTTCAGAATACGGGCACTAATAAAGAAAAACGGTTGCTAGTAAGAAGACTAAATTTTTATAATAGTATATCTTGCATGTTCAAACATACATCACAATTGTTATTGAGGACAATAATTAAATTTTACTAATTAATTAATTTAATCAATGTTGTAAATTTTTTTTATATTTTTTTTTTTTGTGCAGGCGATATGTAGGGGAGGTAGGGCATGGTTGGAACAAAAAACTCATTTTTGTTCCCCACGATTACAAAAATCGTCCAGCTAAGCTAAAAAATATATAGATTTGTAGCCAGTTATCTCAGCTACTTAAAAATAATTTTTTTGAGGGGGTTCGGCACAGGTAAACATCTCTTATGGGCAAAAAACTGGAGGTACCTCAAGATGTTCCAATTGCCTCTGGGCAATTGAAACACGGCGTCTGGGCAATTGAAACGTGGGTTTTCCCATAAGGCAGCTCCCATTTTTATGAAGAAACCAAAATGACGATATCTTAGCATCTGGGATACGTATTTTGATGAAATTTTTACAGTAATAGAAACAATTTTAATCTTTATTTTTTTAGATACTTCATAACTTTATGTAGTAACTAAAGATTATTTAATGAATTTCGGTAGTTTCGGCTAATACGCTGCATAGGGCTATAACACCGTTGCCAGACTACAGTAAGGGGGACTCACATACGGAAATCGTATTGGAAAACGGTGTTGCAAATTCCCCTAGCATGGGTCTTTACGGAGTTTTAATGTTTATAGCATATAAAAACGAGCTAGGAAAAAAATAATGTGATCAACTTATAGAAAAATGAATTAGGAATGATTTAAGACCTTTTTTTTTAGAATTTCGTCTATAGTTTAAAGGGTTAAACAGAAAAAGTTGCCTAGGCAAAAACTACAAATGGGCCGTAAAAACATTTTTTTGGGATAACTCGAAAACTTTTTGAGTCTAAAGCTTCAAATTTTTTCTAAAAATTAACAATCCTAATTCCTATTATCTCAAATATTTTGAACAAAATCGCTATCATACTTCGAGTGGTATAATTTTTGTTTCAATTGCCTACCGTTCCAATTGTGGCCTACCTCCCCTACAATAGACGCTTTGGATTAAATGACAAAGGATGCTGTTTAGCCTTCTTTCCAATGTTGGATTTGCTGGGGTATGATGCAGGAACTGTTTTCGCTTGCCAGTTTTTACACACGAAAACGGACGAAAAACATTAACTAAATGCAACTTTGCGGAAACAACTTGCTGTTAACTTTTTTCATTGCTCTTTTACGAACGAAGCATGTTAACCAGAGATTCCGTTTGTGAATATCGTAAACTCCGTGCACTGTTAATTGCTCCCTAACCGATCAAAGCCGAAACCCCAATTAACAGTGTACTGAATAAAATGTCTAAATAGCACTTATCGTGATTTGTTACGATGACGCGTATATTTCACACAGGCGCCTAGCTCCGAAATGGGGATGTATTAGACATGTATGTTTTTAGAAGGCTATTTAAAATTATATATTAAGAAAACCTAATTCAAGTTTTTTGAAAATAGAAACAATGTTTATTGTGGGCATATTTTTGGAAATTTGAAAAGTTTTCGTAAGTTACCTGTGCGAAAATAATAAAAAGGTCAGTAACACCATTTTAGAACGAAAATTTTCTAATATTTTTTATCACGCACCGTTTAAACTTGTGCTGATTTTTCTTTTAAAAGATATGGAATTCTAACGTTAATAACTCCTACTATTTGTAGGATTGTAAAAATTACATATTGGTATTCCTGAAAAACGAGATATGACAACATGCCCAGGTGCTAATTCGCCCACCCTCCATTACACTATTGGTTTTTGTTAGGGGTCTTCGTACCCAAAACTCTAAAAGCGGTGGGCATGGGACGTACGATTTAACCGACGAAAACTGACGGTACGTTTCCGAATGCGAAAATCGACGGGTTTTTTTACGATTTTCGGTAAGTTTCTTGACCGAAATTGGTGGTAAAAATGGTGAAAATTTTCGGTAAAGATTTATTTCAACTGATTTCCCCACAGAAAAATCAACAAAAACTGATTTTTCAACGATTCCAACAATTTTTGGACTATTAATCGCATTGTTAACTAGAGATTATCTCTGTGAATATCGCAAACTCCGCTCGATACTAATTGCCTCTAACCGACGAAAGCCGTAACCCAAAATTAACAGTATGCTGCCCAAATTTTTTTTACAGTGCTTTTTGTTAATAGAAAATTTTATTTATTTCTACAGTTGTGATTATAATTTAAGTGTTATGATTAGGTAATGCAAAAGTATTCCATAACTTTTTTATTACGGTAATTTTTTTTTTCAGCATTCATCAGCAAATCACAGTGGATATAACTAAAAGATCACTCCATGTTGCTCTTGTTGCCCTGAATTTATCACTGATAGTCACATATTTTTATTTTTACAGCAATATGGTAATTTACTTCCATTTACAAAAATTTAATGCGGTTTTTGTGTTTTTTAAATATTATCATCTGCTTTTTCAACATTAGTGCCAAATTAAAAATTAGAAGTAGTTGTAGCCTAGAAGTACTCCATTATCATAACTATTTTTGGGTGTTAAAACCCCTAATATTGTGTTCAAGCAGACAAGGCGTTAAAACCCCCCAAAACTGACGGAATAAGTACATTAGAATTGTAAAACAAATAAAAGGGTTTTAAAAACCAAAATTTGGTGGTTTATACCCCAAAACGGAATGGAATTTAAAAAATGATTGATCTGTAATAGAACTGGAGAAACTATAGAAACCGATCTGTAGCCCGCTGTATTGAGCTTCTATACAAAAACAAACGTAAAAACTTAAACGTAAAATTATTCAGACGAAGGCTCGACATCGGGTTAACCAAGACCAGGCTTACTAATGGAAGGTATTGCGCGATACACATAAGAAATTTTTTTTTTTTTTTATGTTCCATTTTTTTTTACAGTTTTATCCACTACCTTACCGTTACTAAGGTGAACGTAATAGGTTCCAGTACCTCATCACAACAGCAATTCTTCATCTATGCCGGAGACTTTCTCTCGGGTTTCATGGTTTTATGAACTTGAGATCTAATTTTTTTACACTGTACAACTACCACATAAAACTGATTGTCAGACAACTATTTCAGGTCTTGAAAGCTATAAAAAACCGAAGGCAACTTGCCCCATCTTGGAAGGTAAAACTTGCTCCAGTCTAGAGTGTCGACGAAAAATCAATACTATGCAATAATTAATTATCACACTGGAAAAGTAAATAAAAAGAAAAAATAGTAATCAGAATGCTCTATTTTACCAAAATTTTGTTTTCAATTTTTCCTTGTTTAAAAAACAAAATATTTTAGAAGTATAATTTGCGTTAAATCTTTCAGTAGAGTTGCGGAAAATTTGTTTATTTTTTATTTCTCGAAACCGTTGGTGAAATTTTAAAAAATCCTGATTCTACGGATGGCAAAGGTAGGGGAGGTAGGGCGTGGTTGAAACTAAAACCTCATTTTTGTTCCCTACGACGTACCTAAACTAAAAAATATATAGATTTGTAGCCAGTTATCTCAGCTACATAACAATATTTTTTTGGGTGGGTTCGGCAAAGATGAACATCTGCTATGGGGTAAAAAACTGGAGGTACCTCAAGATGTTTCAATTGCCAATCCTGCTCGGCAATTGAAACAGGGCGTCTGGGCAATTGAAACGTGGGTTTCCCCATAAGAGAGCTCCCGGTTTTATGAAGAAACTAAAATGACGATATCTCAGAATCTGGGATATGTATTTTGATGAATTTTTTACAGAAATACAAAGAATTTTAATCTTTATTTTTTAAGATGTTTTATAACTTTATGTAGTAACTAAATATTATTTAATGAATTTCGGTAGTTTCCTGAATTACAGCTAATACGCTGCATAGGGCTAAAACACCGTTGCCAGACTACAGTAAGCGGGACGCGCATACGGAAATCGCAATTGGAAAACGGTGTTCCAATTGCCCCTAGCATGGGTATTTACGGAGTTTTAATGTTTATAGGGAATAAAATTTAGCTAGGAAAAAATTAATGTTATCAATTTATAGCTTAATGAACGATGAATGAATCAAGACCTTTTTTAATGATTTCCTCCATCGTTTTAGATGTGAAAACGAAAAAATTATCTTCGAAAAAACTACAAATGGACAGTCAAAAAACAACTTTCTGGGATAACTCGAAAACTTTTAGAGTCTAAAGCCTCCAATTTTTCTAAAAATGTACAACCCTAATTCCTGTTACCTCAAATTTTTTACAAATAAATCTCTTACATACTTCAAGTGGTAGAATTTTTGTTTCAATTGCCTAGCGTTCCAATTGCGCCCTACCTCCCCTAGACACGTTGGCACAATTTTCAAATTTTTATTCAAATAGTTCTCATGAGCTAAGTGCCCCTAGGCTGAAAAGCCTCACTCCCCCTTATCTGTTCGTAAAATGCTCTTAGAGTGGGTTCACCAAAACCCCGCCTAGTTCCAGAAAATTTTTTGTTTTCTAAAATTTTGATTTTGTATGAGCGGTGTATGGTAGACCAGTTTAGCATCTAGCCTTGTTTAGTTCAGCATCTTCTTTCGGTTTAACAGTTTCATTCGCTTTTCGTTCACTGCTCTTGAACTTCAACAAACGCATTGCCTTTGTTAACATACCATAGTTTTTGTAGTTCATTTAAAATTCAAGAACCCATACCTAGTGCTTGTCTTAAACATGTGGAAATACTTGCCTTTTCGTTGTTGGGGACGAGTTACACAAACAATACTAATTGCTCCTTTGTTGTTTACTGTTTTGTACCATTTCAATCCTTTCAAGATAAATTTCGACGCCAGCAAGTGTTCATTGATCATAGAAGAACTGCGAAATCGGCAAGTATGTTCATGTGTTGACAAAAATACTCAAAACTGACCGCCTGGTACTTGAAGACGCGATAAAATTTTTTATACAATGAAATTATTGTGATACAAAATTTGCGCATAACTAATGGTTGGGCCAGTTGAAACTTGGTGCAGTTGAAACAAAAATTCAAGCTCCTAACTAAAAAAATGAATCCTTCAAAATAATAAGAGTAATAGGGAAATGAGTTCTTTATTTTAAGTAAAAATTTCAAATTGGCGACCTTAACAGTTTTCAAGACGTCGCAGAAAAAAAATTTTTACACCTTTTGCCTTTTTCTTTTTTAAACTTTACTAATAAGGAATTCAAATAAATTACTTTAAGCAGTATTAAAGGATTCTGGTGTTCATTGCTCTGCAAACTCGTCATAGGTCTACTGTTGTTTTTCTAGACATCTTTTAAATTATATGTAATTGTTCATCAACACCCATTCAGGGGGAACATGAAACACTGTTGTTTGTATGGCTCATCCGCTGGTGTTCCGAGACGCGGTTTACTACCGGGAGGTATTGGCGGAGCACACACGTAAAAAGTTATTTGTTTTTCAGCTTTTATTTTATGCTTCGTACCAGTATCTTCTGGCAGTAGGCTAGGCCGGATTTCTAGTAACCACTGTTTATTTCATTCATAATTCTTTCCGGGGGTATAACCCCGAAAGAAATTATATGTGTTTCGTAGATTTTAGCCTCGAAAAAATTGCAATGGCAATTTTTCTGGTTTTGAACCCCGAAAATTCGTGGATTTTACGCCAAAAAAATGTAATGATAAAACCACTTTTTTGAAACAAATTTTTCTTCCACGCAACTGGAGCCCAGAATTACATATTTGGTTTCCTTAAATTTATTTTAATGTTTTACCATTGTACCACATTTGGTACACTGATGACAATTATTTTTTTTCATTTACAAATATGACAAGAAGTGTGATAGGAAAATTTTCGGGAAACTTTGGATAGATTTAGAAAGAGGTTGTAACACCAGCATAAGCTTCGAATAATTTGTGAATCAGGAAGATTGGAAGAATGAAGTCTAAAATTTAGTATTGTTTTTGTTCAGCCAATTGTTATCCAAATTTCCGTATAAATGCGTAAAACATACTTTATAATATCAATTTATACAGTATGTATAGTGTTATCATACAAATTTAAATAAATGAATTTAATTGCGTTTTTTCATATTCGCTTTCGCTAATTGTTTTTTTGCCTACATCAATTTTAACCAAGTTAGAATTATCAGATTTACCAAATAAATTTTTATAAATCGGCAATGTTCGAAAACAAAACTTTAGCATTTAAAATGAAACGTTTCAAAATATTTTCAAAATTTTCGTCATCCAACACACTTGAATCCAGTTTTAATAGATAATAGCGTTCTAATTTTTATCCGATGTGACATAGTGGTAACATACTGGGCTACCAATTCGATAATATATGGTTACTGCTTTATCGCTAACAATTTTTTTTTTTAATTCTGATAAGTTTGGAGTGTAAGCCACCAAGCTTTGATAAACCAAACCTCTTGTTTTTGTACAATTTGTCACCAATTTTATAGAGTTAACTATTTTCTGGTAAAACACAATATTAGGGGTTTTTCACACTAAAATTTTTTGTTATTTTTAACAGTGACATTTAGCGCGTACGAAAACGTTGTTATAGTTACATCCTATTTTCAGTAATAGAAACCTATTGTAGACAATTATTTCCAGTTTTTTATGTTCCATCGTTAATAGTCAAAATCTTTGCAAATAACAAAAAAATGTAATATACCATAACACATTTAAAAAGCACAAGTGAAATCAATTGTGTAAAAATAAAGTTAATACTGTATGGCAAAGTTAGAGGGAGAAACAAAATTCGTGTACAAAATTTCTGAAGAAAAGCACCTTTAATTCTTTAGTTTTGTTGTATTAGTGTCCAGCAAAATGCCCAAAGTTAACTTGGAATCACCCCTCCATTTTTGTTGTGATTTGTGCTGATACGCATTTGTCTACCATATAGTGGAGTATATCTAAGTCCTTTGGTAGCTATAGGTTTAAAGTTTGTTTTAACCATTTGTCTTCCTTTTTGGTTCTACTGCATAAGGTAAGAGAAAACTAGAAAAAGGTAGAAACCAAATATTGTGAGTATACCGAAATTGTCACCGTGCTCTTCGAGAAGTAATTTTACTTTATGCTGAATCCACGAAGTAAGATTTTTTTCCTATTGACGAAATTTTCATCCCATCATTTTGACTTAAGGTGAATCGTAGCACAATGCTGAACGCGCAACCACAAACGCCCCAAAATTACAACCTGATGGAAGAATTTTATGGATCACAATGGACCAAGATAGCAGGAGAACAACCTGAGTTACAACAATGTACTATTGGTAAGACAAAATTTATTTAGTACACGAGACAGAATAAGTTTTGAGTCGCCGCAAACCAACACATAATTTTTTACTTAAAAAAGGCTAGCCAACTAAATCAGCTTTTTACGTACTAAATTTCTGAAAGACACTTAAGATCAACGGAATACAATTGTAATCCATCGACTGTTTTTCAAACCTCTTTGCATTATCTCTTTTACGCTTCACGTGTGGTGTATGACACACAATCTTAGATTCGCAGGTTCATGTCTTTCCATTTCGCCACGTAATATAGGGGATGGTGGGTGTAATCGGCACTTTCTATATATTTTCGTCTCCCATTTTTCCATAATCATTCAATAATAATAATTATCCATAATCATTCTCCTATAATCAGCTTTCTAGTAGAAATTTTTTATTGGATCTATGTTTAAGAATTCAATATCGAAATAAACGTTGCAAAAATTTATAAATTGTTGTTAATTAGGCTCTCTAACGGGGTAACTTGTACTTGCTGCCACGTATTTCAAATGAGAATTCTTGTTAACATCGATGTTGAAAACAAAATAGAACAATATTACTGAAAGTAAAATTCAAGAATAATGTTTGGGTAAGAAAAGTAAGTCGTAAACAATAATAAGCTTCAATATAAACAATTTAAAAATTTAAGGTCGACAAGTCAAAAGATAAGATTAGTAACAACCCCCACAGGTGCACGTGGTTCAACGTGAAATACACTTGATAAATACCGAACAGTGGCATTTCCTGCCTTCTACCCACTGTTCCCATAGAAGACTATCTACCGCAGACTCTTAGCACATGAAACAACACATTATAAAAATTTGTTGTTTTTTTTTTTGGCACGGATTTTCGTTGTTTCTAAGCTGGTTTCATTCTGGTATGTAAAATACTTAGGCTCGATGCCGGCTTAAGAGATTAACACGTTATGCACAGCATTTTAAATGAACCTGTTTTGGTATAAGTATTGTTCTCTCTTTCTCATAATTAGCCGAAATCATTCTTCCACTTATCTTTTTGACCGGCTATTTTTGCAATGGGCTGTCAAATGGCATTTTATACTGCCGACATGCCCCATGTTATACCAGATATCAACTTGCCATAAACTAGGGTGCAGTGAAATAAAAATATTTATTTGATTTCTAATTTATTAAAGATAAATCCATTGCAACCATCCAGTAGAGAAAACATTTTTTTATGAACGAAATGTAAAATTATCCTCCTGTCACCTAGCCCCACCCTTCCTTCTGGATAATTAGTAGTTTAAAACAAAATGTTAGCTTGTAAAATAATATTGTAACGAAATTAAAAAACGTTAGTCTTATGATTAAGAAATAATAATTAAGGATAGAAATAAAAGTCGTTTCAATGTCGCCCTAAACCCATGGGAGTAGTCGAGTTATAGTTGAACATCCGGAAATGTAAATGGATCCCGGGAATGATACAAGATTGTCGTCGATCTTGCATCAGTGGATCGTGGGTTTCGCGTTAATGGAAGTGAGTTTATAAAATGGTAGGACGAGAAGTTAAAGGGGGACTCTGGTTTTAGTTGGTGGGTGCAACGCTAGTTTTTGGTGATGGTCGGTGTTTGTGCGGGCGGTGTTGGTTTTGAAGAAAGAAGAAAGAGAGATTCCGAGAGAGAGAGACTGTTTTAGTTTGTCTATCGGGATTACGCTAGTTTGGTGACGATCCGTGTTTGTTCGGGCGGTGTTGGTTCGAAAGTTTAAGTGTATCTGTGCGACTGTTCTTCCTTTTGGTATAGTGTAGAGGCCCGGGGGGCCTGACATGTTAGACTTCGGATCTGTAGTAAATTAATACCAGACCGAAGAATAACAATCGAGACTAACCGATGGCCTAAAGCACGTCAATTCCGTTGCAAAACGAAAAAGATCCCCGATGTATTGTGGGTCTGTGTCCAAGACCGCGTTACAATATTTTCTGAAAATATCAAAAATTTTCTAGAAAATTTGCTGTCATCTAATGTATCGTAGGCTACGATTACTTAAAAAATTGCTTGAAGAAGATGTAACTAATGTGTTGCAGTGGTATGGTGAAATTGGGAACTTCAAGTGCAATGGTTTTAGTCTTATTACAGATCAAGTTGTTTTCAGAAACAGCCTGATATTAATAATAAAATTTCCTGAATTTCCAGATTCAAGAAATTTATAATTTCCAGCTATACTTTCTATCTACCAAACTAGTTGAATCAAATTTAGCAAAATGTTTTACTACTTATATTTGGTGCATTTTTTAGGGTGGAGGATTCAATGTGTGATTGTAGTTAAAAACAATGGGAAAATTAAATATAATAAAATCCCACAGTAATGGATTATGAATAGCTTAGAACTAATTTTTTAAAATAATTGCAACGTTTATGGATGAAAATACAAAAAAAAGATATGTCTAGTACGCTCTTTACGTTTATGGTTCAGATAACAGCAGATAGTTTGCATGAAAAGGGTTAGTATTTCACTTATATTTATAATCTTTCCGAAGGTCACTGCTCTCTACGAAAATGTTCAGAAAAAAATGCCTCCTCTTCTTTCACTTTTTTTAAAGTTTCAGTCACATTCACCATGCGAACGCTCATTATTTAAATAATTTAAATTCATACTTCTTTTTTACTTTTCTCCATTACCCTCAAGGCCACTGCAATTAGGTCTTTAGTTTACTCAATTATTAAGTTAAAAAAATTAAAAAAAATTAGTGTAGGCCCTAAGCGTTAGAGTATCATTGTGAAAATTTTTTTGAAATCTGTGAATAAGTAGTTTTGCATCCAACACAAATTTAAATACCTTCTAACTTAATGTGTTGTTTTCCCTACTTAAAAAGAATCTGTAACATGAAGGTTAAATTCGAATTTTTAAACCGCAAAAAAATTATTTGATGGCCGCCATTTTCCCCCAAAATTCGAAAGCGAATGCATCCTAACAAAACAGAAGTTTAAGAATACTTGGAAATTTAACGTTTTAACTTATGAAATTTTTATTTTAATGAACGATGTAATACCCTTGAAAACCAAAGGTTTTAATGTGTAAAAGTCAAGTATACGTACAAAAGGGTCGAAACGTTTGAAAATCAAACGTTTGATACTTATGATATTAGAAAACGTAACCTTTTACTTATGATTGAAGGTTTGTAACCTTTAGTTTTCGTAACATTTTTTAATAGTTAAGGTATTGTGTGATTCTTGGTTCATTTGCCTACACATTGGTTGTATTGCTTTTTTCTCGCTTCTTATTACATCCTGAAAACAATACAATTCCGTGAAGACTCCCGCTAGGGATCAATCACGGTTAAAAATTATGTTTCGTTATAGAAGTTTATAACGTTCCATTTCTGTATGCAAAGTTTTCGAACGCTAAGCGTTTTATTTAAATTCTTCTAGGTTATGGTTAACGAAGGATACGACTCTTTTAATTTTTGGAAATTTTTACTTCGTAGTTGCATATCCCTTTTTAAATAAAAGAAATGTACGAATTGGATATCGAATTATTAGCTCTTGAATCTCTTGGTCACGGTGATAAACACAATCACTGATCCAGTGATTCATACAAAGTTGCGACGAGGAAGGGCGTAAGTTGAACACGGGCCAATCGAAACAAAAATTCTACGTCTTGAAGTATGACATGGATTTCACTAAAAACATTTGGGCTAACATGAATTAAGGTTGTTTATTTTTAGAAAAAAATGTAAGGTTTTAGACTCTAAAAGTTTTCGACGTCTCAAAAAGATTTTTTAACGGTCCATTTCTAGTTTTTGCCCAGACAATTTTTTTATTTTCACCCCTAAAGCGATGAAAAACATTATTAAAAAAGTCTCGTATTATTCTTGATTCCTTTGTCTTTAAAAGGATTACATTATTTTTCCCTAGCTCCCATTTTTCCCCTAAAAACAATAAAGTTCCGTAAAAACACATGCTAGGGGCAAATGGAACACTTTGTTGCAACTGTCACTTCCCACATACGTGTCCCCGTTTCTGTAAACGGCTTTTCTGGCAACGGTGTTCTAGCCGTTGTAGCGAAACTGCCGCCTAATGATTCTAAAGTTTTCTATTTTGATAAATATCCTCTGCTAGTCGGCCTGTGCTTATGGTCTGTTGGTTGGCTTGCACATTTCTTCGGCAAAATTGTCTGCTTGATTTAGCTTTCAACTATGCTACTTCAAAATTACTTGCAGATCAAAATTGCAGTACTATTCCTGAATTCGACTTCAAATTCTTCTTTACCATTGAATTCAACCATAACGATTTTAGTTATGTCTTGAATGAAAGAAAGTATAACTGAACCCTTAAGCAACAGAAGAAGAAAAACCAATAAATATGATATAATGATATAAATCTAATAAATAAAAATCACTGATCGTAAGAATTCGTACACGTTATGGCCCACCTTGGAGACATCTATCTCCCCTAGGAACCATCTTGCCACGCCAAGGGTGGTATCGAAGTATCAACATTATATCATTTGAAATTTAATTAGTGATAAAATGAATATAAAGAAATTCTAGAAATAAGAATTGTTTACATTATTTATATTTAAAAAATTGTCTTCTAATAAATGGGCAGATATCTTTAACTTAACTAATGGAAATCTATCATCGGACAGTTAGGAAATTTTTTCATTTTGGTTTTATGATTCGTTGGTGTTGGTGACTTTTCGTTGAAAATTTCTGATATTAGACGGTTATAACGGTGCACATTTAGGGGAGGTAGGGCGTGGTTGGAACAAAAAATTCTTTTTTGTTCCCCACGATGACAAAAATCGTCTAATTAAGCTAAAAAGTATATAGATTTGTAGCCAATTATCTTAGCTACATAAAAATAATTTTCTTGGTGTGGTTCGGCTCAGTTGAACATCTGTTATGGGTAAAAAACTGGAGGTACCCCATGATGTTTCAATTGCCAATCCTTCTAGGCAATTGAAACAGGGCGTCTGGGCAATTTTAACGTGGGTTTTCCCATAAGGAAGCTCCCATTTTTATGAAGAAACCAAAATGACGATATCTCAGCATCTGGGATACGTATTTTGGTGAAATTTTTACAGTAATACAAACAATTTTAATCTTTATTTTTTTAGATACTTCATAACTTTATGTAGTAACTAAAGATTATTTAATGAATTTCGGTAGTTTCGGCTAATACGCTGCATAGGGCTATAACACCGTTGCCAGACTACAGTAAGGGGTCTCGCATAGAGAAATCGCATTGGAAAACGGTGTTCCAATTGCCCCTAGCATGGGTCTTTACGGAGTTTTAATGTTTATAGGATATAGAAACGAGCTAGGAAATAAATCATGTAATCAGTTTATAGATAAATGAATTAGGAATGATTTAAGACCTTTTTTTTATAATTTCGTCTATCGTTTAAGGGGTTAAAATGAAAAAGTTGTCTACGCCAAAACTAGAAATGGGCCGTAAAAAAACATTTTTTTGGGATAACTCGAAAACTTTTTGAGTCTAAAGCTTCTAATTTTTTCTAAAAATTAACAATACTAATTCCTATTATCTCAAATATTTTGAACAAAATCCCTATCATACTTTGAGTGGTATAACTTTTGTTTCAATTGCCTAGCGTTCTAATTGCGGCCTACCTCCTCTAGTTGAAATTTAATTTTTTTTACATGCACCAGTGGAATTTTAAAATGAGCTATGTGACTGCAGAACTTTTTGTCGATTTTAGCAGATTCTGCCAAGATTTACAAGTATTGTGAGTTACCAACCTCTCGGAAATTTTTTTATCTCGTGTTTTGTCTTCTACTTAGCCGTTTCAAGCTTGCTTAAATGGAGAAATAAAAGTATTTTATATCGCCTTGACATGGAAAACGTAATAAGATGTAGTTAATTACAGCTTCATTTTTGAATGAACGAGACATTAGTGCTACCAAAATTGGTTGTGAATTTATTTGGCTCTCTTATATTTACAAAAACACAGATGCCATGTAAAAGAAAAATCACATTTTCGGCTTCGACGTTCATAACGATACATTTCGACGTTCATAGACGTTGAAATGAAAAACTTTAATACAATATTATCGTGCAACTTTTTCAATCCTCCATGTTTCTTAACTATTATTCTTGATCTTTAGAATATGCAAACGCACACAAATTGCAGCAAGACCATCCTTGCCTCATTCGTCTCATCCGGGATCATTATTTACATCCTCCAGCACCTAGAAGCCTCCCTTACCATCTGGACTACCCTGAAATACTTGACCCTTCTGACGGGCAATCAAAAGGAATTCTACGACTCCTGCGAAACCAGGTAATATAGTTTGAGGCGTGAAAAAGGGGCAGCAAGACTCATGATAAACGTGAATGTGAAGCAGTTAAACACATCACAACCAGTTTTTGGCTGAAAAACCCTAATATAGTGCCATACCAGATAAAGCGTTTAAGCCACTTAAAAATTGGCCAAACTGCACAACAAATACATTTTATTTTCATTTCATTGGATTTTATTTGCCAAAGTTTGGTGGTTTATACCCCAAATTTTTTCAAGGCATAAAGAAAAAAGATCTTTCAGCGACGGCACACGAATGTTAAAGCCTTAGATAGGTAATCCTGCTTACCACTGCAACATGTTAGATGTACAATTGAATGCAAGTGGAAGAGAGAGGTGGTTGAACACAAAAATTATTTTTGTCCCCCTCTACCCCCGAGCAAGAAAATCGTCTACCTAAGCTAAAAATGCAGTTTTACATGTATGCATATCGTTTGCAATAAATTTATAATTTTTTTTTTACAATGTTGGTTAACCTAATTAATTAATAAAATTCAATTAATGTCATTAATATCAATGATGATGTATGGTTGAACATGCAATGTATGTTATTATAAAAAAATTTGTCTTCATATTAGCAACCGTTTTCCTTTGTTAGTGACTACATTCTGAAACTAATTTGCAAAAATACCAAAATTCATTAAATAATATTTAGTTAATACGAGAAGTTGTAAAGTATTTTTAAAACATAGAATAATGTTTTTTAGACTATAGTAAAAATTTCGTCGACATACGTATCCTATATTCTGAAATTTTATTATTTTAGTTTTTTCATAGAAACGGGAGCTTCCAAATGGGAAAACCCGCGTTTCAACGATGGCACCGAAGGATTGGCAATTGAAACATTAAAAATACCTCAATTTTTTTTACCCATAACTGCTGTCCACCTGCGCCAACCGTCTCCCCTTCCAAACAAAAAAATATTTTTCTGTAGCTTAGACATCATCTGTATCAAACTATATACATTTTGGCTTAGTTTAACGATTTTCTTACTCGAAGGGAACAAAAATCATTTTTGTGTTCCAACTACCACCTCTGCCTTTTACATAGCTAACTGTATGTAGTTAACTGCCTATCTTAGGTAATGTACCACGAAATAGGCAAATGTTTTTTCAGAAAATAGCTTTTATGTTAGATTTAGTTAGTTTTCTCTGGGATAGGCACCGTTAAGTGCACCAAAAAATAGGTAGTTTTAATTGACAAAATGTATAGAAAACCAACTATTTTACGCAATATTGCATTGAATAGGCAAGTCTTATTAATATTGAGATTTGTTTCTAAAACTGAAATTGCAGATTACCTAAAAGTAGTAGTCATTTTTCATTTTGAGCAAGAAAACGAAACAAACTACTTGTCAGCTTTCGAGAACTGTCAAAACGAAGCTTTATCATAGCAGCTTTATCAATGGTTTCGTTCAGATTTGATGTAACGTTTTTGTAATATCATAGTTAACACTGTTTTTCTTGCAGACAAATGGTTTTTTTATCGAATGTGGTGGTTTTGATGGAGAATACCTTTCAAACACCCTCTACATGGAGCGGATACTTAACTGGACGGGCTTACTGGTTGAAGCTGATAAAAAGGCTCTGCATCGACTTTTAACCCGTAATCGAAGAGCATTTATTGCACCTACTTGTCTCAGTACGAAACCATATCCAATGCAAGTAAGATTTTTAAAGAAGGAGCCCATTGACACACTTTTTAGATTTTCTCTCCACACGAAATAAAACTGACAAATTTATTCGAAACATTATATAAGGCTGGAGCTTATTATTTCAGCTACTGAATAGTATTTTTAAGGTAGAGTTATCTAAAGTTAGATGTAGATAAATTGAGAAAAACTAAGATCGTTTTCAGTGTTTGAATTGCTAAGATGATTGCCTGGGGAATTGAGACAGGGCGTAAGGGAAGTTGCAACATGGGTTTTATCATAAGGAAGCCTCTGCAACCCGCCAATAAATTGAAATGGAGAAGCTCAGCAATGAGAACAGTCCATGTGGTAAAAATTTTACGGTTGAGTAAAAATCGACACCTTTAATTTTTTAAAGCTTTTTTATGTATCAAGTTTTCGAGTAATTAATATTAAATGAATTTGGTAGCACTAGGAAAAAAGTCCCTTTGAAAATTTATTACATCTAACATACTTGCCAACGTGTTAGTAGGATCATTTACCTATGTTGTAATGTACGCAATTAGTTATTTATTAGCAAATTGGGTTTTGAAAATTTGTTTAATCATTAAACGTTGGAAGCCTTATGCAAACGTTAAGCAGACGACATGTAGAAATCATTCTGTATGTCATATCTTTTGATGTTTCGATGTTCACAAGCAAGTAAACCATTGAAAAGATTGCAGAAAAGTAGCGTCACACTCAGAGACAGCCAATGAATTGAAATAAGGTGTTCATTTGCCCTCACGATAGATTGCCCATCATGACTGAATTTTTTTATTTAGTATAATTGTAAAACGAGGGGAGGATATGTTTTTTAAAAATGTAGAAAAATGAATTCTCAATCTATACAACTAATGTAATTAAATAACTGTCTCTTTTAAAGATGAAAACAAAAGATTATTTTACAATAAAAATAAGTGATGGACATAATAAAACTATAATAGATATACCGTTTTCCAGTATATCTATATATATATATACTAGTAACGTTGGGCCCGTCCAGGGCCGAAGGATAGATGGCGCTAGTGTATTTTAACGCTATTTTTCAGAAAATCGACCCACGCCTATTTTTTGCCCGTCTACCATTAATCTTTTTACAAATCAGGAGTCCCCTTTCTTGCCCGCCGACCCACTCCCTGTTTCTGCCCGTCCATCACCTCGCTTTCTCTGCCCGCCAAAAAACCAGCTGACGTTGCCCGGGGCCCCCTTTCTGCCCGTCAAACCATGCTCTGCCCGTCAAGTCACTCTATGCCCGTAAAACCACTCTCGACCCGTCAACCCCCTCTCTGCCCGTCAAAACGCCTGCTGTAGTGGTACACCTAACTTTTTTTATTTTCCCGTCCTTTTATCACAGTCATTGCCCGTCAAAACGCGCGCTACAGTTTCCCGCCCACTCATTTTTTGCCTCTATCCGTCTTCCCTAGTAGAGTCTCTGCCCGTCAACCCACTATGTCCGCCAAATAACCCGCTGTTGTTGCACGTCTACCCCGTCTCTGCCCGTCGGCCCACTCTCTGCCCGCCAAAACGCCTGCTGTAGTGGCCCTTCGACCTTTTCATTGCTTTTGTCCGTCTTTCCCTTTCCAGTTTCAGCCCATTAAAACGTCCGCTGTAGTTGCCCGGCGACCCACCTTTTGCCACTGTCCGTCTTCCGCCGTAGAATCTCTGTCCGTCAACCCACTCTGCTCGCCAAGAAACCCACTGTAGTTGCCCGTCGACCCCGCTCTGTCTGTCAGCCCACTCCCTGCCCGCCAAAACGCCTGCTGTATGGCCCATCGACCTTTTCGGTGCATTTGCCCGTGTCGCAGTCTCTGACCACTAAAAAGCCCTCTATAGTTGCCCGGCCACCCACATTTTGGGTCTGCCCGTCTTCCTTTTGTCGCAGTCTCTGCCCGTTAAAAAGCCCGATGTAGTTGGTCGGCCATCCACTTTTTGCTTCTGCCCGTCTTTCACCGTATAGTCTCTACCCGTCTTTCACCGTATAGTATCTGCCCGTCGGCTTACCTACTGTAGCCCCCACCCGTTTTAAGCTAAGCCCACAGACTGAAAAATTGCTTAAACCCACATTTCCACCCACATTTTAGTCTTTAAAATCCCCATCCTGCAGATTCACCACAGCCGGCGGCGGTTTTGACGTAGTCCCTCCCCCAGCCAATCACAGCAAATGCACAGCGTGACAGATACGCAAAACGCCTCCCCCAATTTCCTTATTGCTTTATAGAGTATAGACTAGTAACTTTGGGCCCATCCAGGGCCGGGGGGATAGGTGGCGCTAGCGTATTTTAACGCTATTCCTAAGAAAATTGACCCATGCCTATTTTTTGCCCGTCTACTACTAATTCTTTTTACAAATTAGGAGTTCCCCTTTCTTGCCCGCCGACCCACTCCCTGTTTCTTCCCGTCCATCACCTCACTTTTCTGCCGGCCAAGAACCCATCTGAAGTTACCCGTCGACCCCCTCTTTGCCCGTCAAACCACTCTTTGCCCGTCGACCCCCTCTCTACCCGTCAACGCACACTCTGCCCGTCAACTCACATTGTGCCCGCAAAAATGCCTGCTGGGGGACATCTACCTTTTTTTTTGCATTTGCCCACCCTTTCGTCACAGTCTCCGCCCGTCAAAACCCCCGCTATAGTGATCCGTTCACCCACTTTTTGCTACTGCCCGCTATGAAGCCCGCTGTTATTGCCCGTCGCCCCCCCCTCTGCCCGTCGCCCCACTCGCTGTCCGACGACCCCCTCCCTGTCCGTCGACCCCCTCCCTACCGGTCGGCCCACTCGCAGCCCGCCAAAACGACCAATATAGTTGCCCATTCACCTTTTCATTTGCTTTTGCCCATCTTTCCCTCACAGTCTCAGCCCAGAAAACGCCCGCTGTAGCTACCCGTCCACCCACTTTTTCCCTCTGCCCGTCAACCCCCTTTGCCCACCAAAAAAAAGCTGTGGTTGCCCGTCTTCCACCGTACAGTCTCTTCTTTAAGCCAAGCCCGTAGACTGAAAAATTGCCTAAATCCGCATTTCCACCCGCAGTTTAGTTTTCCTAATCCCCATCCCACCAATTCACTGTAGCAGACGGCAGTTTTGGCGCCAGCCAATCACATCCCGCAAATTCACTACAGCCGGCGGCGGTTTCCAGCCAATCACAACAAATGCACAGCGTGACAGACACAGGCTCTCCTCTTTTCTTTGTTTTTTTTATAGAGTATAGACTAGTAACGTTGGGCCCGTCCAGGGCCGTGGGATAGGTGGCGCTAGCGTATTTTAACGCTATTTTTAAGAAAATCGATTCATGGCATTTTTTCGCCTGTCTACTTTAAAATCTTTTCGTAATCAAGAGTTCCCCTGTCTTGCCCGCCGACCCACTCATTGTTTTTGTCCGTCAAAATAGGCCAGTTGAAGGCCTTGCTATCACTGCACCATTGCCAGTTGAAGTTGCCCGTCGACCTCCTCTCTGCACGTCAAGCCATTCTTTGCCCGTCAAATCATTTTCTGCCCGTCAACCCACATTCCTTTTGCCCAGTCGCTGCCCGTTAAAACACCCGCCATAATTGCCCGTCCACCCAAATTTTGCCTCTATCCGTCTTCCCTCGCAAAGTTGCTGCCCGTCAACCCACTTTGCTCGCCAAGAAATCGGCTGTTGCTGCCCGTCGTCCCCTTCTCTGCCCGTCGGCACCCTCTTTGACCGTCGGCCCACTCTCTTCCCACCGACCCACTTTGCCCACCAAGAAACCCGTCATTGTTGCCTGTCGACCTCCTGTCTGTCCGCCGGCGCACTCTCTGCCCGTCGGCCCGCCAAACAGCATCGACATTTTGTTCGCATTTGCCCGTCCCTTCAATTCCCCCCCCCGTCATTAATGCCGGCTTCATTTAGCCGCTTATCCACTCTTTGCCCGTCCACCCACTCGTTGCCTCTGCCCGTCTTCCATCCCACAGCTTTTGCCCGTCACGCTACTCCTATTTAACGTACCCGCTATCCCAGGCCGTCAGCTTACCTACTGGAGCGCCCACCCTCCCGTAGACTGGAAAATTACCAAAATTCACATTTCCACCCACATTCTAGTCTTCCAAATCCCCATCCCGCCGATTCACTGCAGCCGGCGGCGGTCTGAACCCTTTTTCAGGTAGTCCCCCCGCCAGCCAATCACAGGAAGAGCACAGTGTGACAGACACAGGCTCCTCCTCTTTTCCTTGTTGTTTTATATAGTATAGATTTTTTTCTAAAACCTAATTACATTTTTTTTTTCCTAGCTCCTTTTATACCGTATAAACCATAACATTCTGTGAAGAGCCATGCTAGGGGCAAATGAGAAATTTTGTAACAATTGCAACTTTAGGCATGCATGTCGCCTTTCCTGCAATCTGGCAACAGTGTTCTAGCCGTTGTAGCGAAACAACCAAATACTGCTTTTTGCTTTAAAAATTTCATATTTCGAGAAATATCGTCTATTTTTACAACGTTGGTTAAACTAGTTAATTAGTAAAATTCAATTATTGTCATTAATACCATTATGATGTATGGTTGAACATGCAAGATATGCTCTTATAAAAATTTAGTCTTCATATTAGCAACCGCATTCCCTTGTTAGCACTGTATTCGAAAGCTAATTTAGAAAATTACCAAATTTCATTAAGTAATATTTAGCTACTACATAAAATTCTACAATATCTTTAAAAACGAAAAAGAAAATTTTTTATATTCTAGTAAAAATTTCTCAAAATATGTATTCAGGTTCTGTGATATCGTCATATTTTTTTCTTCTTAAAAACGAGGCTACCTAACAGGAAAACCCACATTTCAACTATCCGAATGCCCTCATTTAATTGTTCCGAAGGATTGGAAATCATTTGAAGTGCCTCCAGATTTTTACCCATAACAGCTATTCGCGTGTGCCACATCCCCACAAAAAAAAACTATTTTTTTTAGCTTAGATAAGTAGCACAAAGAGATATATATTTCTAGCTTAGTTTGACGACTTTTTTACTCTGGGGGAACAAAAATAATTTTGTGTTCGAACCACCACCTCTCTTGCCTACCGATATTTGGGAAAAACTACTTATTTTAGGCAATATGACATCAAATGGGCAAATGCTATAAAATATAGAGTTGTTCCATTAAAATTGGAAATGAATATCACCTAAAATCAGTAGACATACACTGCCAGTTTTTGTAAGCGGTTTTCGTAACCAAAGTTGTCTAAAAGCGGTGTAAAATGAGACGTGCAATTGTACCGACGAAAAATGACAGAACGTTTTCGAAAGCAAAAATCGTTTTTTTTTTCTACTCGCCATGACGAGTCTCAAACCCGAAACTGCCGAATCACAGTCTGATGCTATACCCATTGGTTATTAAATCAATATAATAAAGAATACTTATTAGCTCGTATGTAGAGAAGGTTGGGCGCAATTGAAACGCTTGGCCATTGAAACAAAAATTCTACCATTCTACCAACTATGGCCGGGATTTAGTTCAAAAAAATTTGAGATGGTAGGAATTAGGGTTATTTATTTTTAGAAAAAATTAGATGCTTTAGATAGTAAAATTTTTTCAGTCATCGCAAAAAATGTTTTTTAACAGTCCATATCTCGTTTTTGCCCAGGGAACTTTTTCATTTTAACCCCTTAAACGATGGAAGAAATTATAGGAAAAATATTAAGTCATTCCTAGCCCATTTGTCTATAAGTTGATCGTATTATTTTTTTTCCCAAGCTTTTTTTATACCTTATAAACAATTAATTTCCGCGAAGACTCATTTCCAATTAGTTAGATTAACTGGGGTTACAAAATAATAAAAAAACTAACTAAAAGCTGCCATAATGGCGAATAAATTTTGAATTTTTACTCAAAAAGCCTCTCGTTCGGCTATTTATCGTAATTAGAAAGCATAACTTTCCGAAATAATGTAGATCTCTTATGTAGCTATGTTTTTATAAAATCGGAATTAATTTATATTAGTATTTTTATATGCAAATTCAAAGCTTAATGGCTAAAGTAGCGTTTCAAATTTACGACCTTGAAGGCGTCCATTACTGCCGCCAGTCGATATTGCCTGGGGCTACTTGACCAAAATTGGCCAATAGGAAAAAAGTGTAGTCACCCCAGCAGACGAAATTTAAATGTCAAAGCCGGTGTGTAAGCGATTTAGCACAAGAAAAAAAAGCGCTTTGGTTAGAAGGGGCTTCGTAAAACCATTGGCTTAAGCCAACTGTTTGGCTCAATGAAAGAGCCAAACGGTTGGCCTAGGAGACGGAGACCAAGTTGAGATAAACTGCCAAATACAGCCCTTAAAAATTCCAACTTTAATAAATTTCGTCTGCTGGTAGGCTTATATTTATCGGTTGCATTTTTAAAAAATTGTTTTACAACGTTGTCAACGTTACGTTGCTTAAACTAATCAATTTTAAAAAATGCAATTAATTTCATTAATAACAATTAGAATTTATGTTTTTACATGCCATATTATAAAAATTTAGTCTTCATATTAGCAACCGTTTTCCTATTTTACTGACTTATTATGAAGCTAATATAGAAAAATGACAAAAATTTATTTAATAATATTTAGTTGCATCAGGAAGTTCTAAAATACCTCAAAAAATGTAAAATATATTTTTTTAAATTCTAGTAAAAATTTCGTTGATTTAGTTTCTTTATAAAAGCGGGAGCTTCCTTATGGGAAAACCCACTTTCCAATTGCCCAGACGTCTCTGTTTCAATTCCCCAGAAGGATTGGCAATTGAAACATTTTGAAGTACTTCCAGTTTTTCACCCATAACAGATGTTCACCTGTGCCGACCCCCCCCCCCTCCGACTAAAGGCCTAGGAAACCTGCCGCCATAGTAAGCTAGGCACATTTTAATATTAAGTGAGCGCCTCTAACAGAACGCTTTGTAAGCAAAATTATATTTAAAAATCAATGAAAATCGTTATCGTCAACTGATTATCACACACAAAAATCCACAAAAACTAAGTTATCGATGATTCCGACGATTTTCGAGGGCTTTTTACGATCTAGAATTGTTAACCAGAGATTACCTTTGCCAATATCACAAACTTCGCTCGATGTTACTTGCCCCTCCCCCCTAACCGACAAAAGCCGTAACGCAAAATTAACAATGTATTTTGAATAGTATATTTTCCAAAGCTTAATTACACTTTTTGAAAAAGACCTAATGGTTATTTTGAAAAAATCTTCAGCTGTAACAATGCTAAAAAGGTATGTACAGTAGGTAACATGATTTGCATTTGTGCATCATATGGGTGAACTTTTTCTTTTAAAAGATGCGGGATTATGATACAACTCATAATTTTTGGATGGCTCCAATTTTTTTGGTATTCCTTGAAAGCGACATTTACCAACATGGCCCCGAGCCAACTATAGTCCGCTCTCCCTTCGTTCTTACCTGTAAATTCACCACCCTAATACCACTATGCGTAACGTAAAAGTGTGTGGGGCAAATGGGAGCATTGAATTGTAATTACAATTGAAACAAAGGATCTAACTCTCAACTAACAAGAAAGAATACTTTTAGAATATTTGGGGTAACAATAATAAACATTTTAAATCAAGAAAATAATTTCAGGTTAGAAATCCCCAAAAACTTCGGAGATTTATCAGAAAAATCAAATCTAAATTAGTAAAAACCCCGAGAGCATTTTTATTTTTTTTAATTTTAAGAGATAAAAGAGTGGTCGAATTTTTATATTAATTGATTCAAATTCTTTACGTTTCTATATATTTGAAAATGGTATTAAACATAAAGATTAGAATTTGCAATACTGCCATGCATTTCTGTGTGTAATGTTATAAATAGAAAAAGTGATTTTAAAAGCTAAGAATCATCAAATGTACTTACCTCTTTATTGGGCAAATTATTACTGCTGTTGAATTTCCTGCGAGCCAACTTTTTCTTTAATCCATAATATTCAACTTGTGGCACTATTTACCTTAGGTTATTCAACCTCTATTTTATGTAGGTTCTCTACGATGCAACCAATGCGCTGTTGAGTTCCATTATCGACAACAAGAAGCAGACCAAAAACGAAAAAAATAATGTTAACCAAAAACCATCCTACAATGAAACAGACAACGTGTACAGCGTGCAATGTTTTCCATTGTATTCTATTTTGGTTGCAATCGGCAAAACTGAAATTGATTATTTCAGTTTAGACGTTGAAGGTTCCGAATTTAAAATTCTAAAGACAATACCTTGGCACAAAGTTGATATTAAGGTAACCCAATAATTATAAATCAATCTGTAGCATATTAAAATTATATGTAAATTATTATTAACATGTTAAACTTTACCTAGTCTATGAGATAAATCTTCATTCTTTCATTCCTACACACAATATGTAACAATATCCAGTGCTAACGCCAAAGAGCGAGTTTTAGAACATTAATAGTCTTAGAACATTTTTAAGTAGTGGTAGTAGTAGTAGGTTTGTAATCTTTTTTTAAATCCGACTTTGATTAAACAATCGAGTGCTAATTA
Source organism: Daphnia carinata (assembly GCF_022539665.2). Lineage (NCBI taxonomy): Eukaryota > Metazoa > Arthropoda > Branchiopoda > Diplostraca > Daphniidae > Daphnia > Daphnia carinata. Next base: position 7,059,892 of record NC_081335.1, on the reverse strand, counting down.
ACACTTATTGAACCATTATTTTTTAAACTGTCAATTTGTCTCAGTTGCAAGAAACAGAAAACGCTGTAAAAAAATGTCTCGAAAATAACCAGGAAAACATTTTAAATTTATTCCCGCTGAGTAAGTAGTTACAAATTGTCTAGTTAAATTTCAGGGAATGGCTACCAAAAACTATCGGAGAAGTTTTAGTGGTTCTAGGTCATTACTATTACTAATTTCAGGCTGCTTTTCATTAAAAGAACTCTGCCTGCGATATTTATAGGCGTAACATAATTCAAATTTAGTTACTAAAACATGATTGTGATAGTCTGGAAGTCACGAAGTAGAAATAAGAGAATGAGGGAGTGACAAAATATTTTTAAAAGTAAAACTTAGTTGCAAGGTGAAGTTGCCTGGGGTTTGAGGGAATTTGAGATGAGAGCAGTGTATTGGATTTTGGCAAACGAAATCGCCAAAACTAGTTAAATCCAAATAAAATCCAATTATTTGCGAATTTGGATTGGATTTTTGGATCATTCAAAACAGCACGAGTCCTCGAGTAACCTAACCGAACCTAACCTAACCTAACCTAACCTAACCTAACCTAACCTAATCCAAGCTAACCTCACCAATCGAATCCAAATTCAATCGACATCCGCAAATGATTTGATTTGGATTTGATTTGCGGATTCGATTTGCCCAAATCCAATACACTGGATGAGAGCACGAATGGCTTTTGTTGTTCGTAGGGGAGCAATAACGGTAAATTTGGCGCTGTTATTACTTTAATGCGGTTTTTATGGCAAGTCTCAAAATCGACCTTAAGTTTGTAAACATAGTTTTAACTTCTAGTTGCGATAATAAACAGGTAAGTATTTTATTGCTGAAAAAGAAGAAATCTTTTTTTCGAATTTTCATTTTTTATTTCAAATGCTTCAGCTTATTATAATTTCATTACAGACGTTGACTGTCGAATGGGACCACACACCTGAAGGGGAAGCTGCCATCAGTCGTCTCATGAAGAACAACAAATTTGTCAAGTTTGGTCATATTGAAATGGCTTTTTCACGTGAAGTTGTTTATGTTAAGGATTTCCTGCAGAATCTTCGACTATATGAATAATTATTAATGGTATTCATTACAGAACTGATACCTTTTACGCATTCAATAAAAATATTTGTCTAAATAGAAACTTCATTCAACACCTTTGAGAGTTTGTATTTCGTTTTATGTTGAATGATCTCAGAATCACACTTTAGAAAACTCTACGTTGATAAACTTCTACTTAAACGGAAGAGAAAAACTTACCGTGACTTAGCACTATTAAGGGCCAAAAAGATTCGACCTTATTAATGGATCTGAAATCGTCTATTGCTAAAACCTGGCCCATTCTGAGGCAATTGTGTAAAATGTGATGCAAAGAAATAGACATAATTTGTTGCGCGTTTTCCTTACATATCATGCATAAAATAGCAGAAGATTTGTGGAAAAGAAATAGAAGTTGGTAATTGCACTCGAAGCGGACTCGCTTCGACTCTAACTGTGGTGTTGACCCATGTATTCAGTTCTTCAAAGTAAAAAAACAGTCTGGCACCCAGGCAGCGCCTCTGGCGGGAGACTTGGGTGTCGTACCACATCAGACATTCTTTTCTCGCGAAATGAGAACCTGATGTCGATTGCTCTGGTTGCCTTGCTATGGTAAGCAGCAATAAATTTATTGATAGACGTTTAGTATATGTGGTGTGGCACGAAGAAACAATAGATTCGAAAACGATTGTAAGCTTTAAGTTTGACAGATCGAAAGACGAACGCTGTACTGTTAGCAGGCGATTGGCATTGGTATAACAGAACTTGAGAGCGGTTGGGAATAACATACGGCGCGAATGGTACTCAGGCTGTTGCCAAATTAGGTTTTGACCTATTTTGCCGATCCACATTCTTCAGCTCTTCACCCGACTGGTCACCATCACGGCGCATTCAAATGGAAAACCACGCAACCGTGGCCGTATTTGTTGATAGCGAGACTACCCACGCTCCATGGCCATATCTTTTGATTCTAGAATTTAGGACAATCTTTCCCTAGCTGGTCGAAGCACGCCTACCGGATCGTTCTAAGAAACTCCCCGGATCGGTCGCAGTCGTTCTAACGTATCCCGCAGCCTTTCCAAGGAGATCATCCAACCGTCGCCCATTGGATGTCTAGCAGATACCTCTTCCCGAGTCTAATCTTAAAAAAGTACCCCCGCCCATCTCGGCAGCTACTGATCCGTGGTGACACAACATGAGCCATTAGAAAATGGATGACTAAAGCGTTTTCGGCTTCCGAAGCAAAAACCATACGTGAGATCTTTACCCCTTCGTTCGTGGTCACCTTTTCGCCTGAATGTCCGCTACTTCATGATTCGGTTACCCGCTCGCTACATCGCACTAAAAATACAATGGCTGAAATCCCCGATTTTCAAGAAAATCTGGCAGTCTACGCAATACAAGGTGCTGGACATCACCGGTGTTATGATTTCCTCTGGCTTGCCTTTGGAGCCACATGGCTCTTACCGACTCGGTGGCAAAAGCTGTCAAATCCGCCCTACATATCCGCGTCACGGTTTCCCACGATTTCACCAAGTGTCGGTACCGAAATATTGTACACCAAACAGCTCCTGATTTTATGCCCCTTTTGACCATACCAAGCCTTTTTTTCGAATCGCGAGAAAACTCGGTCCTTCAGCGCTTACTTTTTGAAGGCGCTCACGAAGAGTCGCCGACGAGAAGCGAAAATTAGTCAAAACACGTCGCAGCGGATACTCCAACTTCCGTAGAACGGGTAAAGGGGGAGATCACATCGCTCTTCACAGCAGCAGCTGTGCCATTCGAGAAATCCACACAAGACGCAACCGCATTCACCGTCTTGTGATCACATCATGAGTCGCTGCAACAAGAATAAGCTTACTTTCTTGCCACCAATACACAAACCAAGGAAGTTTAACGACACCCACATTGGAGGTAGACTCTCTTTTTTCTCGGCTTAATGGAGATCAATTGCTGATGACAGTTTCTCTACCAGCATCGTTACCAGGGGGGCGGGCGGCGTGCATCGCAATACTTTTTTACATCGCGTACATATTTTTTCGGCCCTCCTTTTCAATATTTTTATCAAAAGGTATGAAAATGACCACAACATTCCACCAGGCTTTCGCCAGTTATCTTTTGCTAGTCGGGCGCCCAGTAATAAATTCTAAAGCTTTACACGGTTTTGAGCGATATAAGCATTCTAAGATGGAGTTCATTGTTACGGTACTGAATCTGCTCCTGTACGTCAAGGAGATTTCATGGCTAAGATCGACCCCCACATTGCTTATTTTTCATTTCCCATAGCTCCAGAGATTTATCGTTTTCTACGGTTTATATAGAACAGCAAACAGTAGAGAACAGCGGACCCCAACTGGACACGTACCATATTGGACAACCGCAATAACTGGGAAAGGTATTTATGAAATTAAAATAAAAAAAAAAGCTGTGTGACGTGAAATTTCATTCTACATTTAGGCATTAATTAAAAAAAATGTCCTAAAACTATTCGTGTAGTTCGCGTGTTAGCAAAAATTATAAATACAGCTATTTTATCATCTTTTTTATTCAAAATTTTTCTTATCGCTCGAAAACCCCTTACTGAAAACCGCTGTGGTAATAATACAAAAAATTAGTTCTTCCCTTTTCAATTCTCCGGCTTATTTTAATTTTTTAGGATTAGCAGTTTAAGATTTATAAGCGATTTAAAAGATGACCTTCTGTTGGAAAGTATTGGGCATAGTTTTGGGGGTGATATCGCACGCAAATGATATTTTTAGGACGGGGCCTAGGTTGCTAAGTTACGGAAGAGAATCGTAAGCAAAGGCTAAACCTGAGAGTACAAGAGTGTTGTCTGCTGTCTCCTTTTTATAATGGCAATTGATAAGCCAATCCTCATAGACAAGCCCCTCCTATTTTCCTTTTTTTAAGCTACTTTGCCCACTCCATCCCCCAATCAATCGGATTTCAATAAAATTAAATTTAGTTTAGGATTTTTAAACACATACGTAAATAGTTTAATGAAATCTGAACGCCATATTTTTTTCTCGAAGCTTGTATCTTCAATACCTCAAGTTTTAAAGACCATGTCTAATGTAGTACACCCGAGGTTGCGGAGGCCTTTGGGGTCTCCGACAAGCGTGGTAAACTTATGCTTTGCACGCGTCTAGAGGTGTGAGGCTAAGACGAGGCTTCGACTGAAACGTGTAATTTAACTTCTATATTTTTGGGGTGATTACAGAATGCTGCCTGTCATCGTGATATACCAGGTGAGGTCGCTTCTATCACCGGTGAGAATCACTACAGGATAGGGCAAGGAGTATGAGGAGGTCCTTCCTCATCAGGCGTAGTAGACGCATTCGCAACACCAGATCATAGATAAAGACGACTGGTTCGTTATGTCCATAAGAGAAATAACATGGGCTGCTGACGCAAAAATTTAGGGTACCCTTCCTACGATGTTTTGGATCCTTACTCTGATTGTACTGCCATCTAGTGGAGGTTTTGATCACTACTGAAAGTGTAAGTAGCTTTCCACCAACCGCCATTGTTCGTGGCAGTTTGTGGCGTCCTGAAGCTGGATTTGGCTTGAAAATGTCGTTCCCTAAAGAAAATAAGAATAGGATAGGTTTGTACAGTTTGATTTATGGAGTGATCTGTTATAATGTTGAATGACCAAAGTAAATAATATTTGAATTTAAAGCTTACAATATGACAGGCAGCTTTGGTAAATGGAAAAAAAGGGAAACAAGAACTTGAAAGTGTCGTGCGTCTAACAAAATTTGAAGAAAATTGATCCAAAAAATCAAGAGCCTGATAAAAAGCGAGGACCCATTGACATCGTTTCTCATAAAAAGTAACTCTTCTGAAGGTCTTTTCATTTCTAGCTTGCTAACCAATATTCTAACTCTGGGTGTTTCTATAGTTCAAGATCTCAATAGTAACAAAGTTGGTGTGGACCACAATAGTTCTACCCAAAAAATTTATACCAGGGACCATACTTCCAATCCTGAAAGAACTGCAAGTTTGTCTAGCAGCTAAGCTCTCGTAATTCACAGGTATGTGTTAATCTTTATATTTAAGGAAGACCAGCCAGCCAGCTTACATCATCTATTTTCAGGGAGTAAATGAACGTCTAACTTGAACAGAAATTAAATAAATTGAAGGAGAAGAAACTAAAATGGAAAAATAAAAAGAGGACTCAAAATTGCAAAACTTTCACAAACCACCAAGGCAGCATCTGTGTCATCAACACCTGATCATACAGAGTTTGCCAAAACAGAAATTTCTGAGCCAAGAATAACAAGTACACTGCCAAAGCCAATTTTCAACAGTGAAGGCCGCCTGGTTTTCAGCAAATTTGATTTGGAGAACTAATTACTCCATTACCCATTCTGAAAAAGACCTCTTTATATCCAAAAGCAGCAATGATTAAAATTTAAAAAAACGTCAAAGAAAAAGTGAAAATCTTGGAAGGCAAAGGTGAAGTTGAGAAGGCAAGAAGCATTGAAGGGAAACAGGCATGGAGAGGTTCTCTGCAAAGAGCTGAAGGAGTTAAGGTAAAATTTCAATTTGACAAAAAAAATTTAAGATCTTCAAAAATTTTTGCCTTTCTGTATTATAATAGGAAAAAACGATGTGAATTGCTTGCTAAGTCAATTAAAAAACGCGATAAAATCAAATCACAAAGTAAAAAGAAGTGGACGAATGCACCGAAGAACAGAAAAAGAGAAAAGCCAACATTAAGAAAAATTTAAAAAATAGAACCTAAACTAATGAAAAAAGGCCAATTTATCGTATTAATGACCGAAACTGACTCTTGGATGAGTTAACTCGTGTTCTGTGATGTGCAAAACATGTGATAGTTTTGTATGAAAATAAACTGGCATGGTTTCCATGTTCGATGAAAATTTGAAGTAAAAAAATTTCGATTCATTTAAAAAGGTTTAGTGACTTAGTCATTAACATCAACCACAGACACATCACATTAATCACAGACTCATAAAAAAAGGTCTTTCATGGTGGAATATACTTAAAATTGATTTTTTATTATTAGTAACTTTGTTAGCAACAGGACATAACATTATAATATTAGTCCTATAAACATTATTTATCAAATGTTAATAATAATGAACTAGCCTACATATAAACATATACTAGTTTTCAACGCCCGCCAAAAGTCCCTCAACCCTATTTCTATTGGCGTTCATGCATGTAGTTCTTTCCTTTGTCCGCGAGAGGCACTGTAACTAGAGTAAGCATTTGGCTTTTTCTGCGTCAGTAGGGATAGGGCTAAAAGCATAGTACACCACGAACCAGTGGTCTTTATCTATGACCAGATGTCCATTTTTTCGCTATTAATTGGTTTTTCCTTGAATTTTTTCATTTTCAAAAAATGTGTTTACGACTTAACTACTAACCACATTTGAATGGAAAAATTGTGAACATAGATTTAAGTAAACTTTACCATATTATGCCTTTGGACGGTACCGACAAGGGGCTACGGAACGATGTCCATGTGGCGTTATCACCCCTCTGGAGCTTGGGCTATTAAATAAATAAATGGAAGATAGCTGACGGTCCCAAAATTTTTTTAGAATGCCTGGGTATGCTCTTGAACACTAAAGCGATATCCTTTTCTCTACCTACAGATAAGAATAAAAAACTAACAGCCCTTTGCTAAAGCCTTTTAAGATGGAAGTCACCACTGCTAAATGATGTAGCTACTGTACCAGCCCATTTTGCATGGGCCAGTTCAGCGGTCCAGTTTTCGCAAGTCCATTGTAGATGCTTGCAACACATTTTGCATTCACATTTTTTCCTCTGACAGTCTTGAGATTAAGACAATTTTAAACTCCGATGGGTTCGCCGGTTTAAAATGGTGGATGGTCGTCTGACCCGAAATTTACGATCTATTCAAACGAATACCGTTTAGGTTGGGGTTTCCATTGGAAGACAGGTTAGGTACAGGCCCTGAGACGTCAGCCGATATCTAACACCACATCAACCAACTAGAGCTTCTGGTGGTGCTCTACACTGCACAATCCTTCACCAAAAACTGGGGCGCTATCCATTTACCTCGATTTCGATAACACGATTGTCGTCGCTTATACATTAATCGCTGTGGCGGAACACACTCTAAGAGGCTATTCCATATAGCAAAGCTCCTATCCGATTGAAAACAAGGATGCAATATCTTAATTCAAGCCATCCCTTTGCCGCTTGCACAGAGCACAATAGCTGGCAAACAATCCCGAATTATAGTCGATTCAGCGACTGGCGTCTCGTTCGTTCAGCTTTTGATGATAGGCGATAATGAGACTCTGGCCCACAAAGGTTAATCTGTTTTCGACAGCATGGAACGACCAACTAACATGATTGTTTCAAAAATGCCAAAACCTGGAGCAATGGCATGTAACGCAGTCGTTATCTCCTGGGCGTATTTCATCAGGTACGCTTCACAGCCGTTTTGTTTAGTGGCATGCTGCATATCCAAGATGCAGAAGGGGAAAGCGGACTTGGTGCCAACTCTGAAAGAGCCACCAGTGGCTTTCTCTTCTACTGGACCTTGCGATGGATCTACCGAGAATAACTCCAGCACATCCCAGCTTATTAACCTCTCCGCCGGGAGAATCACACCTACTCATGCAATCCGTCTGGGCAGCATATCGTGGCTGGTGTCTCCAACGGGGCTGTGATCCTCTACTTGTACTTCTCGTGCACTTTTTCTTTCTTTTTCGTCAATCCGTTTTTCCAACTTCTCAATTCTAGCATTAATCTCATACAACCCCGCAAAGCGCAACGTACAGGGGCATTACGATCCATGTCCATTCACAGTTTTCCAATCCATTTACTTGTCCAATTACTTGTATAAAAGAGAATACCGATGGCACTGCTTCCTGATCTTGCCCTATTGCAAGATCGACCTCCACTCTTACTTAGCCTGCGTAAACCATACAAACCCATGTGAGCAAGACTCTGGGTAGCTGGAGAAACTCTACTTAAAAAAGGTGAATGTTAATCTGCTGTAGACCTACACTCTCAATTTTTGCCTACTACCTTTTCGCTACCTTACGACTACCATACGTGGTAGAACTGAAAAGGAAGGGGAATGGTAGAAAACTTTTTCTGCTTTCAACAAGTAGAAGATTGGTAAGGTATCTAACAGTCCTCTGCTATATGGTAGAGCACTAGGTGTCTACCACAAGGAAGGATTTGTTAGGCATGAAATCTCAAACGCAATCAGGAAAATGGACGACAATCGAGGAACATTATATCGGGGAGAAACTTGACAACATTAGTAGTGACAGGTACATTTTGGTGATCTGGGATAACTTATTAATGTCAAATTGTTTATGGATAAAATATTGCAAAGTATTCCAATGTAAGTATAATGTAAATTTTTATGAAGATTTACATTGTGTGTTTAGGGACCTAGAACTAGAAAATGCGTGCGGTCAACCTGATTATCAATTTTTTACATGAGGTTTTCCTTAGCCTTCAAGGCTTTTCAAGGACCTAGCGTCGCTCATACCTCAGTTTTGATATATCAGCAAGTGTTAAATTTGTTCTCCATTTTGCATCTACAAGGGGGCTTTTTTTCATTTGTAGGATTGTTGATTGTGGATGGATTGTTGATTCTTTTTCTTGTGTGATTCTTGATGGATTTCTCATTTAGTGTCAAACAACCTACTGTATTTTAAGGGGATGGTGCAAGCTCACGTTTTTTTTTGTGGAGCAAACGGATTTTTCTAACCACTTCAAAGGTAGACATATTCTGTTATTTTATGTAGAGATTTTAATCAATAATCCCATCAACGGTCGAGCTGCTTCCTTTTGTTTTTTTATTGACTTTGGTTCTTTGGCCGTTCTAGATGCCTTTTCTCCTTCTTGTCAACATGGCCTCTATTTATGCAAGTTGTACCCCGTTCCTCATGGATGCTTCACAGCTTAATGCGGTTGATTTATAATCACCTTGCTCACGATCAACTTCGGTTCATATAATGCTGCAAACTTAAAGGTACATTATAAGCCTCCAAACTTGTTGTTTGTGCTAAAAATCCAAATTTTTCGTGTTAAGTTTCCAAAAGAAAAATAAAAAATGATGTTGCCCGGCTAAAAAGGCAAAGTCTAATTGCAGGTCTGACAATGAGCTTAATAGGGATAGAGACCCCGCTTTCGATGGAGATTATGATAAGTTTCGCTTCAGAGATTGTCAAAATTTGGTGCCTACACACTGCATTTATGCCTCTTCTAAATAGAGGAGGTAGGGCGTGGTTGGAACAAAAAACTCATTTTTGTTCCCCCCGATTACAAAAATATAACAATTAAGCTAAAAAATATATAGTTTTGTAGCCAGTTATCTCAGCTACACAAAAATATTTTTTTGGGGGGGTTTCGTCAAAGGTGAACATCTCTTAGGGGTAAAAAACTGGAGGTACCTCAAGATGTTTCAATTGCAAATCCTTCTGGGCAATTGAAACAGGGCGTCTGTGCGATTGAAACATGGGTTTTCCCATAAGGGCTCTCGTATTTATCGGGGAGCTCCCGTTTTTATAAGGAAACTAAAATGACGATAAGTCAGAATCTGGGGCACATGTTTCGATGAAATTTTTACTAGAATATAAAAAACTTTATTCTTCATTTTTTAATGTATTTTAGCATGTTGCCAAATTGCAAGAAATAGGACGCGCATCGGTGTTCCATTTGCCCCTAACATGGGTCTTCTCGGAAAATTAATTGCTTATAGAGCATAAAAATTAGCTAGGAAAAAAAATAATGTAATCAGTATATAGAAAAATGAACTAGATATGATTTACGACCTTTTTTTATAATTTCCTCCATCGTTTAAGGGGTTAAAATGAAAAAGTTGTCCGGGCAAAAACTAGAAATGGACCGTAAAAAAAAAACTTTTGGGATAACTCCAAACTTTTAGAGTCTAAGGCCTCAAATTTCTTCTAAAAATGAACAACCTTAATTTCTATTATTTCAAACTTTTTGAACAAAATCCCTGTCATACTTCGAGTGGTATATTTTTTGTTTCAATTGTCTAGCGTTCCAATTGCGGCCTACCTCCCCTACGTTTTTAATACATTTATAACATCTTAGATTTTCCGTGATTTCTCACTGGCATTCCCGAAAGCAGTGCGCTTTCAAGAAACGATTATTTTGGTGTATGAACAGTTGACAACAAAATTTCGCCTGGGGATCACATGTTCCCATTCCAAACACTGAAGATGATAATGTTTTTTTAAATTTCAATTAAATGCAACAATTTAAAGATATTTTTATTTAGAATGCCGAAAACTATTGGTTCTGGTATTGCGACAGATTCCATCTTAAAAAAGATTCGTGTCGTAAGTCAGGAATCAATCATTGAACGAGTTGTTTATTTCACTAAGGTACACAAAAATTTTCATTATTGCTTCATAACTTCATTCGTTTTACTTAAACAGGCTAACGAAGACGTTTTATCTGTTATCGACGAAAAGCCTCATCTCAAGGGGTCGCCGATGATGTGTTGTATAAATATTTTTTTACACCTCCGTTTTTAGTGTCCGCCCTGGTAGGGTGTGTCCTTCAGTGGCTGATTTTCTTACAAAGTTAAGTGCGGAGAAAGGGGACGGACAACAATTGAAGCAGCCCACACTGGATCTCTTCATTTGCTCAATTTTTCGAAAATAGCTTTTCACCTACTTTACATATTTTTCGAATGAATCTACAGATGTTGAACTTCTTTTAACTAACTTCATTTAAAGCGCATTTATCGAAATGCAGAAGCAAATATTCTCTATGTTCTCAATATCAAGAAATGCATACCTTTGCTCTATGTTACATGTTTCCCATAGCAACCAATTTTGCTTGCTTTTGATTGTATTTTTTCAATATAGAGTAAGCAGTATTGCTTCATTCAAGCTAAATTTTTTTCGAGCGTACATTAAAATTCAAAAAGGTGGTAAAATAATAGGACAAAAAGTAGGCAAAAGGTAGAAAAGTAAAAGGGAAATCGTAGCGTAATGCGAAATTTTTGAATGGTAGACGTATTGGTAAAAAATTTACTTTTCACTACCTTTTCTCTACTGTATAAAAATCAACGACTTTCCTACCAAATGGTAGCAAGTACTGCCATTTTGCAGCACGTTTCATTTCTCTACCAAACGGTAGCCAAAAACAGTGAAAAAGTAGAAATCGCAAACTGAGAGTGTAAGGAATGGCATTCCTGTTATCCTTTCTGTCTCCCCAGCTCTCGAATCCTAGGTTCGTTCCTCTTTCCCCACGGCTCAGGTAGACGAGTGAAGAAAGTCGAGAGAGAGAGTGACGAATGAACACGGTGTCCAAGTGTGTGCCTGAGAGCGCGTGTGTAATCGCGAGTGTAATCGCGTGTACATTCTTATCGGCTTGAATGTGGTAATACAGTTGATTTTCGGCCCAGATTTCTATTACAGCCAGTGACCGTTCTTTCTGCACTGAACCATTTGGTGGCCGCGGTGACATTCGATATGGGTGGGTGACGGTCTGACCATTAAGTTATTATCGGAGCCGTACATAACGCTAAGCTTACCAAAGCCTTGCGTTAGCTTGACTGGCTACCGCTTCAAACCTCCGAAGCTAACGCTTAAATAATTCAATAGGATTATATTTTTAACGATTTAAGCTTGGAAATTCAAGTTAATCTAGGCTCGCGCATCGTCAGTTTACATTTGAAAAGGTGAAAAATAGAGACTGTGGCTAGAAACAACTCGGACCTCTCGCCCCTTAGTCGTATGGGCTTCCACTAGATCATTGTTGGCATATCTCATCTACACAGCAGCGACTGGATACTTAATTAAGGGTCTTTCAGTAGGGAAAAGCTGCTGAAAAAATTAAGTATCTTAAAATGACACTTAATTTTGAAAAAAAAAATACTTAAAATTTGCCTTCGCCTATTGAAAAAATTTTTTTAACCTTTCCCATCTTTTTTAAGTATGAAAAATTTTTTTTAAATACTGCTTGCAGCTTTTTAAGGTTGCAAAAATTGGTTTAAGGGCTCAAAATATTTAAGTATCTTGCAAAGCAGATAATAATACAACGCCATTAGAAACAAAAACTAATTCTTATATTTTTGTTACGTGGCAACGCTTAAAAATTCTAGTGATTGGGGAAAAATTTCGTCAATGTTCAAATGGGATGGAAAAATTTTGTCTATTCCAAAAATCAAGTGAACACATGTGAATTAAAATTGGTTGTCTATTTCAAAGACATCGTCGATCAACAAAAAAAAGTGCTTGATGGTAACCAACATACAACTATGTGTTAAAATCTTTATTCTTAAAATTGTTTCTAATTAGATTTGGAATTTTGAATGTCAAGTTATAGAATACCTAACGGAAATTCCATAGACAGGTTGAATAAGTTTTGACGCAGTAGCACAGGGTAAAATCGACAAATTTTTCTCTGTTATTAAAGTTTTAAACTAATAGACCAATAACTTATCTTTTCTAGGTTACTGAAGTGATGATGGGGACTATTCTTCCAACAACTTTAACGTTCCTACCCTTTCCATCATTGGTAACATTAGTGGTATGTACACTGATGGTTAGCGTAATAATTTTTCTTCTAAAATTTTACAATAGGTTCAAGACTTCAAGCAAGTATATCAATAGCAATTCCATTCCTACTCTAGAACGATAATGCAGATACAAAAGAAATAGATCAAGATAAGTTCTGTCAATGATATTGTTACGAATACCAATTCATTTATTATTGTCATCTGTCAGGATTCTCTGCTGTTACTGAGGACAACCATGGTGTAGTTGTTGTTGCTCAAGAACAGGAGCTGATCTTGGTAAGTTTGGTGAAACTCATTTCACTGTTAGTTTTAGTTAACGGTTTTCGTACGGAAAAATGGTCTGAAAGCGGTGGACAAGGGACGCATGCTTTAATCGACGAAAACCGACGGTACGTTTCCGAAAACGAAAATTGTCGGTTTTTTCCGACGGTTTTCGGTTTTCGTTGCTTTGACGAAAATCGTTAGAAAATACCATCGAAATTGGCCCATATAATAATTTTTATTTGAAATTAAAAATGCACCCATAACCTTCCAGAAACCCTCCTATCCACCCCTTTTATTTCGAAATATTTAAAATAATTATGGTAGCCCTCAATTTAAAATAAACAAAAATAACACAAAGCTTTTCAGCTAATGTTTATTCGCCAAATGTATACATAAATTTATTTAACAATAAATATTCGAAATGAAAAATGATATGAATTGGCAATTGTGGGACCTGGAAACGGGTGACGTTCCAGGAATTCTTCAGACAGACCCAGTTCGCTTCCTAAAGCTCTTACTTCATCTTTATGGAAGTCTATCTAGAAAAATTTTGAAAAGAATAAAAATCTTGTTAGAATGCCATAACGCAGGAAACACTTTAATAATATTACCTTGAAGAAGTTCTAATATAAGGCCGCGAAGGCACAACTGACGAACCATTTCGAAATCGTTATAATGAGTCGTTATGGCATCATCGCGCGAAGAATCCATATGCGAAGCTGACTCAAATTAAATGAGCATCAAAGTACCTGTAATATTTTCATAAATATTGAAATTAAATATTAGGCGATATGATGCACTAAAAAAACAAGGGAAGGTTAATACCTTGTCCCAGAAGTAGATTATCCCAAGTGAGGTTTAAATCATTGCCGTTCTATGTGCCACTTCATGGACTTCCACAATAACAGAGTGAAGATCAATACTTGCTATACTCAGGAGTTCTCAGTATAGCAAGTAGTTTTTTTTTACGTGAACATGCTTCACTCCAGGTAGAATGGCCCATGATGCTAATTTCTCAAGACATCCTGCATCTGACCATCTTGTTTTTGAAAAATGACGTTGCTTACAAACGTGATATAAACTTTAAGAAAAAGCTGTACCTTAACGTTTTCGCTGGATGCAGCTGGACAATCGTTGTACACTTTTCGCAATAAGACCTATAACGTTTGAAAATAAAATATTACATGAGTTTTCTATTTATATAATGTTAACTTACCTCGAGTTTACTGTCACAAAATTAAGTACAACACAGATATTCCTAAAAAAATATCCCGAAAACAAGAGCACAAAAAGATCGTTATCGACTTAACTAAACGACAAGGAAGACCGAGAACAAACAACAAAGGGTGACGCTTTGCTTTAACGTTGCCAATTTGCGAAATTCGCATAATTGCCATTTTTTAAATTTTATCTGCTTTGTAGCAGACCAAAATAAGCTGGAGGTTTTGGGGAAGGAAATAGGGGGATTGGGGATGTCTAATAAAGGGCTTTGAGTTGCTTTGCGGGATATCTATGATTGCATTATTTTTGAATTGTATTGCACAAAATATATATTTCCTGCAAATGTAAAAATTGTGAGATTTCCTATTTGACATCTGTAAATTTCAAAGACGATGGGACGGGGTAAGAGCGTGGTGAGTAGGGTTGGAATTAGCAGACAATACTTATTCATTGTTCTGAATTATATCTAACGATTATATTTTATATCGAGCAGATTTTATAACAAACTAAATTGGTTAGGTAATATGTTAGGTAAATATATATTTAAGAGAAAGGTATTCTACTTTTCTTTTAAGAAACTTAACTTAATTATTTTTAAGGAGGCTTTTTGGATGACATGGCTATTTATGTGGTCTAAATAACCAACAAAACCAAATTTGAAACAAAAGATTTTGGCTTACAATTGATTTTGGTTGAAATATACATGATGTATATTGATATATACCAGATTGGTAAGAGATCAGACTCCAATCACAAAGGTATTGGTTTCAAGTCCAGGAACCGTCATGAAATTTCAATTCTTGATAAAAAAATTTTCAACTTCATTTTCTTTTTGGTACTAGAATTACACGAAATTAACTACAACATTTAAATTGTGAACATCAATAAAAATTCTTCTTCCCTATAACATAAAACTATAATTTGTTGGTAATACGTAATTGGTTCATAAAATCAGCAATGATAAATAAAAATGCTATAATATAAAAATAATTTCTTTGTCCTATTTTCAACTATCTAAAGGACGAAATTCTTTTTTATCTGAAATTTATTTAATACCGCTGTTTACCTGCTTAGTATGAAATACAAATAGAATGAGCGTTTTTGACAAAACGACAAAGGATGCTGTTTAGTCTTCTTTGCCAATGTAGGACTGTAGGGGTATAGTGCGGAAATCGGTTTCATGTGCCGTATATCACACACAAAAACCGACGAAAACCTTTAACCAAATGTACCTTTGCGGAAATCGCTCGCGGTAACGTTTTTCGTTGGTTTTTAACGAACAAAGAGCGTTAACCAGAGATTACCTTTGCGATTATCGCAAACTCCGCTCGATATTAGTTACCCCTAACCGACGAAAGGCGTAAACCCGAAATTAACAGTGTTTGATAAATAATAATGTTGATTGTTTTTTAGTTCTCAGTTTCAGGTCTCAATCTACTACATGGTCAATATGGAACATCCCACTACGTGCACCAAGTGCTGAAAGTGTTATTGAAAAGTTTTATTTGACATCATTAGTTTTTGTTACCCATGTTCTAATTGTTTTCACATTTCTGATTTGTCAAACAATACAAATTTCAAAGGAATACATTATTTTATTTATTCGACCTATATATAATTCCGAAAGTGGATAACAATTTTAAGTATCCACCCGAAGATTAATTAGCCTAGTGGCCTACTGAATTATTCAGTAGGCAGGGAGATATAGTTAGAAATTAAGTATGCTATTTCAATTAAGTATGGTAAAAAAATCTAGTACGCTGGCCTTTTTTAAGTATTAAAAATTGAGTATTCAGTGGCCGCTGTGTATCATTATTGAATAATGGAATAGAAACCATTGAAAAACACTTTTTTTCACACCAAATCACAAACAGGTAAAAAAAAAATAATTAAACCAGTATTCCGTCTAAAGTAAAGAAGCAAATCTGCTAACATTTAAAAAAATTTTAAATTAAATATGATTTCTTATATTTTCCGAAAATATATTAAATACTTTGAAATTAAAATCCTATTATAACTAATCTTTGTTTTTAATTTTGTTAATTCTAAATAAAAATAAAATGTATCTTTTTAATTCTTTTTTTCTAGCTTACGTTAATTTTAATGGCTTGATTCTCACATGTTAAACGGCAAACTGCGGTTTCATAGCTTGCGCAAGTTTAATGTAAGCATTGAGGCTATGTCGCAAAATTCAAGATAACCCAATCGAATTCATAGCTTAATATCTGCAACCTAGCGACGAGGAAGCTTGATGAGGCCAGAACTTAGGCATCACCAAAACTCAAGCTTGCCTTTCCGTAGGTACAACGTGCCTTCCGCAACGCTCCCTCTTTGTATCTGAATTTAGCCAGCCCATCCTAACTGATCCCATGCCCAAACGGCGAAACCGCGAAAGATCTCGTCAACTTAAGAGTGAAATCGAGCCATCGTGTATAAGATTCGAGACGTGCCGCAGCGAATAAGTTTGGGGAATTAGAACCCGCCAGGGTATAGGAGGACAGTGCTATGCTCCGTCACAAGTACCTATAGGTTCGGCAGATCTACTCCCGACAGGGCTCTTCCTTCAGAAAATGGGAAAACATCACCTGTCCAACCTACCCCGACATAGCTACCCATTAACTAAATGTAATAACGCTCCCGTCAAAGCGACCCCATTAAAAATAAATTAAAATTTTAGCCGTCATATGCACCCTCTTATTTAATTAAGGCCGACATACCTACCTCTTCCATTAATACAGCCCGACATATTCGGGAGGTCGGAGAAAAAGGCCCAGACGAAAAAGGCCCAGACGAAAAAGGCCCGCGAAAAAGGCCCAGACGAAAAAGGCCCATACAAAAAAGGCCCACTTTATTCCAAATTTTAAAGTGGGCCTTTTTCTCCATTAAACTGGGCCTTTTTCTCCGCTTAATTTCCATGTTCCTAAATCTTTATTGAGTTTCCAAAAAGTATTTCCCACTTCCTATTCCGTGGAAGTTGGAATATATAAAGGTTGCTGAAACCGTGACCTTCTATAAGGTTTGCCCATATGAAACAATGTTAGCGTATATACGCTAGTTAATCTTTGATTATTTATTATGTAGCTATCGGATTTCGGATTATGTTAGTATTTATCTATTGCTAATATCCCGCTAAATAAAGTTCATTTTTCACAATTTTTGTTTATTGAACTACTTTAGCTTCTTTAAATATAATATAAGAATTATAAGTTTTCCGCACTTAGCCTTGTTCTGTCCACCCTCTTTGATCATTCCCCCCAACTCTAAATCCATCTTCATTATAACTTCTCTTTGTCGATACTTATTCCATAGGTTAAGACCCCTGATTTGTTATGAGTACGGAAACTGAATGAGTTCCGCGGGGCTTTTGTGGTTGCTGGGAACAAAGATATGTACCACGAAGACTAGTTCATTATTATTAACATTTGATTAATAATTTTTTGAGGAAGAACACTACAAGCTTAAACTATCGTTTGCGATAAGGACAAAAAGAAAGAATATTGTAATTCAATATTGATTTTCATACCATTTATTTCCTTATCACATTTTCAATTTTTTTCACGATTACAAAGAGCCCAATAAATATATTAAAATCATAACCTACTGCTATAAATATGCCAGGCCTTTTACTGCTAACTGTTGTCTTGGAGCGCTTTTCAGCAAAACTATAAATAGTTCTAGCATAACTGGAATATTTAATTTGCATAAGAACGTCTATGAGTCAAACTTAAATAGTAATGGCTTTTGGTAAAGAGCAGTCTTTTGTTAAAGAGTAACCTCACCTTTAGTCCGAGAGAACCATATACGTCTCTGGTGAGAACTCGCGTTTTCAAGCAATGATAAATAATTTTTTACGTTCTTCGTGTCTTGTTTTCCCCTTATGCACATATTCCAGCTGCTATTGTTTACCTAATTCACATCACATACTACAATGAACAATAAGGAAGCCTTGCACCTGAAGTTGACAAAGCTATTAACAAGTACAAATCAATTTTAATTATTTTCTACCATGAAAGACTGTTTTTATGAGTCTGCTATAGTGAAGACACTAAACAATTAAAAATGAATCTAAGATTTTTTTCTTCAAATTTTCCAAAATCATGAAAGGCATGCCAGTGTATTTTTCTAAAAGACTGTCGCGCCATGGCTTGCACATGAAAGAACACGAGTTTAGCTCATCTATGAGTCGGTATCATTATTTCATACGATAAATTTTCCTTTTTTTGATTTGGTTTAATCACTGTATGTTCTTTTTTTTCAGTTTCTTTTTCTTAATGTTGGCTTTTCTCTTTTTCTGTTGTCATTCCTTTCTCTTTTTCTGTTGTCATTCCTTTCTCTTTTCCTTTTCTTCGTTGCGATCAGCCCAATTTATTTTATTTTCTGATTTGATTTTACCTCGTTTCTTTATTTATTTGCCAAGGAATTCCACACAGTCTTCTACCTATTGCAATACAGAAACGTTAGAAGTTTTGAACACCTTACAAATATGTTTGTCAAATTGATAGTTTACCTGAAAACCTTCAGCTATGTGTAGAGCACCATTGCAAGCCTGTTTTTCTTCCATGCTTCTGGATTCTCACCTTCAGTTTGGCCTACCAAGATTTTCACTTTTTGTTTAAGTATTTTTTTTTTCATTTTAATCGTTGCCAATTATGGATCTAAAGTGGTCTTTTTCAGAATGGGTGAGGGATTAAATAGTTCTCCAAAATCAAATTTGCTGAAAACTGGGCAGCCTTCACTGTTGAAAATTGGTGTTGGCAATGTACTTGCTAGTCTTGGTTCAGAAATTTCTGTTTAGACAAACTCTGAAAGAACAGAGGTTGGTGACACAGATGCTACCTTGGTTGCTCATGCAAGTTTGGCAATTCAGGACCTCCTCTTCTTCTTTTTGCTTTATAATTTTTTCTTCATTTCATTTAACTTCCGTTTAGTTTGATTTTTGTTTTCTTATCAGATAAATCCAGCTTTTTTCCTGAAAATCAATGGAATAAACTGGCAGGTCTTACTTAAGTGTAAAGATTAACGCATACCTGTGAAAAGCGAGAGCTTAGCTGTTAGCTGTTTTTCCATTTCTTAAGGATTGGAAGCATGGTTTCTGGTGTTTTTTCAGAAACGGCTGGCATATCCAAATCATTGCAATCAGGATCTGTATGAAGCTGTTCAGCAGCATAATCAACAGCAGTCATCCATTCTTCCCTAGAATCCAATAACAAATTTATGCTCTCAGTTTTTGTTATATGATGCACAAGAAAACCACAATGTATGAAAATTTTTAAAATTAGGTTTTGACCCTTCACATACCTTTTATTCAGGCTCAATATGAAAACTCGTTTCAATTACATTCATCCATTTAAGACCTCCAATCTGAAAGGTGCATGGTTTGGGTGATCCCCTGGCATCATGCAAAAACAAAGTAAAGATATTCTAAGACATATTGGTTACTAAAATGTTATACCGCTTTCATAATTTTGCATCCTTTCACAGTAAAATTGTTGAGTGGTTAAGCAAGTCCTAAGTTTGGCTTTGGTTTATGCTTGGATCCTAGTAATAATCAATAATCCCGTATAACAAAACATCCTTGACGCCAATTTTTTTTGTGTTCTCCTAGGAAACAAAATAAACATTGAATGTGAATGAGAATGCATAATATATTCCACATCAACAATTTGATTGCAAGCTGCACGTAAGTCTCTGAAGAAGAGCTTACTCAACTTACCTCTTTAAAGCAGCTAGCCGTCCTTTATGATAAAAGGAGTTTTTCGTAGAATCTATTGCACCAAACATTTTGTTGCAATAACGGCCTTTTCCCTTGTTTCACTGAATTTTTTCGGTATTATCTTCGATGCTAGCAGACAATAACAGCAAAGCTATCAATGGAATTTTCGTACTACACAGATAGATGGAGGCCATGAACAATAACAAAGTAACTAAATTTTATTGAATTTGTAATATAAGACTTAATTTTTTTTTTAATTTCAATAGGCAATCTTAGGGGTTTATTTTACTACGTTTGTTTTTTGAACTACGGTTCATACGATTTTTTGTATACTTTCTCTGCTTAGACTGCCCTAAGGTGGAGGCGTCCTCAAGCTAGATTTGGCTTGAAAGGTAGTACAAAAAACAAATGTAGTAAAATAAATTCTTATGATTGTCTATTGAAATTTTAGGAAAATTTTAATTCTTATATTATACAAATATAATAATATTCTTATATCTTATACAAATTCAACACAATTTAGTTACTTTGTTATTGCTCATGGTTTCCATCTGCTTATACTGCCCTCAGGTGGAGGCGTCCTGAAGCTAGAATTGGCTTGAAAATGTCGACGATCCTAGCCTATTGTTATTTCTGTAGAGAACGACATTTTCAAGACAAATCTACCTTCAGGGGCGCATTTTGGCGTCAACCATTTGTTGAACCTTTTTAGTTCAACTTTTCGTCAAAGTTGACGCCAAAATGGAAGTTCATCGCTACAGTTGAGAAAGGGGAGGAGTTGCAGTTCAGTTGAAGGTCAACGGTGGTCTGGACCACCGTTGAAAAAGCTCAACTGTCTCAGTTGAACCTCCCACTGGAGTTGTCGCCAAAACGGTCGCCTAGTTGAACCATCTACCTGGCAGTTGACGCAAAAATACAAGTTCACTAAAAAAGTTGAACTAAAAGTAGACGCCAAAATGCGCCCCAGGACGCCTCCACCTGAGGGCAGTATAAGCAGAGTAAGTATCCAATAAATCGTATGATGGGTAGTACAAAAAATAAACGTAGTAAAATAAATTCTTAAGATTACCGATTGAATTTTTAAAAAAAAATGTAATTCTTATATTACAAATTCAACAAAATTTAGCTACTTTTTTATTGTTCATGGTTTCCATCTGCTTATACTGCCCTCAAGTGGAGGCGTCCTGAAGCTGGATTTGGCTTGATATGCCGTTCCCTAAAGAAAATAACAATAGACTTGTTTCGTATAGTTTGATCTATGGAGTGATCAGTGATAATGTTGAGAGATCAAATAATTAATAATAAAGTTTAAAGGTTATAAGATGAGAGGCAGTTTTTGTAAATGGAAAAAGAGAAAACAAGTACTTGAAAGTGTCTTCTAAACAAAATTTGTAGGAAATGAGGACCCAAAAAATCAAGAGCCTTATAAAACGCGAGGGTCCATTGACATCGTCGCTCTTAAAAAGTAACTCTCTCCTGAAGATTTTGTCATTTCTAGCTTATTGATCAACATTTCAACTGAAAGTGTATCTACAGTTGAAGATCTCAATAGCAATAAGGTTGGTGTTGAATTGGAAAAATGTCTAGCAGCTAACACCTCACACTTAACAGGTATGTGTTAATCTTTAAGTTTAAGGAAGACGGGCCAGCTTATTCCATCTGTTTTCAGGGAAAAGGCAAACAGAGTTTGTCAAAACAGGTATTCCTGAACCAAGACAAACAAGTACACCGCCAACACCAATTTTCAACAGTGAAGGCTGCCTAGTATTCAGCAAATTTGATTTAGGAGAACTATCTAATCCCTCACCCATTCTGAACAAGACCACTTTAGATTCAAAAGTGGCAACAAAAAAAAAACTCAAAGCCAAAGTTAAAATCTTGGATGGCCAAGCTGAAGTTGAGAATGCGAGAAGTATTGAAGAGAAACGGGCATGAAAAGGTGCCCTGCAAATAGCCAAAGTCTTTCAGGTAACTTTCAATTTGACAAACATATTTGTAAGATCTTCAATAATTTTAACCTTTCTGTATTGCAATAGGTAAAAAAACAATGTGGAATTACTTGCTAAATCTATTAAGAAACAAGATGAAATCAAATCAGATAGTAAAAAGAAGTTGGCTGAACGCATTGAAGAATAGGAAAAGAGAAAGGAATAACAACAGAAAACGAAAAAACCCAACATTAAGAAAAAGAAAACTGAAAAGAAAGAACATAATCCGAATGAACACCTCACACTTTACAGGTACGTTTTAACATT
The DNA here is from genome assembly GCF_022539665.2 of Daphnia carinata. Classification (NCBI taxonomy): domain Eukaryota; kingdom Metazoa; phylum Arthropoda; class Branchiopoda; order Diplostraca; family Daphniidae; genus Daphnia; species Daphnia carinata. Next base: position 7,037,847 of record NC_081335.1, on the reverse strand, counting down.
TACATTTAAGGAAGACCGGCCAGTTTATTCCATTGATTTTCAGGGAAAAAGCTGTAATTGTCTGATAAGACAACGAAAATCAAACTTAAACGGAAGCTAGAAGGAATGAAGAAGAAATTAAAAAGGAAAAGTAAGAAGAAGAGGTCCTGCATTGCCAAACATGCTCGAGCAACAAGGCAGTATCTGTGTCATCAACCTCTGGTCTTTCAGAGTTTGTTAAAACAGAAATTCCTGAACCAAGACTAGCCCCACATAGCACATCTCTGCCGTCGGATGTCCGACTGGGATCCGAACATCCGTTAGATATCCTGTGCCATATCGGGTTGTTCCATGGATGTCCGTCGGCTATTAGAATTTGAAGCCCGGTGGAGGTGCCAAAACAAAATCCTGAGGACGTCCCTACAACAGCAAATAGGAGTTCAAATATTTTTTCTTTTTTCTAAATAAACGTTGTTAAAAAAAATTTAAACCATGTTTTAAATCGTTTTCGAAAAGGATTTAATATATAATGTAATAAAAATGTCCGTTATAAAATTGAACTCTCGTAGAAAAAATTTTTTTATTAAAAATTAGACCACGGCAAATGACATGATAAAATGTTAAACACATTACGTAACACATTGTTTTTGATCGGATTGCTGCATACTAGCCTGTTAATTTATTGACAAAATAATAATTGTTAAGTTAGTATTACTACTGTAAGAATTAGTTGTTTTTTTTAGTTTCTTTTTTCAATGCGTTGGGATGCAATGGATTAAACTCATTAAAAAAAATAGAGAATGAAAAAAAGAGTAAATCAAGAGTTGAGCAGGAGAGAGAGCGGCTGACTGGACTAGGGGATCTTCAGTATAGGTGCGTTGATTCACATGCCTTGTGGTAAAGCGACAGACTGCTGCCCATCGGCCACATCCTGGACCAGTCGATTCAATTCGGGAGCTTCTTTCAAAGCTACCAGAGTTGCGGCCAAATCTTCTGGATCCAACAATCCCGGTAGTGTCACGGAATCGCTCAACGCCGACAAAGGGTAGCCATCGCCATTGTCCGAACAACTGAACGAAAGATCGGAATCCATATTGGTTACGGCTGCATTCAAAATAAATTAATTACAATAACACTTCCAATCCAAAGAAGGTCAGATAAACATACCAGAATTAGATCCTTGAAAATTAATTTGGGAAAAATTGGCGGAAGAAGGATCTTGCAAGGCTTCCGCACCCAATCCATCGAGGCACGGAGCCAATTCCTGATGATTGTTGGCGTAGACTTCGCTAATGATCTCGTGGAAGTTTTCCAACTCCTGTTGGGCAGCATCGAGCTGAACGAAGCCCTCCGTTCCTGCATCGCCTTTGGGTACAAGAGGATCAGTTACGTAAAAAAAAAATACAATTCTCTTTTGATTTGAATTCACCATTGTTGGCATTCGAATTGAAATCGTTCCATTCGGCGGGTACGGGCGTGGCCGTGTAGCTGTACGGGCTGCTGGTGGCGGATGCGTTGTACGTGGAATTCCTGCTGCCGCAAGCGAAGGGCGTGCTGGGTTGCGACGCGGTCGCATAGCCTTGTCCAACTACCATACGACCGTACGAGACATGACTTACAGTGGGGTTGCGATCAGTTTCATATCTGGTGATACCTTGAGACTGGAATTGCTGGAACATGCGGTGAGGCGGGACAGACTGTGAGCGATTCATGACCGAGTCATTGACAATGCTCGGAGCTGAATCTAGAAGACCCTCGATCTCTTGGGCGAGTGGGTCGCTACCCCATAGATGTGGCACAGCATTGTTAAGCGTGGTCTGGACTAGGCCGGAAGCGGATATTTGGTGAGGACTCAAACCCAGAACTACGCTGGCCGAAACATGGCGTTGACGCAAATCTTTGCAGATGCGCTCACTTCCTCTTGGTTCCGTCTAATATGTGGGGGAGCAATTTTAGGTATGACGTCATATATGAATAAACGTGTTTTGTTTTTTTTACCTGTTGCGGGAAGGATTGAACGAGAAGCGACAGAGGTGCGGATCGAGGCAATGAAGGTGATCCACAGGAACTGTGACGTGAGCGCACAGAGGCATTAAACAGTCCATCTTGACCGTGATTCATCAGAGAAGGCGTTGCATATGGCGTGTGACGGACTGTAATTGAGGCTCCGGATCAGTGACGAACTCGATTGACCAGCAGATTAGAGGCTGAATTATGGCGCGATCGGTTAACCGATATCGGCGTATTGAGCGGCGATACAAAAGCCGAATCGTTGCTGACGCTACTGGCCTCTGTAACGAAAGAAGTCGGGGTGTCCATGGTCATGGCCAAAAATTCATTTTTTTAACGTTTTTCTTTCTTTTTCCAGCTGAAATCGGATAGCGGATAGCGCCGTAAATAATCAGTAAGTTCTTATGCTGATATTTGCTAAAAGCGTAGACAACCGTTTCCAGAATAAAGCCCAAGTAAGGTACTAATTCTGTGCATGCTTCTTCCTCAAGAGTGGAAAAAGCTGAACAAGCTGCCTGTTTAACTTGCTTGTTGCCATTCAGGATCCGTTTCAGCAACTGTAGAATATTTTAAAAATTTAAAGGATAAAACTAGAGAAATTTTTTATTAATTGTAGCAACCTCAGTCATTAGCGGTTTTACACAGTGATCGTGTGGTTGTTTGAGTTGTTCCAAGAATTGTTTGAGTTGTTTGATGAAAACGAGGAATATTAGGTAACCATTTACCACCAAGAATCCCATCGATACCTTAAAAAAGAACAAGTAAGTATTTACTGAAACGTATATGTTAATGAAACTGTTCGTTGAACTCACCAATTGTGTGGAGTGCAAATTTCTGCTTCATTTTGGGATTATTTTGGCTCGGGGAGCCACAACATCAATAATAGGAATACAAAATATCTTTTGGGCCCTAATTAAACCAAACAGCTTTAAAAGGTATTTTTAAATGATATTAATACAGGCATATTGAATGGAACGTTACCTCCAAATAATGCACAATGTTTAAAAATACTTTTTCAATGGCAATTCTGAAGTGAACTTCTTCATCATTTGGAAGGGAGCAGTTGTAAATAATCCCATTCATCTCTAAGTATATACTGTCGACCTCTGATATCTAAATATAAGAAAAATGTTACGTTAAGCGAAATAAACTACTGTAAATGTTAACTTGCCTGGTATCCTTTTGCTGTTTCACTAGCGCAGACGTATCGTTAACACTCGCCATTCGTCAACTGAATCGAAGTTTAGCATCGACAGGTTACCCAATGTTTGCCATATTTTTTTTGTTGTTTTTTTAAGTAATTCGCAATTATTATTTGAAACAGACTTTACAAACTTACAGTAATATTTAAACTATCTCCGTGTAAAAAACTGTTTCAATAAAGGAAGTTGTTCTATAAAAGGATTTTTGAGAAGAAACTATTCACCAGTGTTTAGGGAAAGACTACTAAAATGGCAAATAATGGTAGTTTCGACTTCCAAATTTTCGCATGCGGATTCAGAATTTCAGCCAGTCATTGTTGAGTTGTTTATGGTGAAGGTTATTGTTCGTGCCGTGCGTGTGCTGTTTCAGGATTTTTTTGTGTAACACTTAGTGAACTTCATCGCGTTAGAAACTTTTCTCGTTAGCGACTGATTTAGTGCTTCTGTTAACTGTGGGCTACTGCCGTCTTACGAATTAGTGTTAACAGTGTCGATCCCGATTGTTTTCTCTGCGTAAGTGCTTCTGTCGGACCTGTCCAGCGGTCCCCCCTGTTCCTGGCCGGCTGCCCGTTTGGTTCCTGCCCAGCGTCCCGCGCTGTTCCTGCCTAGCTGCCCGCGCTGTTCCTGCCTAGCTGCCCGCGCTGTTCCTGCCTAGCTGCCCGCGCTGTTCCTGCCTAGCTGCCCGCGCTGTTCCTGCCTAGCTGCCCGCGCTGTTCCTGCCTAGCTGCCCGCCTCTGTTCCTACTGAGGCCCCTTCACATTTTGGATTATTCATATGGAATCTCAAACCGTAAGTAATTATTCATTTTACTAGTGCTGGGCCGATCCCAGACACAGTGTATCAGGCTCGGGACGGATAGGCAACGGTCCGAGTGCTGACATTGTTACTATAAGTTTAAGGGCATTGAGACTTGTCACCTCAATGGGCACAGGTATCGGGATTGGTTTCACAGTGTCGTCGTGAAACCAATTGTCTGGCCATGGTCAGTGGACCTTCAGTTAGATGAATATCTTAGTCGGGACATAGGCCGACTAGGATTAGAAATAATTGCGGTAGTTATTTAATTATATATGGAAATTATGTATGCTACTTTTTCAAATGCAATGAATTGCCTTCTTTCTTCACACAACTTAATGCTTTTGTTCATTCTTTTTATGGTTTTTCAACTGGACTTAACTTACGTCTTACTAATTAAATTTTTTCTTTTTTTTTTCTTCTTTGTCGATTTTGGCAGGGGGCTTTGCCTGGCAATTTTTTAAATTGTTTCCTCAGGCCGTTCTAATGCTTTAGTTCTTTCTTAATTTTTTCTCCTTATTCTTTACTTAAATTTCTTTTTTTTTTTCGCTGGTGCTGGTAGGGCGCTTTTAACAACGAAGTTTTTAACAGTTTTTCTTATGGCGCTTGAAATGCTTTTCCGTTTTTTATCACTCTTTTGGCAAATGATTTTGCTTTTGCGTGATTAGATAAATTTTTTTGTTTCCTTTTCTTTTCGTTTTTACATTTTTGAAACCTTTTTTTCCGACGGCTTCAATCTTTGCTGTTTATTACTACTTTTTTGGCAATTGATCTTTGCTTATGCAAGATCAGTTAATCATTTTTTTTTCTCTTTTTTTGCGGGTGTTCTCACGGTGCTTTACCAAGCGCCTTTTAATTTTTCTTCAATCCGCTTCAGATTGCTATTCCCTTACAACTCTTTTTGGCAATTGATTTCTGCTTATGCGAAATTAATTTTTTTTTCTTTTCTCGTGGGTGTTGATTGGGGTATTTTTTCAAACCATTCTTTAAACGGCTTCGTCAGGCCGCTTTTACGCTTTGGTTATTTCTTATTCTTTTTCCAATTGATTATTGTTTTTGTCTCCTTTGCCTTTTCACAGTTAGGCTTTTTGTTATTTTTAATACTTCCGTACATTATCGATGCTTTCCTTCAGTACCAAGCTTTTGTTAGAATTATTTTAATATAAAATCGTTTTATATTAAAATGAATTCCCGTTATCGACCATATAGTGCTAGATATAAGAGGAAAAGAGTACGCGAAGATATGGAATACATCCGGGAACTTAATGATGATGCAGATTTTGATGCTGCCTATTCAAGTAGTTCTTCTGATGTCGTTGACTTTAACGATAATAGCGGTGATACAGAGGAAGCTGAAGATTTTGTCAGTTGCGTAGGGGATGAAAATTTAAATGTAAATGAAATTTTTAGTGACGGTTCACCGTTATCGACGGACGCTGAAGACGGTTTCAGTGATGATGACATTGAGATTGTAGGCATATCTAGCGCTGACGAGGTGGAAGAAAGTAGTGAGGAAGAAGGGGTTCCCAACTTTCGCGAATTATTTGCTTTATGGGCAGTTACCTGGGGAATTAATCAAAATGCAGTTGATGCTCTTTTAGCAATTTTTCGTTTGTTTTCATGGGGTATGAACTTTCCGAAATCTTGCCGAACTTTGATAAAGACACCTCGTAAGGTTCCGGTAAAAAATCTTACTCCAGGAAATTATTACCACTTTGGAATACAAAAAGGTATTGAAATGGTTCTACTTTGCGTTAATGCAAGACACATTCCAGAAACAGTTGAAATTTTTGTAAATATAGATGGGCTTCCTATTTCCAAAAGTAGTGGGGATCAATTTTGGCCTATTCTGGGAATGATTAATAACGTAAAATGCAGGCGTGTGTTTTTAATTGGTCTTTACCATGGAAGCGCAAAGCCTCTTTTTTGTAATGAGTATCTTGCTGATTTTGTTGCCGAAACAGGAACGCTTATGGAAAGTGGATTTTCATTAAAGGACCGTCATCATAGCTTTCGCGTGTCATCTTTCATATGCGACACACCTGCGCGTTCATACATATTAAATATTAAAAGTCACACGGCGTATTTTGGGTGTTCAAAGTGTATCCAACAGGGCGATTATGAAGGAAGGGTGGTTTTTTTGGAAAATGACTCGGATCTTCGAACTAATTATTCTTTTCGCAACCGCATTCACGAGGAGCATCACAATGGTGATTCAATTTTAGAAAATATTGAGATTGACATGGTTTTTGATTTCCCGAATGATCCGATGCATTTAATAGATTTAGGTGTAACTCGGAAATTGCTTCTGACTTGGATTCGTGGTCCATTGGAAACTAGGCTGTCTAGAATTTTGCTTGAATCCATTAGCTATAGATTAGAAGCAACAAGAGAATATATACCTAGGGAATTCGCTAGAAAAGCCAGATCTTTAAAATTTATAGATAGATGGAAGGCCACGGAATTCGGACTTTTCAACAGTTATGTCGGCCCTGTTGTCCTTGCTGGTATTTTGCCAATTCGGTCCTTCAACAACTTCCTTGTTTTCCATGTCGCCGTGCGAATTCTTTCTTCAAACAGTCTGTGCGTTTTGCATAATGAATATGCTAGGCAACTTCTACATTTATTCGTTAATGAATGTAAAGAAGTTTATGGGGCGTATTTTCTGTCTTTTAATGTTCACAATTTGGTACACCTGTGCGACGATGTGTTGCGCTTTGGATCGTTACCAAATTTTTCAGCCTATCCATTTGAAAATTTTCTTCAAAAATTAAAAAAACTTTTGCGTAAGTCTAATCAAGCTTTACAGCAAGTAGTAAAGCGCCTACTTGAAATTGTAAATGTAAATTCAACCCCCCAGAAACTGGAATTCGATCTCCGTCACCGTTGTTTTCGAGTACAACACGATAGCGGCCCTGTACCACATAATTTTAAAGTAACCGTAGAATACAAAGAAATGCGGTTAGGCCCCTGGTTTCTTAGCTGCAAGGCACCAGATAATTGTGTCTTTCTTAAAGATTTGTCTCTCGTCCTGATTGACAATATAATAAGAAACCAGGAAGGGGATTTCATTGTGGGAAGAAAATTTCGCCGTAAAATTGATTTGTTTTCGTATCCTTTAGCTTCTTCTTCATATAACATTTTTATCGTCGGAGATCCTTGCCCAAGGTCAAAAGCATTGCCTTTGAATCAAATTAAATTTAAAGCAGTAAGATTGCCGACTTTTAAAGGCAATGGGATAGATATTGAGAATTCTTTTGCAGTTTTTCCACTTGCCATGGAAGAACATGCTTAATCTCGCTTCTTCAGCATGGCATCTTTCAGTTTCCGCAATTTTTTTTTCTTCATTAGTACATTTGCGAGATTTTCTTTTTTACTTGATTAATTCTTAAGTTTGTATTCGATTACAAACGTATGTTCTAAATGTTACAATATAGGTTTACATATGAATCGTAGTATAGTTTTTTTCAGCCAAAATGCAAATGTTTGTTTTTGTAGGGGAAGTTCCTTATTTTGGAAGGCACCGAAGAACCATGGGTTACAACGGTGCCCATATCGTGGTTTGACGGCGAAGTTTGTTGGTGGCCTCCAAAGTGCAAAGACTTAACAAAGTTCATTGAGTTAGGGTATGAACCAGATAGGGAGAAATGGGAAAAGCACCCTGCCCGTGTTAGAAAAGGCTTCGGTATGGGTATTCTGTTCTAGATTACATAGCGATCCTTTTTTTCAATTATTATTGATTTTTAAACGTAACATGTCCTTTAGATACATATCAAGAAGCACGGCGCAATGAGAAAAAGGCCTTAGAAATGGAAGAAATTATAACTACTGATTCGGAGAAGGACAAGCGCAGTAGGAGCGCCAGGAAAGCTAAACAAATTTTTGACAACAGCAGTTTAGCCCGAACAAAACCCCCCTTGAAAAGAACTTCCGTTCCAATATTGAGTGATGAGTCCGAAGACGAGTCCCCACCACCTCCTCCTCCTCCATCTTCTTTTTGTCTTTCATCTTCTATAGGTAATTATTAAATAAAATTCACATAAATAAGAAAACAAATAATCTTTTTAATCAGTTTTCCCCCCAGTTCCGCTTCAGTATTAGACTTACTTTGTTTATTTTTGAATAAGGCACCCCAGTTAGGCGACCTGCATCCTCATTACACGAATTTACACCTTTCGTAGTTGATGATAATGACAGGGATTTCTATAGTAGTCAGGAAAAAGAGTTGAGAAATAATAAAGGTAATATTAACTATCCTAACTTATACATTCTGTTTTTGTTTGGGATTTCAATATTTGTTTTGTTGTTTATTATGTAGGCTGCAGGGGAAATGGTAATTCTTCAGACGTTTCGAACACGTCTGGAAATTACATGTCAACAACTTCAAACAGCCCCTTATTGATGCCCACTGGAAACGGAGCCAACAACCGACGGCACCGAATTGCTAAAACTCATGGTGGTATATGTTTTTTAAATTTTTAATTCCGTCCGTTACTTTAAAGCAACTTTTTTGTAATGTAGAATCTCGCGATGAATTTGTTCATCGCGGGATAGTGTCTCTTTCACATGAAATGCGAGACCAAAGCTCCGTAGGAATGGCCGTTCTAGACCGACTCAACAATATAGAGTCGGCTCTGAAACAAAAGGATATCGAAACTGACCAAAACGAAGAATTTTTGGAAACGCTGCCTCTAACCACAATGGAGGAGTTTAAGAAGTTTAACGAAGAACTCAACAAACCCTGTATTAAAAAATGCTTGGTAAGTTTATTTATAATTATAAGTAATACATACGTTTAATTATGGCAATTTTATTTTTTAGAACATTCATCTTATCGGGATTGGTGGTCACGACGCAAAAACCATCGTTCGGCTTATTACACGGCGCTTATTCACAAAGGATGTTGGGAAGCACTTCAGTTGGTTTGGACAGAGAGGAAATGAATGCCTCTCCGCTACGAATATCGGAAAATCCATTATAAGTATAAAAAATTAAAGTAATTAATTTTAATAGTATGTAATATTTTCAATTATAGTGGCCGCGAAAAGGACTCAACCAATGATTACCGAGCAAGATGCCATCAAGGTGGTCCAAGCTTTGCTGCGCCATTGTAAGGATAAGGAAAAAAATAATAATGTTAGGGGGTTTAACTTAAGATCAGTTTTTTTATTTGTCTTCTAAACTTGACAGTTACGTGTTGTATGTTGTGGCAAATGTGAATACAAAGAAATTTCTCACCATAATTTGTGTTATATTATTTATTATTCATTTTTTTACGGTAGCCAGAAATGCTTAAAAAAAGGTATTAACATAATTCTCACATGTTCAGAGCATGTCCTTTTCCCGCCCAGCAGGACGTCCCTCGGATATCAATCGGCATATTCTCGGGAGGTCTTCCAATATTCAGTCGAGATCCGAAGGACATCCAACTCGGAGGTCAGGCAGTTCCACGGATGTCCGTAAGATGTCGCCGTTATCCAACTAGGATATACCACGGATGTCCGTGGGACCGAATTGTGCTATGTGGGGCAAGTACACTGCCAACAACAATTTTTAACAGTGAAGGCTGTCTAGTTTCCAGCAAATTTGATTTTGGAGAACTTTCTAATTCCTCACCCATTCTGGAAACGACCACTTTAGATCCAAAGTGGCAACGATTAAAATGAAAGAAAATAAAATTTAAACCCAAGATGAAAATCTTAGTAGGCCAAGCTGAAGTTGAGAATGCAAGAAGCATTGAAGAGAAACAGGCATGAAATGGTGCTCTGCAAATAGCTGAAGGTTTTCAGGTAAACTTCCAATTTGACAAAAATATTTGTAAGATCTTCAAAACTTTTAACCTTTCTGTATTGCAATAGGTAAAAGACTATGTGGAATTGCTAGCCAAATCAATTAATGAACGAGATCAAATCAGAAAGTCACATAAATTGCGCCGAACGAATCGAAGAAAAGGAAAAGAGAAAAGAATAACAACAGAAAAAGAGAAAAGCCAGCATGTAGAAAAAGAAAACTGAAAAGAAAGAACATAAAGTGAATAAACTAAAGAAAAGAGGCAAATTTGTCGTATGAAAGACTGAAACTGACTCATGGATGAGCTAAACTCGTGTTCTTTTATGTGCAGCTATGCGTGATAGTTTTTTAGAAAAATACACTGGCATGCCTTCCATGATCGTGGAAAATTTGAAGAAAAAAAATCTTAGATTCATTTAAAAAGGTTTAGTGTCTTCACTAATAACAGACTCCCATTTAAAAAAAAGTCCGTCATGGTAGAAAATTGATTTGGCCTTATTAGTAGCTTTGTTAACGCAAAGTGTAAAGGTTCCTTATATCTCAATGTAGTATGTAATGTGTAATAAGGTAATCAATAGCTGCTTGAAAATGTGCAAAAGGTGAAAACAGGACACGAAGAACGAGCAAAATCATTTATAGCAGTAGGTTTTGATTTTAATATATTTATTGGGCTCTTTGAAATTGTTAAAAGAATTGAAAATGTATAAGGAATAAATGGTATTGGAATCTTGAATTACAATAGTCCTTGTTGCCTCAGATGATAGTTTAAGTTTGTAATATTATTCCTATAAACATTACTTATCAAATGTTAATAATAATAAACTAGTCTTCGTGGTACATATCTTTGTTCCCAGCAACCACAAAAGCCCCGCGGAACTTATTCAGTTTCCGTATTCACAACGAATCAGTGGTCTTTACCTATGGCATAAGCATCGACAAAGGGAAGTGATAAGGGAAATGGACTGGGGGTTGGGAGGAATGATCAAAGAGGGTGGACAGAACAAGGCTAAGTGCGGAAAACTTATAATTCTTATATTATATTTAAAGAAGCTAAAGTAGTTCAATAAACAAAAATTGTGAAAAATGAACTTTATTTAACGGGATATTAGCAATAGATAAATACTAACATAATCCGAAATCCGATAGCTACATAATAAATAATCAAAGATTAACTAGCGTATATACGCTAACATTGTTTCATATGGGCAAACCTAATAGAAGGTCACGGTTTCAGCAACCTTTATATATTCCAACTTCCACGGAATAGGAAGTGGGAAATACTTTTTGGAAACTCAATAAAGATTTAGGAACATGGAAATTAAGCGGAGAAAAAGGCCCAGTTTAATGGAGAAAAAGGCCCACTTTAAAATTTGGAATAAAGTGGGCCTTTTTTGTATGGGCCTTTTTCGTCTGGGCCTTTTTCTCCGCCAATCCATATTCGTATTATCGTTGAAAATTGATCGACAAACCTTCCCCTTCGTTTATTTAAGCCCGACACACCGACCCCTTTGTTTTAAGAAATCAGAATTTCCTACCCTTCATTTAATAGAGCCACACACCTACCCCTTTGCTACAGACCTTTTTTATTGATGTGCTTAGGCTGGTTTCAGTCTACCTGTAAAATGCAGCACCCGTTTTTAATCATCTTTTGGTCCACAAGAAGATAAGGTGATAAAACAACACTCTCAGTTTTTGATTCCTACTTTTTCGCTGCTTTTGGCTATCATTTGGTAGCGAAATGAAACATGCTACCAAATGGTAGTACTTGCTACCATTTGGTAGAAAAGTCGTCGATTTTTATATAGTAGAGAAAAAGTGGAGAAAAGTAGATCCTTTACCAATGCGTCTACCATTAAAAAATTCCGCATTGGTAGATCATACTACCATGGAACATACACTACCATATTCCTTCTATTTTTCTACTTTTCTTCCACTTTTTCTCCTACTATTTTACCACTTTTTTCAATTTTCAGTATACGCGCGAAAAAGGTTTGATTTGAAAAATACTCTTTATTGCAAAATACAAAAAACAACAGAAATTTCCGGGTTGCTCTGGGAACCATGTAAAATAGAGAAACTTCTTGGTATTTAGAATACTAAACATATAGTTTTGAATTTACATAAATGCGCTTTGAACGTTAGTTACATAAACATATCTAGATAAGTCAAAACATTTAACATATAGGGAAACATGCTTTTTCAGAAAAATTATCATATAATGAGATCAAGTGTAGGCTATTTCAATTTCTGTATGCCCACTTTCTATGCATTTAACTGTGTAAAAAAATCTGCGACTGAAGGACGAATTCTACCAGGGTGGACATTGAAAACGTAAGAATAAAAAAAATAATAAAATGTGCTTAGGAGTGTAGGGTATTTAATACGAAACATATGAAACGACGCGAAGAGGTTCTTGAACGCCTTAATTGAGCTGGTACCGCTTGATATGAATTCCCCTTCACAGACAATGCTAAAACAGATTGGGTTTCTCAGCGAACCTACACAACACATAAAAGGTTACTCCTTGAGATGGGGCTTTTTCTCGATAATTGATAAAATGTCTTCATTAGCCTATTTGAAAACAATGAGTGAAATTATGAAGCAATAACAAAAATACTAGGTGTATACCTTGATGAAATAAACCACTCGTTCAATGATTGAATCCTGGCTAACAACGCGAATCTTCTTTAAAGATGGAATCAGTCGCATTACTAGAACCAATAGTTTAAGGCATTCTAAATTCAATTTCATTAAATATTTGACCTTCATTGAAATTAAAAAAAAACATTACCATCTTCCGTGTCTGGAACGGGAACATTTGATCTCAAGGCATATTTTATTACCAATGGTCCTTGCGCCAAAATAAAAGTCTCCTCAAAGTGTCCCGCCTTCGGGAATGCCAGTAGGAAATCACGGAAAATCTAGGATGTTATGGATGTATTAAGAAGCGTATTAGAAAAGGCATAAATGCATAAATCTATGTATACCAAATTTTGGCAATCACGGAAGCGAGGATACTCCGCAAGTATCTGCGTAGTGGTCCATTGACCTACAGAGATTTGATGTTGTCTGTAGTTATATGTAGACGCCATATGCTCTTGAATTGTGTTTTCATTAGAACCCTGTTCAGGTAAATGTGTCTTCATCCATCCAATCTAAGAAAGAAAACCAGATAATTTTGAATGATGAATGAAATCTTGAATGTATTAACAAACCAATTACCTTGAATATATCTTCATCTCCATTGAAAGCGGGGTCTCTATCACCATTAAGCTCGTTGTCAGGCCTGCGATTGGACTTCGTCCTTTTAGCCGGGCAGCAGCAGTCTTTGGTTTCCAGACTTTTTAATTTTCCTTGACACTTCGGACTTCGACCGCATAGTTTTCAGACGAGTATCGATGAAACCGTTAGTTAATTTTGGATTAAAATAGTGAGTATAGTTCGTCAGGCTAGAACCGTCAGAACAAGGGACAGCCAAACATGGAAAAGCTTTAACAATTGCCTTTGCAAGTTCTTCTTTGAGGCTGCTCGGTGGATATAAATCTTCTTTCCCAGAAAGCATGCACATATGGCTCACAAGTATTCGTACCAACGTTTTCCGTTCATCTACTTCTAAATACGCTTCGTTGCGATCCATAAATGATTTAACAATTTTTCTACCTTCTGACGACTCCTTCAAAATTGAAATAACTGGAAATGTATCCTGAAACCAAACAAGAAAAAAATTTATTACTTCTTATGCTTGCTAATAAATATGTTTGACTATGTATACATCAGACTTGCTGATAGGATCTGCATGTGCGTCGGTAATGCTTTTATTTACGTGAGTTACGTCGTCAATTCCTTGAAGTTCGATTACCGTGCCATTGTCACATAATTCAGGAATGATTTCATTGTTCCTCATTGAGGCAGAAGCATTTTCGGCGACAAGATTTTTCACAAGTTTTTGCAATTTGATTTTGTGGCCGAGGGACAAACTTAAGCCATCGATTTGTTTTTCAGTCAATGAAAGAAGGCATTCTCCATCAATATCTTCCCCTAAAAAAAAACATCATTAGAAAATCTAGAAACAGAGTTTTGGCTCCAGTTAGTACAGTTAGTGCAGGGACAGTTTAAAAAAACAAAATAGAGGAAGACGAAAAATTTTGAAATTCTTTGTTTTTAAATTTAATTGAACTAAAGCAAAATTCAAACCCAGTGCCTCGGTGAAACAAAATTTGTTGTATCGCATTGTTTGAAATTTTGGAGTATCCATAGTGGCTCGCAATCAGGCAGGGTTTCAAATTCTACAATAGCAAGGCCTTCAAGATGTGATAATTTTTCAACTCTAAATGAATAGAAATGATCGTCAAAACAAACTGTTTTGCATGGAATTACAGCAAAGTATGCGCTGTCTTTGATTGCCATTTTATGGACAAGTCCAAATTCAGGATACCCGTTGTCAGTTTTGTAACTAGGGTGAAGCAAAATGACGGACCCTGTGCGATACTCCCTCCCTTTAGATTTAACCCATTTGGGAACTTTAAAATCGCATTGAAATCTTTCAGGGTTTAAGTTTAGAAAAACGAATTTTGCTCCACTACTTTTATCACAAGGACCCAAAACAAAGTCCTCAGAATGAAAAATGTTAGTATTCAAAATTGCAGCACAAGACACGGTCTGGAGATGGTTGGCAACACTTTTTACAATGTTGACAAAATTGAATTATAATGCGCCGCTCGTTTGCATATGTTGTGATACGCTTCAAAACGCATACACCAATATCGCACCGGTGGACCATTCTCCCTTATGACGGTTGGATAATGAACTAAATGATGAAATTTATTAATAGGGTTGATGTCCTTAAATAGTTTGTTAAAACAGAAAAATATTTGATTAATCAAGTCCTCTAGTATCACAGTGTGTTCCAATGCGATACTTGGGGCAAAAACAATATCCATTATTCTGTTTAACATTAAAATAAGCTCAAAGTAGGGATCACCAGTTTCAATTAAATCTCCAATGATCAATGGAAGCATTCGGATCAAGCACCAATTTTGTGACGCGCGCTGTTTTGTACTATAATTTCCCCTTTTTCGAATTAAAACATCTGTAAATTTTGGCGAAGGCTTGTTCTTCTTATCATAATAGCTGTAAATAAAGCGCTTTAAACGATTATTCAATTCCTCTGCTACGAAAAAGTTTTCAGTATTTTTCGAAAACTCACGAAACACAAGCATAATAATAAATGGAACTATTCCTTCCAAAAAATCATGCATACAATCAAGAATTAAATTGTTGGTTACGTGAAAATAACCACTTTTGTTCAAGTGGCAATTAAATTTAATTCCAGTAAGTGGAGTGGATTGACCGTTTGTCAACTTTGCCTCTCTTGCAGTAACGTCATAATTCTCTTTAGTTCGCATTTCTAAACCATGCGTATTTGAGTTACGTTTTATTTGGTCTCTGCTCAAAAGGCAAAGTCGACAAAATTTCGTAGCAGATGGCGATGAAAACCCAAACAATTCATGAATGCCCTTTGTATCGCCGCAAACAGAAGAAATTGTACCGTGGATACGAAATCCAGGTAAATCAGAAACATCTAATAACATCCCTTGGTCAGATTCAAGAATTTCCATTTCTTTTAGTAATTCATCAATGATAAATTTGAATTCGCTGTTTTTCAAATCTTTACTAAAGCAAACCGCAAAAGGGTGAATGTTTACAAGACGCGAATTTTCTAATGGAGCCAAATTTTCTATTCGAAAGCAAAACATACCCAACTCATGTTTTTTTGTCTTGCTGCCAAGCGGATTTGTGACTTCAGTTTCATCAAAAAAAATTTGGAAGCGAACTGCAAAGGGAAAACGTTTCAAAAAAGAACTATTTTTAAAATTGTTGCTGTCCCGATGGCTTCTAATGAAACCATCCTCGCTTGTTACTTCTCCAAAATATTTCGAGCGGAAGTTGTTGTCTGAAAATAATATGCTCAAAGTTTCTCGTAAAGAAATATATTGGAAAGTTTTTTTTGTTCTTTTTGGAAATGATTCCTCCTTAGAATTAATTCGAACAGGAGCATTACTTTCGTTTGATAGAAACACCGTCCTTGGCTCAACATAAGCGAAATGTGCTTTGAAATAGTTTAATCGCTTTTTTTGAGAATTGAAGTTTCTTAGAATCGACGTAAGAGATCCGGTTTTTTCACGCTGTTCATCATCTCGTTCTAAAATGGCGCCCAAATTATTTGCAATGTAATCTAATGCGGTGTTTGAAACTAAATGTTCTGATCTTAAATTTAACATAAACTTTGCTAAATCTCTTACAACTTGTTTTGATGCTTTATTATCTTCAGTAACAACAATAGTTGCAATTGACATTGCAATGTCATTTTCCATGGTTGTTACATGAATAACATGAACATCTTCGTCGGTATTTGGAAAGCTGATATTTTGTCTAACCTCTGAACTAATTTTACGCCGAGTTTTACTACACCGCATTAAATGATTTCTGAAATTAGAAAAAGAATTAAAAGTCTCCGGACACCCGTTCTGAGCGCATACCAGTAGAGTTCCTCTTGCATCACCGGAAGTATGCATGGCATGAATAGCTGGTAAGTGAGAAGTAAAATTTCTAAATTCACCTTTGATAAAAGTACGGGTGAAATTTCTTGAAATGCACTGAAAACAAAAAAACCCCTCAATGTCTGACACCGCAGAATTAAAAGCCATAGTTGGAAAAACTTATGTTTTTAGCAGAAAAAAAAAGTTGGAGACTTATAGTATACCTTTAAGTTTTGCCGCAATACTTGAATCGAAGTTGATGGTTAGCAAAAATGATTTAAATCAATTGCATTAAGCTCTGAAACATCAATGAGGCACGGAGCACAAGTTGGATAATTAGACGCCATGCGGAGAAGGAGAAAACGCCCCTACAACGGACAAAAGAACCAAAGTTAATTAAAATAAAGAAAGCAATTAGATTCTCAATGTGAATTTGCTAAAATATCTCAATAACATAGAAAAATATATGTACCTTGAAAAATTCCGTTTCCCTCACCAACAAACGTGAACTTGCACGAACCACAACCAATAAACACAAGGTTATTGGTCACTAAATGGTAAATCACATAACATAAAATATCTCCATAAAATAAAAAAATGTATGTACCTTTGAATAGTAGAAAAAATCCGTTTCCCTCACAAAGAACTCACGTGAACTTGCACGACTCCCCAAAAACAGTAGGTTGTTCGTCACAAAATTGTAAATTACTATTAATAATTACGGTACGAAAAAAAACCACAATCGATACCACTATCAATAACACTGCTAATAAAAAAACGCACAAGCTGTAATGCAAAATGCAGAACACATCAAACAATGACTATTACAAATAATGAGTCACGAGCGACACTAGTTCCTTCGAAAAACTTTAAATACTAATGAAAACCTTATGAAAAAAAACAGTAATCAGGGTGACCACACACATCTTCTAGTTGTACGTCCCTAAACACACAATATAAATCTTCATAATATTTTATATAATAATAACATTGTAATATTTTAAAGTAACTTAAGCCAAGAACAATTTGATATAAGTAATAGATCGCTGAACATAACTAAGAAAACAATTTTGTATATTACTTTTTAAATTAAGTGGGTTAACAATTGTTGAACTGGTACAAGCTCGTAGCTGTCAGGGTTTCCATGGTAACGAGTGTCAAAACAGCAGCTTCTCAGGAAAAAATTTAAGTTTACTGCGTTCAATTTTATTATTTTTCTTTTTTCAGAACATTGTATAGCCTTTTTTGGTAACTGTTTGGATATGTTGCATGAATTTTTAAAAACCCTAACGAAATCTCATTCTGGATAAATTTGCTTTGGTGGCGGACAATAGTCATACTAGGGTTTTATGTTATTCCCAGATTTCGATTTGTCATTCCAGGTATTATTTACTTATTGTATTTTACTTACTATTTAACTACGTTAAGAAACTGTGAAAGATAGATAAATTTGTTACCTAACTACATTCTTCGTTAACCTAGGAGTAAATAAAAGCAGTGAAAGACAAAAAAGTTCACGAGTCCCACAACAACTTATTTTATTTTGCATTATATTTAGTATTGGTGGTTTACAAAGGTATGGTTAACTGAATACACTTGTTGCCAAATATTATTCTTGTTTACAGCATATAGTACATCAAAATCAATGGGAATATTGCATCCACAGGTCTCTTATACCAAACTTGTGGTTTTATTTTTGCGAACAGCATTTCAAACACACTTCAACGATCTAATTGTGTGTACATTTGAATAAGTACTATGATTAACTAAATTATGAGTCCCTTAAACTGAAAGAAAATTTACCACATCTGAAAATGTATTTCAGCAGAAAAATAATTGATACAACTTTGTTGGACGAGGATGTAGCCTACACAAATGTCTTCGCCAACGCCAACACAACAATACTTTTCTTCAACATCGCTGTAATTTTCCCACATCACCAAAGCGTACATCTCACGACCATTGTCGTCAAGTTATTACTCCCCCATATAATGTTCGGCCGTCGTCCATTTTCGTGAGGTCGTTTCACATTTCATGCCTACCAATTCTTTCCTTGTGGTAGACACCTAGTGCTCTACCAAATAGCAGAGGACTGGTAGATACCTTACCAATCTCCTACCTTCTGAAAGCAGACAATTTTTTCTACCATTCCTCTACCTTTTCAGTTCTACCACGTATGGTAGTCGAAAGGTAGAAAAATGGTAGAAGGCAAAAACTGAGAGTGAAGGTGATACAATTTCCCTATTGTTTGTATTACTTCATCAAATTTAATAATTTTATAATAGAATGAAGAGGGTTACAAAGGCAGCCTGGAAGGCATTCAATGAAGAATTTTTCTGTCAAGTGTCTATTCAGGTTACCGTTAGCCTTTTTGTTCGTTTTGGGGATTGCGGTCAGTAGAAATGATAGTATGGTTCACGCTGCTCTGGCTGTTGGTTATGGAATTCGGAAAGGTGACTCATATTTGCCGACTTATTGGGGAAACGCTGGATATGTTTTTATGTTGCAGAAAAACAATAATCGGGGTGCCGCGACTCGGCTACGAGCAGTACCACAGAAATAAATCACAATTCTAACTCATGATGTGGGAAAATTACAGCGATGTTGAAGAAAAGTACTGTTGTGTTGGCGTTGACGAAAATATTTTTGTAGGCTACATCCTCGTCCAACCAAGTTGTATCAATTATTTTTCTGCTGAAATAGATTTTCATATGTGGTAAATTTTCTTTCAGTTTAAGGGGCTCTTAATTTAGTTAATCATAGTATTAATAAAATGTTTTTCTCACAAAATAATTTGATCGTTGAAGTGTGTTTGAAATGCTGTTCGACAAAATAAAACCACAAGTTTGGTATAAGAGACCTGTGGATGCAATATTCCAGTTGATTTTGATGTACTATATGCGATATACAAGAATAATAATTGGCAACAAGTGTATTCACTTAAACATACCTTTGTAAACCACCAATACTAAATATAATGCAAAATAAAATAAGTTGTTGTGGGACTCGTGAAGTTTTTTGTCTTTCACTGCTTTTATTTACTCCTAGGTTAACAACGAATGTAGTTAGGTAACAAATTTATCTATCTTTCACAGTTTCTTAACGTAGTTAAATAGTAAGTAAAATACAATAAGTAAATAATACCTGGAATGACAAATCGAAATCTGGGAATAACATAAAACCCTAGTGTGACTATTGTCCGCCACCAAAGCAAATTTATCCAGAATGAGATTTCGTTAGGGTTTTAAAAAATTGATGCAACATATCCAAACACTTACCAAAAAAGGCTATATACAATGTTCTTAAAAAAGAAAAAAATTGAAATTGAACGCAGCAAATGTAAAACTTTTTTCTGGGAAGCTGCTGTTTTGACACGCGTTACCATGGAAACCCTGATAGCTACGAGCTTGTACCAGTTCAATAATTGTTACCCAACTTAATTTTAAAAGTAGTACAAAAAATTGTTTTCCCAGTTATGTTATTTTCAACGATATATTACTTATAGCAAATTGTTCTTTGCTTAAGTTACTTTAAAATATTACAATGTTATTATTATGTAAAATATTATGAAGACTTACATTGTGTGTTTAGGGACCTGGAACTAGAAGATGTGTGTGGTCAACCTGATTACTGGTTTTTTACATGTGGTTTTCAATACAGTGCCGGTCCACTGATAGAACCGCTTAGCTATAGAACCAGCTCGGTTATCGAACCGATTTTTCCTTGCCGTGTTTCAGCGCCGCCATTGGCTGTATTTTGAACTAAATCCATATTTTTGGGTTCGAACGTACGGATTACGCATTTTAAAACGTACAAGCACATGTTATTGAAATTGGTTTTAGCAATTTTAGACAATAGTACAAATTGGCTTAATGACTTTACGTAAAATAATAGCCTTCCAAACGAATTCAGGCGGAAAACAATAAAACAAATGACTTATCGTGCTGCTTTTCTCTTTGCCTTTTAATGTTATCAGAATTTTTAAATAACTGTATTACAAAATGACACTTTTCGTGTCGTTTTGTTTTTTTCCATTTATTAATTATGGGCGCTGAAACAGGGGAAATAAAAATCGGTTCGATAACCGAGCCGGTTCCATAGCTAAGGGTTTCTAGAAGTGGACCGGCACTGTATCTAATATAATGACCAATCGTTGATGGGGCATTCTCTTTGTGGTAGAACCTTATTGTTGGTAAAATAATGCAGGAATGGTTGAGGTATTAAATTCTAATATGAGAACCCCCTTCCCCCTATTCTGGGTAGTTGCATAGAGATCAGCACTATCCCTGTGCTATTCGCTTTTACATTCACATACTGTCAAAATCTGTGTGATGAAAGAATCGACGATAGGTGGCTCTGAGATCGGCTGCTCGGTTATAGAACCATTCAGTTATAGAACCGCGCACAGGCCGGTTCTATAACTGGACCGGCACTGTAGTCTTTAAGTTTTTCGAAGGTCGAATGTCGTTCGTGACTCAGTATTTGTACCTTAGCAATTGTTCGATGTGTTCAACATTTTGGAACTACAAGCGTGTGCGTTTTTTTATTTGCATGGTTGTTGATTGTGGTATCGATTGTGGGTTCTTTTCGTTCCGTGATTATTTAATGTGATTTACCATTTAGTGACCAACAACCTACTGGTTTTTTGGGGTGATCGTGCAAGTTCACGTTTTTTTGTGAGGGAAACGGATTTTTTCTCACAATTCAAAGGTAGATACATTTTTCTATTTTATTGAGATATTTTCATCAATAGTCACATTAAAGGTAGAGTTGTTTCTTTTTGTTTTTTTAAATTAACTTTGGTTCTTTGGCCGTTGTAGGTGCGTTTTCTTCTTCTTTTCTGCATGGCGTCTAATTATGGGACTTGTGCTCCGTGCCCCATTGATGTTTCGGTGCTTAATGCAATTGATTTAGAATCATGTTTGCTAACCATCAATTCGATTCAAGTATTGCTGCAAATGACACCGTAAACGAACTTCAAGGAATTGACGACGTAACTCACGTAAATGAAAGCATTGTCACCAAGTCTGATGTATACATAGCCAAACACACTTCTTAGCAAAAATAAGATGTAATGCATTTTTTTTTCTTGTTTGGTTTCAGGATACATTTCCAGTTATTTCAATTTTGAAGGAGTCGTCAGAAGGTAAAAAAACTGTTAAATCATTTATGGATCGCGACGAAGCGTATTTAGAAGTAGATGAACGAAAAACGTTGGTACGAATACTGGTGAGCCATATGTGCATGCTTTCTGGGAAAAAAGATTTATATCCACCGAGTAGCCTCAAAGAAGAACTTGCAAAGGCAATTGTTAAAGCTTTTCCATGTTTGGCTGTTCCTTGTTCTGACGGCTCTAGCCTGACTAACTATACTCACTAATTTTAATCTTCACTCTCTTTCTTTTAATCCAAAATTAACTAACGGTTTCATCGACATTCGTCTGAAAACTATGCGGTCAAAGTCCGACGTGGCAAGGGAAAAAACATTAAGGAAAACCAAGACTGCTGCTTCCCGGCTAAAAAGACCAATCGCAGGCCTGTCAATGAGTTTAATGGTGACAGAGACCCCGCTTTCGATGAACATAAATTCAAGGTAATTTTTTTGTTGTAACATTCACTATTTCATTCATCATTCAAACTTATTTGGTTCTCCTTTTTAGATTGCATGGATGTAGATACATTTGCCCGAACAGAGTTCTAATGAAACCACAGTTCAAGAGCATTTGGCATCTACATATAACTACAGACAGCATCAAATTTCAGTAGGACAATGGACCACTACTACAGATACCTGAGTTTGCAAAAATTTGGTACCTACACACTGCATTTATGCCTTTTCTAATACCCTTTTTAATACATACATAGCATCTTAGATTTTCCGTGATTAACCACTGGCATTCCCGAAAGCAGGGCGCTTTCAAGAGACGATTATTTTGAAGTATGGACCGAAATTCGGAATCATATTTTCTCAATATTGTCAATATCAATAAATGCATACCTTTCGCTATGTTACATGTTTCCCAGTGCAAGCGGGAAATTTTGCTTGCTTTTGTTTGTATTTTTTCAATAAACAGTAAGCAGTATTGCTTCATTCCAACGAAAATTGTTTTCGCGCGTATATTAAAATTTAAAAAGGTAGTAAAATAGTAGGGCAAAAAGTAGGGAAAAGGTAGTAAAATAGAAGGGAAATAGTAGTGTATTTTCCTTGGTAGTATGGTCTACCAATCCGAAATTTTTGAATGGTAGACGTATTGGTAAAGGATTTACTTTTCTCTACCTTTTCTCTATTGTATAAAAATCGACGACTTTCCTACCAAATGGTAGCAAGTACTACCATTTGGTAGCATGTTTCATTTCGCTACCAAATGGTACCATACTACCATTTGGTAGCATGTTTCATTTCGCTACCAAATGGTAGCCAAAAGCAGTGAAAAAGTAGAAATCACAAATTGAGAGTGTAAGCACCACAATACCTAGCTGTTCCAAAGTATTATTCCAGGATTTACATCTATATTCTTGTAAGTTAATTTTATTTATTGTCAATTGCCATGTCGTGTAACTCTTATCTTAACTACAGCTCCCACTAAGAGGAACACTTGGGTACGAGAGGCTGCTGAAGAACAGGTTATGATAGGTGAGAAATGGAAAATTTATTAACTCACAAAAAATATTTTCATTTTTAAATTAGACAGCCAATCTTTGCTTCGCTGGATTTGCTGTGTTTATTCCAGGCAGAAAAAAATCAGCAGAGTACAACGATCCATATTTGATGGGCAAGAGGTATTGCTTTGAACAAAATAATCCTATAACATATCTCACTTGAATAATCTAACATAATTTACAGGATTGTTTGCATATGAGCTCATTTCTCAGAAAACTACCGGTTTCCAGACTAACTCCTGTTATCCTAAATATTGGAAAATGTTATACTATTGTGGTAGACAAACAGGCCTTCACCCAAACATCAAATTCGAGTATAGAGGTATTTGTTCTCTTTCTATGTGTTTATTACATCATGTATTTAAGTTGGTGTAAAGCACCCCCCCCCCATTCATTGCCCATTCATTCAAACTGAATTGCTTGGTTTGCCTTTACGCGAAAAAGATTAACTTTTTGATTCCCCCACCAAGTTGCGTTGTGCTTCACTGGTCGTGATTTTGGTCGTTTTTGATTGATTGTCATCGCATAATAAACACAGCTGTATCCGTATAAATTTTCTCGTCTTTTATTTTTTTCTATACTAATTGAGGATAAGAAAACATTTTTTGCGCAAATAAAAATTATGTTCAATTTTTCGACGGTACTTTACAATGATTTTCGGCAAAGAAACCAAAAATCGTCGGAAAAAAACGGCGATTTCCGTTTCCTAAACGTACCGTCTGTTTTCGTCTGTTAAATCATGCATCCCTTGTCCACCGCTTTCAGACTATTTTTCTGTACGAAAACCGCTAACTAAAACTAACAGAGGATTTAATATTAGAACGTACCTAGCTTACCATTGTGGCATATTTCCTTTGATTTTAGTCTTTGAGTTCATACTTTTTAGATATGCTATACCTGGCATTCTTCTATTCCATGAAACGCGTAACAAAATTCCCGAAATAGGCCAGTGTAGTGTATTATTATAAAACTGATCAGTTCATATAAATGTTTCGCAAAAATAGCGCAAAACAATTAATTTTCTGGAAATTTGAATTATTGAATACCCGGCTAGGCCTAACGATACCACAGGCCTTCTTTCCACAACAGTTAATGAACTGATGAATAACTAATGAACTGTGTCAGTTCTATAATCCAACCCCCATTTTTATACTAATTTAACGCATAAGAACAAAGATTTTGAAAAAGGCGCGTATGCCATGATTCATTAAATTAGTTACCATGGAGACGAGACTTCCCATCCCGAAGTCTGTCTCCCGTAGCCTAGTGCAAATACAATTTGTAGTAGAATAGTAAAAATTTTTGGTTTTGCCTAACGGCAATTTGTGTAACCCCTTAGCGATGTAAGGACACGAGCTAATTCATGTCTCGTATCCATGGTAACGTCTACCGCATTTTTTCCGCATTTTCCCATATTCTAACATAACCCCCCTAAACTACTAAGTAACTTAGCTATACGTTGATAGGGGGCATTTTTTTTACGGGGGGTAGTCGGATTTTTTTGGAACGTAATGTACATTGTGCGAAGTTTGCTTATTCACAAAGGTAATCTCTGGTTAAAAGTGTTTTTTTGTAAAAAAAAAAAAATCTCGAAAATCGTCGGAATTGACAAAAATAAGTTTTCGTATTTTTTTTTGTGTCCGAAAATCAGTTGTGTTACCGAGTTGCTATGGCAACCCGGATCGGGCTTCGCGCGTCCGCAATTTTCCCGTCCTGTTCTCGAGTTGCCATGGCAACCAAGATCGGGCTTCGCGCGCCAACCCTTTACCCTTCCCTTTCTTTAATTTAGCGGCCTATTGTGTCGCAATTCATAATTCATTTGTTTTTCGGATACACGCTATAATTAATGACGTGTAAGGACGCTCAGTTCTTTTTCGACCGTGCTACTTGTCGGGTCGCCATTTTTCCCACGCTGTCTCATTTTTTGCTAAGTTTAATACAGTCATTTTTGTGACTAGTTCGCCATTCGTTTTCGTTTTCACTTTCGTCACTTCGTTTATACGATACAGACTTGTTTAGTTTGTAACAAAGTGGTGCCGAAACCCGGGAATAATCGACCCTGGTAACCTTTAGTAGCATTCGTTTCGTCGCTTTTTCGTTTTGTGCTCGCATGTGCTTTTGTCTCTAGACATCCCGACTCTGAATCAACCGCCAGCCCAGGAGGGGTAACGGTCGGAGTTCCCGGATTTGAGAAAAGGTTTCATTGCGTGCAATCGTGTCCCCCGTTTTTCTTTTTTTTTAAATCTTCGTCGAGTTTCTCGAAGCTTCCCACCACGTGTTGGAGACAACATGGCGACTAGAAAGGGCATTGATGGGGAAGCTGACCTCATTGCCGGCGTCCCAGAAGAGGCTGTTCGTGCTACCTCGCCGACTCGTTCGTGTGCCTCTAATTCTACCGGTCGTTTGGATCCCTCCGCTTTGGTCAACAAACGTTCCCATCATCGAAGAAACTTCACTCGCAACTTGAATCTGGTGAAGAAGGTGATTGGGGAGACTGGAGCCAGCAGTTACACCGCTGATCTCATCAAGAAGGCTGACACCCACTACGAACAGTCCATGTATTATCATCATCGCTACTGCGCCAAATTGGGTATCACTGACGATGCCTGGCTGGAAAATCTACGCCATGATTTTCTAGCTGCACATGAGGAGTTCGAAGTACTACGTCGTACTGGGCAACCTGATGGACCGTCATCGCATGCAGCAAAAACACTCGAGAGTCCATGTCCGCCGTGATATGACTGATCCGACACGTCCACCTCAATCTACTCCGATGGATGTCCCTTCCGGATCCTTGCTGAAGCCTCGTGAAGAAACTATTTCCCGGCCCGGGGAACTTTTCGTCCAAGAACATCCTACTCGCCGTCAAGCCGAGGGTAATCGATCGCCCTCGGTAAACTCAAGACCTTCCCTTGCTGGTAGCATTTCATCTTATTTGTCAGGGAATTCCCCTCTTTCGACCCTGACGCGAGAACGGCGTGCCGCCGAACTCGAGCTCGAGTTGATCCGGAAGAGGAGAGAAGAGGAGAAGGGCGAAGATCGACGCCTCAGCGAGCTGGCTCGCAAACTTCAGGAGGAGAAAGAGCTCGTCTCAGCCAGACGACAGGAACGAAAAATCGAGGAAGAAATTGCCCGGCTTCGTATGAGTGAGGAGTTGTCGAAAAGATCCATTCGTTCGTCTTCGCCGATCTGTTTGAGCTCCCTCAGCGAATCCGACGAGGAATTTTGCCCTATGCCGTCGTCGAAGCTAAAGACTCGCTCCAAGAAGGTCCCTGAATCGCGGTCGGCCGTCCTAAAAGTGGACAGCTGGATCGATAACCTGGAGAAGGAACCAGCGGCTGTACCAGCAAACACCATTGTTCCATGGATGTTTGGAGGATCGGCTCCGTTTATGTGTAAAACCCCTTTCGACGGAGATCCGCGTGACTGGCTTCTCTTTTCCTCGCGCTTCCAGGCTCTCGTCCATGATGTCATTCCAAATGACGCCCAGCGCTTAGCCATTCTAACCGAGTGGGTAGGCCCTAATGTTCTGCGCCGCATCTCTCCGCTTTTGAGAGCGCCTCGAGGTTACCCGGCTGTTCTTTCCTACCTGAAGAAACACTACGGTTCGAGTGAGCAGATGGCCCGCTGCCAAATTCACGATCTTTTGAGCCTCCCTATCGTCAAACCAGGTGATCGTCAGGCGCTGGAGCTGTTTTCCGATCAGCTACATGGAGCAGTCGTAATATTGGAGCAGGGAGGGCTGAAGCATGATTTAAAGAGTGCTGCCAACTTAGAACAAGCAGTTCAAAAGCTGCCACCTCTTTTTCGCCATCGCTGGGCCCGCTATGTGCGAAAACGTTTGCCAAGAGTTGTAGATCTTGGCGATCTCGATCGGTTTCTGGAGGAGGTTGTCGAAGAAGAGAGGATCACCTTTGCGTCTGTCGAACTAGCGCCCAGGATCGAGATCCGTGGAAAGCGTGCCAACTTTGACCATCCTAAACTCGAGAGATACCCTTCTCCCAAGCTTTCATTTCCAAAGCCACCACCCGTCCGTCCATCTCCGACCGTTTTGTCTACCCAGGCAACTAGAGAAACTGACATCGAGTGTCCGAGCTGCGGTGAGGCTCATCGCTTAAGCAGCTGTGCGGAATTTCGACGGAAGTCGCCGAACGATCGAGCGTTGTTGGCGAAGGAAAAAGGTGTATGTTTCAACTGCCTCG
This sequence comes from Daphnia carinata, assembly GCF_022539665.2. Classification (NCBI taxonomy): domain Eukaryota; kingdom Metazoa; phylum Arthropoda; class Branchiopoda; order Diplostraca; family Daphniidae; genus Daphnia; species Daphnia carinata. The sequence continues at coordinate 7,010,671 of NC_081335.1, read as the reverse complement.
GAGGAAAACATCGAAGTGCCGACTGTCGTTCGAAGCCGGCCTGTGAATCGTCCGGATGCCGTGCTCGCCATCACTCGTTGCTGCATGGTGCGGAAAGAGTTTTCCCTGAGAGGAGTGGACACCACCGTTTTCCACCTCCGAACGAAGATTCGAGCGTCGTTCCAGGTCCGCAGACTTTCGCCATTGCCACCCGTTCAGCTTCAAACGTCCGTTTGGCCGTTGTTCCAGTCCGTCTTCGTGCTGGTGATAGAACCCTCGACGTCTTCGCTCTACTGGACACCGGTAGCCAAGCTACTTTATTGCGTGAAGACGCGGCTCAGGCACTCGGTCTAACGGGCCGGCCGCGCAAAATTCGTTTTGGGACTTTCCACGGGAAAGATCCAATCGTCGACACTCGTTTAGTGGATTTTACAGTCTCATCGCTGGATGGAGAAGAAAGCTGTCCGGTTTCCGACGCCTTCGTGGTACCCCATCTTAACGTTGGGCATCGAAGAATGGAAAACGCGGCTGCTTCGTTCGAGTATCTCCAAGGCCTTGCTTTTCCCGCTCATGATGCCACAGAAGTTAAAGTCCTGATTGGCATGGACGTCCAGGACGCCCACCGGAATATCGAAGTCCGTCGCCCGCCAGCTGGAGTCCAAGGACCTAATGCAGTTCGCACCCCGTTCGGTTGGTGCATCGTAGGTAAAACCTTTTCGGCGCCCGCTGCTGAAGCAGCGAGCGTAAATTACGTCAAATTGGATTCGATCGAGCTGCTGGAGGAGTCCGTTGAGCGATTTAGAAGGACCCAATCGCTGCCCGTTCGTGAGGACCCCGAAACCTTTATGTCCGCGCTTGACCACTGCGCCATGGACCAACTGGAATCGACCACTCGCCATACTGGAGTTCGTTACGAAGTCGGTTTACCCGTTCGCCCCGACTGCCCTAAGCTGCCGGACAACAAGGAGTTTGCCCGACGGAAGTTTTTCGCTTCGGAGAGAAGACTGCGTTCGAACAGCGATCTGCGCCAGGCAGTCTTAGAACAAATACAGGAAGTCTTCCGCAACGGCCACGCTACAAAAGTTATCTCCACCGGTCCCGATTCCAAGATTTGGTACCTCCCGTTTCCCCCGGTTCAGCATCCCAGTAAGCCCAACAAGGTCCGACTTATCGACGACGCCGCTGCCCGCCTTAAAGGAATGATAATACTTCGCTGGATCCACGCCAATCATCGCCGCTACAACATTTTTGTCGCCTGGATTGGGAGATTTATCGCCAACAGGTGTATCCTCGTTAATCGAAGACAGGCCGAGCGAGAGATAAATCCAGACGGCAGCCGTGCAGACCCTCCATCCAAACCGATCGGGCAGCTGAAAACGGGCCGGCAGCAAAGTCCGGACGAATTTAAGTCCGATCGTCTCTTGTTGAGCCGCATCTCGCAACGCGTTCCCTTTTCCGAAGGCTTACATCGGCTGAAGAAGGGGAAAACGACCCATCTTGAATCCCGATTACCGAAGCTTGCCGTTTACCAGGACAGTGGCGGAATTATTCGTGTCAGTGGCCGCCTCAAACATGTCCCGATCAGCGCTGAAGTTATTCCTTATCATCTTATTACTTATTTTCTTATCATCTGAAGTTCGGCAAAACCTACATTCGCCCGGTCACGATGCTGTGCCGCGTCGAAGCCTTCAATGCTGCTTAAGATTTGCCGCAGCAGGGCCGGCTGTGTTACCGAGTTGCTATGGCAACCCGGATCGGGCTTCGCGCGTCCGCAATTTTCCCGTCCTGTTCTCGAGTTGCCATGGCAACCAAGATCGGGCTTCGCGCGCCAACCCTTTACCCTTCCCTTTCTTTAATTTAGCGGCCTATTGTGTCGCAATTCATAATTCATTTGTTTTTCGGATACACGCTATAATTAATGACGTGTAAGGACGCTCAGTTCTTTTTCGACCGTGCTACTTGTCGGGTCGCCATTTTTCCCACGCTGTCTCATTTTTTGCTAAGTTTAATACAGTCATTTTTGTGACTAGTTCGCCATTCGTTTTCGTTTTCACTTTCGTCACTTCGTTTATACGATACAGACTTGTTTAGTTTGTAACAAGTTGACAATAATGATTTTCATTGGTTTTGTAAATGTTTTTTTAGTTAGAAAGCGTTCCGGTAGAGCCGCTCACTTAATATAAAAATTTATCTAGCTTACTGACTTGGCATGTTTTCTGTTTCTGCAGCCTTTGAGTTTATACTTTTTGGATACATCATTTTTTACCTTCTTCTATCCTTTGAAACGAATAAAAAAATTATCGAAGGTGGCAAGTGTAGTGTAATGTTGGTGATTTCCCACAAATGGGGAAGGTAAGAACGAAAAATACTATTGTCAATGTCACTGAAGATCAATACTAACATAAATGAATATTATTATTTAGTGAACTAACAATTATACGTTAAGGGACAGGAATGATTGAGTGGGTAAAAAAAAATATATTGTCACTAAAGTAGCCAATAAATAACCCTAAACGCATAGAGAATAACTATTCATGATTGTGTCGAATGAATGGATGATAGATGTAGCACCCAACAGCGACTTGGGAGTCTCTGTTTTGTGCGAAAATAGAGAAATAGAGCTAATAGAATAGAGCTAACGTTGCTTTTGTATTGTGCAAAAGTTGCAGTGTAAGAGTTCTCGGATGGCACAACTATTGGAAGGTACCCAAATACATTTTAAATAACAAGGTATGAATGAAAATAGAGAAATAGAGCGCGAAAATAGAGCTAACGTTGCTTTTGTATTGTGCAAAAGTTGCAGTGTAAGAGTTCTCGGATGGCACAACTATTGGAAGGTACCCAAATACATTTTAAACAACAAGGTATGAATTTATTAGAGGATGCTCTTATCAAATTTAATGCTACTCTAATGTGTGGAACGAAGCCAAAAGTTCTTTGTTTTGATGGATCTCCAGTTAAAAATGCTAAGTTTTTATTATTATTAAATGTTTCCCAACATTGAAACCCAGCTATAGCTTCATGTGTTACCACTCTTGTTTTTCTACAGTATCGACCTTTCCAATTAGCCCTACATAAACCATTTCAACTTGTGCGTTAGCAAATGAGTGTATTACGAGCTTATACTCTATTTGACGCATTGATCACTCAACCAAATCTATAGGTAAAAGGATAGCTACTTTTTGAATTGCCCTACTGAAACTAAATTGCGTACCTTTCTCGCCTATTTAAAGTATGGAAAAGTTTCTTTAAGTACAACATACTGCTTTTTAAGGCGACAAAAATTGGCTTATATGCTTAAAGTATTTAATTATCCTGCAAAGCAGATAATAATACACGTCAGGAACAATATCATATTTCAATATAATAGCAACAGTTAATATGTCATTCCCGATTATTACCATATGCTGTAAAAATTTTATGTAAGATAAAGACGTACAAATACAAGATGAAAAAAGGGAAAAAAAAACTATTCTTGTATTCATTGTAACGTGGTAACGCTTAAAAATTTTGGTGCTTGGGGAAAAATTCCATTAATGTTCACAAGGCATGGAAAAATGTCGTATATGCCGAAAATCAGGCGAACACATGTGAATTAAAATTGGTTGTCTATTTCAAAGACATCGCGATCAAACAACAAACAAGTGCTTGTATTTCCGCCGCTTAACGACACAAGCAGGGAGGAAGACAATATGTTACTTGAAAAAAATGGCCTTCAAATGGCTGGGAGAGAGTGAAATTTACCTAAATTTTGTTGATAATAACTAACATACAACTGTGCGCGACGTTAAAATTTTTTAAAAAAGGGATTCCTAATTAGATTTTGAATTTGCAAACTGTCAAGTAATGGAACACCTAATGAAAATCTTATAGCCAGGTTAAATAAGTCTGACGCAGTAACTCAGGGTAAAATAAACAAAGTTTTCTCTGTTACTATAGTTTTAAACTAATGGACCAATAATTTATCTTTTCTAGGAAACTCAAGTGATGACGGCGATCATTTTTCCAACAGCTTCAAGGTTACTATCCTTTCCATAATCGGTGATATTAGCGGCATGTACACTAGTTAGTGTAATACATTTTTTTCAAAAATTTTACAATAGATTCAAGCAGGTATATTAGTAGCAATGCAATCACTTTTCTAGGGGAAAATGATAATGCTGATGCAAGTGAAATAGATCAAGGTAAGTTGTATAAATGACATCGTTACGAAAACCAATTCATATTTTATTGTCATCTAGTATGATTCTCTGCCGTTACAAAGGACAACCATGGCGTAGGTGTTGTTGCTCAAGAACAGGCATTTGATACTGGTAAGTTTGGTGAAACTCATTTTGGCAAATAATAATGTTGATTGTTTTTTGGTTTTCTCAGTTTCAGGTCTCAGCCTGCTACATCATCAACATGGGATATCCCTCTACGTACACCAAGTGCTGTAAGTGTTATTGAGATGTTTTGTTTGACATTAGTTTTGTAACCCTCACTGTTAGAAAAAAGCCTCGAATTTCGGTGAAATTTGCACCTAAGTCGGACTCTGCCAGATAGGTGGAAATATCACCTAAAAAATTTAAGGGAGGCTCCCTGAAATTGGTAAAAGTCCTCCGAAAAGTGGTTAAAATGACACCAAGCCAAGTTAAAACACATATTTAACGAAAAAATGAAACCAAATGGTCCGTTCGTGTACTAATTATTTATATGAATAATTGAAATAATAGCAGTAAATCCAAATGAAAATGACATTTATTGTTAATGTATCTTAGTTAACATATTAAGATGAACACAAAAGTATAAATTTGGAACGCAGTGCAATTACAAACACAATGAAGAAGTCTTCATTTTATCCACCATTGCGGAAAAGGAATGGACAGATGCACAAGTATCAGTTGCTTCGTCCTCTACGCCTAAAACGTAGGACTGAAGAAACAACAATGCGTTTTGAACCTTGTCGCTGTATTTAAAGTGATAGACGTAGTAGTTCGCCATTAATCCAATAACAGCCGCCACAGTCGTGTGAAATCTCATAAATGGTTTAGGGGAGGTAGGGCGCAATTGGAACGCGCGGCAATTGAAACAAAAATTCTACCACTTCAAGTATGTAAGAGATTTAGTTTTAAAAACTTGAGCTTACGCGAATTAGGGTTGTACATTTTTAGAAAAAATTGGAGGCTTTGGACTCTAAAAAATTTTGAGTTATCCCAGAAAGTTGTTTTTTGACTGTCCATTTGTAGTTTTTGTCCAGACAATTTTTTCGTTTTCCCACATAAAACGATGGAGGAAATCATTAAAAAAAGGTCTTGAATCATTCATCGTTCATTAAGCTATAAATTGATAACAGTAATTTTTTTCTAGCTAAATTTTATCCCCTATAAACATTAAAACTCCGTGAAGACCCATGCTAGAGGCAATTGGAACACCAATGCAATTGTTCCAATTGCGACCCTTCCGTATGCACGTCTCCCTTACTGTAGTCTGGCAACGGTGCTATAGCATAGCCCGTGCTATAGCATAGCCCGTGCTATAGCAAAGTAAATAATGCACATCAACACATATCGTCTGCTGGGTAGCTGACACTTATCGTCTACCACAATGTTTGTGTTTTTATTTACAGCGTTGATTAAAGAAATTAAATTTTAAAAATTAAATTACCGACATTAACAATAATTATGATATATGGCTGGACATGCCATATTCGATTATAAAAATTTGATCTTCATACTATTAACCGTTCTTTGGATTACTAACGGTGATCTGAACCTAACTGAGAAAACTACCAAAATTCATTAAATAATATTTAGTTGCTACAGAAAGTTATAAAATATCTTAAAAAATAAAGATCAAAATTTTTTTTGTATTACTGTAAAAAAATCATCAAAATACGTGTACCAGATTCTGAGATATCGTCATTTTAGTTTCTTCATAAAACCGGGAGCTCTCTTATAGGAAAACCCACGTTTCAATTGCCCAGAACGCCCTGTTTCAATTGCCGAGCAGAATTGGCAATTGAAACAACTTGAGGTACCTCCAGTATTTTACACATAGCAGAGGTTCATCTTTGCCGAATCCACAAAAAAAAAATACTGTTATGTAGCTGAGATAACTGGCTACAAATCTATATATTTTTTAGTCTAGTTGAACGCTTTTGTAAGCGTACGGAACAAAAATGAGTTTTTTGTTCCAACCACGCCCTACCTCCCCTACTCTCCAAAATGAGGTGGATTGTCGATCCAATGTATAGGATAAACGGCGATCCCATTGTTTCCTGTTCGATGCAACTTGCCAGGTTAGCTGATTCCTATAAATTAAAACAATAGTCAGATAAACTTTGATTGGTAAGAGGTAATTCCATTACCATTCTGGAATTGACCAAATGTCGAGCTGCTTTATCACCTATTCCTTTTCCAGGATCCAAGAATGGTAATAATTCAAGGGCAGCTCTCGAACACATTTCTTGGGCAAAATAAAAAATAAAACAGTTAGTCATTATTCCGTTTGCGATTCTTTAGTGAAATTTTTTACCAGGCGACATATTCTGAAAAGGTTTGGACAATAATAGAGATGCTACTTGTTTCTTATTTGTAGTTTTTACTGCTTCAATGATGAATTTGGCCGATTGGGTCCACATTTCTCGAAAAATTTCGCATGGGTTCTTCATGATTAATTTAAACTCGAAGAAAAGCTATAATCAAAATATTTCAATTGATAATCAATAGATATTTTGCGCTATAACAATTGCCTTGAATTTATTTTAATACTTACAAAAGTTTGATGTTTAAGAAATGGGCAGTGGCTGTCTATGAATGTCTCAATTCTGCCTGATTCAGGTATCCATTTCATAACTCGAATTCTTCTGATCGCGAAAGTAAGTTTGACGAGATTGTCCACTACAGTACTATAAGAGGCCTTTCCGTTTTTATAAATCTCCAACATCTTGGCTACATTTTGACCATAAGATATGGCATCGCTGTCATCTAAAACCAATTCGTACACAATTTTTAAAAGTGAAATATGTTTAAGAAATGGGCAGTGGCTGTCTATGAATGTCTCAATTCTGCCTGATTCAGGTATCCATTTCATAACTCGAATTCTTCTGATCGCGAAAGTAAGTTTGACGAGATTGTCCACTACAGTACTATAAGAGGCCTTTCCGTTTTTATAAATCTCCAACATCTTGGCTACATTTTGACCATAAGATATGGCATCGCTGTCATCTAAAACCAATTCGTACACAATTTTTAAAAGTGAAATATGTTTAAAAACCTAGAGTACGTACCCATTGCCATTGAGGGTATTTGGTAGTACCGAAGTCATTACCATTTAACTTCATGCTCTTATGTTTAGCTGATACATCACTGCTGCGAACTTCTGTCCGTCTTCTTTCCATGATCCTTTTCAGTTTATAAATCAATTCTCTCTGCAGAAATGAAAAAAAGACGATTAATGAGACAATACAATTATACACTGGTATACTTACGTGTTTTGCTTCAGCAGTTGGAAGTGTAGATGAACGTGGATAGTTCATCAAGATTTCTGCCACGATGTTATTCATTTCAAATTCTGATGGCTTTGAAGTGTAAAGTTGGATAGAATTCGCCACTTCAAGAAGTAAAGCTGACTGGTCTTTGGCCATGAACACAGCACTTCGATCATCCAACTTTTGTTGGATGTCTGGCCTAAAGCGATTTGGTAATTTAAACGAGGCTGGCAGTGGCACTGAAGATGGAACTCATTTTTTTTAAACAGAGGTTTTACACATTGTTTCTTTGCTGGTGGATCCTGCTGCGATTGCGAGAGCAGTTTTTTCTTTTTAAGGTCTCTCGCCACACTTTTAATGTTTTGAGCATTGTCATCACAGCTACTGTCAACTAGGTCAGTGCTGGTTTCATCCGAATTGTAAGAAACAAAGTTTTCGTTTAAGGAATCAGCCAAAATAACATTAAATGAAATTAAATTGATATCGTAGACTTATTTTCAGAAAACTTATGTACCTCGTGAAGTATGAAGACTGTAAGGATTTCCAACAACGAATCCTTGTGAAAGAAGAGAAAAATTATTTGAAAAATTAACATTCATTTAAAACAATTGGTACATCAACCCATTTCCAAAGTTTCAATACCGTGTGAAATATCGAAAGTAGACACATGTTCATCAACATATTCTTCTAAAAGAACAGAGTTATCTAGGAAATATAATAGGCTATAGAAATTGTCACCGTAAACTTTTTTTCAAAATATAAATACCATGTTCAACAACAGGAGTAGAAGCACTTGTAACTATAGTTAAAACTTAAGTATCCTATTTCAGTTAGGTCCGAAAATAAAATCCAGTACGCTGGCCCTTTTAAAATATTGAAAATTAAGTACTCAGCCGCCGCTGTGTTCAGGTATTTGTATTATTAATGTTAACATACTATAGTAATCGTTACAAATCTTATTTAAAAAAAAAATCGTCAAAATTACGGCCTTATTTTGAGCGTGAACATGTAAGCAGACAAAAGCCATTGGAGTTTAAAATTCAAGAGGACGACCGAAATCTAAAATAAATTATTTCAAACAGGTCATTCTGGTCTTCGTAGGTCTATGCACATGGCCGTAATGTTCAAAGTTAGCAGAATCAATTACGTTGTTTTTAATTATGGAAACTTATAATATTCCACATGATATAGTATTTATTATTAAGAAAATAGAGTAGGGGAGGGTGGGCGCAATTGGAACACGCGGCAATTGAAACAAAAATTCTACCACTTAAAGTATGTAAGAGATTTTGTTTAAAAAATTTGAACTAACGGGAATTAGGGTTCTACATTTTTAGAAAAAATTTGAGGCTTTAGAATTTAAAAGTTTTCGAATTATCCCAGAAAATTGTTTTTTGACTGTCCATTTGTTGTTTTTTTGCAGACAATTTTTTCGTTTTCACACTGAAAACGATGGAAAAAATCATTAAAAAAGGTCTCCAATCATTCGTCATTCATTAAGCTATAAGTTGATCACATTAATTTTTTTCTAGCTTAACTTTATCACCTATAAAAATTAAAACTCCGAGAAGACCCATGGTCGGAGCAATTGGAACACCTTGTTCCAATGAATGAGTATCCCTGATTCTGAGATATCGTCATTTTAGTTTTTTCGTAAAACGCGGGAGCTCTCTTATGGAAAACCCACGTTTCAATTGCCCAGACGCCCTGTTTCAATTGCCGAGTAGAATTGGCAATTGAAACAACTTGGGGTACCTCCGGTTTTTTACTCATAGCACATATTAAACTTTGCCGAACCCACCCAAAAAAAATACTGTTATGTAGCTGAGATAACTGGCTACAAATCTATATATTTTTTACTTTACTTGGACGATTTTTGTAATCGTACGGAACAAAAATAAGTTTTGTGTTCCAACCACGCCCACCCTCCCCTACAGGTAGTCAACAGCGGTAGTCAACAGCTCAACGCGTTTGATAATCGTTGGCGTCATTTTCCGATTTTCAGACACTTAACTTGGTATTTTGCAGGCAATATTTCACCAGGCAAATTTCAGACTTACGTGATAACACTCCGTTTTGAAAGTATACATAGGGCAGCTGACGGTCATATTACTTGCATTGCTCTTTACAACTCTACCCACTGGGCTGCATAGTTTTTCAGTGTGAGAAGAAAGTAACATATAGAGCTACTGCTTAAGAAAAATTGGTTGTTATTTTATGCGTTATCCTTTTATCCATTAGTATATAAAGCACTGGAACATCTAGAGCTTATGGATAAGATAAGTGAACTCAATCTCCATATTCGAACGTTTTATTCCAGTCAATTTACAAAGACACACAAGGTATTTCATTTCTCAGAATTTTCAGTGATTTGGAATAAAAAGAACGCATTCTAAAAACATTATTAGGCCCATTAGTGGTTCAAGAAGTAAAAGTTCAGATCTAACCGTTTAATTGTTTCTGTTTTACGTTTTCCATTTCTCAACACCATTCATGAATACGAAATATTCATGTACATGAAATATATATTGGATTATAGCTTTCTAAGAAGCTTAAATTTATGATCTCTTTTAACTTTCATATATCTTTACCACGAGCTACTTAGAGTACTATTATTAAAAAAACTTGCGTGAAATTTCTGCAATAATATTCTGTTGTCGCAAAGAATTGCAAACCATAAACCAAAATGAAAAAGATATTTAGAGCAGTTTTGATATTGGCTGCATTGTTGTTATGTTCAAATATTATTTCACTCGATTGGTTGCAAGTTTGTTATGCAACTACGTCTAATTATTCAACTCCCAAATCCAAACTAGTCGCTGGTGTTACCAAGAATGGTTTGGGAGTTTCAAACGTAGATTTTTTAGCTAAACCCACCAACAGCAAGGTTCATTTCAAGCCCACTCCAAGCATGTGCAAGTTTCATGCAAAACGTTTGTCTTCTATTGTTACGACAAATATAACAAGCTTGAAAAACATGACTATGAAAACGCAAATGGTTTCACATATTGTTGATTACTTTTCATGGACCAATCAGTCGTCCTGCCAAATTTCTCATTATTTCGGAGGGTTTATGGTTTCTTCTGCAGCCGGCATGGTATCTATGGACGGACAGAAAGCAATTTGTCTTGACCAAATGGTTGCTCCAAGACCAGATAGATGTATTGTGTACTCGTTTGGAATCAACTATGATTGGAGTTTTGACGACGCGATGGATCTTTATGGATGCAAAGTTTTTTCGTTTGATCCATCGATGAACGTTTCAAACCACCGTCGAAGTGAGAACGTAATTTTTTATCAAATGGCCCTAAATGACATAGATAAAAATGAATGGAAGAAAAACTTTGGAATACCATCGCGGACTCTTTCTTCGATATACAACATGCTTGAGCCTATTCACGGGGCAAATGTTACTATCGACTACCTCAAAATTGACATTGAAACCACAGAATGGATCGTGCTGCCACAAATAATGAAATCCGGGATGCTGGACAGGGTAAGGCAGCTATCAGTGGAAATACACATGGACTTTAATAAAACTGTCGATATGTGTTGTGAACAAGCCAACATTATACATTTACTTGAAGATTATGGGATGATCCGCTTTGATTCAAAACCCAACGTATATTCTGTAATCAATGTACCCCAGAGAAAATCTTTAGGTTTTGCAGCTTATGAAATAGCTTGGTATAACAATAGGGCTTTGCATCTTAATTCTTGAAGTAAAGTTTATGTTCGAAAAATACAAAGGAAAACTAATGGCACAATGCAGTATACGGTCATTGCTACAGCTTTCTTTACGTTTAGCTCAAAAACCCGCCTTTTTGCACTCTCAGTTTTTGCCTTCTACCATTTTCCTACCTTTCGACTACCATACGTGGTAGAACTGAAAAGGTAGAGGAATGGTAGAAAAAATTGTCTGCTTTCAGAAGGTAGGAGATTGGTAAGGTATCTACCAGTCCTCTGCTATTTGGTAGAGCACTAGGTGTCTACCACAAGGAAAGAATTGGTAGGCATGAAATGTGAAACGACCTCGCGAAAATGGACGACGGCCGAACATTATATCGGGGAGTAACTTGACGACAATGGTCGTGAGATGTACGCTTTGGTGATGTGGGAAAATTACAGCGATGTTGAAGAAAAGTATTGTTGTGTTGGCGTTGGCGAAGACATTTGTGTAGGCTACATCCTCGTCCAACAAAGTTGTATCAATTATTTTTCTGCTGAAATACATTTTCAGATGTGGTAAATTTTCTTTCAGTTTAAGGGACTCATAATTTAGTTAATCATAGTACTATTCAAATGTTTTTCTGACAATATAATTAGATCGTTGAAGTGTGTTTGAAATGCTGTTCGCAACAATAAAACCACAAGTTTGGTATAAGAGACCTGTGGATGCAATATTCCCATTGATTTTGATGTACTATATGCTGTATGCAAGAATAATATTTGGCAACAAGTGTATTCAGTTAACCATACCTTTGTAAACCACCAATACTAAATATAACGCAAAATAAAATAAGTTGTTGTGGGACTCGTGAACTTTTTTGTCTTTCACTGGTTTTATTTACTCCTAGGTTAACGAAGAATGTAGTTAGGTAACAAATTTATCTATCTTTCACAGTTTCTTAACGTAGTTAAATAGTAAGTAAAATACAATAAGTAAATAATACCTGGAATGACAAATCGAAATCTGGGAATAACATAAAACCCTAGTATGACTACTGTCCGCCACCAAAGCAAATTTATCCAGAATGAGATGTCGTTTGGGTTTTTAAAAATTCATACAACATATCCAAACACTTACCAAAAAAGGCTATACAATGTTCTGAAAAAAGAAAAATAATAAAATTGAACGCAGTAAACTTAAATTTTTTTCTGAGAAGCTGCTGTTTTGACACGCGTTACCATGGAAACCCTGACAGCTACGAGCATGTACCAGTTCAACAATTGTTACCCCACTTAATTTAAAGAGTAATATACAAAATTGTTTTCTTAGTTATGTTCAGCGATCTATTACTTATATCAAATTGTTCTTGGCTTAAGTTACTTTAAAATATTACAATGTTATTATTATATAAAATATTATGAAGATTTACATTGTGTGTTTAGGGACGTACAATAGAAGATGTGTGAGGTCACCCTGATTACTGTTTTTTTTCATGAGGTTTTCATTAGTCTTTAAAGATTTTCGAAGGAACTAGTGTCGCTCGTGACTCATTATTTGTAAGTCATTGTTTGATGTGTTCTGCATTTTGCATTACAGCTTGTGCGTTTTTTTATTAGCAGTGTTATTGATAGTGGTATCGATTGTGGATTTTTTTCGTACCGTGATTATTAATAGTGATCTACAATTTTGTGACGAACAACCTACTGTTTTTGGGGAGTCGTGCAAGTTCACGTTTCTTTGTGAGGGAAACGGATTTTTTCTACTATTCAAAGGTACATACATTTTTTTATTTTATGGAGATATTTTATGTGATGTGATTTACCATTTAGTGACCAATAACCTTCTGTTTATTGGGTGGGGTTCGTGCAAGTTCACGTTTTTTGGTGAGGGAAACGGAATTTTTCAAGGTACATATATTTTTCTATGTTATTGAGATATTTTAGCAAATTCACATTGAGAATCTAATTGCTTTCTTTATTTTAATTAACTTTGGTTCTTTTGTCCGTTGTAGGGGCGTTTTCTCCTTCTCCGCATGGCGTCTAATTATCCAACTTGTGCTCCGTGCCTCATTGATGTTTCAGAGCTTAATGCAATTGATTTAAATCATTTTTGCTAACCATCAACTTCGATTCAAGTATTGCGGCAAAACTTAAAGGTATACTATAAGTCTCCAACTTTTTTTTTCTGCTAAAAACATAAGTTTTTCCAACTATGGCTTTTAATTCTGCGGTGTCGGACATTGAGGGTTTTTTTTTGTTTTCAGTGCATATCAAAAAATTTCACCCGTACTTTTATCAAAGGTGAATTTAGAAATTTTACTTCTCACTTACAAGCTATTCATGCCATGCATACTTCCGGTGATGCAAGAGGAACTCTACTGGTATGCGCTCAGAACGGGTGTCCGGAGACTTTTAATTCTTTTTCTAATTTCAGAAATCATTTAATGCGGTGTAGTAAAACTCGGCGTAAAATTAGTTCAGAGGTTAGACAAAATATCAGCTTTCCAAATACCGACGAAGATGTTCATGTTATTCATGTAACAACCATGGAAAATGACATTGCAATGTCAATTGCTATGTAGTAGTAACAACTATTGTTGTTACTGAAGATAATAAAGCATCAAAACAAGTTGTAAGAGATTTAGCAAAGTTTATGTTAAATTTAAGATCAGAACATTTAGTTTCAAACACCGCATTAGATTACATTGCAAATAATTTGGGCGCCATTTTAGAACGAGATGATGAACAGCGTGAAAAACTGGATCTCTTACGTCGATTCTAAGAAACTTCAATTCTCAAAAAAAGCGATTAAACTATTTCAAAGCACATTTCGCTTATGTTGAGCCAAGGACGGCGTTTCTATCAAACGAAAGTAATCCTCCTGTTCGAATTAATTCTAAGGGGGAATCATTTCCAAAAAGAACAAAAAAAACTTTCCAATATATTTCTTTACGAGAAACTTTGAGCATATTATTTTCAGACAACAACTTCCGCTCGAAATATTTTGGAGAAGTAACAAGTGAGGACGGTTTCATTAGAAGCCATAGGGACAGCAACAATTTTAAAAATAGTTCTTTTTTTAAACGTTTTCCCTTTGCAGTTCGCTTCCAAATTTTTTTTGATGAAACTGAAGTCACAAATCCGCTTGGCAGCAAGACAAAAAAACATGAGTTTGGTATGTTTTGCTTTCGAATAGAAAATTTGGCTCCATTAGAAAATTCGCGTCTTGTAAACATTCATCCTTTTGCGGTTTGCTTTAGTAAAGATTTGAAAAACAGCGGATTCAAATTTATCATTGATGAATTACTAAAAGAAATGGAAATTCTTGAATCTGACAAAGGGATGTTATTAGATGTTTCTGATTTACCAGGATTTCGTATCCACGGTACAATTTCTTCTGTTTGCGGCGATACAAAGGGCATTCATGAATTGTTTGGGTTTTCATCGCCATCTGCTACGAAATTTTGTCGACTTTGCCTTTTGAGCAGAGACCAAATAAAACGTAACTCAAATACGCATGGTTTAGAAATGCGAACTAAAGAGAATTATGACGTTGCTGCAAGAGAGGCAAAGTTGACAAACGGTCAATCCACTCCACTTACTGGAATTAAATTTAATTGCCACTTGAACAAAAGTGGTTATTTTCACGTAACCAACAATTTAATTCTTGATTGTATACATGAATTTTTGGAAGGAATAGTTCCATTTATTATTATGCTTGTGTTTCGTGAATTTTCGAAAAATATGGAAAACTTTTTCGTAGCAGAGGAATTGAATAATCGTTTAAAGCGCTTTAGTTACAGCTATTATGATAAGAAGAACAAGCCTTCGCCAAAATTTACAGATGTTTTAATTCGAAAAAGGGGAAATTATAGTACAAGACAGCGCGCGTCACAAAACTGGTGCTTGATCCGAATGCTTCCATTGATCATTGGAGATTTAATTGAAACTGATGATCCCTACTTTGAGCTTATTTTAATGTTAAACAGAATAATGGATATTGTTTTTGCCTCAAGTATCGCATTGGAACATACTGTGATACTACAGGACTTGATTAATCAAATATTTTTCTGTTTTAACAAACTATTTAAAGACATTAACCCTATTAATAAATTTCATCATTTAGTTCATTATCCAACCGTCAGAAGGGAGAATGGTCCACCGGTGCGATATTGGTGTATGCGTTTTGAAGCGTATCACAACATATGCAAACGTTTGGCGCATTATAATTGCAATTTTGTCAACATTGTAAAAAGTGTTGCCGAGCATCTCCAGACCGTGTCTTGTGCTGCAATTTTAAATACTAACATTTTTCATTCTGAGGACTTTGTTTTGGGTCCTTGTGATAAAAGTAGTGGAGCAAAATTCGTTTTTCTAAACTTAAACCCTGAAAAATTTCAATGCGATTTTAAAGTTCCCAAATGGGTTAAATCTAAAGGGAGGGAGTATCGCACAGGGTCCGTTATTTTGCTTCACCCTAGTTACAAAACTGACAACGGGTATCCAGAATTTGGACTTGTCCATAAAATGGCCGTCAAAGACAGCGCATTATACTTTGCTGTAATACCATGCAAAACAGTCTGTTTTGACGATCATTTCCATTCACTTAGAGTTGAAAAATTATTACATCTTGAAGGCCTTGCTATAGTAGAATTTGAAACCCTGCCTGATTGCGAGCCACTATGGGTACTCCAAAATTTCAAACAATGCGATACAACAAATTTTGTTTCACCGAGGCACTGGGTTTGAATTTTGCTTTAGTTCAATTAAATTTAAAAACAAAGAATTGCAAAATTTTTTCGTCTTCCTCTATTTTGTTATTTTAAACTGTCACTGCACTAACTGTACTAACTAGAGCCAAAAATGTGTTTGTTTCTAGATTTTCTAATAATATTTTTTTTTTCAGGGGAAGATATTGATGGAGAATGCCTTCTTTCATTGACTGATAAACAAATCGATGGCTTAAGTTTGTCCCTCGGCCACAAAATCAAATTGCAAAAACTTGTGAAAAATCTTGTCGCCGAAAATGCTTCTGCCTCAATGAGAAACAATGAAATCATTCCTGAATTATGTGCCAATGGCACGGTAATCGAACTTCAAGGAATTGACGACGTAACTCACGTAAATGAAAGCATTACCGACGCACATGCAGATCCTATCAGCAAGTCTGGTGTATACATAGTCAAACATATTTATTAGCAAGCATAAGAAGTAATAAATTTTTTTCTTGTTTGGTTTCAGGATACATTTCCAGTTATTTCAATTTTGAAGGAGTCGTCAGAAGGTAGAAAAATTGTTAAATCATTTATGGATCGCAACGAAGTGTATTTAGAAGTATATGAACGGAAAACGTTGGTACGAATACTTGTGAGCCATATGTGCATGCTTTCTGGGAAATGCTTCCGTGATTGCCAAAATTTGGTATACATAGACTTATGCATTTATGCCTTTTCTAATACGCTTCTTAATACATCCATAACATCCTAGATTTTCCGTGATTTCCTACTGGCATTCCCGAAGGCGGGACACTTTGAGGAGACTTTTATTTTGGCGCAAGGACCATTGGTAATAAAATATGCCTTGAGATCAAATGTTCCCGTTCCAGACACGGAAGATGGTAATGTTTTTTTTTAATTTCAATGAAGGTCGAACATTTAATGAAATTTAATTTAGAATGCCTTAAACTATTGGTTCTAGTAATGCGACTGATTCCATCTTTAAAGAAGATTCGCGTTGTTAGCCAGGATTCAATCATTGAACGAGTGGTTTATTTCATCAAGGTATACACCTAGTATTTTTGTTATTGCTTCATAATTTCATTCATTGTTTTCAAATAGGCTAATGAAGACATTTTATCAATTATCGAGAAAAAGCCCCATCTCAAGGAGTCACCTTTTATGTGTTGTGTAGGTTCGCTGAGAAACCCAATCTGTTTTAGCATTGTCTGTGAAGGGGAATTAATATCAAGCGGTACCAGCTCAATTAAGGCGTTCAAGAACCTCTTCGCGTCGTTTCATATGTTTCGTATTAAATACCCTACACTCCTAAGCACATTTTATTATTTTTTTTATTCTTACGTTTTCAATGTCCACCCTGGTAGAATTTGTCCTTCAGTCGCAGATTTTTTTACACAGTTAAATGCATAGAAAGTGGGCATACAGAAATTGAAATAGCCTACACTGGATCTCATTATATGACCATTTTTCTGAAAAAGCATGTTTCCCTATATGTTAAATGTTTTGACTTATCTAGATATGTTTATGTAACTAACGTTCAAAGCGCATTTATGTAAATTCAGAACTATATGTTTAGTATTCTAAATACCAAGAAGTTTCTCTTTTTTACATGGTTCCCAGAGCAACCCGGAAATTTCTGTTGTTTTTTGTATTTTGCAATAAAGAGTATTTTTCAAATAAAACCTTTTTCGCGCGTATACTAAAAATTGAAAAAAGTGGTAAAATAGTAGGAGAAAAAGTGGGAGAAAAGTAGAAAAATAGAAGGAATATGGTAGTGTATGTTCCATGGTAGTATGATCTACCAATGCGAAATTTTTTAATGGTAGACGCATTGGTAAAGGATCTACTTTTCTCCACTTTTTCTCTACTATATAAAAATCGACGACTTTTCTACCAAATGGTAGCAAGTACTACCATTTGGTAGCATGTTTCATTTCGATACCAAATGGTAACCAAAAGCAGCGAAAAAGTATAAATCAAAAACTGAGAGTGTGCTGCGTGTTGACGAATGGTAGGAGACTATGGCAAAAGTTGAGATATGTATTAGTGGGATTGTTTGATTCTTACCCCTACACCCCCGCCCATATTTACTGTTGCAGATCACCTAATGCCCTCTGAGAGACGGCTGACTCGGGTTGACGGCCCCCTGAAAGCCCAAGATATTAAATTTATAATTTTGTGTAAGCCGTCAGGGGCACTGTAACCAGCGGCCTGTTGGCGGCCAATATCGGCGAAAATTTTTCGTCTAAAACCTTGGTCAAGGTAAAGCAGAAGTTGCTTCTTGTGTCAGAATTTTTCAATTAAAATCGTGTCAGCGTCTAAACCTACGTTGTGTGCACAATAATACAATAAGTTCTTAGGCGGGCAAATTCAATTAGAATAAGCATATTATTGTTATTTATTTAATATTTTTTTGGCATAATTTACTATTTTACTACGATATGGCATACGGTTATCGTAACCATAGTAGCCTACTCATGCTCACCTAACACAAATAGAGATAAAATCGCCAGCATTATTTTATTGATCAGTACTTGGTCTTTCACCGTTTAATCTAGAACTCTGGCTAATCTAGTAGGAATCGATTCAATTACACTTTAGTGATAGGTCTACAATACGACCTGTTTTCACCTTAACTTCTGAGAAAAGGTTTTCTTGCTATTCTTGTATTGCGGTGAATTTGAGTGTAACTGTCGAGGAGCACACACATAACATAACAGACATAAAGACCATATCAAACAAGATAAGCATAGATTCAAGCTAGGAAATTATAATATCGGATTACCTGTCGAGCAGCACACATATAACAGACGCTATGAAGTTCAGTTCGGTTCTGACGTTAATTTAGACTGGCCAAGCAGTAATCTAATTGTGCGAAGCGTATGTGTGGCCTTCTACGTTAACAATCGATATAAATAACTCAAATATACAAATATGGTCGCGATACCACGACCCAATACGCGTAAAACATCATTATCACTGTTAAAAAAAAAGCTTCGAATTTCGATGGAAATTGCACCTAAGTGGAACTCTGCCAGTTTGATGATAATATCATCTAAAAAAATTAGGGGGTTCCCTGAAATTGGTAAAAGTTCCCCGAAGTGGTAAAAAACACCAAAATTAAGACATATTTAGCGAAATATGAAACCAAACAACCCGTTCCTGTATTAGTTATTTATATGAATAATTGACAAAATAGCAATAAAATGATAAAAATTATCTGTATTTTTAATGTTTTTTATTTAACAAATTAAGACAAGCACAAAAGCAAAGATTTCAAACTCTGTGAAATTATAAACAAAATGATGAAGTCTTCATTTTATCCACCAATGCGGAAAAGGAATGGATGGATGCACAAGTACCAGTTGCTTCGTCCTTTTCGTACTTTTTTCTTGTGTGTAGTTTTTGCTGCTTCATCGATGACTTTGGTTCGATTGAGTTCACATTGCGCGAAAAACCTGAAATGATTGCTTCATGATTAATTCAAATTCGACGAGATTCTATAATCAAACGATTTCAGTTTTCAATCACTAGATATTTTTTATTTTAACAATTACCTTGAATTTTTTTTTATACTTGCAAAAGTTTGATGTTAAAGAAATGGGCAGTGGCTGTCTATGACTTTGTCAATTCTGCCTGATTCAGAAATCCATTTCATAATACGAACTCTTCACTGTTAAAAAAAAGCCTCGAATTTCGGTGAAATTTGCACCTAAGTCGTACACTGCCAGTTAGGTGGAAATATCACATAAAAAAAATTTAGGGGAGGCTCCCTAAAATTGGTAAAAGTCCTCCGAAAAGCGGTTAAAATAACACCTAAGTTAAAGCACGTATTTACCGGAAAATGAAACCAAATGACCCGTTCGTGTACTCGTTATTTATATGAATAATTGAAATAATAGCAGTAAATCCAACTGAAAATGTTATTTATTGTTAATGTATCTTAGTTAAAGATTAAGATTAAAACAAAAGTATAGATTTCAAACTCTGTGCAATTACAAACACAATAAAGAAGTCTACATTTTATCCACCAATGCGGAAAGGGAATGAACAGATGCACAAGTATCAGTTGCTTCGTCCTTTACGCCTTAAACATAGGACTGAAGATACAACAATGCGCTTTGAACCTTACCGTTGTATTTAAAGTGGAAGACGTAGTAGGTCGCCATTAATCTATTAACAGCATTTGCATTTGTGTGGAATCTCACAAATGGATTACTCTCCAAAATGAGGTGGATTGTCAATCCAATGTATAGGATGAACAGTGATCCTCTTGTTTCTTGCTCGATGCAGCTTGCTAGGTTAGCGGATTCCTAATAATTAAACAATAGTCAGATAAAATTTTATCGGTCTCTTTTGTTGCTTCCATAGCAGTCTGAAAATCTACGTGATTAAATTTTCTTTCATCAGACAGACAGAGGAGATATAAAGTAAAGTCACTATAAACAAAATTAATATTTTTTAAGTTCATGGATATGGAAAACAAAATAAATTCTACTTACTAGCTATAGGCTTCTGAAGCACTTGTTCTTTTGTTGAAAAGATAGACGCTGCAGCTTCAATATTTCGTTCAAAGAATGTTGGGTGGTGAGACTGGAAATGTTTTCCTAGTCCATCTTCGTTTGGATATCTTCTTTCACAACCTGCCAACCAATGTGCATCAAATGTACGTGTAACTGTCCTATAATGTGACAGCATTTCTATTTTTGTCCGTGTACGAACAGTGCAATTCACGACTACACATTGGATTCCTAACGCCGAAGAGCAGCGAATATACATACTGTAATACTAATCGGAGGCAAACAGTGCTACACATTTAAATTCACGTATTAATATAGCATACCTGTATTTTCTACTTGAATTTTAATGAGGCAGCAAATCTGGAACTCACAAGAGTTAAAAGTCAGAGCACAACAGACGAACTACCCAGACAACACGCCTGGTTTTTTCCGGGATTAAAAGCGTCTTTTTGAAAACTTAATATCGGTCCGGAAAAAGACAGCTTTTATCTGGCCCAAACTGGTTTTTCTTTGCAAAAACGTGCGGTCCGAAACGCAAGAAACAAAAACGGTTTATGTTGGGCCCAAACTAGGCATATTTGACGATCTTGCGCGGTTCGAAATGCTGTAAAAAAGACGGCTTTTATTGGGCCGAAATGAATCTTTTTAAGCAAAATTCACATGGTATGAAACTGGTCTTTAAATGGTTTTCCCCCCTTTTTTTGCATGTTCGAACTCGACTCCACTTTATGGAAAAATAGTTTACTAATACACTAATAGTCGAAACCAGTAAATGCAACGTTGTTACCAATATTCTAACAGTCATTGCACGGCAGTTGCTTGATAAAGGCTGCTTTTTTGCGTTAGTGTTAGTGACATTTTGTTAGTGTGAGTGTAGAAACATTTTGTTTAGTGCTTTCAAGTGAAGTGAAATGGCGTCTAATAGTGCAAGTGACGTCGGCCCTAGGCAAAAAAGAAGAAGAGTGCAAGCCGTTCTTCATAATATAGCGTTAGCTATGTCATCGCATTCTGAAACAAGTGAATTTGCGACATCCGAAAAAGAAATGCGCGTGAATCGGGACACAACCGCAGCAGTGCATCCATGTGTTAGTGAAACTCATAATTATTCAGTATCCGAAGACATCGAACCCCAAACGGAAAGTGTACAGGTAATAGCAAATGATTACGAAAGCGACGCGATGCCGCTTGACAGTTCCTGTGATGAGTACGAAATGTCAAGTGATGATAATTCTACGCCTGAAGAACATGACTTGTTTTCTGGGGTTACGTTTGACAACGAGTGCGCGGCCGATGCAGCGACTCCGCATAAGTTTATGGAAAAACTCGCATCTTGGGCAGTGAGGTTTCGTGTTAAGCAGAATGCCATTGATAACCTTTTGACGGAAGTGCTACCTGCCATTACTGCATATGAGGAACTAAAACTACCAAAAACATGTAGGACTCTTCTTAGAACTCCAAAAAAAAACCAATGTTAAAGTAGTAGAACCCGGCAATTATTTTCATTTCGGGGTTGCTCTTGGCATAACATTTATGTTAAAAAATACGGTTCGCGTTCAAAAATCACCCTGAAAGTGTTCCGCTTTATTGTGAATGTAGACGGGCTTCCGGTGGCCAAGGCTTCCGGCAGCCAAGTTTGGCTCATTCAGTGTAGATTTTTTTATGGTGAAATGAAGAACTGGCCTCCGTTCGTACTTGGACTTTATCATGGTAACAATAAGCCAAAAACCGCAAACGATTACCTTGAAGATTTTGTGAATGAAGTCAATCAACTTCAGCGTACCGGCTTTGTTCATAATGACGAAATAATAAACATCTTGGTCTTTGAATTCTCCTGTGATGCTCCAGCAAATGCCCTGATAAAATTCATACAGCCTATGAAAGTTGCCCTAAGTGTGAAGTATACGGAAAGTGGGCGGGACGCGTTGTACTATTAGAAACATCGGCCCCACTTCGAACCCATGAAAATTTCATAAACAAGACTCAAGATGGACACCATAATGGCACGTCTATCCTAGAAAATTTAGGCACCAACATGATCACTTCGTTTGCCGTTGATTATATGCACTGTGTGTGCCTTGGTGTTGTGCGAAAGCTTTTGTGGGTTTGGATTCGTGGGCCTCTTTGTACTAGGATCGGCCGTCAAAACATTGATCGAATATCAGCCCTATTGATAGAGATTGCAAATTTTATTCCTTGTGATTTCGCGAGAAAGCCAAGATCCTTAAACGAATTACCTAGATGGAAAGCAACCGAGCTGCGTCAATTTCTGTTGTACACTGGGCCAGCCGTACTGAAAGAAATTTTTAAAGGGAAGCTTCTTAAAGGATTCTATGATAATTTTATGTTACTTCACGCTGGGGAAAAAATCCTGTCTTTGCCGCATTTGTGTCATGATCCAGCGTTTAACAACTACGCCAAGGAGTTGTTAATTGTGTTCGTTAAACAGTGCAAAATTATTTACGGCGAGTGGTTTATTTCATACAACGTACATTGCCTCATTCATTTGGCTGATGACGTTCTAAAATTTGGGCATTTAGACAATTTCAGCTCATTTCCATTCGAAAATAACATGAAAACAATAAAAGGCACGATTCGAAAAAATGAACAAGTTTTATCTCAGATCGTCCGACGCATCTCCGAAGAAGAAGCAAACGTCATTTCTTCCAGCGAAACAAGAAAAGGAAAAACAGTTTTAATAAACAAACACACAAATGGACAAATTCTGAGTGCAGGAACTGGAAGGCAATTTAAAGTTGTGCACTACAATTCAATGATTTTGAAATGTGATGATGTTGACTGCTATGTTATTCTTCAAGATGAAACGGTTTGAAAAATTTCGAATATCATTGAACGCAACAATGATATTACAATCATTGGTCAAAAATTTGACAATCGAAGAAAAAATGACTTATTTTCGAATCCACTGCAATCTTCAAAGCTTGGAATTTATTCAGTCAAATTCAACTTTATCCTGCCAAAATGCCTGGCCGATATCAGCAATTAAATGGAAAGCGGTTTGCTTTCCATATTCAACAAAAAAAGAAAAAGCAATATTTCCGCTAATGCGCGCAGAAAACTAATTGTTTTAATCTGGCAAGTGGTAAGAAAAATAAGAAGAGAAGTGGTTAAGAAATATTCACAAAATGTATCAGAAAAAAATGTAAATAGTTCATGTTCTCAAAGTTTACTTTTGTCCCATATTTGTGCATTGTTCCCAATATCAGTTGGTAAAAATTGTTTACCCATCGTATTCGGCATCTAATGTGCTTACTATACTGAAGCAATTTTGGTAAGGTATCGGGTTGAAACTTAATATCGGGTAATTTTTCCCATTTACATTAATTCCTTTTTATGACAGGTACACCGGGTTTCGAGTAATAATCTTCCTTGTTTAAGAAATATTAAAAACAGACTTAAATCGGTTCCATTACCCGGTTCCATAAACCGTAAAAATCCTGAAACCAGCGTTGCTCGCAAGAAAGGAGTATGTTTTTATAAATCTGGCAGCAGGCGAAAATTATATGAAAAAGGCAGACGAATAGGAAGAAACAGAAGTGACCACGCCGGAGTGTTGGTGAGTCTTTTTCAAAATTGTTTTGCATTGTGGCAATTTAATGTTTTTTAATTTGCAGGTGTTTGTGTTTGATAGTGAAGCTTTTCACCCTTATTCACGTTGCACATCACCAGACATTAGTATACTCTGCGACAATATGACTGGGAGAAAACGAAGCATACCAAATCACCCTGCACAGCATGTAAGTAGCTTTTTGTCTGTTTTTTTTTTCATTTTCTTAAGCTATTCCTTTATTACTTTTTAGTCATTTGCCATTGTCAAATTTCATTTACCTGGCAATGCGCATCAATATGATATTGCCCCTATTTACTGGATAAGAAAGTCAGGTAATAGGATGTTATTGGCCTGGTGAGGATGATGCCCGTAATGGAAAACAGTTGGTAAATCTAATCACCAAGAATGCCGTGATTGATAAAGAGACATGGTCGGTCTTCACCATTACCATCATTGCCATATTTGGTGATACTTCACAGCTCTTATATGTTAAAGGTAATGTGACTTAAACTGTTATGTTTTGATTTCGCAGACACATACTGTCACCGATTTGATCGGTAAAGGCAAAACCCCCTAGAGGGCTCCTGAACGTGTTCGACTTTCTTTTGTTTCCCCTTTTGTGTCTTCTTGGAGGCACATGTGGTTTGATCTCGTCAGTGTCTTTTTACAGTCTTTTGCAGTCTGTTCAGTCTGTTTTGAGGCTTCTTTTAGTCCCTTTTAGTCCCACGACTGTATCCGTCAACATCGTCAAGGCATTCGTCTCAGCAAAGGCCAATTGAGCATCTGGCGCACCGAACTCGTACGCCTGTTCGATAGTACCATGGAATTTCACTAGAAATACGTGGAGACAGTTACCAATCTACCAGGTAAACGCCGAGCCGAATGTGAACGCTGGGAAGTACAGTTCACGACAGACCACCAGAGTGTACTGTCAGAAATCGACCAACATCTAGCATCGCGGTCGACTGTATCATCACTTGCATCGTCAGTCACTATCAACTCAACAGTGACAAAAGCAAGTGTAAAAGAGAATTCGACTGTATCCGTAAAGATCCAACAGCTCGAAACCCAAGCTCGCCACACTCAAAACGTCCTAAACCGACATGGGGAGCTTTTGTCAGACATTGCAAATGACATCAAGAAGTCATCTGTGCAAGCCAGACGGCAGAGTGAATCGTTAAACGCGATCGAGAAAATTTTACAATCGATCCACGAGGTTAACGAAAAATCTTTAGCAACTGTCGATAAGAAGATGGATATTCGACTCAAGTCTGCGATGGAACAAATGGTGGAAGAGAACGAGTCCAGTTCAAAGAAAGTCGAAGAGAAACTAGAAGCTATTCCGAAAAATAGTGAGTCGCAGTCCAAAGAACTTGATAGGTTAAAATGCCTTGTACAACAGACGTGCACAAAAATGTCTAGACAGTGCCCCGAGGGCGAAAACGTATCATCCCAAGGTCGGCTGGACACGTCGATACAAGGCATGTTGTCTCAGCGCCGCGAAGCTTTAGGATGGCCGCAAGGCATTACCCCATCCTCACCACCACGGGCAGTCAACCTGTTGTAGCAATGCAGAAGATTCGGGACAACGGGCGAGCAAATAGCCAGCATAGGGGCAACTATCGATATGTCCAACGATCCATCGTTTAGCACCCAGCAACAGTCAAAGATCGACCCAAAATCTGATTCTAGTCTCATCTGCCAACTTGTCGATTCTTTGAAAATGTCAGCACTTCCACCTCTCACCATCACAAAGTTCGACGGGAACTCGTTGAACTACCAAATATTCAAGTCGAAGTTTATGACGCTGTACCACAACCGGTGCAGCGACAATGGAATTCCACTAGCGCATCTGCAGGAGTTGCTTGCTACGCATGTTCTCAACTCGGTAGCTGATTGTGTGCACGACCCAAGCAAGTACGAAGTGGTCTGTCATCGACTCGATCAAGAATATGGCCACACCACTATCATGGCTCAAACACATCTGAATAATCTCCTTCGACTTCCGTCTGTGCAGCCGAACGACAGCGCCAGATTGAAGACATTCTCCAACAAGCTTCATGGAGCAGTCTCCGCCCTGTCAAACACTGGACTTGCGAGCGAGCTGGAATCGCTGGGCAACCTCATGCATATCGTCACCAAACTGCCGAAGACCTTGAGGGAAAGATGGGGAGGAAAGGTGATGAAGATGCATCCCGCTGTACCTTCAATTGTCGATCTGGACGACTGGTTAACCCTCCAGTCGAAGGGTTCAGATTTCGCAAAATTAATGGCGGGGCCGTCAACATTTCCAACGATTCCACCAGTCGTGCCCAAGAAGAATGGGAAAGGGTATCCAACTCCCTATGTTTCGACCATCAATCACGTCACCACCTCAACGTCTGAAACAAACTTGCTGCAAACAAAAGGGGGAGGTTTGCGGGTAAACCCACCTAATACAACCTCGTTTAGCCAAACAAGAGGCAGCCCAACATGCTTTGTTTGCAAAGAGTCAATCCACAGAATTGGAGAGTGTAACACTTCACAGCAGGCAGGTTTCTCCGATGCCTTACGGGAAGACACATAAGTCGACTCTGCAGATTGAAATCGATTCGATTTACGGTCGAAGGATGCAAGTATCCGGGGCACTCGAAGTTACTTCATGGTTCCGAGTTTTCGACAAGAACCAATGCAAGCATCTCCAGTGACTACAAGACTACATCAGAATCGAAACCACCGCGTCGAGTAACTTTCGACAACAAAGTCGACGAAGCCTTCCTTGGAGCCGTATCACGCACTGGGTTAAACACACCACGCCAAGTGCTTTTGAAAA
Organism: Daphnia carinata; assembly: GCF_022539665.2. NCBI lineage: Eukaryota > Metazoa > Arthropoda > Branchiopoda > Diplostraca > Daphniidae > Daphnia > Daphnia carinata. The sequence continues at coordinate 6,983,916 of NC_081335.1, read as the reverse complement.
TTGTTCCTGTTCGTCTACAATAGGGAGAGAAGGTCTTCGATACCTTTGGATTTTTAGACAGCGGAAGCGACTCCACCTTAATCCGAAGTGATGTGGCCAGAACTCAACTAGGTTTATCAGGGCCAACAACGAAGATCAACGTGACCTCTTACGACGGAGGGGTTACTCCAGTCAATGCTCACATCGTGAACTTCGTTGTTACCGAGTTGCTATGGCAACCCGGATCGGGCTTCGCGCGTCCGCAATTTTCCCGTCCTGTTCTCGAGTTGCCATGGCAACCAAGATCGGGCTTCGCGCGCCAACCCTTTACCCTTCCCTTTCTTTAATTTAGCGGCCTATTCTGTCGCAATTCATAATTCATTTGTTTTTCGGATACACGCTATAATTAATGACGTGTAAGGACGCTCAGTTCTTTTTCAACCGTGCTACTTGTCGGGTCGCCATTTTTCCCACGCTGTCTCATTTTTTGCTAAGTTTAATACAGTCATTTTTGTGACTAGTTCGCCATTCGTTTTCGTTTTCACTTTCGTCACTTCGTTTATACGATACAGACTTGTTTAGTTTGTAACAAAGTGGTGCCGAAACCCGGGAATAATCGACCCTGGTAACCTTTAGTAGCATTCGTTTCGTCGCTTTTTCGTTTTGTGCTCGCGTGTGCTTTTGTCTCTAGACATCCCGACTCTGAATCAACCGCCAGCCCAGGAGGGGTAACGGTCGGAGTTCCCGGATTTGAGAAAAGGTTTCATTGCGTGCAATCGTGTCCCCCGTTTTTCTTTTTTTGAAATCTTCGTCGAGTTTCTCGAAGCTTCCCACCACGTGTTGGAGACAACATGGCGACTAGAAAGGGCATTGATGGGGAAGCTGACCTCATTGCCGGCGTCCCAGAAGAGGCTGTTCGTGCTACCTCGCCGACTCGTTCGTGTGCCTCTAATTCTACCGGTCGTTTGGATCCCTCCGCTTTGGTCAACAAACGTTCCCATCATCGAAGAAACTTCACTCGCAACTTGAATCTGGTGAAGAAGGTGATTGGGGAGACTGGAGCCAGCAGTTACACCGCTGATCTCATCAAGAAGGCTGACACCCACTACGAACAGTCCATGTATTATCATCATCGCTACTGCGCCAAATTGGGTATCACTGACGATGCCTGGCTGGAAAATCTACGCCATGATTTTCTAGCTGCACATGAGGAGTTCGAAGTACTACGTCGTACTGGGCAACCTGATGGACCGTCATCGCATGCAGCAAAAACACGCTCGAGAGTCCATGTCCGCCGTGATATGACTGATCCGACACGTCCACCTCAATCTACTCCGATGGATGTCCCTTCCGGATCCTTGCTGAAGCCTCGTGAAGAAACTATTTCCCGGCCCGGGGAACTTTTCGTCCAAGAACATCCTACTCGCCGTCAAGTCGAGGGTAATCGATCGCCCTCGGTAAACTCAAGACCTTCCCTTGCTGGTAGCATTTCATCTTATTTGTCAGGGAATTCCCCTCTTTCGACCCTGACGCGAGAACGGCGTGCCGCCGAACTCGAGCTCGAGTTGATCCGGAAGAGGAGAGAAGAGGAGAAGGGCGAAGATCGACGCCTCAGCGAGCTGGCTCGCAAACTTCAGGAGGAGAAAGAGCTCGTCTCAGCCAGACGACAGGAACGAAAAATCGAGGAAGAAATTGCCCGGCTTCGTATGAGTGAGGAGTTGTCGAAAAGATCCATTCGTTCGTCTTCGCCGATCTGTTTGAGCTCCCTCAGCGAATCCGACGAGGAATTTTGCCCTATGCCGTCGTCGAAGCTAAAGACTCGCTCCAAGAACGTCCCTGAATCGCGGTCGGCCGTTTTAAAAGTGGACAGCTGGATCGATAACCTGGAGAAGGAACCAGCGGCTGTACCAGCAAACACCATTGTTCCATGGATGTTTGGAGGATCGGCTCCGTTTATGTGTAAAACCCCTTTCGACGGAGATCCGCGTGACTGGCTTCTCTTTTCCTCGCGCTTCCAGGCTCTCGTCCATGATGTCATTCCAAATGACGCCCAGCGCTTAGCCATTCTAACCGAGTGGGTAGGCCCTAATGTTCTGCGCCGCATCTCCCCGCTTTTGAGAGCGCCTCGAGGTTACCCGGCTGTTCTTTCCTACCTGAAGAAACACTACGGTTTGAGTGAGCAGATCTCCCGCTGCCAAATTCACGATCTTTTGAGCCTCCCTATCGTCAAACCAGGTGATCGTCAGGCGCTGGAGCTGTTTTCCGATCAGCTACATGGAGCAGTCGTAATATTGGAGCAGGGAGGGCTGAAGCATGATTTAAAGAGTGCTGCCAACTTAGAACAAGCAGTTCAAAAGCTGCCACCTCTTTTTCGCCATCGCTGGGCCCGCTATGTGCGAAAACGTTTGCCAAGAGTTGTAGATCTTGGCGATCTCGATCGGTTTCTGGAGGAGGTTGTCGAAGAAGAGAGGATCGCCTTTGCGTCTGTCGAACTAGCGCCCAGGATCGAGATCCGTGGAAAGCGTGCCAACTTTGACCATCCTAACCTCGAGAGATACCCTTCTCCCAAGCCTTCATTTCCAAAGCCACCACCAGTCCGTCCATCTCCGACCGTTTTGTCTACCCAGGCAACTAGAGAAACTGACATCGAGTGTCCGAGCTGCGGTGAGGCTCATCGCTTAAGCAGCTGTGCGGAATTTCGACGGAAGTCGCCGAACGATCGAGCGTTGTTGGCGAAGGAAAAAGGTGTATGTTTCAACTGCCTCGGAGGGAAACATCGAAGTACCGACTGTCGTTCGAAGCCGGCCTGTGAATCGTCCGGATGCCGTGCTCGCCATCACTCGTTGCTGCATGGTGCGGAAAGAGTTTTCCCTGAGAGGAGTGGACACCACCGTTTTCCACCTCCGAACGAAGATTCGAGCGTCGTTCCAGGTCCGCAGACTTTTGCCATTGCCCCCCGTTCAGCTTCAAACGTCCGTTTGGCCGTTGTTCCAGTCCGTCTTCGTGCTGGTGATAGAACCCTCGACGTCTTCGCTCTACTGGACACCGGTAGCCAAGCTACTTTATTGCGTGAAGACGCGGCTCAGGCACTCGGTCTAACGGGCCGGCCGCGCAAAATTCGTTTTGGGACTTTCCACGGGAAAGATCCAATCGTCGACACTCGTTTAGTGGATTTTACAGTCTCATCGCTGGATGGAGAAGAAAGCTGTCCGGTTTCCGACGCCTTCGTGGTACCCCATCTTAACGTTGGGCATCGAAGAATGGAAAACGCGGCTGCTTCGTTCGAGTATCTCCAAGGCCTTGCTTTTCCCGCTCATGATGCCACAGAAGTTAAAGTCCTGATTGGCATGGACGTCCAGGACGCCCACCGGAATATCGAAGTCCGTCGCCCGCCAGCTGGAGTCCAAGGACCTAATGCAGTTCGCACCCCGTTCGGTTGGTGCATCGTAGGTAAAACCTTTTCGGCGCCCGCTGCTGAAGCAGCGAGCGTAAATTACGTCAAATTGGATTCGATCGAGCTGTTGGAGGAGTCCGTTGAGCGATTTAGAAGGACCCAATCGCTGCCCGTTCGTGAGGACCCCGAAACCTTTATGTCCGCGCTTGACCACTGCGCCATAGACCAACTGGAATCGACCACTCGCCATACTGGAGTTCGTTACGAAGTCGGTTTACCCGTTCGCCCCGACTGCCCTAAGCTGCCAGACAACAAGGAGTTTGCCCGACGGAAGTTTTTCGCTTCGGAGAGAAGACTGCGTTCGAACAGCGATCTGCGCCAGGCAGTCTTAGAACAAATACAGGAAGTCTTCCGCAACGGCCACGCTACAAAAGTTATCTCCACCGGTCCCGATTCCAAGATTTGGTACCTCCCGTTTCCCCCGGTTCAGCATCCCAGTAAGCCCAACAAGGTCCGACTTATCGACGACGCCGCTGCCCGCCTTAAAGGAATGATTATACTTCGCTGGATCCACGCCAATCATCGCCGCTACAACATTTTTGTCGCCTGGATTGGGAGATTTATCGCCAACAGGTGTATCCTCGTTAATCGAAGACAGGCCGAGCGAGAGATAAATCCAGACGGCAGCCGTGCAGACCCTCCATCCAAACCGATCGGGCAGCTGAAAACGGGCCGGCAGCAAAGTCCGGACGAATTTAAGTCCGATCGTCTCTTGTTGAGCCGCATCTCGCAACGCGTTCCCTTTTCCGAAGGCTTACATCGGCTGAAGAAGGGGAAAACGACCCATCTTGAATCCCGATTACCGAAGCTTGCCGTTTACCAGGACAGTGGCGGAATTATTCGTGTCAGTGGCCGCCTCAAACATGTCCCGATCAGCGCTGAAGTTATTCCTTATCATCTTATTACTTATTTTCTTATCATCTGAAGTTCGGCAAAACCTACATTCGCCCGGTCACGATGCTGTGCCGCGTCGAAGCCTTCAATGCTGCTTAAGATTTGCCGCAGCAGGGCCGGCTGTGTTACCGAGTTGCTATGGCAACCCGGATCGGGCTTCGCGCGTCCGCAATTTTCCCGTCCTGTTCTCGAGTTGCCATGGCAACCAAGATCGGGCTTCGCGCGCCAACCCTTTACCCTTCCCTTTCTTTAATTTAGCGGCCTATTGTGTCGCAATTCATAATTCATTTGTTTTTCGGATGCACGCTATAATTAATGACGTGTAAGGACGCTCAGTTCTTTTTCGACCGTGCTACTTGTCGGGTCGCCATTTTTCCCACGCTGTCTCATTTTTTGCTAAGTTTAATACAGTCATTTTTGTGACTAGTTCGCCATTCGTTTTCGTTTTCACTTTCGTCACTTCGTTTATACGATACAGACTTGTTTAGTTTGTAACATTCGTCATCAGTTCGCGAGACGGGTCGACGTCGTTCCAAGCAAGAAGGGCGTATGCAGTAGATAATCTACAAGTTGCTCAAAATCCAATCTTCTCGAGCGTACAAGCTAAGGCGTTCCCACACCTGCACGGCCTGAAGCTCCCGGAAGTTCAATCCGACCAAGTAACGGTTCTAATTGGTTTCGATGTAGCAGACGCTCAAGACCATAGTGAATCGCGTAAACCAATGGATGGGTCGACTGGACCGGTGGCTTTCAACACGCCGTTTGGATGGTGCCTGGGAGGCAAAGTGGGTCCGCAAAGCGAACATGAGCGAACAAGCCATTATGTAGCTCACATCGCATCGAGGGAAGAGGAAAGGAGCCTTTCCGAACTTGTCGAGCGTTTTTGGAGGCTGGAGGCGAAGGATGCTGTACAGCCTACCCCACTCATGTCAGCAGACGACCGCCGGGGAGAGGAGATTCTGAAGAGGACCACCAGATACATCAGGAATCATCATCAAGTCGGTCTGATGTGGAAGGTCGAAAATCCAGAGTTACCAGACAACCGCAGTATGGCGCTAAGCCGCCTGTTTCAAATCGAACGGTTTCAGGAGAGACCCCAGTTACGCCAAACAATACGACGGCGTCATTCAAGAATACATCAACCTTGGTCATGCTCGTCTCTTGTTCACTGAAGAAGCCAAAAGGAGAACATCAAAGACAAACTACATGCCTCATTATGGTGTTCGAAGTTCGACGAGTTCGACGACAAAGACAAGAGTGGTCTTCGACTGTTCAGCAGAATGTGAAGGTACTTCCCTGAACAAAAATCTTCGCGGTCCGAACTACCTCCTAAATCTACTTGGAATAATCTTGCGCTTCCGCAAGCACCAAAGTCCCATCAGTAGCGACATCGAGAAGATGTATCATCAGGTTTTGGTTCCAGAGGAGGATCAAGATGCCTTTCGTTTTTTTTACCGGTCGCCGAACAGCACGACATCCCCGCTCACCTACAGGATGACAGTCCATGTCTTTGGAGCCGTCTCGTCGCCATCAACTTGTTTGTTTGCCTTAAACAAAACAGCCGAAGACAACAGCACGAAATTTCCAGACGCAGCAGCCAGCGTAAGAACAAGCTTCTACGTCGACAACTATCTGGATTCGTTCAGGTCGGAAGAAGAGGCAATCAAACGGGCCCGCCAGCTAAAGGAACTGTTGCAGCTGGGGGGTTTTAACCTCACCAAGTGTTCGTCATCGTCAAGAAGGGTCCTAGCTGCGCTCAAACCACTAGGCTTGGCCAATCCAAAACTGGATCTTGACCTAGACAAATTGCCTATGGATCGCGCCCTAGGTATTCTTTGGGACAGTGAAATCGACGCGTTCACTTTCACGGTGGGAGAAAAAGTTCAGTCACACGCCACACCTACCAAAAGGAATCTCGTGAGTGTGGTGGCCACTGTATACGATCCGCTTGGATTTGTTGCTCCAGTTGTGTTCGCCATGAAGATGTTGACCCAAGAAGAATGGCGAGCCAAGGTGGATTGGGACGAAGAGCTACCCGAACCTTTGAACTGTCGATTCCAAAAGTGGTGTCAAAGTTTGTCAAACCTAGCACGCATCACAGTTCCGCGATGCTTAGTAAAAGAAGAACGCCCAACAACCGAGCAAGTGCACATCTTTGCTGACGCCAGTCAACTAGGGTTTGGAGCAGTCGCATACGTACGAACAACTTACGCTAGTGAAAGGGTCGACGTATCTTTCATCATGGCCAAAACGCACGTCGCGCCGTTAAAACAGTTTTCGATCCCTCGGCTCGAACTTCAAGGAGCTGTCGAAGCTTTACACCTGGCCATACTAATTTGTCGTGAGATGAACCTGGATCTGAGCCAAATCACGTTTCACGTCGATTCCCAGACAGTTCTTAGATTGATCCATTCCGCCAACGTCAAATACGAAGTGTTTGTGGGCAATAGAATTGGAAAGATTCTAATGAACACCAACTGTCGACAATGGCGTCACGTTCCAGGAGTCATGAATCCAGCAGACGTCTGCAGTAGAGGATGGGATCCCGACAACCTCAAGGAATTGCAGCAGTTCCATCAAACACCAGTCTTTCTGTTGTTGGAACCTCCATTATGGCCAAAGTGGGATCAGATTGAACAAAACGACCATCAGGATCCCGAAGCCATTCATGACTACGCAACGAAAACGGAGCCCAATGATAACGTGATTGACCAGTGCGTAGAATATTATTCAAACAAAGTGCGCCTGGAGCGAGTGCTTGCGTGGTGTTTGCGTTTCGTTGCAAACTGTTGTGCCAAAGTGAAGAACGTGAAGGTAACTCCAGGAGAACTGATGCCAGTCGAAACTGAAGCAGCTCTGGCAATGTGCATTCAACGTGCACAAGAAGTGGCATACCCCGAAGATGCGTTATTCTTAAAAAGGGGAAAGGAACTGCCAAACCGGTTGAAACTCAAGCAGTTTCGACCATTCATCGGTGAACAACATTTAATTCGAGTGGGCGGTCGAATTGGTCAAGCACCTGTCGACTATGTGACAAGACATCCAGTGATTTTACCTCCAGAGGAACGTATCACAAATCTAATAGTCTGGGATGCTCACATTCGAAATTACCACAATAAAGCCGACCGCTTATTGTGCGAACTTCGAACAATGTACTGGATAACCTCTGGACGAAGGATAATCAAATCTATACTCAACAAGTGCATTCCCTGCTAGCGAAGAAACGTACAACAAGTCGCGCCGCTTATGGCACAGCTCCCAGTTCATCGTATAACGCCTTTCTTGCCTCCATTCGCCCATACAGGAGTCGACTACTTTGGACCTCTAACTGTCAAAGTAGGAGGAAGAGGGCGAAGGCACGAGAAAAGATGGATTTGTCTTTTTACGTGTCTCACAACTCGAGCAGTCCATCTAGAAGTGACTGCCAGCCACATTGCCGAGGCATTTTTATTGGCCTTTTCTCGATTCTCCAGCATAAGGGGAAAGCCAGTCGTTGTGTATAGTGACAACGGCACAAATTTTGTAGCTGGAGAAAAGGAGCTGAACGAGGCAGTCGAAGAATTACACAATAGCAAAGACTACCTGGAAGCACAATTCACTTGCCGACACATCGAGTGGCGTTTTTCTCCGCCAAGTGGACCTCACTTCGGGGGAGTTTGGGAGAGGCTCGTGCAATCGTGCAAAAGAGCCATGAAAGTGACCCTCGGAAACAGTGTCGTAAGTGACCAAGTCTTAAATACTGTTGTGGCTGAGATCGGGGCATTACTTAATGCTCGACCGGTAACTTATCTCAGCGTAAACTCTGAAGATCCCGACCTTCTCACTCCAAACCATTTTTTACACGCAAGACCAATGCCGTACATCCCGCTGGCATTCGTCGATCTTGGTAACATGAGCATCTCAAAAAACCAGTTCATGCAAAGTCAGCTCATTGTCAATCACTATTGGAAAAGATGGATCACCGAATGTCTGCCGTACCTCATCGAAAGGAAAAAATGGGCCAAGAGCCACAAAAACATCGAAGTGAACGACATTGTACTCGTTGTCGTGTCCATTAACTCCTCGGGGGCAGTGGCCATTGGGAAAGGTAGTCGAAATTTTACCTAGCATGTCTGATAATGTCGTACGCGTAGCTAAAGTGAAAATTTCAGTCAGCAGTGCTAGTCGCCCTCTCAAGTGTCTCAACTCTTCTTAGTGTTTCAAACTGTGTCAACTTGTGTCGAACTAAGTGCCAGTGACCATCATCCATCAAAAACAACAATGAAAATAGTGGGCATTACAGAGATCGACGATCGCCAAAGGAAGCTATTGTCCCAGCTTAAAGACGTGATTCAAAGCTTCGAATGCGAAGAAAAAAGGGCCATAACATTGTTGACTTATAATCCCTTAGACGCCAGTGCTGTGCAGCAAACTATATGTACAATAATTTCCAGTCGAAATTCCAGGATCAAGCTGCTCTGCGAAGAACTTATGACGATCGTCCCACCACGCTATTCCCCGAGGCAAGATTGTCCACACTCCACTCCCACGCTTCCACTACCCGCTGTAGCCGCTCCACGTTTTACCCCGTCGGTACCGTGCTTCGTGGACCACGTAGAATTGGTGCCTCCACACAACGTCGACCAGTGCGAGGTCTTCATCGGGAAAATGACGGCCACTGAACGGACACAATTGATCGCCCGGCGCTCTTTATGTTTCCGCTGCTGGGAGAGGGGAGATTTCATCGGGGAAAAGAAGCATGTCGGAGCCAGCTGCAATCACGTCCGACATTGCTTCTGCTGCAACAGCTTCCCTCATCATCAATTGCCTTGTCGAGCAAACTTTGTCACTCGTCAGAGCGAGCAATAACGCGATTTGTGGTCGACCCCCCGCATTTAGAATCTAGAAGTTCTTCTTTGTTCTCCATGCTATGTTTTGTTTCCGCAACTAAATGTTGTTTGTCGAAGTGACAAACAAGGGCCCGCTGTCACCGATTTGATTGGAAAAGGGAAAACCCCCTAGAGGGCTCCTGTACTTGTTCGACTTTCTTTTGTTTCCCCTTTTGTGTCTTCTTGGAGGCACATGTGGTTCGATCTCGTCAGTGTCTTTTGCAGTCTATTCAGTCTGTTTTGAGGCTTCTTTTAGTCCCTTTTGATCGACACAGAGCTGTCGGAAAACCCCCTCTTGTCCAACGAAGTGTCCCTTATTTCTGTTTAATGAAGCATTTAAACCTTCGTCAGTTTTTTCATTTGACAAGACAGGGAACTAGGGGCTTTAAGACTGCCAGTCTTTAAGCTATTGCCATTCTCTCTCGAGATACGCAACACATACAAAGGGGCACAGGATAAACTTAAAAACGTACTTGCTGGTGAGACAGTTGTCAGCACCGACTTAGAGAGAAAAAGGAAAAGAGGAAAGGGTGGCAGAAGCGAAGCCAAAAAACGCAAATCGGCTGCTGCAACATCCAGCTGAATTTCTGTTGGTGCTAATGCATCATCGACCCCTGTTCCCGGTCCTTCCACCGGTGCTATTGTATCTGTGACCGGTGATGGTACTGCTGCTACTGTTACCGCATTTACCACTGAACGTATTTTACCGCCGTCCCCGAGCCCTGCCGCAGAAGAAGCTATGAATGACGACTGGCTCAATGGCGCATCGTCAGATGCCAGTTTTACGGGGCTCCCAGAATTACTTTCGTCTGAAGACGATCATGGTGGAACCAAAGAAAATGAGAATTCTGCGGACGCTCTCCCAAGTATTCCGCCAGCTCCTCCATTCCCACCTCTTCAGAGGGCCATTACTCATGACTTGCCGTACGCAAGAAATACTGCGCCACCAGGTAATAATTTAATACATTGCCATTTCTATAGTTAATTTAGTAGTTTCATTAAAATTCCAGCTGTGCCTGCGAACCCGATGGAGCTGTCTCAAACGGTTCCTTATCATTCAACAAAAATCGACGAGTTACTGCAAACCAATTTCCGAATACTCCGCAGCCAGGAGCAAATTAAGGCTGCTCAAGCGGACATGCAAAATACGCTTTCCGTTATTATGAATAATATAGTACCCCCTGATTCTGAACAACTAGGAATAAAAAATGACCTTAATTTGCCAGTGAAGTCCTTGATCGTCTGAATCTCACCATTCGAGAGAATAAAACTAAAAGATTGAAATTGGTAAGTAGTAAATAATTTATATTGATTTATTTAAATGTGTAGCATTGTAGCATTAAATGATTCATTGGAATTCATTTGTAGAAGTCGTACGTAATTGGGGTGGGAGGCACGGAGCACCGCATTGTTGGAAAAGTGCTCCACAAGCTTATGAATTATAGCGTGGCATCGCAGTTTTGTTTTAAAGGACAAAATGGAGAGAAAAGGGGTTTTTCCGCCACAGCCGTTGCAGCATTAGCTATTGGTATTAGCTCTAATATACATATGTTTTCATTTGAGTTACATAATACATTTATATTCTATTGTCATTTTTAGAAAGTATACGCGCAACTCGTAATATACGACTGACTGAACAACAAATTGCAGTTAAAATTGGGAGATGGCTCAAGACAGCTCCTCAAAAAATCGGCACCGACGACGACACTGATGGCGAAGATGATAATTCGTCTTTGGAAAACTAGATCCATCCCATATGTGATCATGTTGCTACATCGCGTTTATAGTTATTTATCGTAAATTCCACTGTCACTCTATCTATGCATGTTCTGTTATTGCCGTATTGTTATGTTGGTAACGTAAGCAACAATCCAGTAATTGTATCCAAATAAACAAGAATTTCGTTTTGTATTTCGATTGCTCATCTATTTTTTTATTGTGAAATCCGTCAAAAAATCAATCAAATAAGAAAAGGCCTATTTTTGTTCCATAAATAAACCCTGTTTGGGACCAGAAATACCGAAAAAAGACGTTTATTGCCCCAACCAAAAGACGTCTTTAGGACTACGTCACCGTATAAGAACACTACAAAAGCCCGTTTATAACCCAGGTTTGGCGGTCATAAATACCAGAATTGGTCGACTTTCGGCTCATTCTGGGACGTTTTCAATACGGTAGGCACCGTCCCGTTCACTAGGAAAAAAGACGTCTTAAAGACGGAACGGTGCTGTCTGGGATATTTTTATGATGTCTGGCCTTTTCAAGTTTCATGAAAACATAAACAATTAACAGCGCCACCTTTCGGGGTAACAACTTCGTTTTTTAGTTATTTAACACCATTTTCTGGTGCGTCAACCCCGTTATCTGGTGTGCAAAACCCACAATGTATTTTTCGGGTGAAAATTCACCATATTTTTTACGTTTTTAAATAAAATTACCGATTTTAGAGGAGGTAAATTTCCGAAAAAAGTACGTATTTTTAACAGTGTTCAGATGGAGAAAGTAAGTTTGACGAGATTGTCCACTGCAGTACTATAAGAGGGCGTTCCGTTTTCATAAATCTCTAACATCTTGGTTACTTTTTTAACCGTAAGATATGTCATCGCTGTTATCTAAAACCAATTCGCACAAATTTTCCTATTGTCATGTGAGGGTATTTGGTAGGACCGGAATTATTTCATTTAACATAATGGCCCACATCATGTTTAGCTTATACCTCACTGATGCGAGTTTCTGTCCGCCTTCTTTCCACGATCCTTTTCAATTTATAAATCGAGTTTCTCTACATAAAAAAAAAGATGCTTAATGAGACAATACAATTATACACTGGAATACTTACGTGTTTTGCTTCAACAGTTGAAAGTGTAGATGAATGTAGACAGTTCACCAAGCTTTGTGCCACGATGTTATTCATTTCAAACCCTGACGGCTTGGGACTGTAAAGTTGAATAGAATTGGCCGCTTCACGAAGTAAAGCTAATGTTCTTTGGCCATTAACACTGCTTTTAGATCACCCAACTTCTGTTGGATGTCTAGACTAAAGCGCTCTAGTAATGTTTAGGGAGGCAGGCAGGCAGTGGCACGGAAGATGGTATTCCTTTTTTTTTTAACACAGGTTTTACACATTTTTTCTTTGCTGGTGGCTGATATGATTGCGAAAACCGCTTTATCTTAAGGTTGTTCGCACACATGAGTTTTCCTTCAGACAGGTTGAACATTCGTCTGCTAAATTCACTGAAACTAAACTAGCTATTGGTTGACGCGATACAAGTAAAGTCAGTAACTAAACGAAACAAAAAGTCAAGGGTTCAAAAGTAAAGTGCAGTTTTCTATTGAGAATATTACTTGAAAATTATCTAGCTTGAAATTCGATTTCTACTTTCACTGGCTTGACTAAGGTCGATTTAAGTCAAGTTTTGTACTTGACTTATGGTTTTTCGTACTTTTCTTTAAAAGTACAATTCTGAAAATACAATTTGGAAGTCAAGTTCATTCTACAGCTGACTTTTGAGTTTTTTGTACTTGAATTTTGCCATTTGTCAAGCCAACAAATTGTTGGATTTAAGACCCAAAGTCGTATTTAAATAATGCTAATTTTGCGTGATTGCACCGTTAAGCAAAAAAATTGCAGACGAATTTACAATAAACATGCAAAGTAGTACATATAGTGAATCACCATTAGGCTATGATCCGGACTGGTTGGATGAATTGATGATTGATTTGAGAAATATTGACAATAGTGAAACAACAAGTGAGGATAGTGATTACCGATGACAAATTAATAATAATAAATAAATAAACAAATAAATAATAAGCTTATTCTATTTTAGGCGAAAAACTGCGTTAAATTTTCCGATTTCACCGTGATTCAATTAACTTCATAACAAGTGTATATATTTTTTGCATAGTATACCTTGTTGCAAATGTTTAATGGTTTGACCTAAGGTAAGTAATACCTTTTGAAGAAAAAAAACAAAAAAAGGCGTATTTGACATTAATCGATCAAGTTTTAATAGCTCCTACCAATTATAATTAATTTATTATTTATTAATTTAATTATATCCGATCAGTTGTAATCTCCGACCAAAGTTCCCTTGGGCTTTTGATCTCATTTTGTCGCGCCATATTACCAAATTAAAGGGAATTTCACAAATACGAAGAAAAGGAAACCAATGATTTGATTTTTTTATAATGGAACACATGAGTTTCCTTCAGACAGCCAGAACATTCATCTGCTAAATTCACAGAAACGAAATTAGTTATTGGTTGACGCGAGGCACGCCCATGGTATGAGTAAAAACAATATCTAAACAAAACACAAAATCAAGCGTTCAAAAGCCAAATGCAGTTTTCTATTTAGAAAATAACTTGAAAATTATCTAACTAGAAATCTGATTTCTACTTTTACTGGCTTTCTTGAAAATGTTTTCATGAAACTTGAAACGGTCAGACATCATAAAAATAGTTCGTCTATTGTGCTCTGACTTTTAACTCTTGTGAGTTCCAGATTTGCTACATCATAGAAATTCAAGTAGAAAATACAGGTATGCCATATTAATACGTGAATTTAAATGTGTAGCACTGTTTGCCTCCGATTAGTACAGTAGGGGAGGGTGGGCGTGGTTGGAACACAAAACTTATTTTTGTTCCGTACGATTACAAAAATCGTCCAAGTAAAGTAAAAAATATATAAATTTGTAGCCAGTTATCTCAGCTACATAACAGTATTTTTTTTGGGTGGGTTCGGCAAAGTTTAATATGTGCTATGAGTAAAAAACCGGAGGTACCCCAAGTTGTTTCAATTGCCAATTCTACTCGGCAATTGAAACAGGGCGTCTGGGCAATTGAAACGTGGGTTTTCCATAAGAGAGCTCCCGCGTTTTACGAAAAAACTAAAATGACGATATCTCAGAATCAGGGATACTCATTCATTGGAACAAGGTGTTCCAATTGCTCCGACCATGGGTCTTCTCGGAGTTTTAATTTTTATAGGTGATAAAGTTAAGCTAGAAAAAAATTAATGTGATCAACTTATAGCTTAATGAATGACGAATGATTGGAGACCTTTTTTAATGATTTTTTCCATCGTTTTCAGTGTGAAAACGAAAAAATTGTCTGCAAAAAAACAACAAATGGACAGTCAAAAAACAATTTTCTGGGATAATTCGAAAACTTTTAAATTCTAAAGCCTCAAATTTTTTCTAAAAATGTAGAACCCTAATTCCCGTTAGTTCAAATTTTTTAAACAAAATCTCTTACATACTTTAAGTGGTAGAATTTTTGTTTCAATTGCCGCGTGTTCCAATTGCGCCCACCCTCCCCTATGTATATTCGCTGCCCTTCGCCGTTAGTAATCCAATGTGTAGTCGTGAATTGCACTGTTCGTACACGGACACAAATAGAAATGCTATCACATTATAGGACAGTTCATTGAGGTGATCGTACATTTGATGCACATTGATTGACTCGTTGTGAAAGAAGATATCCAACCAGAGATGGGCTAAGAAAACATTTGTAGTCACACAAGCCCACATTCTTTGAGCGAAATATTGAAACTGCAGCATCTGTCTTTTCAACAGAAGAACAAGTGCTTCAGAAGCCACAAAACTAGTAAGTAGAATTTATTTTGTTTGCCATTTCCATGGACTTAAAAAATATAAATATTGTATATAGGGACTTTACGTTGTATCTCCTCTGTCTGTCTGATGAAAGATAATTTAATCAAATAGATTTACAGACTGGTAAAGAGACCAATAAAATTTTATCTGACTATTGTTTTAATTGTTAGGAATCAGCTAACCTAGCAAGTTGCATCGAGCAAGAAACAAAAGGACCACGATTCATCCTATACATTGGATCGACAATCCACGTCATTTTGGAGAGTAATTCATTTGTGAGATTCCACACAACTGCAAAGGCTGTTAATAGATAAATGGCGACCTATCACGTCTTCCACTTTAAATACAACGGTAAGGTTCAAAGCGCATTGTTGTATCTTCAGTCCTATGTTTTAGGCGTAAAGGACAAAGCAACTGATACTTGTGCATCTGTTCATTCTCTTTCCGCATTGGTGGATAAAATGAAGACTTCTTCATTGTGTTTGTAATTGCATAGAGTTCGAAATCTATACTTTTCTGTCATCTTAATATGTTAACTAAGATACATTAACAATAAATAACATTTTCAGTTGGATTTACAGCTATGATTTCAAATATTCATATAAATAACGAGTACACGAACGGGTCATTTGATTTCATTTCCCGGTAAATATGTGGTTTAACCTAGGTGTCATTTTAACCACTTTTTGGAGGACTTTTACCAATTTTAGGGAGCCTCCCCCAAATTTTTTTTTATGTGATATTTTCACCTAACTGGCAGAGTCTGACTTAGGTGCAAATTTAACCGAAAATCGAGGCTTTTTTTTACAGTGTAATGTAGGGCCGGAAAAAGACAGCTTTTATCAGGCCCAGACTGGTTCTTCTTTGCCAAATCCTGCGGTCCGAAGCGCAATAAAAGAAACGGTTTTTATCGTGCCCAAACTAGGAATATTCCACGCCCTTACGCGGTTCGAAACGCTATGAAAAAGACGTCTTTTATTGGGCAGAAATCAGGCTTTTTAACCAAAATACACATAGTCTAAAACCCAGACAAAACGCCTGGTTTTTACCGGGATAAGAAACGTCCTAAAAACATTATATAGGACCGAAAAAAGACAGGTTTTGTCAGGCCCAAACTAGGTCTTCTTCACCAAAACGTGCAACCCAACGCGCACAAAAAGAAACCGTTTTTATCGGTCCCAAACTAGGCATATTTCACGACTTTGCGCGGTTCGAAACCCTGTGAAAAAGACGGATTTATGCCTTATCAAATAGCTTACGAGAATCAATCTATTGAAATAAGTGTAAGCTAGAAAAAAGGGAGTCAGGAAAATATTTACATTAATTTAGCATAAGAAATGCTCAAAACAAGCATTAGTTATGATAGGACTTAAATATAAAATAATTCATTTCCTTAAAAAATTAACAAATCATACACATCATACACAAGATATTTTATATTATTATATCATAATAAGTATTTTCCTATGTTTTTACTCGTACTGCTTGGAATACTACGTTTACCTTTTGTAGAATGGGCCAGTGGAAAGGGCATCTAACTGTAGTGTGGAAGACCCGAGTTCGATTCCAACCACAAAATTCTTTTTTTCACTGTGCCTCTAACGTTATTTACGAGCGGCCAAAAAACTTTTATTGACCCAATAAAACACGTCCTTAGGCCCGACCAAAAGACGTCTTTAGGCCCACGTCACCGTACAAAAAACCTACAAAAGCCCTTTTTATCCCTGGTTTGGCGGTCATAAATACCAGAATTGGTCGCCTTTCGGACCATTCTGGGGCGATTTTAATATGGTAGGCACAGTCCCGTTGACTAGGACAAACGTCGTC
This sequence comes from Daphnia carinata, assembly GCF_022539665.2. Taxonomy (NCBI): domain Eukaryota; kingdom Metazoa; phylum Arthropoda; class Branchiopoda; order Diplostraca; family Daphniidae; genus Daphnia; species Daphnia carinata. The sequence continues at coordinate 6,967,276 of NC_081335.1, read as the reverse complement.
TTAAAGACGGAAGTGTGCTGTCTGGGTACAGTATCTATATTTGTTTTCAAATTTTATAAAAACCCTTTATTATACCTTAACGTTAAAGTGGCAGCCCCCCCCAAAAAAAAATTTTCTGGTTTCTAGAAAGTATTGTAGGCTAATTGCCGAAAAATTTTCCATTCCATGTAATACCATTGGCGAAATTTCTATGCGTAGTTTACCACGGATTACTCTTAGTTCCATCAAAGTGTAATTCCACCAAAAAAAGAAACACTTTTTGCTGTGCAAAATAGTTTCTCGACCAAGTGGTGAATTTGGCATTATTAAAGCTATTTACGGGCACTTGGAAGTTGGAACAATATGTATTGCTGGTAGAAATGTATCACACTGTAAATTTTAATAATAATTTGCAATCTTTCAAGGTTTTCCAACGACGGGGCAACTATCACCAACTTTTAGATTTCAGTGAGCTTCTAGATTAAACTAAAGGAAACGAGGATTTAGATGATAATTTTGAAATTGGGTTTTTTTATGAGAATGAAACATTTTTTTACCTTGGTTTGATAACAACAAAATTGATGACCAAGAGCAGAGATAAGGAGATGGGACACGGAATAGGAAAAGCCGCCATGGCAAATTTCGGCGCACCATCTAACGGCTTATTTCCTCCTTTCATCGTTAGCAGACGAATTCCCTCTCTACTTCAATACCAGACAACTTTGTTTTTTTTATGCCACTTTGGTTACTGCAGGCTTCTGTGTGTTTTGTGGTTTGGGTTAAAAGTTAAAATAACATCTTCTAAAATAAACTGAGCCTCCAATTAAATTTTTTACAGATTTTTGTATAATATGAACTTAGTTAAGTGATTATATTTCGAAGTTTCTTCAGACATTTTGATTGAACTATTTAACAAATCTGTTTTTTAAGAATCTGTAAGCAACAGCTTCTATGTTTTAAAAACATCACAATTTTGAGGTCAAAGAGTAGGAAACCTTTGGTTAATATTAATTTTCTTAAGGACTTTCTGGATTAACATGGTAGTTTAACATCTTTTTAATAGTGACAACTGATAACTTAATTTAAACTTTTTGCTAGTATCGTTCCGGACTAAACATCCTTCATGTCTACCTGATGTCACGAGCTTATGGAAAGACAAAAATTGTGGATCCCAGGCTTCCGTTAGAAATGAAAAAGGGAAAAAAGTTATACGAAGGAAACTCGAAGAACACAAAATGAATTCTAGTTCTTATAAATTTAAACAAATACGAACACAATGACAATTTGATGAGACAATTTTGGTAAGTTTTGCCTGTTCAACTTACTTGTGATTGTGAACTTGTCATGTTGTTAACTGAATTAGCCATTGTACTCATTGAGCAGACAAATTTTTGGCAGGAGAATTCCACAGTTAACGTGATTTCTTTATTGTTATTCAGAATCATGTAATAGTGGATCTGATATTGATATAGTTGAGAGCATTAGTAAGCACAGTAAACACAATGCAGGTTACTTGTTTCTTTTTCCTAGACAGCCCAGTTGTGGTTCCCACAACCATGTCAGTTGTTTCTACGTCTGTTATTTCACATGGTGTAGATGGCTTTTTGGAAATTAGTTTACGTTTGTAATGAAACGAAAACCGCTTTTGTTACACTTGGCGGCAGCTTACGCTAGCCTAGAAGTGGGTGTGACGTGTAGTGCATGTACCACGCCAGACACACTAAACGGGAGCCGCTCTAAGTGCGCTAGCGCTACGCCTCCAACAGGCGGAACTAAGAAAGGTGCGTCATGTACGACCACGGCTCGAGGCCCCTATCACACTTCCGCCGGCTGAGCATGTTTCCTGTTATTGCCATGGCGTGCGCCGCTGTAGCTTTGGATATTTCAAACGGCATTTAACTTTTGAAAATGAGTTAATGGTACCAAGTTTTCTGAAAATTAGTTTAGAAAATCAATGTAATTTCACTAATAATATTTTGGTAGCTTCCTTAGACGAAAACTTAATTTTTTACAATTCTGATGAAACCAGTACTGACATACTTGGCAGTAGCTGTGATGACAATGCTCAAAATATTAAAAGTGTGGCGAAAGACATGAAGAAGAAAAAGCTGCTTCGCAATTACAGCCGATCCCCCAGCAAAGGAAAAATGTGTAAAACCTGTGTTTAAAAAAAGGAATACTATCTTGATGCCACTGCCAGCCACCTATAAATTAGCAAATCGCTTTAGGTCAGACATCCAAAGGAAGTTGGTTGATCCATGATCCCAATCTCGTCAAACTTTCTGTCTCTTTCAGAAGAGGTCGTGTTATGAAATGGATTCCTGAATTAAGCAGAATTGACAAAGTCATAGGCAGCCACTGCCCCTTTCTTTAACATCAAACTTTTGTAAGTATCAAAATAAATTCAATGCATTTGTTAAAATGCAAAATATTTAGTGATTGACAACAGAAATTCTTTGATTATAGCTGTTCTTCGAGTTTGAATTAAACATGAAGAAATAACGTGAGGTTTTTCGAGAAATATGGATTCACTCGAACCAAATTCATCGGTAAGGCAGCAAAAACTGCAAACAAAAAAAAATGACGTCTCATTTATCGCCAAAACTTTTTCAGAAAACTGAACCTGGTAATATAATACACTAAACAATCGCAAACGTGCTAATAACTTACTGTTTATTTTTTATTTTGCCCAAGAAATGTTTTCCATAGCTACCGTTGAATTATAATTCTATATTCTTGAATCATAATTATGAATCTTGGTTCCTGGAAAAGGAAAAGGAGATAAAGCAGCTCGACGTTTGGTCGATTCTAGAATGGTAAGATGAATTACCTCTTACCAATAAAATGTTATCTAACTATTTTTTAAGTTAATAGGAATCAGCTAACCTTGCAAGTTGCATCGCGCAGGAAACAAGAGAATCGCCGTTCACCCTATTGCAAGAAACGACCAGCCGCAGGCTTTTCCCAATGTCGACCTTGGTTCCCACGGAGAGCCTACGTGTTACATTTGCACAGCAAAATCCCTTCTTCCCCTAAAGTGCTAACCAACTTGACCTTCCGTTTTTTTATAAAATGATCCCCAAGGAATCTTTAGTAGTTAGTTAGTTTTCTGAATTGAAGTAGACTGAACTGAAGAATTATTGAAAAGGGACTGACTGAGATGACACCTGAAACTGGGCTGACTGACTGACTGGGAAAAGGTAACATTTATACGAAGAAGCAATGTCATTAAGGGTTAGGTGTCCCAAAGGAAATTGATATTCTGCGTGTAAATGTAACACCTATGTAAAGAATTGACAGGTGTGAAGGCCAAGTAGAAGGAAGGTTGAAGGCCAGAGCCAACGGTATATGACCTGATGTCGGAAGAAGAGAAAAGGGTTGCAAACGTGGGAAACGAGGGGAGAATGTCAAGAGTTTGGCTAGCCGTTCCTTACACTTAAGATTAGATCGACAATCCACCTCATTTTGGAAAGTAGGGCAGGTAGGCCGTAATTGGAGCGCTAGGCAATTGAAACAAAAATTATACCACTCGAAGTATGATAGGGATTTTGTTAAAAAATTTGAGGTAATAGGAATTAGGATTGTTATTTTCAGAAAAAATTAGAAGCTTTAGACTATAAAAGTTTTCGAGTTATCCCAAACAAATTTTTTTTACGGCCCATTTTTAGTTTTTTGCCTAGACAACTTTTTTATTTTAACCCCTTAAACGATAGAAGAAATTATAAAAAAAGGTCTTAAATCATTCCTAATTCATTTTCTATAAACTAATTACACTTTTTTTTTCCTAGCTCGTTTCTATATCCTCTAACATTAAAACTCCGTGAAGACCCATGCAATTGGAACACCTTTTTCCAATTGCGACCTTTCCGTATGCACGGCCCCCTTACTGTAGTCTGGCAACGGTGTTATAGCCCTAGTAAGCGGATTAACAGAACTCTTTTAGAATCTTGTTTTTGAATTCTGTTGTGTATTTCATGTGGTGAGGAAAAGCGATGTCCAAAAATAGAGTGTCAGATAGGGGACGAACACCTATCTCTGTCATGGAAGAAGCCGCAGATCCGAAAATGGATGATACTTTGACATACAGGGAAGCTGCAAGAACTTTTGGTGAATCAGTGCGGACGTTATATAGGTTCCTTGTGAGAAAAAGAAACGGTGAACCACCTAGAATAGGTTATCATCCAGCTAATAAAATTTTCAGTGCTCAACAAGAAAAATCACTTGAAAAGTATGTAGTAGACGCTCAAAAAAGGTACTATGGGTTAAGTACCATTGATCTTCGGAAAATAGCATACCATTTTGCTACAAAATTAAAACTGAAATGCCCTGAATATTGGGAGCGAGGTAGTTTATATTCATTTGTTAATGCTAGTTTTTAAAACATCACCAAACATTGCATAGATGGGTTTCTTCGTCTTTCAGTAAGACCTGTCCAGGCCACCAGTTATGCACGAGTAACTGCCTTTGACAAATACACGGTTTCAATGTTTTTCGACAACCTTTACGGTGTTCTACAGAAGTACAAGTTTATCCCAAGAGAAATATATAACTTCGACGAAACAGGTATATTTTAGGAAAATAAAACTACCATTATTTAAACTATCATATGAACATATCATATGATATGAGAATAGGACTGACGGCTTGCCACAAACCTGGTAAAGTGATTAAAAGGTAAAAGTAGTAAAAGGTAAAGTGTGTAAAGACAGTTGGATCAATGACGTCAGGTGAACGGGGCACACTTGTCACGCTAGGGCTATCAGTTAGTGCAACGGGAAATGTCATCCAGCCCGCATTTCTGTATCCACGAAAAAGGGGCAATCCCGTTAACCTTCATAGAGGACCTACCGGATGCATTGGCAGATGTAATGGAAGTGGTTGGATGTCCCAACCAGAATTTTTATTTTATATGCAACATTTTGTGGCGTGTTGCAGACCTACCCCGCAACGCAAGGTTTTATTCATACTGGATAACCACCACTCACACTTGAGCGCGGAGGTTATTGATTTTTGTAGGGAAAATGGAGTAGTATTAAAACACTGCCTCCTCACTGCACCCACAAACTCCAGCCCTTAGACCGTTCTGTGTTTGAACTCTTGAAGAAATACTTTAGCTCTGCTTGTTCCGCATGGATGGTGAATAATCCAGACCGGACAATGAAAATAGAGCATATTGCCAGTATAGTTGGTATTGCATTACCAAAAGCAACTAGACAAGAAAATGTAGTTAACGGATTCAAGGTTTGCGGAATTTGTCCGTTTGATCGTGACATTTTCACTGAGGATGATTTCTCACCTTATAATGTCAGCGACCGATGTTTAGAATGAACACAACCTACCGTATCCACAGAAGGTAATCCTTAAAACGTGAGTCAGACAAACGTTTGGCCGAATAATACTCTATATATTTTTTTAGTTAATGAGGTTGCCTCCGACGAAGCGCATGTCTTAGAGCCTAACGCCCGTAGCGCCGTCCCATTCGAAAGTCAACAGATAACTAGTTTCCCAATAGAAGATATGGAGGCCACCGTCAGATTTAATCCAGCTATGATTTTGCCACTGCCAGTAACTCTACCAAGAAAAACGATACACCGAGGTCAGAAGCGTGGAACATCCATTCTGACAGATACACCAGAAAGGAATGCGTTAAACGCAGCTGAAATGAAAAGGAAGAAACAAATGACTCGAAAAAAGCTTGCGTTTACTGATAGCATCTCAGTTGATCAGAGACGGTTGAGATCAGTGACGTTGTCCTGAAGGTAATTCAGGAAACTACCGATATTCATTAAATAATATTTAGTTACTACAAAAAGTTATAAAATATCTCAAAAAATAAAGATTAAAATTGTTTGTATTACTGTAAAAGTTTCATCAAAATACGTATCCCAGATGCTGAGATATTGTCATTTTGGTTTCTTCATAAAAATGGGAGCTTCCGTATGGGAAAACCCACGTTTAAATTGTCCAGACGCCCTGTTTCAATTGCCCAGAAGGATTGGCAATTGAAACATCTTGGGGTACCTCCAGTTTTTCACCCATAACAGATGTTCACCTGTACCGAACCCCCCCCAAAAAAATTATTTTAGGTAGCTAAAATAATTGGCTACAAATCTAAATATTTTTTTAGCTTAGTTTGACGATTTTTGTAATCGTGAGGAACAAAAAATGAGTTTTCTGTTCCAACCACGCGCTACCATCCCTGATCCTTTTATGAGATCTCACACAACTGCGGATGCTGTTATTGGATTACGTCTTTGACTTTAAATACGCCGACAAGGTTCAAAACGCATTGTTGTTTCTTCAGTCCTACGTTTTAGGCGTAAAGTACGGAGCAACTGATACTTGTGCACCTGTTCATTCCTTTTCCGCACTGGTAGGCAAAATGAAGACTTCTTCATTGTGTTTGTAATTGCACAGTTTGAAATCTATACTTTTGTGCTTATCCTAATCTGTTAACTAAGATACATTAACAAAAGGGATCATTTTAAGCTGGATTTACTGCTATTATTTCAATTATTCATGTAAATAACTTTTACACGAACGGGCCATTTGGTTTCATTTTTCGCTAAATATGTGTCTTAACTTAGGTGTCACTTTAACCACTTCGGGGGAACCTCCCCTAAATTTTTTTATGTAATATTTTCCCCTAGCTGGCAGAGTCCGATTTAAGTACAAATTTCGCCAAAATTCAAGACTTTTTAAAAAACAGTGCTTATGATTGAAAACCATGCAAATGAGTTCCACTCTAAAAAATATCCTATTGAGTTCAGTACCTGAAGTGGGAGAAAGATAAGCTATTTTTAACGGACAAAAGCACCGTCTTCACTTCAAAAATTTCCTTTCCTAACATAGTTTATTTTAAGTGATATAACACTATAAGGACATACGGGCTAATGAATATCCTATTGAATAATGTTATTACGTGGTCTAGAAAACATTTCCTTGTATGTTAAGAAAATTTCTAAAAAATGAGGTAGTGCCATCAGTTATCCCATAAGCTAAACGCGGTGTTCGGATATTTTATGACTAGCATGCTAGTCAACAAATTTTATAGTTAGAAAATAAATTAACAGAAGAAAACTCTTTTGTCGTCATTTTTACTGTCCCTTTTTTTTATGTACGCTAAGCACCTACCGCCACAAGACGCCATGTAAAATAGCCCCAAAACCCCTAAGTGTTCGGTCACTAAGGGCTGGTACTGTATAAGATACGTGCGAAGATTGTTCAAGGGAGAATAACGCTTTTTAATTTTTTCCTAAATGTTTTAACTATTACTGGGATAATTTCATAACATCTGCCTTTGAATGTAAAGTTTGTCAAAGTCTTGTTGAAACAGCATTCTGCTTCGCTGATTTTGTTCTGTTAAACCTCTTACGACTTCCAAGTACGACACCATGTTAACTAAGAAAAGGAAAATTTCAAATCAGACTATGAATGTATTTTTACCAAGTTTCAGTGTCAGGCGCAATAGGATGTTCCGCAATTGCAAGATCGAGAACTCTTGTCACAGACAGTTGTAAAGCATTATCTTCGTAGTGTAAATGACTTTATGGAATTTCGACAATAAAATAATAATAATAACGAACTCGAGAGGCGTTTTACCTACAATGATGAATGTATTTTCTTAGGCTAATGAATAGGCAGAAAGTAATTTTGGTAAACTAACATAATATATATTGGTAAAGAACGACCATGTTTCTTTATCCACCACTGCATTCTTGGTGATTAGATTTACCAACTCTTTTCCATTTTGGGCTTTATCCTCACCAGGCCAGTAACACGTACTTCTATTGCTTGATTTCCTTATCCAGTCTAGAGGGGCAATATCAAATTGATACGCATTGCCAGGTAGATGAAACTTCATAATGGCGAATAACCAAAAAGTAATAAACGAAAAAACTGAAAACCTGCACATTCAACGAAAAAAATCAGACAAAACGCTACTTACGTGCTGTGCAGGTTGAATTGGTATACCTCACTTTCTCCCAGTCATATTGCCGAAATGTATACTAATATCTGCTGATGTCCAACGCAAATGACGGCGGAAAACCTCACTATGAAACAGAAAAACCGTCAAATAGAAAGACATTTAATTTCCACAATGTAAAACAATTTGAACAAGAATCACAACACACCGAAGTGGTCTCTTCTATTTCGTTTTCATCATCTGCTGTTGTCATAATTTTCATCCGTTGCCAGACGTATAAAAATATACTACTGGCTTGCGTGCAACGCTGATTTCCGGGTAGTGGAATCGATAGAAATCTGTTATTACTGTTTCTTTAACAAGGAAGGTTATTACCTCAAAGATAGTGTACCTGTCTGAAAAAGAGAAAAATGTCAATGAAAAAAAATGTAACCTACACTCTCAGTTTTTGCCTTCTACCATCTTCCTACTTTTCGACTATCATACGTGGTAGAACTGAAAAGGTAGAGGAATGGTAGAAAAAATTGTCTGCTTTCAGAAAGTAGGAGATTGGTAAGGTATCTACCAGTCCTCTGCTATTTGGTATAGCACTAGGTGTCTACCACAAGGAAAGAATTGGTAGGCATGAAATGTGAAACGACCTCGCTAAAATGGACGACGGCCGAGGTAGCCGGTGAAATAGGACTGAAAAGAAATAGGACTGAATATTTCCAGTCCTATTTCTACCGGAGAAATAGGACTGGAAGAAATAGCACTGATTTTTTAAAACTTTTAGGACAGTCCTATTTCTCCACGTCATCAGTCCTATTTCTCCTTAGAAATAGTTCTGTTTCATTTACCTTGTTCCAAGCGGAACGATGAGCCTCCAATCCGGTAGGCAATGTATTACGTAAGAGCGGCGGGTTATATCCGTTTCCCTTTTAAAAAAACCGATGGTGTTAACTCATTAGATAAATGGTTCACAAAACTTTTTTTTCTTATCCTATTTTAATTTAAATTACAGGAGAACATGAACTATATTGTATTTAATAGAGTTCATTTAACAAACTACTATTAGACATACTACAGAAATATTTATTACTTATATCGCACATTATGTGGTCATAACCAACTTTTCCAATTGAACTAATGTTTTACTATTTCATACATCTTTCGTTATATACAGCTCTTACATATTCTGATTTTGCTCTAATAATATTTTATTCAATGAACTCCATTAGATTCAAAATAATTCATGTCCCCCAGCAATAAAAATAAAAATAGGATAAGAGATAAAACATTTGTGAACCATTTAAATAATGAGTAAACGCCATCGGTTTTTGAAAAAGAGAAATGGATATAAGCCGGCGCTCTTGTACAATACATTGCCTACTGGATTGGAGGCTCATCGTTCCCCTTGGAACAAGGTAAGTGAAGTAGTACTATTTCTAAGGAGAAATAGGAATGATGCCGAGGAGAAATAGGACTGATGCCATGGAGAAATAGGACTGTCCTAAAAGTTTTTAAAAGTCAGTCCTATTTCTCCCAGTCCTATTTCTCCGGTAGAAATAGGACTGGAAATTTTCAGTCCTATTTCGTTTCAGTCCTATTTCACCGCCAATCACGGCCGAACATTATATATCGGGGAGTAACTTGACGACAATGGTCGTGAGATGTACGCTTTGGTGATGTGGGAAAATTACAGCGATGTTGAAGAAAAGTACTGTTGTGTTGGCGTTGGCGAAGACATTTGTGTAGGCTACATCATCGCGTCCAACAAAGTTGTATCAATTATTTTTCTGCTGAAATACATTTTCAGATGTGGTAAATTTTCTTTCAGTTTAAGGGACTCATAATTTAGTTAATCATAGTACTTATTCAAATGTACACACAATTAGATCGTTGAAGTGTGTTTGAAAAGCTGTTCGCAAAAATAAAACCACAAGTTTGGTATAAGAGACCTGTGGATACAATATTCCCATTGATTTTGATGTACTATATGCTGTATACAAAAATAATATTTGGCAACAAGTGTATTCAGTTAACCATACCTTTGTAAACCACCAATACTAAATATAATGCAAAATAAAATAAGTAGTTGTGGGACTCGTGAACTTTTTTGTCTTTCACTGCTTTTATTTACTCCTAGGTTAACAAAGAATGTAGTTAGGTAACAAATTTATCTATCTTTCACAGTTTCTTAACGTAGTTAAATAGTAAGTAAAATACAATAAGTAAATAATACCTGGAATGACAAATCGAAATCTGGGAATAACATAAAACCCTAGTATGACTATTGTCCGCCACCAAAGCAAATTTATCAAGAATGAGATTTCGTTTGGGTTTTGAAAAATTCATGCAACATATCCAAACACTTACCAAAAAAGGCTATACAATGTTCCGAAAAAAGAAAAATATTAAAATTGAACGCAGTAAACTTAAAATTTTTTTCTGTGAAGCTGCTGCTTTGACACGCGTTACCATGGAAACCCTGACAGCTACGAGCTTGTACCAGTTCAACAATTGTAACTCCACTTAATTTAAAAAGTAATACACAAAATTGTTTTCCCAGTTATGTTCAGCGATCTATTACTTATATCAAATTGTTCTTGGCTTAAGTTACTTTAAAATATTACAATGTTATTATTATGTAAAATATTATGAAGATTTACATTGTGTGTTTAGGGACGTACAACTAGAAGATGTGTGTGGTCACCCTGATTACTGTTTTTTTTCATGAGGTTTTCATTAGTCTTTAAAGTTTTTCGAAGGAGCTAGTGTCGCTCGTGACTCATTATTTGTAATAGTCATTGTTTGATGTGTTCTGCATTTTGCGTTACAGCTTGTGCGTTTTTTTATTAGCAGTGTTATTGATAGTGGTATCGATTGTGGGTTTTTTCGTACCGTGATTATTAATAGTGATTTACAATTTAGTGACGTACAACCTACTGTTTTTGGGGGGTCGTGCAAGTTCACGTTTCTTTGTGAGGGAAACGGATTTTTTCTACTATTCAAAGGTATATACATTTTTTTATTTTACGGAGATATTTTATGTGATGTGATTTACCATTTATTGACCAATAACCTTCTGTTTATTGGGTGTGGTTCGTGCAAGTTCACGTTTTTTGGTGAGGGAAACGAAATTTTTCAAGGTACATATATTTTTCTATGTTATTGAGATATTTTAGCAAATTCACATTGATGGTCTAATTTCTTTCTTTATTTTAATTAACTTTGGTTCTTTTGTCCGTTGTAGGGGCGTTTTCTCCTTCTCCGCATGGCGTCTAATTATCCAACTTGTGCTCCGTGCCTTATTGATGTTTCGGAACTTAATGCAATCGATTTAGAATCATTTTTGCTAACCATCAACTTCGATTCAAGTATTGCGGCAAAACTTAAAGGTATACTATAAGTCTCCAACTTTTTTTTTCTGCTAAAAACATCAGTTTTTCCAACTATGGCTTTTAATTCTGCGGTGTCGGACATTGAGGGGTTTTCTTGTTTTCAGTGCATTTCAAAAAATTTCACCCGTACTTTTATCGAAGGTGAATTTAAAAATTTTACTTCTCACCTACGAGCTATGCATGCCATGCATACTTCCGGTGATGCAAGAGGAACTCTACTGGTATGCGCTCAGAACGGGTGTCCGGAGACTTTTAATTCTTTTTCTAATTTCAGAAATAATTAATGCGGTGTAGTAAAACTCGGCGTAAAATTAGTCCAGAGGTTAAACAAAATATCAGCTTTCCAAATACCGACGAAGATGTCCATGTTATTGATGTAACAACCATGGAAAATGACATTGCAATGTCAAATGCAACTATTGTTGTTACTGAAGATAATAAAGCATCAAAACAAGTTGTAAGGGATTTCGCAAAGTTTATGTTAAATTAAAGATCGGAACATTTAGTTTCAAACACCGCGTTAGATTACATTGCAAATAATTTGGGCGCCATTTTTGAACTAGATGATGAACAGCGTGAAAAAACCGGATCTCTTACGTCGATTCTAAGAAACTTCAATTCTCAAAAAAAGCGATTAAACTATTTCAAAGCACATTTCGCTTATGTTGAGCCAAGGACGGTGTTTCTATCAAACGAAAGTAATCCTCCTGTTCGAATTAATTCTAAGGGGAATCATTTCCAAAAAGAACAAAAAAAACTTTCCAATATATTTCTTTACGAGAAACTTTGAGCATATTATTTTCAGACAACAACTTCCGCTCGAAATATTTTAGAGAAGTAACAAGCGAGGATGGTTTCATTAGAAGCCATAGGGACAGCAACAATTTTAAAATAGTTCTTTTTTGAAACGTTTTCCCTTTGCAGTTCGCTTCCAAATTTTTTTTGATGAAACTGAAGTCACAAATCCGCTTGGCAGCAAGACGAAAAAACATGAGTTGGGTATGTTTTGCTTTCGAATAGAAAATTTGGCTCCATTAGAAAATTCGCGTCTTGCAAACATTCATCCTTTTGCGGTTTGCTTTAGTAAAGATTTGAAAAACAGCGAATTCAAATTTTTCATTGATGAATTACTAAAAGAAATGGAAATTCTAGAATCTGACCAAGGGATGTTATTAGATGTTTCTGATTTACCAGGATTTCGTATCCACGGTACCATTTCTTCTGTTTGCGGCGATACAAAGGACATTCATGAATTGTTTGAATTTTCATCACCATCTGCTACGAAATTTTGTCGACTTTGCCTTTTGAGCAGAGACCAAATAAAACGTAACTCAAATACGCATGGTTTAGAAATGCGAACTAAAGAGAATTATGACGTTGCTGCAAGAGAGGCAAAGTTGACAAACGGTCAATCCACTCCACTTACTGGAATTAAATTTAACTGCCACTTGAACAAAAGTGGTTATTTTCACGTAACCAACAATTTAATTCTTGATTGTATGCATGATTTTTTGGAAGGAATAGTTCCATTTATTATTATGCTTGTGTTTCGTGAGTTTTCGAAAAATACTGAAAACTTTTTCGTAGCAGAGGAATTGAATAATCGTTTAAAGCGCTTTATTTACAGCTATTATGATAAGAAGAACAAGCCTTCGCCAAAATTTACAGATGTTTTAATTCGAAAAAGGGGAAATTATAGTACAAAACAGCGCGCGCCACAAAATTGGTGCTTGATCCGAATGCTTCCATTGATCATTGGAGATTTAATTGAAACTGGTGATCCCTACTTTGAGCTTATTTTAATGTTAAACAGAATAATGGATATTGTTTTTGCCCAAGTATCGCATTGGAACACACTGTGATACTAGAGGACTTGATTAATCAAATATTTTTCTGTTTTAACAAACTATTTAAGGACATCAACCCTATTAATAAATTTCATCATTTAGTTCATTATCCAACCGTCATAAGGGAGAATGGTCCACCGGTGCGATATTGGTGTATGCGTTTTGAAGCGTATCACAACATATGCAAACGTGTGTCGCATTCTAGGGTAAAAGAGCGAATTGGGACAGCGTTTGGGCTAACAGCCTTTCTTATGGGGGAATGCGTGTAAAGCCGATCTGCTAATTTCGGACAAAAACCCTAATTCATTGGACATTTCTACTAATTCTGGACAGTCTTATTTTTAAAAACTAATTTATTCATTCGATTCAGTTTTTAATTCTGAATCGAATAGCTTAAGACACCGAAGGGGGTGCAATAGAAAAATATTGCGAAATTTATGTTTTCAACAACCAAAACAATGAGCTGTCAAAACGAGACTTCATTTTTCAGGCCTGGTAACTTACGATTGAAATTCACCCCAAAAACATAAAATATAGATTTTTAAAATTGTATTAAACACTTCGCTCTTTAAGTAGCCAATAGGTTATAGGTTCCGCGGTAAAAACGAAAAAATAAATGTGATTGAAATTTTCGAGAATAAAGCATAAGCACTTCCCGTAAACATGCCGAAATGTCCGAAATTTTAAACCAAAAAAATTGTTTTTAACTTGCCCTATCCTACCAAATATCGCCGTAAGAATGTTCGTCGACTGTTTCGTAACACTGCGTTTAGATTTGTTACTAACGTAGACATATACTATTTATTTAATTGCTGACTGATTTTAGTTTATTTTCCCATAAGCTCCCATGACGCTAAATCTGGACAGCAGACTATATTGATTTGTATAAGTTGTATACCAAGAATTACAAAACGCTCATAGCACAGTCATAAGGATTTGGCGTGCAAGTTTGGAAATCGGTGGTTCAACCCTACATAGTGGCTGCTTGTATTTCATTGCTTATACATTTCAGCTCACTTTTTTTAACCATACGATTTTTTTTTTATTCAAGAGAGATTGTTAATTCATTTTAATCATCCAAAGCTAACATTTTTCCAATTACTATTACTTCCCTGGGTTCGCCTAAATTCCGGTTATAAATCAGAAACTTCGTCACCTTATCCAGCTTACAATATTCATCTAACCTGTGATGGCAATTTTCATATTTTTTACATAAGCTCCCATGGCACTAATTTGGGACATCAGACTATAAACTAAATAACGTTGGTAGGTTGTGTTGCTATTATCAAAGGACAGTGGCATAGTCGTACGGTGTTGGAACACCAACTCGAAGGTTGGTGGTTCAATACCAATTGAGGCTCATGTGCAAATATTTATCTATTACTTGTAATTTTTAATCTTCTTTTGTGAGATTTTATACAATCGCCAAAGACACTTTAAACAAACGCAATATCAACAAATCTTGGTATTAATAGATTAGTTTAAATGTTCTTCATAGGGCTGTTAAATATTTTATGAAAATCATATGACAATATTCATCTAACCAATGATTTAAATTCTTATATTTTTTACATAAGCCCCCGTGACGCTAATTTGGGACAGCAGACTACATACAAGTGGACATGTTTTGCTTTTCAATAGTTTTACACTCACTATGGCATAATCGTAAGATGTTGAGTTGTCAACCAAAAGGCTAATGGTTCTGTACCGTATGGAAACTACACAACTACTTGTATTTCCTTAATTTTTAAATTTTTTCGTATTTGATGAGATATTTTAAAATCAATAAGAACATCTTAAACTAAAGCAATATCATCAATACTGGTATAAATAGATTCGTTTAAGTTTCCTCTACATGGCTGTTAAATATTTTATGAAAATCATATGAAAATATTTATATAATGGGTGATTGTAATTCTTATATTTTTTACGTAAGCTCCCGTGACGCTAATTTGGGACAGCAGACTACATAAAAAAACACATGTTATGCATTTTAGTTATTTTCTGTGAACCATGGCAGAGTCGTAAGACGTTCGATTGCCACCGTAAAGGTTAGTGGTTCTATACTGTCAACGCACTATTTGGAAGTTTCGTTTTCCTCATTTCCTCATTTTTCCCTTTTTTGTGAGATATTTTGAAATCATTAAAAATACCTCAACCTACTACAATATCAATAATATTAGGAACAATAGATACGTTTAAGTTTTCTCTACATGGCTGTTGAATATTTTATGAAAATCATGTGAATATATGCATATAATCGGTATTTGCAATTTTTATGTTTTTCACATAAGGCCCCATGACGCTAATTTGGGACAGCAGACTACAAACAAAACGACATGTTATGCTTTTTAACTATATTTTGTTAACCATGGCATAGTCGTAAGGCGTTCGATTGCTACCCTCAAGGATAATGGTTCTATACTGTACACAAACTATTTTTAAGTTTCATTTTCCTCATTTTTCCCTTTTTTGTGAGATATTTTAAAAGTAAAGGTATCACATTTAATTTTCCTTATTCTCATTTTTGAAATTTTCCTATTTGCTGAGATATTTTTGAAATCATTAAGAACACCTTAAACTAAAGATATATCAACAATGTTGGTGCCAATTGATTTGTTTAAGTTTTCTCTGCATGGCTGTTGAATATTTTGTGAAAATCATGTCACAATATTTATCTAATCAGTGATCGCAATTCTTATGTTTTTTACATAAGCTCCCATGACACTAATTTGGGACAGCAGACTACATACTACGTGACATATTTTGTGATTCAAATATTTTTTATTAACCATGGCCTAATGGTAAGACGTTGGATTGCTAACACCAAATGGTATGGTTCTATACCGACAGTTCACAACATGTAAAGTTCAGTTAACTCGATTTGCAATTTTTCCCTATTTGTGAGATATTTTGAAATCACTAAAGACATCTTCAACTAACGCAATATCAACAAATATTGCGATTAATAGATTCATATAAATTTTCCCTACATGGCTGTTGTTGTTTTACATCATTCTTGATTTTTTCACATTTCATGCGATATTTTTGAATCGCAGTTTGTAAGAGAAACTGCAGAAAAAAGAAAACTCATTGAAGATTTTTTACTTCGTCACTATATGTTTACTGCTGTATGGTAGTTTCCTAGAGTTTTGTAAAGTAACTATTTAGTTTAACTTCTATCTGGGATTGAACTGCAGTCCTTACTATCATGAGGCTAATGCTTTACCTCTGAGCTACCAAACTTCTGGTAACAAAATTTCTTTTTTTAAATACTATTTAAATGTTACCCCAAAATGCCGACAAAAATGTTACTTATTCGGGATTTTATTAGACATGATAGGCAGACATCGTCTATCGTACCTAATACATCGAATGTATTAATTAAACACAAGATTATATATGAGCTGCTGAGAATTGAACCTCAGACCTCCGTCTCACCATCCAGGCATTCATCCACTGTGCCAACTCGTAACATAAAATATGAAAATGACCGCCAGCCCATGCCCTTCGAAAACAGTGTCCAGAATTAGCGCATTCGTTAAAGCACAATCAAATGGGGCTATGTCGAGAACAACAAAACCGTTTTTCTTTATTTTTACTTAAAACCAATGACTTATTAACAAATGTCTTCTACGACAAGTAAAAGGAACATGTAAAGCGTGAAAAACCACTGAAATTTCTGAAAAAAACTACAAATAAACTTGTGTCCCAATAAGGGACAACAGTTTCCGAAAAATTTCTCGTTTAGTAACTGGTAAAATGAAATAAAAAATACGAAATTACCTTTAAAAATATAAAAAGTTTATTGGCTTTGAAGTTACGAAAAAAAAGTGGAGGGATGTAAATTAATTTTTTTTTAAAGTTGCGTGGATGAACCCAGACTAGATTCTAAGTCCCTAAAGTATTTTTGCGTTATTTCTATGAAAATGATGCAAAAAACGGATAAATATCCTACATCAATCGATTTATTTTTGGATTCTGCGTCGATTGATGTAAAAATATTGAAAAAAGGGTTTTTTTGTTTTTTTCGAAAATATCTGTGTCCTAAATTAGCGTCGGCTGTCCCAAATTAGCAAGAATGGAGGTTTTTTCTGTTTGTAATATTGGAATAATACTAGCATTTGATGGGACAGACTTGTACTTAATCTGTAGAACTTAACTTGCTCTGCTGTTTGATATAATTATTTAATGGGTTTCTTCAATTTTATCTTACAAATTTCCTGTGCCGTCCAGATGTCAGCTAACAAATCGTACGCTGTTTAGGTTTTTCGACCGCAAGCAAAACGCATAAATTTCAATTACCGTTTTCTCGGATATTGTTATGTTTTAAATTTTGCCCTTTTGATAAATTGCGTAACCCCCCTTTTAGTTTATAATTCACCTCTAAGATGTCCCAATAGAACCCCTATCAGTAAACCATTCGTGAAGCGACGAAATGTATGTTTTTGGTCCCAAATTAGCAGGAACCCGGACTGTGTCCCAATTCGCGCTTTTACCCTAATTGCAATTTTGTCAACATTATTCTAAAAAGCGTTGCCGACCATCCCCAGACCGTGTCTTGTGCTGCAATTTTGAATAGTAACATTTTTCATTCTGAGGACTTTGTTTTGGGTCCTTGTGATAAAAGTAGTGGAGCAAAAGTAGTTTTTCTAAACTTAAACCCTGAAAAATTTCATGCGATTTTAAAGTTCCCAAATGGGTTAAATCTAAAGGGAGGGAGTATCGCACAGGGTCCGTTATTTTGCTTCACCCTAGTTACAAAACTGACAACGGGTATCCTGAATTTGGTATTGTCCATAAAATGGCCGTCAAAAACAGCGTATTATATTTTGCTGTAATACCATGCAAAACAGTCTATTTTGACGATCATTTCCATTCATTTAGAGTTGAAAAATTATCACATCTTGAAGGCCTTGCTATAGTAGAATTTGAAACCCTGCCTGATTGCGAGCCACTATGGATACTCCAAAATTTCAAAAAATGCGATGCAACAAATTTTATTTCACCAAGGCACTGGGTTTGAATTTTGCTTTAGTTCAATTAAATTTAAAAACAAAGAATTGCAAAATTTTTTCGTCTTCCTCTATTTTGTTATTTTAAACTGTCACTGCACTAATTGTACTAACTGGAGCCAAAACTCTGTTTGTTTCTAGATTTTCTAATGATATTTTTTTTTTCAGGGGAAGATATTGATGGAGAATGCCTTCTTTCATTGACTGAAAAACAAATCGATGGCTTAAGTTTGTCCCTCGGGCACAAAATCAAATTGCAAAAACTTGTGAAAAATCTTGTCGCCGAAAATGCTTCTGCCTCAATGAGAAACAATGAAATCATTCCTGAATTATGTGCCAATGGCACGGTAATCGAACTTCAAGGAATTGACGACGTAACTCACGTAAATGAAAGCATTACCGACGCACATGCAGATCCTATCAGCAAGTCTGGTGTATACATAGTCAAACATATTTATTAGCAAGCATAAGAAGTAATAAATTTTTTTCTTGTTTGGTTTCAGGATACATTTCCAGTTATTTCAATTTTGAAGGAGTCGTCAGAAGGTAGAAAAATTGTTAAATCATTTATGGATCGCAACGAAGTGTATTTAGAAGTATATGAACGGAAAACGTTGGTACGAATACTTGTGAGCCATATGTGCATGCTTTCTGGGAAAGAAGATTTATATCCACCGAGCAGCCTCAAAGAAGAACTTGCAAAGGCAATTGTTAAAGCTTTTCCATGTTTGGCTGTCCCTTGTTCTGACGGTTCTAGCCTGACGAACTATACTCACTATTTTAATCCAAAATTAACTAACGGTTTCATCGATACTCGTCTGAAAACTATGCGGTCGAAGTCCGAAGTGTCAAGGAAAAAAAAAGTCTGGAAACCAAAGACTGCTGCTGTCCGGCTAAAAGGACAAAGTCCAATCGCAGGCCTGACAACGAGCTTAATGGTGATAGAGACCCCGCTTTCAACGAAGATTAAGATAAATTCAAGGTAATTGGTTTGTTAATACATTCAAGATTTCATTCATCATTCAAAATTATCTGATTTTCTTTTTTAGATTGAATGGATGAAGACACATTTACCTGAACAGGGTTCTAATGAAAACACAATTCAAGAGCATATGGCGTCTACATATAACTACAGACAACATCAAATTTCTGTAGGTCAATCGACAACTACGCAAATACTTGCGGAGTATCCTCGCTTCCGTGATTGCCAAAATTTGGTATACATAGACTTATGCATTTATGCCTTTTCTAATACGCTTCTTAATACATCCATAACATCCTAGATTTTCCGTGATTTCCTACTGGCATTCCCGAAGGCAGGACACTTTGAGGAGACTTTTATTTTGGCGCGAGGACCATTGGTAATAAAATATGCCTTGAGATCAAATGTTCCCATTCCAGACACGGAAGATGGTAATGTTTTTTTTAAATTTCAATGAAGGCCAAACATTTAATGAAATTTAATTTAGAATGCCTTAAACTATTGGTTCTAGTAATGCGACTTATTCCATCTTTAAAGAAGATTCGCGTTGTTAGCCAGGATTCAATCACTGAACGAGTGGTTTATTTCATCAAGGTATCCACCTAATATTTTTGTTATTGCTTCATAATTTCATTTATTGTTTTCAAATATAGGCTAATGAAGACATTTTATCAATTATCGAGAAAAAACCCCATCTCAAGGAGTCACCTTTTATGTGTTGTGTAGGTTCGCTGAGAAACCCAATCTGTTTTAGCATTGTCTGTGAAGTGGAATTAATATCAAGCGGTACCAGCTCAATTAAGGCGTTCAAGAACCTCTTCGCGTCGTTTCATATGTTTCGTAATAAATACCCTACACTCCTAAGCACATTTTATTATTTTTTTGATTCTTACGTTTTCAATGTCCACCCTGGTAAAGTTCGTCCTTCAGTCGCAGATTTTTTTACACAGTTAAATGCATAGAAAGTGGGCATACAGAAATTGAAATAGCCTACACTGGATCTCGTTATATGATCAGTTTTCTGAAAAAGCATGTTTCCCTATATGTTAAATGTTTTGAATTAATCTAGATATGTTTATGTAACTAACTTTCAAAGCGCATTTATGTAAATTCTGAACTATATGTTTGGTATTCTAAGTACCAAGAAGTTTCTCTATTTTACATGGTTCCCAGAGCAACCCGGAAATTTCTGTTGTTTTTTGTATTTTGCAATAAAGACTATTTTTCAAATCAAACCTTTTTCGCGCGTATACTAAAAATTGAAAAAAGTGGTAAAATAGTAGGAGAAAAAGTTGGAGAAAAGTAGAAAAATAGAAGGAATATGGTAGTGTATGTTCCCTGGTAGTATGATCTACCAATGCGGAATTTTTTAATGGTAGACGCATTGGTAAAGGATCTACTTTTCTCCACTTTTTCTCTACTATATAAAAAACGACGACTTTTCTACCAAATGGTAGCAAGTACTACCATTTGGTAGCATGTTTCGTTTCGCTACCAAATGGTAGCCAAAAGCAGCGAAAAAGTAGAAACCAAAAACTGAGAGTGTATCATCATTGCCAATTTTGGTGACACATAACCGCTCTTATAGATTAAAGCTGATATAACTAAAACCAGAATTTTTTTATTTCGCAGACACATTTAAGATTCCTCGTTGAAACGTGGCGAAAAGAAATGGTCGTAACAAGAAAATCTGACATCAGAAGAGATACAATCGATGAAGATTGAGGCAACATCCAAGAAAAGAATACAAAGTCTTGTAGTTAGCAGTACGCAGGATTGGTTTGCTGCATTGGCATCAAGAGCAAGCAGTTATCTGCGAGTTCTACGAATAATCGCCTGGATGTTTAGGCGTTTTAGAAAAAGTCCCCCGATAAAGCAAGCGAAACGATCATAGGAAAAAAAGTACAATTTCTGTAATGTATCCCCACCCGAAAATTAAGTAGCTTAGTGGCCTACTGAATTATTCAGTAGGCGGGGAGGTATAGTTAAAACTTAAGTATGCTATTTCAATTAAGTACGGTAATAAAATCTAGTACGCTGGCCTTTTTTAAGTATTAAAAAATAAGTATTCAGTCGCCGCTGTTTCATACCATATTAGTTGAAAATGAAGCTATCGGAAATTCACTGCCCCTCACTTATGGGTCTGGCGATGCGCAATGATGCGAAGTGTTATGTGAGCAAAGGCTGCTGACCGAAAGATAATCTGGTGGTACATCATAGCCACCCGACTCCAAGAAAAATGATCCGTGGCGAGTTTATCGAATGGAATAGGCAAACAGGCGAACACGTTTTGACATGGTGAGACTATAGCAAGACTTGTACTTGTTCGATCTTAAGCAATTTTACTGTCGCAAGGGCAAAGGGACAAGAACTCCAGGTATTGGCGAAATTGTTTTGCTGAATAAACCAAACATCCAGCGAGTTTCATGGCCGAAAGCCATTGTTACGGAATTGATCCCTGGTAAACGACGGCTTAGTGAGAGCGGTTATACTACGACTACGATCGGGTAAAAGAATACCCTGCGGCATCCAAACTGTCTACCCATTGGAAATGCAAGCCGGTTTAGTCACACCCATCTACGACGCTGAAGCCGGCACAACGGAGAACAATAAGTATTATAAGTTCGGTGTAAAATCTTAGGAATTTTTCTAGTCCACGATAGGGGACATAACTATTCGTATCTAAATTTTCATCTATGTGACGCCCACCGTTAAAGACGTTGACGATTTGACGTATTGTTGGCGGTTGAAAGCGGTTCAAATGTATCTTGCGATTAAAAGTGGAATCAATGGAAGCCGTTTGCGGAAAATGGAAACTTCTTTTAATTTTTCAAAAATGGCGACTCCGCCGATCTAACTGGCACTATTGCCTCAGCGGCTGCAAAGTGGGTAGTTGGCTAAGACTTTGGGAACTCACAGAAGGAACCTATGCTGTGGCCGTTATTGACGTGGGAAATTTTTCAAGCCAACGTACGCGAAAATGAGGATGTCTTTAAAAAAATTTCTTTTCATGTAATCAAAATTGCATGTCAAGAAAAAACCTAGCATATTTTTAGAAACAATGTTTCATTTGAGTTATATTTTTTATTTTTTACTGTTTTGTAAGCCTCAAGTTGCAAAAATTACAAAAAACTAGGCAGCACGATTTTAAACCGAAAACTTCTTGTATTTTTCAATCACGTATTATTGAAAATTTGAACTGATTGTTCGTTGAAACGATGCGGAAATATGACGTTCATAACTAAAATTGTTTGTAGAACTGCAATTTCATTGGTATTCCTGAACAACAAAATTTGCCAACTTGCCACGGGCCAACTATTTTCATCCCCCCCCCTGTGGTTACATTATATTCTTATTAATTAAATGTTTCTTATACACAACAATTTCTATCTTTTTTACGTTCACGTTTAGTTCAAATATTTAAAAATAACAAAAAAATCTGCGATACAAGAAATAAGTAATAATTAAATACATAAAATTTAAAAAACAAACAATTGGAACCAACGATGTAAAACCAAAATATAAGTTACAAATTTAATGGAGGAAATAAAATTTGTCGAAAGAAATATGTCTTTAACCCTTGTTTAGTTTGTTTTTTGTCAACAAATAGTGCAATGTTTACTGGTAAGCACCACAGTAATCAACACGTGGGTTTCCGTTTAATTATTCCTACTTTATGGCAGACATACATTAGTTACCATATGGTATGGCATCTCCTATTCCTCTGCTAGGTAAAAGAAACCAAAATTTCTACGATTTTTCTGCTTTTTTGGTTCTATCACGTATGGAAAGGGAAAAGCAGAAAAAATAAAATGGAACTGAGAGTGTAATAGAAAATTCCCCTGACTGGCGAAATCAAAGGGCATTATTACCCCTAATGGTTACTTTTTAATTAAAGTCAGCCCACGAAGAAAATAAAGAGCTAATTTCAAATCGAACGACCAGCCAGACCTAGCGGATTCCTTCACTCATGATAAATAAGAATCAGTGAAACCTTCCAGATCATTGTAATTTTCGTTGTGGTAACAAATACAATTAAAAATTAAATGACTTCCCATCGATAAAACTTGGTGTCCAGGATGAATAAAGTCATCACACAGTTTATATCCATCAACATCGTACTGGTAAAATTGCATAAGGAAGCAACTGCGAATGTACTCTTCGATGGCAGGGAGCAGCAAATCCCAAACAGCAACTCGTGTACCCCTGTAAAATTATGGCTATTAAGCGTTGTTCGAAAAAATTTTATGAAGCCAGCAATTTCTGTGAATGAAAATTCTAAGTAAAATGCATTTTTGTAAATCCGTCGACGTATTTTTTTTAAATCTTTGTTTATGTGCGTTTCGTTTATGTCGGGGAGAGTACTAAAAATTGGCACACCCTTTATTTTATTTCAGCTCCCATGTTTTTATTATAATACCTACTAGTAACTTTGGGCCCGTCCATGGCCGGGGGATAGGTGCCGCTAACGCATTTTAACGCAATTTCTTAGAAACTCGATACACGCTATTCTTTCGCCCGTCTACTCTTAATGCTGTTTGTAAAGTTCCCCGTGCCCGCCGATCCACTAACTGTTTCTGCCCGTACGTCCCCTCACTTTCTCTTCCCGCCAAGAAACCAGTTGAAGGTGCCGTCAAACCACCCTCTGCTCGTCAACCCACTCTCTGTCCGTCAACCCACACTCTACCCATGAACCCACTCTCTACCCGCAAAAATGCCTGCTGTAGGTACACATCTATCTGTTTTTGCATTTGCCCGTCCTTTTGTCACATTCTCCGCCCGTCAAGACGCTTGCTATAGTTGCCCGTCCACCCACTTTTTGCTTCTGCCCGGCAAGAAACTTCTGTTGTTGCCCGTCGACCCCCTCTCTGCCCGTCGGCCCACTCTCTGCCCGCCAAAACGCCTGCTTTAGCTGGCGTCTCTGCCTGGCCCATTGGCCTTTTCATTGCTTTTACCCGTTTTTCCCTCACAATCTCAGCCCATCAAAACGGCCGCTGTAGTTGCCCAGCGACCCACTCTTTTCCTCTGCCCGTCCCTCCCCCATAGAGTCTCTGTCCGTCAACCGACTTTGCCCGTCAAGAAATCCGGTGTAGTTGTCCGTCGACACCGTTTCTGCCCGTCGGCCCACTCTCTGCCCACCAAACCGCATGCTGTATGGCCTATCGACCTTTTCGTTGCATTTGCCCGTCCTTCCCTTCCAATCCCAGCCCGTCAAAAAACCCTACTGTAGTTGGCCAACCACCCACTTTTTGCCTCTGCCCGTCGACCCACTTACTGCCTGCAAAACTGTCGATAGTAGTTGGTCGTCGACCCATTCGTTGCATATCTTCGTCCTCCACTCCAGAGATTTTGCCCCTAACGCCAATTTCTAATTGCTATGTAACACACCCGCTATCCATATCCGTCAACGTACAGTATCCTGCACAAAAAGAACACCCGATTTAATTTTTAAAAGCCATCTATGGGCAAAATATATTAATTATTGACCTTTTTTAAATAGGGTTAGGGCGGGTTTGGCGCAAAAACGCTATAAGTTGGGAAGGGTAGTTTAAGTCCAGACACCTTTAGTAATGCCTCAGGTGTTACGAAAAATGTCTGGAAAAAGTAGAGTCTAGTCTTTTTTTGTTAGACCCCCACCAGACATTTTTCGTAACACCTGAGGCATTAGCAAAAGGTGTCTGGACTTAACTACCCTTCCCAACTTATAGCGTGTTTGCGCCAAACCCTAGGGCGGGTTTGGCTATTGACCCTATTTAAAAAAGGTCAATAATTAATATATTTTGCCCATAGATGGCTTTTAAAAATTAAATCGGGTGTTCTTCTTTTTGTGCAGGATACTGTACCTCTTTTTTCTGGAGGATACTGTACTTCAATTTTGATACCCAGCACCCCTGGTGGGAGAAACTCAAGTCACGGTGTTTTTCTAAGCAATCCGAGCGTACTAACTTTGAGTTATAGGGAATGATGTTTTTAATTGGCCAAATTATAAAACACACATTTTATCAGAATAGGTTTAAAAATGGCACATCGTTTTACAATTTTAAAAAATGTTAACTTGTTTTAAAGTTTTTTATTTATATTTTCAAAAATGCCGATTTTTAACATGGCACTTATGGGGGGAAACGGGGTATAGCTAATCAAGTGAACGATATTTTACCGCCATGGGTGTAACTTCTACGATTTTTCTATGCATGCAAAATGTGAGAGTATCTTTCCTGGAAGTGGGTAGGAAAACGTAGCGCTAACCATTCAAAAGAAACTGAAGTTTCCCTGAGATCTGACCGGCCATAACATGCACTAAAAAAATGTGGGTGCCCCTAACTGTTTGGTGGGTACTGTAGCCTCAGCATTCCCTGAATCAATTCTAGTATATTAGGCTTTCCCTGCCTTCTGCGTAATAATGCATTGCCTAAGATCGCCAAAAAAGTTTTTAAACTAATTTTTGACTTACTTGAATATCTTCCGTATTATAGCATTGTAATGATGAATTTTTTTAATGTGAATAATATGATTGTTAGGTCCAGAAATGGGTCCCAACATATCTGTTGTTGGGCTTTGAATTACCCAAAATATTTGTTTCTTCGGATGAATTCTCAAAAAATTTTGAAGTTCTGGTAATAAATCTGTTTCAATTTTCTCCATGAATGTCGTTTTCCTGTTTTGTAATATATTGTGAACTGTTGAGCCTTCCAATAACAAAAAGAAACCTTGATTGGTTCATGTATCCGTTCTGATAAAATGGTTTAAAGGTTAAGCTGTTTACCCAAAAAAATAAAATCCGGTATTCCATCATCATTTACGGCAGAACTATTCCACATTCTGAAATCGGTTAGCAATTCGTCATTGACTAAAGCTCTCCATCGAAAAGAAACTAATAGGTTGTTTAAAAGTAGACTGTGCATGTTTCGATTTTCGTGAAAATGAGATTCGTATTCTTTTAGGTGGAACGGCAGGTTTCGATCGTAGTCTGGAATTAACTAGTTAAATGAAAGTTTGGGAAATATTAATTTTTTCGTTTTTTTATAACACAATATTTTTTCATTTAATGGGCAATTAAGACAATAAGAGTAGAATAAAAACAAAAGAAAAACCTAAAATCTTTCTATAAACAAGGATAAAAGCGTGAATGTTGACATCGAAGTTTGGGTTATAAACTCTCAGAAAAATAAAAATAAATTAATTGCCGCTTGCGGCAGGTCCTATGGCTTACTTATTTGTTAGCGTCTTCTTGGCCAGCTGAATTTGCTGAAGTTTTAGATATCTAGGTGAAACAGACAACAACGTAGGGCTGTTGATGCATCGTAGGGAACAAAAAAGAGTACGTTAAAAATTTTGATTTTGGCGAACAATAGCGCCACCTACTTTTGTCTTCATATATAAGGGGTTAATAACCACTTGTGATAGTTAAACAGTTATTTTTAAATAGTTGACACTGGTGGTGCTGGTATCCTTGTAACGGAAAACTGATAAATAAAGGAAACGTGGTAATCTATGAAATGTGACTGTGTAGCACCACATTTTTTTTTTCAGAAAACACGAAACGGCGGCTGTTTCTGTAAATAATAAACACAAATTTTCAGCTAATAATCAGTAGTAGGGAAGGTAGGGCGTGGTTGGAACACAAAACTTATTTTTGTTCCGTACGATTACAAAAATCGTCCACGTAAACTAAAAAATATATAGATTTGTAGCCAGTTATCTCAGCTACATAACAGTATTTTTTTTGGGTAGGTTCGGCAAAGTTGAAAATCTGCTTTGTGTAAAAAACTGGAGGTACCCCAAGTTGTTTCAATTGCCAATTCTACTCGGCAATTGAAACAGGGCGTCTGGGCAATTGAAACGTGGGTTTTCCCATAAGAGAGCTCCCGGTTTTATGAAGAAACTAAAATGATGATATCTCAGAATCTGGGATACGTATTTTGATGATTTTTTTACAGTAATATAAAGAATTTTAATCTTTATTTTTTAAGCTATTTTATAACTTTCTATAGTAACTAAATATTATTTAATGATTTTCGGTAGTTTTCTGAATTAGGTTCAGAACCCCGTTAGTAATCCAAAGAACGGTTAATAGTATGGAGATCAAATTTTTATAATCGAATATTGCATGTCCAGCTTTACATCATAATTGTTGTTAATGTCGGTAAGTTAAAATTTAATTTCTTTCATCAACGTTGTAAATACAAACACAAACATTGTGGCAGACGATATGTCAGCCACCCAGCAGACGAAATAAAACACAAAATAACAATATTCAAAAAAAAAATTGAAAAAAGAGCTCTGCTAATACGCTGCGTAGGGAACACCGTTGCCAGACTACAGTAAGGGAGACGCGCATACGGAAGGGTCGCAATTGGAACAACGTGTTCCAATTGCCCCTAGCATGGGTCTTCACGGAGTTTTAATGTTTATAGGGGATAAAATTTAGCTAGGAAAAAGTTAATGTTATTACTTTATTGCTTAATGAACGATGAATGATTCAAGACCTTTTTTTATGATTTCCTCCATCATTTTAGGTGTGAAAACGAAAAAGTTGTCTGGGCAAAAACTAGAAATGGACAGTCAAAAAACAACTTTCTGGGATAGCTCGAAAACTTTTAGAGTCTAAAGCCTCCAATTTTTTCTAAAAATGTAATACCCTAATTGCCGTTACCTCAAATTTTTTAAACTAAATCTCTTACATACTTGAAGTGGTAGAATTTTTGTTTCAATTGCCGCGTGTTCCAATTGCGCCCTACCTCCCCTACCATGAAACGGTAATTACTAGCTGTCCAGCGACAAAATATATAATGCCATTTAAAAGATGTAAGTAGAAAGTGACAGCAACTAAAAAGAAGAAGTGGAAATAAAGAGTCTGTTGATCCTCAAGGTAAACCAAAAGGAAAATTTAAAATCCTGATGACCGATCGACAATCTTTCGAAACACCAAGTATGTAAATTCAACATTTTTATACTATCTAAGAAGAGTTGTTTAAAAAAAAGTAGACAAAAAAGGAGACAATTATCTACTTTTTGTTTTAATTGGCAAAAACCCTCTGAAGATTCCTTATGTTTTGTCACTAAAAAATTTTTGTTTTTGTCCTTGTTATCAATTGCCATAATAAAGATGCTATTCCGGATGTAGGCTATTTATGTGCATATTGTACAAACCGAAGTAAAGCTCAAGAACTGATTCCGGATGAGAGAGTCGCCAAGGAATGCAATATGGATGGAATGCTTTTTACCCATGGACAAGGAATCAAGGCACAGCACGACATCCTCCATTTCATATCGACGGATTTTATGTAACACGGTATAACCTGTAAAGCTTTCTTTCATGGGTTTGAATGTCGAAGAATTCATGTTGCCATCGTTCTGTAAGGTTGAAGTCGTAGAAATAAGGGCCATGTTAATGAAGCCTATTGAATACCAAAATATGTACGTCAAAGCCACGATTTGCATCATGACAAGGGTGTGTTTCTGTAAAATGCAAAAGGTTAAAATTGTTTTAATAAAATTACTGTATTTATGAAAACGTTGGAGTAATATACCAGGTAATATCATAAAAAGTAAATTTCAGCAAAGCGTAGGGGACATTTAAAATTTTTTTTTATTTGTTGCAAGTTGTGTTTTATCCTTAGGGGAGGTTCGGGCCAATTGAAACATGCGGCAATTGAAACGAAACTTGTAGCTCTCGACGTATAACAGGTAGAACTTACAGTACAGTTTAAGTACAACAGATTTTTTTTCGAAATATCATCAACAGTTAAAAAAATTTTAAAAACCGCAGATTGTTACGTCGATGAAATTTCAAGTAACATTTAACTTAACAAGAATTTTTTTTTGGAGTTTATGTAAAAAACATAAGAATTGCAATCATAGGTTAGATCAATATTTTACGCTACCTGTGGTGACAAATGCTTCCGACTTATAAAGGGAATTTAGGCGAACCCAGCGATGTTTGTATTAGTTGGTTAACGAGCATTCTTAATTTTGAATTACGGCTTTCGTAAGGGGCAACTATCATCGACCGGAGTTTGCGATATTCACAAAGGTAATCTCTGGTTAACAGTGTTCGTTCGTAAAAAACGCTTGAAAATCGTCAGAATCGTCGAAAAACCGTTTTCGTTGTTTTTTTGCGTGGAAAAATTAGTTAATCATGATTTTAATTGTTTTTAAATGTAATGTTGCTTATAAAGCGTTCCGTTAGTGGTGCTCACTTAATAAAAATATCAACAACAATTAATTTTAGATGCAGAGGGACTAACCACTTGTAACTCTCGACTGACTGGTAGAAAGGTATACACAGCAGCGACTGGATACTTAATTAAGGGTCTTTCAGTAGGGAAAAGCTACAGAAAAAATTAAGTATCTTAAAATGACACTTAATTTTGAAAAAAAATACCTAAAATTCCCCCCCCCCCCTACTAAAACCAAATTTCTAACCTTTCCCTTCTTTTTAAAGTATGGAAATTTTTTTTACAGTACTACATACAGCTTTTTAAGGTTACAAAAATTGGTTTAAGTGCTTAAAATATTTTAGTATCTTGCAAAGCAGATAATAATACAACGACATCAGGAACAATATCATATTACGATATTATAACAGTTAACATGGCATTTCCTATAATTGCCATATGCTGTAAAGAATTTTATCTAAGATAAAGACGTACAAATACAAGATGAAAAAAGGAAAAAACTAATTCTTGTATTTTTGTCACGTGGCAACGCTTAAGAATTCTAGTGTTTGTGGAAAAATTTCATTACTGTTCAAAAAAGATGGAAAAATTTTGTCTATTCCGAAAATCAAGATGTAGTTAAAA
The DNA here is from genome assembly GCF_022539665.2 of Daphnia carinata. Taxonomy (NCBI): domain Eukaryota; kingdom Metazoa; phylum Arthropoda; class Branchiopoda; order Diplostraca; family Daphniidae; genus Daphnia; species Daphnia carinata. The sequence goes on along the minus strand of NC_081335.1, from coordinate 6,937,341 downwards.
GTGGTTGTCTATTTCAAAGACATCGCGATCAACAAAAAAAGTGCTCGATGGTAACCAACATACAACTATGTAGGTGTTAAAATCTTTATTTTTAAAAGTGATTTCTAATTAGATTTTGAATTTGGAATGTCAGGTTATAGAATACCTAACGGAAATCCCATAGCCAGGTTGAATAAGTTTTGACGCAGTAACACAGGGTAAAATAGACAAAGTATTCTCTGTTATTAAAGATTTAAACTAATAGACTAATAATTTATCTTTTCTAGGTTACTAAAGTAATGACGGAGACTATTCTTCCAACAACTTTAATGTTAATACCCTTTCCATCATTGGTAACATTAGTGGTATGTACACTGGTTAGTGTAATAATTTTTCTTCTAAAATTTTACAATAGGTTCAAGACTTCAAGCAAGTATATCAATAGCAATTCCATTCCTACTCTAGAACGATAATGCAGATACAAAAGAAACAGATCAAGGTCAGTTCTGTCAATGATCTTATTACGAATACCAATTCATATATTAGTGTCACCTAGCAGAATTCTCTGCTGTTACCGAAGACAACCATGACGTAGCTGATCTTGTTAAGTTTGGCGAAAATCATTTTGATAAATAATAATGTTGATTGTTTTATGGTTCTCAGTTTCAGGTCTCAGCCTACTACATCGTCAACATGGAACATCCTGGTACGTACACCAAGTGCTGTAAGTGTTATTGAGAAGTTTTGTTTGACATTTTTAGTTTTTGTTACCCATGTTCTAATTGTTATCACATTTCTGATTTGTCAATTAATACCAATTTCAAAGGAATATATTATTTTATTTATACTACTTATATATAATCCGGAAAGTGGATAACAATTTCAAGTATCCACCCGAAAATTAAGTAGCTTAGTGGCCTACTGAATTATTCAGTAGGCGGGGAGGTATAGTTAAAACTTAAGTATGCCATTTCAATTAAGTACGGTAATAAAATCTAGTACACTGGCCTTTTTTAAGTATTCAAAATTAAGTATTCAGTCGCCGCTGTGTAGAAGTTGACTGGAAAGGGGAAGTCTCTGGTTCGAGACTCGTCATATCAAACATATCAATTTTTCAAATATTGGTTACGTATATTTATATCCCACCGTTTTCGGCAAAGAAACTTACTAAAGTCGTCGGCAAAAGACGGCGATTTTCGCTGTCAAAAACGAATCGTCAGTTCTCGTCGGTAAAATCGTATACGTCCCATGTCCACTAATTTTAGACAATTTTTGGATACGGCTAACAAAAGTTAACAAGGCGTTAGGTTTGGATGATTAAGATGACTATTAATCTCTGTCGAAAAAGTAAAAAATCCGGATGGTTCAAAACAGTGAGCTGAGAATCATATACTGTATCTGTATGCTGTATTATGCCCGGTCACTAAGTATAGGTTAAAACTACTGATTTTCGAAGTTGCGGGCCAATGCCTTATGACTATGCGACTATGCCATTAATATACCAAATATGCAGTTTAAAACACAATTACGGTGGTATTAGATAGGATAAGGTAAACTGAAGACGATTTATTTGGGTTTATGATTTCGGACATTACGGCATATTTGCGGAAATTTCAATGCTATTTTCTCGAAAATTCCAATCTCACTTACCTTTCTCATTTGACCAGTAAAGTTATGGACAATTGGCTACTTAAAGGGAAAAGTGTATAATAAAATTTTAAAAATTTATGCTTTATGTTTTGTTTGATTTTCGATCGCAGGTTACCAGGCCGGAACAGACGATGTCTTGCTTTCACAAATCATTGGTTTGGTTTTTAAAACATAAATTTCGCAATATTTTTCTATTCCCTCCCTATGGTGTCTTAAGCTATTCCATTCAGAATTTAATACTAAATCGAATGAATGCATTAGTATTGAAGAATAAGACTGTTCATAATTAGCATAAATATCCAATGAATGAGGGTTTTTGTCCGAAATTAACAGATCGGCTTTACGCGCATTCATCTTAAGAAAGGCTGTTAGACCAAACGCTGTCCCATCTCTCTCTTTTACCGTAAATAGAGAAGCTTCTGAAAATATAAATTTAAATCATGAAATATTTTCAGAAAATGTTTTTTGTTAATATTAACACCAATAAGCACAGGTTTTTAAAGATAGGTAGTTTTATTCACCGAAATTTGTGAAAAACCCCCTATTTTAGGTAATATTGCATAAAACAGGCAAATGATACCAAAAACTATTTTTTTCTAAAATTTGAATTGCATGTTAACTAAAATAGGTAGCCATTTTTTACTGTGCAATAGAAGAACACCGTAAACAATCGGCTTTATACAAGAACGCGCACCAACAATTAAAAGCAAATTATTTAGACGTCACAGACAGGAAAAATTGCAGCACGCATAACTTTCCGTTTCAAGTAGGCCTAATGTCCTTGTTATAAAACCAAATAATGCATGCCAATAACGCATGTCAAGTGCACTAGACACATTTGACCCATTTCGTTAAGTCTAATGAAATTTTTGAAATCCTTTCAGTAGTTAATAACTGATCTTTCGGACTTCTAATTAGTTTCTTTTGTCCTATACGTCTACAAAATGTAGGAAAAGATGGCAACGCCATCGGCTGTTGATTTTTGAGTTGGGAAATCAATGAAAATCATTAAGATATTTTTGTGTTAATTGTTACCTGTAGACGATTGTAATTGGTTTTATCAAACGAAAAGCTTTCAAACTAGGTTACCCTAAAGCAATCCGTAAACTTCTTTTTCTCCATCTAACCAATGAAAACCTTAACCGCGGATCAACAGTGCATACCTTAGCATTAAGTCTGATTCATCACATTCAGTTTACAACAAAATTCATGAGCTGAAATATAATTAATTTAGATGTACTTACCTCAAATTAACAACTAAATTATGTCTCCATTCACGTTCGCTCCTTCACTCTGTTAGGTACAATATAAGATCTACGCTTTACTAGATAAGGCAGAAGCTCTTTCTTCACAAGAAAGAGGTTATGTGTGACTATAAACGAATTTGAGTTAAATATGATTGCACGATGGAAATCTTGGTGGCCACAAAGAAAGAAAATTTAATCAGTTGAAAACCTGGAAAAGGCATGGACTTCAAAAACCAGAAAAGAATGAAAATTAGAATGAGTTCTTTCGAATAAAAGGCACTTTGCACGGCAGTCCTTCTAACAAGCATTCTAGTTGCTTTTGAGTCCATTCTACGACTTAGTAGTGGAATCGAAGCTTTTTCGAACTGCAATTTCCCACAGTTTGTCAACTATACTTCATTACTTAATTCATTAATATTTTTACATATTAAGAACTTTTCCTACTTATTCCATAATGATTTGGTATTTTACAATGAATTAATTTTATACTTACTTTTAACTATTAAGTTGCTGCTGCTCTCGGTATGGCTTTATTAACTGTATACATTATTTGTACTTTCTTTGTAGAAAATGAAAAAGGGAAGGGAAACTTCAGCATTGTTTACATGACGTCAATTTCAATTGCCGAACCTATAGTAAGTTGTCATTTCTGTCTTCTTCCGAGCAGACTTATACATGTTGTGCATTATTGTAACAAAGCTTTGTTTTATACCGTCAATTTTTGGTTTCTACCCTTTCCCTACTTTTCGGCTACCATACGTAGTAGAACCAACAAGGTAAAAAATGGGAGGTGATTTACCGTATGGTATGGTAGACGAAAGCATGTATGCCAAAAAATAAGAATTAGCAGAGGAAAACACGAAATCGCAAAAATATGAAAGGGCGTTTTCAAGTAGAGGTAAATGGAACACTGGGCAATTGGAACAAAAATTCCACTCTCGAAGTATGAACGGATTTCATTTAAAAAATATGGGCTAGTATGAATTTTTAAAGATGGTTTAAAACCTTTTTTATTTTTAGAAAAACTTTGAGATTTTAGGCTCTAAAAATTTTCGAGTTATCTCAAATAGATTTTTTTGTACGGTCCATATTCAGTTTTGCCCAGACATCTTTTTCATTTTCATCCTTTGACATTATAAAAAAGGTCTTGTGTCATTCCTGTTTCATTTACCTATGAACTGATTACATTATTTTTTACCTAGCTCCTACTTTTAATGTTTATAATTTTTACAACCAACCTAAAATGACTAGTAAATGAACTATTAATTTTATACCCTATGAACAATAAAATTCCGTGAAGACCCTTACTAGGGGTAAATGGAACACCTTGTTTTCATTGTCACTTTCCGGATGCGCGTCGCTTTTCCTGCAATCTGGCAACGATGTTTTAGCCGTTGCAGCGAAACAGCCAAAAAATACTGCTTTTAAATTTTTCTGTTTTGATAAATACCGTATGCTGGCTGGCTTGTACAGCACAAATCGTAAATTAAACATTAAACATTGACCTCAGCTACGGAACTCCTCCCCTATCTCCACTAATATCATAAACTAGATTTATCTAAAAGAAATATCTTGGCATCACCATCCAAAGAAACGTGTTGATTTCTACCTCAGTAGACTTCAGTCTGGCTACTGCAATCTAAATGCATATAGGCATTTCATGGACCCAAAAATTCCAAGAAAAAAAAAAAGGATGCCCAACAAAAGAAAACGTAACACGCGTTATCATAGAGTGCCCAAAGTGCGGCTAGACACCACAAACCCTAAAAGTAATAAAAATTACTATAAACCATGCACATTCTCAAAGTAGAGGAGGGTGGGCGCAATTGGAACGCTTGGCAATTGAATCAAAAATTTTACCACTCGAAGTATGACAGGGATTTACTTCAAAAAATTTGAGATTACAGGAATTAGGGTTGTTTATTTTTCTAAAAAATTAGAGGCTTTAGACTCTAAAAGTTTTCGAGTTATCCCAAAAAGTTTTTTTTACGGTCCATTTCTAGTTTTTGCCCCAACAATTTTTTCATTTTAACCCCTTACACAATGGAGGAAATTATAAAAAACGTCTTGAATCCTTCCTAGTCCATTTTTCTGTAAGCTGATTACATTATTTTTTCCAACCTCTTTTTTATACCCTATAAACGATTAATTTCCATGAAGACCCATGCTAGGGGCCAATGGAACACCTTGTTTCAATTGCCAATTTCTGCATGCACGCCCTCTTTCCTGCAATTTGTCAACATTGTTCCAGCCATTGCAGATAAATTTACAAATGTAGCCTTTAAAATTTCTTATTTTGATAAATATCGTCTTCTGGTTGGCTTATACATATCGTCTGCATTTAAAAAAAAAATTACAACGTGGAAAACGTTACTTTGCTTCAACTAATTCATTAGTAAAATTTTAATAATTTCATTAATAACAATTAGGATGTATGTTTTCATATATAATGTATGGTATAATAGAAATTTAGTCTTCATATTAGCAACCGTTTTCCTATTTTAACGACTTACTATGAGCCTAATTTAGAAAACGACAAAAATTTATTAAATAATATTGAGTTGCTCCAGGAAGTTCTAGAATACCTTAAAAAATGTAGGATAAAGTTTCTTATATTCTAGTGAAAATTCATCGGTATACGTATCCCAGATTCTGAGATATCGTCATTTTAGTTTTTTCCTAAAACCGGGAGCTCTCTTATGGGAAAACCCACGTTTCAATTGCCCAGACGCCCTGTTTCAATTGCCGAGCAGAATTGGCAATTGAAACATCTTGAGGTACCAGGTAAAATTGGAGATAAAAAAATTCATCCCAATTTTCAATTTATTTACAATCGTTTACAAAAATTTGATTTAAGAATCGATTTAATCGCCGATTTCGAAATTGATTTGCAAATCGAAATACTTTTTATCTTATCTTTATCTTTAGCCTTTTTTGTGTTATTTCATCTTACTTTATCTTTCGAGATCAGTAAATTGTTTTACCTTTTCTAACTAATTGGGAAAAAAAGATGTAAAACATTTTCTGCCACGTCAACATACAGGGAAATCAAAAAAAAGTTGAATGATATCTAAATGTTTAAAAATTATCTTTGTGGGATTCAGTTGCGTTCACTGTTACACAGTTGCATAAAAAATCACAACCATTTTTTAATGGAAAACCCATAATATGTGTCCAATCAGAAAAGGGGTTAACTTCCGCGGCTGCAAATCGGTGCGAAGTTGCACAACAAATAAGAAAAAATTGGTGGTTTATACCCAAACCCAGAATGAAATTAAAAAAAAAACTGTCTGCGGCGGGGACGTGAACTTCATAAACTTGGATTGATGGTCAGTACCTCACTATTGTATCCTGTTAGATATAAATTACAACTTCAAACGTCCATTCAAATTAGGTTCAAGTACGTTGGGTGAAGAAGTTATGATAAATTTAGATTTCGAAAACATTTGATTTGACGTGTTAAAAATTTTCGAAAATGGACGATTCATGGTAATTGGTTTTGTGAAATTTTTGATTGAAATCGATATAATTAAAAAACAATTAAGGAAAACTAAAAAAATTAAATCGAACAGATGAATTTGAATTGATTTTATAATGTATCATGTATAAATTTGTACTATAAAATTTAATTTTTTTCTAAAACTTTGGGATCTAATGATTAAACAAAAACAATTGTCTTACACCTAGAATTTTTCAAAGTATTAATCCCGTAAAAAATCCTAAGCGTGGTTCTTACAACTTCTCAAATCCAACATTTTTTTATTCCAGTTAGCGTTCTAGAATTTATTCCGGTGTTTTAACCCTTAAAACACCGGTATGTTGTATACACCATTGTATGTACCGAATGATAAAATAGCAGAAACTGTCGTAAATACTCACTGTTAAAAACAAGTCTCAAATTTCGGTGAAATTTGCACTTAAGTAGGACTCTGCCAATTAAGTGGAAATTCTCTCCTAAAATAAAATTTCGGGGAGGTTCCCTGATATTGGTAAAAGTCCTCCGAAAAAAATGGTTAAAATAACACCTAAATTAAGACACATATTTAGCAAAAATTCAAACCGATTGACCCGTTCGTTTACTAGTTATTATATAAATAATTTAAATAATAGCAGTAAATCAATAGCAGTCCAACTGAAAATGATCTTTATTGTTAACGTATCTTAGTTAACAAATTAAGACTAGCACAAAAGTATAGATCAAGCTCTCTACAATTACCAACACAACGAAGAATACTTCATCTTATTCACCAATGCGGAAAAGAAATGAACAGATGCACAAGGATCAGTTGCTTCGACCTTTACGCCTAAGACGAAGGAATGAAGAAACAACAATGCGTTTTGAACCTTATCGTTGTATTTAAAGTGGAAGACGTAGTAGGTCGCCATTAATCCAATACCAGCATCCGCAGTTGCGTGAAATCTCACAATGAATTACTCTCAAAATGAGGTGGATTGCCGATCCAACGTATAGGATGAACGGCGATCCTCTTGTTTTTTGCCCGATGCAACTTGCGAGGTTAGCTGACTCCTAATGATTAAAACAATAGTCAAATAAAATTTTATTGGTAAGGGGCAATTCATCTTACTTTTACTTTTTTTAATTTTTAGTAAAACTGCTTGTGCTGGGTGTGTAGACCTTTAAATGGATCAGGTACAAAGCGGATGCAACTGCAAATGGACAGGGTAAAAAAAGAAAAAACGTTAAGGAAAAGCCTGATGGACAGTTCAGCAGGAAACAAAACTTCCAAAAGGAGCTACAGGAAATTCCAACACAAACGGAAGAACAGGGGGAACGACTAAAGTACCCGGAAAAAACATTTACAGCAAAAAATCGAAACGAGGTGTTTACAAAATATTTCCAATGAAGCTTGAAATTCAACCAAATAGAATCAACAAAAAGGAACTTAGCAACACGAAAGAAACGTTTTGGAAACTAAAACGAAAACCGAAAGAAAACTACAAATTCTTTGTTTTGAAACTCAGCGGCCTCGATGATAGAATGAAAGGTAAATAAGAGAAATCAAAAATTTACCTTTATCCAGAGACCAACTACTGGGTAAAGTTAAGAAAATGAGAGACAACACGGTAGATGGAGATTAGGATCCCAAAATAGGACGTGGAGAAATAGGACTTGGAAACTTAGAACTCCAAAATTGGACGTGGAGTAATATGACCCGGAGAAATAGGAGCACATATTTAAGCATTACTGAAGGGTCCTATTTCTCCATCATGAAGGTCCTTTTTTCTCGTAAAAGGGTTCCTATGGGCTCCTATAAGGGTTCCTCTTCACTACATTATAAATTTTTTGTTTGGATTTATAGTTGTAATTTTTTTTGCAGGATTACATGCTCTCTATTGCTTTGTACAGCTCATTTAGTATAAAAGTAATTTTTTTGCACAGTATTTCGTTTTAGCACTTTACATTGTGTTATCGGTGCTCGACGTTAGAAATCGTTCTGTGATACGGTACGGTGCACTTATCAACTGAGCTAGCCATCATTACCAATTAATAAATACACAGCGGAACATGTAATAAAACTACTCATTTCTTTTTCTCTCTTTCTAAGATTACGAAAAAAACATGCAATGACATACAGTGATATATGTTGTTAAGCCACCTATTGATTGTTAAAAATTAATACAAACGTTGCCGTCTAAATTTTTCTCCAAAAATTTTTTTAGTCGTCTTTTTGGCAACATAGCAATTTACGTGCCAAGTAGTTCGATGCCTTATTTTTGGTCTTAGTGCTTGTGAACGTTTGAACATCGTCTAACCTGGATTGTGTGTGCTCAAAAATAATGTGAAATGAAAAAGGCAATGAATTTGTAACATTGATGAAGTGTTTATTTATAATTTATTAGTGGCTCGAAGGCACGTGTTTTGTCCCTATTTTTTTTAGTTTAAAGAAAATTGAACCTTTTTGCTCTTCAAAGGTTATTGCTTTACAAAGAAAAAGATCAGCGGAAAACTATTTACTTGGCGCTGCAGTTCACACTCTGCTAAAGACCCTTGCAAAGCTACAGTGACCCATAAAATTTCCAGTGCCATAAATTTCTTTGATCACTATGACCAGCAAGACTCCAAAAACAGCCACACAACACCGCCGCAGTAAATCACAACCATCTACTATTCTATGAAAACCACAGAAGAGTAAGAATACATTTAAAATGAAAACTAAGACTGAATCTTCTGATTAAAAATCGATTGTATTGTACAAGATTAATGCGGATCAGAAGAAAGAAACCCACACGAAGAACTGGATCCTATCTACGCTCTGGTTTCGCTACGAAGCGAATGAGGTAATTAAACTTATTCACAGCAGAAGAATGCACAAATGGAACTATTTTCTCTTTTTCCAGTTTTCCAGCCATGAGCTACTTAGAGAAGTGCTTCATGAGCTCCGAAGTTCCTCCCCCACAGTTGTCCCTGACTATCTCCTTAAGATCAACCATGACAACATTGATGAATATGATATGTCCTTAAATAATAGTGTTGTGTATTAAAAGTACTTACCTTTTTTATTGTTTACAGTCAATATTTTTGTGCCATAATATCAATTGGAAAATAAACAAAGTATAATTTTAGTTCCTGTAAACAAACAAAAGGCAAGATCTTACTTGTTCTTCAACAGTGAATTGCTGATTGGGATAAGGATAGCTTCTTTCGAGTGGTAGTCGATTGCGATATCAGCTATATCAAATCAACTATGGCATTTTCTAGATACCAACGAAGGACAAAAATAAATGGATGAAAAATAAAACCCTTTAAAACGTGTCTAGGGGAGGTAGGGCGTCATTGGAACGCTAGGCAATTGAAGCAAAAATTCTACCACGTGAAGTATGTAATAGATTTATTTAAAAAAAATTGGAGCTAACGGGAATGAGGGTTGTACATTTTTATAAAAAAATTGGAGGCTTTAGACTCTAAAAGTTTTCGAGTTATCCCAGAAAGTTGATTTTTGACTGTCCATTTGTAGTTTTTGCTCAGACAATTTTTTCGTTTTCACACCTAAAACGATGGAGGAAATCATTATTAAAGGTCTTGAATCATTCATCGTTCATTAAGCTATAATTTGATAACATTAATTTTTTCCTAGCTAAATTTTATCCCCTATAAACATTAAAACTCCGTGAAGAACCATGCAATTCGAACACCTTGTTCTAATTGCGACCCTTCCGTGTGCGCGTCTCCCTTACTGTAGTCTGGCAACGGTGTTATAGCCCTACGCAGGGTATTAGCAAAACTCTTTTTTAAAATTTTTTAAAAATGTTGTTGTGTATTTTGTGTGGTGACGAAAAACAATGTCCAAAAATAGAGTGTCAGATAGGGGACGAACACCTATCTCTGTCATGGAAGAAGCCGTAAATTCGATAATTGATCATAACTGGACATATAGGGAAGCTGCAACAACTTTTGGTGTATCGGTGCCGACGTTATATAGGTTCGTTGTGAGAAAAAGAAATAGCGAACCACCTAGAATAGGCTACCATCCAGCTAGTAAAGTTTTCACTGCTGAACAAGAAGAATCACTTGAAAAGTATGCCGTAAACGCTCAAAAAAGGTACTATGGGTTTAGTAGAAGAGGTAGGCCACAATTGGAACGCTAGGCAATTGAAACAAAAATTATACCACTCGAAGTATGATAGGTATTTTGTTCAAAAAATTTGAGATAATAGGAATTAGTATTGTTAATTTTTAGAAAAAATTTGAAGCTTTAGACTCCAAAAGTTTTCGAGTTATCCCAAAAAAATGTTTTTTTACGGCACATTTCTAGTTTTGGCGTAGACAACTTTTTCATTTTAACCCCTTAAACGATAGACGAAATTATAAAAAAGGTCTTAAATCATTTCTAATTCATTTATCTATAAACTGATTACATGATTTATTTCCTAGCTCGTTTTTATATCCTATAAACATTAAAACTCCGTAAAGACCCATGCTAGGGGCAATTGGAACACCTTTTCCAATGCGATTTCTGTATGCGAGTCCCCCTTACTGTAGTCTGGCAACGGTGTTATAGCCCTATGTAGCGTATTAGCCGAAACTACCGAAATTCATTAAATAATCTTTAGTTACTACATAAAGTTATAAAATATCTAAAAAAATAAAGATTAAAATTGTTTGTATTACTGTAAAAATTTCATCAAAATACGTATCCCAGATGCTGAGATATCGTCATTTTGGTTTCTTCATAAAAATGGGAGCTTCCTTATGGGAAAACCCACATTAAAATTGCCCAGACGCCCTGTTTCAATTTCCTAGAAGGATTGGCAAATGAAACATCTTGGGGTACCTCCAGTTTTTTACCCATAACAGATGTTCAACTGAGCCGAACCACACCAAAAAAATTATTTTTATGTAGCTAAGATAATTGGCTACAAAACTATTGTCGCGTCCTCGACTAATGCTCAGAGTAAAGGAGTGTATTTAAGGTCTACACGCTACAACAGTGTCCAAAAGACTAACTAGAGTTGAGTCCGCCAGTCGCCCACAACACAGTCGATGGGCCGAGTCCAGCCGGATGGGATCCGGTGACCGTCCGGTCACACTGATCTCATGTAACGGCGACAAATCCCGGCGGATGTGGCGCAGTCGACTGGAATTGGAGCGCGTCCGGTTCGATGGTCGCGACAGATCCCCCTCTTCAAGCCCTACTTGTCCCGAGTAGGACCGTGAGTGGCCAACGCGACCAAGAACAGATAGGCTAACAGCTACAGATAACAAGTAAACGGTAACGGGATAGAAACATCCATGGCAAAAACAAAACCAAACAAAATAAAACCAAAACAACCACCAACAAAGAAAATAGCAAAAAAAAAAGAAAAAACGTAAAGAGCGTTAAGTACGATACGCTCATGAGGGAGCTCCACCAACTGCTCCTTCTACTGCCGGCGACTCGTCACGTTCGGCATCCTCCAAAGACTCGTGCTGGGCAAGACGGGCCTCCAGTTGTCGAACCCGAAGGTGTAGCAACCCGACCACCGCCAGCGTCGGAATGATCGTGATGATAAGGGACGCAATCCAGTCGTAATCGGAGAATCCTGATGCCGGAGTTTTGTCCATTTCCCGCAGCAAATCCTGGACATCCTTCAAGTTTCGCTGGGCCTCTTCACGCGTCTTGGGGTCTACGAACAGCTCGGTAGGGTTCCGTGTCGGTGGGGCGGGCGCTACCGTGATCTCCGTCTTCCGTGGTCGAGCTGTCGGCGAGTTTAGGGCGCATTTTGGCGTCAACCGTTAGTTCAACCTTTTTGGTTCAACTATTGTGAGTGGTTGACGTTAAAATGGCCTGAGGTTGAACTGCCCAGCTGAAATACTAGTTTACGGTAAAATGACAGTTAATGTCAATTGACATCCGCCAGGTGGCTGCCTGCTACATTCTCGTCTGCTTTGTTTTTGTTTACATTCTGTGTAAAATTGTACGATTTTATAATTGTCAAACTTAGAACTAATACAACCATTTTATTATATAAAAACTTCATCCTAAATATTTGTAAGTATTTTATTATTGATTGAAGTGACTATGTATAATAAAGTTTATATAAATTTAGGTAATATGGCAGATAAAAGAACATTATGTCTTCTTCTGTCGCAATATATTTTCAATGAAATCCAATCATCCAGTGAGGAAAGTGAATCTGACTCAGAGGATAATGAATTATTGACTTTAATGGGATCCACTGCAATGGAGTGTCATCCTCGTCAAGTGGGCTACCTAAATGTTGTAGCTGTATACTCAGATGCGGATTTCTTCAAACACTTTAGGGTAACGAGAACAACATTCCAGTACATATTGGCTTATTTACAAGAAAGCAACTTCCGTTCTGAAATAATATTTCATGGAGGATGTGAACCAATGTCTTTCGATGAAATATTGTATATAAACCTTCAGTACTTAGGAAATCAAGGTTCCCTTAGACTGTTGGCTGATAAGTTCAATAGAACGGACTCTTCAATTTGTAACGTGGTTGCCCAATTTTGTAAATTTCTCTTCCAAAGGCAGCGTGATTTTATAAAGTGGCCAAGCATACAGGAAATACCTGCAGTCTCGAGTGCGTTTCGCACAAAGGCTAATTTTCCTGGTGCGGTATCTGCTCTTGATGGTTGCCACATTCCCTTCCATCCAAAATCCCCAAATCAGGTACCATATCGAAACTACAAAAAATTTTGTAGTTTCAATCTTATGGCTGCTGCTTTACCTGACCGATCATTTTCATATGTCTTTTGTGGGTTCCCGGGAAGTGTCCATGATTCCACTGTATTCCAAAATAGTTCCTTATTCCATCAACTAGATAACGAATGTCACCGCTTTTTTAATCAAAACTCCCACCACATCATTGCGGATTCCGCGTTTCCCTTAAAAAAATGGTTAATAACTCCATATAAACAAATTAATGGTCGGCTACCTATGGCCAAAAAGATTTTCAATAAGAAACTTTCTTCTACCAGAATGGTTATTGAACTTGCGTTTGGGGATATAAAAAATAGATTTAAGCGATGTTTGGATATTAACACTAATATTGAAAAAGGTGTTGATATCGTTGTTACTTGTTGTATTTTGCATAATATTTGTATTCAACAAGGAGATCTTTTCTACGGGGGAAAGCTAGACGAGGACGACCTGCATTGTAATGTTAATAATTGTTACTCCCGTGGTATTGTTGATCGCATCGCTGAAATAAAACGCCAGCAAATCTGCGATTCCCTATAATTAAATAATAAAGGTTGATTGCTAATAAAAAAACTGAAAACTATTCATTGTTTGTCACTCAGTTGTTGATGACTATTATGTATTATTCGTATTTTTATACACACAAACACACACACACTCTGATATTGATTGGTTATGCACGTCTGGACAAAAGGAACCTCTTAAATAAAAATAAAACCTCTATAGCTTCTTTTTTTGGTCACCTTGTTATTTTTTTCTTCTTCTTTTTCTTTCAAATTACTTCTTTTCTCTATGTTTTTGTCATCCACTTACACACATACACAGAAAGAGAGAGAGAGAGACACGGCATCTTATGCCCTTTGTAGATAGTCCGGCTACTTGTCTTGACAATCTCGCCTTTCCATCTGGTTAGGTTGCTTCTCTTTCTTTCTTTTTCCATTATACCACCACTTGTTCTATTGATTTATCTATTTCAATCTTTGTTATCTCAATCGTCGCCCCATTGATTTCTGCATCTGCGTTGTTGGAAAGATTGGATGTCACATTGCAGATGAAACAAAACAGCGTTTAAAAAACAAAACAACTCACGATTCATAGTGTGCCTTGCTTTCTCGGCTTTTTCTCGGGATTGAAATGAATGAATGCGAAATCCCGCATCATTTTAAGTTTTTGCACATTATCATCCGGTGCCTGATTGAAAATGTCTCACAATACTTGTTCCGTTGTGGTCAGCGACAAGTACGTTCAGTCTTTCCATTTCACATTGCAGTTCTTCGCGAGATTTGTTCTTAGGTATACCACCGACAGAAAGCCGACCATTATCAATAGAGTTCACCACGCCAATATGGTGTCTTGGACGCAGTTCGTAATTTCGATTGCTCGATTAGCATCAAGTCGGTGAGCGTACTGGATAAACGTGAATGCACGGTTTGAACCGCTAAATCCTTCATTAAACGAAGCTCGTAAATGGGCCCGATAGTTGCAAAGAGTCTATATAGCTCATCTTCTCTTTCTTTCTAGAAATAAGAGGCTTCGTTCCACGCATCCAACGAGTTTTTCTTTTTTTTTGTTTGGTATTCATTTGTTTACGTTTCCCTTTATATTTCTCCGTGTGTTTGTGTGTGTGTCGTTCAGCTTCAACGCTTCGACTCTCCTTCGACGGTCGGCCTCGTATCTAACCACCAAAAAAAAAAAAAAAAAATCGACAACTCAAAAGAAATACAAACATAAAAACACTTGAGACACGCCGTCAGATTGGTGTCGTTTGCACCGGCATAAGTAGGAAATACTTGCCCTTAAAATCAAATGTAACACAGTCAACCATCTTCTTCTTTCTTCTTCTTTATCCGTAACACAAGAACTTCGCTCGCACTTTACATTTTAGTTGTAACATTTTAAGATAACACACTGAACCTCAAACTCAAACAACGTAATGAACTTCTTTCTTCCTAAAAAAGAAATACAAAACGAAAAAAAGAAAATTAAGTAAGTTAATCTAATTAAGTATAATATTTAACCTACCTTTTAACTTAACATGGCAGTTGATTCTGGGTTGAATTCCGGTTTCCCAACCAAATGTTCTTATTGCTATAAGAAAAAAAGGTCATTAATATTATAAAAAAATAAATAATAAAACGAATTAACCATTTATGACGATGACGAACTAAATTCATCAGATGAAGAAGCTGATGTTGAACTGGAACGCGACCGTTTTCGCTTCGAATTCAGGTTTTCATTGTTCAAAGACTTTTTGTTTCCATTCTTCTTCTTCTTTTTCTTTTTTCTTGCAGGAGGAACAAGACTTTTAAGGACATCGATGAGCTGTTGTGTCTTTTCCATTCGCTCATTATGCCTTTTCTGCTTTTCTTCTTTTTCTTCCAAATGGCGGCAGTGTCTTTCTTGCCGCATATCACGGAAGACTTCCAAAACCTTGTCAGTTTTGGAAGCTTTGCTTGGCCTTTTCTTTTTTGTTTTAGGTGTTCCGGTAGCTGATGCTTCATCCAGGCTATCCATGAATATTTCATCATCGGATATATACCCAGATGCACACGCTGACGTATTAGCCGTGTCATTTTCATGTGGTTTTACTTTGTCATCTGTAAAAAGAATAATGGTTATAACAAATACACTTATCATATAAATATAACTACCTTCTATAAGTTGTTGAAACTTGTGTGGGTTTTGGTTATCATTAAATGAATCACTCACATACGGAGGTCTGTAGGAATGATTGCTGGAGCCTAATAATAACAAAAAAAAAAATAGGTACATAAAAATAAGTATACGCTTAACATTAAATACATTCAGCCATTCACTTACCTAGGACTTTTTCTATTGAATCGAAGAACTTGGTTTTTTTTTTGGGTGTCGGCAACAGCACTTCCAGTTTGCTGGAATTTAGAAATGTAGCCTCTATATTCTTTGCGTAGGTTCTCCCATTTAGTCTTGCACGTTTGAATTTTATCACTTCCACGAATAGAAAATCCAGCTTCTTCTAGTTCAGTGGCTATGCAGTGCCAAACTTGCCGTTTGCCTGTCTTGGAATCGCTTAACATGACCCATTTATCTTTTAATAAACCTAAATGTAAATGGGTTGATGTTTTAAATTATAAATTTTAAATAAACTAAGTACAATATTATAACTTACCCAAAAAACTTTCGGTAGCCTCAACATCAATTGCTACTTGTGTGGCAGTTTTTTTCCCATTCCAACACTCTTTCTTTGGAATAACTTCTTCTGTTTCACTTACGTAAAAAGGACTTTCCATTTTGATTTAAACTGTAAATTCAAACAACTAAAAAAAAAGTAAACGAAAATCAAGTTTAAAAATACAAACAACGTCTGCAATAAATAATGTTGCAATACTTATTTTCTACAGAAAACGAAATGCGTAAAAAAATTAGCTCTACCACGGTTGACCTAGAGCTCAACGGTGGTTTGGACCACCGTTGAAGAAGTTCAACTTTTTCAGTTCAACTTACCCTTGCAGTTGGCGCCAAAACGGTCAACCGGTTCAACCATCTACCGGACAGTTGACGCAAAAACGCAAGTTCACTGAAAAAGTTGAACTAAAAGTACACGCCAAAATGCCCCCTTAGGTCGGGGGTGTCTACAGGCGTTGCTTCGAGTGTGGCTCCTCCCTCCGCACTCGCCGGGAAGATCCACTCGTCCGAGTGTGCGGTACAGGCTGGCGGCAGCTGGAAGACGTCTACGGGGCTCAGCTTCAGCGTTTGTCGAGGGGGTCCCGAAAACCCGGTTGGGCACTACACGACAATTTCTTGGCTTTTAGTAGCCGAAAGCATCCAACGTCGTCGTCCGAGGTACGCTGTGCGGGAGCCCTCCCAAGTTGTTAGCTGCCGATGGCACCAGCGCTCCACCTCCCGCGTGTCATCTCTCCAAAGTGCGAAAGCGCAAGAGGGTCTTGTAGTCTTCCGTAACAACCCAGTGTAAAAGCGGCATATAGGAACTTCGCCCCCGCAATGAGAGGTCTCTCCTGGGGTCAATTCCACAAAGACCTGCAGGTCGGGGGCTAGGGCGATAGTCTCTGGTAGCTCTAATTGTCTGCCGGCTCTGCCGTTTTCTATCGCTTCAGGTAAATTGACGATCCGATACAGGTGGAATAGGTGGTTCCGATCCACTAGGGGGAGGTCTATGAGGTTCCGGATGACACCCTCTGCTACTCTTAACCTCACTTTAGCGTCCCGGTACAAGGTCCAGGTATCCCCAAGACCGGAACCGGTCATGAGGTCCCAACCGGGAGGCAGTTGTCGATGAATTGACTCCAAAACTGTACTGACTTGCTTCGGTGGGAACAGTCTTGCGGGGAGGTGTCAATCCTGCCTCTACATCGGTGGCGAAGTCCTCCAACCATGTTAGGCCTTGTTCCACTGTTTCAAAGGCTCGATCGACCGCGAGCCATGTCACCCACCTCTCCTCATCCGCTTCCTGCGTGCGCAGAACTTGGGCCTGTAAATGTCGGAGAGAAGTTGACAGATTATTGTCGTCGGTCAGCAAGCCACGTAACATTTCCGCGTGTGACTGTAGTGGTCCTTCTCGGTGGCGGTGCCGAACATCCATTTTAATAGGTCGCCCCCTCCATCAATCACCCCTCGCACCCGACGGTAGGCGCGCGTCGGGGTTACCACCACAGGGGTGAGCCATTCCTTCGTCTTCAGTAGGCGGTCCGCGGCTCGCTGCTTCCGGGCCTTGCTGTATTCTTGGGTCATGACTTGGAATTTGTTGTCCCCGACGTAAGGCTTTAAGTCGCGCAGCCAGAAGTCGAGACGGTCCAGCATAGTTATAGCGGGTCTAGTCGCCAACTCGGTCACAATGGTCCATGTGGGCTCGCTGAAGGCCACTTGCCCCTTCTCGAGGAATGCAACGCTACCTCGGATTACTAGATCGGAAGCGGGTGGTTCACCGGTCACTGTTAACAGGAGGAACAATTGGGCCAACAGGGCCAGCCCGTAACGCAACGGAGGCCGCCTATTGCGTAGTGGGCGTTGATTTCTCCGGCCCTCATCGGCTTCGGGAGGTAGTGGGCTCTCGGCTCCCGCCATGTCTGTCGGTTCCGGTTCCTCTGGCACGGGCCGGGTAACGATTCTCGGTGGGCTCGGCACTTGCGACCCATCCAGGCCGCCCCGCGGAGATATCACTGTGGTATCTGGTATTTCGGAGATGGGTTCCTCTTGTTCTTCCCAACTATCATTTTGTTGGTGGAACGGTTGCATCCGGATGACATGGACTATGTCTGTCTTCCGCCTGTTGGGTAGCCGGACCTCGTAGTTCACCGGGGTGATCTGCCTCACAACGCGGTAGAGTCCCAACCAGCGGTGGAAAAGCTTTTCGGCGTGGCCAATCTTGCGTATCGGCTTATAGACTAAGACGAGGGTATCCGGTTGGAAACTAGCATCGCGGCGTTTGACATCGAATGCCGCCTTCTGTTTCCGATGCACTTCGTCGAGCCGCATTTGCACGGTGGCGTGTGCGTGCACTAAGCGCTCGCGGAGCTGCGTCACATATTCAACTGGGGAGTCAGCGTCACTCCCCTTAATAATAATGCCACCAATCCCTAGGTTGAGGTCCGTCGGGAAGCGGCGGCTCCCTCCCGTACATGAGGAAGAACGGGCTGAAACCCGTCGACTCCTGTCTGCTGGTGTTGTAGGCGAAGCAAACATACGGCAAGACTTCGTCCCAATCATGGTGGTCGCTGCTGACATACATGGACAGCATGTCCGCTAGGACATGATTCTTCCTCTCCACCTGTCCGTTGGCGCTCGCTTGAAACGCGGATGTCGTCTTGTGGTTCCTGCTTAGCAGACGAGTGACCTCTTGAAACAATTCGGCAATGAAGCATCGGCCACGGTCCGTGACAATGGTTTCTGGGGACCCGTGTCGCAAAAAGATTTGGTCTACGAAGAAGCCCGCTACATCAGGGGCGGTACCGGTAGGCATTGCCCGAGTCTCCACCCACTTTGTGAAGTAATCCATCGCCACGATGATTTGTCGATTGCCCGCCTTGGATAATGGAAGGGGCCCTAGTAGGTCGATACCGACCCGTTGGAAAGGTCGAGTCGACCTCATGGACTGGACAAATCCAGCAGGCTTATCACCTATCCCTTTCCGGGATTGGCAGCTTCGGCACGATCGTACGTAGGCCCACACATGTTCTGCCATCTTCGGCCAATAGAAACGTCGTTTGATCCTGGCAAGCGTGCGGTTGACTCCCAAGTGACCCGACACCGTGCTATCATGGTATTCGGTTAGAATTTGGCGTGTCATCGAGGGGGGGACACACAAGCGAAGCTGTGGTCTCCCGTCTAGCCATACTCGACGGTACAGTACGCGATTGTTCAGTCAATAGGCCTTGGGTGCCTTCAGCTCCTTTTCCAACGCTTCGATGTGTTTAGCTAACGAATGGAAAGACTCTTGTTCTTGCCACCAATCCAGACCCGGTACGGGATCAACGTCGAGCTTTGCCAGCATCAGGCATCGGTCGTCCTCTTCTTCCTGATGGGGTCTATCGACCGGGAATCTTGACAGGCAGTCTGCATCTTGGTGGAATCGCCCGCTCCGATAAACAACCTCTAAATCGAATTCTTGGCGGGACAAGCTCCAACGTGCAAGTCGACCGGCCAGGTCGCGCTTGCTCATCAGCCAGCAAAGGGCTTGATGGTCGGTTAACATACGAACTTTCGTGCCCCAAATAAGGGTACGGAACTTCTTCAGTGCCCATACCAGAGCAAGGCATTCCTTCTCAGTTATTGAATAATTCTGCTCGCTGCGGCTGAGTAGGCGGCTAGCATAACCCAGCGGCCTTTCGATACCGTCCTCTCGTTGGATGAGAGCGCACCCGATGCCATAACCACATGCGTCCGGATGTAGTTCCATCGGTAAATCGAAATTTGGCTGAGCTAACGTGGCTGCCTCTTGCAGGGCTTTCTTGAGAGCCTCAAAACTTTCACACTGCTCTGGTCCCCAGGTGAAAACGTTGGTACTTTTGGTGAGCTCACTGAGCGCGTACGCTAGTTTAGCAAACTGTGGGACATGTCGCCTATAATAAGAGCAGAGTCCTAGAAAAGATTGTACTGCTTTAATTTTTTGGGATACCGTCTGGGTCTCGTCCGGAGTTGGAAATTGCTGTACCGCCAATATTTTGTCGGGGTCGGGTGCGATACCAGTTGCGCTCACCACATGACCCAGTACCTTTAATGGTATTCTCCAAATCGACATTTACTCAGTTTAATCTTGAGACCAGCCGCCCCAAGATGCTCCAACACCTGGCTAAGTCTCTTGCCATGCTCTTCAAAGGTTTGGGCGTATACCACATCATCGAGATACACCAAGCAGGATTGCCATTTGAGCTGAGCCAAGGTAAAGTCCATGGCCCTCTGGAACGTGGCGGGTGCAGAAGTTAGGCCGAAAGGCATGACCTTAATCTGCCACAGCCCATCTGCGGTGACGAATGCACTCTTCGGGCGATCCTCTGGCTTAAGCTCGATCTGGTGATAACCGGACTGGAGATCCATGCTGGAAAAGAACTGGGAACCGGTCAGACGGCTCAAAGCGTCATGAATCCGAGGTAGAGGGTACACGTCTTTCACAGTGACGTGGTTCAACCTACGGTAGTCAACGCAGAAGCGCCAGCCTCCGCATTTCTTCTTGACAAGAACTACGGGTGAAGACCAGGGGCTGTCGGAAGGCTCTATAATTCCCTAAGCCAACATCTCATCTACTTGCCGTTGAATTATTTCCCGCTCTTTCCAGGCACTCTTATAGGGCGGTTGGTGAAGCGGAACCTGTGTCTCCACGGGAATGGCGTGTTGCACGGCCTTGTAGCGCCCCAGCTCCAGTGAAGTTTTGGCGAAACAATGTCGATGTTCCTGCAGGATTGCTATCAGCTTCTCACGTTCATTTGACCCTAGCTCTAGGTTTATGCCATTGCTCGTAGGGCCCTCCCTCTGCCGTTAGTTCCACCTCCGTAGTCGAGTGAGCCGGGACGCAGGATTCTTCCTTCACCCGTACCACTCATTGCCCGGGGGGCTCGCTCTCCAGCGTGATTGCCCTCAGTGGAAGCTCACCTAGACTTATGAGGGGTTCCTGGTCCTGCCGATATTGGACCTTCAGACCATCGAATTGTTGGAGGATACGCAAAACGCAAATACGCATCCCAGATTCTGAGATATCGTCATTTTAGTTTCTTCATAAAACCGGGAGATTTCTTATAGGAAAACCCACGTTTCAATTGCCCAGACACCCTGTTTCAATTGCCGAGCAGGATTGGCAATTGAAACATCTCGAGGTACCTCCAGTTTTTTACCCATAGCACATGTTCATCTTTACCGAACCCACCCAAAAAAAATACTGCTATGTAGCTGAAATAACTGGCTACAAATCTATGTATTTTTCAGTTTAGTTGGACGATTTTTCTAATCACAGGGAACAAAATTAAGTTTTTTGTTCCAAACACGCCCTACCTACATTACCACTCATAACTGGTTGTCCAATTGGTTTTTATCTAATTAATAGGATTGAATGTCATGCTTTTGTAAGATTTATGCCAATTCAATCTCGTTAAAGATGAATTCTTGCGTCTTGAGATGAATGCCTTGGCGTAACTCCAAAAGCTTAAACGCTTTCACTTCGTCTGGATGAAAGAAAGAATGGTAATGAAAAAAGTTTCACGAACACTTTAAATACCTTTCCTTCCGAGTTACAATTTTTTCTTTTGTGGTCGTAATTCTAACATGCATTCAAATGTACTAAACTACCAGGCTTACACTGTTAATTTCGGGCCTACGCCTTTCGTCGGTTAGGGGTAACTAATATCGAGCGGAGTTTGCGATATTCACAAAGGTAATCTCTGGGTAACGCTCTTCGTTCGTTAAAAACCAACGAAAAACGTTACCGCGAGTGATTTCCGCAAAGGTGCATTTGGTTAATTGTAGTGTCTGTAAGCGATTTTGACCATTAGAGGTCACCCCCAACACTGTAATTGGACACTAGAGGGTTTTGACCTAGGGTGGCCCAGTTAGTTAGGATAGAGACACTGTATGGTGATGACTGTGGAGAGGTCCCAATAAAAGTTCAAGTACAATTATCTCAGTGTATCCCAATCATCAAATATCATCCGGCTATCAAAACACTTTTCCTGAACCAGATATTACATTTGGCGACGAGTAGTGACCTACAAGCTGCAATTTGGTAATTTTATAACAATTAAATTTACTTATCATTTGTCTGGCATCAGTAACGCGTGAAGATGAGCTTGTCTGTTGCTATGGAATCATTTGTCTATGATGGAGACCAAACAACTCTGTCGACAAAATGGGCAGAATGGCTTAGAAGATTTGAAAATTATCTTGTAGCTATGGCTATCAATGATGATAATAGGAAGAAAGCATTGCTATTACACTTGGCAGGAAAAAAGGTGCATCAAATTTTTGTAAAGTTCAATTCAACAACTCGAGAAGCTAACCAAGCAGCTAACTTGGAGGCTGAAACACAATATGCTGCAGCAAAACGTGCACTGAACGAGCATTTCAACCCAAGAATTAATATAACATACAACAGGCACAAGTTTAAATCAACAAAGCAAGCCAGTGATGAGTCACTTGACCAATTCCATACCAGACTCTCTGAATTGGCACAAGGCTGTGACTTTCGTGACGTTGATGATGAGACCAAATCACAAATTATCCTAACGTGCAGATCAACAAATCTGAGAGCAGAAGAGCTGGTAAATTCTGAGTGGGACTTAAAACGTTGCTTGAAAAGGGTACAACTTGCGAGTTGACCAAGTTTCAATCTAAGCAGATTGAAGAAGGCTGCGGAAAATCAACAATTAATAAAACTATCACCAAGAAAAACAATTTTAACAAAGGAAACTTCTACCAACAAAATAAAAAGGAATCTGTGAAACAAAATAACTCGAAGACGTGTACTTTTTGTGGAGGAAATTGGCACAAGAAACTGCAGTATTGTCCTGCGAAGAAAGAGGGTGTTGTGTGTGGCAAATGTCACAAAGAAGGCCATTTCGGTCGTGTATGCCTTAATCCTTCATCTACTGGGTCGAAAGAGAAAAAGCGAGTCCGTAACGTAAAGTTTCAGGATACATCTTATTCGAGTAATGTAGAAGAATTCACCAACAGAACAGCAGCTGACAACAAAATTCAACCCACCATCAAGCTAGAAGTTTTAGATAGTTCGATCAATTTCTTAGTTGATAGTGAAGCATCTGTTACTTTGATCAACGAACGGCGTATGAGAGGTTGGGAGCACCGATCTTGAAGCGTTCAACTAAGAAGATTTACGCTTACCAATCAACTGTACCATTGCCATTAATAGGTACATTCCAAGCTAACACCAAAATATCGGGTACCAAGAAGATGGCACGTGTAACACACCATGTTATCAGTGGCAACAATGAAGAATGTCTGCTAAGCTATCAAGCTGCAATTGATCTGGGCTGCATCAAGATGTGCCCACAAGTGAAAGATGTGCGGGTTCGACTGATTCCGCTGCAAACAAAAACTCAAGAAGGAGTCGAACAGCCTCTGGGCAAATGCGATGGGCTGAAAGTCCAATTGCACATCAACAAGAACATCAAACCAATAGCTCTACAACATAGGCGTATTCCGTTTCATCTACGCAAGAAAGTAGAAGAGGAGCTGGAACGTTTGGAGCGGCTGGACGTCATAGAGAAAGTTTCCGGTCCGACTCCGTGAGTATCACCAGTGGTGATTGTCCCAAAGAAAGAAAACGATGAAATCAGATTGTGTGTCGACATGAGACTACCGAACAAAGCCATTATGAGAGAGCGACATCTGATTCTCTCAATCGAAGATATTCTGGCTGATATTAATGGCTCAAAAGACTTTACTGTGTTAGACCTCAAACAAGCATACCATCAGCTGGAGTTAGACGAAGATTCGAGATATATTACAACTTTTTCGACACATGTGGGTCTTCATAGATTCAAGAGATTGTTTTTTGGTGTCACATCAGCGGCAGAGGTTTTTCATAACGTCATCCGAGAGTTGTCTGGAATTAAAGGTGTGTTCAACGTGAGTGATGATATCCTCATTCATGCGCCTACTGAACAAGAACATGATAACCGTTATGCGGAGGTGATCAAACGGTTGGAGGGCAAACAGCTGACAATTAATGGCAAGAAGAAAAAGTTTAAACAATCACGCATGAAGTTTTTTGGCCTAGTGATTGGAGCTGAAGGCGTTGAGATTGACCAACAAGAAGTGTCTGCAATTGAAAACTTTACGAGACCACAGTCGGTGTCAGAAGTGAAGAGTTTCATCGGCATGACCAGTTACTGTAGCAGATTCATCAAGAATCATGCTGATTTAACAGAACCGCTTCGCAGACTGACAACGAACGAAGCAAAGACTCAATTCATGTGGAATGAGCAATGTGAAAACGCTTTCCAAAAGTTGAAACAGGCAATGGGCAGCACCAAGAAGTGGGCTTACTTCAACCCCGAGTTTTAAACGGAACTGATAGTGGACGCAAGTCCTAAGGGACTGGGTGGCATTCTGGCCCAAGTTAATAGAAAAGGGGAACGGCAGATCATTGTATACGCTAGCAAAGCACTGGACTCAACGGAACAAAGATACTCACAAATTGAACGTGAAGCTTTGGCAATAATCTGGGGCTGTAAGCATTTTCAGATCTATTTGCTTGGATCTCATTTTACAGTAGCGACGGACCACAAACCTCTCGTGGACATCTTTAACAACCCGACATCAGCATTAAGTGCTCGTCTAGAACGCTGGATGCTTCGGAGACAGCCGTTTGAGTTTACCGTCGTCTACAAGCCAGGAGCTGACAACGCGGCGGACTATTTATCAAGACATCCGAAGAATACTGGTCCTTGTAAGCAAGCGGAAGTGGGGAAGGAATTCGTACGTTTTGTTAGTTGTCAAACATTACCAGTGGCAATCTCTGCGGCAGAAATATCCAGAGAAACTAACAAGAATGTGGATTTCCAATTAATCAACAAGGCCATTATCACGGGCAAGTGGTATCCCCTGACTTCAGACCTAATAAAAGCTTTTCATAAAGTTAGGCAAGAGCTGACGGTGTCGGAGGAGGGCGTAATTTTGAGGGGAACAAGAATTTGTGTTCCACCGTCTATACAGAAACGAGTTCTCAACCAAGCTCACGACGGACACATGGGTATGAACAAAACTAAATCTTTGCTACGAACTAGAGTGTGGTTTCCTCTGATGGATGGTGCGATTGAGAAAATGGTACATAACTGTCTTCCGTGTCAAGCTGCGACATTGACTCCACAGAAAAGGCACCCGATCAAGATGTCTCCTTTGCCAGATTATCCTTGGCAACAGCTAAGCTTAGATTTTTTTAGTTTGCCATCGGGTGAAGAATTGTTGATTTTGATTGACGACTATTCCAGATTTCCAGTAATTGAAATCGTTTCGTCAACAGCTAGTCACCGTGTTATTCCAAAGCTGGACAAATTGTTATTGTCGTTTGGAATTCCTGAGGTCATTCGCACGGACAATGGTTCCCCTTTCAACGGGAAGGAATTCTACGATTTCAGTCTACAGCTAGGATTCAAGCATAGGAATATAACACTAAGATGGCTGGAGGCAAATGGGCTGGTAGAGCGCTTTATGAAAACTATCGCCAAAGTGATTCGGACAGCGGAAATCGAACGGAAGGACTGGAGGCGCGAAATGTACCGATTTCTGAGGAATTATCGAGCTACGCCGCACCCTGCCCTGAAGAAATCACCGTACTGCATCCTAATGGGACGGGAACCAAGAACTGTGCTACCTGATTTGAAACATTCGGACGCAGAGTACAAGGAACGGATCAAGAAATATGCAGACCAGCGTCGGCGGACCGTGGAACATCAGTTGAAGATGGGAGACACGGTTATTGTTAGAAAGGAAAAACCTCTATTGAAAAAATCGGAAAGTATTTATGAATTGACGCCATTGACAGTGATTAGTGTCAAGGGAACAATGGTCATAGCAAAATTTGAAAACTCTAAGCGCGTAATAACGCGTAATTCGTCATGTTTCAAAAAGTTGCCAGTGGAGGAGCAAAAAGGGGGCGGTGCGATTTTTTTTTCTGACGAGGAAGAAGAGGAGTTGGAGAGGGATCCAGTTGCTATAGAAAATTATCCCGAAGGGGAAGAGGATCCGGGACAAATCCAAATGGAAATTTTCAACGAGGATCATCCCGATCGTCCGGAGGAGGTTCGACCTGAACAACAACACGAGGGCCAACAGAATCAGCAACTGGACATTCAACCCCGTCGGAGTAACCGGAGAAACCGGGGAGCGATGCCTGAGAGATTTCAAGCTGGCATCAATTGATAATATTAGTTTCTCTTGTTTCTGTGTTTTGTTGGTTTTGTTTATTCATCAGCTATGTGTGTAAAAAACAAACAATCTGCATAAGATTGTTTGTTTTTCCACCAAACCATTTTGGGAAATTTTAGCAGTGAAGCATTAGTTGTGCAGAGTTGCACACTTTTGTTAACCTTGGGAGGAGTGTAGTGTCTGTAAGCGATTTTGACCATTAGAGGTCACCCCCAACACTGTAATTGGACACTAGAGGGTTTTGACCTAGGGTGGCCCAGTTAGTTAGGATAGAGACACTGTATGGTGATGACTGTGGAGAGGTCCCAATAAAAGTTCAAGTACAATTATCTCAGTGTATCCCAATCATCAAATATCATCCGGCTATCAAAGCACTTTACCTGAACAAGACATTACAGTTAATGGTTTTCGTCGGATTTTGTGTGTGAAATGCAGCATATGAAACCGATTTCCGCATTATACCCCTAGAGTCCTACATTGGCAAAGTAGACTAAACAGCATCCTTTATCGAAATATAAGCTGAAATTTTTTTAAATTTGTTTTACTTGACTTTTTAGACAACGTAAAGGGCCATATCATTCTAAAATCCTCCTGAAAAATGATAAAGTAAAGTTTCATGATAATAAGTTTAGCGAAAGGTAAAGAACTTTAAAAAATTTCTTTTTTTTTTTAACAAACAATATTTTTTAATGCTAATATTTTCTTGTAGAATCATATATTTTGTACTTATTGATCAAAAACGATAAATATTTAATACCTAATAAAAGGCATACAACAACTGGAATGTTACAGTTACGGATTTGTTTTAAAAATATAAACATCTCTTTTTAAATATATGAATTTCTCGTTAGGTATGGTTTCAAATGGGTTGAGAAATGCAGGAACATGTAAAGTATGGGAACGAAAATCAAGGATATCGTTGGCGGGAATAATTTGGTGGAATCTATCATTTCTGGGAACAACTCGATATGCCTGATAATGAAAATCATATATCTTTGTTCGGAATATTTTACACGCAAAATAAATTTTGAAACTATGGATAAAAATCTCTACAATTTCCCCAAAATGAGCTGCGCATGTAGCAGAATTGGAGGGGCAAATGACAACGGATTTTCTGGACTTAAATATAACTGATCCTATTTTCACCCAGGAATGTCGGTATAGAGTAGTTGAAAAATTGTCTAACCCTAAAACTTCTGCAAGTTGGCTACGGTACGTTAGATGATGAAAATTATGCAAGGTTTTTGATTTCGAAAATTTATACTCAAACTCCAGAAACTGATGTTTTGTTAATGCAATACGGCTACATATCCATTGCTGATGGCGCATAGCAAGAGTCCAGGGAGGATTAATCCAATTTCCAATTCGTTTCTGCAGAGATTTAAAATATGCGTGCTTACCCTCATAACGCATACACCAAAGAGCGTAAAGAGGTCCGAAACGCAATATTTGATTGGCATAGTGAACCATATGATGCATTTTTGGGGTAATTCCCTTGTTAAAACATGTTTTGAAAGACGACAGAAACTTGCTTACTAGACCTTCGAGCGAAAGAATTTCGAAGTACGTAATTGAATGTTTAAAAAGTAAACGACATATTTCTAAGAGAACGGTAAAACATTTCCAGCAACCATCTGAAGGCGGTACTCTGGACCCAAC
This sequence comes from Daphnia carinata, assembly GCF_022539665.2. Lineage (NCBI taxonomy): Eukaryota > Metazoa > Arthropoda > Branchiopoda > Diplostraca > Daphniidae > Daphnia > Daphnia carinata. The sequence goes on along the minus strand of NC_081335.1, from coordinate 6,909,269 downwards.
GAATAAAGGAAACATAACCGCAAATAACCATTTTTGCGTTGCAGAACCCTTAATTTTGCATTTGTTTAGGTAATCAAGAGTGATCGGTGAAGGCTTGTCTGTAACTTCCGAATGTCCATAATCAAAGTTTTTAATAGCACAGTTTAGCTCAGATAATGTAAAAAATTTCTTTTCTACTATACAGTATCTTAAAAGCAAGGACAGCGTTAAAGGAATAATCCCTTCTAGCATATCATGCATCAGATCCGGCACCAATCCCCCTACCACATGAAATCCCTGAAGCTCGTTGAAAAACCAATGATCATTTATACCATACAATTTAGAGAAATGCTTTCGTAGTTCAGGAATTTCTAGTGATAGGCACTGTGCGTTGTGATCTGCTTTAGTTCGTTTTTGGAACTCGAAATCCGAAAATTTGGGTTGTTGTCCCTAAACATGTTCTACATTTTCTAAACCCGTGTGAAAATCCCGATTTAAAGCCTCCCACCTGATGACTAGCAAGGTTATCTGCTATTAGGGCAGCCAACGTACCAAACACATTCACCGATTCACCATGAATTTTAAAACAATAGCCAGCCTCAAGGAGTTTCAGTTCATCGAAAATTGGCCGCAAAAGCACGTTAAACCCATACTTTTTTACCTGTTCGTTATAGAAAATCGCAAGCAAATAAATAGATTTGTAAATAGAGCGAAATTTTACTTCGAGATTTCCTATGGAGAAGTAGAGAAACACAAGTTTGTGCGTATAGCTGCCGCAAGGATTACACAGTTGAATTTCATCAATGTATAGATGAATTTGCAAAGCTTTTGGGTGACGCACAAAAAAGTTGCTACTTTGGGGCGCATTTTGGCGTCTACTTTTAGTTCAACTTTTTTAGTGAACTTGTATTTTTGCGTCAACTGCCCGGTAGATGGTTCAACTAGGCGACCGTTTTGGCGACAACGCCAGTGGGAGGTTCAACTGAGACAGTTGAACTTTTTCAACGGTGGTCCAGACCACCGTTGACCTTCAACTGAACTGCAACTCCTCCCCTTTCTCAACTGTAGCGATGAACTTCCATTTTGGCGTCAACTTTGACGAAAAGTTGAACTAAAAAGGTTCAACAAATGGTTGACGCCAAAATGCGCCCTTGGTAAAGACTACCATCCTCAAAACTGGACCATACGTTCGGGATGGCTAACTTATCTCTACAAATTGCTGCATAGACATCGGGGATGTTTAGGAGCTGCTGGAGTTGTTCCAAAAGAGAAACCTTTACGTAACTTTCCTTCAGCATTTCTTGTTGATAGCCAGTTTTTCCACGTCCGAAATTCCCATGGTGGTAAGGAAGCTCTACCTTTTGTGGCATAACCATTCCCATATGTGAGTTGAAAAAATTGAACTGTGAATTTTTATTTTTCATTTCTGCAAATAAAACTTGAGCAGAATTTTGTTTTTTTACAACTTCAATCACTTCAGTGTGTGCACACCCATGTTTTCTTAACAAAAATGCTGCTTTATGAACTTTTGCAGCAACAATTTTTGGACCAAATCCGCAGTTCCTTTAAGAACATATTGGATGTCGACTTGCGTCATCTTATGATCGGACATAAGTAGCATGACAAACTTGGCTGCTTCAAAATAGATCTCGTCAAGAATCTTGCCTAATAATTCAATTCAGTAGTTGTAAATAACATGGAAAATAAGTGCATTACCGGAAGCTCTGTTGCTATCACTTCTTCATTTTCATCTCCAATAACTTCAACATGACCATGTTGATGTAGAAGATCTCCCTGCAATATTTCCTGTGGAATTGCTGGCCAAAAGGTAAACAGACCATTTAGATATTTCATCGGGAAGGTTCGACAGATTTTTAATTTATGACTTTAAAACAATATTACTTTGACCGCAGTTTTCAGTTGCTTGAAAAAAAGCACTGTGAAACGTATGTAAGTGTTTATTTAAATTTGAAGCAGATTTGAACTTTTCTGTATGGAAGCATTGCTTAGAAAACAAACAGCTACTTTCAAATGCTGGGTCTTTTGCATGTATTGCTCTGTAATGTTTAAGCAAAGCTCTGCCATTTGTTGTATTAAAATTACACACCCTCACTTGGCAATCATAATTGTCCAGAGGATCACAAGTTACACTATATTTGGCCACTGACATTCTTCACTTCCACGACAACGGATAACTGGATGTTAGTATACAAGTAATTTGCTGATAATAGTTGTTCACCAACTTTAATCTGAGCACATAATGTTTTTTTGTTTTTTATCACTCTGAACAATGAAATAGTATCGTCTGCTAATTCCCTCCCTCCCCCCTCCCATTGTCTTAGCAATTTACACGTCTGAAATTGGATGTTCAATAATTGTTACATTTGGAGGAAATACAAGTTTGGTATAAGGTAAATTTTAAAAAATGTAAAAAATAAATTTCATAACCTAATGATCTTTGAAGGCAGCTAAAAACCTGTTGTAATAATTGGCAATCGAAAACAGTTTAATAGTTCTATAAACATTGGCAGCACTGGGAGACGGTTTCATCTTCTTCAAAAGGGATAGGAGTTGTTTTTATTGTATAGCTCATGGAAAAACGATACAGTGCGTAATTTGGTAAGTAACATTTATGTTTATCTGAAAGTACCTGTTTCTTTTCCATTGTTCTGTTCTTTTTCTGTTTTTTAAGGGTTCTCTTATATTTTTTGTTTCCTTAAGAATATGGAAGAGGTAACTAAAACAATTATAGTCGAATTCGATGGGCAAGAAGAATACGAATTGGAATTCATTAGTACTTCGTCCACTTTTGATCTACAAGTGATTTTGACGTATTTAAAAGCTAAATCAAGCAGATTTAGTCATGTGTCCCAGTATACAGACTTTGTCTTTAACAAGCAAAGTGAGAAATTCCGAGGTCGATGGGTGACTGTGGGTGACCACTCACCAGTAAAAAATATGTGCACATTGCAATGCACAAGCATGACAAAGCCTAGCTGTTCAAGAGTAATCTTCCAGGATTTACATCTAGATATTTGTAAGTTAAGTTTAGTTATTGTCAAATGGCATGACATATAGCATTTTTCTTACAACAGCTCCCACTAAGAGGAACACAAGGGCACGAGTGGGTGCAGAAGAACAATTGACAATAAGTGAGAACACCACTTTCACTGTTCCTGCTACAACATCTCTGATAGAAAGTGATTCCAATTTCCTAGGGTCATGTGCAGGTATTTTCCATGATAGACAAATTTTATATTTTTGGTATGCGTTCCTTCTTATATTTTATTTTTTTAAAAGGACATGAAGTGATTCACCTTACACAAGGAACACACATCAATGAAAGTTTACAGCCAGGTCTAGTGATTGCAGAGGAAGACGTCAATTTCCAACAAGCAGAGTCTTTGTTAGGTGGAACTAGTGAACAGTATGTTATTGAAGTGGTACCAAGGCATATACAAGCCAAACAACAATCAAGTAAGTATTATACTTTATCACAAATCATATTGAATATTAAATTATTTTAGTTTCAGGTCTTGAACTTGCTTCAAAAATTCATTGACAAATAGACAGAAAAACATTTAGTCTACCTAGGTGCTTCGGTATATCTGTCGACAACAAACTAAAATCGAAGAAGCGTTTAAATCATCTAGATCTGCAAGCAGTAACGAGAGTTCTAGGGCTTGCCATTGCCGAACATACTATTGCACCTGATACTGACACCTTCAAATGGGTAGCCGGAGAAATAGGACCTGGAGAAATAGGACCCGGAGATTTAGGACCTACAAATAGGACCTGGAGAAATAGGACCTGGAGGAAGAGGACCCAATCTTCGAGCATTTTTTTAAGGGTCCTATTTCTCCATATTGAGGGTCCTATTTCTCCAGCCTTGAGGTCCTATTTCTCCATCATAAAAAATCAATGTACAATGGGCATTATTTTTCCTATATGATGAAAAAAAACCCGAACGGATTATATTGGTTTCTGCACTTCAAACACCGTTATCAATATGACGCCTCTTCACTGCATTATAACTTTTTTTAAAAAATTTACATTCATAATATTTTTGCAGGATTATATGCTTTTTCTATTGCTTTTTAGAGCTCATTTAATAGAAAAGTAATTTTGTTTACACAGTATTTGAATTTTTGCATTTTACATTTTCTTACTGGTGTTTTCAGGCCTACCATCACCCGCCCTTTACTAGTGTCACTATTCACTTTTTTTTTCTTCGTGCCTCAATAAAGATTCTTGGGAGGGCGCATAAGTACCTCTTAATACACAGATAACTAAGAAAATTATTACATAAAAATAATTTAATAAACGTTAATTTCATAATAAAACACTGTTTGCCCTTGCGCAAAATATTGTTTTTACGATATATATGGCAACGGTTACTACAAGCAGACGACTGTTGCAAGCTCGAAGTGTCAACATCCTACAATTCTATGAATCGTTGAAGTTGCTTATTGTAAGCGGTGTTTGTTTGACAGGTAAGTGGCTAGTTTCAGTAAAATTAAAAATTTTTTATTTCCTAGGTTTGGCAGTTTTGGTACATTTCAAATTCATGTTGGCATTAGCACCACAGAAGAAAAAAATTGACTTGGAAGGAAAGGTATTTAAAGTATAGACATAATTTTATTAATTGCAGTTGGAAATTTGACACAGATTACTAATCCGAAATGTTTCTTAGGTGGTTACTATCAAGGAGAATCATGAAACTAGAGCATGATTTACCATGAACCATTTGGGAACCAACTTGTTAGCTGCCTTATAACTATCATCCTTCTGGTAATCTAGATGTTCACAGATTTTTTGTTCGTGAAATTTATGTAATCATTTTTCTTATCGTTTAGATGAAATAACAGCATTACAGCTGTTAGTTACGTCAAGACATTAATCTCAAGATGCAAGTACTGAGCTTTAACGGATTTCAATTTACATAAGCAAGACAACCAATTCTGTTGTTGAGGAGAAAACCAACTACACACCCAGCTATGAATGGTAAAATATGTGTAATTGAATCTAAATTAATTTTATTTTTATGGTTTAAAGGCTTTTCGTTCTTCCGTTCACGTTCAAGGCTACAACTCATCGAATCGGACTTTTATAAGCATGCCATAAAATACCTCGCCATTTTTAATTGAACCATTTGTTCTAGGTCTTAGTCATTGGTGAAGAAAACCACTTGCCTTACATGAGGCCACCACTATCGCGTAAGAATTATGGTTCAGTGACGATCCCGAAGTGTCAAACAAACTGAAGTTTAAGCAGTGGAACGGAAAAAAGTGAAGGTGATTGTCTAAAGTTATAATTTTGTTTTGCGTTATTTTAATGAATGTGACCTATTTTTGGATCCAGTTTGTTCTTCGATCAGGATGAATTCTACTGCAGTCCAGTGGAATTAGTTGCCAAAGAAAATGGTGGTGTTTCAGTTGTGCGATGACATCATGTAGTTAAACTGGACATTGCTGGTCGCAAAGCTGAGTTAGATGACGGCCTTACCATCACCTACGACAAGTGCCTTATTGCCACAGGTGAATTTCTTTCGTATTTATCTAAAATTTAAAGTACTCGATAATTATAACTTTTTGGAATGTTGAAAAACTTTTATAATCTTCCTACTAGATAGTATTTGAGAGCCATTGTTTAATTATCATTTCAGTTAGACGCATTTTCAACTATTAACTACCTTAATTTATTATCGTCTTAGGTGGCAAACCCTAACATCCAGCAGGAATAAAGATGGTAAAAACCCGGATTCGTTCCATGTTGTTCATTCTTGTTGCATGCTATATATTATATGTTATTGTTCGTTTTTCTTGTTCGTAATTTTCATTCATCAAACCTGAGTTTTTTTTTCTTTCTTAGTTTTGGAAGCAGTTGAAAGGCCCGCAAAGTAAAACAACAGAGTTATTCGACTTTTTCCATCAGCAGCAACAGCAGCCTGAGCAACGGCCGCATAGCAGTGTGAAAAAAAAGTGAAAAAAATTCAAGTCAGTTGCCATATTTCTTTATACTATTTGCCATACTTTGTGTTAACGTCGTAAGACTTTAAATTACCAAATTTATCTTTGCAGATCTCGGACGCAGTGCAGTTGTTCGCCGATTATTCGAAGAGCATACGAAACTATTTATACGATGTCGATGGCAATATTCTGCTTGATGTTTACACTCAAACCTCTTCAGTTCCATTAGGTTACAACCACCCTGAATTATTAGATGTCAAGATAAAGAAAACATCAGAACGTAATTGAATTGATTATTTACCTGTCTGGGCAACATCAAAATTTTAATTTATATTTCTCAAAGATTCATAAACCGACCTGCCCTCGGTGTATTTCCTGGTGAAAATTATCCTCAGCGAGTCCAGAATTCTCTGTTACGTATTGCTCCCAAAGGCCATACAGAGGTAAGTTGTAGCTCCTTAATTGTTCCGACCTATTGCAAATAATAAAAAATATATTTAAAGGTAACGACGATGGCGTGTGGATCGTGCTCAAACGAAAATGCGTACAAGGCAATTTTCGTTTGGTATCGCCGGAAACAGAGGGGAGATAAGTCATATACCCCAGAGGAGAAGACGAGTTGCGTAATGAACCAATTGCCTGGTGTTTCTGACCTGACTCTTATGTCTTTCAAAGGTATTTAGAAACACGTTACAATGTTGAATCAATATTAAATGAAAGCCTTTGCTCTGTTACAAAAGGCGCTTTCCACGACAGAACGTTTGGTACGTTAATCACGACTCATACCAAGCCAGTCCATAAACTGGACATTCCTACAAAGGACTGGCCAATTGGAACCTTCCCTCGCCACAAGGTTAGTTTTAAAATTTCAATTAGGCTCAAACTATTACCTGATCTCATATTTCTTGTGATTTTAGTATCCGTTGGAAGAATTTGTGAAAATGAGGAAGAAGATCATCGCTGTTTGGCGGAAGTTGAAGAGCTTTTTGATCGGTACAACAAATGTAAATAATATGCTTACCTGGATTTAGTTCGTCTGTTGCTACCGAAGTCAAATCGAAAAAGTTTTTTTTGAATTTTTTGTTTAATTATTTGTATTTTGTAAAAATAAATGATATGTAAATCAATTACCAAAAATTTATGGTATTATTTTAATTTAAACAAATTTTCTTGCGTCCTTTGGCTGCCGCGATCCGGACATTCCGCGGATGTTCCAATACGTACGTTCACTGAACGTACGGATTTGCCATCCTGCAGACGGCCAACTAAGGACGTCCGTAGTACTCCCAAATAAGGACGTTACCAGGACTTCCAATTAATTACGTCCGTAGGACGTCCTCCAGTGGACGTCCCTAAAACCGGACATTAGGACATTCTGGTGACGTACATCTGCCGTCAGAATGGGACGTCCTGATCGGCCAGCCAGGACGTAGATGGGATGTCCCTGGGACGGACAAAGGCTAGTAGGGTATGTATGTGCTATAATCTTTTTGTTTAAGGAAGGCGAGCCAGCATATGTCATCCAATTTCAGGGGAAAAGCAGGACTCTGATAAAATGAAAACTCAACTTAAACGGAAGTTAGATAAGTTGGAGAAGAAGAAACTAAACAAACAAAGGAAAAATAACAGATGCCAAGGAAAACTTTGATTTCGACAAAAAAAAATAGACCTTCAACTAATTTTACTTTTCTGTATTTTAACAGATAAAAGAATACTAAGCGCAATAGGTTTAAAAAAATGTGGAATTGATTGCGAGCTTGATAAACCAATTTGGAAATAGAATAAAATCAACATCACAAACGAGAAAGAAGTTGGTTGAACGCATCGAAGAACAAGAAAAGAGAAAGGAACAACAACAGAAAAGGGATAAATCAACATTAAGAAAACGAAAAATGAAAGGAAAGCATAAACTGAATAAACTAGCGAAAAAAACAAACTTATCGTATGAATTGCCGATATTGACATGGATGAGCTGCCTCGTGTTCCATTATTTACAAGCCGTGCCATGATAGTTTTGTATAACAATACACTGGCATGCCTTCCATGATCCGAGCGAAACTCATTATTTTCGTTCTTGCCACGTAGGTCTCTATTTATGGTTTTGCGGCATATATTTTTTTTATTAAAAAATGTGCTTGTCTTAAATTATATATATATAATTTTTTTATTATTTATCAGTGTATTAAGGAGTACTTAGGGAAAGCATGCCCCTCGTCTCCGGGAATTCGCATGGAATAAGGATATCAGCCAGGGGGAGGGCGATACTAGGACTGGAAACGCCACTAACGAAAGGTCAAGGGCAAAAAATCAAACACTGTGTAAAAATAAATATAACTTTTATACATGAGCTGTGTAAAGCAATAGATAATGCGTGTAATCATGCAAAAAAATACAAATATGAATTCAAACAAAAAAGTTATGATGGACTGCTTACACGAGCAATTGATAACGTGGTTTGGAGTGCGGAAAACTACATAAGCCGTCCGGTTCTTCCTTTATAACAGCGGGCTTTAGGGCTATTTCCCAAGGAGAAATAGGACCATTACCATAGAGAAATAGGACCCTTCAAAATATGATTGATGATTGGGTCCTAATTCTCCGGGTCCTATTTCTCCAGGTCCTATTTTGGGGTCCTAAATCTCCGGGTCCTATTTCTCCAGGTCCTATTTCTCCGGCAATCCTTAAAATGTGTAGTTTCCCAGTTATTTAAAAAGTACGGCAAAGCAATTATGGCCGATTCTAACAACGAGGACGTATTGTAACGAAGCCAAATAGACATCTTCAACATATACTTCTTCTTCACATCTTTATTAATCATCAAGGGTGAACATATTAATTGCACCACAACATACGCAGCGCGGCTGACCTAGATGAACGCCTGCAAGCTGATTCACGCAGACGATACGTCACCAATATCACGCCATATTGAACGCGTCTTTTGATTGGTTAACCGCATGAAACCTACAAGCTCCTCCCAATCACGCTACTTTACAAGATGCAAAGTTTCTTGGTTAACCCAGCATCTGAGGAAGATCAGACTGGAACTTGTAGCCGATTCGAGTAGTTGCACGAAAGCATTTCTCTTACTTTATTAATGTTATTGTGCTTGAAGTTGTGCCTTTTACTTAACATTTATTCGCAGTCAGTCCAGTAAAATTGTTTAGACTTAGAATTATTCGCGGCGATTCGATTGTCTAGTTCCATTTATTTTGAACTATTGTTTGTGTATCGCTCTCGTGGAAGTTGCGTATCACGTTCGCTTCGTGTCGTTTTTCTTCTCGTTCCCTATACGTGTGATCACGGTAAGACCAAATTATATTTGTTTCTTTTAACTTGTTTCTTGAATGTTTCTTCTTCTTCTTGGTTCTTTGTCTTCTTAACTCTTATGTCTTTGCTTATAATAAACACATACATCATTGTGGGTAAACGCCTCGAGTTCAATTTACATTTTATTGTCTTAATCCGTAAAGTCCATCATCCCACACGGGAAGATGCTTTACAGTATCAATGGTAAGTATACAATTTTGGCAAATATTTATTTTCATTTTATTTTTCTGACTGTTTTTTTATTCCAATAGAGACTTCAAATAACTTCCCTGCAGCTCCGCTTTCGAAGGGAACGACAAAAAGCTGGATTGAAACTATCCGGAAAAGGAGGTCGTCCTAGAAAGGAATTTGTCTAAAACAATAATTCAGGTGATTTTGGCAAGAAAGAAGACGATGGTAATTCCAGTTAAAAATTGAAGTATATTCATAATGTTAATCTTGCTTTCATAGTTGATATGGTGTCTTCTTTGGAAAATGTTAAGGCGTTAAAGGAACAACACCAGCTGAGCGTAAATGCAATTTCAATTAAAATGTTGACTAAGCTAACGTTCAAAGGCAGGCGTCATGAAATTGACACGGGAGTATTTAAAAACGTACAGGAAATAATTAAAAAGCGTTGCCCCGTGCTGGACCAACCATGTCACGTATGTTCTATCTATAGATGTTTTTATTGATGCAGTGATTAATAAAGCTGGATACTTGTAACAGTTATGTGACGAAATGGACCGAAATTTTAGGTCCGAATTGCTGTGCTGGTATTCGTGAGAAATGAATGTCAACTGTACGGAAGATTCTAAAACTTGCAAAATTCAGTCCTTCTACATCTATTAAAAAGGTTTTGCGACATTAAACGTCACAAGTGGAATTTGACACACACTGTTAATTTCGGGTTAACGCCTTTCGTCGGTTAGGGGTAACAAATATCGAGCGGAGTTTGCGATATTCACAAAGTTAATCTCTGGTTAACGCTCTTCGTTTGTTAAAAACCAACGAAAAACGTTAACCGTGAGTGATTTCCGCAAAGGTGCATTTGGTTAATGGTTTTCGTCGGAATTTGTGTGTGTAATACGGCATATGAAACCGATTTCCGCATTATACCCCTACAGTCCTACATTGGCAAGAAGAATAAACAGCATCCTTTATCGTTTTGTCCAAAACACTCATTCTATATTTCTTTCATACTAAGCAGGTAAACAGCAGTAAGAAATAAATTTCAGATAAAAAAGAATTTCGTCCTTTCGATAGTTGACAACAGGACAAAGAAATTTTTTTTATATTATAGCATTTTTTTTTATCATTGTTGATTTTATTAACCAATTACGTATTACCAACAAATTATAGTTTTTAGGTTAGAGGGAAGAAGAATTTTTATTGATGTTCACAACTTAAATGTTGTAGTTAATATCGTGCAATTCCAGTACCAAAAAGAAACTGAAGTTAAAAAAAATTTTATTGGGAATGAAAAATGTTATGACAGTGACTGGACTTGAAACATATACCTTTGTGAATGGAATCTGATCTCTTACCAATCTGGCACGTATCAATATAGGCCTACATACTGTATATTTCGACCAAAACCAATTGTAAGCTAAAATTTTTTGTTTCAAATTTGGTTTTGTTGGTTATTTAGACCACATAAAGGGCCATGTCATCCAAAAAGCCTCCTTAAAAATAATTAAGTTAAGTTTCTTAAAAGAAACGTAGAATACCTTCACCTGAAATATATATTTACCTAAAATATTATCTAATCAATTCAATTCGTTATAAAATCTGCTCCATATAAAATATAATTGTTCGATATAATTCAGAACAATGACATAAGTATATTGTCTGCTAATTCCAACCCTACTCCCCACGCTCTTACCTCGTCCCATCGTCTTTTAAATTTACAAATGTCAAATTGGAAATCTCACAATTTTTACATTTGCAGGAAATATAAATTTTGTGCAAGGCAATTAAAAAATAATCCAATCAGAGATATCCCGCAAAGCAACTCAAAGCCATTTATTAGATAGCCATTTTTCGAAAACAAGATGGTCAGATGCAGGATGTCATTCCTTGAGAAATTAGCATCATGGGCTGTTCTACCTGGAGTGAAGCATGTTCACGTAAAAAAACTACTTGCTATACTGAGAACTCCTTCATGCCAATCTGATTTACCAACCAATGTGCACTCATTGATCGGCACTCTGTGTATTGTGGAAGTCCATGAAGTCTATTCAGGCAATTATTATCGCTTCATAGTTAAAAAGAAATGAAGGTTGTTTTAAATCAGTTATAGTATGTTCAAAAACAAGTAAAGTTCATTGAAATTTTTCATACCAGGGATCAGATTTGATGTTCCGTATTGTTTTAGGTTGTTAAAGCAAGCCCGACTTTCTACGATGCTTCCACCAAAGTGCATGGTCGGCCCTGGCACGAGGAAAATTACAGCGATGTTGAACAAAAGTACTGTTGTGTTGGCGTTGGCGAAGACATTTGTGGAGGCTACATCCTCGTCCAACAAAGTTGTACAAATTATTTTTCTGCTGAAATACATTTTCAGATGTGGTAAATTTTCTTTCAGTTTAAGGGACTCATAATTTAGTTAATCATAGTACTAATCAAATGTTTTTCTGACAAAATAATTAGATCGTTGAAGTGTGTTTGAAATGCTGTTCGCAAAAATAAGACCACAAATTTGGTATAAGAGAGCTGTGGATGCAATATTCCCATTGATTTTGATGTACTATATGCTGTATACAAGAATAATATTTGGCAACAAGTGTATTCAGTTAACCATAACTTTGTAAACCACCAATACTAAATATAATGCAAAATAAAATAAGTTGTTGTGGGACTCGTGAACTTTTTTGTTTTTCACTGCTTTTAATTACTCCTAGGTTAACGAAGAATGTAGTTAGGTAACAAATTTATCTATCTTTCACAGTTTCTTAACGTAGTTAAATAGTAAGTAAAATACAATAAGTAAATAATACCTGGAATGACAAATCGAAATCTAGGAATAACATAAAACCCTAGTATGACTAATGTCCACCACCAAAGAAAATTTATCCAGAATGAGATTTCGTTTGGGTTTTTGAAAATTCATGCAACATATCCAAACACTTACCAAAAAAGGCTATACAATGTTCTGAAAAAAGAAAAATATTGAAATTGAACGCAGTAAACTTAAAATTTTTTTCTGAGAAGCTGCTGTTTTGACACGCGTTACCATGGAAACCCTGACAGCTACGAGCTTGTACCAGTTCAACAATTGTTACCCCACTTAATTTAAAAAGTAATACACAAAATAGTTTTCCCAGTTACGTTATTTTCAGCGATCTATTACTTATATAAAATTGTTCTTGGCTTAAGTTACTTTAAAATATTACAATGTTATTATTATGTAAAATATTATGAAGATTTACATTGTGTGTTTAGGGACGTACAACTAGAAGATTTGTGTGGCCACCCTGATTACTGTTTTTTTCATGAGGTTTTCATTAGTCTTTAAAGTTTTGCGAAGGAACTAGTGTCGCTCGTGACTCATTATTTGTAACAGTCATTGTTTGATGTGTTCTGCATTGTGAAATTACAGCTTGTGCGTTTTTTTATTAGCAGTGTTATTGATAGTGGTATCGATTGTGGTTTTTTTTCGTACCGTGATTATTAATAGTGATTTACAATTTTGTGACGAACAGCCTACTGTTTTGGGGGGGTCGTGCAAGTTCACGTTTCTTTGTGAGGGAAACGGATTTTTTCTACTATTCAAAGGTACATACATTTTTTTTTTTTACGGAGATATTTTATGTGATGTGATTTACCATTTAGTGACCAATAACCTTCTGTTTTTTGGGTGTGGTTTGTGCAAGTTCACGTTTTTTGGTGAGGGAAACGGAATTTTTCAAGGTACATATATTTTTCTATGTTATTGAGATATTTTAGCAAATTCACATTGATGGTCTAATTTCTTTCTTTATTTTAAATAACTTTGGTTCTTTTGTCCGTTGTAGGGGCGTTTTCTCCTTTTCCGCATGGCGTCTAATTATCCAACTTCTGCTCCGTGCCTCATTGATGTTTCGGAGTTTAATACAATTGATTTAGAATCATTTTTGCTAACCACCAACTTCGATTCAAGTATTGCGGCAAAACTTAAAGGTATACTATAAGTCTCCAACTTTTTTTTTTCTGCTAAAACTACTGTTTTGGCAGCTATGGCTTTTAATTCTGCGGTGTCGGATATTGAGGGGTTTTTTTGTTTTCAGTGCATTTACAAAAATTTCACCCGTATTCTTATCGAAGGTGAATTTAAAAATTTTACTTCTCACCTTCGAGCTATTCATGCCATGCATACTTCCGGTGATGCAAGAGGAACTCTACTGGTTCTTTTTCTAATTTCAGAAATCATTTAATGCGGTGTAGTAAAACTTGGCGTAAAATTAGTTCAGAGGTTAGACAAAATATCAGCTTTCCAAATACCGACGAAAGTGTTCGTGTTATTGATGTAACAACCATGGAAAATGACATTGCAATGTCAAATGCAACTATTGTGGTTACTGAAGATAATAAAGCATCAAAACAAGTTGTAAGGGATTTAGCAAAGTTTATGTTAAATTTAAGATCAGAACATTTAGTTTCAAACACCGCATTAGATTACATTGCAAATAATTTGGGCGCCATTTTAGAACGAGATGATGAACAGCGTGAAAAAAACGGATCTCTTACGTCGATTCCAAGATACTTCAATTCTCAAAAAAAGCGATTAAACTATTTCAAAGCACATTTCGCTTATGTTGAGCCAAGGACGGTGTTTCTATCAAACGAAAGTAATTCTCTTGTTCGAATTAATTCTAAGGGGGAATCATCTCCAAAAAAAACAAAAAAAACTTTCCAATATATTTCTTTACGAGAAACTTTGAGCATATTATTTTCAGACAACAACTTCCGCTCGAAATATTTTAGAGAAGTAACAAGCGACGATGGTTTCATTAGAAGCCATCAGGACAGCAACAATTTTAAAAATAGTTCTTTTTGAAACGTTTTCCCTTTGCAGTTCTCTTCCAAATATTTTTTTATGAAACTGAAGTCACAAATCCGCTTGGCAGCAAGACAAAACATGAGTTGGGTATGTTTTGCTTTCGAATAGAAAATTTTGCTCCATTAGAAAATTCGCGTCTTGCAAACATTCATCCTTTTGCGGTTTGCTTTAGTAAAGATTTGAAAAACAGCGAATTCAAATTTATCATTGATGAATTACTAAAAGAAATGGAGTTCTTGAATCTGACCAAGGGATGTTATTAGATGTTTCTGATTTACCAGGATTTCGTATCCACGGTACAATTTCTTCTGTTTGCGGCGATACAAAGGGCATTCTTGAATTGTTTTGGTTTTCATCACCATCTGCTACGAAATTTTGTCGACTTTGCCTTTTGAGCAGAGACCAAATATAAAGTAACTCAAATACGCATGGTTTAGAAATGCGAACTAAAGAGAATTATGACATTGCTGCAAGAGAGCAAAGTTGACAAACGGTCAATCCACTCCACTTACTGGAATTAAATTTAATTGCCACTTGAACAAAAGTGGTTATTTTCACGTAACCAACAATTTAATTCTTGACTGTATGCATGATTTCTTGGAAGGAATAGTTCCATTTAAAATTATGCTTGTGTTTCGTGAATTTTCGAAAAATACGGAAAACTTTTTCGTAGCAGAGTAATTGAATAATCGTTAAAGGCGCTTTAGTTACAGCTATTATGATAAGAAGAAGAAGCCTTCGCCAAAATTTACAGATGTTTTAATTCGAAAAAGGGGAACTTATAGTACAAAACAGCGCGTCACAAAACTGGTGCTTGATCCGAATGCTTCCATTGATCATTGGAGATTTAATTGAAACTGGTGATCCCTACTTTGAGCTTATTTTAATTTTAAACAGAATAATGGATATTGTTTTTGCCCCAAGTATCGCATTGGAACATACTGTGATACTAGAGGACTTGATTAATCAAATATTTTTCTGTTTTAACAAACTATTTAACAACATTAACCCTATTAATAAATTTTATCATTTAATTCATTATCCAACCCTCATAAGGGAGAATGGTCCACCGGTGCGATATTGGTGTATGCGTTTTGAAGCGTATCACAACATATGCAAACGAGTGGCGCATTCTAAATTTGTTGCTGTTAATGCATTACAATGCGCTAAATTAGCGCATTGTAAAAAGCGTTGCCGACCATCTCCAGACCGTGTCTTGTGCTGCAATTTTGAATACTAACATTTTTCATTCTGAGGACTTTGTTTTGGGCCCTTGTGATAAAAGTAGTGGAGCAAAATTCGTTTTTCTAAACTTAAACCCTGAAAAATTTTACTACCTTTTCCCCACTTTTTGCCCTACTATTTTACTACCTTTTTAAAATTTAATATACGCGCGAAAACAATTTTTGTTGGAATGAAGCAATACTGCTTACTGTTTATTGAAAAAATACAAACAAAAGCAAGCAAAATTTCCCACTTGCACTGGGAAACATGTAACATAGCGAAAGGTATGCATTTATTGATATTGACAATATTGAGAAAATATGATAGACGAAAGGACGACTTCCGGTAAACAAAGTAAGCGATGGAGAAGGCGAGTTACTTCCTACGGAATACTGCTGGATGCTAAAAGATCGACAGCTTCTTTTCGAATGGCTATGCGCATAAGATGCATTTGAGCCATTGGATCAATTACGTTTTGAGTGCCACTGAATAGGTTATGTAGATCTCCATTGATCCCTCTGGAATGAAAGCAGAAGTTCACCAAAGGCAACCCCAATCAATGACACTTTTAGAGAAATCAGTAAGAAGGTGCATATTGCATGTAATGTGTTGCGATTCGTAGAGATTTTCAGCTTCGGACACGAAATGTCGCAAAACGATCTCGATTTTTCTAACAGATTCTAAGTTAATTTCATCCAGTAGTAGACAAAACAATGAATAAGCCAATGTTGGAAAATGGGAAAAAATGGGTCAGGCGAAATTTTCTTCAGTATAGGATAATAATATAAAACAAATGACCGGAACTCTGAAGCCTTCCAGTACGGAATATTATCAAAGATCTGGAGGGTTCTTGTTATTTCAGAGGGTTGCTTAATTTTCAATAGTCGCTTATTAAGTTCGTCTAGAATAACCTGAACCCAATATACCATGGCTCTTTGTTATACGACACTGTTAGTCTTAGTTAACGGTTTTCGTACGGAAAAATGGTCTGAAAGCGGTGGACAAAGGACGCATGCTTTAACAGACGAAAACCGACGGTACGTTTCCGAAAACGAAAATCGTCGGTTTTTTTTCGACGATTTTCGGTAAGTTGCTTTGACGAAAATCGTTAGAAAATACCATCGAAATTGGCCCATATAATAATTTTTATTTGAAATTAAAAATGCACCCATAACCTCAATTGATGTAAAAATTAAAAAAAAAATAGGAAAATTGTTATAGCAACAACCGGGTTTATTATCCTATAAGTCAGTAAGAAATCGATCACCACAATAACAACCGGTGAACCACTACACACACAACAAAACAATAAGTACACAACTTTCTGTGTTCTCCACAATAAAGATGGGATAATAAAACGTTTAGTAGAGGCAATTATCAACATTCAGAAGACTAGGTAAAAATGCAAACTGATTGAACATTCAGTGTCAAACACAAACATAATAGTTCCTGTTCCTGTTCCTCTTCTTGCTCTACTTCTATATTCTCATCATTCAGAGCGCTAAAAAACTTTGTGAGACAATCATAATGGGAACCTTTTTCCTTCAAAGGCAATCCAAGCAATTCAGATTGCATAAATAGGCACGTTAGAATAGCAGATTTGCACCAACTTATATGAAAAACGTAATAAACACATAATAACAGAACAACTGCCTCCAGACTAGAATTGGAAGTTTGGGTAAATGCCTGTTTGTCCACTACAATTGTGTACAACTGTCCAACTTTTAGAATAAAGGGAGTAAATCTGGCTGCGGGCAATTTTCTGAGATATGAACTCATATCCAAACAATCCTGTAAATAGTGACAAGTTATTCAAAGGGGTTATGTTATCCTAATACTTTATTAAAACCAATACCTCTTGCACATCTATGACGTATCGTCTACATTCTGGTGATCTTTTGCTGCCAGGGCTTAATAGACACAGCAACTCCAGCGCTGCACAAGATTGGTAGTCTAATTAGAACCAGCAATATGTATTGTAAGTCTATATAACATTAAAATTTTAAATTATTTTACCGAAGCATGTGTCAAACTCCTCTTGTGACGTGTAATGACGCAAAACCTTTTTAACAGTTTTTAACGTTTTAATTGAAATTGCATTTCCGCTCAGCTGGTGTTGTTCCTTTAACGCCTTAACATTTTCCAAATAAGACACCATATCAACTAAGAAAGAAAACAGTAACATTATGAATATACAACAATTTTCAACCAGAATTACCATCGTTTTCTTTGTTGCCAAAATCACCTGGATTATTGGTTTGGACAAATTCCTTTCTAGGACGACCTCCCTTTCCGGATAGTTTCAATCCAGCTTTTTGACGTTCTCTTCGAAAGCGGAGCTGCAGGGAAGTTATTTGAAGTCTCTAATAGAATAAACAAACAGTCAGAAAAAATAAAATGAAAATAACTATTTGCCAAAATTGTTTACTTACCATTGATACGTCCTCGCTGTTGGAATCTGCCATAATTCCTTTGTCGTATTTTTTAAATAACTGGGAAACTACCCATTTTAAGGTGTCGGTATCAGGCGCAATTGTATGTTCGGCAATGGCAAGCCCTAGAACTCTCGTTACGGCTTGTAGGTCTAGGTGATTCAACCGCTTCTTTGATTTTAGTTTGTTGTCCACAGACATACCGAAGCACCTAGGTAGACTAAATGTTTTTCTGTCTAGTTGTCGATGAATGTTTGAAGCATTTTCAAGACCTGAAACTAAAATAACTTAATATTCAATAGGATTTATTATAAAGTATAATAGTTACTTGATTGTTGTTTGGCTTGTACGTGCCTTGGTACCACTTCAATAACACACAGTTGACTATTTCCACCTAACAAAGAGTCTGCTTGTTGGAAATTGACGTCTTCCTCTGCAATCACTACATCTGGCTGTAAACTTTCATTGATAAGTGTTCCTTGTGTAAGGTGAAGCACTTCATGTCCTTTTACAAAAACAAGATATAAGAAGGAACGCATACCAAAATATAAAAATTTGTCTATCGTAGAAAATATCTGCACATGGCCCTAGGAGATTTGACTCACTTTGTATCAGAGATGTTGTAGGAGGAACAGTGAAAGTGGTGTTCTCACTTATTGCCAATTGTTCTTCTGCACCCTCTCGTGCCCTTGTGTTTGTCTTATTCGGAGCTGTTGTAAGAAAAATGTTATGTCATGCCATTTGAAAATAAATGCAATTAACTTACAGATATTAACATGTAAATCCTAGACGATTACTCTTGAGCAGCTAGGCTTTGGCATGCTTGTGCACTGCAATGTGCTCAGATTTTTTACTGGTGAGTGGTCACCAACAGTCACCCATCGACCTGGGAATTTCTCACTTTGCTTTTTAAAGACAAAGTATGCATACTGGGACACCTGACTAAATCTGCTGGATTTAGCTTTTAAATACGTAAAAATCACTTGTAGATCAAAAGTGGACGAAGTACTGATGAATTCCAATTCGTATTCTTCTTTCCCATCTAATTCGACTATTATGGTTTTAGTAACCTCTTCCATATTCTTAAGGCAACAAAAAAAAATAAAAGAGAAATCTTAAAAAAAGAAAAAGAACAGCACAACGGAAAAAGAACAGGTACTTTCAGATAAACATAAATGTTACTTACCGAATCGTTTTTCCTGAACTCTATCGTTTTTCCATTAGCTATACAATGAAAAGTACTGTCTTTTTTGAAGAAGAAGAAACCGTCTCCCAGTGCTGCCAATGTTTATAGAACTTTAAAACTGTTTTCGATTGCCAATTATAATAACGGGTTTTGAGCTGCCTTCAAAGATCATTAGGATATGAAATTAATTTTTAATTTACCTTATACCAAACTTGTATTTCCTCCAAATGTAATAATTATTGAACATACAATTTCAGACGTGTAAAATGCTAAGACAATGGGACGGAGGGAGGGACGGGATTAGCAGACGATACTATTCCATTGTTCAGAATGAAAAACAAACAAACATTGTATACTCAGATTATAGTTGGTGAACAACAATTATAGCAAATTACTTTTATACTGACATTCAGTTATCCGTTATCGTGGAAGTGAAAAATGTCTGTGGCCAAATATAGTGTACCTTGTAATCCTCTGGACAATTATGATTGCCAAGTGGGGGTGTGTAATTTTAAAACAACAAATGGCAGAGCTTTGCTTAAACATTACATAGCAATACATGCAAAAGACCCATTATTTGAAAGCAGCTGTTCGTTTTCTAAGCAATGCTTCCATACAGAAAAGTTCAAATCGGCTTCAAATTTAAATAAACACTTACATACGTTTCATAGTGCTTTTTTTCAAGCAACTGAAAACTGCGGTCAAAGTAATATTGTTTTTAAGTCTTAAATTAAATATCTTTTGAACCTTCCCGATGAAATATCAAAATGGTCTGTTTACTTTTTGGGCAGTAATTCCACAGGAAATGTGGCAGGGAGATCTTCTACATCATAAAGGTCATGTCGAAGTCATTGGAGATGAAAATGAAGAAGTGATAGAAACAGAAGATTCTGGTAATGCAATTACTTTCCATGTTATTTGCAATCACTGAACATTGAACTATTAGGCAACATTATTGACGAGATCTATTTTGAAGCAGCCCAAAAGAAAATATTAGCATTACAAAATACTGTTTGTTTAAAAAAAAAAAATTGTTTTAAGTTCTTTACCTTTCTCAAAATTTATTTAGGAAACTTTACTTTATCATTTTCCATGAGGATTTTAGAATGATATGGCCCTTTACGTTGTCTAAATAGTCAAGTAAAACAAATTTTAAAAAAATTTTAAGCTTACACTTCGATAAAGGATGCTGTTTAGTCTTCTTTGCCAATGTAGGACTGTAGGGGTACAATGCGGAAATCGGTTTCATATGCCGTATTTCATACACAAAAACCGACGAAAACCATTAACCAAATGCACCTTTGCGGAAATCACTCGCGGTAACGTTTTTCGTTGGTTTTTAACGAACGAAGAGCGTTAACCAGAGATTACCTTTGCGAATATCGCAAACTCCGCTCGATATTAGTTACCCCTAACCGACGAAAGGCGTAAACTCGAAATTAACAGTGGATGAAAGAGTCCACAGTAACAGAAAGTAGCGCACAACTCCTAGACAGCCGCTGTTCATATATTCTGTTGCTTTGTAGTCCGCAAAGGGAAGCATATTGACCCATCTTGAGGATTCGGATATACGCAAGACTATCCCATCCCTTACCTATTTCCCAGACCTGGGTAATAAACTCCATATTTAGCAGCATTGGAATTGTTTTGAATTGGTAATATTTAAATGTATCACTAACAATAAGTGGTAACTCAAAAACAGCAAAAAATATTTTGCTTACCAGGGTGTAGGCAGAAATCACTTCCGTATAACCCATTAAATTGTGTCGTATTTCGGAGCACAGGGCGAGCAACAGTGTCAACGCTAACAATTAAAGGCTGTACGTAGTATGTCCCTCCATCTACCATAATTCAAGTTGTTCCAAGACGAATGAGCTCATCGACACATGGCTTGAAAAAAATCTCCGTGGAAGGTTTAGTATCCCCATAGAAAAGCGCAAACACGATGACGTTGGAATATCGAACAGTATATGGCGCCTCGTTAATCACTCCCATAAATGGCCAAAACACATATACTTCGATTATAAGGATTTGCTCCGTCTGCACGGGTAAGGATTGTGATTGTTTTATCGCAGATGTATACTCTGCGACGATTTTCTTCATATAGGTTTCCATAAACCACAAACCATGCCGTCTGATAACTCACCCCTTCCTGAGCAGGTTCCATATTGCTGTAAGTAGTATCGCACTTGCTCTTCTACGGGTAGCATGATTGTCTAACAGCCATCGTGAATATCTGTGGATTTTTTCTGTAGAAAGGACCACACGGCTGTTCTTTAATAGGATTTTCATTCTCTCCGGTTTTCAAAGTAGCCGAACATTTGTTGCACAGAAATATTTTTTTTTAAGGTATTCTTCAGATGAGGAATTTTTTTTTTTGGAAAAGATAAAGACTTGTAAATGCATCTTTTGCGTCGTTTTCCGGTAGAGCAATTTTGAGTAAGGCCCAGTGGTCCTTCAGCGCACAATTAGATAGGCCATGCTTAACGTGAAAAGCAATGCTTAATAAAGCGAGATTTTTTTTTTCACCTCTACATCTACTAATTTTTTCTAGAAATTGAATAAAAAGACAGTAATTTGTTAAGTTACAACCAAGTACAAATCACAACATTTACAGTAATATAGTTGTGTTCATCACCTTCTGATTCACCAGAATAGTGTGTACTAAAATCACGCCAAGTGATATCAAAATTATTGGGGAACTGCTCTTGGTCGCACAAGTCACTATCCAACATCATTTGAAATTCATAAGGAAACTGTATACCTTCTGTTGGTAGGAAAATAATCGCATTTAACTAAAAAGAGAATAGCTAATTTTGGATAATAATAGGTAATCTTTGAATTGATACTATTCTGTTGGTCAGTGAGTGCATGATGCAAACATGGGTCTAGGATGTTTTCTGTATATCCGTTTTGTTGAGAGGTGTTGTTGATATTATCCTATACAATATACACAATGGTAAATTTTAAGAAAGTAGGAGTAACGTATAACAAATATATTAGTTAGTTAAAGTCACATTATGAACACTCGTATTACTCGGATACATCATTGTTCTGTTTCTTTTTCTCCAATCAGGTTTCGGCATTCTTCCATTGAGTTGCTTTGCAAGGTTTCTGCTTTATTCCATTCCATCATTTCACTGTAACTTGCGTCACCCCAATTCAATCTCATCCTGCGGGCTGACGATTTTGAGTTACCGCGAACACTTGACATCTTCACCTGACACTGGAGACCATACGTTACAAGAAACTATAAGAGGATTTGGAAAACCGTGACAAATAGCCAACTAATAGTGGACAATATTTTGAAATTCCCTTGTGAATTTTCATGAAAATAAGCTAACAAAATAACCGTCTGCTTCAATAAAATTATGCCAGATTTCGTGAATAAACGAAGCAAATTTTAATAATGTACATCAATTAAGGTAATATAATTGGAATTTTTCTTTTTGTATATATGTGGAAATTAAATACACAAAAATTTCCTTTTTGCATTTGTAGTATATTTACTACAAAAATTAAATCCGTTTCCTACACCGTACTGATTACTACTACGTTACTAGCACTTATATAAATGCCTTCAATTTCCAGGTCTGTTAATTGGTGAAATAGGACACGCTTATATAGGGATTATAAATCCAACCAGAAATATTATATTATAAGGAAGCATTATGCTCCGGTTTTAAATATGGATGGTAAACTAGCAACGACAGACTACATTCCACAGGTTAAATAGTTACGACTTAAAGAAGTCGTTTATTAGCTGACTCCTACTATGTTAATAATTGTATTTCATTTATCATGCTGGTAGCGTACTGATATCTATGTAGAATCTAGATCCCTGTGCGAAAAATGTTGCTCACTGGTAACGGACTGGTTGCGACTGCCAATCACCGTTGAGATTTTCTTAAGGGTCAACTGATTTTCGCAAACAGACACCAACGAAAACCAGATTTTCGACGATGCCGGCGGTTTTCGAAGATTTTTACGAACAAACATTGTTACCGAGAGATAACCTTTGTGTACACTCATTATTGTACGCTTACTGTTAGTTGCCCCCTAACCAAAGAAAGTGCGTAATCCAAAATTAACATTGTAGAAGATTGTTGCCTTAATGGATGTGCAATAGATTGATTGATTATTCAACACAATTTGTTAACGACGCAATTAATGCTAAGTTAACCGAGGTAAAGCAACTTTACTGGCTAATAGATGAAAGCTTGTCGAAAAATCGATCAACTGTCATCTTACGTGGAGCACTTTGCCGGCAAAAGACAAGTTATCTAAGAAAATGACCTTATGTGCATTTTGTTACGCCCTATCCCGAACGTATTTTCTTTACTCCTACCCGTGGTAATATACTTGTTGACGGGAAAGCATTGGCCGTTCAGATTCCTTTAGTTGAGTAACTTCGGCGACCATTTTTAAAAACTGACGTGTGGGAAAACGTTTCCAAATCTTGTTTACTTACATGGAGCGAATTTGTTCTACTTTCAAAGGTGCATCTATACATTGAAATTCTCCTTTAAAAAACGGAGAAGTGGACCGTACAAATCCCTATTTCGCATAACGAAATCGAAATGTGCAATCACTTAGGTAGCAAGTCAAAAGTCCATTGATGTCTGTCTACTTTTCACCTGGCAAACTTGAGGCATAATTTCATTCAGCACTAACAATTTTTTCTTCTACTTTTGGGTTAGCATACATAGTAGAGACAAAATAGAGAACTGGTAAAAACATTTCCGTTTTCTTTAAGCTAGTACACAGCAGCGACTGAACACTTAATTTTTAATGCTTAAAAATGAGAACGTACTAGATTTTATTTCGGCACTTAATTGAAATAGGATACTTCAATTTTCGATATACCTCTCCGCCTACTAGATAACTCAGTAGGCAACTCAACTACTTAATTTTTGGATGGGTGCTTAAAATTGTTACTCACTACCGAAATTATATAAAGCTGAAATAAGTAACATAATAAATTCCTTTAAAATTTTTATTATTTGAAAAATGAAAAATTTGATGATAATCAAAACATGGTTAACAAAAATTAATATCAAGCAAAACTTCTCAATAACACTTGGTTCACTCAATAGCAATTGGTTCACGTGTGATTTTCCATGTTAATGATGTAGTTGACAAAAAGCAACATCAAAAAGGTAACACCCATGCTCTGATCCGTTAATTACACGAACTTCTTGATAAACATCAGCTTTTGCTGGTCATGAAAATCGACCCCATAAAACCATATAAAATAATCAACATTATAATTTGCCAAAATGCACTGTTAATGTTGGGTTACGTCTTTCGTCGGTTAGCGGGCAACTAACATCGGGCGGAGTTTGCGATATTCACAAAGGTAACCTCTGGTTAACGGTTTTCGTTCGTTAAAAACAAACGAAAAATGTTAACAGCGTGTTATTTCCACAAAGCTGCACATGGTTAACGCTTTTCTTCGGTTTTCGTGTGTGAAACATGCCATATGAAAACGATTCTCACATTATACCCCCCCCCCAGTCCTACATTGGCAGACAAGACTAAACAGCACCCTTTATTTTTGTCAAAAACGCTCATTATAAATTTATTTTCATACTAAGCAGGTAAACAGAAATATGAAATAAATGTCAGATAAAAAAGAATTTTGTCCTTTAGATAGTTGACAACAGGATGAAGAAATCATTTTTATATTATATCATTTTTATTTATCAGTGTTGATTTTATTAACTAATTACGTGATTACTGTAACGAACTTAGCCTATTGGTAGAGGGTTAATTTAAGTCTAAACTTATCAATCTATACCTTAATTGCTCGTTGAAAGAGAGAAAAGATTTTGTTCGAGGCACTAGCATTTTATTGAACTTAACAACTTACAAAAAGATATCTTCTCTTAACCAAAGAAAAGTTTGAAGGGTCGGCCTTTGCCGACATCGGCCACCAAGATGACTCTACTACACAGCGCCCCTAGCGGCCTACACAAATTGCAACAATTAGATATCGAAAACAGCCGACCTTCTCAAGGGCCTCCTAAATCTGGAGATGCCCTGGTTTCCCTCCAGTTGATAATCCGCAACATCCTCTCCGCCGGACAGCCATTCCACTTTTAGGGATATTACCCTTTTTAGGGGGATTTCAGGACAAATTTTGGAATCTAGGGTGTACTTTTTGAAATCTAGGGTTTCAGGGATTGTCCAGGGCCTATTTCATTTTTTGGGGATTTCTGGGGATTTTGAAATTTTTGGACCAGCCGCTGTTGCCTTTGGCGCCTCTATACAACTTCAAAAGTAAAATATTTCTCAATAAGAGCCACCAAGTGGGCAACGGTGAACCATGGGCGATGGGCCATACGTCTATAGATTATGCACTTATAACGTAGCAGCCTACAGGCCTTATTATTTCAATATCGCTTTTCTTAACTATAGGTTTGAAAGTCATCGAGGTTCTATGAGGCTGTGACGCCATTACTTATTACATGATTGATCTTTACCTGATGATCAGTTGACCATGACGACCCATGAGTCTAAATCCTCAAGATCCTTAGATGCAGCAGAAATGAATCAGGTGAGCACACTTAAGATTTTATTGCATTTTTTATAACTAATTTTCTAATTTCAACTTGTTAATTTCTGTAGGAAAGCAAGAGTTCAAGCAAAAGAAATAATACACCCAAACAAGTCAAAGTCACATCTTTCTTCCCGAAAAAGCTCACTGAAAGTCCAGCGGATTTAACACAAAGTGATTTTGAGTCCATAGAACAACATCAAGCAAACGAAATTACTCTGTCATCTCTCTCATCTGGGTCTGAGTCTGAGTACGAGAGTGAAACTCAGGACATAAACAATGAGGTAATTATATCACACTTTGCCCATTTATTCCACGATACTACACTTGCATTATCAGTATAATGTATCTAATATTTCCTTTGTATATATGATTTCAGGTCCTACCCACAGTGTCTACTAGTCGTAGTGTGAAATCCAAGAAAGGAGCAAGTGGCAAGGAAAAGAATAGCCAATGTAAGAAAAAGAAAATTTACAAGCAAAACTTTGTACATTGCTGGTTGCAATTGCCAGAGTTTTCAGACTGGCTTGAGAAAAGGTTTAATACCTCTCAGAAGTGTTACGTGGCTTATTGCAAGGTTTGCAACGAGTTTAAAACCAATGGTAAATCTGAACTGCAGAGACATTGCCGCACTCCTAGACATCAGCGTTTCAAGCAAGTTTTAGAAGAAAACGCAGACTTACGAGAAAAATTGGATTTCTATCTGAATTGTCCCACAGAGAAGCAAACCATTATTTTGGAAGTAAAGCTAGTATTGTTTTTAATTGAAAACAACCTTCCAATAAGTTTGATAGAAGATCTAATAAGCCTTCTACGTGTGTGTTTTCCTCGAGACGTCGCATTGCAGCAACTTGCAATGGCAAAACAGAAGTGTGGAAATGTTATTCGATTTGGTAAGTTATAAATTGTAGTACTGTAATAACACATGTTTGATTTTCATGCATTTATATCCAGGTTTAGGAAAACATTTCAAAGCAGATATTTCAAAAACTTTGAGAACCGTTTTCTTTTCCGTTATTATGGACGAAACAACTGATGTTAGTGTTCAAAAACAGTTGGCGGTGATGGTAGAGTATTATAATGTTACTAAAGCTAAGACAGTAGTAGAACTGCTCAATCTTGTGCATTGTGAAGACGGCAAAGCGTCAACTCTTTTCATGAACTTAATTCATTTGTTTGAAGAACGGGATATTCCATTGCAAAGGTATGTGTTATTGCTTATTTATTTGGAATGCTAACTAAACGAACATTTTCCCACACATTCCAGATTAGTAGGCTTCAGCGCAGATACATGCAATACCATGTTTGGCATCCATCAATCCGTTACCTCATTGCTGAAAACCAAACTGCCTCAACTTCTAGCAGTTAAATGCTTCTGTCATTTGTCGCATCTCTGTGCAAGCTATGCTTGCAAGAAGTTGCCTAAAATTTTGGAGACCGGTCTGAAGTGGCTGTTCAATCACTTTTCAAGAAGCGCTGGCAGAAGGAAAACATTTTCAGAATTCCAGAAATTCACTGATATTGAACCTCATGCTATCCTCAGAACGGCTGATACTCGTTGGTTGTCTTTGGAAGCAGCGGTGAATCGTGTACTGGAGCAGTTTCCCCCATTAAAGCTGTACTTCACTGACGCAGTAAGCGAATGTAAGGAAGACGAAGATTGTGAAAGCCTCCAAATTCTGCAAATGTTGAACGATCCCACGACGAAGCCGTATTTAGAATTTATGTCTTATGCACTTCATTGCATAAACGAGTTCAACACTGTCTTTCAAGCGGAATCTCCTCTGTTGTATACTCTAAGAGACAGAGTACGTGACCTGATTCGTGATTTTGCCAATAACTTCATGGAAGCATCCTATGTAAGAGAAACCGAACCGCTAGAGCTTGACCCTTCTTTGGAGGAGCACTATATTCCTGTTGAGCATGTTTATCTTGGTTAGTAATTATTTTTCATTGAATTGCCTCGTTTGGATACTTAATGTTTTTATGTTTCAGGTATTTTGGCAGAGGAGACCCTGAAGGAGACTGACTTGTGCGATGGGGATATACAGAAGATTCGCGTGAACTGTAGGACCTTCTACATCTCAGCCATCAACCAGTTTCAAGCGCGATTCAATTTCGACGATCCTTATTTTAAATTTTGCAAACTGGTAATCCCTGTCTATGCCCGGAAAGCAAATCCAAAGTTGATTGTCGAGTTATTTCAAAGATTTCCGGTTATTAAAGAAACTGTTAAGCAATCGGCTGCTGAGTTTGAATGGAGAAAGCACGCTTTATTAAACGTATCTGTTTTTAATGCAGATCAAGAGTCTGATGTTTCTGGAATGTCCGTAGAACATTACTGGAATGTTGTTTTGAATTTAGATAGCGGGAAAAGAAAAGTTATTCCCAAATCTTTGTGTCGTTATACAGTTCATGCTATCAATGTCGTGCAGCAACGCTTCGAGTGAGCGAGCATTAAGCACAATGGCCAAGATCAAAACTGATGATCGCAATCGGTTGCATAATATGACAATCGCAAGTACTATGCGAATAAAAAATTGGTTGAAAAACCAAGGCTTTTCAGCAAGTACAGCTGTCGTAACTGATGAAATCATTCAGTCTGTTGCCAAAGTTAAGGCAAGTGCCACAATAGCCAGTCATGAATAGGCCATAAACTACACGGATTGCACTGAATTCTATATCAGCACGAACTGCAATTATTGCAGTTCTTTTATTGCCTTAACTACTTTTATTTTTCGAGTCATCAACCTGGTCATTTTTCTGCTAACCACGAATTTGCCTTATATTTGCGTTTTACGTATTGTTTGTTCATTAAATTATGGAAGGAAAATTAAGAAATAAAAATAATTAATAAAAATACAAAAAATAGCATGTTTTTCTAAAGCCTAAATAAAATATTTTCAGAAATTCTATGGCATGAAAAATATGTTCCGAAATGTACATATTGAACGCTTTTCATGAAAAAATAGAGATTTTTCTAGGGATGTTGTTTTTTAAATGGGGATTTTTCTGGGGATTTTATTTTTTTCAATAGGGATTTGTGACCCCAGTTTGGCAACGTTCTAGGGATACCTCTTTTGGGAAACTGGAAACACTGCCGCCGGAATCGCCAGCTCCCTTCTGCTATTTCAGTTTCTTCTTACCGAGTGGATTCTTCTTCTTTTTGTACAAAGTTTTCTCCTTTTCGCTGGCTTCAGCGTCATCGACGGGTATGTCGATATCGGCTTGCACTTCCAATGGGTAGATGGTTCAGATGTCTCGGGTTGTTTGCTTCCCCGATCTTAGCCGTAGGGTAACAGCTCTCACCTTGCCGTTGTAGCCAGGGACCAATTTAGTAATAATGGCCGTCGGCCATGAAACTCGCTTGATGTTCGGCTCAATTAACAAGACGACTTCACCACCACGTGGAATTCTCGTACCCTTGCCCTTGCAACAGTAAAATCGCTTAAGGTCGGACAAGTACGAGTCTTGCCATAGCCTCCACCATGTCAGAGCGTGCTCACTTCTCTGCTTATCCAATTCGAAAGGTCGTTGCGGCTCATTTTCGTAGAGTCATGGGACTCTGTTATGGCACCAGGTTGTCGCCCAGTCAGCAGGTTTTGAGGAGATAAAACTTCATATGATTGTACGTCTCCAGACACATAAGTGGGGGGCCATGAGTTCACGATAGCTTCATTTCCCACCAATATGGTATGAAGTTGGTCGTAGCTCACTTCCATTTTTCCCAACACTTTCTTTAATGGTTCTTTTACGGAGCTCACCATTCTCTCCCAGAACCCGCCCCAACAGGGAGCCAGGCTGGGGGAGGGTTTCCACTCAATAACTTTGCTTGACAACCAGTTTGCTAGGATCTTCTGATATCAATTTTGCCGCAAATGTAAATGTTGACGCGTTGTCACTGTAGATAACTTTACGATCTTCTCTACGCGGCATCATTCTTCTCAACGTGTGCATAAAAGTTTGGGCAGTTAAGCCACAAGATCCAAGTGCACAGCTCTTGTGTCGGCACAGGTGAACAAACACTCATGAAATATTTTCTCTCCTATACGAATCTTCTCGATATCATTCCCTTCACTATCTTTCTCAATTAAGATGACTTCTCCTAAAACGTACATTGGTGCGAAGTAGTCAACCCCGATAACTTAAAAGGGTTGTGCTCTCTTGATACGATCCAAGGGCATTGAAGCCGTTTCTTCATAAAGAGATGTGATTGAACTCGTCGACACTTCATACACTGCTTGATGACACTTTTTATCCGTTGGCGGGCGCGAATAACCCAAAAAAAGATTTCTTAAAAAACGTCAGGGTGTTTTGGACACCGGCATGTTTCCGTTTAACATGATGATCCTGGATCATCATGTCCACAATTTTTTCGTTTTCTGGGAGAAGAATCGGCGGGTCGATCAGCAATTCCTTTAAGGCTGGACCTACTCTTCCAGTCACTCGAATCAGTTGTTCTTGTGCATCCCAAATTGGTCTTAAAGTTTTCAGGTTGCAGAGCAGTTTGCCAGGTGACTTTCCATATTACAGGGATTCGTATATTTCCGGGAATGACTGATTTTCGGAATGGTATTTTATTTCCTCTGACCGTTTGATTGCTTTGCCGGGCGAATCCTTTCTGAAAAGCCTAAACATCCGGACGAGTATTCGTAGAAATCCCAGATAACTGCACTTGATGCCAATGCGTCAAACCAATCCAGGGTACTGCTAACTGCAAGGCTTTCTTTTCTTTTCTTGGATCTGGCCTCAATCTCCATCGATTGTATTTCTTCTGATGTCAGACTGTCTTGCTGCGGCCATTTCTTTTCATCGCCCTTCAGCCATAGCGGACCTCCCCACCAAAACAAAACGGCAGTCAGCTTTTTGACCATGGTTCCTCTTGATGTGTAGTCCGCTGGATTGTCCTTACCAGGAGGAACTAGCACTTTAATGAATTTAACAACTTACAAAAAGATGTTTTCTCTTAACCAGGGAAAATTTTGAAGGATCGGCCTTTGCTGACATCGGCCACCAGGAAGGCTCTGTTACACAGCACCCCTAGCGGCCTACACAAATTGCAACAATTAAATATCGAAAACAGCGGGTCTTTTCACGGGCTTCCCAAATCTAGAGATGCCCTTTTTTCTCTCCAGTTGAGAATCCGCAACAACTACCAACAAATTATAGTTTTTTAGGTTATAGGGAAGAAGAATTTGCATTGATTTTCATAAATTAAATGTTGTAGGTAATATGGTGTAACTCAAGTACCAAAAACAACCTGAAGTTGTTCGAGAATTGAAAATTTTATGACAGTAACTAGACTAGAAACATAAACCTTTGTGATTGGGGTCTGATCGCTTACCAATCTGGCACGCATGCACCCAAACAAAATTGTAAACTAAAATTTTCCTTTTCAAATTTGGTTTTGTTGGCTTTTTAGACCACTTAAACGGCCATGTCATGCAAAAATCCTCCTTAAAAATAATTAAGTTAAGTTTCTTAAAAGAAACGTAAATACCTTTATCTAAAATATATATTTACCTAAAATATTACCTGATAATTCAGTTCGATATGAAATCTGCTCGCTATAAAATGTAATCGTTCGATATAATTCAGAACAATGACATAAGTATATTGTCTGCTAATTCCAACCCTACTCCCCACGCTCTTACCTCGTCCCATCGTCTTTTAAATTTACAAATGCCAAATTGGAAATCTCACAATTTTTACATTTGCGGGAAATGTAAATTTTGCGCAATTATTATTTATTTAATTATTGGCAAAACATCATGATTTGTACAGTTCCTTTTCGACTTCCCTTTCCTGATAGCCGCAATCCTGCTTTTTGTCGATCACTTAGAAAGAGGAATTGCAAGTTAGCTACTTGAATTCGGTAATGGAATAAACAAGAAACCAGTCGGAAAATTAAAAATGAAGATAAATATTTGTGAAAATCAATTTTTTCTCACCATTGATACATCTTCAATTGTTTGAATCTGTCATAAGTTCTTTTCAATACTCATGAAATAATTGTGATACTTCCTACTAAAGTTTCAATGTTTGGTGCTATAGCGTGTTCCGCAATTTTATGCGCCTCACAGCCTATAAATCTAGGTTATTTAAACGTGCCTTTGATTTCAGTTTATTATCCACAGATATTCCAATGCAGCTTGGTAGTACAAATTATTTGTACAATGCATAAACTTCCATAATCGCTCTTTCAATTCTTTTGGTAAATTTAATCTATTTGACGATACATATTTTCGCAGCAAGTTCAGTACGTGAAACTGAAATAACTTAATATTCCATATAATTTATGATAAACAATAAAATTGCTTCCTTGTTGTTTGTTATGTACCTTCCTTGGTATTACTTCCCTTTCGTATTTCTTCCCTTTTAAATATTGTTCAGTAGTTAAACTATTCATTCAGGTAAATTTTTCTTGCTGCCCGTTTTTTGTGAAAGTTTTATCAGTTTATGTTCTTGAGAAAAAAATATAACAAAGAATGAATACCAAAAAGACAAAATTTGTCTGTCGTACATGTACCTTCATATGACCATATCAAATGGGAATCGCTTTCCAGTGGAGACATTGTAGCAGGAACTGTTAAATTGGTGTTCTCACTTATCATAAGCTGTTCTTCGTCATCCTCTTGTGCCCGTGTGTTCCTCTTAGTGGGAGTTGTGGCAAGATAATGGTTACACGACATGACAGTTTTCATTAAATAAAATTAGCTTACAAATATTTAGATATACCCCTCCCTTAGTGTCCGAACACTAAGGGTTTTTGGGGCTATTTTACATGGTGCCTTAAGGCGGTAGGTGTCTAGCTCAAATGGAAAAAAAAGAATAGTAAAAATAATGACCAAAATATAAAAATTTTTCCTAGTGTTAATTAAATAATCCGCTATCAAGCAATTTTTTAAAATTTTCTATGTATAAAATTTGTTGACTAGCATGCTAGTCACCAAATAACCGAACACCGCGTTTAGCATACGGATGCCTAATGACACTGAATCGTCATTAGGCTACTCAACTAATACAGACAAGAGAATAAAACTTTTACACTATGTATAAAAACCTATTTCGAACAAAGTATGTAATTATTATATTTTTGTTATGATAATTTATATTTTCCGTGGCACTGTAAAACTTGATAGTGTCCAAGATGAGTCCGGTCTCCCCTACTCATTGAACTGGCAAATGTTTGGTAGGAAAATTCAACAATTAATGTGATTTCTTTATTGTTATTCAGAATCATGTAATAGTGGATCTGTTACTAGTTAGCGAAATAGAAAAGGGCGGTTTTCAAGAGCTTGTTGATGAATTAATAGGCCCACTTGTCATCAAATGTCGTTGTTCATTACTTCAATAGCATAGCTTCTTAGCAAAAAATACAGG
Organism: Daphnia carinata; assembly: GCF_022539665.2. Lineage (NCBI taxonomy): Eukaryota > Metazoa > Arthropoda > Branchiopoda > Diplostraca > Daphniidae > Daphnia > Daphnia carinata. Next base: position 6,876,190 of record NC_081335.1, on the reverse strand, counting down.
CACCAAAAACAAATTCAAGCCGAGCAGCCGCAACCATATCATCGTTAGAGTAGCAAAAAACTAATACATGTTTTTCAGTTGGAATTTGTTTTCTATTCAGAGAGCGAGAGCGAAAATTGAGCGAGAGCATGTTCACCTCTTTTTTCGAGCTACAGCGGAAAAACGCTTACTTTAAAGCACGGAGCAGAAATTTCAGGGAGCTATGCCCAACTCCGTTCAGGGTATATCCAGCACGAGCATACACTTCATCATATCCATGGAGGCTGTCATTAATCAGTTTGGGTGGCTACGAAACATTACAATAACATTATTTCATTGTTTTTATTATGAACAAAATTACTGTAGATTAAGCAGGTTTATCCATGTTTTACATACGTTACATAACGCCTACACACTTTATGTGCCTTTATGTGTTTGTAGGCATTGCCCAATGTTAATTGCTAACTAAGGGAAGCACATATATCAGCAAACTTATAAAAATAGTCAGAGCTAAAACATTGGTCCTTCGAACCGGAGCTGCTATTTCAAGTTTGCTTGAAATCTTGGATTGTACGAAATCAACTCGACATGGCAGAATCAATTAACAGCGCCTCTCAACATCTGAATCCGACAGGACAACCCAGTTCTTCGAGCACGACCACTAAGACCGTGTTAACAGTAATTCCAGGTGACGTGGAAACATGGAAAAGAAAGCAGAAGACAACAAGGCGTCAGATTACCATAACTTGTACGATAATCGATGAACGCATAGCCGAGAGAAGCTCAAGAAGAGAGGTCATGGCTGCACTAGGGGAGGCTAAGAGACTTTTGGCAGTAGCCGAGCAACTCAACGACCAGCTGGCAGAAGAGCTGACGGAGCAGAAGGAGTTTGACGAGCAACAGCGGAGGCATCTGTTTTATGTAACACAAGTGAATACAAGCGTAGAGCTTGTTGAGCAGTACATCGCCGCTCGAGCCGAGGATGCCCCGTCGGTTGTAAGTCAATCTCAACTTCCAATTGGACTGCAGCAGCTCGTCTTGGAAACCCAACCCCGAGAATAGACCAACTTTCGCAGTCAAGCATTCATCAGAGACGCTCGGCCGACGTAAGCAGCGAGACAGCAGGTGCTGCTACGACCACCCCTGAACCAACCAGGCATGTCCAACGGGGTATCCGGTCCGACTTTCCAGAATCCGAAAATGAATTTTCAAGACATCGCAACGTTAGTCAATGGTTGGATCCTTATCGCAGACCAACTAGGCTTGTAGCCCCTACTACAGAAGCTGAAGCAGCACCGGATGCTTGGATAGATGCTTATCGGGCAGGAAGAGAACAACCGACAACGCGCAACGATTCAGAGAGCCGTTCTTCTGTGAAGATCGAACTAGAGGTGTATTCTGGCAAGGCGCTGGATTGGTTTTGGTGGATAGACCTCTTCCACGCCCTAGTTCACCAGTCGTCAAGGTCACCTGCCGAAAAATTGGCTATTCTTAAACGACAACTACAGAAGGATGCTGCCGATGTCGTGTATGGACTTGGTGGTGGAGAAGAGGCCTACAAAGAGGCACTTTTTCGTTTGAAAGAAAACTTCGGGCGGAGGGACGTTTTGCACGCGGCCCACCGACAAGCCTTGGAGAGACTTGACACGCCGAAGGGTGACCCAAGAGCCTTCAAACACTTTGCAGAACGCGCACGCACCCACCTCTTCGATCTCAGCAGGATTGGGGAGACTGACCAGTCTGACCTAATAGAGAGGCTCTCACAACGGCTCACGTTAAACGACCGTTTAGCATGGAATAACGGACGGGCAGAGGGCCTAGCACCAGGAGTGGATCTCCGTACGTTAAATGAATTTGGTACATGGCTCTGTGCGAGAGCGGCTGCATACCAGAATACCTATTCCATCGCTTCAGACCAATTTGCCAGTTCTAGCCCTAGGATGAAAAATATTGGATTTGGTGTCCAGATAAAACCGCGACAGCACGGCCGTGCTCACCATGGTTCGACTTGTGCTGATACCGCCAAATCCAAGCCAAAGGAAAAGAGCATTCGCTTTTGTTTTAAATGCGAGGGGGAGCATCCGCTTGAAGCTTGTTCGGAGTTTAAGGACTTGGCTGTTGGGGAACGAGTGACATTTTGCATTAGACATCGGCTGTGCTTTATGTGCTTCGGAGCTAAGCATTCCTCGAGAGATTGTAGATTCAAGAAAAGCTGCACCTTTTCCGATTGCAAGTTATTTTACCATCCTTTATTGCATGCGACCTCTCGTGCTGGCACCAATTCTTGCTCAAATACCCTACTATCTGTTCCGCATACGGTGGCCCTGGGGATTATCCGAGTGGATGCTGTTAACGCTGATGGTCATCATATTCCCATTAACATCATGTTTGACGAAGGAAGCGACTCCACGTTGATTCGGCAAGGCTTGGTTAAACAACTAGGTCTTGACGGTGTGAAACAAACTCTTGAAATCGATGGGATTGGTGGCAAACACTCTCAGATTAGCTCCAAACGTGTGCGACTGTTACTACAAATCAGCTCTGGTGAAAGAATCATGATCCATGGTTCATCTATTCCAGTAGTAACGAAGCCTGTTCCACTGTTTGACTGGAACACTTTGCGTAAGCAATGAAACCATCTGGCTGACCTACCACTTCGCTGCAGTGGAGGTCAGGTTGACGTGTTGCTAGGCCTAGACCACCCTCATCTTATGGCTGTGATCGAGTCAAGAGGTGGGAAAGATTACGAGCCAATTGCATCAAAAACTCGACTCGGATGGGTTGTTCGTGGTATCGTCGGTAAAGACTCACGGTTAGGAGCCAAAGTGAATTTACTTTTACCTCTACTACCGCTCATGATGTCGGGTCTGAGTTGGTAGCGGCTATGCGTGGATTTTGTGACACGGAAAGTTATGGAACAGAGCATCAGGCGGACTGCATGTCACCAGAAAATCTCAGAACCCTTAACATGCTGAACTCTCAGACTAAGAAGCTGGCCGTAGGATACCAGGTGCCTATTTTATGGAGAGAAGGAGAACCATCATTACCGGATAACCGAGTTTTAGCAGAGAATCGGAACCGAAGCCTCCGCAACCGTTTCCAGCGGGAACCAGAGTTCGAGCAAGACTATCGTGCAGCTATGCAAATTAATTTCGACGAGGGTTATGCAAGGCGTATAACTGTTGAGGAGCAAACGACGGATGGGCCGGCGTACTACCTTGGACATTTTGGTGTCCGAAAATCCCCAGACGCAAAGATTCGCGTGGTATTCGACGCAGCGGCAAAATTCCGTGGGCGTTGTCTTAATGACAGCATTTGCAGTGGACCAGCTTTACAGAATCCGCTACCAGCTGTTATCATCAAGTTCCGTGAAGGAAGAATTGCTTGGACGGCAGACATTAAAGCAATGTTCAGCCGTATACGCCTCCAACCAGAAGATAGACGTTTTCACCGGTTTATTTGGCCAGAGGAAGATGGCACCGATAGCGTCTGTGAAATGACGAGACTTACTTTCGGTGTTAATTGTTCCCCGTTCATAGCCATTCGCACTACGTGGCGGGCAGCTGACGACGCAGGGCCTGCAATGAAAGAGGCCGCAGCAGCTGTACGAAATAATCTTTACGCTGACGATTATTTAGGATCATCGAAAGACGTTGAAACTGGAGCCTGGATCGCATTGGCGGTCAAGAACGTACTCGCCGACGGTGATTTCCATCTACAGCGGTGGACCTCCAACTCCCCGCAATTTCGTGCTATTGTGCAAGCAGCCGATACCAGCCCCGATGTTGAGGACAAGCCGCATAGTTTTGGCGACGCGGACACTGAAATGGTTTTAGGTGTCATTTGAAGACCTAGCCGAGACACCCTCAGTTTTAAAATCAGTGGACTTAATAGTGTTGTGTACACGCGTGTTGGTCTGATCAGTAAAGTGGCCAGCATTTTTGATCCACAAGGGTGCAGCCGCACCGATTACAGTGAAAGGCAAAATCAGGTTACGTGAGCTTGGTGTAAAAGGTCTCGAGTGGAATGTCGAAGTGACAGGAGAAGAACGTCATTGGTGGCAGCAATGGTTCTCTACGTTGTATCAGCTGCAAGACGTCGAGTTTCCGCGTTGTCTGTTCCCAAATGAGGATTGCATCGTTCGAGTGGAGCTTCATACTTTCTGTGACGCCTCGGAAGAGGCGTATGCTGCTGTTAGTTATATAAGAAATGTGTATGAAGATGGGAGCATCGTTGTTGGCCAAGTGAAGGCGGGTAATAAGCTCGCGCCAACAAAGACTCTGTCTATTCCTAAGCTGGAGCTGAATGCAGCTCTTCTTGGGGCTCGCTTAGCCCAGTTTGTCAAAAGGGCGTTAACGTACCATGTCCACGGGCGTTACTTTTGGACTGATAGTAGTACCGTCAGAAACTGGGTACGTGCAACCGCTTCCTTCTATCAAATTTTCGTCAGCCACCGAGTGGGAGAAATTCAGACTCTTACTGAACCCGAAGAATGGAGATTCGAGCCCGGTAAAATCAATCCAGCAGATGCAGCCACCCGGTCGCAGTGGAAAGCGAAGCTATTCCCATCAGTTGGCTGGACGGGCCCGAATTTCTCTATCAGACAGAAAGATGCTGGCCCAAAGACCTGCCCTGGATGGCCGTTACCGAAGAGCTTCGCCCGTCAAGAGTACATACGACGACTACGCACCCTGCCTTTGACTGGGAAACGTTCCAGCTCTCTCCCGAAGACATACCAGCACTGTTAAGCTTGGAAAGTAAATATTTGGAACTAATTCAACAGTGCCAAAGGGAAGTTTATGCCGACGAGTTGAGTTTAATTAAAAACGGGCAGGATGTCAGGTCAACTTCAAGTCTTCGCACTCTTACCCCAGTCCTTGATAAAGATGGTCTTTTGCGGCTGGGCGGGCGAATTAATTAAGTCAACTTGCCCTACGACAATGAGCATCCCATACTACTGCCCGGGAAACAAAAATATATAAACAAAAAATATTTTTACCAAGAAACTCATAGTTGCTTTCCATGAGTATTTCAAACATGTTGGCACGGACTTCTTGCTAACCCAGGTCCGTCAACACTTTTGGATAACGGAAGGCCGTGAAGCAGTTAAGAAAGTGAGGCGAGAGTGTTTACGGTGTAGAAGATACAACGCGCGACCGGCCTCGCAACTAATGGGCGAGTTACCTGTTTCCCGCCTAGAGATCGGAGCCCCTCCCTTCACCCGGACGGCGTGTGACTACTTGAACCGGACCGCTTGAAATAAGCTATGCCCGGAATCGTGTGGCCAAAAGATGGGGCACTTTATTTACTTGTCTAGTAACCCGTGCCGTCTATGTGGATCTCGCAGCTTCATTGTCATCTAGCGACTTTCTGCTTATACTACGCCGCTTCATCGGGCTGTATGGTAAACCACGCAGCCTACACTCTGATAACGGGACTAATTTTGTTGGTGCCGAGCGCTTGCTGAGGGAGGCGGTAGATGCCATGCACGCAGCAGGTGAAGCCCATCACTTTATGAAAAAAGAAGGAATAGAGTGGCATTTTCAACCTGCCTGTACGCCACATTTCGGTGGCGCTCATGAGACGCTTGTCCGCTCTGTTAAAAAGGCTCTGTATGCTGCTTTGGAGGTAGAACGAAGTGTTCTCCGGCACCCGACAGAAGACACCCTAAGAACCTTGCTGTTTGAAGTGGCTGGCCTACTGAACTCGCGACCCCTGACGTATGCTAGTTCGGATCCTGATGACCTTCGTCCTCTGACATCCAATGATTTTCTCAACCGGCCACCCGCAGCGGATCTTCCAGCAGGAGAATTTCGAGATGCTCTACCAAGAGAAAACTACCGTTATGTCCAGAGGATGATCAACCTCTTTTGGGACCACTGGAAAGGGAGCTATCTTCAATCTCTGGCTAGTCGAAAGAAGTGGCAGACTCGCCAGCGGAATTTCCAAGTTGGGGATTTCGTTATGGAGATTGATAAGCAGCTCAAGCGAGCCCAGTTGGCAACTGGTCGTATAGTTAAAACCTACCCTGGAGCGGACGGACTCGTCCGGGCTGTGGACATCCAGATGGACAACGGTATTTTTCGCCGCGGGATTCACCAGTTATGCCTTCTTGAAGCAAACTCGACTGTCAAAGATTTACCAGTCTCGGGGGAGAATGAATCGGCGAAGGCGACTTAATTTAATTTCTTTTTTTGTTGTTGTTGTTATTTTCTTTTGTTGTGCATTTCCCTTGATTTGGCAACTCAGCCGCCTAGCCTAGAGCAGTAGGCAGTTTTGACAGAAGGTGACGAGAGTGTCCATTACTGTCGCTGGTGATATAATACGTGTACTGTCCTTAATCGTGCTAGTTCATAAGTCTCAGGTAATGTTCTTCTACTCTTTACATAACAATTGCTTGATTTCTTATTTTTGCCTATCAGTGTTGTTATCCTTGGTGGTAATTGCTGGTGTGGATAATGTGATTTATTCCTATTTCCATCACACGCTGGTAACAAATATTATATCACACTTCTTGTAAGCCTACACACTTTATGTGCCTTTATGTGTTCGTAGGCATTGCCCAATGTTAATTGCTAACTGAGTGAAGCACATATATCAGCAAACTTATAAAAATAGTCAGAGCTAAAACACATCCTTTGGCATCAATCACCACCTGTCACCGCATACTTTATATGTATTTGAACAGAGTTCAGTTGCAATTGAATGCCACGCATTGCTTAACACACTGAAAAAAAAACTAGCCACTTCTGTTCTGGGAATTTTTCAGATCATGGAATCTAGCTGTTCCCTTACCTGTTCCATGGGATTAAAATCTGGGATTTCTGGTGGCCAAACCATACGGCGCAGGATACCTGGATGGAAATAGTTTCAGCTAAAATTAATAATTACTTAATCTATTTTATCCCAACATTATTTACGCATAAATCTCGTAGTTACAAAGCGGAGACCTCAAGTAACAACGGCCGTGCAGTTGCATATCTTTATATTTTTTCCACTGTAAATACCCCCTGCATAGTTTTGAGGCGTGTTTTGGGTCGTTGTCTTCCTGCAACATGAAACCTTTTCCTATTAAGGAAAGCCCTGCTAGAATAGCCTGATGGGTAATGATATTATGGCATGGCATTTCACCCGTAATTTTTTGAATTCTTTTTAAGATTGATACGCCATTTGTGCATATTCCGCCTTAAACCAAAATAGAGCCACCACTGCCTTTGACGGTAGGTACAGTATGTCGCAGAAAAATCTGCCAGGTAAGGCCCAAGGGTTTATATATATACTAGTAACTCTGTACAGGTTGATAGGTGGCGCTAATGTGCTTTTTAAAATTTTAATCTGCCATTCGAACCACGCCATTATTTTTTCCGTCTAATCTAAGTGGGTTTTGTACCCTTTTTCAGGTAGCTAGCCAATCAGAGGAAATGCACAATGTGGCGGATAAGGTCTCCTCCCTTTTTCCTTCTTGTTTTATAGGGTAGAGATATCGATTTTTTTTTGCTATTTTCGCGCTAGGTGGCTTTTATGGCTTACTTTGACAGTTATGCCTTCTGCCGACCCCACATCCGCAGATTTCTACATCGCATAGCAAACGGTTTTATCTATGCGCCAAAAATATATTAGTTGTTAAATGTATTTGTTAAATGACTATAGTGGTGATAGCGACGATGGCCCCCTTTAACAAATGCCCCCCCGGCTTCGCTACAGTTGTCCCCCTGACTTTTGTCCCCCAAAACTAATGCCCCCTCTTTGACATAACAATATACCCCGTTCATAGTCATTCAACAGATAAAACACGTTGTCGTCGGGTTGTTCTTATATCTTCAGACTCGGCTAGGTAATCTCAAGCTTTGGAATCTTCGCCTTTCTTTATAAAATCTAAAAAGTATGCATCGTTTAAATTATCCTTCTGAATTTTACTAAAATTATATTTATTTAAAATTAATTCTACAAAATTTCAGTCGACGGCAAGAAAAGCAAGCGCGATAAGCTCCTTGACATATTTTCTATGACAACGCGGTTCTTATGAGCAAACTAAAGACCATACTTTCGCATTCATCTCCAGATGCGCCAGTAGCAGTTAACAACAACAATGAACACAATTGCAAGGTAGTTGCCTATAATATTTTATTGAAGGGTTGGTTTTTTTTTACAAAAAAGTTACAAACGACAAATAGGGGTCAATTGCTATTGTTAACAGGGGGCATTAGTTAGAGGGGGCATTAATTGTGGGGGCAAGAGTCAAGGGGGCAACGGTAGGAAAGTCGGGGGGGGGGCATTTGTCGAAGGAGGCAATCGTCTACATGCCCTTGGATTACAAAACCTTGTATTAGGCATACCTTATCTTCTTGGTGAAACATAAAAGTTTACTCGTCGATAGATATTTCTTTTTTTGCTTTACTGCAAAGCAAAACAAAACAGAGGTTTAGTTTTGTTATTTTTACATTTCCATTTTTCTAATGCTTCTTATCCCTGAACAATAGAGAAACATAAATTTAAATGGAATTGAAATAAAAAATTCCACAACTTTACTTCTGCACAATAAATTGCTATCTAATATTTTTTTCAGAAATATATTTCACACAAAATTTTATTTTTTACGTTTTGACATACGGATAAAACCGCCTCCTATGCCGTGTAGGAACCCGCGGATGTGTGGCTTGCGGAAAAGCTTTCAAAGTAAGCCTTATTAGCCACTTAACGGCAAACAGCAAAAATAAAATATCGATATATATGTATATACATATATTAAAAATCTTGGGCCTTATCTGGCACGTTTTTCTGCAGCATGTTGTACAATTCAGTGCTTGCTGCATCGCTCTTCCAACATCTGTTGCACAAAAATCCGACTGTTGTTATCGAAAAAGCAGAATTTGCTTTCGTCGGTGAAAAATACCTAATAGTCATTTTAATAAATTGGTGTAAAACATATTCTACGTGCTTTCAGTATCTTAGCCCATTGTACCCTTGTCCACGAATAATGTGCTTAAGCAAAATGCAAATGGTTGGCTTTATTAGCCTTGCGAAGCAAAGGTTTTTTACATGCAACCGTTCCGTTCATCCCAAACTTCTGTAAAACTTTTTGGATGGTTGTTTTCGACACTAAACGTTTCTTCCCTGAATTAAAATCTTGCGCTACTTCGATGACAGCCTTCCTTTGATTTTTTCTTGAAAGAAACACGATATATTTTGTTGTCACGCTCACCTAAGACACTGTATCTTCAGCGCCACGGTCTTTAAACATTGCCCTTGGTTTCAGAAAAACGGCGGATTGTCTCACGTGCTGTGCTGGCACCGCAACCAATAGGCATCGCAGTGGCTCTAAATGAAGAGCCAATACCAAGCATCATACCAATTTTCCCTTTCACATAGGCGATACCTGGGCCACGCCGGTCAGGGGTTATGCCAGTCAATCTACTTAAAAAGTACTAAATTTTATTTAAGAATTCACATAAAAAATCCTGATGTTTGCAACAATGTAATGCATCACTGTGGAAACAATTGAGATGAATTAATAAACCTTGACTGACATATAACTAATTATCAAAATCGCATTCATTTTAATTTTCGGCACGGAAATTTTCACCTCGCATAGCGGTGATACAAACCACGATAGAGATTCCTTGTTTCCGTTGAAAAATAGCTTGTCTTTTCTAAAAAATTATCGCTGCCTAGGAATTCTGATTCTGTTTTGTGAGTGCACATCTTCTTTAAGTTACGCATAGGAACCCTATTGGGGTTAGACCGGTCGATTTCGTGGGGTTAAACCGGTCAACCATGTCTTCAATAGTTTTTCAGCTTGTTAAAAGCTTGTTAACCGGTGAATGACTCCGTTTTCTTCCAATGATGAATCACGACATGTTGAATAAGGATTCATGATCAATCGGCATTCCTTCAGTTTAATGTTTGACTTTGTCCAGAGAAGACGCGAAATTATTTTCGCAAAACCGACTCTGTCTGACCTGACGAAGAGCCACTGAAGTGGGCTGTGTTTACCCTATTAAGTGGCCAAATGACACTGCGAGATGCAGCGGAGGCATTTAAAGTGAAGCGCAGTACACTAAGTGATTACAAGATTGGCGGAGAAAAAGGCCCAGACGAAAAAGGCCCAGACGAAAAAGGCCCAACAAAAAGGCCCATACGAAAAAGGCCCACACGAAAAAGGCCCACTTTTTTCCAAATTGAAAAGTGGGCCTTTTCCGTGTGTTTGTCAAATTGATAGTTTACCTGTAAACCTTCAGCTATTTGAAGAGCACCATTTCATGCCAGTTTCTCTTCAATGCTTCTTGCATTCTCAACTTCAGCTGGGCCTACCAAGATTTTCACATTTGGTTTAAGTTTTTTTCCATTTTAATCATTGCCACTTATTGATCTAAAGTGGTCTTTTTCAGAATGTGTGAGGGATTAAAAAATTCCATAAAACCAAATTTGCTGATAACTAGGCAGCCTTCACGGTTGAAAATTGGTGTTGGCATTGTACTTGCTACTCTTGGTTCAGGAATTTCTGTTTCGACAAACTCTGAAAGACCAGAGGTTGATAACACTGATGTTGCCTTGGTGGCTCGTGCAAGTTTGGCAATTCAAGACCTCTTCTTCTTATTTTTCCTTTTTAATTTCTTCTTCATTTCATCTAACTTTGATTTGGTTTTTGTCTTCTTATCAGATAAATCCAGCTTTTTCCTGAAAATCAATGGAGTAAACTGGCCGTTTTACTCAAATGTATAGGTTAACACATACCTGTGAAGTGTGAGAGTTTAGCTGTTGGACGTTCTTCCATTTCTTCAGGATTGTAAGCATGGTTCCTGGTTCCAATTTTTTGGAAAGAACTATTGTGGTCAACACCAGCCTTATTACTATCGACATCTTGAATTGTAGAAACACTTTGAGTTGGAATATTGGTCAATGAGCTAGAAATGAAAACGTCTTCCGAAGAGAGTTGCTATTTAAGAGCGCCGACGTCAACGCGCCCTCGCTTTTTATCAGGCTCTTCATTTTTTGGGTCCAAGTCCTACAAATCTTGTTTAGACGACACTTTCAAGTTTTCCGTTTTTCCATTTACAAAACGTTCCTCTAATATCATAATCTTTAAACTTCATTATTATTTACCTTGGTCTCTCAACATTATCATGGATCAATCCATAAATCACACTATACGAACCTAGCTTATTGTTATTTTCTTTAGAGAACGACATTATCAAGCCAAATCTAGCTTCAGGACGCCTCCACTTCAGGGCAGTATAAGCAGATGGAAACCATGAGCAATAACAAAGTCATGGCAATCCGTTTTACACAGAAAAAAAAAAAATCGGCAAAAAAAAAAAAAAATCACACTTTTTTCTTTTTTTCCGACACGTAGCCATCTACCGCTCAGACTCGTTATTACTGGCGTAGGCAATTTCAGTCCATTGGATGCCATTCGCACTTAGTTCAGTAGCGTGGATGGAGAATAACGCGTGGCTGGAGGAACAATTGAAAAATGGATAAGATAATACAACAAAAGGATGGTAAGTATAAACATTATTATATTGGTTTTCAATTATTAATTATTGTTTATTAGATCAAATTATGAAGCTGCAGGCCCAATTATTGGAACAACACAAAATATTAGATAACAGCAAAGCTAAGGATGGTAAGGCCTAATACGTAATGATTCTATTTATTTGCTTTTATTCATTTGTGTTTTGTAGCTCAAATTTTGAGTCTACAAACTCAGCTAGGGGAAAAGAACAAATTGGAACGGAACAGTTTCCAAACAGTGAAGGAGGTTTTTCAAAACTCTTCCCTAACTGAACATGAGGATGAATTGGCATTAGGCGAACACAGTCAGGTACCTAAACTTTTCAAATAAGAATTCAAAATAAGTATAGAATTTTAACAAATAATTATTTATTGTTTAGTTATTCAGTCTACCACCTGACAGTGTGTTAAAGTTAAATTCTGTTAGTGCTGCACTAAAAGAATTGTTAGCAATAAGTCCATGCAGCGAAGGAAGTGAACAATTGTGGGACTGTATTTGGGCTGAAAATGGGTGTGGTACGGAAACCCAGAAATAGCACGAGTTCAACATTAAACATGAATTAGGTACTTTTCGGTTTTTTGTCTATCGAAAAAGTATTTTTAATGCTATTATTTTGCATTCACAGAATTTTAGCAGGGGCTCAAGTCAAGTCTGGAAGTGTTACAGGATGGAAGAGTCAGCCTACAGTTGAAAAAACACAGAGTGCATTACCATTAAGGTATGAGGTAAAGTAATAGAGTATGCACATTGTCTAATGAGAAGTACCATCTTGTGTGAATGAATCCTGTATAACAGCAATCCTTAATAGTTCTGTCACAGCTAGAAGCCTCAAAGAATTCTGCTTCCCTTGCTAAGGAACAACTTGTCCTTTACGCTCAGAGTGTTGGTGAAGCTGGGTACTTAAATGGCCCTAAAGATGTTTCACTTCACTGGCATTGCAGCGATAAACATCATACATGGACTCTTTATGTATGAAAGGAATTTTCTTGAAAATTTTTTGAATTTATGATGAAGCTTTTCTCCTCCTTTTTGCCAACCATGTCTAATCTACAGAAAAAAAGTTATCCAATAGGAAAGGATTTTCAGCATACTGGGAACACAACTATCAACAATGCAACATTCTAGGGGTGCTATTTTATCATTCAAGAGCTTTATACAATGATTTTCATCTGCAATTTGTATGGCCTTTCCCAAGCTTCTGCCAGAAGTTGAATCTATAAGTCATGTAAGTCACATGAGCAACAATTGAGATGCTTAATGGTGTTGTTTTTCTTTTCTCAGCATAGGTTAATAGTAACATTGGATCTGAAAAGATTCTTGGTTGGGGCAAGACACTGAATAAATTGTAATGATTGAATGGATGACATGACATTTCTATACTTATTTTGGATTCCCGAGACGTTATTTTGTATTAAAAAAATTGAATTGCATATCTGGGCACCCTTCCTTTCCGTAGCCCCGTTTCCCCTTGACTCGTAATAAGCCCGTAGGGGGTCATGCCCCTACTGTACGGTATATATAAAAACAACATATACCGAGGTTTGGAGGGCTCTGGCCGGAAAGGGGCCGTGGGGGTCCGCTTAGTCCGATGATGTGTTCACGGAGGGCGACGTGGCTACCCACAAATCCGAACTAAAGGTTAATCGCTCCTTTAAAAATGTTCCAAATCTTCAGCTCTTCTTCCGGCTTCTCTTAGCCAATCACCGGGTAATCTCCCCGGTGGGTCAACAAGGCAGTGTCTCCCCCTGCCTGGGTTGACGGCAACTTTTTGAAAGGGCTATTGTGCCTTTTTAAAGTTGCAAAAATAATTGTAATGTGCAGAGAATTGTCAATAAATTTTCTTTTATAAAATTTTTTTGCAAAATTTGTCTCTTTCATTGTCTGTGTTCGCTTTGTTCACACATTACATTTATCAATTTTTTTTATTTAGCTTGCTCAATTCATCTTTATTGTTTTTGCCACCGTCATGGTAGAAAATTGACTTGTCATTATTGGTAGCTTTGTTAACGTAAAGTGTAAAGCTTCCTTATATCTCAATGTAGCATGTGATGTGTAATTAGGTAATCAATAGCTGCTTGAAAATGTGCAAAAGGTGAAAACAGGACACGAAGAACGAACAAAATCATTTATAGCAGTAGGTTATGATTTTAATATATTTATTGGGCTCTTTGTAATTGTTAAAAGAATTGAAAATGTATAAAGAATATATGGTATTAGAATCAATATTGAATTACAATAGTCTTTGTTTTGGTCCTTGCCTCAGACGATAGTTTAAGTTTGTAATATTATTCCTATAAACATTATTTATTAAATGTTCCTATTAGCATTATTTATCAAATGTTAATAATAACAAACTAGTCTTCGTGGTAACATATCTTTGTTCCCAGCAACCACAAAAGCCCCGCGGAACTCATTCAGTTTCCGTATTCACAACGAATCAGTGGTCTTTATCTATGGCATAAGCATCGACAAAGGGAAATAATAAGGGAAATGGACTGGGGGTTGGGAGGAATGATTAAAGAGGGTGGGCAGAACAAGGCTAAGTGCGGAAAACATGTATTTCTTCTATTATATTTAAAGAAGCGATAGTTGTTCAGTAAACAAAAATTGTGAAAAATAAACCTTATGTAACGGGATATTAGCAATAGATAAATACTAACAAAATCCGAAATTAGATTGCAACCGAATAAATAATCAGACATTAACTAGCGTACAAACGCTAACATTGTTTGATCTCTGCAAACCTTATAGAATATCACGGTTTCAGCAACCTTTGTACATTCCAAATTCCACGGAATAGAGGTGGGAAACACAATTTTGGAAACAAATATAAAGTTTGTAGGAACATGGAAATTGAGCGGAGAAAAAGGCCCAGTCCAATGGAAAAAAAGGCCCACTTTTGAATTTGGAAAAAAGTGGGCCTTTTTCGTATGGGCCTTTTTCGTCTGGGCCTTTTTCTCCGACCTCCGATTATTAAAAAAAAGTGCAGTGTTTTCATGGCGGAACCTTGCCTCCAGTCCTTAAGCGAACGGAAAATTCGCGACAACTTTTTAGTTTTTCAACGGAGGTCGAACTGGTGCAATATTTACTGCAATGTGCAACATTGCAACATGCAACGTGCAACGTCCCGGTGAAAAAGTGCGGATCGATGATATCGCGCACTTGACCCGGGCTGCTTTCATAGAAAAGTTTCACCCGGCCAACATCATATCTGGATTCCGGTCAACTGGAATTTGGCCCTACGATCGGAATGTTTTTTCCGACAATGACTTCCTGCCATCAACATGTCACTTATAGGTAACTAGAGTTTCTCCATAATTTAACTATTAATTATATAAATTTCACTCATTTAGTTCCCATTGCCGCTCTATCTCCAGCTAAATCGCCAACAGCGAATCCAACCGAACCTACGTCGTCAACAGCAACATCCTCGGAAGCGCTTATAAGTAAATAAACTGTAGTTACCAGAGAAACAAAAACAGCGCAAAGTCTCCTTGTCTCAAGTTAATGATGACGAAATACAAAATGAAGCCACGCTTATTGCTCCGGTTCAAAAACCCGTTCTTGTCGTGCGATCTTTAGGTTAAAAGGACCAATTTGTAAAGGCTTATTGCTTGTTTAAGAGCTGACCACATAGCACCAGCAACGGGGTTAGTCCGGTCACTCTACCCAACTTCCTAGTGTCCTCCTCAGTCTTCTCCATAACCGTTCTAAATTCCTCCTACAACCTTTTTTTTTGGTCGCCTGGAAGCTGCCTGACAGGACATGCATGACAGGAGAAGACTGAGGAGAACATTAAGAAGTTCTGCAGAGGTACTTAGGAGACCGTCGTGCCGTGTGGGTTATTAGTTTGTTTATGCTCTTCTCTTTGAAGGCTGGTATCGACTTCTTGTCCTTTCTTGAAAACAGTTTTACTCGAATTTTTATAATTCATTCAGCTATACTGGTTACCATATCTCTCCTCTGTGTTCCATTTTTTACTTAATTATGCACGTAGATCGAATAGTCAGATTTCAGCTTCGCTGTAAGTGTTGTGTGTAAGCCCCATTTCAAAATTTTGCTGTAAAAATTCGCTTTGCTGTGCTAGGTGGGTTACGCTTTGCCTTTTGGTCTCTATCTGGTTTTTTAGGATTCTTTTATTTGTTGTAGCATGGAGATTTATTCTGCGTTTAAATCGTAATGGAGTGATATTGTCGCGGATAGAAGGAAAAGTGGGTATTTCTTAATAGAGATGAGTCACCTGCTGTTTAGCTATGGCCGCGGAAAACAAATCAGTAGAGGAATCAGCACTTGATAGAGATATGGGGATCGGGTTTGACATTACATAATTGCACTTGTTACATTTACAATTTGAAATTTACGATTATAACCTTTCGATCGTAGCTCAAGTGCAACATATATACAACATTTACATATTTTTACAATACAAAATTCAAATGTTTAGACCCCACCTTCTCTTCATTTGCATAAACTTCTTGATCCCTGGTCGTAAACAAAACACATAGCTTACTTACCGGGCGAATACATGGTCCTGGGTGGTTTCTACGTTTTACTTTCACTACGCGAACCACATTGTCAGAAGGGCTGAAAATAACTTCGACCACTTTGCCAAACGGCCACTGTCCACGTAGGTATGTGGCTCGATAACAAGCACCAAATCTCCAACGGTGACGTTTCGTCTATTTTCCCGCCATTCTCTTTTTTCTGTCTGGTGGGGAACGTATTCACGTAGCCATCTATTCCGATTACGAGGCAATTACCAATGCTGACTTGGTGCTGACTCATGGCCCTTTTGCTAGATTCCACAATTCTTTCTCAAAACGCCACCACAATGAGGTCCGTGTGGGGGGGGGGATGCTATTTAATTTGTTGACAGGCCATTACAGCCTGAATTTCTTCATATCAAGGGACAAGTTCTTCTAGGGCCTGTCAAAACTCTTGCTCAGCGGTGAAAAAATTAATTCATTATCGCTGTACCTTCGAAGAAATGAGTGGACGGCTCCGTCGTCGTACCAGATTACCGTTCACGTATTTGGATCGGTCTCCGTCAATCTGTATATTTGCGCTCAGCCGAACTGCCAATAATCATCGCGACCAGTATCCAGAGGTAGCTGATAGTGTTCGACGGAATTTTTACGTTGACAACTACCTCGACTCCTTCGACTCCAAAGACGAGGCAATCAAATAATCCCGTCAAATAAAAGCCCTTCTTAAATTACGCGGTTTCAACTTAACGAAGTGGACATAGTCATCGAGGACGGTGATAGCAGCTTTAAGGGAATTCGGCCTTGGTTCACCAACCCTGGACCTCGACTTGAAAAGGCCTCCCATCGAAAGAACACTCGGGGTGATGTGGGATAGTGAGAGAGATATGCTGACGTTCAAGATTTAAAAGTAGTCGAACAACGAAGCTCTCACCAAACGATCCTTCTAAAGCATCATCTCCAGTGTCAACGATCCGGTGGAACTTGTCGCACCCGTTTTCTTCCTTATGAAGTTCTTGCTCCAAGACATCTGGACAAATAAGAAAAGGATTGGCTGGAACGCCCTGTTAACGAGGACTTGGGTCAACGTTTTTACCACTGGTACGAGGACCTCGAAAATTTGGAGTCCTTGTCGTTGCCGAGATGTTTTTTATTCCAACGTGGACGTTGAACACAACAGCACCTTCATGTCTTCACGGATGCAAATTCCAAAAGTTTCGGAGCTTTAGGTTACTTCCGTACCGTATTCGAGGACCAGTCGATTAACGTATCTTTTGTTATGTCAAAAACGCACGTTACACCTGTAAAAGGTCTTACGATTCCGCATCTGCAGTTGAAGGCTACCGTAGAGGGCCTCAATATTTGTCGGGAGCTGGAAGTCGATCTACGGCAAGTAACCTTCCATACGGACTCTAAGACGGTGCCAATTTGGATCCATTCGAAGGCCTGTCAAAATGAAGTCTTCATCAACAATCGGTAAAATACTCCGGAACACGGGACGTCGACAATGGCGACATGTTGCTGAAGAGTCGAATCCCGCCGCCTGCCGTAGTCGTGGCATCGATCCAAAGGACGTCAACAAGTTGATCAACTTCCACGAAGGGTCCCCTTTCCTGAGTCTTGACCCGTCAGAATGGTACACTTGGGAAGAGATTACGGAGCCAGAAGAACGAGATGTAAACGTGATTCGTATTTTGTCCGTCAAAAGCGGAAGTTGAAAATCACGTAATCAATCAATGTGTGACCCGTTTCTCTAGTTTGTTGAAACTCCAGCGAGTTCTAGCCATAGATTCACCAAAAACGCTCGTGCAAAAATACGTTGCGACAAGCCCATGGTGGGAGAGCTGAGGGCAGAAGAAATGTTAACGTCGCTGGTAATGTGCATCAAACGTCCTCAAGAATTGACCTTTGCTGAAGGAATTTACGTCTTACTCAAGAATTTGGAATTGCCACTCAATCCCAGCTTCGCATCTTCAATCCCTTTTTGGACGAAGTCGGCCAGTTGCGTGTAGGTGGACGTATACTTCATGCGCCAATAGACTATGAGACTAAACATTTCATACTACTGCCAGTGGATCAGCTCTTAACACGAAGGATAGTCTGAGATTACCACACGAGAGATCTCCACGCAAAGACCGATAGGGGTTGCTTACTGACCAACGTTCGCGTTATTGGATACTTTCAGGACGTAAAGTGGCAAAATCCGTCATCAACAACTTCTGGTCTTGCAGACGTAGGCCGCCGAAGCTTAGCCCTCCACTGATGGCGCCCCTACCAGTACACCGTTTAACACCTCATCTACCGGCATTCACGTCACGGGAATCGATTACTTGGGGCCCTTAACGATGCGGGTCGGTGGAAGAGGTAGACGACATAAAAAACGCTGGGTGAGGCTGTTCACGTGCCTGACAACGCGAGCTGTCCATCTGGAAATAGCAGACATGGAAGTAGTTTCTCCTCTGTTTCTCTCACTTTATCAGCGTGAGAGAAAAGCCGAAAGTGACACATTGCATAACTCGTCCATTAATATATGTCTGCTGTCCAAATTTTAAATAATGAATGCAAAAGAAGTACTTTGCTTCAAATCACTTAATTAATAATCGGTCCCGATTGGAAAAAACTGGGAAAACCAATGTGACCTCCCAACAAATGGCTGATATGGTATTCTCGGTTTCTGTCCTCTTCAATCAGATCGGTTCGGTGCGGTTCTTCCACTGTGAACTGTAAGGTCCTCCGCCATTGTGAAAAAATGATAGATTAATAAGTGTCAGTAAAAGATTTTTGCAGTGATTTACCATTGAAAATATTGAAATATGCAACTTAATAACCAATAATGCAAGTAGGTACATGTATTTATTTCTCTTGCTTCTCTTCATTCAACGCCAATCAGCGGTCGTTTTAAAAGATTTTCCCCTGGAATTGGTCACGTTATTCTAAGGCCCTTAGGTATTAGAGGGGTGGTTTTTGAAGGCCTGAGGCTGGATTAATTGCCTCAGCCCATCCAGAATAGCGCCCCAGTTATTCGTTGATTGGAGAGTCCGAATTTCAGCTCCGTCGAGAGGAAAGCATCTTTTGTAGCCAGAATGGGCAATTAGAGTGGAGCGTGATTAAATTTTTGCCAGTACCATGTTCGTGTTCCGGAAAAAGCAAGGGGCTTTCGTCCGATAATTAACCTCAAAGGGCTAAAATAATGTGTTATTCACCAACATTTCAATATGGAAGGCTTAAACTACCTCAAACATTTGCTTTGCCTTAGTGATAGCTTGGCTCAAATAGATTTGAAAAATGCATATCTACAGTGCCAATCCACTCGGGGGATCAGAGTTTCCTTCAGTTTATCTGGGACGTGCAAATCCGGCAATTTGCCGGTTTAACTTTTGGGCTTGCGTCAGCCTGTTTGGCGTTTACAAAGTTTCTTAACCCAATTGTGACATTTTTTTAGAAAAAAAAAGGATCAGGTCGATTGTCTATTAAGACTACATTTTGTTGTTGAACTCGTTCGACACAAAATTAAAGAGGGAAAAGGAAATAATTACTTAGTCTTCCGATTGATTCAAAGTCATTATCTTTTCTCTCTTCCGCTAGAAAAATGACAATCGATCGTAAGTAGGTTCTTTCACTTAGGGATCTTGCATTGATCATGGGAAATTTTTCCTTGGCTATCCCAGCTGTGTCTTTTGCGCACTAGTAGTAGAGGTAAGCACACATTACCGTCAAATTTAAAGACTTTACATTTCGAAAAAAACCACACTAACCGTAACCTTCAGTTCAAAGTCCCTCCTTACTGAGGTGGAAAGTTATTCTAAATGGTGGGTGATTAATTTGGCAGGTTCGAAAGGAATGCTTTCATTTTCCCCTGGACCAAATTTGGTCATTTATTCGGATTCTTTGTTTTTTTAGTAGGGGCGGTGGTGGTCCTTGGACTGCTGACCGAGACCACAAACATATAAGTTACTTAGCATTATTGGCAACATTCAACACGCTTAAATGTTTTGTTAAGGTGCCGTTCAGGGATACGGTTCTTCTCAGGTTGGGTAATACGCCCGCTGTCTCTTATATTGATAAGATGGGTAGCCCCCACGCGCCTTCATGGTGCATCTTACCTTTAGAAATTGCGTCCTGGTATGAGGACACGATTACTTTTTTTTAAGCTGTTCATGTTGCCAGGGTTCTTAACATTATTGCAGACCAACCATCCGGGGCGGCCAAGATTCAGGGGATTCGAAGTTTGTTCCATCGATACTCAAACAAGTAAAGATGATTTGGCCGGCCAAAGTGGATTCACAATGACGTAAAATACTCAGTTACCTCTGTTTGTTAGCGGCCGATCCATCCGCTATAGTTGGATTCAGTTTGCGAAGGCGTTCGCCTAATTCAACCGAAACCAACTCTGTTAAAATTGTCCCTCAATGTTTCAAACCAGTTGGACAACAGCCTGGGACCTGACTGACCGTTTAAACGTTTTCCAAAGGAATTAGTCTCTATAGATCTTCAGTCAAGTTTTTAGCCGATGCCATCTCTTTTGCGCTTCCAAAGTCGAGGAAAACACAAATAGAAGGTCCGTTACAGTCATTCAAGCTTCAAAAATTGACGGAAAATTGATGCTAAGCCCATAAATTGCTGGAGTCAGTAGTTGAGTACGACGGCATCTCTCTCTTCAAATCATTTTATCCTCTTAGGTACCACCAAAAAGCCTTACAAGGCTGCAACCGGCTCAACGGTTCGCTGCTTTGTCAAAACAATTCCTGTGGAAGCCGTTGTTGATACGAACACCTTTTCAGCGCATTCAATGCGTGAAGCCGCCGCTTCTAAAACGGCGACCATCGGCGTTCCCAAATAGAATCACAGTAAAGACACAATTTGTCATTTTTATCACAAGAAATGCTTGAATTATTGCTGGTTTCATTCTACCCTTGCCTCCCCAAGTAAAAGATTATAATGTATCACCCAATATTCTAACAAACATCGAATTTCTTTACAAAGATCCAGGAAAAAACCGGGTTATTTGTTATACGTAGTCGAAGAAAAAGTGGCTTAACCGGGGTATTGAATCCGGATAATGGACTGGTTTGTGAAACCAGTTTAGATTTGATTATCCGTGGATAAGAAAATTTATGATTTGACATCTGGATGAACTGCATTGAAAGCAAAAACTACCCGACTTATCGCCAAAAGAGATACCCATCAATTGACGCAGGCCGGGATCAAACTTCAGTTCCTTGTTTCGCAATATAATGTATCTTTTCTATAATTTGTCAACAGTGTACTGTGCTTTTGGCATACCGAATTATGAATTACACTTGTCATTTACTCAATGTTTGCATTACGTTTTTTACGTTTTCAGCTCCCGAACTACTTTTCAAATGCGAATTGGATAATAAATACACTAAAAGTATACATCAGAACATTTGCAAGCTATCCTTTTTAAATGTTTTGTTCATTCAAGTAGGAGTAGCGCGTTCCAAGAATGAGTCTTCCTAGTGCTACATCAATCTTTTTAAATTATTTAAAGATTGTGTAGCCTACTCAATCACTTGATACGTGAAGCATCTTAAAAAATTAGGGGCACGAATTTTTCGTAATTGTAAAATTTTTCCCCTAAATACCTCTTCTGACTGCTAAGGCATTATATTGTTTATTAATGAGTAGGTAACAGAAGCTTCCTCAGAGGAAACCCTCCATTGTAATTGCTACGTTTTTCGATTACCCCGACATCTTGGCAACCAAAACTCTTGGGACGATTTTACTTTTTACAATTTAAGTTTATTAAAGTTCGGATAACTGTATTTTTAAAAATACAGTTCAGTAGCTGAGATGAAAAATTATAATCTAAAGTAATTTTTAGTGAAACGTTATCGGTTTTTTTTATAAGTGAAACGAAAATCCAAAAAGTGTTTCAATGTATCCCTTTCTTCCTAATAAATATGGCCATCTGCGGTCGTGGCAAACAACAAATATTTCTAGCATCCGTTTTGCATATACAAACTAGGAATCGTGACTTCTGTCCAACATTTTCGTAAGCTGTTTTCCAAAGCTTAATTGTGTAAAAAAATATACTTTAACATAATTTAAACATTTTTTAACTTGAAAAATCTAATGTTTCTTTAGTTTTCAAAGGTTTCAGTCTATTTATTCTAATTCAGTTATAATCTTCAGTTTTTGATAAAAAGGCATTACAGATGTCGTTGTAAAGCAACTGGGAGGCTTCTGCCAGAGCCACATATCCCGTGTGTATAAAGTCTTCACAGTTCACGTAGGATTTGCAGTTAATAAATGGACTAGCACCTTCGTCGACGAACACACGGCTTGGAATTACTCTAGAGTATACACGGCAACCACGGATGTATTCCTCGGCGAATGCGTTACTAGAATCCCATATTCGGACATAACTATATTTCCTGCAAGAAAATTAAAAATGCGAAGTGTCTTTATCATTCCAAAATATTCAATAGAACCCACCCAAAAGAATACACATATGTACGTCCTTTTTTACATGGCGTCCATCTCTCCCACCCCACCACCCACTTTTTTTTAATTTACGGGTTAACCGTAATAGTGGGATTAATTTTTTAAAATTAGTATAGTCAAGGATGATTTTGTTGTTATGTGATATGTGCCACATATTTGTACGGTGAATACCTGAACAATTTATATGCGTTCAGGTGAATATGATTTTTCCGTTTTCCCCGTTTCGCGCCGCGATTCCCTTTGTTAGCCTTTTCCGAAATATAACTCCTTTTAAATTTGAACTATTCAACTTCTAAGTAGAACTAGTAGTAACTTGTAGTTTTCCTACATGTTTTAAAAATACATAATTATAATCCTAAATTATATCTTAACAATTCTATAATTGAACTTTTTTAAGCACCACGTTTTTTCCTGAATTTGGCAATTTTTTAGTTGCAAAATTTTTGTTTCAGGAAGCCTAGAATAGAAATTATTTCGCATTTATCTTGCCAGAGGCGCACGCAAGATCCGCTCATTACTCATTAATTGCATAAAAACGATGAAGTTGCAGGCACCTCTGGTGGGATGAAATCAAAAGTAAGAGGCTACGTACAAAAATTTATTTCCGAATTAGTTCCACTTGCGAAAATTTAATCAAATTAAAAAAGCCGATTTTCTGGAACATTCTAAAAAAAGATGGTGGCGCGAAACGGGGCAAACAAAAAAAATTTTTACGCCTGAACGCAAATATACCATTCGGGGTAATTAACATTAAACCATGGGTCATAATCTTGTAAATAGCGTAACAGAATACTCATTAATGAGTATTTTGGTTTTTTTCTTAGCCTAACCATTACGGTGAATCTGCAAAACAATAAAAAACCGGGTGTCTTCAGACATCACGTAAAAAAAAAACGGGAAAAAATCTACAATTGTACATTCTCTTGGATGGGTACTGCATATTTAAAAAGGCAATGGAGTTTTGGATTCTTATGATGTACAGTTTTTAAAAGTTAAATGTTAAGGTGTACTTTAATATTTTGTGAACGGCTTCGTTGTAGTGATGAATTTTTTCTGTATAAATGTAAGTATTGTCGGCATGCGTGCTTCCATATAAATCCAGGGTGGGATACTGGTTCAGCCAAATCACATTCTTTAATTTGGCCAACTCATTAAGGGATGGAGCTATTTCAGAAATCCCTTTCTGATATAGTTTAAAGTCGGCACCGTGGCTGCGTAGCATATGATGGACTTCCATGCCTTTTTTAACGTTCAACATCAATTTATCAATCATTTTCTTTGCATTTTAAGAAATATTTAAGTGCAGTGCTTAAATTTAGGCTTCACTATTAAAAATGACTACCAATTTTAAGGAAAATACAATTTCAAGTTTCGAAAAAAAAAACTGCAATATTTGGTAACATTCGTCAATTCCATGCAATTTTACCTAAAATAAATAAGTTTTCACACATATCGTCGCTTATCTCAGGGAATGATAGCTAAATCTAATGTAAAGCCACTTGTTTTTCTAAAGAAAATTTCTTATTTAGTGGTACAGTGCATAAAATAGGGAGTCTAAACTACCTGTCAGTTAGTTAATCGGAGGGGTTTTTGGACTTTAGAACTACGCTTAAAATTATTCTGCTTGTTGACTTTGCTTAGCCGCTTATATTCTCTACTTCCGAATAAGTACGGCCCTTTAACCTTATCATATTAGTGTACAGTATGTTCCAAAAAAATCCGACTACCCTCCTTAAAAAATAATGCCCCCTATCAACGTATAGCTAAGTTACTTAGTAGTTTAGGGGGGTTATGTTAGAATATGGGAAAATGCGGAAAAAAATGCGATAGACGTTACCGTGGATACGAGACATGAATGAGCTCGTGTCCTTACATCGCTAAGGGGTTAGACAAATTGCCGTTAGGCAAAACCAAAAATTTTTACAAATCTACTACAAATTGTATTTGCACTAGGCTACGGGAGACAGACTTCGGGATGGGAAGTCTCGTCTCCATGGTAACTAATTTAATGAATCATAGCATACGCGCCTTTTTCAAAATCTTTGTTCTTATGCGTTAAATTACTATAAAAACGAGGGTTGAACTATAGAACTGACACAGTTCATTAGTTATTCATCAGTTCATTAACTGTTGTGGAAAGAAGATCTGTGGTATCGTTCGGCCTAGCCGTGTACTCAATAAATCAAATTTCCCGAAAATTAATTGTTTGCGCTATTTTCGCGAAACATTTATATGAACTGTATCAGTTTTATAATGGAACCCCCGTTTTTATACTAATAAATAAAGAAAATAAAAAGAATTAAATTTTGATCATTTAACGCATAAGAACAAATATTTTAAAAAAGGCGCGTATGCCATGATTCGTTAAATTTGTTACCATGGAAACGAGACTTCCCATCCCAAAGTCTGTCTCCCGTACCCTAGTGCAAATACATTTTGTAGTAGATTTGTAAAAATTTTTGGCTTTGCCTAACGGCAATTTGTCTCACCTCTTAGCGATTCAAGACAGTAGCTAATTCATGTCTCGTTTCTATGGTAACGTCTACTGCATTTTTTTCCGCATTTTCCCATATTCTAACATAACCCACTTAAGCTAGTAAATAACTTAGCTATACGTTGATAGGGGGCATTTTTTTTAGGGGGGTAGTCGGATTTTTTTGGAACATACTGTACAATCTCAACTTTTGTTTTCTAATTTTTCCCTACATTTGGTTATAATTTTCAAATCCCACTACTTTAAGAAAATATTGCTTTCTATTGCATATTTTAATTTCTGAAAACTAGGTAGGTGAGGTGGTTCACATGTTTCGATTGCCAATACTTCGGGATAATTAAAACGAGGCGTCGGGTGAGTTGAAACGTGGGTATTCCTATAAAGAAGGTCCCGTTATGGCTAAAACACCGTTGTCAAATTTCAGGAAAAGGGAACGCACATACGAAATGGGGAAATGAAACAAGCTGGTGTTTGAAATATTATTGGAATTTACAATTTTATTGTTTTCGAGGTATAAAAAGGAGCTAGGAAAAAATAATGTAGTCTAACCAGATTGTACACAAACGAGCCAGGAATCATATAAGCCTTTTCAATAGTTCCTTGCATCATTTTACGGGTGAAAATGAAGAAGTTTTGGACAGTAAAAAAAAATGGAATAATTAAAATTTTTAGAGTCTAAAACCTCAAATTTCCTAAAAAAAAAACAACCCTAATTCCAGTTAGTCCAAGTATTTTGGACGAAATCCCTCTCATATGTTGAGAAGTAGAATTTGTGTTGACTTGCGCCGTATCCATCTAACCCACCCCCTCTCCAAGCGAACATTAATCAGAAAAGGATTGTAACTTCACAAAAACTGTAAGTGATTTCTACAGATGGTCTTTGTCCCTTAACCAACCGACGGTAAACCTCGATTGACAAAATTATTAGGGGAGTAAGGCGTGGTTGGAACAAAAAACTCATTTTTGTTCCCTACGATTACAAAAATCGTCCAACTAGACTAAAAAAATATAGATTTGTAGCCAGTTATCTCAGCTACATAACAGTATTTTTTTTGGGTGGGTTCGGCAAAGATGAACATCTGCTATGTGTAAAAAACTGGAGGTACCTCAAGATGTTTCAATTGCCAATTCTGCTCGGCAATTGAAACAGGGCGTCTGGGCAATTGAAACGTGGGTTTTCCCATAAGAGAGCTCCCGGTTTTATGAAGAAACTAAAATGACAATATCTCAGAATCTGGTATACGTATTTTGATGAATTTTTTACAGTAATACAAAGAATTTTAATCTTTATTTTTAAAGATGTTTTATAACTTTATGTAATAACTAAATATTATTTAATGAATTTCGGTAGTTTTCTGAGTTACAGCTCATACGCTGCATAGGGCTATAACACCTTTGGCAGATTACAGTAAGGGGGACGCGCATACGGAAATCGCAATTGGAAAACGGTGTTCCAATTGCCCCTAGCATGGGTCTTTACGGAGTTTTAATGTTTATAGGGGATAAAATTTAACTAGGAAAAAATAATGTTATCAAATTATAGCTTAATGAACGAAGAATGATTCAAGATCTTTTTTAATGATTTCCTCCATCATTTTAGGTGTGAAAACGAAAAAATTGTCTGCGAAAAAACTACAAATGGACAGTCAAAAAACAACTTTCTGGGATAACTCGAAAACTTTTAGAGTCTAAAGCCTCCAATTTTTTTTTTAAATGTACAACCCTAATTCCCGTTAGCTCAAATTTCTAAAACTAAATCTCTTATATACTTTAAGTGGTAGAATTTTTTTTTCAATTGCCTAGCGTTCCAATTGCGCCCTACCTCCCCTAAACATTTTTTTAAAAGATTATTTGATCAATTTGTTTAAAATTAATTCATATTTGTTTGTTCTATATACATTTATTTGTATTCAGTTTCGGCAATTGAAATTTAAACGTATTTACTTTAAAAGAACAAATAAAGCTATTTCCTCCTGTAATAAACTAATGTAATAACTCTATTCCAAATTAAAGTCGTATTTTAAAAATATTGTCTCAAACAATACTAAAACCACAAGCGAAAAATGTCCAGAAAATTTGCACGAAATTTGATTTTTTGGAGCGTGACGACACCGACGTTTTTTAATATGGCTCTATTGTATGCCTAATACTTAAGTAGGTATTGTGTCTTATAATCTATCTCCGTTGCTATTTTGTATTGAAAAGAAATCGCTTCATTTGTATTATTTAGGCTAAGCTGTTCTAATATTTTTAGCATACAGCAGTAACTGATCATAAGCTAACACCAAATGAATAATTATTACACATCGACTGAATTTATTAATAGAAATATGATTGTACTTAGAAAAAGTAAGTCTGGCCGTGAAGTGTCCGATTGTCCCCATTGGCGGATGGTCTCTATTAACGTGATGTTGATGATAGGTCGCCATTTGAAAGAAACACGTAGTCCTAAGATTGTACTGTCGACATCAATGTCACCGTGGATAAATGAAATGACGTTTCCTGGGATCTCAAGTGGCTGAGTTATTCTATCGTAATCTGGAACTAACTGAGTAAATCAAAAGAAAATTGGAAAAATCATAAGCCATGCAAAGCAGCGTGAAACAAATCAGAGCCTAATACATATAAATGTGCAAGATTAATAATACAATTTTGCTGTAGTATCCCTCAGTTTCGTGATCCACCTGTTGATTGTTGAAAAGGCTAGAGGTTGTTCATTGGAAAGGTTTGGAAATGTGAAACTAAAAATGACATTTAGATTTTTGCGTATCATGAAGGGGAGCGTAGCTACGGTTAGCATTCTCTTTTTTATTTCACGTGCCATTTTCATATTTGAAGCTTTTAAATCCCTTCTAGCCATACTCAAATAGCAACGTTTTTTAAAAACATCGTGCTACATTAAACCTTCGGTTGAAGTCTATTTTAGTAGAGGGTTTTTTACGTCATTCTTTTATTGTGTCATCTTTTACAACAGTTAGTAAGAAAATACTGCAATATAATAAATGTACCTGCGTGAAGTTAGGTCGTTAGGTTAGGTTAGGTTGGAAGGTTAGGTTAGGTTGTAGATTAGGTTTAGTTAGGTGGGTTAACCTAAATAACGTTAGGATCTGGTTATATATGGTTAATTCAATTGAACTTCATCATTTATGTATCATCCGTATACACTACTATGTGACAGTAATGGAGGTAGGGCGTGGTTGGAACAAAAAACTCATTTTTGTAAACCCTTAACCCTTAAACAACACCACTTTATTTACTTATTATCGTAACCTAACAATAATAGTTCATCACAATATATTTTCGATTGCACATTATGAATAATTCAGGTAGTAGGCCTATTGTATTTTTATGTTGTAGCAAAATAAGACAATAATGTAAAGTTTCAAAAAAATATTAGAAAAACGCTTTGCTAAAATAGACTCTTACGAAACCTTGCTACCTCAAAATTCTGATTTAGATAAAAAGAAAAAAACAAACAGTGCCAGTATGGCCTTACAACAGCTTAGTTGCTTTATGTTTGAGGCACAATATCCCATTGATGGCGGATAACGACCTCTTTTTTTACAAGTGTTTCAAGAATGTTTTCCAGGCTTTTACGAACTTCCCGAATGAGAAAATCCACATTTCCATTGCTAGGTTCTTGTCTCAATTCCCCTGATATGTTGGCATTTGAAAAATTACAATTATTTTTTTTAGCACTTCTAAATTTTTTAATTTTTGTAACCATATTTTGAAAAATTATTTAAAAATTAATGTTTCTTTTAGGTAATGACAATTAAGCTTTAGAAATTTTGATGTAGCTACGCAAAAATAAATTCTATAGCTGAAAAATTTTCCGCACAACCATATGCTTTATGATTGAATTTTGTAATTCCTTTGTTCAGTGAAAACAAAAACAAAACATGCTCCAATTTACTTCTTTCTCTGCCATACATGTTCCCCTTTCTTGGGCTTGGACCTATTCATCTTCATCAATGGTGTTGGCTCATCCAGGATTTTGTTAAAATATGAATAGGCCTAGTATACAGTCAGAGGTTGTAAGTTTCTATACGTGTAACTGTAAAATCTGCCTTTTACTTCGTAGTGTCTAATAGTATAAGCATATCGCAAAGGTTGAAATATCTTATTTCATCGATTTTTTAAATAAATAAACACCCACCGATCTGTGAGTAAAATTAAAATTTTAAAATGTAAATCGTAGAATTTAAGAGGAAGAACCAAATAAATATGAACACCCTGAATTTTTAATGCTACCTCTTACCTATTTTTCGCTACCATTTTGTAGTGAAATGGTACCAATGGGGTAGCATTGGCGTCAAGAAATGAACAAGAAATGGCAGCAAGTGGTGATTTTTGGTAGAAATTGCTACAATTTGGCCGGAAAACCGTCGGTTTTTAAGGAGTAGTATAAGTAGATCCTCTACCATTTGCCTTTTATTTGCATTGGCAGACTAGTCTACCATTCACTGAAGCGAAAACCAGAAAAATCCTTGGTGGGGCTTGAACCCCGTGTTGGTTGACCCGAACGACATGTAAAACTGTTTAACACTTTTTAATACATACGAGTATGTAGTTACAGTTATTTTGTATGTTTTCTAATTATATGCAAAAGTAACGCAACAATATCTATATTTAATTGTTCATTTAATCCAGATATTTAAAAGTAATAATACCAAAACTGTAACATGCATAAAAAAATTTAAAGAGCGCAATGGGACCAAGTATGTAAAAAGAAAGTAAATATGACAAATTTTAGAGGTGAGAATAAAAGCACCTACAAAATGCTAGAAAAGCTTTTTCTTTAATTCGGAAGTCTTGTGTTATTTTCAATTAAGTTGTGTTATTTGCAAACAAATAACGCAACAGTCACTTGGAATACCCCCTCCAGTTTTTTCATGATTTTGTCGTCTTTTAATTCCTACTTTACGTAGACACGCATTCGTCTACGATATGCTAAAGCATCTTTCATTCCTCTACGAACTAAAAGTAAACGAAATTTTCTACCATTTCTATACCTTTTTGGGTTCTACTACGCATGGTAGGTGAAAAGTAGAAAAAAGGTAGAAAACAAAAATGGAGAGTGTAACTTTCAGGTTTACGTCACGTAGGATATCTTTTCAATAAGAAATTAAACCGGTCTGCTCCAAACACCACTAAACACCCGCCTTATGCGTGTGTGTATATGGTACTCTGCGTTTCACCAAGACTAAAACAACGGCTATCTAGAAATTAAAAAAAAAATATTTCTCACAAAAAAAAGAAAATTTTCAAATCACCTAAACTGGACATTTAAAATTTGTGTACGTATCTGTACTTTTGCCTACGACTAACTACACACAACAACAACAAAATAAAATCTAATGAACACTTCCACCATAGTAGGTATCTCACCTATCCCTCCTTTATTTCCAATGCTGAAAAAGAAAATGACTGACAGAAGGAGGCCAGTGTCTCGTAAAGGAGAACGACGCAAATAGATACTTGCACATATTGACACTCCTCAGTTTTTTTACATATTAAGGTTGATCGAGAATGTTAAAAATTTCAGTTAAAAACGTTACATAGTGCATGTTAAAATAAAATCGTTTGAGTAGTTCAAATGGTTCAGTGATGAGAAACATAATGATTTTAGCGTCCGAAAATAGTAGGCTATCATGTTCTCTGTTAGAGCTCTTCTTCTATGAACTTAGGTTAACAACTTATGATAAGCAAAAATTTTTTTAGGAACGTAGTCCATAAGAAAAAATTTATCATCATAACTTCACAGACATACCCTATCTTTTTAGGAAACTTTTTATTTTAATATGGATAAAAATATTTATTTTATTAATAAAGATAGCTATTTACATTTCTCGTTGGATAATAAAATTCGAATTAAAAAACTCATTTTCTCCTCCTAATTTTAGAACTATTGAGGGTTCTTAAGTAATAAAGCCATGGGAAACAAAAAAAATAAAAAGCTTCGCTCATCTATAGGGGAGGGTGGGCGTGGTTGGAACACAAAACTTATTTTTGTTCCGTACGATTACAAAAATCGTCCAAGTAAAGTAAAAAATATATAGATTTGTAGCCAGTTATCTCAGCTACATAACAGTATTTTTTTTGGGTGGGTTCGGCAAAGTTTAATATGTGCTATGAGTAAAAAACCGGAGGTACCCCAAGTTGTTTCAATTGCCAACTCTACTCGGCAATTGAAACAGGGCGTCTGGGCAATTGAAACGTGGGTTTTCCATAAGAGAGCTCCCGCGTTTTACGAAAAAACTAAAATGACGATATCTCAGAATCAGGGATACTCATTCATTGGAACAAGGTGTTCCAATTGCTCCGACCATGGGTCTTCTCGGAGTTTTCATTTTTATAGGTGATAAAGTTAAGCTAGAAAAAAATTAATGTGATCAACTTATAGCTTAATGAATGACGAATGATTGGAGACCTTTTTTAATGATTTTCTCCATCGTTTTCAGTGTGAAAACGAAAAAATTGTCTGCAAAAAAACAACAAATGGACAGTCAAAAAACAATTTTCTGGGATAATTCGAAAACTTTTAAATTCTAAAGCCTCAAATTTTTTCTAAAAATGTAGAACCCTAATTCCCGTTAGTTCAAATTTTTTAAACAAAATCTCTTACATACTTTAAGTGGTAGAATTTTTGTTTCAATTGCCGCGTGTTCCAATTGCGCCCACCCTCCCCTACCGCGTTTCTCATCAAATAGAACAAAATAGGAAGACCATGGTTTATCGATGCTAGAAAAAAATAAAATCGTACTAATGCGAGAGGGTGGCTTTTACTTTTCAAAAATTGAAAAAACTGTCGAACGAAGTGCAACAGCTGTTTAAAAGATTTTAGATAATTTTCGGATTTAAACAAAGCTTGTTTCAAGTGGTAAAACTAAGTAAAAGAAAACTCGGCTCAATATTTGTATTTATTGTAGTTAGATAACTAGGTACTAAACTATATATTTCTTTAGCTTAATTTGACGAGTTTATTACTCCGAGAGAAACAAAAATCATTTTTGTTGTGTCAACCACCACCTCTCTTCTCTATTTGGATTCGTATATCATTTTTGTTTCGGTGTCTGGGAAATTGTCAAGAACGACGTCTCACTGTTACAATATAGATAATAAATGAATATATGAATATAGAAACCCATCACTGTTAAAACGGTTATCAATCTTTGCGGTGCTTGACCCCGAAAACTTTGTAACCCATCGAATTACTCATAAGGACCACAAAAAATTCGAAGAGGTACACAAAATTTATGGTTTATACTACAGATACCGATTCAATACTATATTAAAAGGTTTAAACATCGGAATACACTCTGGAACGATAACCGGAAAAGTAATTTGTGGATTTGGAAAGTTGTAAGAACGACGGTTATAGCGAAACACACACATACATTTTTCAAGGTATTATAATACTCTGAAATAATGCGCTGAAAATTCTTTGTGTAAAACAATTGTTTTTGTGTAGCCACTTTTATCCCAAACATCCAAAAAAATTCTTCAGTTAAACGTTATAATACCAATTTATATGTATTACATTAAAATGTCAATTCAAATTTATTTACCATGTTTCATTTTTTTCATATTCGATTTCATGAAGTTTTCAATTATATAAATTTAAATCAATTTATAATTATGAGCTTTACAAAATCAATTTTTGTGAAGTTCGAAAATAAAATTTTAGCACGTAAAAATTAAACGTTTTCGAATCTTCAATTAAAATTTTCCCCAAAAGGTGTCTATCATCCAAAGCCTTTGAACCGAAGTTGAATGAATGTTTGCTTAGAAATTATAACTAACATGTACAGTGGTAAACAACGGACTATCCATTCAAGGTTCTGGAATTTGAGTCGTGTTACATGCAAACTTTTTAAAAATTCCGTTCCATTTAGGGTATAAACCCCCCATTTATTTGTTGTGTAATTCGGCACCAATTTTTAGGGGATTTAACCCCTATCCTGATTGAACAGAATAGGGGGTATCAATTCAATATCAATCAATATTTCAATTCGACGGAAAAACTCGACGATTTTCGCTTTCGAAAACGTACCGCTAGTTTTCGTCGGATAAATCGTACATAACTTGTCCGCCGCTTTTATATTATTTTTGGTTACGAAACCACTAACAAAAATTAACAGTGCACTCGATTTTGCTACTGCATTAAAAATTATTTTTCAGCATTGTTCCTGAATTGTTTTTGGTTCAATAATATGTTCGTTTTCTTACTATATAGATCAAGAGTAACTCATTACTTACCTTTAAGAAACAAAAGAAATGTTGCCGAATTCTTGAATCGCCAATAAACACGAAATGGAGCAGATTCCCAATGCCTCTTGTATCAGTCACTTCAGAATTATTTCGACCTACATTTTTTCGATAAAAATTATCAAAACAAGCCACTGCATTTTCAAGAGTGTAGAGCAAAAGCTTGCAAATGTGTCCATCTGGAGATTTCGATATAGGAATATTACTACTGTAAGATTCCCCATCCCCTTTCTTGTAAAATATGTTTTCTTGCTCGAGGAGGTGGCCAGTGCATAGGGGAAAGGGATCCTCATTTATTTCTTCCCTTCATAAACAAAATTTTTTTTGTTAGGCTTAAATTTTAAATCAAAAATTAAATTGTGTTATTGGTGTAAATTAGAATGAAAAATGATTTTACTTTTGAGTTTGCATTTTTACTCGAAGCGTATCGGTTTCCTTGAAAAGCTTCCAACATATTATGGTTGTGTTTAGTGAGATAATTAATAGCGGCATGAAATAGCACAAGAACCATATGTATTTTGACAACCAGCAATTGGGTTTTTGTGCATATGCTCTCATACCTAACTCCCAATTTCCCTATATTTCAATTGAAAATGTAATTGATGTTACTTTAAAGGATGGTTTGATTTTGTGTTTTTTTTAAGTTTATGCTATTTCAGTATGTAAGAAACATATTACTTATTTTCATATATTGTATATTATTTTTATTTTTTTAATGGTTGACAACACTGTTAATTTTTGTTAGCGGTTTTCGTGCCCAAAAATAGTATAAAAGAGTTGGCAATGGGCGTATGGTTTAACCGACGAAAACCGACGGTACGTTTCCCAAAGCGAGAATCGTCGGTTTATTTTTGACTATTTTCGTTACGATTGTTTTGGCGAAAAGGGTGGATAGTTACTTACGAAATCAAAATTTGAAAAAGATCGGCTATGACGATTATCGAACCAGTGACTCCCGAATCGCTGTCGGATGGAATACCTTTCAGCCAATTAACCGATATAAGTTTACTAGTTAGTCCCTAAGTGCCTAAGTTCAAGTAGATACTTGAGGTACTGCCTTTGGATTTAAAATAAAATGTAGTTCAATATATTTATTGTGTGGTTACTTAATGGTTAGTTTGATAACAGAATATTCATTTTTTACTTACACATATTCATGCCTGCCATCTAGCTTATAATTTTTAGTTCATTAAATAATTCTATTTATTTATGTTATTTTTGCGTTTTAGTTACGCTGACAAAGGTTTTTTAGTGTTCGTACCTTCCTTTTTTAAATCACCAACACTATATTACTTACCAATTTTGCAATTATCTTACGCTTTTCAAAGAGTAGAAGAATTTAAGGGATAGGATACCTAAAGAGCACTAAGTCAAAATCTAAAGCCCACAAAACATGCCACTACATTAAGCACGGTACGTTTCAATATTAAGTGATGATGTGATTTCTTACTAATTAACTGTTAACCAGAAATTTCCTTTCTGAAAATCGTAAATCCCACTCAATGTTAGTTGCTCCCTAACCGACAAAAGTTGTAACCCATAATCAACAGTCATGTCCAACAACTTCAGGGTTATTATGAATGGTATTAATAAATACGAAAATTCTGAAAATACGGAAAGTAAGCGTTTTTCCACTTACTGGCGACTGCTGAACCCGAAAAATTTTTCTAAAGTTTTTTTTTTCTAATTTCATAGGTATTACCAGGGTTTTTTGGGCACCAAAGACACGCATGTTGTTTATGTTAACCCCAATTTCCCGTATTTGGTTTCACTAGTTGTTTTGTTTTTGTTTGCTTTTCCGGTGCTATTTTGAAAAATTTGAACTACGTTACCGCACTGTTAATATTGGGTAACGCCTTTTGTCGGTTTGGGGGTAACTAACATGGAGCGACGTAACACTCTTCGTTCGTTAAAAACAAACGAAAGAAGTTAACCGCGGGTGATTTTCTCAAAGCTGCATTTAGTTGATGGTTTTCGTTGATCTTCGTGTGTGAAATATTGCATATGAAAACAATTTTCGCATTATACCCCTAGATATCCTACTTTGACAAAGGAGACTAAACAGCATTCTTTATCGTCTTGTCAAAAACACCCATTATTTATTTCATAATGCCCATTATCTATTTCATACTAAGCAGGTGAATAGCAATATGAAATAAATACCAGATAAAAAAAAGAATTTCGACCTTTATATAGTTGGTAACAAAACGAAAAAATTATTTTACTATTATAGCCTTTTTATTCATCATTGTTGATTTTATTAACCAATTATGTGATTAACCAACAAATTATAGTTTTGTAGGTAATGAAAGACCTACAAAATTTTTTTATTTATTTTAACAACTTAAACGTTATAGTTCGTTCGTCTAACTCCAGTACTAAAAAAAAAATAAAGTATTAAAATTGTTACCGAGAAGTGAATTTTTTTCTACATAGATTAGACTCGAAACAAATACGCTTGTGATCGCAGTCTCATTTCTTACCAATCTAGCACGTATGAAGTTAGTTAACATATCGGTATATTTCACCCAAAAAGACGTGTAAGCTTAAAATAACTTTTTTTTTCAAATTTCGTTTTGTTGGCTATTTAGACCACATAAAGGACCATGCCATCCTAAAAGCCTCCTTAAAAATAATTACGTTACGTTTCTTAAAAGAAATGTAAAAACTTTTATTTTTCTAGTGTAAATAAAACCTAAAATATTTGCTAATAAGTTCAGTTCCGTATGAAATATGATCGATATGAAATATAATTGTTCGATATAATTCCGAACAATGAAGTAATTATTCTCTCCTAATTCCAGCCCTAAAACCCACTCCCTCACCCGTCCCATCGTCTTTGAAAATGCCAAATTGAAAGTCTTATTATTTTTACATTTGCAAGAAATACAAGTTTGGCATAATGCAAATTTTAAAAAATAATCCTATCCTACTGATTGCCCAAAGCAGCTCAAAACCCGCTATAAGAAATTTGCAATCCCAAACAGATGGAAAGACGGTTTTATCTTTTTCTAAAGGGACAGGGGCTGTTTTGATTATAAAGCAAATGAAGAAAGGCTACAGTGCATAACTCAGTGTGTAATATTTCTATTTTTATCCGAGAAACTGTTTCTTTTCCATTTTGCTGTTCTTTTTCTGTATTTTAAGGGTTCTTTTATATTTTTCTTGTTTCTTCAAAAATGGTCAAAAAAATATATCA
The DNA here is from genome assembly GCF_022539665.2 of Daphnia carinata. Classification (NCBI taxonomy): domain Eukaryota; kingdom Metazoa; phylum Arthropoda; class Branchiopoda; order Diplostraca; family Daphniidae; genus Daphnia; species Daphnia carinata. Next base: position 6,839,780 of record NC_081335.1, on the reverse strand, counting down.
AAAACACATAACTAAAACCGTTATGGTTGAATTCTAAGGAAAAGAAGAATTCGAAATTGAATTCAAGAATTTTACTTCAACTTTTGACCTGTGAGTAAGTTTGAAGTATTTGAAAGTTAAATCAAGCAGATTCAGTGAGGTATCCCAGTTTGCAATCTTTGTGTTAAAAAACCAAAGTGAAAAATTCCCTGGTCGATGGGTAATTGTGGGCGACCAATCACCTGTTAAAAATATGTGCACCTTGCAATTCATAAGCACCACAAAACCTAACTGTTCAAAAGTATTATTCCAGGACTTACATCTAAATATTTGTAAGCTAATTTTATCGATTATCAACTGTCATGTCGTGTAACTATTATCTTACCACAACTCTCACTAAGAGGAACGCTTGGGCACGAGAGGCTCATGAACAACAGTTTATGGTAGGTGAGGCCACCATTTTAACAGTTCCTGCTACAATATCTCTGCTGAAAAGTAATTCCCATTTGATAGGGTTATGTAAAAGTATTTACAACGATAGACAAATGTTATCTTTTTGGTATTCGTTCCTTGTTATGTATTTTTTAAAGGACATGAAGGGATCCGACTTTCACAAAAAGCACACAGTAAGAAACTTTACCTGCATGTTTAGTGGTTGCAGAGGAAGACAGCAATTTACAACAGGCAGAGCCTATGTTAGGTGGAACAACTACTGAACAGTTTGTAAGTAAAGTAATACCAAGGCAGGTACAAAACAAACAACAAGGAAGTAGGTCTTATAGTTCATCATAAATCATTTGAAATATTAAGTTATTTAAATTTCAGGTCCTGAGCTTGTTTTAAAAAAATGATAGCCAAATAGACAAAAAAAAATGTGTTCTAGCAAGGTGCTTTGGAATCGCTGTGGACTATAAACTGAAATCGAAGAAGCGCTTAAATCATCTAGATTTACAGGCTGTGACAAGAGTTCATGGGCTTGCAATTGCTGTAAAAACTGCACAGATCAACAATCCTGGTGGTTTCGGCAATGGAGATGAAGAAGGTCATTTGGTGAAAAGTTTATCTACATTCGTAGTCCGATTGGAAATTTTTCTTTTCTTAGGTTACATGATGTTCTACTTGGGAATCGTAAAAGCTTTACAAGAACAACACCAGCGTAGAAAAAATGCTGTTTCAATCAAGACTTTGACAAACGCAGACGTCATGAAATTGTCACAAGAATAAATAAAAACTTCCAGAAAATAATTAAAAAGCGTAGTCCTGTCCTGAACGAACCTTCTCACATATCTTATTTACACATATCTATATGTTTTTAATAATGCAGTCATTACACGTCACAAGAAGATTTTGACGCATGTTTCGGTAATATCATTTAAAATGTAAAATTTATTTAACTCACAAAAAACATTTTCTTTTTTAAACTAAGGAGCCAATTTTGTGCAGCGCTGGAGTTACTGTGCTTATTGAATTCGGGCACCAAAAAATCAGCAGAGTACAGACCATTCATATTTGATATGCAAGAGGTATTGCTTTGGGCAAAGTATTTGTATAACATATCCCACTTGAATAATCTGACACAATTTACAGGATCGTTTGGATATTAGCTAATTTTTCAGAAAACTGCCCATTTCTAGACTAACTTCTTTTATCCTAAAAATCGGAAAATGTTATAGGGGAGGTAGGGGGCAATTGGAACGCTAGGCAATTGAAACAAAAATTTACCACTTAAAGTATGTAAGAGATTTAGTTTTAGAAATTTGAGCTAACGGGAATTAGGGTTGTACATTTTTAGAAAAAATTGGAGGCTTTAGACTAAAAGTTATCGAGTTATCCCAGAAAGTTGTTTTTTGACTGTCTCTTTGTAGTTTTTTCGCAGACAAATTTTTCGTTTTCACACCTAAAACGATGGATGAAATCATTAAAAAAAGGTCTTGAATCATTCTTCGTTCATTAAGCTATAAATTGATAACATAAATTTTTTCTTAGCTAAATTTTATCCCCTATAAACATTAAAACTCCGTAAAGACCCATGCTAGGGGCAATTGGAACACCGTTTTCCAATTGCGATTTCCGTAAGCGCGTCCCCCTTACTGTAGTCTTGCAACGGTGTTATAGCCCTATGCAGCGTATGAGCTGTAATTCAGGAAACTACCAAAATTCATTGTAGCTAATAAAGTTCATTCGTTGTAGCTAAATTTTATCCCCTATAAACATTAAAACTCCGTAAAGACCCATGCTAGGGGCAATTGGAACACCGTTTTCCAATTGCGATTTCCGTAAGCGCGTCCCCCTTACTGTAGTCTTGCAACGGTGTTATAGCCCTATGCAGCGTATGAGCTGTAATTCAGGAAACTACCAAAATTCATTAAATAATATTTAGTTACTCATAAAGTTATAAAACATCTTAAAAAATAAAGATTAAAATTCTTTGTATTACTGTAAAAAATTCATCAAAATACGTATACCAGATTCTGAGATATTGTCATTTTAGTTTCTTCATAAAACCGGGAGCTCTCTTATGGAAAAACCCACGTTTCAATTGCCCAGACGCCCTGTTTCAATTACCGAGCAGAATTGGCAATTGAAATATCTTGAGGTACCTCCAGTTTTTTACACATAGCAGATGTTCATCTTTGCCGAACCCACCCAAAAAAAAAATGCTGTCATGTAGCTGAGGTAACTGGCTACCAATCTATATATTTTTTAGTCTAGTTGGACGATTTTTGTAATCGTAGGGAACAAAAATGAGTTTTTTGTTCCAACCACGCCCTACCTCCCCTACTCTTGTGGTAGACAAACAGGCCTTTACTCAAATATCAAGTTCTAGTATGGAGGCACTTGTTCTCTTTCTATGTGTTTATTACGTCTTCCGTGTAAGCTGGTGTAAGGCAACCATTCTTACGTGCTATTCATTCAAGCTGAATTGCTTGATTTGCCTTTACACGAATAAGATTCACTTTTTGATTACCTCACCATGTTGCGCTGTGCTTCACTGGTCTTCATTTTTGTAATTTCCACCGCTTTCAGACTATTTTTCGGCAGGAAAACTGCTCACTAAAACTAACAGTGCGATAAATTTTCAACCGGTTAAAATTTATTCTTTATAACTAATTTGTTTCTGTATAATAGAGCATAAAATGTTAAGACAGCACACTCGTTGCGACGAATTTACATTTAGGGTTGTACTAGTTATCAAATTTGTTCTTTTTTCGCATCAATCATATATTTTAAAACCCCGCTAGGCATCAAATGAGGAGCAAAGATTTGTTTTGATTTAATTCTTTTTTCCAATACCTCGTATTATACAACTGTAATTTGGATTTGAAACCAACTTAAAGTAAAACCGGTGCCATTCTATCGGGTAAGTTGTCCCCAATGTAAAAGAGGGTCGGTTCCATATATTCCATAGGCGAACCGATAGTTGATAGTGCTAAAATTAAACTTGAATTTCAAAAACCCAAATGTATTTAATATTGGGTTTGCCTTTTGAGCTCAAGAACAAATGCCATGAAACCTTAAAACTACAACAACAATACCGAAAACGCCAATTATTCGGCAAACACATTTTACAACAAACACATAAAAATTAGTGTTAGATATACAATTTGATATGGGCGTATTTTTACTGTCATTTGAGGCTACCCATACATAATACATTTCTGCGTAGTACATTAATGTCCAGCTTGCCGGTTATAACTTTAAACTATTTTATACAATTAGGCTATAATGTAAATGACGTTTATTGAGACTTGATACTGTTTTTACGGCGACAGATACAATTTATAAAGGCAACTTGCCCCAAAATAAGGATGTCTTAGAAAAGTATCTTTTAAAGCAATTAAAATTGCATTTGCATTTTGCCTTTTTTGATTTTTACACTCTCAGTTTTTGCCTTCTACCATTTTCCTACCTTTCGACTACCATACGTGGTAGAACTGAAAAGGTAGAGGAATGGTAGAAAAAATTGTCTGCTTTCAGAAAGTAGGAGATTGGTAAGGTATCTACCAGTCCTCTGCTATTTGGTAGAGCACTAGGTGTCTACCACAAGGAAAGAATTGGTAGGCATGAAATGTGAAACGACATCGCGAAAATGGACGACGGCCGAACATTATATCGGGGAGTAACTTGAGAATGGTCGTGAGATGTACGCTTTGGTGATGTGGGAAAATTACAGTGATATTGAAGAAAAGTACTGTTGTGTTGTCGTTGACGAAGACATTTGTGTAGGCTACATCCTCGTCCAACAAACTTGTATCTATTATTTTTCTGCTGAAATACATTTTCAGATGTGGTAAATTTTCGTTCAGTTTAAAAGACTCATAATTTAGTTAATCATAGTATTAATCAAATGTTTTTCTGACAAAATAATTTGATCGTTGAAATGCTGTTCTCAAAAATAAAACCACAAGTTTGGTATAAGAGACCTGTGGATGCAATATTCCCATTGATTTTGATGTACTATATGCTGTATACAAGAATAATATTTGGCAACAAGTGTATTCAGTTAACCATACCTTTGTAAACCACCAATACTAAATATAATGCAAAATAAAATAAGTTGTTGTGGGACTCGTGAACTTTTTTGTCTTTCACTGCTTTTATTTACTCCTAGGTTATCGAAGAATGTAGTTAGGTAACAAATTTATCTATCTTTCACAGTTTCTTAACGTAGTTAAATAGTAAGTAAAATACAATAAGTAAATAATACCTGGAATGACAAATCGAAATCTGGGAATAACATAAAACCCTGGTATGACTATTGTCCGCCACCAAAGCAAATTTATCCAGAATGAGATTTCGTTTGGGTTTTTAAAAATTCATACAACATATCCAAACACTTACCAAAAAAGGCTATACAATGTTCTGAAAAAAGAAAAATAATAAAATTGAACGCAGTAAACTTAAATTTTTTTCTGAGAAGCTGCTGTTTTGACACGCGTTACCATGGAAACCCTGACAGCTACGAGCTTGTACCAGTTCAACAATTGTTACCCCACTTAATTTAAAAAGTAATGTACAAAATTGTTTTCTTAGTTATGTTCAGCGATCTATTACTTATGTCAAATTGTTCTTGGCTTAAGTTACTTAAAAATATTACAATGTTATTATTAATAAAATATTATGAAGACTTACATTGTGTGTTTAGGGACGTACAACTAGAAGATGTGTGTGGTTACCCTGATTACTGTTTTTTTTCATGAGGTTTTCATTAGTCTTTAAAGATTTTCGAAGGAACTAGTGTCGCTCGTGACTCATTATTTGTAAGTCATTGTTTGATGTGTTCTGCATTTTGCATTACAGCTTGTGCGTTTTTTTATTAGCAGTGTTATTGATAGTGGTATCGATTGTGGATTTTTTTCGTACCGTGATTATTAATAGTGATTTACAATTTTGTGACGAACAACCTACTGTTTTTGGGGATTCGTGCAAGTTCACGTTTGTTTGTGAGGGAAACGGATTTTTTCTACTATTCAAAGGTAGGGGAGGGTGGGCGCAATTGGAACACGCGGCAATTGAAACAAAAATTCTACCACTTAAAGTATGTAAGAGATTTTGTTTAAAAAATTTGAACTAACGGGAATTAGGGTTCTACATTTTTAGAAAAAATTTGAGGCTTTAGAATTTAAAAGTTTTCGAATTATCCCAGAAAATTGTTTTTTGACTGTCTATTTGTTGTTTTTTTGCAGACAATTTTTTCGTTTTCACACTGAAAACGATGGAGAAAATCATTAAAAAAGGTCTCCAATCATTCGTCATTCATTAAGCTATAAGTTGATCACATTAATTTTTTTCTAGCTTAACTTTATCACCTATAAAAATGAAAACTCCGAGAAGACCCATGGTCGGAGCAATTGGAACACCTTGTTCCAATGAATGAGTATCCCTGATTCTGAGATATCGTCATTTTAGTTTTTTCGTAAAACGCGGGAGCTCTCTTATGGAAAACCCACGTTTCAATTGCCCAGACGCCCTGTTTCAATTGCCGAGTAGAATTGGCAATTGAAACAACTTGGGGTACCTCCGGTTTTTTACTCATAGCACATATTAAACTTTGCCGAACCCACCCAAAAAAAATACTGTTATGTAGCTGAGATAACTGGCTACAAATCTATATATTTTTTACTTTACTTGGACGATTTTTGTAATCGTACGGAACAAAAATAAGTTTTGTGTTCCAACCACGCCCACCCTCCCCTACATACATTTTTTTATTTTATGGAGATATTTTATGTGATGTGATTTACCATTTAGTAACCAATAACCTTCTGTTTATTGGGTGTGGTTCGTGCAAGTTCACGTTTTTTGGTGAGGGAAACGGAATTTTTCAAGGTACATATATTTTTCTATGTTATTGAGATATTTTAGCAAATTCACATTGAGGATCTAATTGCTTTCCTTATTTTAATTAACTTTGGTTCTTTTGTCCGTTGTAGGGGCGTTTTCTCCTTTTCCGCGTGGCGTCTAATTATCCAACTTGTGCTCCGTGCCTCATTGATGTTTCGGAGCTTAATGCAATTGATTTAGAATCATTTTTGCTAACCATCAACTTCAATTCAAGTGTTGCGGCAAAACTTAAAGGTATACTATAAGTCTCCAACTTTTTCTTTCTGCTAAAAACATAAGTTTTTCCAACTATGGCTCTTAATTCTGCGGTGTCGGACATTGAGGGTTTTTTTTGGTTTTCAGTGCATTTCAAAAAATTTCACCCGTACTTTTATCAAAGGTGAATTTAGAAATTTTACTTCTCATTTACGAGCTATTCATGCCATGCATACTTCCGGTGATGCAAGAGGAACTCTACTGGTATGCGCTCAGAACGGGTGTCCGGAGACTTTTAATTCTTTTTCTAATTTCAGAAATCATTTAATGCGGTGTAGTAAAACTCGGCGTAAAATTAGTTCAGAGGTTAGACAAAATATCAGCTTTCCAAATACCGACGAAGATGTTCATGTTATTCATGTAACAACCATGGAAAATGACATTGCAATGTCAAATGCAACTATTGTTGTTACTGAAGATAATAAAGCATCAAAACAAGTTGTAAGGGATTTAGCAAAGTTTATGTTAAATTTAAGATCAGAACATTTAGTTTCAAACACCGCATTAGATTACATTGCAAATAATTTGGGCGCCATTTTAGAACGAGATGATGAACAGCGTGAAAAAACCGGATCTCTTACGTCGATTCTAAGAAACTTCAATTCTCAAAAAAAGCGATTAAACTATTTCAAAGCACATTTCGCTTATGTTGAGCCAAGGACGGTGTTTCTATCAAACGAAAGTAATCCTCCTGTTCGAATTAATTCTAAGGGGGATCATTTCCAAAAAGAACAAAAAAAACTTTCCAATATATTTCTTTACGAGAAACTTTGAGCATATTATTTTCAGACAACAACTTCCGCTCGAAATATTTTGGAGAAGTAACAAGCGAGGATGGTTTCATTAGAAGCCATCGGGACAGCAACAATTTTAAAAATAGTTCTTTTTTTAAACGTTTTCCCTTTGCAATTCACTTCCAAATTTTTTTTGATGAAACTGAAGTCACAAATCCGCTTGGCAGCAAGACAAAAAAACATGAGTTGGGTATGTTTTGCTTTCGAATAGAAAATTTGGCTCCATTAGAAAATTCGCGTCTTGTAAACATTCATCCTTTTGCGGTTTGCTTTAGTAAAGATTTGAAAAACAGCGAATTCAAATTTATCATTGATGAATTACTAAAAGAAATGGAAATTCTAGAATCTGACCAAGGGATGTTATTAGATGTTTCTGATTTACCAGGATTTCGTATCCACGGTACAATTTCTTCTGTTTGCGGCGATACAAAGGGCATTCATGAATTGTTTGGGTTTTCATCGCCATCTGCTACGAAATTTTGTCGACTTTGCCTTTTGAGCAGAGACCAAATAAAACGTAACTCAAATACGCATGGTTTAGAAATGCGAACTAAAGAGAATTATGACGTTGCTGCAAGAGAGGCAAAGTTGACAAACGGTCAATCCACTCCACTTACTGGAATTAAATTTAATTGCCACTTGAACAAAAGTGGTTATTTTCACGTAACCAACAATTTAATTCTTGATTGTATGCATGATTTTTTGAAAGGAATAGTTCCATTTATTATTATGCTTGTGTTTCGTGAATTTTCGAAAAATACGGAAAACTTTTTCGTAGCAGAGGAATTGAATAATCGTTTAAAGCGCTTTAGTTACAGCTATTATGATAAGAAGAACAAGCCTTCGCCAAAATTTACAGATGTTTTAATTCGAAAAAGGGGAAATTATAGTACAAAACAGCGCGCGTCACAAAACTGGTGCTTGATCCGAATGCTTCCATTGATCATTGGAGATTTAATTGAAACTGGTGATCCCTACTTTGAGCTTATTTTAATGTTAAACAGAATAATGGATATTGTTTTTGCCCCAAGTATCGCATTGGAACATACTGTGATACTAGAGGCCTTGATTAATCAAATATTTTTCTGTTTTAACAAACTATTTAAGGACATTAACCCTATTAATAAATTTCATCATTTAGTTCATTATCCAACCGTCATAAGGGAGAATGGTCCACCGGTGCGATATTGGTGTATGCGTTTTGAAGCGTATCACAACATATGCAAACGAGTGGCGCATTATAATTGCAATTTTGTCAACATTGTAAAAGTGTTGCCGACCATCTCCAGACCGTGTCTTGTGCTGCAATTTTGAATACTAACATTTTTCATTCTGAGGACTTTGTTTTGGGTCCTTGTGATAAAAGTAATGGAGCAAAATTCGTTTTTCTAAACTTAAACCCTGAAAAATTTCAATGCGATTTTAAAGTTCCCAAATGGGTTAACTCTAAAGGAAGGGAGTATCGCACAGGGTCCGTTATTTGGCTTCACCCTAGTTACAAAACTGACAACGGGTATCCTGAATTTGGACTTGTCCATAAAATGGCCGTCAAAGACAGCGCATTATACTTTGCTGTAATACCATGCAAAACAGTCTGTTTTGACGATCATTTCCATTCATTTAGAGTTGAAAAATTATCACATCTTGAAGGCCTTGCTATAGTAGAATTTGAAACCCTGCCTGATTGCGAGCCACTATGGATACTCCAAAATTTCAAACAAACTACTCAAAAATTTTGTTTCACCGAGGCACTGGGTTTAAATTTTGCTTTATTTCAATTAAATTTAAAAACAAAGAATTGCAAAATTTTTTCGTCTTCCTCTATTTTGTTTTTTTAAACTGTCACTGCACTAACTGTACTAACTGGAGCCAAAAATGTGTTTGTTTCTAGATTTTCTAATAATATTTTTTTTTTCAGGGGAAGATATTGATGGAGAATGCCTTCTTTCATTGACTGATAAACAAATCGATGGCTTAAGTTTGTCCCTCGGCCACAAAATCAAATTGCAAAAAATTGTGAAAAATCTTGTCGCCGAAAATGCTTCTGCCTCAATGAGGAACAATGAAATCATTCCTGAATTATGTGCCAATGGCACGGTAATCGAACTTCAAGGAATTGACGACGTAACTCACGTAAATGAAAGCATTACCGAGGCACATGCAGATCCTATCAGCAAGTCTGATGTATACATAGTCAAACATATTTATTAGCAAGCATAAGAAGTAATAATTTTTTTTCTTGTTTGGTTTCAGGATACATTTCCAGTTATTTCAATTTTGAAGGAGTCGTCAGAAGGTAGAAAAATTGTTAAATCATTTATGGATCGCAACGAAGCGTATTTAGAAGTAGATGAACGGAAAACGTTGCTACGGATACTTGTGAGCCATATGTGCATGCTTTCTGGGAAAGAAGATTTATATCCACCGAGCAGCCTTAAAGAAGAACTTGCAAAGGCAATTGTTAAAGCTTTTCCATGTTTGGCTGTCCCTTGTTCTGACGGTTCTAGCCTGACGAACTATACTCACTATTTTAATCCAAAATTAACTAACGGTTTCATCGATACTCGTCTGAAAACTATGCGGTCGAAGTCCGAAGTGTCAAGGAAAAAAAAAAGTCTGGAAACCAAAGACTGCTGCTGCCCGGCTAAAAGGACAAAGTCCAATCGCAGGCCTGACAACGAGCTTAATGGTGATAGAGACCCCGCTTTCAATGAAGATGAAGATATATTCAAGGTAATTGGTTTGTTAATACATTCAAGATTTCATTCATCATTCAAAATTATCTGGTTTTCTTTTTTAAATTGAATGGATGAAGACACATTTACCTGAACAGGGTTCTAATGAAAACACAATTCAAGAGCATATGGCGTCTACATATAACTACAGACAACATCAAATTTCTGTAGGTAAATGGACCACTACGCAGATACTTGCGGAGTATCCTCGCTTCCGTGATTGCCAAAATTTGGTATACATAAACTTATGCACTTATGCCTTTTCTAATACGCTTCTTAATACATCCATAACATCCTAGATTTTCCGTGATTTCCTACTGGCATTCCCGAAGGCGGGACACTTTGAGGAGACTTTTATTTTGGCGCAAGGACCATTGGTAATAAAATATGCCTTGAGATCAAATGTTCCCGTTCCAGACACGGAAGATGGTAATTTTTTTTTTAATTTCAATGAAGGTCGAACATTTAATGAAATTGAATTTAGAATGCCTTAAACTATTGGTTCTAGTAATGCGACTGATTCCATCTTTAAAGAAGATTCGCGTTGTTAGCCAGGATTCAATCATTGAACGAGTGGTTTATTTCATCAAGGTATACACCTAGTATTTTTGTTATTGCTTCATAATTTCATTCATTGTTTTCAAATAGGCTAATGAAGACATTTTATCAATTATCGAGAAAAAGCCCCATCTCAAGGAGTCACCTTTTATGTGTTGCGTAGGTTCGCTGAGAAACCCAATCTGTTTTAGCATTGTCTGTGAAGGGGAATTAATATCAAGCGGTACCAGCTCAATTAAGGCGTTCAAGAACCTCTTCGCGTCGTTTCATATGTTTCGTATTAAATACCCTACACTCCTAAGCACATTTTATTATTTTTTTGATTCTTACGTTTTCAATGTCCACCCTGGTAGAATTCGTCCTTCAGTCGCAGATTTTTTTACACAGTTAAATGCATAGAAAGTGGGCATACAGAAATTGAAATAGCCTACACTGGATCTCATTATATGATCATTTTTCTGAAAAAGCATGTTTCCCTATATGTTAAATGTTTTGACTTATCTAGATATGTTTATGTAACTAACGTTCAAAGCGCATTTATGTGAATTCAGAACTATATGTTTAGTATTCTAAATACCAAGAAGTTTCTCTATTTTACATGGTTCCCAGAGCAACCCGGAAATTTCTGGTGTTTTTTGTATTTTACAATAAAGAGTATTTTTCAAATAAAACCTTTTTCACGCGTATACTAAAAATTGAAAAAAGTGGTAAAATAGTAGGAGAAAAAGTGGGAGAAAAGTAGAAAAATAGAAGGAATATGGTAGTGTATGTTGCATGGTAGTATGATCTACCAATGCGAAATTTTTTAATGGTAGACGCATTGGTAAAGGATCTACTTTTCTCCACTTTTTCTCTACTATATAAAATCGACGACTTTTCTACCAAATGGTAGCAAGTACTACCATTTGGTAGCATGTTTCATTTCGATACCAAATGGTAACCAAAAGCAGCGAAAAAGTATAAATCAAAAACTGAGAGTGTGCTGCGTGTTGACGAATGGTAGGAGACTATGGCAAAAGTTGAGATATGTATTAGTGGGATTGTTTGATTCTTACCCCTACACCCCCGCCCATATTTACTGTTGCAGATCACCTAATGCCCTCTGAGAGACGGCTGACTCGGGTTGACGGCCCCCTGAAAGCCCAAGATATTAAATTTATAATTTTGTGTAAGCCGTCAGGGGCACTGTAACCAGCGGCCTGTTGGCGGCCAATATCGGCGAAAATTTTTCGTCTAAAACCTTGGTCAAGGTAAAGCAGAAGTTGCTTCTTGTGTCAGAATTTTTCAATTAAAATCGTGTCAGCGTCTAAACCTACGTTGTGTGCACAATAATACAATAAGTTCTTAGGCGGGCAAATTCAATTAGAATAAGCATATTATTGTTATTTATTTAATATTTTTTTGGCATAATTTACTATTTTACTACGATGTGGCATACGGTTATCGTAACCATAGTAGGGGAGGGTGGGCGCAATTGGAACACGCGGCAATTGAAACAAAAATTCTACCACTTAAAGTATGTAAGAGATTTTGTTTAAAAAATTTGAACTAACGGGAATTAGGGTTCTACATTTTTAGAAAAAATTTGAGGCTTTAGAATTTAAAAGTTTTCGAATTATCCCAGAAAATTGTTTTTTGACTGTCCATTTGTTGTTTTTTTGCAGACAATTTTTTCGTTTTCACACTGAAAACGATGGAGAAAATCATTAAAAAAGGTCTCCAATCATTCGTCATTCATTAAGCTATAAGTTGATCACATTAATTTTTTTCTAGCTTAACTTTATCACCTATAAAAATGAAAACTCCGAGAAGACCCATGGTCGGAGCAATTGGAACACCTTGTTCCAATGAATGAGTATCCCTGATTCTGAGATATCGTCATTTTAGTTTTTTCGTAAAACGCGGGAGCTCTCTTATGGAAAACCCACGTTTCAATTGCCCAGACGCCCTGTTTCAATTGCCGAGTAGAATTGGCAATTGAAACAACTTGGGGTACCTCCGGTTTTTTACTCATAGCACATATTAAACTTTGCCGAACCCACCCAAAAAAAATACTGTTATGTAGCTGAGAAAACTGGCTACAAATCTATATATTTTTTTACTTTACTTGGACGATTTTTGTAATCGTACGGAACAAAAATAAGTTTTGTGTTCCAACCACGCCCACCCTCCCCTACTCATTTTAAAGAAGGGGATGGTGTACCTTAGGGAGGGTGGAGTCAATTGAAACTTTAAACGTACGATTATTAGGCTACTTTTACTTATTTTCGGCTCACTTTTCTTTAATATTTTATCTCTCGACACCCGATATGATCTAAAGTAAATTACAGATAATCAGTTGTTTCGTACTTTTTTTTATTGAGTTATGTTTAAGAATTAATATCGAAAAAAAATTAATTGAAGAGTTATAAAAATTTTTGTCAACTAGCCCCTCTAACAGGATAAGTTTGCCGGGTAGCGGGGTAAGTAGGACCCCTTGTAATTCAAATGGGAATTCATGTAAAACATTGATTTAAAAAAAAAAGTAAAAAAAAAAAATAGAACGATATTACAAAAAAATTAATGTTCATGCGTAATTTGTGGGTAAAAAACTTAAGACGTAAACCCTAATCGCCTTAACAAAACCATAAAAAATTAAAGGTACATAGGATACAAAGATGAGTTGTGGCGCAGTTTTACAATAACAGTAACGTTTATAATATATATGCCTACATAATATATAAAATTTACATAATAGGCATACTACAACATATATCATAACAATAAGAGGCTTGTAAGTGCTCTTTGAGAAACGTCTTTGGTTGATGCATCCTTCGGCACAAAGTAAGGTATTTTTTTCAATCATGGGCGGATAGCGGATTCCACCGTAACAAGAACAACTAATGTCGGAGGTAGGTACTAGTATTTGATATAGCATTTCATTTAACTGATATCATATTTGTAGTTATGATTACGCAAGCATCTTCGCAAACAAGTTGTGAAAGGGCTCAACCAATCGTCAATCGAACATATATACTTACGCGTGAAACATGAATAATTTTAGGCCAAACGATAGCCAAAATGCGGGATTTCAATTTCTGTAAAATTTAAACCAAAATTTGCGAACAAAAAAACCCTGAGCAAGAGAATTTCTTTTCGCATTCTGGGATCAAGACGAACCAATACACAAAACTGAAAAAAGGCTTTGTACATAAACATGTTTCCTGTTTGAAAATTTAGACAGAAATTTTATAGAATTCAACAGCGTTCATCTTGATCTATAGATTAACATAAAAGTGTTCCACTTTTTATCCAAAGGGACAAATTATAAAACATAACAATCCCCGAGAAAACGGTAAATGAAACCTGTTCGTTTTGCTTGCGGGCGAAAACCCTAAACAGCATACTATTTTTTAGCTGACACCTAGACGGCACAGGAAATGTCTAAGGTAAAATTTAACAAACCCATTAATTGTTGAGGAAAGTTTTGAAAATGAACGCTGAACAACGAGTACATTTAAATTTCTGTATTTAGGCCTTGCCTATTAACGTTCAACGTTCGTCTTTTGAGCGCGTCTTGTCACAATCTGCTGTCCCCCCTCGTCCTATCCAGCCCCAAAAAACAAGGGGTTAGGAAAACCGAGATACAAAGTATCCCAAGGCTAACAAGGAGACGAAACCCTCGAGGTCTAAGCGTTAGCATCTGAACGTTTTGCAACGTTCGACCGTCCTGACAAAAAAAAAGATCTCCTGATCTAATCAGTTGGTCCGTAAACGGGGTACAATTATCGTTGGTAAATTAACGAGAATAAAAAGAGGGATTTTAGAAGAACAGAAAGAGCAGGTATGGAAACGAAAGAGGCTGCATTGGCCTACATATCAAACATATTAAGTTAAACTTGGTAGCCTGAGTCGTAAAATTCGGAGAACAAACAGGGAGGAAACACAAACTAGAGAATACGTCAATGCAAGTGAACGAACATCTATCCATAGAGATATCGAAAATTAGCAACCGTATCCGGCAATGAATAGGTTTGGTTGACGGGATAGTTTTCGTGATCTTGTGGTGACTGGGAACGTTCTAACTGGTCCGTCCTCTTCGTCTTCTTCGTCATTGGCCGCCGAGCCCGTTCCCTGGTTGTCTTCGGATTCGATCTTGTTGACGTCTGCGGCGTCTTCCGCGGATATCAGCTGTTCACGGTTACGGTTAGGGTAGTCGTCGTCAGTGTATTTCTTCATCCGGTAGCAAATCTACTTCACGTCAAGGGAAGTAGCGTCGTAATTGAGAGACGTGGACGTTAAAGCCACGCCAGATGCTTTTTCTTGAATGGGCAGGAAGGTCTTCTACCTTATAGCAAGTTGCTGAAACTCGTTTGCAGATTTGATAGGATCCAACGAAATTGGCCAAAAACTTTTTTGTCTTTCGTTACTTACTTCGTTCCTTCGTTACGTTACTTCGTTACACCAAAGTTTACGTTCAACGCAGCACTAGTCGCCCAATTCGAAAAACGGGCTGGGCTTTCGATGGTTGTCATAGGCATGTTTGCTCTTTCGTAGTCTCTTGAAAATTAGGTGGCCCGCGCATTTTCTAACCCTTTTACGGCGTTTTTCTTGCGTTTCCGTATCGTTGGGTGGCCATGGAAATTTGGCTTCGTTGGGGGGGGGGGACACTGAGCGTCCGTACACCAATTCGAGGGGGTCCCGTGCGAAAAATGTTACATTAAACTAGCTAGTAACTAGTTCGCCAAAATGCCTGGTTTTTAGTTGTTCCCAACATGTCTTTAGCGAGCTAGCTTTGCACCCCCACAAGCAAGCGTTTTACTCGTTTGTGTTTTACATTTTTTTACTTAGCTAGTTTCATGGATTTTTTTTCGAATGCTAACTTTACGTTGGGTATGATATAGTATTGTCTAGTTGGTATTCCTCTCTAACCGAGCAAGCTAGTTTAAAGTTTAGATTTTTTGTCTTGAATTTGTACATAATTTAAATTATTAATCATACAACGGAAAACATTCATAATTATTGCCGTGTTTATTGCAACATATTGCACGTACAATCCTTATTTCACCAAAACAATCATAAGATGTTCCTGAATACTTTATGGCAGTGTTATTCGCAAAAGCCCAGTTTCATTCATATTTACCCTATTTTAAAGGACAACAAAACACACACAACGCACAACACTCCTAAACAAATGTGGAAAGTTATTAAATTTCGTTTTCGTTTTTATCAGCCGATGACGAGCCATCACTTTGTTTTCCAATTTCCTCGAAGCTTGACGAAACTTCAATATCTTCTAGGTCATCTCCAGGATTGTGGTCTAATAAGGTATTACTATTCAAGTTGTTGGAATCATTGCCGATGTCGTCTTCGTTAATTATTGGAGAAATTTTCGCATTTTGACTTTTTTTTGGCTGTATGGCAGGAACGTAGTTTTGCCCCAACTCCACTGTTGATGGCTTTATCGGTTGGAACAACCTGGTACCATTGTTTCCAATGCCTTCGTATGAAATCTAAAAGAAAAAATTATTCATAATTATGCAGTAAAGAGCCTTCAAAATAAAAAAAATTACTTACTTTTAAGGGCTTGCATGATTTGTGCTGGAATTTTGGGCTTTGCTTTACTCCCCTTCATATTAGGACATGGCTTCCCAGATAAACTAAAGGCTGCCAATTCGCTCTGCTTGTAAAATGCGTCTAGGATCGTGTTGATCATTAGGTTTAAATTATGATCGGTGTTGGCAGTAGATCCATAGGCAATGGCGTTCTTTAGCGCATCTGGATCAATCAGTATATCTCCATCAAACTTGACCTGCCCAATCAAAAAAAGGTATAGCAAGTATTAGTAAATTTTCATTAATAATTCGAAGACCAAAAAATATGAAATTACTAATCGCTTTGTCGGAGTAGCCAGTTGGGACGAACAAGGCGTGGAAACAGAAGACGAAGGGAAGCTGGCAAATTGATTTGATAAGCGTAGAAACTCACCCTGTCTTTTTTCCGAATCAGTTTTGATGACACTAATCAGGTCGGTCATATCTAAAGGGTAAAAGAACGATATTAGCCAATTACTTTGAGCAGTAATTGTACAAAACTCACGTTGGATAAGAACACCTGGAGCAAGTTGATCGGCATGCAATTTTTCAAGTTTTTGAGTTAAGTTCGATACCTCCGTAGCTTTGTCTTTGCAAAGTTTTTCGAGTGTGCCCAATTGCTCTTCGAGTTCCATTATTTGTCCACTGAGAATTTTTCGTTCTTCTTCCTTCTCATTTTCTAGTCGAGCCACTTTCTTCTTTAAATCTTGGTCTTCCTGTAAGAGTCAAACAAATAATTATTTCAATATATATTATTTGACATATATTATTGTTGAATAGTTACCTGTACTAATCGACGTTTAAGGCTCATTGCATCGTCCGTTTTTGGTGATAAGCCGGTATGTTGATCGCCATCACAATTTTCAGTTAGAGCTCCTGTATTAGACATTTTTTCGATTAATTAAAATTTAGTTGGCGACGAATTTTACTAGTTTTATTACTAGGATCATCCTTCCGAGCAGTTGGGCTGCCAGATAAGGGCTTCGATTTAGTAGCAATACTAACAGGAATATTGTTGCTATTTGTAGATGTCGTAACATTGCCTTTGTTACGTCTAACTTTGTTTGCCTTAAGTTGCTGGGCCTCTTTCGCCAGGGCAGATTTCTTATTTAACATTTGCAGATGTTTTTTAAGGAAATCTTTATCTTCTGTATAGATATTAAGCACAATGATGATTCAATTACATAATGATGAAACGATAACTTTTAATATACCTGATAACATGACTGCACGACAAACTCTAAATTCATCCTCAGGATCCTCAGTTGAACAGTTTCCATAAATTTTATCATTCCAATTGTTGTTACATCTCTTTTGCCATCTGCAAAGAGAAAAGAAAATAATGTGAAAGACGTTTGAACTTATTAATGATTTAATAGATAAAATGCTAAATACTTACCGAATGGTGAAATGTTGACTCGATGTGATCCAAGAATGCACCATAAGAACACTTTCACTTAAACTCTCTGGAAGAGGAGGCTTATAAATAGATCCAAGCGTTCCAACACCAGCAACACAATCACTTCCAATTAACTCGAACAAGACCAAAGGAAGTGAAACATTCTTCGAAGACTTTTCCATTTCTGAAAATAACACAAAGTATTGCAAAATTTTTCTTGAAAACACTGAAATTGACAAGTGGAAATACCTTTGTGAATCAAACGACACTATCTTCGTCAAATAAAGATAAAAATACTGAAAGCCAAGTGAATGGTGTCTAAAACCCACTATACTCTAAGTAAACAGTGCAGTACAAATCCAGCATGAGGCGAATTGAAAATGTTTTGGCGCCAAATACCGCTGTCGCAAGATTGCATTTTCATCTGAAAAGTATGATATGCTTTCAAATACATAATTATTGTATAAATTAAATATAGGAAATTTTTTTCTTCCAATTATCTACTAAAACTAATATTAACTTTGCAATAAAAATTTCGATGTTTAAATATTGATCAAAGCTTCTGTCAAAAAGCTTGTAGCAGACTACATTCGAATGTAAACAGTGAAGAAAACATTGAATTTCATTCTCTCGTTCTTGTACTTAAGTTAAGTTCATCACGTTGAATTATATTTCATATTACATTACTTTATTTCCGGAACATGAGTCTTCGTAAGAATGAGAAAAAAGCTGGATATTCTAGATGGACTCTCAACAGAATGGGAAAAAGGAAAGCTTCTGAAATAGTTGATAGAATGTTGAATCCTCATTGCAAGACAGCTAAAAATGAGGTGCGAAAAATTTGTCAATCATAATTTTTCCAAAATTATTTTATTTTTCGTTTTATAGACCTTTCCTCTAACCAGTAGTCTAGGTACAGATATTGCAGTTGAATCTGAAATACCTGATAACACTCAGACAATATTGCCTGTGGAAAATGTAAATTGTCATCGACAAAGTACTATTCAAGAAGATCTCTGTAGTTTTCCTGTAGTACAAGACAATTCATACCAAGCTTCTGATACAAAGCTGCTGCTAGCATCCCACAACCGGAAAAGTCAAATGACTCTATAGACGATGGAAGTTCTGTAGAAGTAGATAGCATAACACAAGAAAACAGCATTGACATGCATCTGCATTCACGAACGGAAGTATAATCTTAAGGCTGGTTTCATCAATGAATTGTTATGCTAATTTAAACATCCATTTTAGGAAAAAAATGAAACTGACTCATCGGTGTATCTGCCATTGCTATGTCTACTCTTTTACCTCAGACACCATTTGTCTAAAGTTGCCTTACAGCATCATCTCCAAATCTTGATGGTGGCTACAAAGACTAGCATAAAAAATCTAACGAGCCCACATAACCTGCTATCAAAATACAGCCATTTGAAGACAACAATTCAAAAAACATACGTCTGTAGGCAGAAAAAATGTAATGCTGAACTTGTGGTAGACGAGAATAAAGTCCCGATTGAAAAACAACCATGTGGACGCAAGCATTTAAAAAATCGGGAAATTACAGAAAACTACGAGAAGCCGGTATTATCGATGAAAAAACAATTACTTTGCAGATAAATACTGATGGAGCTCAGACGTTCAAATCTAGCAAGTTCGGAATTTGGCCTTTGATGGGGATCATTAACGAAGCCAATTACAAGACACGTAGATCTTGTATTGTTTTACTAGCCCTTTGGTATGGAAATAAGAAGCCCCCAAGAGAAACTCTGCTCAAACAACCCATTGAAGAACTGAATAAGCTTCAGACACACGGTGTAGATGTGAACGGAATAATCTACAAAGTGCGTGTTTTAATTACTTCGACTGATACTGTCGCTCGTCCACTCGTTCGCAATTCAACTCAATTTAATGGTGAGTTTGGATGCGACTTTTGCCTTCATCCTGGCGAACGAGTGCGAAAACGAAAGGGTAATGTCCGCGTGTATCCGCAGCCTAATTCATACCCCACCTTTAAACCGAGGTCCATGGAACAACATAAAAAGGATCTACAACTGGTTGGCATGTTGAAGAATAAGCCAATCTATGGAATTGTCGGCCCTAATCCATTCGAAAAATTGAATTGTTTCGACCACGTAGAGGCATATATTCCGGAGTATATGCATTCTTGTTGCCTAGATGTTTTCAAGACTTTCATTATGCTTTGGACTGACAAGAAACATAAAGTGAAAAAATGGTATATAGGTCACTACCTCGCCGTTATTAATGCCCGCCTGTCTCAAGCCAAACCCCCTTACGATATTTCCCGCACTATTGATTCTCTTAGTGATTTAACCAATTGGAAAGCGTCTATGTATCGGACATTTGTCCTATACTATTTTCATCTCTTAGAAGGCCTCTTGCCAGCACCTTTTTTTGAACATTTCTCTAGTCTTGTGTACGGCATGTCCATGTTGTTACAAGAACGTGTCAATGTGGCCGACGTTTCCAAAGTAGAAGCTGTGTTCCACAAATTTGTTATTGACACAGAAGCCCTTTATGGGATCGAACACATTGGGATCAATTTGCATTTTTTGACCCATTTACCAGATAGTGTAAGGAAATGGGGATGTTTGTGGGCAACTTCGGCCTATATTCCTGAATGGTTTAATGGGGTGTCGGTTTCAATGTGTAAAGGGACACAGGCAATTACCGAACAAATGAGCACAACATATCTGATAAATTTGGCAGTCAGAGCGGAAACAATACGGCTGTTGAAAACCGAAAATGTACCATTGCCTGTCGAAAACCTTTTTAGAGATTTGCTTAATTTATCCCACGATGATTCTGTTCGCCAACTTGGCAAAGGCAAAATAACTAATTCGGGATCTGTCAAATTAATTGGTGGATCATTTAGTCGGCAATTGACAGTGAGCGAGGAAGTAGCAATAAGAAATAAGTTGCGATACCATCCGGAGTTGAATCATCTTCGAGACGTAATAGATTTCCAAGGAATTTTCGATTTTTCCCCTCGGTTTCAACTTAATTCAATTGGCTCCATTTTTACTACCACCGAGTATGGGAAATCCCCTAAAAGAATCAATTACTGCGCATTGCTTGAAAACGGAGACTTTATTGCTATTGACAGCATAGTTTATCTTGAATCATTATCTGTGACATTCATCATTGCGAAAAAATATGGTTCAGAATCGAAGCATATATTTTTGCCTTCCCCTTTCAATGATGTTCATTTCAATCCTATTTGTGGACAAACAACACGTCTTGTGGGGATATCAAAACATCAGTACGCTTTTGATCCTTCAGAAATTAAAAAAAAGTGTGTTTTGGTGATGAATAATGATTTAACAAACACATATCTAGCTACTGCGATGGTAAATCATTTAGAGAGTGATTAATTCGAATCTTAAACTAAATTTTTTCATTTTCACGTTTCGTTTTCTTCCATGTTTCATCTGCCGGGCTGAAAATATACATTTAAAAAATCGATGTACAGAATAGAGTAACTTTTATGTGTTTTTTATTATTTACCTCTGTCAAATCTATTCTATCAATTCGACAGATTGATTGGAAATTTGGGAAAAGAATTATCAATAGGTTATCCTTTTATGAGGCTATTATAGGAGAAACTTGAAATCCTAAAAACTTTATTGCTTTTACGTTTAAAATTAAGTGCTTTATGCTAATAATACTTCTCTTTTCTCGAACATTATACATCTACCTTTGCTTGAAATATGACCTAGTGATAAAGTTATAAAATATTGTTTTACCGCGATTTGTGGTTTACTCGTAGGTTCGTTATTATGTTTGATGACGAAAGGTTAATATAACGTAAACGTATTTCATGAAAACAAAAAATTCAAATAGGGAAATAGCATGCGTATAAAATGATGGTAATATTACATGTTGTCTCCATACGTTCCAAGAAAAACTCTTTGATTAGCTGTGAAAAAATGACTAACAAGTAATATATTTTCATGCGTAAACGATGGTGATCATTTGTATGTTGTTAACATACATGCCACGAACAACCATTTCATTAGCTAAACTTTAAAAGCTAATAAATTTCATGCGCACAATATAGAATATTTCGCATGCTAGAATATAGATATCTAGGTACAACCATTCGTCGCGTTAAAATATTTACAGATTTTTTTAACAAGCTACACGCCACCTAATTTCCACCATGTTAATTTATGAGTTAGAACTAAAATTGTTAGGTTACGCTTTTGACTAGCTGGATTCCACTATGCATATTCTGGTTACGCTTGTCACTAGTAAGCGGAAGGTACCGACATGCTACATTTTTCGCACGGGGTTATTTGCGTTTCCCACACGGCGCATCTCCTTCCTGGTAACCTCCTAAAAGGCCCTTAGCCTCCCCAGCGCATCAATCATACCGTTGAGAAGTAACGAGGAAGGCCACAAGAGGCTGGAAAATTGTGGAGGAATATGCCAATATTTTCAATTCAAGAAATTGTTGGTGATATGCTCAGGAGAACTTTAGGAGATCCCTCCATGAAAGTAAGACTCATGCGTTTTAAAGTATCACAAAAACATTTGGCTGTTTCAAAGAAATATATAAAATCAAGTAAAATTGTTAGATAATGTAAATTTTGCACTGTTAAAAATATGTACTATTTTCGGTAATTTACCTCCTCTAAAATCGGTAATTTTACCTAAAAACGGTGATTTTCAGTTTTTGCGAAAAATATGGTGATTTTTTACCCGAAAAATACATTGTGGGTTTTACACACCAGATAACGGGGTTGACGCGCCAGACAATGGTGTTAACTAACTAAAAAACGAGGAGCCACCCCGAAAGGTAAAACGATAAATAATTGTTCACCATATTGTACTGTATGGCCACGTCACATACGTTTTGTCAACTCTAACCTACGCAAGCTCTTTCGAATTAGTCGGCCATTAATAGCTACACCGCCTACACACTTCAATTGTGCAGCACAGGTCAGTTTTCAATTTTAAAGTAAAAAAGTAACTTCCAACTATGATAATAATTTTGAGATTGGTTTTTCGAATGAGAATGGAACATTTTCTGATCTTGCTTTGATCACCCAAAAATTGATAGCCAAGAGTGAAACAGCTCGAAACTCTGTAAGGGATCGTGACTTGGTTTTAAAAAGGCAAAGTTATGTTAAAGAAGGGTTATGGGTTGTTATGGGTGAGGATTCACCAGTTAAGTCTGGATCTATAATTAAGTGTTCTTTCAAAACCCCAGCACAAATGTCTCCGTTCTGCTACAAAAGGTATGTATTAGTTGAAATTGATAATATTAGTAAGAACAATAAACACAATGCATATTATTCGTTTATTTTCATAGAAAGCACAGTTTTGGCTCCTTCAACAATGACAGTTGCTGCTACTCCTGGTACTTCACATGGTATGTATGGTTTTTTGTCAACTAGTTTATTACGATGATCATATAATATCCAATTTCTGTTACTTTCTAGATGGCTTTCTAGAAGTAGTTACAAGTGCTTCTACTCCTGTTGCTGGACATGGTATTTATATTTTGAAAAGAAGTTCACGGTGACAATTTCAATAGCCTGTTGTATTTCCTAGATAACTCTAAAACTCACTTTATTTGGTAGGACTTACCAAATACCCCTCAATGGCAATGGGTACGTACTCTACCTTTTTAAACATATTTCACTTTTAAAAATTGTGTACGAATTGGTTTTAGATGACAGCGATACCATATCTTATGGTCAAAATGTAGCCAAGATGTTGGATATTTATAAAAACGGAACGGCCCCTTATAGTACTGCAGTGGACAATCTCGTCAAACTTACTTTCTCGATCAGAAGAATTCGAGTTATGCAATGGATACCTGAATCAGGCAGAATTGAGAAATTCATAGACAGCCACTGCCCATTTCTTAAACATCAAACTTTTGTAAGTATTAAAATAAATTCAAGGCAATTTTTAAAGTGAAAAATATCTATTGATTATCAATTGAAATATTTTTATTATAGCTTTTCTTGGAGTTTGAATTAATAATGAAGAAACCATGCGAAATTTTTCGAGAAATGTGGACCCAATCGGCCAAATTCATCATTGAAGCAGCAAAAACTACAAATAAGAAACAAGTAGCATCTCTATTATCGTCCAAACCTTTTCAGAACATGTCGCCTAGTAAAAAATTTCACTAAAGAATCGCAAACGTAATAATGACTAACTGTTTTATTTTTTATTTTGCCCAAGAAATGTGATCGAGAGCTCCCCTTGAATTATTCCCATTCTTGGTTCCTGGAAAAGAAAGAGGTGATAAAGCAGCTCGACATTTGGTCGATTCCAGAATGGTAATAGAATTACCTCTTACCAATCAAAGTTAATCTGACTATTGTTTTAATTAATAGGAATCAGCTAACCTTGGAAATTGCATCGAACAGGAAACAAGGGGATCGCCGTTTATCCTATACATTGGATCGACAATACACCTCATTTTGGAGGGTAAACCATTTATGAGATTTCACACAACTGCGGATGCTGTTATTGGATTAATGGCAAGCTACTACGTCTTTCACTTCAAATACAGCAACAAGGTTCAAAACGCATTGTTGTTTCTTCAGTGTTACGTTTTAAGAGTAAAGGACGAAGCAACTGATACTTGTCCATTTGTCCATTCCTTTTCCGCACTGGTGGATAAAATGAAGACTTCTTCATTGTGTTTGTAATTGCAGTGCGTTACAGATCTATACTTTTGTGTTAATCTGAATATGTAAACTAAGATGCATTAACAATAAACGTCATTTTCATTTGGATTTACTGCTATTATTTCAATTATTCATATAAATAACGAGTACACGAACGGGCCATTTGGTTTCATTTTTCGGTAAATATGTCTTTTAACTTAGGTGTCATTTAAACCACTTTTCGGAGGACGTTTACCAATTTCAGGGAGTCTCCCCTAAATTTAGTTTTAGGTGAAATTTCCACCTATCTGGCAGAGTCCGACTTAGGTGCAAATTTCACCGAAATTGGGGCCTTTTTTTAACAGTGTGTGGTTTACCATTGTTTATTCAATAAATTATTAAGGCGGCTGTTTTTCACACGAATGACAAAGACAATGTGTGGGTTGCAAAAATTAATCGCTAACGTTAGTAAACTAACAAAGGCAACCAAAAGAAATGATTAAAAACACAAACAATAAAACTCTTTCAATAAGATAGAGGCCGAGCACTACAATAAGTGAAATAAGAGACCGATTTCAATCATACTACCTAAAATATGCCTATGGGATAACGTATTGCACCTCCTTCGTTACTGGACATGTAATTTCATGGTATTTAATAAATAATTAATAAAATACTATTAGAGCAAAATTAGAATATGTAAGAGCTGTATATTATGTAACGATAGTAGTATGAAATAGTAAAACATTAGTGCAATTGAAAAAGTTTGTTATGACCACATGAAGTGCAATATAAGTAACAAATATTTCTGATTTTGCTCTAATAGTATTTTGTTAAATGAATTCTATTAAATACAATAAAGTTCATGTTCTCCTGTTATTTTAATTAAAATAGCATAAGGAAAAAAGGTTTTGTGAGCCATTTAAGTAATGAGTTAACACTTTCGGTATTTTAAAAAGGAAAATGGATATACACAATATATTGCGTACCGGATTGGAGGCTCATCGTTCCATTTGGAACAATTTAAAAAAAATAGGACTATCGCTAAATAGAAATAGGACTAATGCCTTGGAAAAATAGCACTGACATGAAATAGTTTAAAAGTCAGTTCTATATCTCCCAGTCCTATTCACCGCGAATCCCAATAAAAGATAAAGTTTTTGAAATTGAATATACAATTTCCTGTTGTCGTTTAATATTCATTTTATATTTTAATTACATTTAAACGCTATAAAACTTATATAAAGCCGCTGGGTATATCGAAGACATATGTCACAAAATTGTTTTCATTATGGGAGGTTCTTGGTACTAGCTGAGTCATGCAAAACTTCTGCGTATGCTGCCGAAGAATGGGGCCTCCATCGCTAAGTCTACTTGGATGGTCCATTCTAAATCTTCGTTGGAGGTCCGTGCTTGATGAAAACGTTGGTTTTTCGAAAGGCGACTGCGTGTCTGTCTACGTGGATCGTTGACAGACTAGCGGCCTCGGAAGCATGGACGGATGCAAACAGGTTTTAAGTCGGTGTTCGGCGTCTGGGGCAGACGGCGCTGATGTGGCATGTCCAGATCAGACATATTCACGTTGATTGGGCAGCATGGTTGGTTGCCTTTGTCGCAATTTTTTCTAGGTGTCTTTCGTTTACCGACTGGAATCGGTTGATCCAGAAACGGGTGTAGCGGCCAAATGAAGCAGGAATAGAGTATAATCTAGGCAAATTCCGACTCTGTCGTCTTTCTCCAATCCTTCTAACGGAACGTGACACCATTCCCTTGTTGATCAACGGCTTGGCGAAATGGGAGCATGTTAACGATACATACTGACTTTAAGATTGCAGGTAAATTTCGCACTCTGTATTTTATTTACGGGCACGTTAGCTCAATACTGATATTTCACAAGTCACAATATTTTACGGGAAAACGAGTGACGCGACTGTAACAGGCAAATTCTTGTCTCTAATTGTTTTGCGAAAGGGTGATCTTCCCTCCTCGTCGCGTCGTCTACGTTCCCCTGCCTCCGTTTTCGCCTATGGCACAATACCGTTTTAGATAAAGCCTCTTCTAACTGTTTGGGGCTGTAGGATTCGGAACATAGCCGGCCCTGCGTTCGTAAGCGGACGCACCATCCGTATCCCAAGACTCCAACAAGCAGAGTTTCACAGCTGGGCGATGAAGTTCGGAGGTTTTGGTGGCCGAACGTAGGTGAACGATCGCGGAGCGGACCACGCCATCTGGTCCAGAGAACACCTTGACGACACGAGCGATGGGCCATTCTCCACGGGGTGTGTCTGGCTCGATAACGATCACGATGTCGCCAACGTTGAGGTTCTTTTGTCCGTATAGCCATTTCCGTCTTTCCGTAAGGCTGGGCAGATATTCCCTCATCCAACGTCTCCAGAAACAATCCGTGAGGTACTGAGCGATGCGGTACTGCCTTTTGGTCGTCATGTCGTTTTCGTCGAACATGTCGAAGGGTACGTACGGATTTTCGTGTCCAAGGAGAAGATGGTTTGGCGTGATGGGTTCGGGATCCGCCGGGTTTACGCTTACATACGTTAACGGGCGGCCGTTGAGAAGTTTCTCCACTTGAATTAACGTGGTGACTAAGGTATCTTCAGTCAGGGTTTGTTCGTTAAGTACGAATCTTAAGGCACGTTTTGACGACTGAACTAGACGTTCCCAAGTTCCACCAAAATGTGGCACGGCAGGTGGGTTGAAACTCCAGGTCACTGTTCTTCGTTTTCGTCCATCTCTTATGGCTAGTTGTTCCATCCGGCGAAGACACTCGGAGAATTCACGCACAGCTCCAACAAAGTTCGCGCCATTATCGCTGTGATAATGTTGCGGAGTCGTACGGCGATCTTCAAAGCGACTGATGCAGTTGATGAATGACGAAGTGTCAAGAGAGTATGCCATTTCCAAGTGCACGGCTCTTGATGACATGCAAGTAAACAAACAGGCCCAGCGTTTTACTTTCCGTCTGAATATCTTTACGTTGTACGGGCCAAAGAAATCTACTCCGGTGTGTGTAAAGGCGGGGTAGAAAGGCTTCAGACGGTAACCGGGAAGGGCGGCCATCATCGGGCAGAGTGCTTTTGCGTAGTGTTGCTTGCATTTGAAGCACTTGCTGATAATTCTTCTCACCGTTTTTCGTCAACGTTGAACCCAGTAAACCTTTCGTAACTCGTGAAAGGTTCTCTCTGTAGTGGAGTGAGCGAACTCGAGGTGGAGACTATAAATTAGCAACTTTGTGATTTTCTCATCAGCTGGAAGTATGATCGGATGGCGAGCTTCAGGTGGAGCTGGAGCATTTTCAATACGTCCTCCGACTCGTAAAACTCTTTGATGGTCGATGAATGGCGTTAACGTGATTAGGCTTGAACCAGGATCGAGCTACTTTCCCTCTTTTAAATTGCTATAATCTTCTGGAAAGGCAGACATCTGAGCGCGCCTAAACAATTCTGCTTCCGCATTCTTGACCTCGGTTTCCGATAATTTGCCGAATTCGCGATGAGTTTTTTCTTTACGAGCGTTACTGATGAAACGTTTGACGTAGCCGACAACGCCGACTAAAAACGGATAGCGGAAGGTGTACGTGGTGAGCTGGTCGATGGAATCGTTTACGTGTAGAATCGCACCAACCCATCTCGTACAGCGAACTTCGGGATCCTCTACTTCGTTAGTTCCCTGTTTTACATCGGGGAAGGCCGGCCAATTTTGAGGTGATTGGTAGAGGAAAGACGGACCGGTGAAGAAACGATGTTCGATGGAAAATTCAGATGACGTGACGCCGCGGCTGACGTCATCTGCTGGGTTTTGAGCCGTAGGGACGTAACGCCATTGACTACTTTCGGACAGCTCCAATATTTCGCCTATTCGGTTTCCGACGTAAATATGAAACCGATAGTGTGGGGAGTTGATCCATCTCAAAACCGTTGTCGAATCTGACCAAAATGAGGTTTGGTCGATTTTTAGTCGAAGTTTTGACTTGATCACTGATGCTAGGCGGGCGGCGAGTAATGCTGCACACAGCTCAAGTCTGGGTATCGAAACGTATTTGATAGGTGCTACTCTTGCCTTGGCCATAACCAATGACACTTTAACGCCGTCGGGGATGTCGAAACGGAGATAGGCAATGGCACCAAACGCTGATTAGGAGGCGTCAGCAAACAGATGCAGTCCCACACCTCGTGCTTTTGGTAGCTCTGGGTAAAAACATCGTGGGACGGAAAGCGGGTTTAGCTTCGAGAGGGAGATGGCCCAATTTTGCCACTCATCGATGGTCGTCTGGTCTAGTTGATCGTCCCAGCCAACCGATTTTCTGCATACAGCTTGCAGAATGAGTTTAGCTTGTAGCAACACCGGTGAGAGAAAACCAAATGGGTCGTAGACGCTTGACGTTTCTCGTAGTATTTCACGTTTCGTCTCTCCATCCAGTTTAATGCTTGCGCTCACTACGAACGAGTCGCTACCGTAGTCGAGTGAGAGGCCCAACGTCCGTTCTATGGGCATT
The DNA here is from genome assembly GCF_022539665.2 of Daphnia carinata. Taxonomy (NCBI): domain Eukaryota; kingdom Metazoa; phylum Arthropoda; class Branchiopoda; order Diplostraca; family Daphniidae; genus Daphnia; species Daphnia carinata. Next base: position 6,810,982 of record NC_081335.1, on the reverse strand, counting down.
CCGTGTAGCGCTAAGTCGATAGACGAAACTGGGTTGCCAGGCAACGACAGCAGAACCTTCGGGCATGATGAGCCCCACTGGGCGAGCTCGAATCCTCCACGACGTAGAACGTTTGTCACCCTTTTCGCTTGCTGAATAGCTTCTTCGGCAGTTGGGAATGACGTCAGCCAGTTGTCCACGTAGAAATGGTCGATTACTTGTTTCGTAGCGTCGGCTGCATCAATCCCACCGTCTTCGGCTGCTTGACGTAGAACGTGAGCACAAATTGTCGGGGAGCAAACTGCGCCGAAGGGTTGCACGTTCATTTGGTAAACGGAGGGCGGTTCCTGTATACCCGGGTCGCGATAGAAGAAGTACCGGCCCGTCTTGTGGCCGCACTCTTACTTGGTGGAACATCTTTACGATATCCGCGCTCAATGCCATAGGATGTTGCCGGAAACGTAGCAACACACCAATTAAGTTGGTTAGCAGGTCAGGTGCTTTCAGCAGGGCAAAGTTCAGCGACATTCCCTTGTAGTACGCGGAGGCATCAAAAACTGGGCGGCATTTGTCAGGTTTCTTCGGACTTATCACAGGGTGGTGAGGCAGAAACCAGGTACGGCCAGCTGGACGGTAATCGACCTCCTCGGCTGAAAGTTTTCGGGCGTGACCAAGACTGATGTATTTGTTGATTGCAGCGGAGTATCTTCTACCAAGATTTTCGTCGGCGATGAGTCTTCGTTCTAGCTTTAGGAAGCGAGCTAGTGTAGACTGGCTGTTGTCGGGGAGGTTCGGCTCTTCGTTTTTCCAGAGGAGTCCCGACTCGTAACGATCGCCTACGAATCTTGTCGTTTCGTTTAGGATCTTGTTTGCACGTAATTCATCGTCGCTGACCGGCACCTTGACAGCTGCTCGGGCTTCGTAGGTCTCGGTGAGTAGAAAGCGATCGATCGCATTCACAAGATCTTGATCGGGTGGGGGCGCTAATGAGAGCGAGTTGCACTGAAGTTGTGCAACGGCGGCCGGAGAAATCGGACCGGCTATACACCATCCAAAGGCTGTTCGGAGACTTCGCGGAGCTCGCTCGTTCAACGGATCTCTTTTGATTTCAAGCACTTCTTGCGGAGCCATATCACACGAGCCGATCAACACGTTCACGTCCACGGAATTTTGGGCGGGAACCTTCAATCCAGCTAGATGAGGCCAATCCTTGACAAGCTTCTTTAGATCGACGTTTTCGTTCTTGATTTTTAAGACGGGAACGGAGTAACAGTTCGGGATTTCGAAAGAACTGCTTTTGTCCAACGACGAGATTCTGAAGGACACCTTTGTCGTGTGTGCAGTTGGGTCGCGGCCGTGGTACGTTCCGATTATCGAAATTCCCTTCTCGCCTTGAAGTCCCAATTCGTTTGCAAGCGCGCTGGTTATCATTGAGATTTGGCTACCGGGATCCAACAATCCGTACCCGGTCCAGGTTCGACCATTAGCTTCGATTACCATAGGGACGATAGGCAGCAGGGTCGTTTCGTTTTCGTAGCCGAAGGAGACCGCGCCGTTAAATGGGCCCTTTCGAGAAGAGTGTGACGTCGGGCTCGATTGTGGCGTTTTCGGATACATCCTCGGTGCTCCGTGGAGAAGAGGGTGGTGAAGACGTTTACAATCTTCTGTTCCACATTCCTTTTCCCTTTTACACTCGGAACTTAGATGGCGGTCGTCGAGACACCGGTAACAGCATCTTTTTTCTTTGACTACCTCCGATCGCTCCGTGGGATTTAACGCCTTAAACTTCTCACAGAGGTAAAGGCGATGAGCACCGTCACAATATGGGCAGGATGCGATGTTTACGGTTGTGGAGAAGACCATAGGGGGCGTGGTCGACTTCTTCGGTTTTTCGTTAGACGATTTGTGGACGTTTTCTCGAGTCTTCGGATGACTGCCTTGCTGGAATGTGGGGTCGACGCCAACACGGACGAAATACTCCGCCATCGTAACGTCATCGAGCCACGTGTCCAGGTCGAGTATCGTAGGCAATCTATCTTGAATTCGATAGCTCACTTCGGCCCATTTACTGCGTAGTTTGGACGGCAATTTTCCAACCAATTGAGCCAAAGTGGTGCTGCTGTGTAGCTCCAATCCATATCCACCCAGTTGCAAAGTTGCGACGACTGAACGGAGTGTGGACGAAAACTGCTTTAAAGATTCGTAGTCGCTATCTTTAAACGAAGGTAGCTTTAGACGCAATGAAGAGCAGGCGGTTGATACGATTCTTGGATTTCCGAACTTCCGATGCAGCTCTTTCAATGCAAAGGAGTATAATCCAGGGTTGAGTAGAACTTCACCGAGGTTCTTCTGAATTTCGGTCGTCAGGCATACACGTAGATGATGTTGACGTTCGGCATCGCTGAAACATGTGTCGTGGATCTGAACCTTGAATGACTGGATAAACATAGGCCAGTTTATCGGGTTGCCGTCAAACTTCGGTGGTTCAGCTTTCGGCGGTCTCGATGATGAACGAAATGTCGGAGGTGGGTCATGACGATTCACGGTGAATATCCAGGCATCAGGGGAGTACACCGTTGGTTGCGAATCAGGAACTGGTCTCTGGGACGGAAACGTTTGTTGCGTAAATCGGTTGTGTACGGGAGGCGCCGACATCGCGATTGTTGGATGTGACGGCGGACGTGAGCTGGAGTTGATTTGCTGAGCTACCCGATCGAATATGTTTGTGGGTGCGTAGCTTGAGGCGTTGACGTTCAAGTTAGGAAACGACGAAGATGGCTGGTCAAACGTAAACGGCTGTTGGGACGCAGCCGGATCGTGTTGAGAGCATGGTTGCGTTGTCGTTGCTGGTCTGTACGGCATGCAGAATTCTGGAACAGGCGTAGCGGGTGCATGAAATGGGACGTTAGAAGTTTTCCAGACATCTGATTTATCAAACCCGGACGTTTCGATTTCATCCGTCTCTTCGGTTTCCGCTAATTCGTCTGCGAGTTGTTTACGTAACAAGGAGCTAGTGTAACGTTGCTTCTCTAACTCCATTTTCAGTTGTCGTTCCTTACGTGCTGCTTCAACCCGCTTTTCCTCTGCCTTTCTGGCGATTTCGAGCTGCATCTTGCCAAGTTCGAACTGCTTTCTACGTTCTTCCTCTTCGGCTTGTTGTAAGGCTTCGGCCTTTTCCTGTTGAATCCTTAGTTGCGTTTCCTTTTCTAACCGCTCGGCCTCCTGAAGTTTACGTCGTGTCGATGAGGTTGATGAACGGTTGGAAACACTACTACGGCTGAAACCTGCAACTGATCTTGCGCGGGCCTGAAGGGAGTCGATGTAGTTGGCCATGTCGGTTAACGCCCTCGAGTGTTTGATGGAAATATCAATTCCCCAGCTGGTTTCTCTGTCTAGATCTTTGCCGTCGAACTTGCAGACTTCCACGTAGCGACGGTGAATTCTTTCAACGATGTCGTATGCACGAACCAGGCTTGTTCGCTCAATCTCGATTGTTCCAACATCTTCCTGCATTCGGACGGCAAGGAGAGCTTGATTGAGTGCCATCGTGTGGATTCTCTTGGCCTGCGTACGGTGCTGTTTTAGCTGAGCGGGGTCGTTTGTCCTTTGCCATTCTTCCAAATCTTCCTCCGGTTCTTCTTCTTGAATAACATCGAGGGGGAAAGCTTCGTTGGCCATGCTTGAATGACAACGGATGACGTATGGGATCAGTTTACGCAACGTGTTACGTGATCTGCCACGCGGGACTGATTTGCGAGTATGCACTTTAGACGTTATTTAAAGGCATGAGCTTGTCGACGAGACGGGTACAAGGTAAGGTTTCGACAATCAAGTTATTAGGACAATACTTCGTGCGTAGACGATTCAATGTGCTATAGGGCGAGCACATGTGGCGTAAATCGTCTAATTAAGTTTTGTTCTAAAGGTAACGCTTGATTGTAGATCCTTTTGATAGGAGACAACGTCAGCATGAGTTTTCGTGCTGTAGCGTAAACGATGTGGACGATACAGAGCGATAAGACGACTACAATTTACGGATCAGTTCGTTGGGATTCACGATTCCCGGTCGATGCACCAAAATGTTAACGATACATACTGACTTTAAGATTGCAGGTAAATTTCGCACTCTGTATTTTATTTACGGGCACGTTAGCTCAATACTGATATTTCACAAGTTACAATATTTTACGGGAAAACGAGTGACGCGACTGTAACAGGCAAATTCTTGTCTCTAATTGTTTTGCGAAAGGGTGATCTTCCCTCCTCGTCGCGTCGTCTACGTTCCCCTGCCTCCGTTTTCGCCTATGGCACAATACCGTTTTAGATAAAGCCTCTTCTAACTATTTGGGGCTGTAGGATTCGGAACAGAACATGTAGCCGGATTACCGCCACGACACCGGAGGATATTCCAAGTTTCATTGTCAGAATTCGACAGCTGGAACAACTTGGGGTTTCAGCGCGACCAGAGGTGGCGCCAAATCAACAGCATTGGACACCCCCGCTACAACAAGATCTAGCAGCAACGTTTCGGAACTTCGGGGAGAAAATGATGTGGTCGAAGGTGACGATAGACAGGCTGTGAATAGGATTGTCGAAGGAAGACGGGCTAGTATTGCGGATGGAGTGCTGGTATTGCCACAGGACGGGCCACCAGCCACGTTTTTTTTCGTCTAAGCCGGAAAACGCAAACTTTGTCAATCGAGGCAAGGCCATTGTTGACCAGCTACGCTTCCTTACCTTGAGGACACCTCCTTCCTATAAACAAGGTAGTCATTATGAGCGTTGGTGAAGTTGTAGACTCCGGAGCCACGAGTAGCGCCATTAGGTTTAGCACGGCCAGTAAGTTAAGAAATATGGTGTTGAGGTACGGCGAGAGTGATTATAAACTGAGAGGAGTAGGCAATAGAGTAGTTGCAGTAGAATCTTTTTGTTTTTGATAATCTGGTGAGAAGGGAGGAAAATAGAGTTGGCAGAGGTAGCAGTGATTCAATGGTCACCTTTTTCTTGATATTGTCGGTTGATTGGATAATAAAAAGCGGGACAAACATTGTAGTAAAGAGAGGTAGACTTGCGTTAGAAGGGAAGGGATTGCAGTTTATGGGACAACTATTGGGGATATCGAAGGGTGTAGAAAGTGTGAAAAGTTAAAACAGAAGAAGAAGAAGGTATAATTCGTGGACGAAGTGGAGGATACCTCAGAGGAGGACTTTTCGGCTTAGACGCCCTTGTTAAGATGTTACAAGACGAATCTCCCCCGAAACGCAGTCGACAAGGTGTAAGTTTTAAATTAATTCAATCTTTAGTTATTCCAGGTGACTCACTGATGTTGGTGTCGGTGAAAGTGCAGAGAAATTTCATCGGAAATGGAGCGGTAAAATTGAGTTGCTGTGCTCGTTCAGGTGGAGAGTGGATGGTATCGCCAGCCATAGTTCAAGTGAGGAAGGAAAGCTGAAGGTTCCGATAGTGAACTTGCGATCCAGCCCACCAAGGTTTACCGGAAGGGTGCTGATTTCGACGATGGACATAGAGCTTGGAGCAGAGGTGATGATGGAGGCAACGGAGGAGATGTCAGTTAGCTGTACGATGATAACCGGGGTAGCTGAGCAGCTGAACAGCTGTCCATCGTCGGTAGCAAATCTGAGGTTCGAAGAGGAACTATCGGAGGATGAAAAAACCAGTCTAGGGTCTCTAATCAAACGGCGATGGAGATGCTATCCTGGTAGCGACGGGCAGATCGGCATCACCGATCAGGCGGAACACGTGATCGACCCCGGCGACGCACAACCAGTCCGATCCGCACAATATCGCGTTTCAAGGTATGACAGGGACATAATTGTCGACGAGGTGGCCGAAATGCTCAGAGGAGGAATTGTCTGGACCTCGTCAAGCCCTTTGGCAGCGCCAGTAGTTTTGGTAAGCAAAAAAGATGGGAGTTTGCACAGACTATAGGAAGTTGAATTCGGTTACTAAGAGAGGCGTATAACCTCTACCTCTGATTGGTAATGTTTTTGATCGCTTGGCAAACGCAATTTTTTTTCTAGTCTTGATTTAGCCAGTGGCTATTGGCATGTTCCTGTTGTTGCGAAAGACCAAAAAAAGACCGCGTTTGTCGTCTCAGATGGTCTGTATGAGTTTTGCCGCCTACATTTAGGTTGAACACCGCCCCGTCAACCTTCCAGAGATTGCTGGATAATGTGTTGAGGCGTCTGAAGTGGCACATGTTACTCGTCTATTTGAAAGGTGTCTTAGTCTTCAACAAACACGTGTTCTTACGTCGTCACAAACACCGCACTGCAAGTAGTCAGGAAACAACATAAAACTTTAGATGATGGGGACGAGCACGAATTTCAAGAACGCAACGGGCTGACTTGAAATTCTGTAAAGACGGACGAGAAAACAGAACGAAACGAGTTTGAGATTTGTGCCACTTGCTAGCGAGGTCGAGACCGAGGTCGGGTGAGGTCGGAACTCCTAAGCTCCGCCTTTCGTTACCGACTCTCTTCCTTCGGGTGCGGCGTCGTCAGATCGGTTTTAAATGAGACCGTTTTGGCGAGCTCTAACTCGCCAACAGGACGCAAGCAATCTCGATTTGAGGGCTGCCTTACTACAAGACGATGGTTATGGGCCACGGCCGGTGGCGTTCGTATGTAGAACGTTATCAGATGCGGAATCGCGCTATCGCGCGAATGAGTTAAAGTGTCTTGCTCTCGTTTGGGCGCTTAAAAAGTTCTGAACTTATGTGTATGGACGTCGGTTTTCAGTTGAGACCGATAGTTCGGCGTTCAAGTGGATGCATTCAAAGAAGGAATTGAATGGAAAGTTTGCTTAATGGATTCTTTCTTTACAAGGGTATGATTTTGAAGTTCGCCATCTTAAGGGTACTTGTAACGTTGCGGCGGATGCTCACTAACACAATCCGAAAGAAAAGTTGTCGGAAAGCGAGGCAGATCATGTATAATTTGTATTGTGGAAAGTAATAAGCCTACGGGCTATGCCCCCCTATGAACTGGCTAACCTCCAACAGGTAGACAGCCAGGTAAAGAACATGGATTTCATAGATTTTACGTTTTCTAACCCTGGTAGAAGACCCCATGAGTTTGTCATCAATAGAAAAGTCCTCTGTAAAAACCTTGTTGATCCTAGAAGAAAATTTCTCCTTGTCGTCCCCTCTGTACTCCGTAGAGAAATTTTGTATAGTTGTCATGATGATCCCCAAGCAGGGCATATGGGGAGGGAAAAAACGTATGCAATGGTTAGTGAACGCTATTGGTGGCCTAAAATGTGTGGTCGTGTTAGAAAATATGTATCTTCTTGTATGTACTGCCAACTACATAAGCATTCCGTGGGTCAGACCGTCGGGTAAATGCAGCTTATTCCTCCGCCTGCCTACGCCTTTGAAATGTTGGGTATACACCATTTGAGCCCCTTGCAGACGACGCAATCTGGAAATAAACATGTGATACTGGCGATAGATTATTTGACTAAGTGGGTGGAAGTTCCAGCCGTCCCCAATGCCTCCGCTAATCACGTCATCCTGTTCATCCAAGAAAACATCATTCATCGTCATAGTCACCCCAGAAGAATTGTGAGTATTCAAGGCCCACCGGCCGTCAATAAAGTCAAACAAGCGACCACTGAGGTCACGGCGTTTTAAATGGTGTATGGCCGACTTCCGGTAATGGCAGGCGAAAACTGGTTCCCTTGACCACCAGAATATCCAATGCCGTACCAGAATTTTGTTAAACGCGTGAGCGAATTGCGAAACGCGGCTCGGGTGCGCATATTCGAAAAACAAATAAAAGGGAAGGAACGAGCTGATCGTATTCGCCAAGTGACAGAGGATTTACGTGTTGGTGAGGTCTTATAAGTGCGAAGAAAATTAAACAAAAAAGGAAAAACGAAAAAGTTTTTGCCTATGTTCATAGGGCCGTATCAAGTGATTCGAAAAGTGTGTGAGACCACTTATCTTGTGGAAGACTTGACCGCCAGATGGAAAAAGAAACAGTTTAGGAGGCTTAATGCACATGTGTGTCAATTTCATCGGTTTCACGCCCGAGAAGATGTGGAGTAGAAACGTGAAGAAGATTATAATGCGAGTGGCGAGGAGACGGAAGATAAATTGCAGGAGTCGCATGAAGATTTACCGCTGGAGGCTGTCGACCGAACTGCAGAAGATGCACCACAAGACCAGCCGGGAGAGGTTATGGAAAACATATCCGGGAGGCAGAGTCGTCCACCCGCTTGGCCAGCGACTACGAACGACACTGAACACGGCTCGTCTTGCTCGTAGTTGGTAGGCGTAACTTTGCTTCACCTTACGTATTTAGAATTTTTTTTTTTCCTCTCTTTTCTCTTTTCTATTTTGCGGGTTGTTTGTTTTCGCTCCCCCATATCGTTGGGACTTTCTTGGTTGTTGATATTCTTTGTCTTTTTGTGGTGTGATTATTATTATTATTAGTATTATTTTTGGTGGTTTTAAAAGTATATCTTGGCACATTCGTTGTTTTCACGTGCATGAGTTTGTTAGTTCGGGTACAGCAGCGGTCTACATAGTGGGTCATGCCGTGCAAGGGGATAACCTTCCCACTTTGCAGGTTTGTCCCACTTTGCGGGTCCCCATATGAATATATAGATGAGATTAGGCAACCCGGCTTGGCTCAGCAAGGGCTATTAAAATATCCGGCGTCTCCCAAGATGGGAGTTGCTGAACCACTTTAATAGATTACATTGACATCAGCTTCATTCTCAATCTGCTCCATGACTCTTAGTTGCTCACCTAACGAAATACGTTGATAAAATTTTCAGTATCTAAAAGCATCACATCCCCTGTTTTTTGCACGCTTTTTGACATTTTTTCACAACACTAGGAATGAGCAAAAAGTGGCTAGGCGCAAAAACTAAAGCAAAGTGACTTTGTTTGTGAAATATGGCGATTTTCGCCAAAATATTTCATCTATTTTTAGAAACATATTTTACAGAAAAATTGTTATATTTGCTAAGCTATCTAAAAGAGCTCCAGCAGCATGAAACATCAGAAATTGTTTCCAATATTGCGGAGTTTTAAACGTTACCGCGCTTTAGCTACTTTAGTCAGACCCCGAGATTTCATTTCTGTGCAAGCGCCGCACCTTCCCACTTTGCAAGAATTCCCACTTTCCGGGCCTCCCACTTTGTGGACCGCTACTGTACAACTAACGAGAAGCCAGTGGCAACGAGCTATCCCTCTTACCGATGCCGAGTTGATCCCATACCTAATCCGAGTGCTCTGTCGTGCTGAAATGGGTATAGTCATGACAGGCCATCCGCTTCATTTAACGCATTCCTTACCGAAATTTGTCCTTTAGAAAGTATTCACGAGCCACTCACCCACTCCCGGCGTTAAAGAATTCCTCATGTCTTCTACTCGCACAACGTTCAGGGAAGCATAAACAACTTTCATCACACTGTTTATATCCCTTTACACACACACACCTAGTACGAAACCCTACTCCGCAGAGCAGTGAAAACGGCTCATTCGCACCCCAACAAGCCGGAACTAAAATGACATATGTTCAAAACAGCTTCTTTTTTCGTTCGTTTGTTCGTTTCCGCAGATCCAGGGATCAATTTGGTATCGGACGGCGTAGATTTGAGGTGATTCGACTGAGGACATCACGCAAGGCAAGGTGTATCTTCCCAAGACAGTGCTACACGGCTAAAACAAGGGAAACCGCGTGCTCACCACAGTGCGTGGGTCGATTACGCAGCAAGCCAGATAAATTGGGTATAACGAATCCCCAGAAACTTTCAAGACTGACACCGAACGATTTCCACGTTGACTTTCGACGGACAACTCGTAAGACTCAAGAAACCACCGATGTGGCCTCGTAACGCGTTCGTAGAGCGGTAAAAAAAAACGCGACCTCACGAGACAGTACACTGGAATTGTTGCCTTCAGTTGTGATCTCGCCGTTGCCACCAAATTTTGCGGAAAGTCTTGAAAATGAACGCGGAACAACGGGCATGTTTAAATTTCTGGTGTTGCCTATTAACGTTCAACTTTCGTCTTTCGATCGCGTCTCGTACTATCTACTGTCTCCCCTCGTCACATCCATCCCAAAAAACAGGGGGTTAGGAAAACAGAGATACTAACTACCTCAAAGCTAACCAGGATACGAAACCCTCGAGGGCCTAAGTGTTGGCATCTGGACGTTTTGCAGCATAACTAATTATCAAACAGGAGAGAAAATTAAGTTCTACACAGTAAATGCAAGTCTGTTAAGTTTTACGAAGTAAGTACAAGTCTTTCCCAATAAATGCTAGTTTTATTCCAATGTTAAAAATCAGAGGAAAACCCCATTCCTGCTAGTTTGGGACAGCCGACGCTATTTTAGGGCAAAAATATTTTCAAAAAACAAAACAAAACTTTTTTCAATATTCTTACATCAATCAACGCAGAATTCCAAAATAAATTGACTGATGTAGGATATCTATCCGTTTTTGAATTATTTCACAGAAATAACGCAAAAATAGTTTCTGGACTTAGAATCTAATCTGGCTTCATTCCGCAGCTTTAAAAAAAATTATTTACGTCGTTTCACTTTTTTTCCGTAACTTCAAAGAAATAAACTTTTTATGTTTTTAAAGAAAATTTCGTATTTTTTTCATCTTACCAGGTACTAAACGAGAAATTTTTCGGAAACTGTTGTCCCTTATTGGGACACAAGTTTATTTGTAGTTTTTTTCCAGAAATTTTCCCGCGGTTTTCTTCGCTTCTCATTTCTTTTACTTGTCGTAATAGAAATTATAAATAAGTAATTAGTTTTAATTAAAAATAAAAAAAACTGTTTTATTGTTCTCGTCATAGCTTCATTTGATTGTGCTTTAAGCGAAAGCGCTAATTCCGGATACACTTTTTGAAGGGCATAGGAGGGCGGGAATTTTCTTTTTATAATTTACGAGTTAGCACAGTGGATGAATGCCTGGATGGTGAGACGAAGGTCTGAGGTTTAGTCCTCAGCACCTGAAATCTAATTCTTGTGTTTAATTAATACATTCGATGTATTTAGATACGGTGGAATATGTCTGTCTATCATGTTTAATTAAATCTCAAAAATTAATATTTTTGTCTGCATTTTGGGGCTTAATTTAAATAGTATTTATAAATAGCAAATTTGCCCAAAGAAATTTGATAGCTCAGAGGTAAAGCATACGCTTCACGATAGTAATGGCTGTAGTTCAATCCCAGATAGCAGTTAAAAGTAAATAGTTATTTGGCAAATGCTACGAAACTACCATACGGCAGTATACTGATGAAGAAAAAATTCCTACATGAGTTTTCCATTTTTATTTTTTCTGCAACCTGGAGATTTAACAGTATCGCACAAAATGTGAAAAAATCAAGAAAGATGTACAAACAATTCTTTTGTCTATTCAATTGTTATTAAACCATCGACCTTCGAATTAACAATGAAACGTTCTCACGACTTGGCCCGTTAACATAATATAACAGAAAATGAAAACGTTATTTAGTATCTCATGTGCTGTCCCGATTGCCGGAGAAATAGGACCCGGAGATTTAGGACCCAATGTTCAAACATTTTTTGAAGGGTCCTATTTCTCCATCACAAGGGTCCTATTTCTCCTTGGTATTGGTCCTATTTCTCCGTCATAGATAGCCCAAGTGTCTGCTGTTAGAAAAGAAGAACCGACGGGTTATGCAGTTTTTCGCACTGCAAACAACGTTATCAATTGCTCGTCTAATCATTCCATTAGAACTTTTTTGTTTGAATTCATATTTGTAATTTTTTTGCACGATTACATGCTCTATCTTAGACTTGCCGCGCCGATCAATTTTCCGATCTCGATCTCCGATCCGATCTTTTGAGTTTGATCGGATCGGGCGATCATTTTTACCGATCTTTTTGTACGACATCTAGCGCTCAAAGTTTACACTATTTATCGAATTTAGCATTGGCTGTCACAGCGACAGTCACTGACGGCCATTGAGGGTGAACACTAAACAGCATCCCTCAATTGGCATTCGCAAAAATATTAGTGAAAGAGTACCATGTGGCTGCAAAATCGACAGCTAGATGACGAAAAGTTTGATCGCTCAAAAAGATCGGATCGCAATCATTTTTTTGGGATCGCCGATCCGATCTCCGATCTTTCCCAAAAGATCGGATCGGCGATCATTTTTTGATCGAAGATCGGATCGGCGATGTTTATGGGAACAATATTACAACCTACAACTAAATATCGTCTGAAGCAAGGACAAGACAAAGGACTACTATAATTCACTCTTGATTCAAATACCATTTATTTCTTCAATACATTTTCAATTCTTTTCACAGTTACAAAGATTCCAATAATTATATTAAAATCAAACCCTACTTCTGTAACAATGCCAGGCGGTGAAAGCTGTCTGTTATATAGGGTAGGAGCGCTTTACACCAAAGCATTAAATGTAATAAGCAAAACTGAAATGTCCAACTTGTGTAGGGACATCTATGAGGAAAATTGCAATAGTTATGGCGTGGCTTCTGTTAAAGCGGAAGAGGAACAATAACCTCACAAAGCTACTAATAATGACAAATCCATTTTAATTATTTTCGACCAGGCAAGACCTTTTTTATGTGCGTCAGTGATTACCAAAGTCACTAAACCTTTTAAAATGAATCCAAGATGTTTTTAAAATTTTCAACGATCATGGAGGGCATGCAGGTGCATTGTTATCCAAAACTATCATGGCACGGCTTGTAAATAATAGAACACGAGTCAGCTCATCTATGAGTCAATTTCGGCCATTCATACGATAATTTGGCTCTTTTTTCGCTAGTTTATTTCAGTTTATGCTTTCTTTTCATTTTCCGTTTTCTTGATGTTGATTTATCCCTTTTCTGTTGGTCTTCCTTTCTCTATTCCTGTTCTTCGATGCGTTCAAACTTCAAACCACTTTTTTTTCCTTTGTGATTTTGATTTTATCCTGTTTCTTAATTAGTTTGGCAAGTAATTCCACATTGTCTTTTGCACCTATTGCTCTTAGTATTGTTTTACCTATTGTGATACAGTAAAGTAATAAAATATTTGAAGATCTAAGAATTTTTTTTGTTTAATTTAAAGTTTACCTTAACACCTTCAGCTCTTTGCCGAGCACCTTCCCATGGCTGTTTCTCTTCAATGCTTCTTGCCTTATCAGCTTCACCTTTGCCTTCCAAGAATATCAATTTTTCTTTTACTTTTTTATGTTAATCATTGCCGCGTTTGGATTTAAAGTGGGTTTCAGTTTAATAGTCAAAATCAGTTAGTGTTGATAATTAAGGAAGTACAACAACGCGCGGTAAAGAATCAAACGGCAAACTTGTATTGCTTGGCACTGAAAATAAAATGTTTTTTAGAATACAGTAAACAAAAGATCATTATGGAAATTATTCACCATTCTGGGTCAGTGTTAAAACACTGACACTGTGATTGACTGAGAACACCGGAAAAAAGGCTAATAAATATATTAAAATTACAAACTATGAACCTCAATTCTTATTACCTTGGTCTACCAACACATTAGTGAGTTCGTTACAACAGTCAACCCCTTTCATGGACTGTTTGTCACGTTGTCTTGCTGAAATAGGAGGTACATCTGCAGATATGAAGAATATGAATTCATAAATTTCCAGGGACAACTGTAATTAAAACTACCATTATTAGCTTTCAAAATGAGAGGTTGGCGAGCTTGGATGTTGCAATCAGTGAATGGGTTGCGTTTAGTTTGGCCACCTGCATAAACAATCATCTAGTTATGTTTCATGTTTTAAAGTTTTTACAAATTACCTTTTTTTACTTGAGGACAACAAAGCGGAGGCTTATCATTGTGCTTTACTGTAGAAAAGTAGATTAGTATTAGCAATGTGGAAGAATTATCAACAATGATTCTTCTCTCTTGATATGGGGGATATTGACAATCACTCTTCTACGAGTTTGTCTTTCTCCCACAATATGTTTTTTTTTGCGAATCTCAGACATTTTAGATAACTTAACGAGTACGCAGAGCTCCCAACGGCTAATAAGCTTCGCATTTGTCACTAATAACCTGCAATCAGAATATGATGAAACAAAAACAACACAACAAAGCCTTTGTAGAAAGCAGAGCCGGCCTAGCAGACGCTATGTTGTCATGAAAATGTAAACATAACAACATTGCCAGATACTGCAGCTGATTTGTTCAGTAAAAAATGTTTATTTTTATGATTGTAAATTGCGCAACGCTGCAAGTTAACTTATTTTCCCGCCTTTACAACCGACGCTATTAGTTGTCCATTGTGTCTGATTGCTTGCTCTGACTTTCCTTTTTTTTTTATAGTCCCTTATATTCGGTAAGTAATGTTTTCAATTATGTTTGACTAACCTGAGCCGGTACTTCTTCATTTGCCGCCTTCCGTGCCATAAAATCCCGTGACCCTAAAGCAAAGGTAGAAAAGTAATTCATTTTATCTCGCCATTTTTAATTGAATCATTCGTTCTAGGTCTTAGTCATTGGTGAAGAAAACCACTTGCCTTACATGAGGCCACCACTATCGAAAGAACTGTGGTTCAGTGACGATCCCGAAGTGTCAAACAAACTAAAGTTTAAGCAGTGGAACGGAAAAGAGTGAAGGTGATTGTCTAAAGTTATAATTTTGTATTGCGTTATTTTAACGAATGTGACTTATTTTTGGATCCAGTTTGTTCTGCGAACAGGATAAATTCTACTGCAGTCCCGTGGAATTGGTTGCCAAAGAAATTGGTGGCGTTTCAGTTGTGTGAGGACATCATGTAGTTAAACTGGACATTGTTGGTCGCAAAGCTGAGTTAGATGACAGCCATACCATCACCTACGACAAGTGCCTTATTGCCACAGGTGAATTTCTTTCGTATTTATCTAAAATTTAAAGTACTCGACGATTATAACTTATTGGAATGTTGAAAAACTTTGATAATCTTCCTGCTAGATAGTATCTGAGAGCCATTGTTTAATTATCATTTCACTTAGACACATTTTCAACTATTAACTACATTAATTTATTATCGTCTTAGGTGGCAAACCGAAATCGTTGCCATCGCTGAGCAGTGCCCCGGAAAATGTCCAGGTGTACGTAACACTATTCCGCAATATTGATGACTTCAGGCGACTCGAATCCATCTCTCGCCAAGTCAAATCCAACACGATCATCGGTGGTGGATTCCTCGGCAGTGAACTTCCCTGCGCTCTTGCAAGAAGAGGTAAAAGATACATAAAAATTATTCACTTTAGATTACACATCTCTGTGATTACAACCTTATGGAATGTTGAACAGTTGTGATTATTTTCCTGCTAGATAGTATCTGAGAGAATTAATAGCTAACATTATCGCCCTTCAGTTTGAACTGTTGAGAAATGATGTAATGGAACCAGTTATTTTGTTTTTATGTAGCCAAAACAAGTGGACTGGAAGTACTTCAAGTCTTTCCTGAAGACGGTAACATGGGCAAAGTTCTCCCGAAATATTTGAGCCGATGGACGACCGAGAAGGTGATGGGTGAAGGTGTTCAGGTTTTACCCAAGACGCACGTTCAGGGAGCAACCATGGAAGATGATTATGTCGTTTTGACCTTGCAGGATGGACAAAAGGTATCCCTAGCTGCATAGTAGTCTTGTTTAAAGTGTAATTTGACATTTTTCTCAATTGTTTTCGTTAGTTTAAAACAGACCATGTTGTTGTTGCTGTCGGTCTGGATGCTAACACGGATTTGGCTATCGCCTCTGGTTTGGAAATTGACCCCAATTTCGGCGGTTACAGAGTCGATGCTGAACTTGAAGCCCGTTCTAACGTCTGGGTGGTAGGCATGTCTATTTACGTAACGTTATTATGGTTATAATTTATGATTAAACATTTTCCAATATTGATTTCCATAATGTTGTTGCTAGATAGTATATGAAGCTATTGCAAACACAAGTTCTTCTAAAATGTGAGTTGCACAAAATTGAAACGGGCTTTGTTTATGGAAATTTTAGGCTGGTGATGCTGCCTGCTTTTACGATATCAAACTGGGTCGTCATCGTGTTGAACATCATGATCAAGCTATCTTGTCTGGTCGTTTAGCGGGAGAAAACATGACCGGCGCTGGCAAACCCTACTGGCACCATTCCATGTTTTGGTCAGACTTGGGACCTCCCCACATAGCACCGGGCTGTCGTTAAAACATCCCGAGGATGTCCGATCGTCCCGAGTGAGGAGATCCCGAGGAGCTCTTTAGGTAATATTTAAGACCCCTTCCTTTCGTCCAAATGTCCGGGACTAGTAGTATCTTTAAGATAACTTTCTAGACAATCTGCGGACAAATTTAAGTTTTCATTTTGATGCATGAAAGACGTTCATGACGATGTTGTTTTTCATAGGCGAATTCTCAAATATATCTTATAGTTGCCTTTAAGACTTCCGTAGTTACCCTAGTAGCCCATCGGCATCGTTTTGGCACCGTTGCTAAAACGGCTGTGGTTGGGATCAAACTCGGGTCTCCCGCATCACAGTCGGAT
The DNA here is from genome assembly GCF_022539665.2 of Daphnia carinata. Lineage (NCBI taxonomy): Eukaryota > Metazoa > Arthropoda > Branchiopoda > Diplostraca > Daphniidae > Daphnia > Daphnia carinata. Next base: position 6,794,472 of record NC_081335.1, on the reverse strand, counting down.
GTTCTTTCCACTGGACCATTCTATTCATATTATAACTGATATTTCCGAACAATATAAATAGAAATCTAGAAAAATACTTAATATACTAATAATAATCTAATACTTAAGTTTTTCGACAACAGGTCAAAAACAGAATTTATAAAACCTAAAGATGAAGTCAAAATCAAGTTAAACTTTCGTTCCCTCAAAAGCAATTAAACCAATTTTGCTAAACGTTTTTTATTTTCAAACTTAAGTATGATTTGTTAATTTTTTTAAGGAAATGAATTATTTAAGATTAAAGTCCTATCATAACTAATGCTTGTTTTAAGCATTTCTTATGCTAAATAATATATATTTTCCTAACTCCCACTTTTCTAGCTTTTTTTTTTTTAAGCGCAAGTTTAATTTTAAGGCGCTGAAACCAACCCCCAAAACTCAAGCTAACCTAATAAACGTATCCCATTTTTAATGAGCACAACATTTAAATGATGCCGCTTTGATGCCGATTTCGTGCCTTAAACGTGTCGGCTCTCTCCGTCATCTGCGGAAGGTTTCGGGTGCCGAAATGGTACCCTTTTCATACCCGCCTTGAGGATGCCTTACTTCCTGCAAACGGGTACCATTTTGGTGCCGTTTTGGTGCCTGAAATCGGTGCGGATGCCTTTCCGGTATGTACGGCACCTTTCGGGTAGCGAAACGGCACCGCGTGCTACTAGGGTGTGGATCACGACGTCCCAGAGAATGGAAAATGACGGCCAAATGCATAGAAAATGACGTCTAAAGTATGGTTAAAGACATCTAACAGACGTCATAAAAAATGGAATATGACGTCAAAAACTTTACGCAAATATGAGGCCTAAAATGGTAACAAGAGTCCACATGACAAGTAATATATTCTTGAATTAGCAGTGTACATCAACACATTGCGGGGCCATACGGCCAATACAGGATCAAGTAAATAAATAGGGACATGTAAAAAAGCATCACGATTTGCTTGCTGTACTTTGCACGTTTCGGACGTCAGGTTTCAACAATTCTTCTTCGAAATGTTGGAAGTCTTCTTTCGTTTTCAAAGAAGTCCGACAATAAAGAAACAATTAATTTTGATTGTTTTATGTTCATTTTCGCGCAATAACTGATGATATGTTTTTTACGCTGTGTATACCCCTTAAAAATAGACTGATAGAGGCGACTTAAATTTTCGGGTATAGGCGTCTACAAGGCATCTCAAAAACACCCAACAGACGTGTAGAGCACATTTAAAAGACTTCTTTAAGATATTTTAAGACGTCTAGAAAACACCTGCATTTTGCCTTTAACTTCACTGATAAAGCTGTAGAAAATTCGCCCTATCTAGACGTCTTAACGACACCTTCTTCTGATCCCGTTTATCTCTTCAATAATTGTCCTGAGATAGTCTGATCTTGGACGTCTTAAGAATATCTTATTTTAATCTTAGTCCTAGGTCCCGAGTTAGTCTCTCCGGGGACATCCTTAAGACATCTTTTTTTGGCTCTAGAATCGTCTTGTCCTTAATTAAGCCTGCCTTGACGTCTTTAAGACGTCACTTTTTAGTCTTCCTATTCCGTTGACCTAAGGAAGTCCTGACAAGATATCTTTGAGACGTCCTTTTTTGGACAGAACTGTCTTTGTACCAAAGTAGGCCTGACCGGATATCTTTGAGACGGCCTGTTTTAGTCAGGGATGTCTTTCGGACTATGGGACATCCTTGGCATATCTTACAGGTAACCCGGTGCTATGTGGGTCATGTTGGCTATGAAGCCATCGTCATTGGAAACGATGGCCGTTTTTGCCAAATCGACGGCCGCAGGCACCCCGAAAGCTGTCGTCGAAGCTACTGGCGAGGGTATTCGATCAGAAACGGAAAATGTACCATTGACTTTGTCCGAGGAAATCTAAATTTTGTACTAATTTTTATTTGTATAATTCAAGGCTGCTACAGAACAATCTTCCATATGGCTTCCTCCCGTGCTGACGCCATCAAAACCGCGCCGGGCTTAGAATTTGAGTAATTTTTTGTTTCATTATTTATATTTTGTAAAAATAAATGAAATGTAATTCTATTACAAAGAATTTATGGTTTTATTTTAATTGGAAGCTATTTCCATTACAAATTTTCCTGCGTCCTTTGGCTGCCGTGATCCGGACATTCCCCGGATGTTCGAATACGTACGTTCACCGAACGTACGGATTTGCCATCCTGCAGACGTCCAACTAGGGACCTCCGTAGTACTCCCAACTAAGGGACCTTAAAGAAACAACCTTATAGATAAATGGTTTTGTTTCTTGGAGTTTCACCTACGAAACGCTTTTTTGTTACCAGCTGGAAAATTTGTTACTCGACAAAGATGGACACATAAAGATTGCTGACTTCGGACTTTGTAAGGAGGATACAACGTACGGACGGACTGCCAAAACATTTGCTGAACCCCCGAGTACCTTGCCCCCGAAAGTGCTTGGAAGACAACGACTACGGGAGTGCAGTACGTTGGTGGGGCTTGGGTGTTGTGAGCTCATTTGCGGTTACTTTCCGTTTTACGACCGGGATCGCGACATTCTCTTTGACCGTATTCTTTTGGAAGAAGTTAGATTCCCTCGAACACTATTGCAGGAAGCGAAAGATTTTCTTGGTGGGCTTTTAGCTAAGGATCGACATAAGAGATTAGGAGGCAGCCCGGAAGATTATCAAGAAATCATTCTACATCCATTTTTCCTACCGATTTGTTGGACAGATCTAGTTCAAGGGAAGGTACGTAGGCGTGCAGGTTGTATTTGAATGTTTTGATTTTACCCTGTCTCCTACACGCAGATTCCACCACCGTTCAAGCCGCAAGTGGTAAGTGAAAGACACCCGATAATTCTGTATCTATGCTTATTATGCTCAATGAGAGAAATAAACTATTTGTACAATTGATAAAACTCTTACGAATGTTTGCGTAATCCATTTTTAATTACTTAATACTTAAATTGAAAATTTTAGGGAACTAATTCCTAAGTGTGAAATGCACGCTACGGAATTAAAAATGTGATAAAGAAATAAATGGTATTTGAATCAAGATTGAATTATAGTAGTCTTTTTCTTTTGTCCTTGCTTCAGACGATAGCTTGTGTAAGATTGTAATATTATTCCTATATACATAATTCATCAAATGTTAGTAATACTGAACTAGACATCATGATAACAAATCTCGTTCCTAGCACCCACAAAAAAACCCATGGAACTCATTCAATTTCCGTGCTTACCATGTAGGCCTAGTTCTTTCCTTTGTCCACAAAAGGCAAAAACAATATTTTGCGCAAGGGCAAACAGTGTTTCATTATTAAATTAACGTTTCTTAAATTATTTTTATATAATAATTTCTTATTTGTCTGTGTATTAAGAGGTACTTAAACGCCCTCCCAAGAATCCTCATTGAGGCACGAAGAAAAAAGAAAAAAAAGGTGACTAAGGACATTAGTAAAGGGATGGTAGGCCTGAAAACACCAGTAAGAAAATGTCAAATGCAAAAATCCAAATACTGTGTGAACAAAATTACTTTTCTATTAAATGAGCTCTAAAAAGCAATAGATACAGCATATAATCATGCAAAAACATTACGAATACTAATTCAAAAACAAAAGTTATGATGGAGTGAAAACACGTCATATTGATAACGGTGTTTGAAGTGCAGAAACCAATATAACCCGTTCGGTTTTCTTCCTAAATATCGGACAAATAATGGTCGTTCGAGATTTGTCCTTTTTAAGCTGGAGAAATAGGACCAATACCAAGGAGATATAGGACCCTTATGATGGAGAAATAGGACCCTTCAAAAAATGTTTGAAGATTGGGTCCTATTTCTCCGGGTCCTATTTCTCCAGGTCCTATTTCTCCGGCTACCATCCACCGTTATCCATTCTCACGGCAGAAAAAGTAAATAAAAATTTGGCGGAGGTGGAAAAACGGAGGCAGCTGCAACCGGGAAAAGTGCAGGAAAGGGAAAATTGAGAAAATTCAAAAAACAGTGCGCCACAATTGGATGAAGAATTTGACGACGACGTGGATGAGGGATACCCCAATACATGGAAATGTAAGTTAAATTTGTCATTTTAAGAAACATCGATTAAACAGAATTTTGGTGGAACGGACCCTTCCAGTCACTGCCAACACCAGGGCCATCTGAGGCAAATACTTCTCATGTCACTTTGACAAAAGATGGTGTGTTTTCATGGTATGATTATAACACTTGGTTAGTTTAATGTTTTTGTTTAATGTTATGTTATGTTGTTTATGTTTTTAGTTTAATGTTTAAAGTAAAAAAGGGCAAAAAGACAACAGGGAAGGTTTTTATAGAAGGATCACGACGCTCATCGAGGCTTCAAGCACGATTGAGAGTCGGAGAGTCTCCTGACTTTGTCGGAAAAGCTCAGCAAAAGTTGCTCCAAGCTCTCTGTATGCTGTGTAAAAGCACAGGTACAGAGGATGATTGCAACCAATGTAGGGTTTGCGATTCATGGATCCATAAGGCCTGTTTCGGTATGGATATTCTTAAGGAACATGGCATCCCCAGCTTTTGTTGTCCAACTTGCATGGATACCTTTGTCAAGTAAACAAAAGCTTTTCAGTTTCAGGTTTTCCCCCTTGATATTTAATACGATCTATTTTACTTTAAAGAAACAAGGAGGTTGAAGAAAAAAATGCCAGGAAATAGATTTTTTTATACATTTAGCAAGTTGTTTTCTGTTTCTGTCTGTTCTCTTTCTGTAAAATTATACTGTTTTTTCTGTTTACGTTGTTGAAAAAATATACTTCATTTTATTGTTTGACTCAAACCACACAACAGGATCCCAAGAAACTCACTAGAACTCCCTACTTTTTCCGAAGTTTTTCTTACAAACATGCGATTCCATAATATCGCACAAAATGTGATAAAAACCCAATAATGGAAAATATTAAATATTTGTCCCACTAACATCGATCCTGCAATCCTTTGGTTACCATTCCAACATATTACGACTGAGCCACTATCGTCGTAATTTTTATGAATGATACAGCTCGCCATAAGAATAGCGCTCACCGATTTCATGAATATTGTCGCATAATTTTTATAAAATATGCAACAGCCATGTAGAAGAAGCTGAAACAAGTCTGTCATTATGTGTCATTGAAGATTTAAAAGTATCTCACAAAATGTTATAAGAAGTGAAAGAAATAGGCAAAGCTATCTGTTCATATTCTACAACTGGAGTTGAACCATCCAACTTCGGGTTAACAATCCAATGTCTTACGACTATACCACCGTTTACATAGTGAAGAAAAAATATATAATAATGAGTACATAGTACATAGTGTGCTGTCCCAAATTAGCGTCATGGGAGCTTATATAAAAAATATAGAATTGCTATCACCTATTAGATAAATATTGTCACATGATTTTCACAAAATATTCAACAGCCATGTGATTTTAAAAATATCTCACCAAATAGGAAAAATTCAAAAATGAGGATAAGAAAATTTGAAATTGGTGTTAATACGGTATAGATCCATCACCCTTTGTGTCATCAACCCACAGTCTTACAGGTATGACATGGTTAACATACGTTAGCTGAAAACTATAGCATGTAATTAAGTATATAGTCTGTTGTCCCAAATTAGCGTCACGGGAGCTTATGTAAAATTGCAAACACCGATTAGATGCATATTTTCGATTGGCGGAGAAAAAGGCCCAGACGAAAAAGGCCCAGACAAAAAAGGCCCGACAAAAGGGCCAGGCGAAAAAGGCCCATACGAAAAAGGCCCACTTTGTTCCATTCAAAAGTGGGCCTTTTTCTCCGCTCAATTTCCAAGTTCCTAAAAACTTTTTATTTGTTTCCAAAATATATTTTCCACCTCCTATTCCGTGGAAGTTGGAATGTACGAAGGTTGCTGAAACCGTCACCTCCTATAAGGTTTGCCGAGATCAAACAATGTTATCGTATGTGCGCTATTTAATCTTTGATTATTGATTCGGTAGTAATCAGATTTCCGATTATGTTAGTATTTATCTAATGCTAATAACTCGTTATATAAAGTTCATTTTTTACATTTTTTGTTTATTGAACAACTATCGGGTCTTAAAATATAATATAAGAAATCTATGTTTTCCGCACTTCGGCTTGTTCTGTCCACCCTCTTGCTCATTCTCTCCCCCCACCCCACTCAGTCTCCCTTGTAACTTCTCTTTTGCAATACTTATGCCATAGATAAAGAACAATGGTTCGTTGTGTGGTATGCTTTTAGCCCTATCCCTACTGACGCCGAAAAAGCAAAATACTTACTCTTATCGGTAGTGCCTTTTGTGGACAATGGAAAGAACTAGGCCTACATGGTAGGGACGAAAATTGAATGAGTTCCGTGGGACTTTTGGTGGGTGCTAGGAACGAGATTTGTTATTGTGAAGTCTAGTTCATTATTACTAACATTTGATGAATATGTTTATAGGAATAATATTACAATCTTACATTAACTATCGTCTGAAGCACGGACAAAAGAAAAAGATTACTATTATTCAATCTTGATTTGATCTTTGAATTTCAGCATGCATTTCACACTTAGGAATTAGTTCCCTAAAATCTTCAATTTAAGTATTAAGTAATTAAAAATGGATTACGCAAACATTCGTAAGAGTTTTATCAATTTTACAAATAGTTTATTTCTCTCATTGATCAGAACCATCGATACAGAATTATCGGGTGTCTTTCACTCACCACATGCGGCTTGAACGGTGGTGGAATCTGCGTGCAGCAGACAGGGTAAAATCAAAACAATCAAATACAACCTGCACGCCTACGTACCTTCCCTTGAACTAGATCTGTCCAAGATATCGGTATGAAAAATGGATGTAGAATGTTTTCTTGAGAATCTTCCGGGCCGCCTCCTAATCTCTTATGTGGATCCTTAGCTAAAAGCCCGCCAAGAAGATCTTTTGCTTCCTGCAATAGCGTTCGAGGGAATCTAACTTCTTTTAAAAGAATACGGTCAAAGAGAATGTCGTGATCCCGGTCGTAAAACGGAAGGTGACCGCAAATGAGCACATACATGACAACACCCAAGCCCCACCAATCTACTGTCCTCCCGTTGTCGTTGTCTTCAAGCACTTCGGGGGCAAGGTACTCTTTGTTTTGGCAGTCCGTCCGTACGTGGTATCCTCTTTACAAAGTGCAAAGTCAGCAACCTTTATGTGTCCATCTTTGTCGAGTAACAAATTTTCCAGCTGGTAACAAAAAATCGTTTCGTAGGTAAAACCCCAAGAAACAAAACAATTTATCTATCAGTTTGTTTCCTTAAGGTTCCTACAGATAATGCCTTGATCGTGTAAATAACCTAGCGCTAAAACAATTTCCGCTTCGTAAAACCGCGTTTTGTCTTCAGAACACGTGAAAGATGAAAAAACATTTCACCGCCGTTAACATATTCCATTACAAAACACAACCGTTCAGCTGTTTGAAAGGAATATTTTAATGCCTGTTTCAAAGTTTTAAAAATATGAATGAGAAATGGTGCAATATTATTTAATGAAAAATGTTTTACAATAAAAGAAAAAGGATGGTTGGTGGTGGCATGCGGTTTTCCGTAAGAATGTGGGCAACTTCGTCTAATGCAATAATGACTTCCTTTTTAAAGATTTTGATGGCGAACAAGTAGCCAGTGCCTTTTCTCGGCAAAGAATCACCTTTCCAAACATACCTTTGCCCAACATTTTGATGAACTCAAAGTTTTCTAAAGTCTGTTTCAAACAAATATTGGGATAAAAAAGGAACAACATTGGAAAAAGAAATAGTTAAAAATGGTTAAACCGTCTTCACTATTAATAAACCACATATTTGTATCTCTTCGACTACGTACCACTTCCTACTTCCCTGAATGATGAGGTCTATTGTTCCGGTTAAGAGAAATTTCATTTGCACTTCATCATTCGAAGTGGAGGCGTCCTGAAGCTAGATTTGGCTTTAAAATACCGTTCTCTAAAGAAAATAACAATAGGCTAGGTTCGTCGACATTTTCAAGCCAAATCTAGGTTCAGGACGCCTCCACTTGAGGGCAGTATAAGCAGAGTAAGTATCCAAAAAATCGTATGAAGGGTAGTACAAAAAACAAACGTAGTAAAATAAACTCTTAAGATTTTCTATTGAAATTTTTAAAAATTTTAAGTCTTTTAATACAAGTTCAGCAAAATTTAGTTACTTTGTTATTGTTTATGGTTTCCATCTGTCGGTGTAGTATGTGAATTCCATTGATAGCTTTGCTGTTATTGTCTGCTAGCATCGTAGCTAGTACCGAAAGAATTCTGTGAAAGAAGGGAAAAGGCCGTTATTACAACAAAATGTTTCGGTTCAATTGATTCTACCAACAACTCCTTTTACCATAAAGGACGGCTGGCTGCTTTAAAGAGGTAAATTGAGTAAGCTCTTCTACAGAGACTTACCTGCAGCTTGCACTTAACTTGTTGATGTGGAATTTATTATGCATTCTCATTCACATTCAATGTTTATTTTGTTTACTAGGAGAACAGATAAAAAATTGGCGTCAAAGATATTTTGTTATACGGGATTATTGATTATTACTAGGATCCAAGCATAAAAGAAAGCCAAACATAGGACTTGCTTAACCACTCAACAATTTTACTGTGAAAGGATGCCAAATTATGAAAGCGGTCTAACATTTTACTAACCAATACATCTTAGAATATCTTTACTTTGTTTTTGCATGATACCAGAAGGTCATCCAAACCATCCACCTTTCTGATTCGAAGTCTTCAATGGATGAATGCAATTGAAACGAGTTTTCGTATTGAGTCTGAAAAAGAAAGGTATGTGAAGGGTCAAAACCTAATTTTAAAAATGTTCATACGTTGGTTATCTTCTGCATGAAATAACAAAAATTGTGAGCATAACTTTGTTTTTGGATTCTAGGGAAGAATGGATGACTGCTATTGATTATGTTGCTGAACAGCTTCATACAGATCCTGGTAGCAATTATGTGGATATGCCAGCCGTTTCTGAAAAAACACCAAGAACCATGCTTCCAATCCTGAAGAAATGGAAGAATGTCTAACAGCTAAGCTCTCACACCTGACAGGTATGTGTTATTCTTTACATTTAAGGAAGACTGGCCAGATTATTCCATTGATTTTCAGGGAAAAAGCTGGATTTGTCTGATAAGACAACAAAAACCAAACTAAACGGAAGTTAATTGAAATGAAGAAGAAATTAAAAAGGAAAAATAAAAAGAAGAGGTCCTGAATTGCCAAACTTGCATGAGCCACCAAGGCAGCATCTGTGTCATCAACCTCTGGTCTTTCAGAGTTTATCAAAGCAGAAGTTCAAGAACCAAGACTAGTAAGTACACTGCCAACACCGATTTTCAACAGTGAAGGCTGCCTAGTTTTCAGCAAATTGGATTTTGGAGAACTATTTAATCCCTCACCCATTCTGGAAAAGACCACTTTAGATCCAGAAGTGGCAACTATTTAAATGAAAAAAAACTTAAACCAAAAGTGAAAATCTTGGTAGGCCAAGCTGAAGTTGAGAATGGAAGAAGCATTGAAGATAAACAGGCATGAAAAGGTGCTCTGCACATAGCTGATGGTTTTCAGGTACACTTTCAATTTGGCAAACACATTTGTAAGAAGTTCAAAACTTTTAACGTTTCTGTATTGCAATAGGTAAAAGACTGTGTGGAATTGCTTGACAAATAAATTAAGAAACGAGATCAAATCAAATCAGAAAGTTAACAAAAAATTGGGCTGAACGCATCGAAGAAAAGGAAAAGAGAAAAGCCAACATTAGGAAAAAGAAAACTGAAAAGAAAGAACATAAAGTGAATAAACTAAAAAAAAAGGAAAATTTATCGCATGAATTACTGATACTGACTCATGGATGAGCTAAACTTGTGTTCTTTCATGTGCAAGCCATGTCGAGATAGTTTTTTATAAAAATACACTGGCATGCCTTCCATGATCGTGGAAAATTTGAAAAAAAAAATCTTAGATTCTCTTTAAAAGGTTTAGTGTCTTCATTTATACAGACTCTCACAAAAAAAAAGTCCTTCTTGGTAGAAAATAATTAAAATTGATTATTTATTGTTATTAGCTTTGTTAACGTCAAGTGCAAAGCTTCCTTATATTTCACTGTAGTATTTGATGTGTAATTAGGTAACCAATAGCTGCTTGAAAATGTGCATAAGGGGAAAACAAGACACGAAGAACGTAAAAAATCATTTATAATTGCTGGAAAAACGCCTGTTCTTACCAGAGACTGTTGCAACTATTGCCCTCTCTCGTCGGTTGACTGTATTTTAAGTGCTGCCATCTTGTGTGAGCCTTTGTTTGCATGTCTTTCATTATTGTCACCCTTTCACCCCTAGAGGTCAGGTCGAACCTTAGTCGACTTCTGGCCTCTCTTTTACTTAGTCTGGGACTCGGGATTTGGCCCGACGTCCGACAGGACGCAAAGAGGGGGCTCTGCCGTTGGCTGGCCGCCCTCGTGTTAGTCCTTTAAAGAAGGAGCTCTGCAGGATTGCTGGCTTCCCTTCGCGATGTGTTTGTAAATAGTATATGTGTTGTAAGTATTGTGTTTATTTTGTATGTCTGTGTTGAATGCCTTTGTTGTATTTCTGTGCTATAATGTATGTGTCTTGAATAATGTGTTTTGTAGGTATAAATGTGTCAAAACTGTAACAAGACGTAGATTGTTTTCTCGGACTAAAGGTGAGGTTATTCTTTAACAAAAGATTGCTCTTTAACAAAAGCCATACATTAACTATTTAAGTTTGATTCATAGGCGTTCCTACGCAAATTGAATATTCCAGTTTTGATCGAACTATTTATTGCTTTGGTGAAAAGCGCTCCAAGCCTAGATAACAGTCAGCAGTCACCGCCTGAGATATAGTTATAGCAGTAGGTTATGATTTTAATAAATTTATTTGGCTCATTGTAATTGTGAAAAGAATTGAAAATATGATAAGGAAATAAGTGGTATGAGAATCAAAATTGAATTATAATATTCTTTTTATTTGTCCTTACCTCAAACGATAGTTTAAGTGTGTAATTTTCTTCCTATAAACTTTATTTATCAAATGTTAGTAATAATAAACTGGTCTTCGTGTTAACATATCTTTGTTCCCAGCAACCACAAGAGCCCCGCGGAACTCATTCAGTTTCCATATTCACAGAATAAGTGGTCTTTACCTATGGCATAAGCATCGACAAAGAAAAGTTATAAGGGAGATGGACTGGGGGTTGGGGGGGGGGGGGAATGATCAAAGGGGGTGGACAGAACAAGGCTATGTACGAAAAACATATATTTCTTGTATTATATTTAAAGAAGCGATAATAGTTCAATAAACAAAAATTGTGAAAAATGAACTTTATTTAACGGGATATAAGCAATAGATAAATACTAATATAATCCGAAATCAAATTGCTACCGAATAAAAAATTAAAGATTAACTAACGTACATACGCTAACATTCTTTTATCTCGGCAAACCTTATAGAAACAGTTTCAGCATCCTTTGTACATTCCAACTTCCACGGAATAGGAGGTGGGAAATACATTTTGGAAACAATTAAAAGTTTGTAGGAACATGGAAATTGAGCGGAGAAAAAGGCCCAGTCCAATGGATAAAAAGGCCCACTTTCCAATTTGTAAAAAAGTGGGCCTTTTTCGTCTGGGCTTTTTTGTTGGGCCTTTTTTCGTCTGGGCCTTTTTCGTCAGGGCCTTTTTCTCCGACCTCCATATTTTCACTTGATTTTCATAAAATATTCAATAGCAATGTAGAGGAAACTTAAACGATTCTATTGATCCTAATATTGTTGACATTACAGTAGTGTAAGGTATGTCATGTGATTTTAAAATATCTCACAAAAAAGGAAAAAATGAGGATAAAAGAATTTAAAAATAATGCCTTGACAGTATAGAACCACTACCCTCTTGGATGGCAAACGAACGTCTTACGACTATGCCGTGGTTAACAAGAAATATTTCAAAAGCATATTATGTCTTTTTGTATGTAGACTACTGTCCCAAATTAGCGCCATGACAGATTCAACAGCCATGTAGAGGAAAGTTAATCGATTCTATTGATACCAGTATTTGTTGATATTGCGTTACTTTAAGGTGTCATTGAAAATTTAATTATCTCGCAAAATGTGATTAAAAGGGAAAAAGTTGGGCAAAGTTAGCTTCATTTTTTACAACTGGAATTGAACCATCATACTTCGGGTTGACAATCCAACGTCTTACCATTATACCACCGTCGATATGCAGAGGCAGAAAAATATAATACTTAAAATACGTAATACTTAATGCATAGTGTGCTGTCCCAAATTAGCGTCATGGGAGCTTATGCAAAAAACACAAGACTTGCGGATCACGGATTAAATGAATATTATAACATGGTTTTCATAAATATTCAACAGCCATGTAGAGAAAAATTCAAAGAATCTATTGATCGTAATATTTTTGATATTGTGTTAGTGTAAGGTATCTTAGGTGATTTTAAAATATCTCACAAAAAAAGGGAAAATTCAAAAATTAGGAAAAAGAAATTATTGCCTAGGCAGTATGGAAACACCCTCCTATAGGTTGGCAATCCAACGTCTTACGACTTTGCCATCTTGAACAAAACGTAATATAAAAGCATAATATGTCATCTAGTGTGTAGTCTGCTATCTCAAATTAGTGTCATGGGAGCTTATGTAAGAAACATAAGAATTGTGATCACTGATTAGATAAATATTTTCACATGATTTTCACAAAATATTCAACAGCCATGTAGAGAAAACTTGAACGAATCTATTGGTACCAATATTGTTGATATTGCTTTAGTTTAAGGTGTTCTTAGTGATTTCAAAAATATCTTACTAAACAGGAAAAATTCTAAAATTAGGATAAGAAAACTTAAAAGTGGTGTCAATGCTATATAGATCCGCCACCCATTACGTCATCAACTCATCGTCTTACAGCTATGCCATGTTTAACATACATTTACAGAAGAGCATAGCACGTCATTTAGTATGTAGTCTGCTGTCCCAAATTAGCGTCACGAGAGCTTATGTAAAACACATAAAAATTGCAATCACCGATTAGATGCATATTTTCATATGATTTTCATATAACATTCGATAGCCATGTAGAGAAAACTTAAACGAATCAGCCGATCCTAATATTTTTGATATTGTTGTAGTGTAAGCTATCTTAGGTGATTTTAAAATATCTCACAAAAAAGGCGAAAATGAGGAAAGGAGGATAAAAAAATTTTAAAAAAGTGACTTGGCAGTATAGAACCATTATGCTTTTGGGCTGGCAATCGAACGTCTTACGACTATACCATGGTTAACACATTCTAATTCAAAAGCATAACAGGTCTTTATGTATGTAGTCTGCTGTCCCAAATTAGCGTCACGGGAGCTTACGTAAAAAACATAAAAATTGCAATCACGGATTAGATGCATATTTTCACACGATTTTCATAAAATATTCAACGGCCATGTAGAGAAAACTTAAACGAATCTATTGCTCCTAATATTGTTGATATTCTAGTAGTGTAAGGTATCGTAAGTGATTTTAAAACATCTCAAAAAAAGGGGAAAACGAGGAAATGAGGATAAAAATTTTTTAAAATAGTGACTTGACAGTATAGAACCATTTCCCTTTTGGGTGGCAATCGAACGTCTTACGACCATGCCTTGATTAACGATGTTTCATTGAAAAGCATTACATGTCTTTTTCTTACGTAGTCTGCTGTCCCAAATTGAACGTATTAAACAGAATTTTGCACATGAGCCCCAAATGGTATTGAATCATCACCCTTTGAGTTAGGTCTCCAACATCGTAAGACCACGCCACTGTTGCCTGGTAATAAGAACACAGCCTACCACATTATTTAGTTTATAGTCTGCTGTCTCAAATTAGTGTCATTCGAACTTATGTAAAAAACATGGAAATTGTAATCACAGGTTAGATGAATATTGTAAGCTGGCTAAGGTGACGACCTTTCCGATTTATAAACGGAATTTAGGTGAACCCAGCGGTGTCAATATTAATAGGAAAAGTGTTAGTTTTGGATGATTAAAATAAATTAACAATCTCTCTTGCATAAACTAAGAAATTCGTATGGTTAAAAAAAGTGAGCTGAAATGTACAAATAATAAATTATGATTAGTCACTGTGTAGGGTTGAACCACTGACTCTCGGAGTTGCAGACCAAAGATTTATAGCTCAATATAGTCTGGTGTCCAGATTTAGCGTCATGGGAGCAGTGATCACCCGAATCAATTTTGATTTCAATCAAATTTTGATTCGAATCAGCGATTCCAATCAATTTTGCTTGATTTTCACAATTTTTTATTCTCCCCAAAATTTGCTTTTATTCTTTATTCTGATTTTATGGTTTTTGAACAAAATTGATTCAAATAAATTATTTTTGTTAGTCATTTATGCGAACACGGAAATATTAAATCATAAATGTGTGCTACACTGCTACGTCACAAAGCTGTCTGTTTAGTACTTCCTCTATTATATAGCAGACAAATTTTTTTCATATGCGTTAGCGTGACATTTGTACTGTGGTTCTCTGAAGTCTGAACAACGTGGAAAATTACTACTCGGTAAACGGTAAGGAAGTGCTTTTATGCTCACTGAAGATCTGAAATACTATTATTCCCTTGAATGCAACGGCACTATGGCAGATTATATATTGGCAATGGCAATTGGCAATTACAAACCATAAACCAAGGTAACTCGTAGATTATATAATATATTAATATAGTCCTTATTGTATCAGATGAATGCTAAATATGTAAAAATTTACTTATATCATCTAAAAAATGACCTACTTATGCTTACATTTGTAGATTCAATCATCACTGTAAGTCCTCAAGAAATTTTCTGCCACTCGACTTCTGAAGATATTCAGCAACTAAAATAGTGAGACACGTATAACTTGAATTTCATTTACTAAATTTCAGGTGAAGTGTTTTTGTTTGTTCGCTTTCTTATTTAGGTACAGTCATTCATCATTGTTAATTTTCAGGATCTACCCTTTCACACGACTAATGGAATTCACCAAAATGAATGCAGATATCGCAATAGAAGATAGTAGTGAAAACATTATTGAAGTTACAGAAGAGAGCTATAATCTTCATTCAGAGGATGAGCCCAATGATTGTAATTTATTAATTGAAGAACAAGAAGAGGAAACTGCTATTGCTTTCCAAGAGAACTTGCCAGGCAGTTTCAAGACCAAGAAGCAGAGAAGTCCTTGGTATGAGCAGCTTGTTCTGAAGTATTTTGAATTTGCAGAAATTTTTAAGAGAAAGAAAAGGTGGGAAATCAGAGAAGACGAAAATATCCAGGGAATATGTATAAAATGCAGGAAAAAGTATTCCGGCTGTCCATTCTCAACAAGTAATTGGCAAAGGCACCTGAAGGTGAGTTCTACTTAACTTTTTTACTTAAATGTTTGATCTCCGCAACATTTTAAGAAACATTTCCCAATATTTCTTTACAGACACATCCAGATTTATATGAAGATTATATAACGAAGTTAAAGCAAGCCCAAGAAGTAAGGAGAAGAGCATCTAAACCAACTTCTAGCAATGAGGCTATCAAGGAAAAACGCTTAAAACTTCAACAAGCAAAACTGAATTTCCCTGCAGTTCAACCGATTTCTCGACAGGAGCAGAAAGTTGTTGACAAGCTTATTTTGGACTACATCATTAACGAGGCCAGGCCACTGCAAACCGTGGAGTCAATATCATTTCAAGCAATGGTAAAGGGTTTGAATCCCCGTGCTGATGTCATGTGTGGGAAAAAGTTGAAAAAACTCATCGAGATTGAGCGGGAGTCCCACAGTAGTAAATTTGTGAACACCATAGCTTCAGTGAAGTACGTTTGTCTAGCAGTTGACATGTGGAGCACTCTTAAACGCAGTTTCATGGGAATAACTTGCCATTGGATTGACGAATCAACTACACCTCTACAGCGGAGATCAGCTGCGCTGGCATGTAAGAGATTCAAAGGTGAGGATCTCATTTTACTATAACAGTACTTAATTAAAAAAAACAATCAATTAATTTATTGCAATTTGTTCATTTTCAGGGAGACAAACATTTGATGCCATTGCTAAAATGATTCAAGAGGTAATGAAGAACTATAAAATAGTAAACAAAGTAAAAGTTATCGTCACTGATAGTGGAGCAAACACGAAAATTAATTAGACGAGACAATGTCTAACCTGCAATTGGAGGTCCTGGATGACAAGGACCGAACAATACTACAAGAGTTTCTTATCGTCATGCAACCAATTGCACTTTACCTTGACGTATTACAAGGGGAGAAAGACAGCTTCCTTGGTTGCGTTCTGCCCTGCATTTTCAAAATAAAGAAGGAACTTCAGGGGATTTCAAGCCCTAAAATTCAACCAAACGGATTTGGGTCTTTCATCCGCCGCGGGATGCTCACCAATATCGAGAATAGGTCACCTACAAATTCATAAAAATTAAAAGTTCTTGGCGTAACATAATTTTTTTGAAGAAATAGATTTGGCGCTTACTTTACAGATGAAAAATTCGTGGTTGCAACATGCGTTCATCCGAAATTTAAGCTAAACTGGATAGCAGATGAAATGGAGGTGAGATTTAACAGGAAGCTAATAGCTAGCAAAATTGCATTGGTTCAAGAAAACGAAATAAAAAATGAAATGTCGTCGTCTAGTAAAGACCCTTTGCATTTCGCTTCAAAAAACACCGCCACCCTAGACGAACTTGAGCTGTTTTTCATTGATAATGATACTAGTTTGGCTATGCTTGACAAATATCCAAGAGTAAAAAAATTGTTCTTGGAATACAACACAGCCCTACCGTCAAGTGCTTCAGTCGAGAGGCTCTTTAGTGCAGGTCCACTTGTGCTGACCGCACGTCGTAATCGTCTGGCTGATAATATTTTTGAAACATTGCTATTACTAAAAGTTAATACAAGTTAATAAAATAAAGCTTCCGTGTTAATTTCTGTCATGTTAACTTGTAATACACTTGAACAGTTTATACAAACAACTCGGAATTTTGATTTTTGATTTTGATTTTTGATTTTGATTTTTGATTCTAGTTCGGATTCATTGATTCTTATTCTTGATTCTTATTCTGAACCAAAAATTTTGAATTATTCTGATTTTCTATTCTTAGAATTTTTTAAGCATTATTCTATTCGGAATTGATTCCAATCCGATTTCAAATTGATTCGTCCGATCACTGCATGGGAGCTTATGGAAAAATAGAGTAAAATCAGCCACCAATTAGATGAATATTATATGTCTACATTAATAACAAATTTAATCGCATTGTTAATGTAAAGCATTCTTTTAGTAATAAAAGAACGTCTTTACGTTATTTAAAGACAAGTTGTAATAAGAAAATGAACTCGGGAAGGCGTTACCACAATGCCGAATATATTTTATTCTAATAGGCCGAAGATAATAAATGAATTACACAGATATAGAATATAAATGGGAAACGGAAATACAAAATGGAGTCAGGTGAGTCTAGTCTTACCGTCACCGCCGTGGCGAAGATGGAATAAAGATGTCAAACGTTGAAAGAGAAAAGATAAGACAGACGGAGCTTGTCAGGCACACAAGAAGCGATGAAAGCACTCACAATAATTATTGAATGAGTAACAAAATTGAACTCACTATATTTGAAGAAATAGACAGCACTTGTAGCACTAAGAATGAGAACTGGAACTGGAAAGAACTGAAGGACTGAAGAGAACTGTAGGAGTATAGAACTAACTTTTGGGAACAAAAAGGGCATCCTTTTATACGTTTTACAGGCTTAAGGGAACATAGCATTTCCGACAAATGAGCTCCGGATGTCGTACGCAGGAACATTTCATATTCACGGAAATGCATGGCGCGACTTCCTACTCATGCAGATTCATCCAATCGGAAATAAGTAGAGCACAAGGTACAATATAAAAATAGAATTCAACGAAAGGGCAACAACACTTGAATTATGATATCTATAAGAAATAAAGACAACGGATATAATATATAATCATATTAATAAAACAAACAATCAAAACACAATATAATTCAATAAAAATTGTATTTTATGACTTCGTTACATCACTCCCGGCGGTGCGAGATTACGTCCCGTAATCAGACTTCATAAGCGAAATCCGATTCCGGTTCTTGAATTGGGCGAAAGCATAGCTTGCTGATAAGTCCAAAAAATCCACAACCGTAACAGATGCGTAGAAAAAGAAGACCCAGGAAGCAGAGTACACCGATGAGAAAAAAAAAAAAAAAAAATTTTTTATAGTTTCCCACCAGCTGGTATAAGTGGTCACTCCGGATGCTGATAACACAACGTTGGTGACACTGGGTCGTTTATTGGTTGAAAATTCACTCGGCGAATGTTCGTTCATAGCTGCAGCAATATCAGCCATTATGCTCATATGATCCATAATGGTTTCACTGTACGCAGGGTTACTTCTATGTTCATGGTCGAAAAATTTCACATCTTCATACCGAAAAGAATGTGCAAGAGAATGTACCGGTAACACGATACTTGCGTTCACGGGCTTCCAAGTGTTATTGCGAAACGCATAAGGAATGTCATTGAAGTTCACAAATCCATTTGTCCAATAACACGGCGAATATTTAACGAGTTCCCAATCGTCCAGGTTAATTGTATAATTTTTAAATTTTTTGGTTGCGGTCCGCAAGATGTTATGACGGTTTCAAAAGTCACATTTAAGGGAGTACAATCGCACACGGTCGCTTCAAAAGCTTGCGTTTCATTCCAATAAAGCATAGCAGTAAAATAATTGGTAATGGCGACATTTCGACATATGACAGAAATATTTAAAAAAAATACATAAGAAAAATTTTAACAGAGCAGTGGCCAAAAATATTCTACATCGACATTGGGTTTTTTTTTTTTTTTAAATATGTTTGATTATATATATATAGTTGAAATAAAGTAAAAGGCAAAGAAAGAAGAGAAAAGAAAGTAAAAGTAAAAATTTTCTGACGGCTCTGAAAGGTCAACGGTTTCCCGTCGGCTTTTCAGTAGCTGCGCTGCGGCAAAAGATAGAAAAATAAAAGGGTATCGCATTATAACTGTGTTTTCGGGCATAAAGAAAAATTATTTTTAATCGAAAGTGGTATCATTGGAAAGAGGATAAGATAATCTTAATTATCGAAAAGAGAAAAATGCTAAAACAGTTTATAGTTTAGCGAGGTGGACAAGAAAAAAAAATTAAAAATTCTACGGCGGAAAAGTTTTGCCGCACAAGGTCATACACTGCAGTGTGGAAACGAAA
This sequence comes from Daphnia carinata, assembly GCF_022539665.2. Taxonomy (NCBI): domain Eukaryota; kingdom Metazoa; phylum Arthropoda; class Branchiopoda; order Diplostraca; family Daphniidae; genus Daphnia; species Daphnia carinata. Next base: position 6,775,123 of record NC_081335.1, on the reverse strand, counting down.
GGGAAAGTGAAAACTAGTGTGTGCAAGAGTTGGGAACTAAAATGCAAAGAGTTGGAGCTACGACTTTGGAGAGTGTGAAGGAAAAGAGATTCACAGTGGAAATAAAGAACAAGGAAATTCTACATCATTATTTAGGAAAAAATTTTCGTTTGTGGTGGATCTCAAATGCTATTTGTTAGGTTTTAATATCTTGTTATTTTTCGAAATTATACTAATACTCATTTTACAGCACTGGGAGAGGGATATTTTATAAAAGACACACACTATAGAGAAAATGGGAAAAGAACAAGTATTATATAATATTGTTCTACTGAATACAAAATAATGATTGAATGAAGAAGGGTGCCAGAAAAGTATCATAAGAAAGCATACGGCACATAAGAAAAACGTACTGTTCGTTTTTTTTTCAATTGAACTCGTTTCCAAGAGCACCCATATATTGTTTATGAATATTTTTTTTTCATGAATATACTCATGTATAAATGGTTCAGTTTATCTTTTTGTCTATTTATCGAGATAATTATTCTTTTCAAGGCTCGTTTTTTTTTCGATTTACGGGATAAGCATGAAGTCGAACGTGTTGTATCGAACTTCAAAAAGTTATATGCTAATAGCGAGTATAGACGGTTAGTAATTGTAAAATCTGGCTTAGCTTGGTTAAAATTGGTTAATAGATTAACGGTTATACAGAGTTCGTGCTCTGACTGTTTTTTTTTTTTTTTTTTTTTTTTTTTTTTTGCAGATGAATGTACTTTTTTCTTCCCTTTATGAATATTAGTTATTTTTAATCGTGATAACCAATCTGCATTTTGATGAATACGCCCCGGCTTATACTTGAATTCATAATTTAATAAAATTGGGATACACGAAAAACTGGTGGTGTCACTAGAGAAGTGCGCAATTTCTCAAGAGCCATTTGTTCTTCGGCTCCCCATATAAAAGGTTTCGTACTAAGATCTGTACTTTATACTCCAAAATTTTCTTTGATTGCTTGTATCTTAATAAGGGCGTTGTCGAATAGGGCCTCGTTCTTGTGCATTAATTGTATGTTCTATAAGATTAATTCTCCCTAATTCTGAATCTTTTGATGCTAACAAGTCGTGAAAGTTATTTACTAATTTTGAGAGCGGTGCTTGAAATTCAGAGTCAACTTCTGAAATTAAAACTGGCTCAGCTTCTGTTTTAAGGCTATCTTCCAATTTCGCTAGAGAAATTTTTTCGATAACGTTATCAATAATTTTAATTGCGCCTAATGTAGTGCTTCTAGGAATTTAGATTTGATGTAATGAATGATTTTCGACCATAATTTTATAAGTTCCATCTCCCGATACATTTCCAATAAATTCTTCAATATAAACGCCTGCTGGTAAATCTTTTGCTGGGTTAAATATAAACGCTGTATTAGGGGGACATACGGAAATGAACCTTTCATCCGCGCTGCAATTACTATCGACGTCTGACGAAATAGCGTCGTCTTTTTGACCGTATAACTGCCATGTCCGGTACCTCAGAGATGGCTGATTCCTGCTCATCCCTTGTTAGGTAAATACTTCTGGCTTCTCCATCAAGCCGAAATCCGTGTTTCTGGATTGCATCCCATCCAAGGATACAGTCCACAGAAACACCATTAGTAACGATAAATTCTCGCTTAAAAACTGACTCTCCGTATCGAACGGGTAAAATAAATCTTCCCAGCGTATGTAATTTCTTCTCCCCTACTTCATACAAATCGAAATCAAGCTGACTGCAGATCACTTGACCTCTCGGGGGTAACTTCTTGAATAATCTCTCATGAATAATATTTTTAGACGCGTCTGTATCTGTAACGGGATCTGAGGAACCTTTAATGGAATTATTGGGGTCGATTCATTCGTTATAGTGGTTAATTTTGCGACTTGTCGGGATTTAATGTGAGGCTGCCTATCAACTGACCCGAAGTTACAATTGATAATTATTGGTTTCCATGATGCTGAAAGGGACCTGGAATATTAGGTCTATGGGAGTTTTTGAACTCAGTACAAGTATTACATTTATGTTCGAATTCACGACAAGCATAATAGATTGGAGGCTGGTATTGTTCCAAGGTCTGACGCTGAAATTGATGACAATTGGATTGACTGTGTCCATGATTTCTACAAAAATTGCTAACTACTATGGGCTGATCTAATCTGTAATTAACATCGTTAGCTGGTCTAAAGAAAAAGTGCGAGAATGGCGTAGGTCTATTCGGAAATCTAGCATGTTGGTAAGAATTGCTGTTAGTATTGGGGTGATGAGGGGGAGGTCTCCAATTTCTCTCTCGACTAATGCTATCCGTTTGAAATGAAACTTGTTTCCCATACGGGGCACCCGTCGAAGAAACATAATCCCTCTTATCCATTTGGAGCTGTGTTACAGCCTGCGTAGGCTCGTGCAGATTTCTTTAATTTCATCCTTTTCCGAATTTTGGATTCTCTGCGTGCTTATACCCCTGACTAATTTTAGCACAGCATTCTTGACTATTTCTTTCTGACCATTAATATTTGTGTAAGTTCCCTTAATTCCGGTATAACTGGCTCAATAGGACTTTTAGTAGCGGATACAGGTGAGCGAGAAAGTATAGGCCTACTAGCAAAAAATATAATCCGTCATTGTGGGTGAGTTCGATAGATCGCTGCCACCATTATGTAAAGCATTCTTTTAGTAATAAAAGAACGTCTTTACGTTATTTAAAGACAAGTTGTAATAAGAAAATGAACTCGGGAAGGCGTTACCACAATGCCGAATATATTTTATTCTAATAGGCCGAAGATAATAAATGAATTACACAGATATAGAATATAAATGGGAAACGGAAATACAAAATGGAGTCAGGTGAGTCTAGTCTTACCGTCACCGCCGTGGCGAAGATGGAATAAAGATGTCAAACGTTGAAAGAGAAAAGATAAGACAGACGGAGCTTGTCAGGCACACAAGAAGCGATGAAAGCACTCACAATAATTATTGAATGAGTAACAAAATTGAACTCACTATATTTGAAGAAATAGACAGCACTTGTAGCCAATCGGAAATAAGTAGAGCACAAGGTACAATATAAAAATAGAATTCAACGAAAGGGCAACAACACTTGAATTATGATATCTATAAGAAATAAAGACAACGGATATAATATATAATCATATTAATAAAACAAACAATCAAAACACAATATAATTCAATAAAAATTGTATTTTATGACTTCGTTACATTAAGAAACAGTCAACGAACATTATTACGGCGATATTGGGTAGGATAGGGCAAGTTGAAAACATTTCTTTTTCGGTTTTAAAATTTCGGACATTACGGCGTGTTTACGGGAAGTTCAATGCTTTTTTCTCGAAAGTTCTAATCACATTTATTTTTTCGAATTTTTACCGTGAATCTATGGCCTATTGGCCACTTAAAGAGCGAAGTGTTTAATACAAATTAAAAATCAATATTTTATGTTTTTGGGGTGAATTTCGATCTCAAGTTACCAGGCCTGAAAAAAAGGATGTCTCGTTTTGACAGCTCATTGTTTTGGTTATTGAAAACATAAATTTCGCTATTTTTTTGTTGCACCCCCTTCGGTGTCTTAAGCTATTCGATTCAGAATTAAAACTGAATCGAATGAATAAATTAGTTTTGAAAAATAAGACTGTCCAGAATTAGCAGAAATGTCCAATGAATTAGGGTTTTTGTCCGAAATTAGCAGATCGGCTTTACACACATTCCCCATAAGAAAGGCTGTTAGCCCAAACGCTGTCCCAATTCGCTCTTTTACTCTATTTGAAGGTTTAGCACCATTTCTAATAACTCTTGTTCTTCGTAAAGAAGCCTTCCTAAACGGGGGACTATGGAGATTCGATTATGGTCCATATGATCGAGAAGCAGACCGACCCCCAATTTGAACGAAAGTGTGCTGCAATGGGTTAGTACGATAGGTATTAAGCAAAAGGTTGTTCAAAGTTGGCTCTTAGTTATTAATCTGCCTTTACTAATTAATGACCTCATAGACGAAGATGATAAACATCTTGCAATTATTCACCAGCTTCTCAAGTAATGGACATAATTTTTTTCCCACTCGTAGCGGTGGAAGATACCGTCATGCATGGAGCTCATATAAGTGATCTTTTTGAAAAATTTAGAAGCTTTTCCCAGGGCTTGCCCCTATCAACAAATTTCATCACTTAATCCATTACCCTGAAATGATTGGAAGATTTGGCTCGCCAATGGGATACTGGTGCATGCGCTAAGAGGGATATGATAAAACTTTTAAAAGAATAAGCCGTGTAAGTGGAAATTTCAAAAACATTTCACTAGGTGTTGCTAGACACCTTCAGTTAGCAACTTGCCTTGCCCTGCGAAAAGGCACTGCGTTCACTGTTAAAAAAAGGCCCCGAATTTCGTCGGACTCTGCCAGATAGGTGGAAATTTCACCTAAAACTAAATTTAGGGGAGGCTCCCTGAAATTGGTAAACGTCCTCCGAAAAGTGGTTTAAATGACACCTAAGTTAAAAGACATATTTACCGAAAAATGAAACCAAATGGCCCGTTCGTGTACTCGTTATTTATATGAATAATTGAAATAATAGCAGTAAATCCAAATGAAAATGACGTTTATTGTTAATGCATCTTAGTTTACATATTCAGATTAACACAAAAGTATAGATCTGTAACGCACTGCAATTACAAACACAATGAAGAAGTCTTCATTTTATCCACCAGTGCGGAAAAGGAATGGACAGATGGACAAGTATCAGTTGCTTCGTCCTTTACTCTTAAAACGTAACACTGAAGAAACAACAATGCGTTTTGAACCTTGTTGCTGTATTTGAAGTGAAAGACGTAGTAGCTTGCCATTAATCCAATACAGTGCTGGTCCACTTATAGAACCGACCTGTGCGCGGTTCTATAAGTGAATGGTTCTATAACCAGGCATGCGATCTCCGCGCTACCTATCGTTGATTCTTTCATAACTAAAACTTTTACTGTCTGTGAATTCAGAAGCGTATAGCACAATGGTAATGCTGCTCGCTATGGAATTAGAGCTCCGCGTTCGATTCCTCGCAACAAAACTCTTAAAAAGATTTTGAATCTATGTGTAAAGCAGTCCACAGGTCTTAACGGTTGAAATATCAACGGTTATACCTATGTTCATAGGTATGCCACCATACATTGCAGCAAGTAGTATGAGGAACTTGAGGAACTGTTAACATTCCAGATGGAAGACGAAATATGAGATGCTAGGAAGTTACGATGAATGGTGGTAGTTACCATATAAAAATTTAATATTTTAACAATTGAACCAGCTTACACCATTGCCGAAAATGATTAATAACCCATTAAAGCAACATTTATTTGCATGTTTTAAAGCGCATCTCATTGATTCCCGCCACCGAAAAATGCATCTGCTTCACAATACGGCCAACGGCGGCGCTGAAACACGGCAAGGAAAAGTCGGTTCGATAACCGAGCTGGTTCTATAGCTAGGCGGTTCTATAAGTGGACCGGCACTGTAACAGCATCCGCAGTTGTGTGAAATCTCATAAATGGTTTACCCTCCAAAATGAGGTGTATTGTCGATCCAATGTATAGGATAAACGGCGATCCCCTTGTTTCCTGTTCGATGCAATTTCCAAGGTTAGCTGATTCCTATTAATTAAAACAATAGTCAGATTAACTTTGATTGGTAAGAGGTACTTCTATTACCATTCTGGAATCGACCAAATGTCGAGCTGCTTTATCACCTCTTTCTTTTCTATTCCCAAGAATGGGAATAATTCAAGGGGAGCTCTCGATCACATTTCTTGGGCAAAATAAAAAATAAAACAGTTAGTCATTATTACGTTTGCGATTCTTTAGTGAAATTTTTTACTAGGCGACATGTTCTGAAAAGGTTTGGACGATAATAGAGATGCTACTTGTTTCTTATTTGTAGTTTTTGCTGCTTCAATGATGAATTTGGCCGATTGGGTCCACATTTCTCGAAAAATTTCGCATGGTTTCTTCATTATTAATTCAAACTCCAAGAAAAGCTATAATAAAAATATTTCAATTGATAATCAATAGATATTTTGCACTTTAAAAATTGCCTTGAATTTATTTTAATACTTACAAAAGTTTGATGTTTAAGAAATGGGCAGTGGCTGTCTATGAATTTCTCAATTCTGCCTGATTCAGGTATCCATTGCATAACTCGAATTCTTCTGATCGAAGAGTAAGTTTGACGAGATTGTCCACTGCAGTACTATAAGGGGCCGTTCCGTTTTTATAAATATCCAACATCTTGGCTACATTTTGACCATAAGATATGGTATCGCTGTCATCTAAAACCAATTCGTACACAATTTTTAAAAGTGAAATATGTTTAAAAAGGTAGAGTACGTACCCATTGCCATTGAGGGGTATTTGGTAAGTCCTACCAAATAAAGTGAGTTTTAGAGTTATCTAGGAAATACAACAGGCTATTGAATTTGTCACCGTGAACTTTTTTTCAAAATATAAATACCATGTCCAGCAACAGGAGTAGAAGCACTTGTAACTACTTCTAGAAAGCCATCTAGAAAGTAACAGAAATTGGATATTATATGATCATCGTAATAAACTAGTTGACAAAAAACCATACATACCATGCGAAGTACCAGGAGTAGCAACAACTGTCATTGTTGTAGGAGCCAAAACTGTGCTTTCTATGAAAATAAACGAATAATATGCATTGTGTTTATTGTTCTTACTAATATTATCAATTTCAACTAATACATACCTTTTGTAGCAGAACGGAGAGACATTTGTGCTGGGGTTTTGAAAGAACACTTAATTATAGATCCAGATTTAACTGGTGAATCCTCACTCATAACAACCCATAACCCTTCTTTAACATAACTTTGCCTTTTTAAAACCAAGTCACGATCCCTTACAGAGTTTCGAGCTGTTTCACTCTTGGCTATCAATTTTTGGGTGATCAAAGCAAGATCAGAAAATGTTCCATTCTCATTCGAAAAACCAATCTCAAAATTATTATCATAGTTGGAAGTTACTTTTTTACTTTTAAAATTGAAAACTGACCTGTGCTGCACAATTGAAGTGTGTAGGCGGTGTAGCTATTAATGGCCGACTAATTCGAAAGAGCTTGCGTAGGTTAGAGTTGACAAAACGTATGTGACGTTGCCATACAGTACAATATGGTGAACAATTATTTATCGTTTTACCTTTCGGGGTGGCTCCTCGTTTTTTAGTTAGTTAACACCATTATCTGGTGCGTCAACCCCGTTATCTGGTGTGTAAAACCCACAATGTATTTTTCGGGTAAAAGTTCACCATATTTTTCGCAAAAACTGAAAATCACCGTTTTTAGGTAAAATTACCGATTTTAGAGGAGGTAAATTACCGAAAATAGTACATATTTTTAACAGTGTTTGAAGACCATATTGTTGAGGTTGGCTCATTAGAGAATGACATAAGCCAAAGTGAAGCAACTGAAGAAAGAAAAACGGTGAAACAGTTGCTTTTCGAATACCAGATTGACGATACATGCCATCGTTCAAATGGATAAAAGTTGGTGGGTGGAGATATTGGCCTGGCTCAATACTGTTGATAAAAAACTCGTCTGAATGTGAAGATGACTTGCCAATTTTCAGAATCATTGCGAAGCTTGTTCTGAAAGAAGAAACACCTCACGAAGTTCTTCGGTTGATGGAGACTCTATTTTGACGATCACTTTTATTCTTATTGTGTCCAAACCAAAAGAGAAAAGGACTTAATATTCAAGAATCTTGTTACTAACAAAATAGAGCCACTTTGGCTTTTGAATGTGGAAATTTTTTAAAAATTATAAATGGTGAGTCGCATATGATAAAATTTTTTTAGATGTTTAATTAGTACCAACATTGAATTTATATAGCAATGGAATGGAAATATGCAAGGTGGAAACAGAGCTTCTCGGGCACATTAAAAAAGACCTATCATCTACCCACACGGCACATCTCCTTGCTGGGAACGTCCTAAAAGGCTCTCAGCCTCCCCAACGCATCAATCATACCGTTGAGATGTACTGAGGAGGGCCACAAGAGGCTGGAAAATTGTGTAGAAACATGCCAATATTTTCAATTCAAGAAATTGGTGGTGATATGCTCAGGAGTGCTTTAGGAGATCCCTCCATGAAAGTAAGACTCGTGAGTTTTAAAGTATCACAAAAACATTTGGCTCAAGTAGAATTGTTAGATAATGTAAATTTTGTGGTTTACCATTTCAAATTAGAATTAAAAATTAGAAATTTAGAATTATGAATCGATAGTAGTATGAAATAGTAAAACATTTATGAAATTGGAAAAGTTTGTTATGACAACTATAAAGTGCAATATAAGTAATAAATATTTCTGATTTTGCTCAAATAGTATTTTGTTAAATGAACTCTATTAAATACAATATGGTTCATGTTCTCCTGTAATTTTAATTAAAATAGCATAAGAAAAAAAGGTTTTGTGAACCATTTAAGAAATGGATAAACACCATCGGTATTTTAAAAAGGAAAATGCATGATGATGAGGGTCATCGTTCCAATTGGAACAATTTTTGAAAATAGTCCTATCTCTATGTAGAATAGTACTAATACCTTGGTAAAATAGGACTGACCTAAAATATTTTAAGAGTCAGTCCTACTTCATCGCCAATTCCAATAAAAGATAAGCTTTTAAATGTGAATAAACCATTTCAAATATTCTATTGTCCTTTAATATTCATTTTTATTTTAATTACATTTAAATGCTTGGTGGGGAATTGATGGGGAATGGGGAATGGGGAATGATTTAAATGGGAGGATATTGGTACTACCTGAGGACGATGCAAGAAGGACTGAGGAGCCTGTCAGGCAGCTACCAGGTAACGAAAAAGAAGGTTGTAAGAGGAATCGAGGACGGTTATGGGGAAAACTGGGGAGGATAGCAGGATGTTCTCCGGAGGTACCTAGGAGCCAGTTGTGCCGTGTGGGTATGCATCCCGCGCTTTAGCTCTTCTTTTGTTTTAAGATTGATGTGTATCTACACTCACGCCATTTATTGCGACCCGTACACGTTAAGCTTTCATCTCTACGTATGGACCAAAAAACTTCGGTTGAATTTTGCAACACACAATTTGTTGTAAGTTTAGTGTTTCAGTTTTGAAGTGCATTCGAAGTGATTTCAATCTAGTGTGAATGTGTAGATTCAGGACGCAATTTGTAGAAAATGTAAGAAAAAATTTTTTGTTTTATGCGTCTAATAATTTTTTTCTCTTTTTGGCAATGGATTGATGGTTAAGCTCTCCTAGAGATGACAGAGGATAACATCGAGAGGATGACTCGATGCTGAGCTTTGGCCAAAAGCTTAAGCTTAGGAAACTTGTGAAATCATTGAAGCTACCTCACACTTCTTTTCAGTTTTTAGCTCCTTGTTCGCAGAATCATCCTTCGCTGTTGGCTACCCTATCTCCACAGTTCATGGGTTCACTGTTCGATAGCACTTCTTTGCAGACAAATATTGAAGATCTTGGGAGATCTCCATCCTACATTGCGCAGGTCACTCTCCGACGGCACCACACCACCATTTGAATCATATCTATCTAGCCTAGCCAACGCTTCTAAACAAGGATCATAAGTTGCTGCTGCATGGATTTCCTCAGTTAACATTAGTCAGGTAAAATATTTGTGATTTAGTTTTTATTTCCATAAAATCTTACAAACTCTTCAAATCTTCCAGGTAAATTACAATGTTCACGACATTTTAAGTACAACGGAAGTTGGTAGAAGGCTGTTTAAAACGTATTCCGACAAGAAAAAGTGGTAATGTTGATTGAAGAAATGAGCCTTCTGGTCAGAATTTGTACTGACAGTCTTTGTAAAGACGTTGGGAATTTGAATTCCACGTCTGAACAAAAACAAAAACTTTCGTTAGCAATCGTCCGCCTCTTCCCCAGCCTAAAGAGCAACCAAGAGAATCATCCAGAAGGGATTAATTTAATAACAACCGCAGTTCGGGCTTCATCGACGTTGGTTTGAAAACGATGCGTTCCAAAAAAAAGCAACAACTCTAATTCTAAGGCATTAAAGGAATGTAAATAGGCGATAGAAGAGGAAGGTTTTGAAAAAGAGGACGTGAGATTTGGCGAACAAAAAGCACTGGTAAAAATTTATGCGTCCAAACACGTTTTTTTTATTATGACGCATCTTTATTTGCTGCTTATTTCAGGTGATCTGTATCCACGACCATTGTTCTATTCCATCGAACACAAAACTAGTTTTAGAGTATATTGAATTGGCATTTAAGTACCGTGAATACCAAGGTAAATGGAAAGTACACTCTCAGTTTGGGATTTCTACTTTTTCACTGCTTTTGGCTACCATGTGGTAGCGAAATGAAACATGCTACCAAATGGTAGTACTCACTACCATTTGGTAGGAAAGTCGTCGATTATTATACAGTAGAGAAAAGGTAGAGGAAAATAAATCATTTACCAATACGTCTACCATTGAAAAATTTCGCATTGGTAGACCATACTACCAGGGAAAATACACTACCATTTTCTTCTATTTTTCTACCCTTTCCCTTCTATTTTTCTACCTTTTCCCCACTTTTTGCCCTACTGTTTAACCACCCTTTTTGAATTTTAATATACGCGCGAAACAATTTTGTTTGAGTAGAGCAATACTGCTTACTGTTTATTGGAAAAAATAAAATCAAAAGCGAAAAACATGCAATGTAGAATTGATCATCATCTTCATCGAAAATTGGGTCTCCATCCCTATTAAGCTCATTGTCAGGCCTGCAATTAGACTTTGCCTTTTTAGCCGGGCAACAGCATTCCTTATTTTCCCTCAGTTTCCTCCTGGACAATTTTTATTAAGAAAAGGACAAAAATTGAAAAAGAATCGTCAATATTTAAAACGGAACAATGAAATGCTATAGTTTGAAAAATATAGGTTTTTAGCACAAATAAAAAATTTGGAGATTTATAATATACCTTTAAGTTTTGTAGCATTATATGAACCGAAGTGGATCGTGAGCAATGTGATTATAAATCAACCGCATTAAGCTGTGAAAAATCCGTGAAGAACGGAGTACAACTTGCATAATAAGGCCATGTTGAAAAGAAGGACGAAACGCGTCAACAACGGCCAAAGAACCAAAGTCAATAAAGAAACAAGAGAAAACAGCTCGACCCTTGATAGGATTATTGATTAAAATCTCAACATAAAATAACAGAATATGTTTACCTTCGAAGTGGTTAGAAAAAATTCGTTTGCTTTACAAAAAAAGAACGCGAGCTTGTACCATCCCCATAAGATACATAGGTTGTTTCGCAATAAATGGGAAATCCCATCAAGAATCACAGAAAGAAAATAATCCACAATCCATCCACTATCAAGAATCCTACAAATGAAAAATCGCGCACGCTTGTAGATGCAAAATCGAGAACAAATTTTACACTTGCTAAGATATCAAAACTGAGGTATGAGCGACACTAGATCCTTGAAAAAAGCCTTGAAGACTAAAGAAAACCTCATGTAAAAAATTGATAACCAGGGTTGACCACTGTTCCGGCGAAAACTACGCATCTAGAATCTACCACCCAAGTCTAGCGTAACGAAGAATGATGCGAAGACAGACCAACCACATCGCACTACTATGTTACTGTTTAACCCTAATGTTCCCTACCCCAACTGTAATTATGTTTCATCTGCTCCAAACCCCACGTTTCTGACACTACACGTCCATTTCTCGTATCGCGAACTTGTGTCCTTCGATCCAAGAAATTCACTCTACCAATCTTCTTCGACTCCTAGGTATCACTATTCACAATTTATATGTAATACTTGTTCGTGTTCTAAACTACATTTATTGCCTATAGTCAAAATACTTGTCCTGTGTCGAACTGTGTCGACGAAACATTCTGCCTCCATCCCTGATTTGTCTGAGCCACTCGGTAACAATAATGTTGTTTCATCCCTTTCCTTACTAGCTATATTAATATTTATATTAATAGGCTCTCGCCCAAACTTCGGTTTATATCCTGTATATGTGTATGAGTGGCCATTTAGCCTGTCAGCCCGTCAACCCATCAGGTATTCTAAGTAACATTCTGAATTGTACCACACTTACTAAACCCTATACGTCTAGGCACCATATCCTACACATAATACAACTTCTCTCCACCATTGGATTGTTCTTTCTGGTGGAGTCGACAGCAGTTTGAGAAACTGCCCGCACCCTGGTTTCATTCGAGGAAACAACCACACACATTTTCTAGTTCTAGGTCCCTAAACACACAATGTAAATCTTCATAATATTTTACATTATACTTACATTCTAATTTTTGCAATATTTCAATGCAAAAACAATTTGACATTAAAAAGAAAACCAAGATCACCTAAGTGTACTTGTTACTACGAATGTTGTCAAGTTTCTCCCCGATACAAAATGTTCTCGGTCGTCGCCCATTTTCTTCATGGCGTTTGAGATTTCATGCCTACCAATTCCATCCTTGTGGTAGACACCTAGTGCGCTACCATATAGTAGAGGACTGGTAGATACCCTACCAATCTCCTACTTGCTGAAAGCAGACAATTTTTCCTACCATTCCTCTACCTTTTTAGTTCTACCACGTGTGGCAGTCGAAAAGTAGGAAAATGGTAGAAGGCGAAAATTGAGGGTGTACTGAAGTTTGCTATTGACTACCTCATCACCTACCCGCGCTTTGGCGACTTCGAGAAGGGCTTCGTTATTCTTCTTTCGAAAATTTTGAGGGGAACTTCAGTCAGATACTTCATTCCAAAATCATGAAAATTAGAGCTCTCAAGGAGAAAGGGCTGTCCATCAAACCTAATCCAAAAAACAACGCTATTGGTAATTTCTTTGACATTTCAAATATTGCTCGGGCTTTATTACGTATTTTGCTTTTCAGGGGTACTTGCTGGGCTTTACTACCTCATCAAACTTACCCCTAACGTGGGCAAAGCTAAAAATACTCCAATTGAAAACATTTAGGAAAGTTTCATCGTTTTTCTAAACGTAATGGGAAACTACATCTCAATGCGCTTTAACATCAATTTGTTTTTCTACAGGAAAGTGCCTCCATGTTTGAATTCCTCAAAAAGAAGCCAAACCATCTTTCGCAGCCATTCATCATCTGCCGCGGCTCCGCTGAAAGCCCAATCGACTACACCGTAATTTTCGACTTTAAGCTTGTTCCTGTTGGAAGTGACATCTCGCATGCTTTTGAAGTGCTGTATCCGTCATTCCAAGCATTTTAACTTGCAATATCCACAATTTTTGAGGCAGTTTTACAAATTTTTTGACATGTTTGTGATTAAAATTCCAAACATTGTGTGCCCGTCTATTTCTACCCTACAAACTGTCATTTGCAATTATATTGTGATGGATAACTCGTCTTCTGAAACTTCTGTTTGAAATGGAACCAACTCTTCCCCGCAATCCAGAATATTTGTATTTTTTTATGAGTTTTGGAAAGGAGGCCATGGGTAAGCCGTTTCCAAGGAAATAAACATTTGAATTTGAAATTTATTTTATTATTTACAAGAATGCCGGTGTATAAACAGGCAAATGCCTAAAAAAGACTAGGGTCTCTATTTTATTTGGTAGACTCCTCTACGACGTATCTAGTAGATCCCACTAACAGCGTAGTAGCTGCTTCTATTAAGTAGTTACACGGTAGAACTGTGACATGTGGCAGATCCTTCTACTTTTCTGGTCGCCTAATGGTAGCTGTTTCCATTTATCTACCATTTGGCAGGTATTTGGTAGTACAAAAAGATTTACAGTATATACGAATACCAATTAATATTTTATTGTCATCTAGTAGAGTCCCTGGCATCATAGAGGTCAACCATGGCATCGTTTTTTTTTGTTGCAGAGCAGGAAGCTGATATGCACAGTTAAAAAAAAGCCTCGAATTTCGGTGAAATTTGCACCTAAGTCGGACTCTGCCAGTTAGGTGGAAAAATTTTGGGGAGGCTCCCTGAAATTGGTAAAAGTCCTCCGAAAAGTGGTTAAAATGACACCTAAGTTAAACCACATATTTACCGGAAAATGAAACCAAATGACCCGTTCGTGTAGTCGTTATTTATATGAATAATTGAAATGATAGCAGTAAATCCAACTGAAAATGATATTTATTGTTAATGAATCTTAGTTAGCAGATTAAGAAGAGCACAAAAGTATAGATTTCGAACTCTGTGCAATTACAAACACAATGAAGAACTCTTCATTTTATCCACCAATGCGGAAAAGGCATGAACAGATGCACAAGTATCAGTTACTTCGTCCTTTACGCCTAAAACGTAGGACTGAAGAAACAACAATGCGTTTTGAACCTTATCGTTTTATTTAAAGTGGAAGACGTGGTCGCCATTAATCTATTAACAGCATTTGCAGTTGTGTGGAAACTCACAAATGGATTACTCTCCAAAATGAGGTGGATTGTCAATCCAATGTATAGGATGAACAGCGATCCTCTTGTTTCTTGCTCGATGCAACTTGCTAGGTTAGCTGATTCCTAATAATTAAAACAATAGTCAGATAAAATTTTATTGGTCTCTTTTGTTGCTTCCATAGCAGTCTGTAAATCTACTTGATTAAATTTTCTTTCATTAGAAAGACAGAGGAGATATAACGTAGTCACTCCAAATCCAAATTAATTTTGGTTAATAATAATGTTGATTTTTTTTGGTTTTCATTGGGTGTATTTTCATTATCAGTGATTGCTGAAGTCCATCAAGAAGTTTTTGCAAATAACGGACCAGAACAGCTTTCCCTGCCAAAGGAGGGTGATGCAGATTCAGAATTGGAACCAGTACTTGTTAATGCAATACGAAGCAACAAACTTTTATTGCATTTAGACTACTTCATCAGATGGTGCAGCAAAAACTTTGCCTTACTCATCCACAAGATCAAAGGCAATCTACTGCAAATATGCACAAATGTATGTTCTGTTTGTTTTTGTTACCCACCCATCTGATTGTAAACACATTTATGATTGGTGGAACAACAACAATTTTGAAGGAGTAAACATTTTATTATTTTATAAATAAATAATTTCAGTTGTGAATAAGAATTTTAAGCATCCAGCCAAAAATTAAGTAGCTTAGTGGCCTACTGAATTATCCAGTAGTGGGGGAGGTAAAGTAGAACTTAAGTTTTCTATTTCAATTAAGCATGGAAATAAAATCTAGTACGCTGGCTTTTATTAAGTAGTTTAAAATTAAGTATCCAGTCGCCGCTGTGTAAAAATTCTATTACTGTTCAAAAGACATGGAAAAAAGTCGTCTATTCCGAAAATCAAGTGAACACATATGAGTTAAAATGGTTGTCTTTTTCAAAGACATCGCGATCAACAACAAAAAAATGTTTGTATTACCGCCGCTGAACGAAATAAACAGGGAGGAAGACAATATGTTACTTGAAAAAATGGCTTTCAAATGGCTGAGAGAGAGTGAAACTTACCTAAATTTCCTTGATGGTAACCAACATACAACTGTGTACGACGTTAAATCCTTTTTTTTATGTGATTCCTAATTAGATTTTAAATTTGAAAACTTCAAGTTATGGGATATCTAATGGAAATCTTACAGCCAGGTTAAAAAAATCTGACACAGCAACGCAGGGTAAAACTGACAATGATTTTTTTGTTACTATAGTTTTAAACTAATAGACATATAATATATCTTTTCTAGGAAACTCAAATGATGACGGGGACCATTCTTTCAACAATTCTAAGGCTACTATCCTTTCCATCATTGGTAATATTAGTGGCATGTACACTAGTTAGTGTAATAAATTTTCCCCAAAAATTTTACAATAGATTCAAGCAGCTATATTTGTAGCATTGCAATCCCTTTTCTAGGGGAAAACGATAATGCTGATGCAAAAGAAGTAGAGCAATGTAAGTTCTATAAATGACATTGTTACGAATACCAATTCATATTTTATTATCATTTAGCATGATTCTCTGCCGTTACAGAGGACAACCATGGCGTAGTTGTTATTGCTCAAGAATAGGCAGCTGATGGTCTTAAGTTTGGTGAAACTTATTTTGGCAAATAATAATGTTGATTGTTTTTTTGTTCTCAGTTTCAAGTCTCAGCCTACTACATCATTAACATGGAATATCCCGCTACGTACACCAAGTGCTGATGCAAGTGTTATTGAGAAATTTTGTTTGACATTAGTTTTTGTAACCACATTCTGGTTGTTATCAAATTTCTGGTTATGTCGAACAATAAAATTTCAATTTGGTTTATGTATTCTACCTATATATAATTCCGATAACGAATAACAATTTTAGGCATCCATCCAAGAATTAAGTAGTTTAGTTGACTACTGAATTATCCAGTAGGGGGGAGGTATAGTTAAAACTTAAACATCCTATTTCAATTATGTGTGGAAATAAAATCCAATACGCTGGTCTTTTTTAAATATTAAAAATTAATTACAGAGTAAAGTAAAGTTTAGCCGCCGCTGTGTTGTAACTTGTGTACCTTTCATTTTTAAAAATTGTTTTTTTTTGAAGGGGATTCATGTTTACGTTTTAATTTTCTTACCCAGAAATTACTCTTGGAATTTACTTTTTTGTAAGGTTGTTCTATTTTGTTTTCAACGTTAATTTTTAAAAAGAACTCTCATTTCAAATAAAGGGGCTTCTTATCCCACTACCATTTACAACTTGCCCACTTAGAGGAGCTTGTTGGAAAAAATTTGAACGTTGACGTTGACTATTTGGTCGTTTATTTTTATGTTAATTTTTAAACGTAAATAAAAGAAAAGAAAAGTACGAGAATGCTGATTATCTGAACTTTAGTTTACACCTTGTTGGGAGTTGAAATACGGAAAATGGTAGAAACGGGAGAGGAAAATTTAAAAAATGACCGACTAGCTCCAGGATTGAAATTGCGAACGAAAATGTAGACGTTTTATGTATCCAGATAGGTTTTATCTAAAATGCCTTAAATGCCACCAGTAGGCCCACGTAAAGTGACATCTAACATTAGAGCACTGTAGCATTTGAAGTTATTGACCCAATAATCAACGTTTATATTTAATTTCGTTATAATTTTATCGTTTCGTGGCATTTAATCTACAGCTCAGGGGCGAAAAATCATCTTAAGTTACTTTAGTTTCTATGAAATTTGAGTTTTATATTTGCAGTATCAATACTTTAGTTTCTCCATAAGAAATAACTGGAGCCAACATTCCCCTATAGCAGGAACAACTTACCCCTTGCATGGGGCTAGTTGTCCTTTGTTGTTTTTTTTTCCCAATTTTCAGAACTAAATTACAGATATATAATATAAGATTTTAAGAAATTTGAAATATGTAACGGAAAACTAATTGTTTTCACCTTTTTTATGACCAATGGGGTTTTGCAACGTATATAAAGGTATAGGTACAAGGTACGAAAAACAAAACAGTGAGTCAACTAGTATTATATATTGTCTTCCCTATTGGCATTAATTTACCTGTTAACATAACGAGAAAATGATTAGTTTCATTAATTTCAAAAATAACGCCAACGTTGCCATAATTCACTTACGTCACATCACTATGCAGTGCAAACAGTAAAACCCATTTTACGTAAACACCGTTACTCTATCTCCAACTCCGCCCTTCCTTGAACTGCGCCAAGGCATATAAGCCACGAGGTACTCGTAATCGGGCTAAGATAGTTTCGTGGTTATATTTCTTTTGATTTTTTCGGTTTGTTGAGCAACATATAGCTATTTTCAGTTTGTGGTCTTCCTTCGGTTTTATGCTAAAAGACGGTAGTCAAATATTCTACTTTTTCGGTAATTCAAAGAACATAATAATTTTCTTTGCATTTTTAACAAAACAGCTGCAAGTCCAATACTTTTTCCCAAACTATGTTCTTTCATTGTTGGCAAGACTGAAAAAAATTGGAAAAATGCTTAGAAATTTCTTTCGTTTTTAAAGTGGCATAAAAAATTTGCTTTGAGATTCTAAATGATTTTGAAGTGGGCTTACCCAAAAAAATGTGTCCTACATTTATTCAAGATATAGTTCTAAAAATGTTTACACTTATACGTGTGAAAAAAAATTCTTTGTTTAAATTGCCCCATCGTATAATTGGATATAGCCAAGCGTGTGGTGACGTTAAATTATGAAATTTAAAATTTTGCTCCCACCATAAAGTAAATACCAAAAAACAACGGCGAAAACATTCATTAATTTTTTTTTTCGAAATTAGATGGCTGGATGATGAAATTTGTGTGTGAAATTATTTTCAAACAGATTTAATTACCCAAAAGATTTATATTGGGAACTGCGAAACATGCCTTTATTTACATTAGTTGCGTCATTAATGGTAGGCTATTTTGACAATGTTTCTGACTGCGCTTGGCAATTTTAAGCCAACCTCAGTTTTTCTATCTTACCTTTCCTATCAGGCAGAAAAGGCGGGAGTAAAGCTAACTGAAACGTGGGACAAGTGAAACAAAATTTCGTTCTCAACGATTATGAGAGATAGACATTAAAAAATTTGAGATAATAGGAATGGTGGTTGTCAATTTTTGGCTCTGAAAGTTTTTGAGCTATGGTTATGAAATTTTGCTGACCACTTGATTTTTTTCCGTCCTATTTTTCATTGGACTCACTAAAAGCTAAAAATAATCACTACATGTAGTGCTAAATGAATTTACGCTTATTTCTCAACAGATTCGTTGCATTGCTTTATTTTTCAAAACGTTTTTTAAATTATAAAAAGTAATTCATTTAGTAAAAACTTACCGTGGGGGCAAAGGGGATGTAAAATGGGTTTTAAAAATTTAAAATTGTTGCATCTTATCAAACATGTAGAGTTTGAATAGGTTGTCAATATTTCTGTTGTTATGCTACTGTTATAAAAATGCTCTTAAAGTTGTCTTCAGCAACGCCTCTCGATTTCCGGGCAACCAGCCCTCGTGTGAAGGGTGTAACCTAATAAGGCATGCATAATTTTTTACGTCATTTTGCCTGACAAAACCTAACAACCAGCTAATGCTAATCCTGTGCTTACCTACTACCAAAAAAACCATGCTTGTATTTTTAATTTCGTCCTGAAACCATAAAACGTTTTAAAGTTCCATTTAAGATCTACATTACATCACAATACCTAAGATTAGAGTTTCGCGTTTTACAACTGCCCTGCATTACTTAAGATATTTTTTGATTTTTAACTCATTTTCGATTAAACCAAGCAAAAATGTGGATCGTATTAGAATTTTTTTGGCAATATAATTACATTTAGAAACATGATTTAACAAGAAAAAAACGCATTAGGTAACTATTGAAGATCGATGTGCTGTATAAAATCTCATTAAGTTAAACTGACGTATTTATTCGGATGTTTGGAATATTAACGTCTAAACAAATCAACAACCGAAGAATCTTAAACGTGGTTCTAAAGTTCTTAAATCGTCTATATTAACTAACTGATGAGTTTAGTTAAACAACATATTATAGTAATATAACTCTCCTATTTCAGAAAATAGGTAGCTTTATATTAGATTCTAGTAATTTTCTTTGGAAATAGATAGCTGTAATTCCCGACATATATCAAAACTATCTATTTTAAGTACTAGGGGAGGTAGGGCGTGGTTGGAACAAAAAGCTCATTTTTGTTCCGTACGCTTACAAAAATCGTTCAACTAGACAAAAAAATATATAGATTTGTAGCCAGTTATCTCAGCTACATAACAGTATTTTTTTTTGGGTGGATTCGGCAAAGATAAACATCTGCTATGTGTAAAAAACTGGAGGTATCTCAAGTTGTTTCAATTGCCAATTCTGCTCGGCAATTGAAACAGGGCGTCTGGGCAATTGGAACGTGGGTTTTCCCATAAGAGAGCTCCCGGTTTTATGAAGAAACTAAAATGACGATATCTCAGAATCTGGGATACGTATTTTGATGATTTTTTTACAGTAATACAAAGAATTTTGATCTTTATTTTTTTAAAGATATTTTATAACTTTCTGTAGTAACTAAATATTATTTAATGAATTTTGGTAGTTTTCTCAGTTAGGTTCAGAACACCGTTAGTAATCCAAAGAACGGTTAATAGTATGAAGATCAAATTATTATAATCGAATATGGCATGTCCAGCCATATATCATAATTGTTGTTAATGTCGGTAATTTAATTTTTAAAATTTAATTTCTTTAATCAACGATGTAAATAAAAACACAAACATTGTGGTAGACGATAAGTGTCAACTACCCAGTAGACGATATGTGTTGGTGTGCATTATTTACTTTGCTATAGCACGGGCTATAGCACTGTTGCCAGACTACAGTAAGGGAGACGCGCATACGGAAGGGTCGCAATTGGAACAAGGTGTTCCAATTGCCTCTAGCATGGGTCTTCACGGAGTTTAAATGTTTATAGGGGATAAAATTTAGCTAGGAAAAAATCAATGTTATCAATTTATAGCTTAATGAACGATGAATGATTCAAGACCTTTTTTAATGATTTCCTCCATCGTTTTATGCGGGAAAACGAAAAAATTGTCTGGACAAAAACTACAAATGGACAATAAAAAAAAAACAACTTTCTGGGATAACTCAAAAACTTTTAGAGTCCAAAGCCTCCAATTTTTTCTAAAAATGTACAACCCTAATTCGCGTTAGCTCCAATTTTTTAAACTAAATCTCTTACATACTTGAAGTGGTAGAATTTTTGTTTCAATTGCCGCGCGTTCCAATTGCGCCCTACCTCCCCTATTGCATAGAATAGACATATTATTAAATATAGCTTTTTTTCCAAAAATTGGAATTCTATTATACCGAAAATCGTAGCCATTTTTACAAAGTAGTATTAACCAAAAAATGTCTTTACAGTTATTTATATTTAAAAGGGGAAAAGAAGACATTTCCAACTCCAACAGTAAGACGATAAAATTTAACTTGAACTTTGACCTAAAATTTTGGTTTAAAATTCACAGGCTTGGTTTACTATCCATGAAATTGGTTTAAGATCCAAACTGATTCTTGGACCGGGGCACTACTTTTGAAATAACCAAAAAGTCCGGTTTTCAAAAAAACTTTTTTGTAAAGCTATTGGCTGCGAGACATTGCGCCTAGAGACAGATACAGTTAAAACATTTTTGCTACAATATCCCGTTGCTACATGAACAGGCACGTTTAAGGTATGTTAGCATAAATAGAACCTGAAAGCTTCATAATCAAAGTCCTGTATGGATACCACCGTACTACTTCAATTGCATCTAATTAATCTTAAAATTTTGTCTTAATTAATGATACGTGGTGCCTCATGAAAATTTTTTCAGAGAAACATTTTGTACTTGATCTTATGTGTTTAAAATTGTATTTATTGGGCATCGGCATTCCGTAGAGGCGAGAGGTGGTGGTTGGGCCACAAAAATGATTTATGTTCCTTCGAATAAGAAAATCGTTAAACTAAGCTAAAAATATAGAGTTTTGTAGCTAGTTATCCAAGCTACAGAAAAATAGTTTTTATTGGGGAAGAGGCGAAAAGGGGGGGGGGGGGAGCGGGTTCGGTGCATGTACGCAACAGCTTTTATGTGAAAAAAACTGGAGGTACTTTAAATATTTCAATTACCAATCCTTCAAGGTAAGCGACAAGGCGTCGAGCGCCGAAAAAATTCTGCGTTTTTAAAGATATTTTATAACTTGCTGTAGTAATGAAATGTTATTTTATGAACTTTGGAAAAGGAAGGCGGGCGTATATGGAACACTGGGCAATTGAAACAAAAATTCTACCACTCGAAGTATGATACGTATTTCGTAAACAAAATTTGGGCTAAAAGAAATTAAGGTTGCTTATTTTTAGAGTTCAGTTTTCGAGTTATAAAAAAACATTACGGTCCATTTCCAGTGGTTTTTCAGACAACTTTTTCACTAATAAAGGAAAACAGTAGCTAGAACGAAGACTACATTTTTATAATAGTATATCTTGCGTGTATACCATAATTGTTATTAATGACAATAATAGAATTTAACTAATTAATTTGTTTAACCAACATTGAAAAAAATTTTACAAAAATTTGCATACGATATGGACAAGCCAACCAGCAGACGATCTTTATCAAATTAAGAATTTTTAAAGCAGTGCTTGTAACTCTGGGCCCGTCAAAGGCCGGGGGATACATGGCGCTAGGGTATTTTAACGCTTTATTTTTCTCAATTTGAGCTTGTCAATCTGGTTCACTCCATTATTTTCTCCGTCTATTCTTAAGCTTTTTTTTTTTTACAACAAAATACTCCCTTTCTTTGTCCTCAGGCCCTTTCACTGTCTCTGCCCGTCAACATGCCAGCTGTAGTTACACGTAAACCCACTCTTTGCCCCTGCCACTCCTTCCTCTGACCGTCTCTGCCCTTCAACCCATTCGTTGCCTCTGCCCCTCTCACGCACTGTCAGCCGACTCCCTTTCTGCCCGTAGACGCAATGTTTTCCGCCAAAACGCTCGCTGTAGCGGTCCGGCGACCATTTCGTTGTCCTTGCCCGTCAAAAAGCCTGCTATAGATGTCCGTTGATTCTTCCATTGCCTCTTCCTGCCCAACCCCTCACAGTTTGCCCGTCCACCTATCCTGCCCGTCGACTAACTCTTTTGTCGCCAAAACGCCAGCTCTCTTGGCACGTCGGCTACCCTCACAAGTCTCTGGCCGTCGTCAATTTCGTTCCCCGCGATAATATTCGTTGAAGTTGACCATTGACCCTTTTGTTGCCTCTCCCCGTCCCCTTCGCACTCTCGGCTCGTCCTCCCCTCAATCTCTGCCCATTCCTCCTCACTGTCTCTTCCGTCCTCTAAAACAGTCTCTGTTTGTCCTCTGCTTACATTCTGTCCGTCTTTCCCAATACAGTTTCTGCCCGTTCACCCACTCACTGCCCATTGTAGTGGCACATCGACCCTTTCATTGCGTCTGCCCGTGTTCCCCTTCACAGTTTCTGCCCGCCAAGACGCCCGTTGTAAATATCCGTCAATCTTTACTTTGCCTGTTCCCGCCCATCCCTTTACAACCCCCTCTGCCCGCCGAATATCACGCTGAAGTTACCCGACGCCCCCCACTCCCTGTCCGCCAAAAAGCCCGCTGTAATATCCCATCGACCTGTTTTTTTTGCATTTCCCCGTCCATCTCTCACAGCCTCTGCCCGTCCAAGCGCCCGCTAAAGTTGTCTGTCCACCCACGTTTTACCTCTGCCAGTCTTCCCCCGTAGAGTCTGTGCCCATCTACCCAGTCACTACCAAAATGTCAACTTTTGTTGGCCGTCGACCCACTCGTTGCCTCTGCCCGTCCTCCACCCCTAGTTTTGCCCGTAATGCCACTCTTTATTTTCTATTTAACGCATCCGTTATCCCTGCCCGTCGTCTTACATGCTATCGCCCATCCGTTTTAAGCAAAGCCGGAACGGAATGAAAAGCTGCTGAAATCTGCACTTCCATCCACATACTAGTTTTCCAAAGCCTCATCCCACCGATTCGCTACAGCCGGTGGTGGTCTGAACCCTTTTTTAAGGTAGCCCCCCCCTCCCCCCGCCAGCCAATCAGAGCAAATGCTTAACGTGGCGGACACACAAAACTCCTCCCCATTTTTCCTTGATTCTTTATGGAGTAGAGAAATTTGGCTGTTTCGCTGCAACGGCTAGAACACCGCTTCCAGATTGCAGAAAAGAGGACATGTACGAAAATTGGCAATTGAAACAAAATGTTCCCTACAATAAACAATGCCCCTAGCATGGGTTTTCACGGAATTTTATTGTTTACGAAGTAATCGTTTTATAGATGAATTTATCAGAAATAATACGAGACATTTTTTGTAATTTTCTTTATCGTTTTAGTGGTGAAAATGAAAAAATTGTTAGGGCAAAAACTAGAAATGGACCGTAAAAAACTTTTTTTAGGCACTGTAAAGTTTTTTTGTAAAAACAAACAGACTTAATTCTTGTTAGTCCTTTTAAAAAAAAAAATTCATGTCATACTTCGACTGGTCGAATTTTTCTTTCAATTGCATCGTGTTACATGTACATCCATCCTTCTCTATAATTTATTTGACAAAGTTTAACTGAAGGATGTATTCCGATCTTAAGGATACAAATGACTAAACAGAAACAAAACTTCGTATTTCTCTAAACAGGATTCTAAGAGGGAAAAAATCCTTATAAAATCCAGTACACTGTAAAAAAGTGCGTAAAAAACAGCTAGTAAATAAGAACTAAATTCAATTCCATCAATTACGTAATTATGAACTTTTCATTTCATTTAGATAATGGCTATCTAAAATTTAAAATAGATATTTTAGGTAATTTCTATTATCTATTTTTGGGACGTTAGGGGTCAGGTAGGGCAAATTGTTTTTTTTCTAGTTTGATCTCTTGGGAATCAAAACAATTGAAACGTTTTGTGTCAACTGTGAGTGACAACTAATACATGGTTTACTCGAAATTTAAAAAAATTACGACGTACCCGCGTGATTCTGGTAGCAAAACTTTTTTTGTCTCGTAATTTTACCGAAAAAAAGAAAAAAATTATAGAAAATTTATCTTAACAATTAAGTTCTCTCACCACTTCGACTTTTAGATTCACTGTCTTATTTTTTCTACTGCATCAGATTAATTATAATTTAGTTAAATAATTGTAAAAAATCGGATAGGGTGCAAATGCCATTTAAATTTTTTTTTTTATTTTTCATACCGAAAGAAACATGATTTTAAAGGTAAAATTTTATTTTAAACTATTGGTGCTCGATATAAAATTGCGACGGAAAGTTGTTTAAGTGTAGCGTCAAATATTGCCTGTTTACTGTTTATTGTCGGATGGTACAGCCTATGGCAGAGGTTGGGTTACTTATTCGTTCGATTTTTTTGTTTGAATAAAAGATTGCATAAACAATATAATCGTAATACAAAACCAAAACGTTTTTTCTCTTTAATTTGCAAATTTTTTATCCACGAAAATAAGGAATATTTTTGGGGGAGGCACACTTTTTCAATTAGAGCTGCAATGTAAAGGGAAAGGTGTAGATGTTGGTCTATTTAAATCTTTTAAACAATTAGACTTCCTGATGTGTTTAATTGTTATGATGTTGGCCTGATGGATGATGGTTCAACCTAGATTAGTCCAGCGTTGAAAATCACAACCGTTTTTTGGTGTGAAAAATAATATTTTGTTCAACCAGAATATAGGTTAAAATCCCTAAAAATTGGTGCTAAATTGCACAAAAAATAAATGGGAGTTATACCCTGAAAGAGAGAGGGTGGTTTGAACAGAAAAATGATTTTTGTTCCCCCGAGTAAGAAAGTCGTCAAACTAAGCTAAAAAAATACATAGTTTTGTAACTAACTATCTAAGCTACAGAAATCAAATTTTGAGGGGAGAGGGGGTTTGTCACAGGTGAAAAGTTGTTATGGGTATTTTTTAAAAATGCGGACAATATGCACAAGCCAACCAGCAGGGATATTTATCAAAATAGGAAATTTTAAAACCAGTATTTGGCTATTTATCTGCTAATTTCGGCTAATTTCCTCTATCGTTTAAGGGGTTAAAATGAAGAAGTTGTTTGAGCAAAAACTAGAAATGGGCCGTAAAAAAAACTTTTTCGGATAACTCGAAAACTTTTCTAAAGAGATTAGAGTCTGAAGCCTAATTTTTTTTCTAAAAATAAACAACCCTAATTACTGTTATCTCAAATTTTTTAAACTAAATCCCTGTCTTACTTCGAGTGGTAGAATTTTTGTTGCAATTGCCTAGCGTTGCAATTGCGCCCACCCTCCTCTATAGTTAATCTGGCATAGTCGTAAAGCATCAATATATTAAAAGTTTAGGATCATAGTTTCAATGCTGCAAACTGCCACAGCTCACAGGGTACAGGATCTAACAACTCTGTTGCTTAAAGTCATTGGCAAAAAATTAAGTCGGCTGGGACTTTTTCGAAAAAATGTAATGAATCAAATATGCTTAAATTTATGTTTTCCAATAACAATTAAAATAATATCTTAAACGTAAATTACATTACAAAGTACTGCATCAAGATGAAAATAACTGAGCCTAATAAAAATACAAGAACACAGTAAGGTAGAAGGGGAAAACATGCTTGTGAACCTTGAAAATAATGGACCATAGTATTCGGTATTTTTCCGATTTGAACTATCGGTAAAAAAAAATGCCAACAATAAACTTTTTCTTTTGATTACCGAATTTTTTATCTGTAGAAATTTTAATATATATTTCCTAGAGAGTACGTGCAGCTCACACAATTAGCCTTTATACTGTGTTGGCGTATGGTATGAGCCCATGGCAGAAGACAAGATACTTTATTAAATGGTTGTATTATGGTAAAATGGTATTATGATGTTAAAACAATAAGTTAGGCGGGTGGGGAGATAAGAGGTAAAAAATACAGGAAAACAAAGAAGATATTTCAACTTATTTTGCTTAATGAATAGCAGTGGAATTCAAAAAATACTTTTTCTTGCCTTTTTTCTTGCCTTAAAAAATTTGCAGCGTTATTCGGGAAACGTGGGTAGTCATTTGAATTAGGTAACGTGAATTAAGTAATATGTAACCCCGCATTGATAGACCCGCATTGGTCTAGCATGTGATAAACAAGCATTTGTCTACCATATGGAAGATGATATCACCATGAACCAAACAGATCACCCACAAAATTTCGGAAGAAAACTAAATGTTTCGTGGTTATTACTACAAAAAAAAACTATTTTCTCAATAAAGCCTAAAACATAGAATAAATAAGCAAATAAAAAATGTTTAATTGGTAAAACTCGAATGTCACTATTTAAAAATTAGGCAACATTAATATGGCAACGTCGACAGCCTAGGTACGATTGGCACGTGGCAGCCGAAGGTGGTTGGGTGGTTCGATTTAGTATGGAACGCACAAGGATACCCCATTATGTCCGTTATGTCCGTTACTGTAGAAGGCTATAGTTTAGCCAAAAAACTTGTGGGTAAAAGCCACGATTTTTTTTTAGTCAAAATCTCATTGATCATACCTATACAACTTTTTTCCGGGCTAAAATCTACGAAACTGATGTCATAGCTTTCGGGATTAGAGCCGCCAATAAGTTGTGAAAAATTTACAGCGAAATTTGTTTGTATCTTCCGTTTGATAGTAATCCGCTGAACTCTGGTTTTACTTTACAGCGACCATTCAACATGCGACATTTATCTGCTTTTTCCCTCGGCTTCTTGTTTTTCATTTTCTGTTGGTTGATTCGCTATCGTCGACTGCATTCCCTCGGTTTCGCAGATGGACCGTATATTCCAGCTGCAATTTTTACTTTTGCTGTCGGAACTGATATAAGAAATGGAACGTACATATTTAAATGGCAGCCGGAGCCTTGGGAGTCGGTGAATAATCAGCGCATCTTTATGCATGGAGTAACTGACACTGCAGACTTAAATGCAAAACAGAGTTGTGCAGCAGAGTCCTGCGCTAGGCACAATTGCAACCGAACCATTCAAATCTTCATGAAAATGCCGTCGTCCTACAATCGAACAAAAGAAGCTATGGAACTAAAAAACCCGAATAAAAACTCTTCTTTATACTCAGTTTTGAGGCATTATAAGAATCTGGAAATAATTTTCTTCAGAGAAAGTGAATATTTCAGAGATACGGCATTATTTGGTTGGTACAACAAAGGAGAATGGCGAAAAAGCTCTCGTCGAAATTCCCATCTTTCTGTATTTTCTAGTATCGTTTCCCTATTCCGCGGTGGTGGCCTTTTCATTGACCTTGACACCATTATCACTCTCAAGCCACTGAATGGGCTTAAATGGCGGAATTTTTTTGTGAAAAATAAAGAGGCCAGTCAAACAGCAGACGGTGTAGTAAATATGGTGACAAGCGAAATTTTCCATCTAGTCTACGGGCATCACCTCAGTGACGATATAATTTTAAATTTGGGCCAAATTGTATATGATCCATTTTCTTCTGCTAATGACATACTAACTGCCGCATTTCACGGTAGTATGCAAAATATATGCATTGGAGAAAATAACACAAGTCTCTGTCGAGATGTTAAGTTACTCGATCGACGAGATGTATTCTTGCCACAGTTCGAGTCGTTAATGTGGCGGCAAGTGGTCTTGGCTTCGGAAGAATACATTTCTACAAATGAGAGTAAGCAAGTGGGCAAAGCTCTACAATTCATGATTAAGAATATAGTGGATGATAATATTGCTTCTGTGATTCAATGGAAATCGAACCCAAATTTAAAGAGACGACGTAATTCCAATTCTGATATTTTGTATTCTCTTCTTCTATCTCAGCATTGTCCCCACACCGTAAAACATTTTTCAAACGAGCTTTGGGCGAGCTAAACTTTATGTTAATTCTTTTAAGTTGTCGGAGCTGCTAACTCATAATACAAACAGTAACTTCGATTATGCTTTTCAACGATGTCAATGTTTGTTCTTAAATGAGGAGCTTACATGAAAAATCGAAAACTCTTTAAATAACGCTCACGTCTCTACATATTATAATAGTTTTTCTGGGGAAATGCCTATGGAACCAAAAAATCTGGCTTTAGGATAAGCCAAATTTTGCCATCAATAGCAGATATATCAATCCCATGTAATTATTAGAAAAATTGGGAAACATATTGGGGATTATCAAAGTGTGTAGGAAGTGTATGGAGTTAAAACAGAAAAAGAAGAAGGCAAAATTCGGGGACGGAAGTGGAAGATACCACAGAGGATGATTTTTCTGTCTCAGATGACCTAATTAAGATGTGTGAAGACGAGTTCTCGCCGAGATGCAGTCGACAAGTACGAAGCATTGAGTTAATTGAATATTCAGTTGGTAGAGGTGCTCAATGATGTTTGTGTGGGCGAAAGTACCAATAAACTTCCCCGGACATGGAACGGTGAAATTGAGTTGCTGTGCTCGTCCAGGTAGAGAGCGGATGGTGTCGTCGGTCAGGGTTTACAAGAAGGAAAGCAGAAAGTTCAATCAGTGAACTTACAGCCAACCCATTAAGGTTTACAGGAAGAGCTGATCTGAGGCTGACAGTAAGGCTCCACAAAACCGGACGTGTGCAAAAGGGGAAATCTCGCAAAAACGGAAGAGGGGCTGCTCGCACCAAATTTTCGCCTTAGGGCATTTTCTCGGATCTGTTGGCGGGAGATTTACATTCCTGGTAGTGCACTGCAGTGTGAATGATTGTGTAGGCTTACAATATACTGACTGCAGTTTACATTTGTTTCATTTTATACTTCTTAATGTGCGGAGACGCACCGCAACATTTTCATGCTTTAAAAATATGCTTGTTAAGTTTAACAAAGCCTAGCATCTTGGTAATGGATTCAGCTCGTACAATGTTAAAAAACGCACAGGAGTCATGGAATTCCACGATAATTGATTTGACGCGCAACATGTATCTTAAATTGAGAAGCAATATTGAAACCCAATTTAATGTTACCCTTTGATTCCTGTGATAATTATTTAACTAGTCACTGTCATAATGCCACACAGAATTTTAACGATACAGTGCTCATTTTGGTGCGATGGTATAGAAGAAAACATGGTTTTGTTTGCAGCTCCCTATCGGCTTCTGAAACCTTAATTTTTATCGTATGGCTTGTCGCGATAAAAAAGCAGGAATAAAAAGGTTGGCGAACCCCACCAATGATAGCCTTATGGCAACCCGTAAAATGGGAAAATCTGCAATACGGAAAGGGTCACCCCCCGCACGACTTGTCCCATTTTGTGGAGCCTTACTGTATCGACGATGGAAATCGAGCTTGGAGCAGAGAGGTAATGGAGGCAAAGGAGGAGGTGTCAGTAATCCGTGTGATGAGCCTCCAGTCAACCATTGACGAATTTCAATAAATTAAATTTCGTTTACGATATTTTTAATACACACAGCAATAGCTTAATGAAATCCGAACTTCATACTATTTTTTCGAAGCATATATCTTCAATATATCAAGTTTTAAAGATCATGTCTAATGTGGTACACCGGATATACAGTTTTCCCCCCGTAATTTTTTTTATTTTAATTTTTCCACTTTCTGGAAATGTGTTTACGACTAAACTACCCGAACAATTTAAAACATAAAATAATGAACATGTATTTAGGTACACTTTACAATGTCATACCTTTCGAAGCACTAAGTTTCATTAGAGGAGGTAGGGCGCAATTGGAACGCGCAGCAATTGAAACAAAAATTCTACCACTTTAAGTATGTAAGAGATTTAGTTTAAAAAATTTGAGCTAACGTGAATTAAGATTGTACATTTTTAGAAAAAATTGGAGGCTTTAGACTCTAAAAGTTTTCGAATTATCCCAGAAAGTTGTTTTTTGACTGTCAATTTGTAGTTTTTGCCCACACAATTTTTTTCGTTTTCACACCTAAAACGATGGAGGAAATCATTAAAAAAGGTCTTGAATCATTCATCGTTCATTAAGCTATAAATTGATAACATTGATTTTTTCCTAGCTAAATTTTATCCCCTATAAACATTAAAACTCCGTTGTTACCGAGTTGCTATGGCAACCCGGATCGGGCTTCGCGCGTCCGCAATTTTCCCGTCCTGTTCTCGAGTTGCCATGGCAACCAAGATCGGGCTTCGCGCGCCAACCCTTTACTCTTCCCTTTCTTTAATTTAGCGGCCTATTGTGTCGCAATTCATAATTCATTTGTTTTTCGGATACACGCTATAATTAATGACGTGTAAGGACGCTCAGTTCTTTTTCGACCGTGCTACTTGTCGGGTCGCCATTTTTCCCACGCTGTCTCATTTTTTGCTAAGTTTAATACAGTCATTTTTGTGACTAGTTCGCCATTCGTTTTCGTTTT
The DNA here is from genome assembly GCF_022539665.2 of Daphnia carinata. Classification (NCBI taxonomy): domain Eukaryota; kingdom Metazoa; phylum Arthropoda; class Branchiopoda; order Diplostraca; family Daphniidae; genus Daphnia; species Daphnia carinata. The sequence continues at coordinate 6,744,285 of NC_081335.1, read as the reverse complement.
CACTTTCGTCACTTCGTTTATACGATACAGACTTGTTTAGTTTGTAACAAAGTGGTGCCGAAACCCGGGAATAATCGACCCTGGTAACCTTTAGTAGCATTCGTTTCGTCGCTTTTTCGTTTTGTGCTCGCATGTGCTTTTGTCTCTAGACATCCCGACTCTGAATCAACCGCCAGCCCAGGAGGGGTAACGGTCGGAGTTCCCGGATTTGAGAAAAGGTTTCATTGCGTGCAATCGTGTCCCCCGTTTTTCTTTTTTTGAAATCTTCGTCGAGTTTCTCGAAGCTTCCCACCACGTGTTGGAGACAACATGGCGACTAGAAAGGGCATTGATGGGGAAGCTGACCTCATTGCCGGCGTCCCAGAAGAGGCTGTTCGTGCTACCTCGCCGACTCGTTCGTGTGCCTCTAATTCTACCGGTCGTTTGGATCCCTCCGCTTTGGTCAACAAACGTTCCCATCATCGAAGAAACTTCACTCGCAACTTGAATCTGGTGAAGAAGGTGATTGGGGAGACTGGAGCCAGCAGTTACACCGCTGATCTCATCAAGAAGGCTGACACCCACTACGAACAGTCCATGTATTATCATCATCGCTACTGCGCCAAATTGGGTATCACTGACGATGCCTGGCTGGAAAATCTACGCCATGATTTTCTAGCTGCACATGAGGAGTTCGAAGTACTACGTCGTACTGGGCAACCTGATGGACCGTCATCGCATGCAGCAAAAACACGCTCGAGAGTCCATGTCCGCCGTGATATGACTGATCCGACACGTCCACCTCAATCTACTCCGATGGATGTCCCTTCCGGATCCTTGCTGAAGCCTCGTGAAGAAACTATTTCCCGGCCCGGGGAACTTTTCGTCCAAGAACATCCTACTCGCCGTCAAGCCGAGGGTAATCGATCGCCCTCGGTAAACTCAAGACCTTCCCTTGCTGGTAGCATTTCATCTTATTTGTCAGGGAATTCCCCTCTTTCGACCCTGACGCGAGAACGGCGTGCCGCCGAACTCGAGCTCGAGTTGATCCGGAAGAGGAGAGAAGAGGAGAAGGGCGAAGATCGACGCCTCAGCGAGCTGGCTCGCAAACTTCAGGAGGAGAAAGAGCTCGTCTCAGCCAGACGACAGGAACGAAAAATCGAGGAAGAAATTGCCCGGCTTCGTATGAGTGAGGAGTTGTCGAAAAGATCCATTCGTTCGTCTTCGCCGATCTCTTTGAGCTCCCTCAGCGAATCCGACGAGGAATTTTGCCCTATGCCGTCGTCGAAGCTAAAGACTCGCTCCAAGAACGTCCCTGAATCGCGGTCGGCCGTCTTAAAAGTGGACAGCTGGATCGATAACCTGGAGAAGGAACCAGCGGCTGTACCAGCAAACACCATTGTTCCATGGATGTTTGGAGGATCGGCTCCGTTTATGTGTAAAACCCCTTTCGACGGAGATCCGCGTGACTGGCTTCTCTTTTCCTCGCGCTTCCAGGCTCTCGTCCATGATGTCATTCCAAATGACGCCCAGCGCTTAGCCATTCTAACCGAGTGGGTAGGCCCTAATGTTCTGCGCCGCATCTCTCCGCTTTTGAGAGCGCCTCGAGGTTACCCGGCTGTTCTTTCCTACCTGAAGAAACACTACGGTTCGAGTGAGCAGATCGCCCGCTGCCAAATTCACGATCTTTTGAGCCTCCCTATCGTCAAACCAGGTGATCGTCAGGCGCTGGAGCTGTTTTCCGATCAGCTACATGGAGCAGTCGTAATATTGGAGCAGGGAGGGCTGAAGCATGATTTAAAGAGTGCTGCCAACTTAGAACAAGCAGTTCAAAAGCTGCCACCTCTTTTTCGCCATCGCTGGGCCCGCTATGTGCGAAAACGTTTGCCAAGAGTTGTAGATCTTGGCGATCTCGATCGGTTTCTGGAGGAGGTTGTCGAAGAAGAGAGGATCGCCTTTGCGTCTGTCGAACTAGCGCCCAGGATCGAGATCCGTGGAAAGCGTGCCAACTTTGACCATCCTAACCTCGAGAGATACCCTTCTCCCAAGCTTTCATTTCCAAAGCCACCACCCGTCCGTCCATCTCCGACCGTTTTGTCTACCCAGGCAACTAGAGAAACTGACATCGAGTGTCCGAGCTGCGGTGAGGCTCATCGCTTAAGCAGCTGTGCGGAATTTCGACGGAAGTCGCCGAACGATCGAGCGTTGTTGGCGAAGGAAAAAGGTGTATGTTTCAACTGCCTCGGAGGAAAACATCGAAGTGCCGACTGTCGTTCGAAGCCGGCCTGTGAATCGTCCGGATGCCGTGCTCGCCATCACTCGTTGCTGCATGGTGCGGAAAGAGTTTTCCCTGAGAGGAGTGGACACCACCGTTTTCCACCTCCGAACGAAGATTCGAGCGTCATTCCAGGTCCGCAGACTTTCGCCATTGCCACCCGTTCAGCTTCAAACGTCCGTTTGGCCGTTGTTCCAGTCCGTCTTCGTGCTGGTGATAGAACCCTCGACGTCTTCGCTCTACTGGACACCGGTAGCCAAGCTACTTTATTGCGTGAAGACGCGGCTCAGGCACTCGGTCTAACGGGCCGGCCGCGCAAAATTCGTTTTGGGACTTTCCACGGGAAAGATCCAATCGTCGACACTCGTTTAGTGGATTTTTCAGTCTCATCGCTGGATGGAGAAGAAAGCTGTCCGGTTTCCGACGCCTTCGTTCTACCCCATCTTAACGTTGGGCATCGAAGAATGGAAAACGCGGCTGCTTCGTTCGAGTATCTCCAAGGCCTTGCTTTTCCCGCTCATGATGCCACAGAAGTTAAAGTCCTGATTGGCATGGACGTCCAGGACGCCCACCGGAATATCGAAGTCCGTCGCCCGCCAGCTGGAGTCCAAGGACCTAATGCAGTTCGCACCCCGTTCGGTTGGTGCATCGTAGGTAAAACCTTTTCGGCGCCCGCTGCTGAAGCAGCGAGCGTAAATTACGTCAAATTGGATTCGATCGAGCTGCTGGAGGAGTCCGTTGAGCGATTTAGAAGGACCCAATCGCTGCCCGTTCGTGAGGACCCCGAAACCTTTATGTCCGCGCTTGACCACTGCGCCATGGACCAACTGGAATCGACCACTCGCCATACTGGAGTTCGTTACGAAGTCGGTTTACCCGTTCGCCCCGACTGCCCTAAGCTGCCAGACAACAAGGAGTTTGCCCGACGGAAGTTTTTCGCTTCGGAGAGAAGACTGCGTTCGAACAGCGATCTGCGCCAGGCAGTCTTAGAACAAATACAGGAAGTCTTCCGCAACGGCCACGCTACAAAAGTTATCTCCATCGGTCCCGATTCCAAGATTTGGTACCTCCCGTTTCCCCCGGTTCAGCATCCCAGTAAGCCCAACAAGGTCCGACTTATCGACGACGCCGCTGCCCGCCTTAAAGGAATGATTATACTTCGCTGGATCCACGCCAATCATCGCCGCTACAACATTTTTGTCGCCTGGATTGGGATATTTATCGCCAACCGGTGTATCCTCGTTAATCGAAGACAGGCCGAGCGAGAGATAAATCCAGACGGCAGCCGTGCAGACCCTCCATCCAAACCGATCGGGCAGCTGAAAACGGGCCGGCAGCAAAGTCCGGACGAATTTAAGTCCGATCGTCTCTTGTTGAGCCGCATCTCGCAACGCGTTCCCTTTTCCGAAGGCTTACATCGGCTGAAGAAGGGGAAAACGACCCATCTTGAATCCCGATTACCGAAGCTTGCCGTTTACCAGGACAGTGGCGGAATTATTCGTGTCAGTGGCCGCCTCAAACATGTCCCGATCAGCGCTGAAGTTATTCCTTATCATCTTATTACTTATTTTCTTATCATCTGAAGTTCGGCAAAACCTACATTCGCCCGGTCACGATGCTGTGCCGCGTCGAAGCCTTCAATGCTGCTTAAGATTTGCCGCAGCAGGGCCGGCTGTGTTACCGAGTTGCTATGGCAACCCGGATCGGGCTTCGCGCGTCCGCAATTTTCCCGTCCTGTTCTCGAGTTGCCATGGCAACCAAGATCGGGCTTCGCGCGCCAACCCTTTACCCTTCCCTTTCTTTAATTTAGCGGCCTATTGTGTCGCAATTCATAATTCATTTGTTTTTCGGATACACGCTATAATTAATGACGTGTAAGGACGCTCAGTTCTTTTTCGACCGTGCTACTTGTCGGGTCGCCATTTTTCCCACGCTGTCTCATTTTTTGCTAAGTTTAATACAGTCATTTTTGTGACTAGTTCGCCATTCGTTTTCGTTTTCACTTTCGTCACTTCGTTTATACGATACAGACTTGTTTAGTTTGTAACATCCGTGAAGACCCATGCTAGGAGCAATTGGAACACCTTGTTCCAATTGCGACCCTTCCGTATGCACGCCTCCCTTACTGTAGTCTGGCAACGGTGTTCCCTATGCAGCGTTTTAACAGAGCTCTTTTTTCAATTTGTTTTTGAATGTTGTAGTTTATTTTGTGTTTTATTTCGTCTGCTGGGTGGCTGACAATTATCGTCTGCCACAATGTTTGTGTTTTTATTTACAACGTTGTTTAAAGAAATTAAATTTTAAAAATTAAATTACCGACATTAACAACAATTATGATGTAAGGCTGGACATGCCATATTCGATTATAAAAATTTGATCTCCATACTACTAACCGTTTTTTGGATTACTAACCGTTTTCTGAACGGAATTCAGAAAACTACCAAAATTCATTAAATAATATTTAGTTATTACAGAAAGTTATCAAATATCTTAAAAAATAAAGATTAAAATTCTTTGTATTACTGTAAAAAATTCATCGCAATACGTATCCCAGATTCTGAGATATCGTCATTTTAGTTTCTTCATAAAACCGGGAGCTCTCTTAAGGGGAAACCCACGTTTCAATTGCCCAGACGCTCTGTTGCAATTGCCGAGCAGAATTGGCAATTGAAACATCTTGGGGTACCTCCAGTTTTTTACACATAGCAGATGTTTATCTTTGCCGAACCCACCCAAAAAGAAAATTATTATGTAGCTGAGATAACTGGCTAAAAATCTATATTTTTTTAGTCTAGTTGGACGATTTTTCTAACCGTAGCGAAAAAAAAATGAGTTTTCTGTTCCAACCACGCCCTACCTCCCCTAGTTTCCCGATATAAAGGCAAAACACTTTTTTTGTCCAGTTTGTCTCCACTCTCCCCTAATTAAAATTTATAAATACAGACATTTTGTTCAGCCACCCACACGGCACATCTCCTTCCTGGGAACCTCCTAAAAGGCTCTTAGCCTCTCCAGCGCATCAATCATACCGTTGAGATGTACCGAGGAGGGCCACAAGAGGCTGGAAAATTGTGGAGAAACATGCCAACATTTTCATGGGTTTACCATTTCAAATTAGAATTAAAAATTAGAAATTTAGAATTAGGTAACGATAGTAGTATGAAATAGTAAAAAATTTATGAAATTGGAAAAGTTTGTTATGACCACTATAAAGTGCAATATAAGTAATAAATATTTCTGATTTTGCTCTAATAGTATTTTGTTAAATGAACTCTATTAATTACAATATAGTTCATGTTCCCTGTAATTTTAATTAAAATAGCATAAGAAGTAATGAGTAAACACCACCGGTATTTTAAAAAGGAAAATGCAAATAAGCTGACGTTTTTTACGCAATATATTGCATACCGGAGTGGAGGCTCACCGTTCTAATTGGAACAATTTTTGAAAACAGTCCTATCTCTAAATAGAAATAGGACTAATGCCTTGGTAAAATAGGACTTACCTAAAATGTTTTAAAAGTCAGTCCTATTTCATCGTCAATTCCAATAAAAGATCAAGCTTTTGAATGTGAATAACCCATTTCAAATATTCTATTGTCCTTTAATATTGATTTTTTATTTTAATTACATTTAAATGCTTGGTTCTATAATTGGTTCTGCATTAGTTCTATTCTATATGCTAATACCATGGGAGGTTATTGGTACTACCTGATGATGATGCAAGAGGGACTGAAGAGCCTGTCAGGCAGCTGCCAGGTAACCAAAAAGAAGGTTCTAAGAGGAATAGAGGGCGGTTATGGGGAAGACTGGGGAGGTCAGTAGGATGTTCTGCGGAGGTACTTAGGAGACAGTCGTGCCGTGTGGGCATTTCTTTTTCATTAGCAAAAAAATTATTTTAAGACCATTTTATTTGGGACGAAATGGAATTTTTACCAAATGCCGTTGTTTGGAGTTGGTTGGGGCAGTTGATCTGCTTGAAATGGGGCAGCAGGGGATCGGGTTGATCGTGAAGCTCAAATAAAGCGGTAAAGCCAACGAAGTGTTGTTTTTAAAGAGTTTTATAGTAAAATCTTTCTAATTTATTAAAGCATTTGTAACTGTATGTTACAATTATAAACTGAGACTGTGCCACCTCACCTACACTGGTGTTCAATTTACCTAACGCCCAGGATCCTCATCAAATTGTGAAAACTTAAAAAATCTGTACAATGCATCAAATTTTTTCAAAAATAAGAAAAAACGTGAAGGTAAAAGAAAGAGCAGGAAAAATAGACACAATAAAAAAATCGATTAATTTTTGTGGGAGTTTTGGCCCAAAAACAAAAATTGTCCAAACACACATCTCTCTCCCCTAAATGTTTTCCTCACTATAGTTGTGGAAAACTCCCAATTCTTTGTATTGGGGAACGGTGTGGCAGTGTTCTGTCGAATAAGAAAAAACTTGATTCGTTTGTAAACGAATACGAATAAGCCAAGTAAACGAATACGAATAACGAATAACGAATAAAATGGACGTTTTATTCGCGAATACGAATAATTTTCGAATAACGAATAACGAATAAATTTTCGAATCAAATATGGAATAAAAATGGCATTTAGCCTACCTTCAGAAAAAAAACAGGACAGCAATCAAAACAAGACTGCCTGTCCTACAAGAAAATTACTTATTCGAAATTGTATTCGAAATGATAAAATACGAATTTACAACGAATAAGAATAACGAATACGAATAAGGACATTTTTATTCGACGAATAACGAATAAAATATTCGATTTTTTGCGTTATTCTATTCGAAATTTTATTCGAAAGTTTTATTCGACAGAACACTGCGGTGTGGGGTGCAGGCAAAAGAATGACTTCGGATACAAAAGAAGGGATCAAAATTAATGAAGACTTATTCCATGTATTGGAATATTTTTGGATCTCAGTCTAGATCTGAAGACGTCAGATTCGTGGACCTTATATCATACAGTACCTTTGTGCCACTTTAATTGTGAAATATTATTACTCAAATGTTTCGGTAACCTACGATACATGATGTCTGATCACATGCTTTGGGGGAAATCATTCAAAGCAAGGACCTCTCCCGGACCTCTTGCATCCCATTCCTTCCTGCAATCTAAATCTAAATCTATTTCGATTTTTTGAGGCTTACAGCCCATTTCTGGTTTACGGAATATGGTTGTACGGGTGTTGCCAACGCCATTGTCTGCCAAGGGACTTAGCGACAGGCTCGTGTAAGTCCTTGATGGATCCTTAGGTTTACATGGCGTAGCGTCTAGGCTATTGTTTGTATGGTCATCCGGTTGTCCCCACACGTTGCCAATGAATTAACTGGTTACTTGCGGCTGCATTGGACGGATTACCAAGGTGCAGTAGTTTTGTCCATTTTGCCACGGCATTGAGCTAATCTTCCACTCGGCTTTCTCTTTGGCGTCAGATTGCGCTCTTCTATCCTTTTTCAGGTCATTCATTGCGCCCATTATAGCTTCATGTTCCCCGTGTAGGGTTTTCTGTTCACGCTCTAGCTGAGGATGTTGCATGATGTTGGCATTGTCAAGGAGGCGACCATCTTCTTCTAATTCGTGGCTTAGGTTTTGCAATTTCATATTAGATTCTTATAGCTGCCAAGCGGTATTGTTGTGCCTCTGTTGCTCACGGAGCAACGCCTCTTCGAGCTTACGAGCTCTTTTTCTACAGCCGCATCTGCAGATTCAGGCGTGGGCCAGAGCATTTCACTGTTCTAGAAGAAGCACTACTTGCTCTATTGATGCCTTCTGGAGGTTTTTCTAGTTCGACTGACAGTTGAATGGCGTCGCTTGTTGTGTTCTCATCGGTTCATTGATTATGCTACCACGCGGTGATTCTAGTTGCCTTGCATTAGCTTAGGCTTGATGGCGTCAAAATCTTGCGACGATGAATCGGTCGATGTTCTGGACGACTGATGTGCATTCTTTTTCTGTTTTCTCTATGTAGGTGCTGTTGTCATCGTTCTTCGAGAGCAGGTAATTCGAGGCAGTAAGAAATCTTTGTGTGCTTTGAGGTACGCTTCGAAAAAGTCCATTATTTGTTCGCGGTGGAATTGAATAGAGGTAACGCACGCGCCTTGCTCCATCGATGTACGGTTTGTTTTTCAGAATGCTGGTACAACATCTTATTCGGTACTTCGAATTTCTACAAGAAAATATGGTTTGTTGAATGTTGACGCCGCCGTCTTCGGATTCTGCATCTTGAACGAAGTTTTCACCTGAAAGGACAATGTCCTTTCGGTGACGAAGACAGTGTCATCAGAATCGAAATCCATGCTATACTGACCGAGGTCATCTTCAAGTACTGTAGTCACTGCGTTGCTTTGCCACACAACAAAGTGCACTCAAGCGGTACCGTTTTGTTAGCGATCCCGATTCGAATGGTTTCACGAAAGAGTTGTTTCGACCCAGTTGACCACCGACTGTACGGCGGTGTGAACTGGCGGATGGGGCAGATAATAGTGGATACGCCGAAACACGCGGTATTCACGCACGAACCAAGATTCTATTTTACTATGCCTTCACTTTAAATGACTGAAAATTGATAGCAATGTGACGTGGAAAGTGTAAACGATTGTCTTGAGTTGAATGTACTCGTCTGGACTGACGGATGTTACAGATACAGCACCCACCAGAAGAATTGGATTATCCACTTCGAATTTTGGGGTTTTAACCCGTGGAATGTAGGCCCCACGGTGTCTCACGCCAGAACATTTTTCGCTTATAAATTATGCCCGTAGAAAAATCTGAATTTCTTCATTAGAAATGTAAAAAAGTTCTCTTGATTTTTCTGAATTTTAATTAAAAATTTGTTCACGGGTTTTTAACACAAGGCATAGATCTGAAATATGGCATCACTTATTTCTCGCATTTTGTTAACCCAAATATCCTCAGATATGCCACGGGCAAGAACATTGTAAGTGGTCTGCCTTGGGATGATCCAATATTTCAAATCTATGGCGGACGGATACGTTGGGAAAAGTGATTCACGCGCAAACTACGAGGTCAATTTTGACTACCACTCCACTGTTAACGTCTTAATTTTACTGTCACGCGATAGAGTTTAACGATTGATTTTTTCTAGGGACATTCGTCGAATATGACGGATGCAACAAATTTAGGCGGATACGCTTAGGAACACAGAATCACGTTCAAGTTAAAATGTGCGACTAAGTCTGCACTTTTAAAACTGATTTTAAGCGTTTTGTAACAGAATTAATTACAACGATTACTACAGTTAAGAATACTTTTCCGAGTTAACCGTTAAATGAATAACTGCGGTCAAGTGGAATTCACGCGCACGATAAGAAAAATTTCCTAGTTGATCCATCAAAATTTGATGACACTCATTAAGGGGACTAGGATCACTTCGGGTTTCATCGATGCTCACAAATAAAATTTTTTGAGGGCCAGTAAACTTTAACGATTCTGTATTTGAACATTGAAGAGACTAGTCTAGAATCGGGTGCGTATGTTTCTATTAATCCCCGTCTGGGTCAGGGATAGAGAAGTGAGAAGAAGCTTCTTATTGTTCGGTATATGCCGCATCCGTCACACCCTTGATTTCACTATTAATTTTCGTTAGCGCTTTTTGTACCCAAAAATAGTACACGGTTCTGCTCAGTGAGTACTTCAGTGAAATATCGGGTGCTCATAAAGTGTGCATTTAAACCCAAAAATTATTTGACACCAATGTACCACCGTGTTCAGGTAAAAACAATTATATTTTTGGCCAAGCTTTGATTGTTTCTTTAATGTTCCAGCCTCATCGATGAATGAAACAACCAGTTCAAGCCATGGTGGTGATTAACTTTATGCATTTCCAAACTAATATTTATTATATTAATATTTATTACATGAGTGAAATGGAGGTCTACCAAGAGTACAAAGAGACAAAAACACAGTAGGCAGTTCGTTGCCAGAGGTTAATGTGATATGCTCATCAAAACATTTAGGTAATTATATTTTCATATACAAACATTCACAACTAATCTTCTTTAATTACACATCTAGTGCATGATAGATGAAGAAGGTCTACTTAATGATACCAGTGACAGCAGCACTGGCAGTTCATCAGCAAAGGTTGTTGCAATGTATGTCCGAATCCGCTCTTTTACACTACATTGAAAGGACAGATGTTATTCACAGTCTCACAAATCTGGGCAAATATGAAAATTCTGTGTACTAAATATTTTTGGGCGTAGTTAACTGATAAAAATTATAACTGTCTTAACAGTAGTTGCGATCGCCGTGAGGAAGTTTCATTTGCACGACATTTCTACAATTTAAAGGTATTTAGTTTAGATATTTAATATACAGTCGTGGCTGTTGATTTCTTTACGTGTAGCTCATATACCCACGTTTTTACTATGTATTTGCGGATGGCATGAAGCTACGGCATGTAGAGGTTGATACCTTATTTGATCGATTTTTTTCCTTTTTAAACCCCTTATCCCTCCGTCCCTATTTACTGAATTTTTCCTGTAACATCAATTACTATTTTACTCCAATTTGACATTTGGTTACGGTAAACAGTTTGAAGTATGCAAAATAAACCTGTTTAATTTTAAAACTATTAAGCACTATGGAATTTACTTTTAGTGTTGCATTTATAAAATTCCTAGCTTATTACGACTAAAACCAAATTCAAAAAGCCGCTTTGTTTTTACCTTTCATAATGGCTAGAAAATTAAATAGGGGGCGGATAGTTGCCTAGGTAACAAGGGATATGACGTAAGGGAATTTACCCAGTACATCATGAGATTTTATATCTATAGTTTTTTTAGACGCACAATGTCTCGGAGCTAATAAGTTTACAAAAATGTCTAGATAAAAGTAGATAATGTTTTACATTTTAAAGACATATTTTCTTAGAGAGTAGCCAATGCCGCTTGGGCGTAACTCAGCTTAGTAATCCAAGATGAGTTTGTAAAAAAATAAGCTTGGAATTATTAGCTTGGAGGAATTTGGAACGATAGCAATCCAAGCTAATTCAAGGCTTGTGGAAGCTTCACGGGACGTTTAGTGTTTCAGTTGCTCCCCCACCCCCTCTCCCTTCAGCCTTTTTATGTACGGTATAGTGCCTTGAAGAAGACAGATGGTTTGACTCTGCTTCATTCTTCTTAGTTAGTTTTCTACTGACTGTGTTCGTCTGAGTCTTTCTCTAGTTAACGCACATCTTAGGGTTTGCTAAAAAAATATTGTTTTTTCACATAATGGAGCAATGCAGGACTACTGTGGCGAAGAATTTAATTTTCCTGTGTTTGGTGATAACTGGTATTTTTTTATCGTGTAAAACTTTTTCAAACGAATTGTCTTCCATTTCTCTTGTCCAACGGATGCAAATAAAAAAACTGAAGAACGGAAAAATGTCCGAGATGCCGAGATTTAATCGACAACCAACTTATCCTTGGAAAGGAGACCTGCAATGTGAACGTTTTTCTGTTCAGGTTAGAAAAAAATAATTATCCATCATGTTTATTTTTACTGTATTGTAATTATATGTATATACTTGATACTCTTAGTTTTATTCTTTACCTTTTGAAGGCATTCCCAAAAAAAAAATGTTCATACCGATGTGATTTATTAGACGTTTTCCCTTCTTTTTAGTTACCTCAAACGACTAATTAAAAAGATTATGGTGTTTATTCTATGGTGTTAGAATTGCGTAGGAATACTGCCACTTGAAGCAGTAGGATTTAGTTACCACGACACATTAATTATGAAACAAATGCGAAATGAATTAAGCAAAAGGGGAGCGTGTTGGCAATCTCATTTTTCGGGAATACAAAAAAATTTTAGTGCAACAAACATTAGGAGTTATAAGTGTCATAATTTTGCATAAAAGTTTACCTATTATCGTAACAAGTATCGGTAAGTTTATAATATGATTTAAATTTATAATTTCGGATAATTGTTAGAGACGACACAACAAAAACAAATTGTTTTACACATTGCGCTACAAACATCGTTCTTGCAACCTTTCAAAACCACAGATTTTTTCCGGTTATTTTATCGGAGCCCATTCCGATGCGTAAACCCCTAAAATCTAGTACTGCATTAGTATTTGTATCACAAATCATAAATACATCTATTTCAAAATTTTCGTAGCCCTCACCACTAATTTGATGGGTTACAAAATTTCCGGGGTCAAACACCCCAAAGATTGGTAACCGTTTTAACAGTGTACTGATAGGAATAGAGTAAGAATAGAATTTCAAAGAAATTGCATTCTATTTTAGAGTTCTTTACTGTCACTGAGCTCAAAAGAAAATGGCACGATACGAAAAAAATTACAACAATGCAACAAAAATAAACTTTTATTAATTAGGAGCAAGATTCGGAGGTTATGTAATATTTTCTGGAAAACTTTTGATACATTAAAAATATATGATTTTACGAAATAAAATTATGCAAAAAATAATCATGGTCATACACGTTGATGTCATCAAGTTAAATTTGCGTATTTATTCGGATATTAGGACGTATGCAAATAAACAAAATCGTAGAAGAATAAGTTACCTACAACCTACTTCCTTTTTTCAGTATTTTTTCCCAATTGACGACCCTAAATTAAGTATGTAGTTTCTGCTTTGCAAGAAACCTTTATTTTAAAATTGTGTAGCAAAAACGACCCAACACTTTCGCTTGCTAATTCTTATTTTTGGTTGCGAAGCCGTTACTTTGATATAGTATAATAGCGTTAAAAAACCTAAATGTTGATTAACTGATTCTATGATAACTGTAGTTGGCGGAGAAGGACAGCCTAATAAAATGGCCCTTAACGTCCTTTCCTGGCAGTGGAGTAACATGGACTCGACAGATGATTGAGGGCATTACTGGATTTTACACCGGTTCTGTCTATTATTCAGACCCCTCTCCAACACTTAATCGAGATGGTTGGTTTAAATTGGCATTAATATTGATAATTAATTGTCCGATGATTAAAAGCCAAGAAATTTTACAACTTTGTTACTAAGGGAATGTGACGGATAACACAGATGACCCACTCTGTGGTTGTACCATTCTCGATAAGGATCACGAAGCAACTGTGCAAGTCGGAAAACAAGGACTGGATGCCTACTTCGAGTTACTCCATCGCTTGGTTGTATTTTTTTGTTCAGTTACGTTTCCCTCCATAACATAACTTCTTTCTAGGAAAGAGGCGTGGAAAGCGTAGACAATAGTTCATTTTTACCAAGATATTTTTCTAAAGCTATTCGCTCCGCAATATTGCGTCTAGAAAAATATAAACAAAATGTCTTTCGATGTAGAGGTAAAATTCCTTTACGCCTTTCCAAATGTTACCTACAGTGTAAAAAAAAAAGTGCGTCAAAAATATGTAGTCAAAACCACCCAAATTTGATTCTTTCAATTAAATAGTTATGAATTATCCAATTTAATTTTAGATAATGGTTACCTGAAACCATTGAAAAGAAATTAAGAATTTTAAGAAATTTATGTTAAGAGAGGGTGGGTCTAGTTGGCCACGTTTCCTTTTTGTCTCAAATTTCTTTAATTTATCAAATTTTGACACCCGGTAAGATGAAAAGAAAGGAAATATAATTAGCTTTCTAAAAATATTTTCTATTTCATCTGTGTTCAGGAATTAACATAAAAATAAACGTTCCAAAAATTAAAAAATGTTTCAACTAGCCCCACTAACGGAGTAAACTGGTAGTAGTGGTAGCGGGGTATGTATACCCCTTGTGTTTCAAATGGGAATTCTTGTCAAACATTAATGTTGAAAACACTATAAAACAATATTACAATAAGTAAAGTAAATTTTATTTTTATAATGAATGACTTTTCAAAGTTCAAAAAAGCAAAGTTTACTTTACTTTTGGGTGACGGCTTTCGTCGGTTAAGGGGCAACTAATATTGATCGGAGTTTGCTATATTCGTAAAGGAATCTTTGGTTAACTGTTCGTAAAAATCCATCGAAAATCGATTGGTTGATGATTTTTTTTTGGTTATTGTGTACGAAAATCAGTGGGTGATAATGATCTTGGCTGGTTTTAAATTTTGCTTACAAAGCTTCCATTAGAGGCCCTCACGTAATAGGAAAGTCTACCTAGCTTACTGCAGTAGCATATTTCGAGGGCTTTGAGTTTTTTTACTTTATGCTTTTTAGGTATGCTAAAAAATTATTACAGACATGTTCCCTCTTATCCTGCGAAGGGGGGGAGGTCTAACAAAAATGCAGTATAGGGCGTGGTTGGAACAAAAAACTCTTTTTTGTTCCCCACGATGACAAAAATCGTCTAACTAAGCTAAAATGTATATAGATTTGTAGCCAATTATCTTAGCTACATAAAAATAATTTTTTTTGGTGTGGTTCGGCTCAGTTGAACATCTGTAATGGGTAAAAAACTGGAGGTACCCCAAGATGTTTCAATTGCCAATCCTTCTGGGCAATTGAAACAGGGCGTCTGGGCAATTTTAACGTGGATTTTCCCATAAGGAAGCTCCCATTTTTATGAAGAAACCAAAATGACGATATCTCAGCATCTGGGATACGTATTTTGGTGAAATTTTTACAGTAATACAAACAATTTTAATCTTTATTTTTTGAGATATTTTATAACTTTATGTAGTAACTAAAGATTATTTAATGAATTTCGGTAGTTTCGGCTAATACGCTGCATAGGGCTATAACACCGTTACCAGACTACAGTAAGGGGTCTCGCATACAGAAATCGCATTGGAAAACGGTGTTCCAATTGCCCCTAGCATGGGTCTTTACGGAGTTTTAATGTTTATAGGATATAGAAACGAGCTAGGAAATAAATCATGTAATCAGTTTATAGATAAATG
Source organism: Daphnia carinata (assembly GCF_022539665.2). Taxonomy (NCBI): domain Eukaryota; kingdom Metazoa; phylum Arthropoda; class Branchiopoda; order Diplostraca; family Daphniidae; genus Daphnia; species Daphnia carinata. The sequence continues at coordinate 6,729,184 of NC_081335.1, read as the reverse complement.
AATTAGGAATGATTTAAGACCTTTTTTTATAATTTCGTCTATCGTTTAAGGGGTTAAAATGAAAAAGTTGTCTACGCAAAAACTAGAAATGGGCCGTAAAAAAACATTTTTTTGGGATAACTCGAAAACTTTTTGAGTCTAAAGCTTCTAATTTTTTCTAAAAATTAACAATACTAATTCCTATTATCTCAAATTTTTTGAACAAAATCCCTATCATACTTCGAGTGGTATAACTTTTGTTTTAATTGCCTAGCGTTCCAATTGCAGCCTACCTCCTCCACGCTATTTTTCCCAAACATTTTTCATATCCCCTGGGGCATTAGAAATATGTATCTACGCTTGAACTACCTAAACCAACTTATGGTGGTTTAGCGCCAAACCTGCCCTATCTCTATTTTTTTAAATAAATTATTTATTTATTTTGCCCGCCGAATGGCTTTTTCAGAATAAATCAATGTTCCCTTTTTTTACAGGATACTGTACCCCAAACTAAGCAAATGTTACCAAATATAGGTTTTTTTCCTAAAATGAAATTTAATCTTACCTAAAATAGGTAGTAATTTTTTACAGCGTGTATTAAAAAGAATGGGACTGCTTTTGCTTAACCATAGACAACTGCTGAGACCGGGCATACCTATGTTTATGCCCTAGCATCGTTATACTGAGCCAAAGCCTGGCTCTAATGCTTAAGACCCTGCAAAAAGCTCTGTCACATCTATTCTGCACGCTCTAAAGTTGTGCAAAAATATAGAAAGATTCGGAATTTTAAGTTCGTTCTTTGACATAATTTACTGTGTATTTTCCAAGGAGGTGTGAGAGCTGGAAGGAAATCATCGTAAAAAATTAATTTACCCTACAAAAACACATAAGTGAACCTAATTATTTTTTTACGAATTCTAAGAAATCTTTTAAGCAATAGGATCTGTAAGTTTAAAATTTTTTTAAAGTTATAGTTTTGTGACTAGTAACGTTGGGTCCGTCCAGGGCCGGGGTAAAGGTGGCGCTAGCGTATCCTTACGCTATTTCTAAAAAAATCGTTCCACTCCATTTTTTCGCCCGTCTACTTTTAATTTTTTTCACAATCAAGAGTTCCCCTTTCTTGCCCGCCAACTCACTCACTGTTTCTGCCCTTCCATCCCCTCACTTTCACTGCCTGTCAATAAAACAGCTGAAGTTGCCCGTCGACCCCGTCTCTGCCCGTCAAGCCAACCTTTGCCCATGAAACCACTCTTTGCACGTCGACCCCCTCGCTGCCCGCAAAAATGCCTGCTGTAGGGGCACATGTACCTTTTTTTGCATTTGCCCTCCCTTTCGTCACAGTCTCTGCCCGTTAAAACCCCCGCTATAGTTGTCCGTCCACTCACTTTTTCCTTCTGCCCGTCAACCTACTATGTCTGCCAAGAAACCCGCCGTTGTTGCCCGACGACCCCCTGTCTGCCCGCCGGCCCACTTTCTAACCGTCGACCCGCTAAAACGCATACTGTATGGCGCATCGACCTTTTGTTTGCATTTGCCCGTCTTCTGTCACAATTTCAGCCCGTCAAAATGACCGTTTATTTGCCCGTCCATCTACTCTTTGCCTCTACCCGTCTTACCTTGTACAGTCTATACCCATCGTCCCATTTACTGTGCGCCAAAAATGCTCCTTTTAGTTGCCAGTCCACCCAGGCTTTACCTCTGCCCGTCTTACATCCCACAGTTTTGCCCGTCACGCCAATCTTTATTTCCTATTTAACGCACCCACTATCCGTTCCCGTAGGCTTACGTGCTGTTGCCCACCCGTTATACGCAATACTGGAAAGAACTGAAAAGTAGCTTAAATCCACATTTCCAGCCACATTCTAGTTTTTCAAATCCCCATCCCGCCGAATCACTGCAGCCGGCGGCGGTCTAAACCATTTTTCAGGTAGTCCAATCACAGCAAAAGCACAGTGTGACAGACAAACAAACATCATTACAACTGATGATAACAAAAAATACGCAACTGTATGCCACATCGTGGTAAATTTTTAATTAATGTTAAGACAAAAAGTTTAGTAAACATTGCGGAGTGGTTGGGGGTAAGAAATAAAAACATCGAACAACTTAGGTATTTCAATCTCTGCCAGAGATTTATCGCTGATAAATTTTTTAACTACACGTAAATAAACTTGCAGCCACAATTGTAACATAACATTTAATAGTATTAATTAAATAAAGTTTTACTAGCGGAAAGAATATTGGGGAAGCACTTAGAGTATTTTTGATCCCCCCAAGTAAAATATTGATTAAATTCCACCAAATAATATATAGTTGAGCGGCAAAGTATTTTAACTTCATAACAGTATTTTTTTAATGCGAAGTTAGAAAAAGATTAGTGCCTACAAACTCTATAAAATTAAAAACACCTAAAATTTTGAAAACGCAAAAATTTCGAGGCAACTGAAACACATCGTCGGGGGTAAATGAAACGTGGCTCTCCCAATAAGCGTGCTCCCCAACGCAGTCAGCAAGGTGGTGAGAATGAAGCGCGATTTTGAGCGCGTTCGCAGAAACGGTGATTAAAACAAGTATGTTTCAATTGTGCCAAATAGGAGGGTATCCCCTAAATGAATCCTCTTCTATAAATAAATAAAACTAAAAAAAAAATATATTGTAATGAACGTGTAATAATATGAACGTAGATACATTTAGTAATATTCACAGTAATTTATTCTAGCAGTTAGTTGGTAAAAGTGAAAAAATAAAACGGGAAAAAGACGTGGCGTCAACATTTCATTTTTTGAAAATAATTTAAAAATGATAGCCCCTGATTTGAATTTTTCTGAAACTCACAGTTTGAATTTCTGTTGCTCCAAACTTTGTCAAAGCTCTGCGTTTTATACTGTAGATTTACAGCTAGATATTTTGTTTCAAATGCTCAAATGCTCGACGCTTCCATTGCCCGATCCCCTCATTAATTTTAAATTTCCCCTTTCACTTATGTATGTTTGTATGCTTCTTACCTTTAATTAGTTGTAGGCCGAAGTTTTTACATTCGTAGCATTTTATCATACCACCTTTCCACCCTGAAAGCAGGATATCATTCTTCCATTGTTGCCACATTGACGATACATGGTATCCAATGAAAATATTTCCGGAAGTTTTTTAAAAGAAATTTTGACATTTAATTTTTTGTGCAATGATTAACTTGGTGAACATTGGAGTTCCTCGTTTGATCTAATAAAGTTTAAATGAAGTATCTATGTGGATGTTTAGGTTAGAAATGGTCAAAAAAATACAATGTTTGGTATATTTCTAAACGTGGTTTTAACTAAAAAGAAATTCTTATTACGCCAACTAGAATACCTATAGCTACTTATAAGCTAGCTATCTCGAACGAATTTATCATACTTAATTTCGTCGTATTTATCTATTTTAGGTTAAGATTTTTATTAGTCTAAGTGGGAACGTAAGAATTAAGTGTGAAGGTCCCTAAATCAGCTTTGGGTGCAAAATACTTTACTTGCAGATTTCAGAGGAATTTTTTCAAAACATACAGTAGGCATAGCCTGTGTAAATTTTTCCTTATTCTGTTTGCTGTCAACAGAATAATAAAATAAACCTCAGCCCTAATTGCAAGGGCTTTGAAAGTTATGAAATTGAAGTAAACAAATTTGGTGTAATACAGGAGTTTTTAATGAAAAAGAACCGTCGCATAATGAAGGTGTCTTGGATTTTCGAAAAAGTGAAACAGAAGGAGTTATGTTTTGTTTCATTTCTTTTTTTCCCTCGGAACCCAACTGCACGGATATTGGGAGAGATAATTAAGATCTGTAAACTACCACCTCTTTTTCTGTACAAATTGTTCGCAAATTATTTTTAATATGCAAAGAAAAGGCGCTTGACGAAATTGCCCGTACATTTTTTTCGTCACTTTTTAAAGAGATTTATACCGGCGTGTTTATCCCATTAATTGTTTTTATACCATTGATGGTAATATTCACCCAATTTAATCATGATTATTTCCACAGGGTCATGCTGGAATTGTGCACCAGCAGTATGACAGAAGAGGTGTGCTATTGCTGAGAAACCCAATGGACGTTATATTTTCTTTTCGTAATTGGCAACTTGCTGGTAAGACCGGTAATGCTTCGCCTGATGCTTTTAAGGGACCAGAATGGGAAGAAATCATAGACTACGTGGCTTATGCCTGGGCTGATCATGCTATTCGCTGGATAGAGCAAATCGATCAAGGAACTGTATTGTTTTACGAACGACTGTTAGGCAAAACGGCAGAAAACGAGCTTCGGCGACTTCTGAACATTATTGGTTTCAAACCTATCGATTCTGATAGAATGAAATGTGCTTTGTCTCATCGAAATCGAACTGACCATAAACGGCATATAAAAAACAAGTAGGTATTTATAAAGAACAATATAATACGAATTGACATTTTTTAGGAAGGGATAAATATTTTTAAGACATTGTTTGCACACCTAATTCAGTCGTTAAGTTAAGTGATTTACGTTGTAGCATTTACCATTTTGAAACTTCGCAGCGTCTACCATTTTACAAATGAATTTTCGTAATTTGTTTGTATATTTCTTGACTTCTATTGGTCATAAAATCTGAAATTAAACAAGATCAGGTTAAATACCTGAACTAATTGCAGAATGGAAAAAATGTTAACTGTTGTGGAGGTCTAGTATACTACTATAGGGCTATTATAGTTTCTTGTCGATCAAAATAAGTGAAATGTAAATTAGTGTAATTGTAAATTCTTGTAAATGTACGTTTCTCTAAATATTTTTCGAAGGAGTCAACTACAGAACGAAAAATCTATCCTTGTTGTTCAAACTTAAATAAAGGCTGGTCAACTGATTTTTCTGATATCATTCTTAATCAACCTTGCCAATAAAGAGAGCGCAAATTGACGATAAGCAAGAGGTAGAAGATAATCCTAGGTAAAAGAACAATGAGTGTCAAAGATACTACTATAGCCCCGAAAAAGTTGTATTAATATGCACAATAAAATTTTCGTAGTTTTGACCTGAAGAAATTTTCGTTCTTCAGTCAAAAATTTAGTGGTAAAACCACTTTTCTAAAAACGACTTGGGTTACACGCCATTCGAACCTCAGAATAATAATGTCCTAAGCTAAATGCCTACTCCTATGCCTCATATGATACATTTACGATCATCAATTTTTTTATATACAAATATGATTGGAGTTGTGATCGAAACATTTTCAGGAACTTCCGATAGATTTCGTAACTCTGAATTTAACGTGCTAAAGCTTTGTTTTAAACTTTTCCTAAATCATATACAGCAGCATTTACATTGATTTTTTAAAGTTTAATTAACTTATTATGACGGATGTTAGACATATAAATTGCTGAAAAAGAATATACTATGACAAATTTTAAGCATGATGGTTCCTCTAATCCATAAATTCGTAGACGAACTTGTGAAAATTAAGAATGAGCCTTCAACTGGACGAATCTAAATTTTTCATTAAGAATGAATTTTGAATTATGAAAATTTTGTGTATTTTTACTTTTGACACTAGCCAACCCTGGAAAATTGTATTTGTTGCGATAGTGATATTTGAGTTTGACCTATTCCACATTTGTTTAGGTTTGTTCCTACAAAAATTTTGGGGTTTATTGAAAAAATAGCAATTAGTAGTAATAAACACGAAAAATGTTTTTTTCTCTCAAAAGTTGTACGGGAACCATTTTTTCGCGTTTGGTAACCACGAGAAAGTTGATACCGAATTAATAACGGCGGTTTTTTTTCTAAGGGTTGAGCCTATCTGCCGAACCACACAATTTTTTTTTTTTGCCTGTTTATTCATTTGCTCTTTTCGCCCATCAAACCCCTCGCTGTTTCTGCCTGCCGACCCACTGTCCTTTTGCCAACCAAGGTATGCCCTGTTTTTGCTCGTGGAGGCCTCTCGCCGTTTTCCTCGTGACATGTTCGTGTAAGTGCCCGTTGATCCCTTCGTCATTATTGTGCCCAACGGCCTGATCGCTGTCTCAGCTAGTCAGGTTAATTATTGTTGTAACAATCCATGTTTCATTCTCCTTTTCTGCCTATCGTACCACTTGCATTCCCTGATGATTGAACTGCTGGCTGTTATTATCCATCGATTGTCTCACCATCTCTACCTGTCGACCCACTCGTTTTTTTGCCCTTAGACCCAATTGCCATTCCCACCCAACGGCCCACTTGCTAGCACTCACTACCCGTCATTTCCTTTGCGGCTTTTGCTCACCATTCCGTTTCCTTTCTCTACTCGTCCACCTCCTTGTTTTTTAGCCAATCGATTCAATTATTTCTGTGCCCTTCAAATCTACTCACTGTCGCTATCAGTTGATCTGCTCGCTTGTTCTGCCGTTGACTCGTTCTCTGTCTCTGTCTCTGCCCATTGACCCAATTGCTATCCCTGCCCGTCAACCTACTCGCTGTCACTGCCCGTTGACCCACATTCGCAATTTTTATTCGCTACTTTGTCCCGTCTTTTTGCTACCATTTGGTAGTGAAATGAAACATGGTTTTCTAAGTTGCACAGTACGTTCCAAAAAATCCGACCACCCTTTTCAAATAGAAATACGCCCTATCGTCAAGCAGGAAAATTGCATAGGATTTTAGATCTAGTTTAAGCATTTAGTAAAATATGGAAATAGCGTATAGTAAAAATTGCAATGGAAATGAGAAATTCGCCCAAAAGGGTGGTACAAGTTGCCGTGAGGCATAGCCGAAAATTTTACTAAGTATTACAAATGCTTGTTTTACTGAGTACAAGAGACAGACTAAGGGATTGGTAGTCTCGTTTCTATGGTAACCAGACATTTGTTTCACATGGACTTGCTCCACCCCAAAAAAGAATACTTAAAAGTTCGCCTATTTAATTTATTTCCTTTAACAGAAAAATTTACAATAACGATTTTTTAAAAAAGATTTTAAACGTCGCCCTAAAGCCATTTGATCTCATCAAAGAAATTAGAGGAGAGAGGAGGGTAGTTGGAACAAAAAACTTATTTTTGTTCCCTACGGGTACAAAAGTCGTCCAACTAAGCTAAACAATGTATAGATTTGTAACCAGTTATCTCAACTACAGAAAAATAACTTTTTTTTTGAGGGCGGGGGGAGGGGGGGTGTTCAGCACACGTGAACATCTGTAATGTGTAAAAAACTGTAGGTCTTCAAGATATTTCAATTGCTAATCCTTCTGGGCACTTGAAACAGGGCGTCTGGGCAATTGGAAAGTGGGTTTTCCCATAAGGAAGCTCCCGTTTTTATAATGAAACTAAAATGACGATATCTCAGAATCTGGGATACGTATTTTGATGAAATTTTTACGAAAATCTAAAAAACTTTATTCTAAATTTTTAAAAAGTATTTTAGAACTTCCTGGAGCAACTAAATATTATTTCATGAATTTTAGTAATTTTCTAAATTAGCTTCATAATAAGTCACTAAAATAGGAAAAGGGTTGCTAATATGAAGATTAAATTTTTATAATAGCATAAATTGCATGTTAAAACATATATCCTAATTGGTATTAATGAAATTACTTGAATTTTACTAATTAATTAGTATAAGAAACGTAACGTTGGCAACAAAGTAAAAGATTTTTTTTTAATGCAGACGATATGTAGAACCCTACTAGCATAGCATATTTATTAAAGTAGAAAATTTTAAAGGCTGTAATTGGCACTTTATCTGCAATGGCTGGAACAATGTTACCAGATTGCAGGAAAGAAGACGCGCTTGGGAAAGGGGGCAATTGATTGATTGATTGGCAACAAGATGTTCCATTTGCCCCTAGCATGGGTCTTCGCGGAAATTAATTGTTTATAGGGTGTAAAAAAAGCTAGGAAAAAAATTATAATTAAAATAAGCAAGAAATGATTCAAGGCCTTTTTTCGTAATGTCTTCATCGTTTAAGGGGTTAAAATGAAAAAATTGTCTGGGCAAAAACTAGAAATGGACCGTTAAAAAAATTTTTTTGGGATAGCTTGAAAACTTTTACAATCTAAAGCCTCTAATTTTTTCTAAAAATAAAAAACCCTAATTCCTGTTATCTAAATTTTTTTAACTAAATCTCTGCCATAGTTCGAGTGGTAGAATTATTTTTTAAATTGCCTAGAGTTCCAAATTGTGCCCACACTCCTCTGTTATTGAGTTTCTCCTAGGTCTACCAAAAGCACAGGACCCCCTTAAATAAAAATTAATTTTTTATTTCGCTAAACATTTTAATGGTAAAGACCAATTTTTGTAAACCAACCCTCTCTGTTAATCAGCAACTAAAATCAAAATAAGGGTCAGAACAAGCGGCGCGCATGCCATTATTCAGCAAATTAGTTACTATAAAAACGCGACTTCCGATCCGTTAGTGCATCTCATGCAGACCAGTAGAAAAATAATTGTGTATTTTGTGAAATCATTGCCAATACCTAACGGCGAGGTGTTCCAGCCCACAGTGATATAAGATACGAGCCCACTGATGGGTATCTGCTGTCCGTAGTAATTTCTAAAATGGCTTTTCCCAGTTTTGCCATATGCGTCAATTCCGCCTAAAATACTATGCAATTGTGATATTTGACAATTAAGGGCATTTTTATTACGTGGGTGGTTCTTTTTTTTGTATACTGTGTAGTATCTTACAGAAAAAGAGAACACCGATTTATTCTTAAAAAACCATCTATGGGTAAAATATATTAATTGTTTACTTTTTTAAATTGAAGTATAGATCGGGTTTGGCGCTAAACCACCGTAGGGGAGGTAGGGCATGGTTGGAAGAAAAAACTCATTTTTTTCCCCACGATTACAAAAATCGTCCAATTAAGCTAAAAAATATATAGATATGTAGCCAATTATCTCAGCTACATAAGAATAATTTTTTTGAGGGGGTTTGGCACAGGTAAACATCTCTTATGAGCAAAAAACTTGAGGTAACTCAAGATGTTCCAATTGCCATTCCTCTGGGCAATTGAAACACGGCGTCTGGGCAATTGAAATGTAGGTTTTTCCATAAGGAAGCTCCCATTTTTATGAAGAAACCATTATGACGATATCTCAGCATCTGGGATACGTATTTTGGTGAAATTTTTGCAGTAATACAAACAATTTTAATCTTTATTTTTTGAGATATTTTATAACTTTATGTAGTAACTAAAGATTATTTAATGAATTTCGGTAGTTTCGGCTCATACGCTGCACAGGGCTATAACACCGTTGCCAGACTATAGTAAGGGGGACTCGCATACGGAAATCGCAATTGGAAAACGGTGTTCCAATTGCCCCTAGCGTGGGTCTTTACGGAGTTTTAAGGTTTATAGGATATAAAAACGAGCTAGGAAAAAAATAATGTAATCATTTTATAGAAAAATGAATTAGGAATGATTTAAGACCTTTTTTAATAATTTCGTCTATCGTTTAAAGGGTTAAATAGAAGAAGTTGTCTAGGCAAAAACTACAAATGGACAGTAAAAAAAAAAATTTTGGGAATAACTCGAAAACTTTTAGAGTCTAAAGCTTCAAATTTTTTCTAAAAATATGCAATCCTAATTCCTATTATCTAAAATTTTTTGAACAAAATCCCTATCATACTTCGAGTGGTATAATTTTTGTTTCAATTGCCTAGCGTTCCAATTGTGGCCTACCTCCCCTAAATTGGGTTGGGTAGTTTAAGTCTAGACAACGTTTTCTAATGTCGCAAGGGATATTAATAATGTTTAGGATAAATAGCGTGTACTTTTTTTTGTTAGACCCCCAACGCCCAGGCTGAGCAGAAAAGTGTCTTTATAATCACAGTGCACCTAACGCAATATACAATGATAATAAAACTCAATGTTTTTAGGGGCGTAAGCAGTGTGCATCCGGCTGCAACGTGGGAGACACGCGTTCTAGAGTTACCGAAATTGTAAAATTTATTGGATAATATTGTCCTAGATAATGCCTTAGCCAATTAAATAGGCGAGATGATTGATCAATGGTAAAACAAAATTTTATATTCCTCCATGAAATATCGATAGCATTGTATTTTCACGAGCTATTAGCTCAGCGGTATACTGTTGTCTTCAGGTACAGACTTTGCGGTTCATTCCCGATGTACGACAACTCGAATCTCCATTGTTATCATCGACAGCCAAACGATTTAATATTTAGCTACATTTCTATATGTTTATAATATTGGATCTACTATCAATGTTGAAAAAAAAATTAAAAATTTTCAAATAGATGACAACCACGGTTATAAATAGCCCTGGCTATGCAAAAATATTGTAAAAATGGGACCTAGCTGTAATCACTACGCAAAACTTTTGCGTTTTGGAAAAGAAATCGCAGAAAGGAAAAAACTATTTTTCACGTGAAAAAATAATCTGACAAAAAAACGGAAAATAACATTCGGTTTTTAAAGTTGCCACGCTAAAAATTCCGTTATTGAAAATACTTAATGAAATTTTCTTAATCGCATTATTAAGTGAATAAAGTAACATGAAATATCGATAATGAGTTTATAGACCTATAACTATACTTCCACACTTCCTTCAAAAATCAATGCATCGCGACAGAAGCCCATGATATAGAGTCCCAAAAAATGATGTGTTTGAACATTATTGACACCTTAGTTGCCTAAGTACCTGACCTATCCTTCTGTTACTTAACGTAATACAATAACTACTTATTGTGAATTCTACAGGATGTTGTTGGAACCCAAACATCGGATTAAATTAATGAAATCCATCCACCAAGTGCAGCAAAGCTTGCGACGTAAAGGATGGCCAACCCTTCCGATATACTTGTACGACGTCCACAGCCCCGATGGAAAAATTTAGTTTTTGTATATGAAGCAATTATATAATAATATAAATATATACGAAGTAATTAATAAATGAATATTAATTAACTAATATAAGTACACAATATGATAATCTTTGATTTTACTATGAAAGGTATTTGTGCAATGGACAAAACTGTAAAAAAAAATCGCACTCGATGGAAAATTAGATTCAAATGAAAGTCCCGAGCTAAGTGTGCGTTTCTGCCCAAGGAGTAGTTTAGTGGTCTACATGTAAATTTGTGTGAGTGTGAACAACGGACACATTTTTTTTAGCCTACTGGGTAAAAAAATAATTAAATTGAGCCCAAACGTTAACTCTTTTAGGAGAAAATGGGATAGTTGGCGCGGTGTCATATTACCAAATTTCGTTTTCGAGAACACAATAAAATTGAACGTTTATAAAAATTGGTGACGACACATGTCAGAATTTCGAATCGTTTAAAAGAAATGTTTACCCGAAAGACAAAATGATGCGTGACTAAATAAAAAAGAAAGTTTTGCGGCCTATTAAGATTGTGTTGCATACTTTTTTTGCAACTGTGGGCTTCCCAAATAAATTTTAAATGAAAAAAATGTCATTAATATTTTTCATTCTTTTCTCTTTGAATGCTTGCAATTGATTTTTTAAATTTCTACAATATTAATTACTTTTAAAAAATTTTGAAACACCACCATATGGATTGGCCAATGGGATAGTTAAAATGGGGCATTATGCCTCTATAAATTTTGGCTGTCGTTGTGGTAACGTTACAAATCTCGGTAAGTATCCTTTAGATTGATAGCTGGGTGAAACGGTTAGATACCACAAACGAAAAACTGAGCGTCTTCCGTTTTCATGGAGCCTTTATCAAGAATGCTTCAGTGTCACCAGTGGGACCACACTCTCAGTTTCTGCTTTTTACCTTTTTCCAACATTTCGCCTACCCTGTGTTGTAGCACTGAAAAGATAAGGAATGATAGACAAAACTGTCTGCTTTCGCCGAGTAGAAAATTTATAAGGTATCTACCAGATTTATGCTATATGGTAGAGTGCTAGGAAAGAACTGGTAGACATGAAATCTCAAATACCAGCGAGAAAATGGACGACGGTTGGTAACATTATACTAGGAAAAGCTTGACGTTGGTCGTGACATGTACAGGAGAGAGGAAGTGGCTGGAACAAAAAACTAATTTTTATTCCCTATGAGTACAAAAATCTCCCATCTGGGCTAAAAAATATATTGATTTGTAGTCAGTTATCTCAGCTACTGTACATAAAATAATATTTTTTCTTTTTTTTTTTTTTTTTGGGGGGGGGGGGGGGTCGGTACAGGTGAACATCTGTTACGGGTAAAAAACTGGAGGTACTTCAAGATGTCCAATTGCCAATCCTTCTGGGCAATTGAAACAGGACGTCAAAGGAAGCTCCCGTTTTTATAAAGAAACAAACGTACGTATTTCGATTAAATTTGTACTACAATATAAAAACTTCATTCTACATTTCAAAGATATTTTAGAACTTTCTGTAGCAACAAATTTTTATTTTATAAAACTTTGGTAATTTTCTAAATTAGCTTCATAATAAATCACTAAATGAAGAAACTGTTGCTAATATGAAAACGAAATTTTTGTAATAGCATATATTGCATGTTAGAACATATATCCTAATTGTTATTAATGTAAATAATTGAATTTTACTAATTAAGTAGTTTAACCAACATAGCGTTGCAACGTTGTAAAAAATATGTTTTTATACAGACGGGATGTACAGTATCCTGCACAAAAAGGAGAACATCGATTTAATTTCAAAATGCCATCTGTGGGTAAAATATATTAATTGTTTACCTTTTTTAAATAGGGGTAGGGCTGTTTTGGCGCAAAACCCCTATAAGTTGGGTTGGGTAATTTAAGTCTAGACACCTTTTTCTAATGCCCTAGGTGTTATGAAAAATGTCTGGAAAAAGTAGTGTATACCCTTTTTTTGTTTAACCCCCAACCCCCAGGCCCCAGGCTAAGATGAAAAATATCGAATAAACACATTGTAATTCTCCCGCTTAGGCAGGGTTGGACTATCGCCATAAAAAAAAGTATCGCGATACTACCGGTACTGGCACCGCAATATTTCTTTTCAAAAAGTATTGATACTGGTATCGGAAGCATAAATTGAGGCTAGCGATCCCCATATATTTAACAGATGCGCCATCTATAAGCTGAATATATTACTACAATTTCTGTCAACAGAGGGCTCTAGTATAAAGTTAGAATGCTCTAGTCCTCACAGTGCGTCTTCTGCTGCGGGTTATTTCGTGTCGTTGCGTCGTCTTTCTTTGGACATCCATCAAGTAGTGTTTCGAGATTGACGAAATACTCTTCATTAAAATCGATGCTTATTAAATACAACGCACCACTGCCTTCGTCAACCTAAGTCGCAAGGCTTTTCAGTGTCAGAGGAAGCATTTTCCGCCCAATGAGGAATCGTCTTTCCGATACAAATTTAGAAAAAATTTAAAAGAAAAAATAAAATAAAATAAATGCAAAAATTTTATATTACTGTAATTTTATTGTTGGTAAGCCGATAAAACGAAGTCCCAATAAAACTGTGATATCCCCACACAGCACAACTGGCTCCTAGGTACCTCCTCAGAGCATCCTGCTATCCTCCCCAGTCTTTCCCATAACCGTCCTCGATTCCTCTTACAAGCTTCTTTTTGGTTACCTGGTAGCTGCCTGACAGGCTCCTCAGTCCCTCTTGCATCATCCTCAGGTAGTACTAATAACCTCCCAAGGTATTAGCATATAGAATAGAACCAATACAGAATCAATTATAGAACCAAGCATTTTAATGTAAATAAAATAAAAAAGGAATGTTAAAGGACAGTATATTATTTGAAATAGCTGATTCTAATTCAAAAGCTTGATCTTCCATTGAAATTGGCGATGAAATAGGACTGACTTAAAACATTTTAGGTCAGCCCTATTTTACCAAGGCATTAGTCCTATTCCTAATTAGAGATAAGAGTATTTTTCAAAAATTGTTCCAAATGGAACTATGAGCCTCCAATCCGGTAGGCAGAATATTGCGTAAAAAAAAAACGTCGGTTTATATGCATTTTCCTTTTTAAAACATCGGTGGTGTTTACTAACTACTTAAATGGTTCACAAAACCTTTTTTTCCCATGCTATTTTAATTAAAATTACAGGAGAACATGAACTATATTGTATTTAATAGAGTTCATTTCACAAAATACTATTAGAGCAAAATCAGAAATATTTATTACTTATATTGCACTTTATAGTGGTCACAACAAACTTTTCGAATTTCATAAATTTTTTACTACTTTATCACATTACTTTATTTCATAAATATTTCATACTACTATCGTTACGTAATTCTAAATTTCTAATTTTTAATTCTAATTTGAAATGGTAAACCCCAAAATTTACATTATCTAACAATTCTACTTGAGCCAAATGTTTTTGCGATACTTTAAAACTCACGAGTCTTACTTTCATGGAGGGACCTCCTAAAGCACTCCTGAGCATATCACCAACAATTTCTTGAATTGAAAATACTGGCATGTTTCTCCACAACTTTCCAGCGTCTTGTGGCCCTCCTCAGTACATCTCAACGGTATGTTTGATGCGCTGGGGAGGCTAAGAGCCTTTTAGGAGGTTCCCAGGAAGGGGATGTGCCGTGTGGGTCTGAATTTTCGATTAAGGCCATCAATCGAAAAATGTTCTTAGTAATAACTTTTACTCCTAGATGGCGTTTAGAAAGTAAATTACTTTCGCGATAATCGTGATAACGATACTTTTTCAAAGTATCGCTTCCAACCCTGCGCTTAGGTCATTATAAACTTCAAAGCGCTGGAGAAAAATTTTCACCTTACATCGGGATTGAACCACTGCAATCCGTATCCAAATTCTATCCTATGTCATTAAACTATTACTCTTGCTTATAATTGTTTATACTTTCGGTTATTCTATGTGGAGGATGTATGCGAAAAAAAGCTGTGCTATATGCTGCCGATTTGTGTTGTTATGGGGCGTAAGCGGTGTGTGTTGGATTGCGACACGGGAGGTCGGTATTCAAGGCTTCACATAGATGATTACTTTTATACATCATGTCGTTCACAAAAATGGTTTGTAAATGATATAACTTTAAAAAAGTAAAAATAATTTTCTTTTCTGCCTCCATGAAATAAATTATTTTATATAATACAGTACCCGCCCTTATTATCCGAACACCGAGGGTTTTGGGGACTTTTTAACATGTTGTCTTATGGCGATAGGGGTCCTTGCGCAAACGTAAAAAAGGGCTAGTAAAAATGACGACAAAAGAAATATAATTTTTTCCTGATGTTAATGAAATAATGCGCTATCCAGCAATATTTTTTAAAATTTTCTATCTATAGGACTTTCTGACTAGCACGCTAGTCATCAAATATCCGAACAGTGCGTATCTTATGGGATGCCTAATGGCACTACGTCATTTTTTGGAAATTTTTTTGTTGTACAAGGAGGTGTTTTCTAGACCCCGCAATTACAGTAACCGATAGGATATTTATTGAACTCTATCTCTTTTTAGTGCTATAACTTAATATTGATTACATTAGGAAAGGGAATTTTTTAAAGTGAAGACGGTGCTAGTTTTTCCGCGTCAAAAACAGTTAACCTTACTCCCACTTGAGCCGCTGAATTCGCAAGGTTTTTTTTTTGGTGGGAAACTCATTCGCATGGTTTTCAAAACTAAAACAAATTAAAATCCTCTTTTCTTCTATTTAGTTTTTATTTTGATGACTTCTTGCAAAAAATATTTAGTTTTAGATGTGTATCGCTAACGAGAGGTGCAAAAATGCCAACGCGCAGGACGGAATTATCAGTTAATGAAAGTGGAAAAATTGTTACTATGCGTGGTAATGGCTCTTCGTTTAGAGCCATTGCGAGAGTTATTTGTTGTAGTTTCAGTACAGCACATAACACAATCCGCCGTTTTTCCGAAACCAATTGCAATTTGAATCGACCGGGGCGTGGAAGATACAGTGGATTAAAGTGAGCGTGACAAAAGATGTATCGTGTCTCTTTCTTCAAAGAAACTGCCACTGAAATCACGCAAGAATTCAATTCAGTGAGGAAAAACCTAGTGTCGAAAACAGCCATTCGAAAAGTGCTACAAAAATTTTGGATGAACGGAAGGGTTGGGTGTAAAAGGCCTTTGCTTCGCAAGGCTAATATAACTAAGCGTTTGCGTTTTGCTCAACAGCATCTTTCGTGGAGAAGAGCAGATTTGGCTACGGTACTAACAGCACGCAGAATATGTTCTAACGCCAATTTATGAAAATTCCTATTAGGTTTTATTTACCGATGAAAGCAAATTCTGCCTTTTCGGTAGCAACAGTCGGATTTATGTTCGACGGATGGCCGGAGAGCGATACAGCAAGCATTGTATTATACCTACCGTCAAACACGTGGGGGCTCTATTTTGGTATGGGGCGGTATGTGCGCAAATGGCGTATCAGTCCTAAAAAAAAAGTAGACGGAATTATGGACAAAAAGGCCTACCATAATATCCTTATCCATCAGGCTATTCCAGCAGGGCTTTCATTAATAGGAAAAGGTTTCGTGTTCCACGAAGACAACGATCCGAAACACGATTCAAAACTATGCAAAGGATATTTGCAGAGAAAAGAAGCTAAAGGTATGAAACTGCACGGGTGTTGTTACGTGAATTCTCCGTTTTGTAACTACACGATTTATACTTAAACCATGTTGGGATAGTATAAGTAATTATTAATTTTAGCTTAAACTTTTCCCATTAAGGTATTTTGCAACGTATGGTCTGGCCACCGCAAAGCCCAGATCTTAAATCCAATCGAATAGGTCTGGGAACTGCTAGATTCCATGACTAAAAAAAAATTCCCCGAACATCAGCGGCTAATTTGTTCAATGTGTTACGCAATGTGTGTGGCATTCTATTGCAAGTGAGACACTATGCAAATACGTTTATAATATGCGTAGGTGATGCCAGGCCGTGATTGATGCAAATGGAGGCCATACACCATACTAGTAGTGGTAATTTTATTGTTATCGATGCTATTGTAATTTGTGTACAACTTGATTATTACCTGTAAACAATAATATAACCTGCCTAACCTACAGTTATTTGTTTTCATAATAATAAGAATACAATAATCTTATTCTAATGTTTCGTACCACCTAAACTGATTAAATGACAGCCACGATAGCCATGATGAAGTATATGCTTGTTCTGGATGTACCCTGAACATATTATCTATAAGCCTAAAGTAAGAAATGACGAACACTTCAAAAAGTAAGTTTTTAACCTAGGCTTGTTTATTATCCAATACTGGAGAGGATTCGTCTCCCAACGTGGGGTTGACAACGGGCAGTAGCACATTTTGGGATTCTGTAGTAGAAATAGCATTTTGGGAGTTAACAACATCTTCGTTACAGGCAGGTTGTTGTATTGGAAGGGGCCGGTTTGCAATGAAATGCCTGACAGTATCTCTTCAAAGTAAGAAACATTCCATGTTATATCTGCCACTACAGATCTACCGTCTTCAGATAAAATAATCTCGACCATTCTAAATAAACAATTATCTATACAATTTAGCGTTGTAAGAAACACCAATATTCAGTAATAGATTACATAAATACCTGTATTTTCCTTGAATATCACAGTACATTTATTCTTCTAAATAACTTGACAGTTGTCTTGTCAACAAACTAAATTCGTCTTCTTTTACAATATACTGGTAGCTGTCAGACAAAAAACCTTGCGAATTCAGCGCCTCAAGTAGTAGCTAGATTAACTATTTTTGACGGGGAAAAACTAGCACCGTCTTCACTTAAAAAAAATTCCCTTTCCTAATATAATTAATATTTAGTTATAGCACTAAAAAGGGATATAAATTAATAAATATCCTATCGATAAGTGTCATTGCGTGGTCTAGAAAACACCTTGTCTAACAAAAAAAATTTCCAAAAAATGACGTAGTGCCATTAGGCATACCATAAGATACGCGCTTTTCGGATATTTGATGACTAGCACGCTAGTCAAAAAGTCCTATAGATAGAAAATTTAAAAAAAATTGCTGGATAGCGCATTATTTCATCAACATCAGGACATAATTTTATTTTTTGTCGTCATTTTTACTAGCCCTTTTTTACGTTTGCGCAAGGACCCCTACCGCCATAAGACACCATGTTAAAAAGCCCCATAAGCCCTTGGTGTTCGGATAATAAGGGCGGGTACTGTATACAGTGCCCACCAAACGATTAGGTACACCCCCCTGTTTTCAATGCATTCGGCGCTACGTGTCTCGGGAAAACTTAAATATCTTTTTAACAGTTAGAGCTAATTTTTTTTATCTCTTTCCTCTATCAGGAGAAATGACGCTCAAAAGTTTTGCAAACACGAAAAAATTGTAGGAGTTACATTTACGGCGATAAAGTATAGTTCACTTGATAAGGTTGTTCCGATGAAATCGTATCACCGATATACAACCAAGCCTCGCGAACTCGCGCCGTGCTATTGTTCCCATCATACCTCTGTCTAGTCTAAATTGCTTGGCTTTAACCCCCCCCCCCCCCTTGCTGTCTAGTTTTGCTCTTTCTTGGCTGTATGAAAGTTAGTTCGACAACGACAATACGACACTTAACACGCGTCCGTCTCGCTGCCCATTTTTCTGACTGTTCTCAGTCCACCATCTTACTTAGCCAAGGTTTCTACCAAAGCGTTATCTTCCTGTACTCAGAAATACAAACTGCTGCCTACAACAGCAGTTGCTCAAACTCGAAGTATTTAACACAGTCGATTGCGGTTCCAATAGCGGGAACATTTGGTCCTTCGAACCGGAGCAGCACGTTGTTCCTCGGTTTCACCCCAGCCGTTACGACTGGAATTCCGGCGATCGTTCTAGCTACCACCTCGTGCACGTTCTTTGCACCCTTCTTCGATAGCTAGTACGCCAGCAAGGTCCTTCCGACAGATCAACGACCGAGGCGATCAACCAACAGCTCTGCCCACCAACCCAGGCCCTCCTGCAACAGTTCACCAATACTAGCCCCACAGCGCAAGATCCCTAGCAGAAGCATTTACGATCACGGACGAAAGGCCATCGCATTCTTTGACCATCAGTATGGCAGAAGCTACGAGATCGTTGGTTGACCACGAGATCATGCGAATCGGAAGTTCTAACATCTTATCAGCTGACATCGATATCGAAATACGGAAAAGACAGCGACGAGCGATACGCGCGCAGGTGACTACAGCCTGCCGTCAGATCGCTTCGCTAATCAACTCCCACGGCTCACGAGGAGCCATCATAGGATTGATCGATCATCTTGGAACGCTAGCCTCTACGGCAACCCATCTGCAAACCGATCTGCTGAACGCAGAGACAGACCAAGCGGAGAATGAGAGACAAGATACCATACACCTACGTTACGTTCAGCAAATAGGCGAAACCCGGGAAGCAGCCCGGGAATACCTGGAATCGAGAGCCGAAGATGCGCCGAAATACGGGTGCTGGGGGCTCACACAACTCAACCGTCCGCCGTACAATCAGTTAGTGATAGACAAGAGAGAGCTAGAAGAAGCGAGCTCGCAAGCGCTCACCAGAGAGTCGAAGAGGCCCGAATGCAAGCAGACGTCGCACGTGCTATCGGAAAATCCGACGTCCAACACTGTCCAAGGGGACGGTGAAGAGATAGACGAGTAGAAGCGGAGATGCGGGGCACTCGGAACCAGAGAGTCGGTTGCCGGGGTAAGTCCATCATGAGGCGGGAACTAACCAAGAAGTTCCCGGTGACGATACGAGAAATACCGGTAGACGGTAATAGATGGAATGTAAGCGGGACTTGATGCTATAAGTCCCGACGATAGAAGGTGGAGACGCTTGACTATAATATTGAAATAACCGTACGTAGTTTACAGCTATGTAGGGCGGTCTCTGTCGAGCAAAGGCAGAAATGAATATTAAAGACGCCCGATCTGGAGCCAGTTTTAGCCCAGAGGAAATGAATATTTAAAACCCATCGTGACTGGAGCCAGTTTTAGCCCAGAGGGAAGAGGTTGGTGCCGGAGGAGTAACCGACAGAGGGTCGGCCAAGGAGAGTTGGAGGTTGGAGGTCAGCGGCAGTTCCTGAGGCTGAAACGGGTGACGGAACAACGGTGACATCTACTCCAGCGTTGATATTTATGTTCGTGCTATTATATATATCAGTCAACGGTGTTTTGTAAATTGAGTATATAAAGGCCGGTTTTGGCCGAATATAATACACACGAGTTTCACCGAAGCCCCCGGAGTCGGCTCTTCATTTCTGCTGGTAATTACTATCAAGTTTCGCTTGTTATCACTTGTGTTGCTGCCCGTCGCAACTGGCCGTCAACTTCTGCCCGGCCGTGATAAGCTACTTCCGCCCGTCAGCCCTCTTCGTTCTGCCCGGCTCCTTTTCTCGACGGCTACAACGAAGCTGCTTTTGAAGCAATTCTCATCCGGATTGGATCCTGTTTTTGCCGTCGCTTCACTTGAAGATCCATTCGACCCGGGGGCACTCGACGCCAAGGATCGCAAGTAATCTAGCGTTTTGTTATTCGTGTCCGTCATATTGGCCGCGCCCCGTCTCGGCATCGTTTTTTAGGTCGTTGGCCTTAAGAGCAGTTGTCGGGCGTCATTGCGGTCCAGTCCGCCAAGTCATAGTAGCACGGTCCCCCAACCGGCTGCCCAGACGTATCGCGGCTATTGCATTGGGTTTCAGAGGACCCAATACCACTACTTTACGCTGAGCCGGCAGACTCCGGCATTTGAGAATCGCCCGGCCAAGGGGCATCTCTCAAACGTGCGGCGGCAGCAGACGCGGAGAGAGATCTGCAGCGACTACGCCTTGACGACCAAGAACCCTTCAGTTCAGTCGACCACTACAACCCGCCCGTCGCACCACACGTCGCAGACTGGCTCTTACGACGACGTTCAACGAACGGACAACCTCAGGCCATTGTCTCAGAAGCACCCGATGACTGGATAGACCAGTACTGTTCCGGCACATTGCCGCCGAACATCGGTCAACGTGGCTTTCGCTCGACGGTGTTAGTAGACCTAGAAATATTCCACGGGAATTCGCTAGAATGGTTCTCGTGGATTGACTTATTTCGCGCACTCGTGCACGACACGACGAATTCGTCAGGTGCGAAGTTGGCGATGTTGAAACGGTATCTGCACGGTAATTGTCTAGACGTGATCTCGGCGGCGGAGAACCAGCCTACATGGAAGCCCTCACTCGTCTGAAGCAGGCATGCGGTCGACGAGACGTCATGAGAGCCGCTCATCTTCAAGCCCTGGACCAGTTAGAGATAAGGCAGGATCCAGCCACGCTCAAGCGGTTTGCAGAAAGGGTACGATCTCACTTTTTCGGCCTCAGCAGAATTGGGGAAATATGAACAGCTGACCTGATCGAAAGAGTTTGCCTAAGACTCAGCCTATATGATCGTCTCGCATGGAATAAGGGGAGACGGGGACAATTGGAGCATCGAAGCCTGAACGATTTCGGATCCTGGCTCTGCAATCGTGCAGCCGCCTACCAAAACGCGTATAGCATAGCTGCTGAACAATCTGCGCCCCCAAGTTCGGTTGGCCGCTTCCGGAAAGCCAGAACACATAAGAGCTCATCGCACCTAACGGGGGAGGAACTACCCAAGAGAACTAGCTGGGCCTACTGTTTCAAATGCGGAAAGGAGCATAAACTGTCCGACTGCGGGGACTTTAAGACGCTCTCAGTTGGAAAACGTGTAACCTTCTGCATGAAACATCGCCTGTGTTTCAGCTGTTTGGGGCCGAAGCATTCCGTTAGAGACTGTACCACTAAGAGGCCGTGTAAATATCAAGACTGCCGGTATTCGCACCATCCACTGCTACACGACCCTATACAAGTATCAACTAAGGAAGCGCGTTCTACCACTGCACGCATGGGTCGACGACAACGAGTAGCCTTAGGAATGATGGGTCTGGAGATCCAAGCAGCTGATGGAGATTGGCGCCTGGCCAACGTCTTCATCGACGAAGGGAGTGATTCTACACTCTTGAGAAGCGCATTCGCTACGTCTCTGAAGATTAAAGGCACCTCTCAAATTCTCGAGATCGACGGCGCAGGAGGCGTGGTGAACCGACACAGATCCAGGCGTGTCCAGTTCCAGCTACGCACGGAGTCTGGCGAAATCGTCACGTTAGAAGGTTCGACGATGAAGATATTCGCTAGCCCTACGCCCGTTACTGATTGGAATCAGATGAAGAACAAATGGCCACACTTGAGAAACTTACCGACCGAAGAAGTAGGTGGGAAGGTGGACATATTGATTGGCACGGATCATACCCACCTGTTAGGAGTGAAAGAAACGAGAGAAGGCAAAGATTATGAACCGACTGCCTCTCGAACGAGACTTGGTTAGATTCTCCGGGGAGTTACCACCAAACACACGACAGTAACGGCCGTTCGAGTTTGCACGATATCGTGCCGCATCCCCTTAGACGGTCTCACGGTTCAGATGCGTCGATTCTGCGACACAGAGGCCTTCGGAACCGAATTTCAAGCCGGTTGCCTCTCCCCAGAAGACAACAGAGCCCTCGCGATCATGAAAGAGAAGACCCGAAAGCTAGACATCGGCTATGAGGTGCCCATCATTTGGAAAGAAGAAGAGCCGAACCTAATCAACAATCGACAGTTGGCCGAAAATCGGCTTAAGAGTTAGCTGAAGAGATTCGAGCTTAATTCCAAGTTTGAAGAGGATTACCGTAGGGCGATGCAGAAAACATTTGACCAGGGTTATGCCTCTCGTCTTCTAGACCTGGCTTCTGCCAAATATTTCCTTGCGCACCACGGAGTGTACAAGGGCCAAAATTAAGAGTCGTCTTCGACGCGGCCGCTCGCTTTATAAGGAAATCCCTGAATGACGCTATTGTCAGCGGGCCAGCCCTACAGCCGGCATTAGCAACAGTCCTCAGTCGATTTCGGCAAGATGAAACCTCCGACATCGAAGCGATGTTTAGTCGCTTCCGCCTAACCGCCGAAGACGCCAACTACTTCTGTTTTCTTTGGCAAGACAAGGAAACTCACGAACCAGTAGTTTGTAGGATGGACCGACTACCCTTCGGAGCAAGTTGCTCGCCCTTTGTCGCCATCCACACGGTTCGCCAAATCGTGCGTGACGCCGGAGTGGAAGAAAGGATAATCACTGCAACCCGAGATCAGATGTACGTAGACGACTATTTGGGTTCGGCTCCATCCGTTCCAGCGGCCTTAGGTGAAGCCCTCGTCGTCAAAACCGCATTGGCCAACGTCGATCTCAACTTGCAGCGATGGATCTCCAACTCCCGCGAGTTCATGTTAGGAATATCCACCGACATCCCTGAGGATCAACCGTCAACGCACCCGTTGATCGGGGGAGCAGACGAAAAGGTGCTCGGCGTAGTATGGAACACCCGTTCGGACACGATTGGGTTTAAGGTAGCCGACCCTCCCGACACCGATTTTACTCGAGTGGCTCTAGTCAGCCATGTCGCCTTCGTCTTCGACCCGCTGGGAACCGCCTCTCCTCTCATCGTGAAGGCCAAGATTCGGCTTCGAGAGTTAGGCTTGAAGGGCCTGGATTGGATGGACGTGGTGATCGACGACGATCATATCTGGTGGAGCAGGTGGTTCGAAGCCCTTAGTCAGCTGAACGCAGTGGAAATGCCGCGTTCTTTATTCCCGAGAAGACTCAACATTCTGACGTCGGAACTACACACCTTTTGTGACGCTTCCGAGGAGGCCTACGCCACCGTCATTTACATCCACAACACTGATTCCGACGGGCAGATAATTGTTCGACAAGCGAGAGCGGCCAACAAACTCGTACCAAAGAAGGTGATATCGGTGCCGAAACTGGAGCTTAACGCTGCGCTGTTAGGATCCCGACTGACAGTAGCATTACAAACCGCTTTGACGATTAAGATCCATCGTCGGCGGTTTTGGACAGACAGCAGCACGGTTCGAAACTGGATTCCATCCGCCGCTGCTCACTATCAAGATTTCGTCGGCAATCGGGTCGGCGAAATCCAGACGATCACGGAGCCAGAATAATGGCGATTCGTCCCAGGCATCTTCAACCCAGCCGACGCCGCTACCCGCTCCACCTTGAACGGGGAGGTATTCCCTCCTACTTGGCTGACGGGACCAAGCTTTCTCGGTCGTCCTGAAGAAGATTGGCCAGTAGATCTACCCTGGACGGCTATTACAGAAGAAATCAGAACGAGCCGCGCCTATCACACTGCCGTTCAAGAGGTGAAATTCGACTGGAGCGATGTAGAAGTCAAGCCCGGCGATGTCGCGACCCTAACAAGAATGAGTACGAAGTTTTTCGACCTCGTCAAGCGTTGCCAAAATGAGGTCTATACTGAAGAGTTGAAGCGCGTCAAGAAAGGGAAGCCGCTGCCATCAACCTCGAGTTTGCTGGCGTTGGCGCCGATACTCGACGCAGATGGAATACTACGACTTGGAGGTCGGGCCGGTCGAGCGAAGCTACCTTACGACCAGCTGCACTCCCCTCTTCACCCAGGAAAACACCCGTTCTCGGAAAAGATCATCCGGGCTTTCCACGAACACCTTAAACACGTTGGAACAGATTTCTTGCTTGCCTAACTACGGCAACATTTCTGGATAACCAGCGGACGCGAGGCGGTGGAAAAGGTCCGCCGTGCGTGCATTACCTGCCGTCGCGACCGAGCCAAGCCCGGAGAGCAATGTATGGCCGATCTACCAGAGTCACGTCTCGATTCCGGCTCACTCCCTTTTACCAGAACCGCGATCGACTTATTCGGTCCATTCGACGTGGGCCTTTATCGAAATCGAACCGCCAAGCGCTGGGGAGTTTTGTACACCTGCATGGTGACTCGCGCCATATTCCTCGAATTAGTGCCATCCCTTTCGACAGCAGATTTCTAGCTCTCGATGCGAAAATTCATCGCGATGTATCGGAAGCCCGCTGTCATCCATTCCGATAACGGGACGAATTTCGTGGGCGCCGAACGAGAACTACGTGCGGCAGTTGAAGCTTTACACGCTTCCGACGGAGTTCCGGAATTCATAAAAGAATCTGGAATCGAGTGGACTGTTCGGGAGTCCCAACACCCGCACAAGTAGCGCTAATCATTTAAATTCGAGAAAGGCCCCAAGACCCAGACGTCAGGTGACATTCTCGCCAGACACCTCCTCGAGCCATTAGACGACATCCCGCCGAGGAGACAAAGAATGAGAAGACAGAGGAAAGGCTAAAAAATTGATACTCGGGTGAATTTTTCGACTCAACGGGTTACTCGCAATTTTGCTGCTGTGGTAGACGAACGTCTCGTGTGTTCGTCTCCCTTCCGCTTATTCACCTCGTGTCAAGTCTCCATTTCGTTTTTTTGTAGCAGCATCGACCATTCTCGAATCTCGAAAATCTGCCGACATCGACTACGTGGAAATTTCGATTCTCACGGGTCGGCAGATGAAATCGTGTGTTGTGTTTATCCTTAAATGTAGTATCGATTGACGGACAAGCACCCATTTATCGCCCTTCCTTTACCTTTTCGTTCGTAGGCTGACAGGCAATCAGTTTACTAAATACATCGTGTTAAAAAAGTTCATTTCGTTTCGTTTTCGTCCACCGGCGTGACACTTGGCAATATTTTGGTGCATCGACCGGGAATTAAACTTCCTCTCGATCCGGCCAACGTGCACGCTGCGTGGAACTCTCGTTCCAAAAGTCCCGCGTGGCAGTCCTCGCTCGTAGGCACTCGTTCGTTCAAACCTTCGCGTTTGTGGAGGTAATTCTCCTAAGGAAATTTCCCTAACCTGGTGTCGCTATCGAACCTTCACCGCGTATTTCAAAGCGACCTTCTCACTTCGTGTTTGGAGACATACAATCGCCGCGCTTGGCATTGTCTCCTGGTCTTTCGTGATCGGTCCAGCTGACGCCCTTGCATCTAACGACACGTAATATCTTCGTGTGATCAACTGCCATCTCTCTGCTAACAGTGACTACTCGTCTCATTATTCCTGTAACTCCCCGCTCCGACATTATGGCAGAAGCGAACCCTGATCCCACCTTCAATCTTCTGACTGCCCACCAGGATGAAGATCCCGAAACTTGGGAAAGCGTGATCGACCCTGAGAAGTTGAAACGAGCTCGTACCGTCGCTAAGGCTACCCACACGAAGTCTGGCAAACGAATGATGGCATCGGTCAGAACAGGAGACGACAGAGACACTATAAGAACTCTGCGAGCCGTTTACGTCCGTGATTATGAAGAACTTGAAGCTCGCCATGACCGATACCTGACCTACGCACGACTCTCTCTTGAACAAGCTGGAGCCGAGAAATTTTGGTTACAGTTTGTGTCTTCCGAGCACGAAGAGTTCACCAACAAAGTCGACCAATACCTAGCAAGCCTTCCTCCCAGGTCTACAGCATCTTCTCGTTCTCAACGATCTGCCCGTAGTTCCAGTACATCATCGACGCTCACAAAAATTCATGAAGTTGACCGACTTCAGAAAGAGGCCGAGCTGAAACTGCGTCAAGAACAGGAGGAGGCGAAGATCAGAGAAGAGGAGGAAGCCTGTTTAATGAAAGTAGAGGTTGAGTGTTTACAGCAGCGGATTGACTCCCAGATCCAACAGAGCAAGATCGACTCCCAACGAAGACAGATCGACTCTCAGAGGAGACAACGAGAACTGCGCGACGAAGCCGAAAGACAACGACACAACGGAGTAATCATGCGTCAGCAGCTTGCTGAAGTTTTACTGGATGACGAGATACTTGGTAGAAATGTGCCCACCTCTGAGCAGTTACCTGTGAAATTGGAAGTACAACCGACAACTGCTTCACTGCGTATTACACCACTATCGAGAACCCTTCCAGCGATTCAAACTACTGCTGCCTTTACACCCATGGCTTCTTGTGCAGCTTCGCTACCGCCACACCAACCAGCTATTGAAAACACGACCGATCGATCCTTACCTTTTCCCAACAACGCTTCTGCCCCAGTCTTCTCTACCTTCAATCCATCGGCGCAAAACCATACGTCACCGCAGGAAGGCGGCCATCGTCTATCAATGACAGATGCCTATATGCCAGATGCTTGGATTCATGCGCTAAATCCATCATTCCCATCGACCGCCCGCTCTGGAATAAAACCGCCGAGACTCCAGGTACCGTCCTTCCATGGAGATCCACGCAGCTGGCCAATGTTTATCCAAACATTCAAAATCCTCGTTCACGACGCCGTGGGGTCCGATGCTGAAAGACTGACTCATCTTCGTGAGGCACTTGCACCGGGGATAAGGAGAACTCTCGGGGAGGCGTTGCTGAACCCTGGGCTCTACCAACACGCTCTTTTGGAACTCCACAAGAGATATGGGAACCCGCAAGTCGTAGCGCAAGCCTGCGTTTCTTCCCTCCTAAAGCTCCGCGCCTTTAAAGAGGGAGACTTCCAGGCACTGAAAAATTTCTCCGCGGACCTACATTCAGTCGTCGCAACCCTACGCCTCGGTGGTTACGGAATGGAGCTGCAAAGTCATGCTACATTGGCGCAACTAGTGTCAAAGCTCCCTTCAAATTTGAGGAGCAAATGGGGTGAACATAGCTGGTCTATGCAGCCGAATTTACCCACCATCGAAGAATTTAACCAATGGCTGGACAATATAGCCATGGCTGAACTTTCCGTTCGGTCATCGTTCATTGATATGAACCCGTCGACTACTTCACGCGGAAACGGAGCAGACCACTTAAAGAATCGACAGACGACCAACCGTCAAGTCTTCAACATTTCGACGTCGTCTACGTGTCCCGTTTGCGACAGCCATAATCGACATCCCCTGAGCCAATGTCGACAATTCAGGCAACTTCCTGTGGAAAAGAGAGCTGCCATCGTCAAGGATTTTAAGGCCTGTTTTCGCTGCTTGGAGCGCGACCACCTGAGCCACGACTGTAAACGGCGAGAGCGATGCTCAACCGCAAATTGTGAGGGATTTCACCACCCCTTGATGCATGGCGCCCCGAAAGTCTACCCGCCTAAACGTTCGGAAACAAGACAGTCGGACGCCGTTGGAGTAACCTTCACTGGATCCACAGCCTCCAATTCAACGTCTCGTCGAACCCTTTTACCAATAGTGCCGGTAATCCTGAAGGCAAATGGAATGGAGACTCGTACCTTTGCTCTTCTAGACTCGGGCAGCGAAATCTCGGTCCTAAAACGACAAACCGCTGATCATCTAGGTATTAGAGGGAGACTGGAGCGGACTACGACGAAGACTGTGAATGGCGAAAGTCAAGCTGTCGACACTGAGGTCGTCTGCTTCACAATCACCTCCATCGATCGGACATCCGACTTCGAGGCAGTAGATGTGCACGTCATGCCGTCATTTGAGCTTACCAAACGACTGTTCGACTTGGTTAAGTTGACGAAGACGTGGCCCCATCTCTCCCACGTGCCTATACATTCATTTAAAGCCGAAGATGTTGCGGTTCTCATCGGTCAGGATCATCCGGCGGCTCTGGAAATATTCGAAACACGGAAAGACCCGCTGCAACCAAGATCTCCTCGCGCCCACTTAACTGCCTTCGGCTGGTATATCGCCGGTCCCACGCATCGTTCAGGCTCACAAGGAGTAGGCTGTTTCCATATCAGCTCCGGCGAAGATAAAATAACGTCCATGGTTCGTCAGTTCATCGAGGTAGACACGTTTGGGACGAAGCCGAACGTGAAGTCGCCGATGTCGCAAGACGAGCAGCGAGCGTGGAAAATTCTGCAAGAATCGACTAAACATAACGGCGAACGATATGAATGTGGGCTGTTGTGGAAGACCGATTCTCCAAATCTCCACAACAACATTTTCACTGCCGAACGACGGCTATTCAATCTGGAAAGGAGATTCGAAAAGGATCCCAGCTTGGCAGAGACCTATCGCAGCGTTATTGAAGGATACGTCAATTTAAAACACGCCCGAAAACTATCGCGAACCGAAATAGATGAGGGACCTCTAGGCCGCATCTGGTACAACGCCCACCACCCGGTATTCAATCCAAATAAACCTGGAAAGTGTCGAGTGGTCTTCGACTTAAGAGCTAAGAGCCGAGGTGTCTGCCTGAACGACCTCCTATTGAAGGGACCTGATCTCTTGACGAGCCTCATCGGCGTACTCCTCCGTTTTCGCCAGTACCACGTCCCCTTGGTGGCAGACGTAGAGAAGAAGTTTCATCAGGTCCGGGTCCGGTCATCCGACGGGCCGGCCTTTCGTTTTTTATGGCGCACACCCGGCAGCAAAGAACCACCGGATGTGTACCAAATGGACGTCCACCTATTCGGAGCTGCTTCATCTCCAGCTGTCTGCTCAAATGCCCTTCGACAAGCAGTCAGAGACAGTGGTGATGCAGATACTCTCCTACCGCAAGTTACCCGCCATTTCTACGTTGACAATTGGCTGGTTTCGTTCCAATCGATCTCGGAAGCTTTGTCAACGGCCCATCGTCTTACCGAAGCATTGAAGGCAGGAGGCTTCCCTTTGACGCAATGGGCTACGTCACATACAGCCGTGCGATCCGGTCTCCCCGATATGCAACACCGAGAACCCATTATAGACATGGACCTGGACGCTTTACCAATTGAGCGTACTCTCGGTTTAGTGTGGGACTTTCGTCGCGATGCCTTCGTTTTAAAAACGCCCGTCTCCCCAGTTGGTACTACGAAACGAGCCTTGTTAAGGGCGGTGTCCAGCATATTCGACCCCCTAGGCTTCCTCTCGCCCATCGTCTTCCAAGCCAAACACCTGCTGCAAGATGTTTGGCGTCGCCAATTTGATTGGGATGACCAATTGGATTCCGACCTACAAGACTGTTGGAAATACTGGACCCACACCCTACCATCACTGGACGGGCTAGTTTTAAGCCGCTGTGTGTCTCCAAATCGACAAGACGTCACTTCGACTGAGCTCCATATCTTCGGAGACGCATCTGAGGCTGGATTTGGAGCGGTGGCCTACGCACGCTTCGTTTACGCCGACGGAAAGGCGGACGTTTCTTTTCTCATCGCGAAATCGAGAATCGCGCCGCTCAAATTTCTGACGATCCCTAGGCTGGAATTGTCAGCTGCAGTCTTGGTCATCCGACTTTCCAACTTGCTGGTGGAGGAGCTAGACATCAAATTCGACCGCGCGCTCTACTGGTCCGATTCGACGACGGTATTGAGCTGGATCAAGTCAACTTCCTGCCGCTTCAACGTGTATGTTGGAAACCGCGTCGGCGAAATATTAGAAACATCGTTACCAGACCAGTGGCATTACGTGCCGAGCAGCTTAAACCCGGCCGACGACGCCAGCCGAGGTTTGAATGCCGGGGAATTTACTGGCCAACATCGATGGTTTATGGGTCCAGCCTACCTACGGGACCCTGAAAACTGGCCCAAACACCCCTTTCTTCCCTCTATCGATCCCAGCGATCCCGAAATTCGTCCATCTGCGTGGATCGGTGCAGTACAGAGAGAAGAGGATGGCATTGACGCGCTAATCGCAAACGTTTCACGCATCCACATCATCATTCGTGCAGTGGCCTACGTGCAACGTTGGGTAAAAAACGCGCGATCCTCCAGCGGTAATCGTTCGTTTGGTGAGCTGATGGCTGAAGAGATTCGACAAGCCAAAGAGTTCTTGTTGAGGCGTGCTCAAAAGAATGCATACCAGTTGGAGATTGTCCACTTACAAACAGGCCGTCAGATTCCCTCTAACTCGACGTTATTGAAATTGGCACCCCACCTGGATCATCGCGGACTACTGCGCGTAGGCGGCCGTATCGAAAGGGCTCCGCTTCCTAAAGACGCACACCATCCGATCATTCTTCCGCCTAAGGAACGCCTGACCGAGCTAATTTTGTTCCAACTTCATCGCGAACGCGGCCATCTATCCGCCGAGCAGCTTCATCACGAAGCCCGAAAACAATTTTGGATACCGAAGGGACGTATAACAACTCACCGCGTGTGGAACCTATGCTATATCTGCCGCAGGTATAGAGCTAAAGGTTCAACGCCTAAAATGGCCGACTTGCCCGCGGTACGACTACGGGCCGGCCTACCAGCCTTCACGCACACCGGGTTAGATTATTGGGGTCCCGTGGATGTCACCCTTTTCCGAAGGACGGTCAAGCGTTGGGGATGCTTATTCACCTGCCTCTCCTCACGCAGCGTTCACTTAGAGATGGCCTACTCCCTCGACACCAGCTCTTTCATCGCTGCACTTGATCGGTTTCAGAACCGCCGTGGTGTTCCGGCATCATACCACAGCGACAACGGTACTAACTTTGTCGGTGCTCATCGTGAATTGGCCGTCTGCCTAGAAAATTTAAGCCAGTCGACCATTCTCCGTCATCTCAGCCGACAACCAACTTCGTGGCACTTCAACCCGCCAGCTTCTCCGCATTTTGGCGGAGTATGGGAGCGTATGGTGCGCGCCGCAAAACATGCGCTCCAATTCGTTTTAGGTCGTCAACGTCTAACTGATGAAATCCTCGTCACGGCGTTAACGCATGTGGAGAACATTCTCAACAGCCGCAAGTTGACCCCGCTAACCGAAGACCCGAGCGACCCAGAATGTTTGACGCCAAACCATCTTTTGCTAGGTCGAGCAAAGCCGAATGTTCCTCCAGACGTTTTTTCTGACCAAGACCTCTCATCGAAAAAACGCTGGCGTATTTCTCAAGCCATTGCCGACCAGTTTTGGCGACACTGGATGCGCGAGATCGTACCAGGCCTTACCGAGCGGAAAAATGGTACGAAACCCAAAACAATTTGGAGGTCGGTGATATCGTCATCATAATCGACGCAGCCACTCCGCGCGGTTCTTGGCCCCTTGGAAGAATCACGGAAGTCTTTGCTGGGCCTGACAAAGTTGTCCGATCAGCCATGGTCCAAGTGCGTGGCACCAAATTACATCGCCCAGCTCACAAACTCTGCCTTCTAGAGTCCGTCAGCATACGAAAAATGTGTCCAGTCAAACCGGACCCAGGGCCGGCGATGTTCGGGAGTCCCAACACCCGCACAAGTAGCGCTAATCATTTAAATTCGAGAAAGGCCCCAAGACCCAGACGTCAGGTGACATTCTCGCCAGACACCTCCTCGAGCCATTAGACGACATCCCGCCGAGGAGACAAAGAATGAGAAGACAGAGGAAGGGCTAAAAAATTGATACTCGGGTGAATTTTTCGACTCAACGGGTTACTCGCAATTTTGCTGCTGTGGTAGACGAACGTCTCGTGTGTTCGTCTCCCTTCCGCTTATTCACCTCGTGTCAAGTCTCCATTTCGTTTTTTTGTAGCAGCATCGACCATTTTCGAATCTCGAAAATCTGCCGACATCGACTACGTGGAAATTTCGATTCTCACGGGTCGGCAGATGAAATCGTGTGTTGTGTTTATCCTTAAATGTAGTATCGATTGACGGACAAGCACCCATTTATCGCCCTTCCTTTACCTTTTCGTTCGTAGGCTGACAGGCAATCAGTTTACTAAATACATCGTGTTAAAAAACTTCATTTCGTTTCGTTTTCGTCCACCGGCGTGACACTTGGCAATATGGACCTTCCAGCCGCCTCGGTCGCCACACTTCGGAGGCTCTCATGAATCGTTGGTGAAGTCAACCAAAAGAGCGCTTTATAGCGCACTGGAACAAGAAAACAGTAGCCTTCGCTATCCATCAGAAGACCTTCTCCGGACCTTGCTATACGAAGTCGCTGGATTGCTGAATACCCGTCCCCTCACGTATGTGAGCTCCGATCCAGCCGACTTCCGCCCATTAACTCCGAATGATTTCCTAAATCGTTCCCCCACCGCCTACCCGCCACCCGGATCCTTTCACGACGCTCCACCGCGAGACCGCTATCGGTATGTGCAACGCGTCCTCAATCTTTTCTGGGATCTGTGGAAAACGGTTTACTTCCAATCGCTATCCGCCAGAAAGAAATGGAGGACGGAACGCCCGAACTTCAAAATAGGTGGTGTAATCCTCGAGATCGACAAGAGTCTTAGTCGCGGAGTCTGGAACATCGGACACGTCGTGCAGGTGTTCCCGGGATCGGATGGCTGCGTACGCACCGTCGACATTCAACTACCCTCCGGAATCTTCCGACGCGGAATTACCGAACTATGCCCTTTGGACAGGGTTGGAAGCGATACTTTGAAAAAGTATCGGTATCGCGGTACCGATACTTCAATTTTCGAAAAATATATCGCGAAACTATTTTCAAATATCGCACGCGTTACCGATGCCGATACTTTTACCTTCTCAACATTTTGTTGATGTAGTATGGTTATTTTTATTTACGAAAGCTTCTCGGTTATATTCAACTCCGAAAAGAATTTTATTAACAAAAAATAAAAAACCATAAAAAATTAAAATTAGAGGGGAACAGTAAATTAAAAAATAGGCACTATGTGCCTTGGGGAGAAGAGAACTACTTTTTCGGCATTTATTTTAAGAGGGTCAAATACGCCATCTAGAAGTGAAATTTATTACTAAAAATGTTTTTCGATAGATGGCGTTTATCAACATTTCAGCTATCGCAGTTTTATTGGGACTAACGCTTTGTCTTATCAGTTGACCAACAAAATATAAGTACAATAATAGTATATATTTTTTGTATTTGCTTTATTGTTTGTTGATAGTTCTCCTCCAATTTTTTTATAGCAGATAGTTTTTCCATCTCGTCTAACCAATTCAACTTGAATTTCGGATGCAATAGTGCACAAAAGAACTAAATCGTCGTGTTGGAAGAAAAGAAAAAAAACGAGTATCCAATGATGACATAATCGCAGAAAAAAATTATTTGCAATGAAAGGTGCCACTCTTTTCTTTCAAAGCAATCATTTTTTTTTCCAAATACTTTACGTCGGAAGCAGGTATCCTATTGACACTTTTAAGTCCGATTGAAGGACATCTAAAGCTTCTGCTAGTGGCCTCTTGATCGTCACGTATTCTTTAATGTAATCTTCGAAATCGGCTGCTGCAGAAGACGCACAGTGATGACAAGAAAATTTTAGGTTATCGTAGAACCATCTGTTGGCAGAAAAAGTAGTCATATTTTTTACTCCTAGATGGCGCCAAATATTAAAAGTATCGGGATCGCAAGTCAAAATTTATGATCCGATACCGGTACCGATACTTTTAAAAAAGAAATATCGTGGTACCGGTACCGGTAGTATCGCGATACTTTTTATTATCGCGATAGTCCAACCCTGCCTTTGGAATGCGGCCCGATCGACTAGCCGGATTCGGGGGAGCATGTTCCGACGGAATCGTATCACCGATATGACAACCAAGCCTCCCGAACTCGCGCCGTGCTATTCTTCCCATCCTACCTCTGTCTAGTCTAAAATTGTCTTCCTCCTACTGTCTGGCTTTAACCCCCCCCCCTTGCTGTCTAGTTTTGCTCATTCTTGGCTGTATGAAAGTTAGTTAGACAACGAGAATACGACACTTAACACGCGTCCGTCTCGCTGCCCATTTTTCTGACTGTTCTCAGTCCACCATCTTACTTAGCCAAGGTTTCTACCAAAGCGTTATCTTCCTGTACTCAGAAATACACACTGCTGCCTACAACAGCAGTTGCTCAACTCGAAGTATTTAACACAGTCGATTCCGGTTCCAATAGCGGGAACAAAGGTACATCCCCTTTCCCACCATAAGCGCCATGTTAGAATCGATGTTTTTAAAAATCAAATTAAAATACTTCAAAACAAGCTAGTATTTATTTTTTTGAAGTCAAATGACGTGTCATTTTTTATTCTATTGAAATATAAGTATATTTAATTATCTGGCTATGTAAAAAAATCTTTCCCTATCCCCAGAAGTTAACACACTGAAATTTTTTGGTGAAAAAATCATGACCTGTTTTTGCGCCATCAGAGGCGCTGAGTATGAAAACTCAAGTACTCTCGAATTTACTGGAGTTGTGGAATGCAAGTGATAACTAATAAATTTTCGATGGGGGAAAACAATGTTAAAAGAATTAGAACAATTGTTTTAATATTTGTCCAATATTTTACCCAGAAGACGATTGATTAAATTGTAAAGTTTGCAAGATGCCTACCCAGTTTTTTCTTACAATGTAAATTTTATTTGAAAAAGCCGGTGGATTTTTTGTTCTAGATTTCTGCATCAAATATAGTTCAAGTCCATTTTTCTAATGCGGAATATGAATGATGTTTTTAGATATTCAATAAAAATACGAGAGTGCGTCAGTACTGATACCCAGCGCCCCTAGTGACACAAGCACAAAACATAATTTTTTCGCCAAAAAATGTTAGTGTGCAAACTTTGAGGTATAAGGAAGGGTATTTTTACTTTGATAAATTACAAAACATACATTATTTTCCAAAACAATATTGAGTGGCGCATCTTGTGGCACAAAATTTAAATTTTACCTATCTTTGAAGTATTTTATTTAGACTTTAGACGCCGGTTTCCGAAAGAGGATGTACCTAATCAAGTGAACGATACGTTACCCCCATAAGTGTAACTCCTACAATTTTTTCATGTGAGTAAAACCTGTAGAGCGTCCTTTCTTTTGATAGAGGAAAAAAGAAAAAAAAATCTAGCTCTAACTGTTAAAGAGATATTTAAGTTTTCTCGAGATACGTAGCGCCATAAGAATGCATTGGAAAAAGAGGGGTGTAACTAATCGTTTGGTGTTTACTGTATATATGACAATGTATTAAGACATTGTAGTTAAGTTTGGAAAATGCCCCTTGGCAGCAATTGCAAGTGGTGGAGACTGCCGGCTCAGAGTAAAGTAGCGGGTCTAGGACTTGTGAGTCCCAGCGTAACTGGATCGGGCGTGCCGTGAATCCAATCGGCGTTGACAGCCGATGAAAAATAAGTTGGCGGTAGGCAATAAATTACATAAAAGCGTCAGCTTACATCCATTTTCCTTTTTAAAATACCGATGGTGTTATCTCATTACTTAAATGGTTCACAAAACCTTTTTTCTTATGCTATTTTAATAAAATTACAGGAGAACATGATTTATATTGTATTTAATAGAGTTTATTTAACAACATACTATCAGAGCAAAATCAGAAATATTTATTGCTTATATTGCACTTTTTATGGTTATTATGGTCATAACAAACTTTTCCAATTGCACTAATGTTTAACTATTTCATACTACTATCGTTACATAATATACAGCTCTTACATATTCTGATTTTTCTCTTATAGTATTTTATTAATTATTTACTAAATACCATGAAATTATATGTCCAGTTACGGAGGAGGTGCAATACGTTAGTCCATAGGCATTTTTTAGGTGATATGATTGAAATCGGTCTCTTATTTCACTTATTGTAGTGCTCGACCTCTATCCTATTGAAAGAGTTGTGTTGTTTGTGTTTTCAATTATTTCTTTTGGTTGCCTTTGTTAGTTTTTTTAACGTTAGCGATTAATTTTTGCAAGCCGCACATTGTCTTCATCATTCGTGTGAAAAACAGCCGCCATAATAATTTATTGAATAAACAATGGTAAACTCCAAAATTTACATTGTCTAACAATTTTAATTGATTTTATCTATTTCTTTGAAACAGCCAAATGTTTTTGTGATACCTTAAAACGCACGAGTCTTTCTTTCATGGAGGGATCTCCTAAAGCACTCCTGAGCCTATCACCAACAATTTCTTGATTTGAAAATATTGGCATGTTCCTCCACAACTTTCCAGTCTCTTGTGGCCTTCCTCAGTACTTCCCAACGGTATGATTGTTGCGCTGGGGAGGCTAAGAGCCTTTTAGGAGGTTTACAGGAAGGAGATGCGCCGTATGCATGGGTCTTCAGAGTTACCAACAGTTCACGGTCGATTTCAGTTTATAGAAACATGAACTTGTAACTTTGATCTTTTTTTGTAATTTCTTCCATGGTTAAAGGGGTTAAAATGAAAAAGTTGTCAAAAACTAGAAATGGACTGTAGAAAAAAGCTTTTTCGGCTAACTTGAAAACTTTTAAGGTCTAGAGCATCTAATTTTAAAAATAAACAACCTTAATTCCTGTTAGCTAAAATTTTTAAAACTAAATCCCTTCTACACTTCAATTGATAAAATTTTTGTTTAAATTGCCTAGCGTTCCAATTGCGCTCAACCTCGTCTTTTGTTTATTCCCTATTGCATTTTCAATGATCAGGTTGAAGTAGTTTGGCTAAAATACGTAAAATGCAAGTAAATATCGCGCTACATTTGAAATTCATTTCAACATTGCTGCAACCTTATTTAAGAAAATCTACGTAATAGCCTACATATTGTTGGAAAACCTAAAGTTGCATTTTAAGTCTCCAAAATTTTTATTTGTACTCAGAACACAATTTTTCAAATATTATTTCATTTTCCGGTGTCCAATATTGACGTTTTTTTGTTTTTTATGCATTAAATATTTCTTCAAACTTTTATCGAAGGTAAATTTTAAAACTTTACGTCTCATCTTCGAGCTATTCATGCCATGCATACTTTTGGTAATGCAAGCACAACTATGTTCTCGAACTTGTGATCCACATCGCGATCCACCTTGTGATTCTATTGAAGAACCACGCCTGGGACCGCTACTTGGACGGATCATTTTTTAAGCACTTAAAAGTGGAACTCAATAAATATGGTGACTTTAGTTATACAAAAACAATACAAAGTCATCTACAGATGAGAAATACAAACCCCCTTGTATCTGTGAGATGTGAGAAAGCAGATCATAAGATGATAATTTAATTTGAGAACCATTGCTGTCTTGCATGTGTCAACTGGCAATAACTATCTTTGATTATGAATAGAACGTACTAGAGGCAAAACCAAGTAGAAAGTTAGCTTGTCGACAGAAAAGTTGGCGACACTGGAAATAAAATACACTTATCAGTCCAGTAGTTATGTGCAAACAAACATAGCAAGTAACTTACAGATTAAAACACTCTATGTAACTTTAGGATGTTAAATTGGGGGCGATAAGATGATAACCTCACTTTAGAACTTTTCTGTGTTGCATGTGTCAGTAGGTAACGGCTATCTGTGACGAATCGCACAATTGACCCCGCTGACTAATTAGTACACAGCAGCGACTGCCTACTTAATTTTAAATACTTAAAAAAGGCCAGCGTACTAGATTTTTTTACCGTACTTAATTGAAATAGCATACTTAATTTCTAACTATACCTCCCTGCCTACTGAATAATTCAGTAGGCCACTAGGCTACTTAATCTTCGGGTGGATACTTAAAATTGTTATCCACTTTCGGAATTATATATAGGTAAAATAAATAAAATAATATATTCCTTTGAAATTTGTATTGTTTGTCAACTCAGAAATGTGATAACAATTAGAATATGGGTAACAAAAACTAATAATGTCAAATAAAACTTTCCAATAACATTAACAGCACTTGGTGTACGTAGCGGGATGTTCCATGTTGACGATGTAGTAGGCTGAGACCTGAAACTGAGAACTAAAAAACAATCAACATTATTATTTATCAAAATGAGTTCCACCGAACTTACCAATATCACCTGCCTGTTCTTGAGCAACAACTACACCATGGTTGTCCTCAGTAACGGCAGACATTCCTGATAGATGACAATAATGTATGAATTGGTATTCGTAACAATATCATTTACAGAACTTACCTTGATCTATTTCTTTGGTATCTGCGTTATTGTTCTAGAGTAGGAATGGAATTGCTACTGATATACTTGCTTGAACCTATGGTAAAATTTTTGAAGAAAAATTGTTATGCTAACCAACAGTGTATATACCACTAATGTTACCAATGATGGAAAGGGTATGAACATTAAAGTTGTTGGAAGAATAGTCCCAGCCATCACTACAGTAACCTAGAAAAGATAAATTATTAGTCTAATAGTTTAAAACTTTAATAACAGAGACATCTTTGTCTACTTTACCCTGTGGTACTGCGTCAAAACTTATTCAACTTGGCTATGGGATTTCCATTAGGTATTCTATAACTTGACATTCAAAATCTAATTAGAAATCACTTTTAAAAATAAAGATTTTAACCTAGTTGTATGTTCGTTACTATTAAGCACTTTTTTTTGTTGGTCGCGATGTCTTTGAAATAGACAACCACTTTTAACTCAACGTTGAAATTTTTCCCCAAGCACTAGAATTTTTAAGCGTTGCCACGCAACAAAAATACAAGGATTCGTTTTTTTCTTTTTTCATCTTGTATTTGTACGCCTTTATCTTAGATAAAAAGTTTAACAGCATTTGGCAATAATAGGGAATGACGTGTTAACTGTTGTTATAATATCGTAACATGATATTGTTCCTGATGTCGTTATCTTATTATCTGCTTTGCAAGATACTTAAATATTTTAAGCACTTCAACCAATTTTTGTAACTTTAAAAGCTGTATACAGTACGTCAAAGAAAATTTCCATACTTTAAAAACGAAGGAAAGGTTAGAAATTTGGTTTCAGTAGGGGAAGGCAAATTTTAAGTATTTTTTTTCAAAATTAAGTGTCATTTTAAGATACTTCATTTTTTCAGTAGCTTTTCCCTACTGAAAGACCCTTAATTAAGTATCCAGTAGCTGCTGTGTAAGTCTGTAACAATGACCCCCAGAAAGGGTTAAGATGTGCGAATCACTCATCTCACTTGCACCATAATTTATTTTTTTATAATTTATTTGCATTTGATTTGTATTTTATGTAATATTCCAAATGGAATGGAAATCACCACTGTAAAAAGTTTTTAAAATTAAATTTAAAATCCGCAAGTAATTTGATTTGGATTTGATTTTAGTCCAAAATCAAACACACTGCAACAATTCCGATCAAGATATTTTAGAGAAATACCAATCGAGGATGGTTTCATCAGAAGCCACCAGGAAAACCACATTTTTTTAAATATTTTTTTTTGTGTGTTTTCCCTTTGCAGTTCACTTTCAGTTTTTTTTATGATATAGAAGTAACAAATCCGCTTGGCAGTAAAATAAAAAAAAACTAAAAGTTGAATATGTTTTGCTTTGAATTTAAAATTTGGCTCCATTAGAATACTAGCGTCTTGCAAATTTTCATCTGTTTGCAGTCTGCTTTAATAAAGATTCGAAGAATAGCGAACTAAAATTTATCATTGACGTATTGCATAAAAAATGGAAATATTTGAATCTGACTAGGGGATTTATTACATGTTGTTAGCATATTAGAATTTCGTGTCCACGGTACAATTTCTTCTGTTTGCAGCAATGCAAAGGAAATTTATGAATTGTTTGGGTTTTTATCACCATCTGCAACGAACTTTTTTTTAAAAAATTAAAATTCTTGAATCTGACAAAGGGATTTTATTATATGTTGACCGACAAATAGAACATTCGTGAATTGTTTGGGTTTTCATCAACATCTGTGACGACATTTTGCCGATTTTTCCTTTTAAGTAGGGATGAAATAACAAGTAAGTAAAATACGCGTGATTTAGGGCGCATTTTGGCGTCTACTATTAGTTCAACTTTTCAGTAAACTTGTATTTTTGCGTCAACGGTCCGGTAC
Organism: Daphnia carinata; assembly: GCF_022539665.2. Lineage (NCBI taxonomy): Eukaryota > Metazoa > Arthropoda > Branchiopoda > Diplostraca > Daphniidae > Daphnia > Daphnia carinata. The sequence goes on along the minus strand of NC_081335.1, from coordinate 6,688,791 downwards.
ATGGTTGAACTAGGTGAGCGTTTTGATGGTAACGTCAGTGTGAGGTTCAACTGAAAAAGCTGAACTTTTTAATTTTCCATTTAGTAAATGATTTTATTGTTGACTGTATGCATTATTTCCTGGAGGACTTAGAGATTGTTGTACAGAATAAATGATTTCGTTTTTTCCTAAGTATCGCCTTGAAACTATGATACTTAAGGATTTGATTAATGAAATACTTTTCTGTTTTAACGCATTGCTCCACGACTTTAACTCAATTAATATATTCCACCATTTAGTTCATTATCCGGACGCCATAAGAGAGCAGGGTAAACCGGAGCGATATTGATATTCGTTTTGAAGCTTACCACAATATATGCAAACAAGTAGGCCTAATTGAATATGAGATGGTTGGTTTTTTCCTTCATTATGACCACAATTAAAATTCCAAATGCATGGTTAAGCATATCTAAAGTGAAATATCGTTTACCTCTGATGCAATTCCACAATAATTTACAAATCACCACCGGAAAAACTCCCTCTAACCAATCGTATATGACATCGCGAACGTTTCCCCCATTTACATGAAAATACTCAAGTTTGTTGAGAATGCTTTTACTTGTGAGACCATACGATTTTCCAAAATACTCCGCCTTATCCGACTCTAGAGTTTCACAATGCAAGTTGTGACTACTTTTAGTTCTTTCAACAAATTCTTGGTCTGGAAAATTATTCTGAATTTCAACGTCTGTACCTAAGCAGTATCTACATTTTCGAAAAACTTTGGAAAAGCCAATTTTGAAACCCCCTACGGCATGACTTGCTAGATTTTCGGCAATTAAAATTGCAAGAGTTCCAAAAACATTGTGTTGCGCCTTTAATAACAATTTTTACTCCTTGTTCTAGTTTCTTAAGTTCATAGGCTTTAAAAAAACATTCATGCCATATTGTTCAACTTAACGATTAAAGAAAATTTACAATAACTGAATTTGACTGAGTGCTGATCTGTATTGCATCTCAAGGTTTCCGATAGTGAAATAAACAAGTACCAGCTTGTAATTAAAACTTTGCTCCAAAGAGCGTTACATAGCTGTACCTCATCCAAGTAGAGATGGATTTGAATAGCATGTGGATGCTGTATGAATAGGATTTTCTGAAAATGATGTCCCATCTTCAAAGCGATAGAGGAATCCAGGTAGGGGAATTTTATCAGAGAACACTTGATTGTAGACATCATCTTTCTGCAACAGGGAGTGAAGTTGAGAAATCAAGGACACCACGACGTATTCCTGTTTCCTGAACGTCTGTGGCTCTCTTGTTCGAGACCTCCTATAATCGCTTGGTACGGCCGGCAGTCGTATTTTGGTTGGATTTACCATCCCAAATATTTTGAGTAAAATTGTCGTTGCTTGTACTGGGTGTGTAGACATTTAAATGGAGCAGGAACAAAGAGTGATCTATATAGTTGTTCCATTTGTTGGATACTCTTGATGTGCGTACACTTGCTATCTCTCAGTGATGAGATTGTTTTTGACAAAACGGAAATGATTTCTTTGTTCACAAAATCTGCTATTGCTTCCATAACAGTCTGTAAATCTGCTTGATTAAATTTTCTTTCGTCAGACATACGAAGTAGAAATAATGCAGGGCCACTGTAAACAAAATTAATAATTTTTAAGGTCATGCATATGGAAGACAAAATAAATGCTATTTACTAGTTATGTGGCTTCTGAAGCACTTGTTCTTCTGTTGAAAAGATAAATGCTGCAGCAAGGGGTGAATTAAGACCCTGTATTTCTTCTCGTAACATTACATCTACTTCTTCTGAATCATCAGTGCTAGGTCTACTGCTTCAATATTTCGTTCAAAGAATGTTGGGTGGTGAGACTGCAAATGTTTTCTTAGTCCATCTTCTGTTCGATATCTTCTGTCACAACCAGTCAAACAAGGTACATCAAATGTACGATCACCTCGATGACCTTTCCTATAATGGGACAGCATTTCTATTTTTGTCCGTGTACGAGCAGTGCAATTCACGACTTCACATTAGATTCCTAAAGGCAGAGCAACGAATATGCAACTGTAATCCTAATCAGAGGCAAACAGTGCTACACATTTTAATTCATTTATTTATATGGCATACCTATATTTTCCTCTTGAAGTTCCATGATGCAGCAAATCTGGAACTCACGAGAGTTAAAAGTCAGAACACAACAGACGAACTACTTTTACGATGTCTGACCGTTTTAAGTTTCATGAAAACATGAACAATTAACAGCGCCACTTTTCGGAACAACTTCTTTTTTAAGTTCGTTAACACCATTATCTGGTGCGTCAACCCCGTTATCTGGTGTGTAAAACCCACAATGTATTTTTCGGGTGAAAATTCACCATATTTTTCGCAAAAACTGAAAATCACCGTTTTTAGGTGAAATCATCGATTTTAGAGGAGGTAAATTGCCGAAAAAGTACATATTTTTAACAGTGCAGCTTTCAGCAGCTTGCAAAAAAAATTTTAGGAGAAGAGGTTTGAAGTTCATTCAATTGGATTTTCTCTTCGAAGGTCACTTCTATCGCGCTAAAAAAAACGCCTACCCCTTGTTTTACTTCTTCGCAAACCCTCGACGCGTTCATCACGCAACTGGTAATTTAAAAAAATATTTGAATTATACCCCGTTTTTTCCTACTTCTTCTTTGACCTTTAAGGCTACTGCAATTAGGTCTTAGGTTTAGCAAATTATTGATTGAAAATTAACACAATTAATGATAATTAATCTAGTCTTTGGGCTTTTGGTACAGTGTTTAAAAACATTTGCCTGAAATGTCTAAATAAATTATGTTGCATCGAAAACTAATAAGGTCCTTTTAGTTTTCTCTGCTTAAGAAAATATTTAACAAATAGCTCACAAATATTACCAAGTTTAAGTATAATTCAATCGTGTCAGGAATCTCAATTTTTAGTTTTGCTAGTTGGAATTTTAAAAATTTCATTTAAAATAACGCTTGCGACATTGTAATTATTAAATTGGCACACATAAAATCAAAAAATATTTCAAACCCTTTAAAATTCACCCTTAAAATATTCAGACATCATGTAACGTGGATTAGCCTATGTCAACGCTTGAGTAATAACAATTCACATCTAAAATGGCACAGTAGTATGATACAGGCATACGAATCTTAAAGGCTCAGGTTTAAATCCTGTTAACGTACAAAAAAATGCGAGCATTTTGATGTGTGGAAGATCAAGCTATTTAAATAAAACCTTTAAACATTACGAAATTTAATTTCAGAATTATATTCAGAACATTTTTAGTTTCTTATTTACGGCCTTGAAGGCAAAATTGAAGAAAAAGTTTTTTATCTTCAAACGGGGTTAGAAAATCGGGGGGCGTAGGGGAGGTAGACCACAATTGGAAAGCTAGGCAATTAAAACAAAAATTATACCACTCGAAGTATGATAGGGATTTTGTTCAAAAAATTTTAGATAATTTGAATTAGGATTGTTTATTTTTAGAAAAAATTAGAAGCTTTAGACTCTAAAAGTTTTCGAGTTATCTCCCAAAACTTTTTTTTGCGGCACATTTGTAGTTTTTGCCTAGACAACTTTTTTTCAATTTAACCCCTTAAACGATAGACGAAATTATAAAAAAAGGTCATAAATCATTCCTAATTCATTTTTCTATCAACTGATTACATTATTGTTTTCCTAGCTCGTTTTTATATCCAATAAACATTAAAACTCTGTAAAGACCCATGCTAGGTGCAATTGGAACACCGTTTTCCAATGCGATTTCCGTATGCGAGTCCCCCTTACTGTAGTCTGGCAACGGTGTTATAGCCCTATGCAGCGTATTAGCCTAAACTACCGAAATTCATTAAATAATCTTTAGTTACTACATAAAGTTATAAAATATCTCAAAAAATAAAGATTAAAATTGTTTGTATTACTGTAAAAATTTCATCAAAATACGTATCCCAGATACTGAGATATCGTCATATTGGTTTCTTCATAAAAATGGGAGCTTCCTTATGGGAAAACCCACATTTCAATTGCCCAGACGCCGTGTTTCAATTGCCCAGAGGATTGGCAATTGGAACATCTTGAGGTACCTCCAGTTTTTTGCCATAAGAGATGTTTACCTGTGCCAAACCCCCTCAAAAAAAGAGATAATTGGCTACAAATCTATATATTTTGTAGCTTAGGTGGACGGTTTTTGTAATCGTGGGGAATAAAAATGAATTTTTTGTTCCAACCACGCCCTACCTCCCGAATTAGTTTCCTAGGTGCCGTGGGAATTGGCATAAAAAATTACACCGCTGCATCATGAGACATTGAGTCTACATTTTTTTCAGTTTACAGGATTGTCAACATAAAAGTAGATAATTGTTTACCTTTACTGGACATCTCTTCTTTGAGAGAAATATTTCCAACACCTCAAATCAATATGACACCTTTTATGCCTTCCTTAAAGAATGGTTTCTTCATATGGTTTGCGACACATTCAACAGTTTTAATCGAGGTTTGTAGTAATGAAATAAAAATACTTTAAATTACAACATTTGTGTCACATTGTTAGGTGGGATGAAACATCACCATTTTTGCTTTGGACGTCGTATAACCTAACTTTCACTATATATAAAAACAATTTGATCCTACCTAGGCTAACGTTACCTAAGGTTACCTGACCTAACCTAACCTAGCCTAGCCTTACCAAAGCTAATATAGCCAAATCCAACTTATCTTATTGCAATATGATAATAATCATATTAAACTGTCGCAAAAAGAATCCAAGTAAAAAATTACTTCAACAATTTTTGTTTGTGCATAATGTAGACGAAGTTTGGCGTCAAGCTTTTGTTGAACGTTTTTAGTTCAACTTTTAGTAAGAGTTGACGATAAAATGGTTGTTCAGCAATACTTGAACCAAAAAGTTGAAAAAAAAAGTTTAAATTCAACTGAAGGTCAACGGTGGTCTGGACCACCATTCAAAAAGTTCAACTTTTTCAGTTGAACTTCCCATTGAAGTTGCCGCCAAAACGGTTACTAGTTCAACCATCTATCGGACAGCTGACACAGAGATACAAATTCACGGAAAAGTGAACTAAAAGTTGGCACCAAAACGCGCCTTGTGTTTTGTGACATAGTTTTTTATTTGTTTACTTAAGAGATACACAAACCATTTTGGTGTTTCAATGGGTCCACCCTCGTCGATTCCTTACTTGTAAAGGAAAATATCTGTTGCAACTTACAACCCCAAGTTTAACGTAGCCAGTAGAGACATGGCAACCAAACGATCCAGTTTGATGGTTTGGAGGGTCCTCATGCGTGTACTTATCCCAACAATGTTCTGCGTTTCACTTTTAAGCGTAATAATGACCCACTTCTTGGATTTGACCTACATCTCGCTACACAGAATTAATTCGAGGTGGGAGAATGCAAACCAAACAGCACATCACCAACGTAACCACCTGTACTCAAGACCAGTGAAATCTTTTAATGGAAGGATATCTTCCAAAGCTCATATTGGAGAGGATATAATTAACGAAATAATCGCCTCGATCCCCACTTTCGATGGAACCATTGTTATTTCCAACGAAAAAGCTGAAAAACTGTGTCCTTTTTCTTCGCCTCTGTTAGGTAAGAGGAATTCATTCATGCTTATTTTCCTTCCAACTTTAAGAGAACAGTATGAAATTTTAAGGGTGTCATCCGTTTATTAATAAAAAAGCATTTAATTGTCTAGGTTTTTCCAAACATTTATGTTAAATTTCACAAGTTCGACGTCTTTTTATACCATACGTTCCATAAATATTCAACTTTCTATGACAATTATTACAAAACCCTTACCTCGTTTAGCATAATTGCATAGAAAGTGAGCTAGAATACAGAGGCACTAGCAAAGTCCGGATAAAGATAAAGTACAAATTACTTTGGCAATTGGATATCCATCTGTGAACTCCCATTTTAACAAATATTAAGGATGTATCAGGAGGTTTTCACGAACAACAATTTTACAAAACTTCAGATTACTCTTGTTTTAGGTAGTCACGAGGCACAGAAAAAAGAGAAAAAAATCTCGCTTCTATGGCAGCCATATTTATGACTAATGACTGTGTTGCAGTTCGTTCATGTACTGCCACCTGCCTAACAGACCATCTCATTTTTCCTGCTTACAAAAGGCCATCCTATTATTTCAGGTTTTAGCTTAATAATTTTGGGAAATGATAGATAAAAAAATAGAAGGATCTAAAATATAGTTAAAACAGAACTTGCTAGGCTATTCAAATGCAAGTGCCGTACAATGCCGGTCCAGTTATAGAACCGGCCTGTGCGCGGTTCTATAACTGAATGGTTCTATAACCGAGCAGTCGATCTCAGAGCCACCTATCGTCGATTCTTTCATCACACAGATTTTGACAGTATGGGAATGTAAAAGCGAATAGCACAGGGGTAGTGCTGATCTCTATGCAACTACCCAGAATAGGGGGAAGGGGTTCTCATATTAGAATTTAATACCTCAACCATTCCTGCATTATTTTACCAACAATAGGGTTCTACCACAAAGAGGATGCCCCATCAACGATTGGTCATTATATTAGATACAGTGCCGGTCCACTTCTAGAAACCCTTAGCTATGGAACCGGCTCGGTTATCGAACCGATTTTTCCTTGCCGTGTTTAGTAAATAACGACTTTTTTTTGTTGTGTTTTGGTTTGGACGTTTTACACATTTTGAGGGCTGCTCTAGACGTTAATCTACTACGTTAGGTTAATTGTATTTTATTTATTTTTATTCGAGAAAAAAACTACGTCAGGCATTGTTGAGAAATGAAGCTGAATCATGTCGTACTTGTTTTGATAGCTTCTTTATGTTTTTCAGGATTGAAATGCAACGGTCAATTGTGGCAAAACAGCTTAGCGACATGGCTTTTTGTTTCCTGTACCTCAGCAACTTTTTGTCTTTAAACTAAAGAGTTTCAAAAACTCCTTATACCTCCTTATCCTTATAACTACTTATACCTATTTTTCGAAATACTTTAATACCATTCCTCTCACCTCCACCTCGCGTCAAGAAAGATTTTTATTTTTCTGTTCCAGCGTTTCAATTGACTACACCTTCTCCTAATGGTTGAACATTAGATAGGTTATCTGAAAAGGCAAATTAAAATGTGATCTAGAGCGAAAATCAGTGACTCATTGTAGTCATTAGGATTATTAAGTTACATAAAAGACAAAAAGTAAAAGATCATCCCCATTCAGCTTTCGATTTGCCATACTACTTATTTTGCTGGAAAAATAACCAATATTTTAAATAGTTGGCTGGACTGATGTATCATTGGTTGCATCGGATAGTCGCAAGGAAAAGGAAAGTACTTTTACATCGAGGATGTCAATCGCTGGATTAAAACCAGGCGGAAAATATAAACCAAGAAATTGTCATTCACGAAACAACGTAGCCGTTATCGTACCCTACCGATACAGAGGATTCCATCTAAAAATATTTTTGCGACACATGCATCCATTTCTTCAGCGACAGCAACTTCAATACGTCGTCTTCTTAGTTGAACAATCCAGTAAATCAACAATTTCGATTTAATGCTACAATAACGATAACATTTGATTACAAAAATAATAGATGGTTCACCATTTAATCGCGGAATGCTTTTGAATATTGGATTTAAAGAAGCTATGAAACAAGGATCTTTTCAATGCTTCATTTTTCACGATGTCGATCTTCTACCTGAAGATGACCGTAACCCTTATACGTGTCCAAAAAACGGAAAACCCCGGCAAATGGCATACTCAATAGACATTTATGATTACAGGTATTGCGATTTAAAAATAAAACTAGTAATTCAGTTTTAATGAGAATTCTGTTAAAATCGTGGTGGACTTAGCTGGTTAGGGCATGGTGGCAAATCTCGTTTTTGATAGTAAAGTTAGACATTCGATAGAATTAGAGTGCCGCAAAAATAAGAAAATATAAATATTAAACTAACGCATCTTTTAAAAGAAAAATTGGTCCTAAAGTCCAAGTGGTGTAAATGAAAAGTAAAATCAATTTTGCGGCTTAAAATCGTATTGCCTACTTTTTAATTTTATTTTGAAACTAGGGACCTACGAACGTTTCAAAAAATATAATTTATATTCAGTATTTTTCCACTTTTTAGCAGTATAATTAGTTATTTTAACGCATAATTTTAATTAATTGAAAAGATACATTTCTAAAACACTTTAATTTTATAGCAAGTTGAATTGTAACAGGGACAAATTGTCTGTAGGCGATAAATTGTACCTGTCATCATAATAAATTTCGTTAAATGTCATATAGATTTATAATTGCGAAAAATGGTTTAATAATATAACTAAAACCTTGACATCTTATGTATCCAAAGTGCTTTTTATATAGAATGCCTAAAATGTCTCCAGTGCTACCGATCTAATACTAGAGCATTTTTACGTGTAGACCTATGGCAGATGCTGAGTTACCTATTCTTGTAATCATGCCTATCCTATTTGGAGTTTGTCTTTGCGTTTGAGCCGTAGATAAAAACCTTGTTTTTAACCTTGAAACTTAGAAAGTGGTTACAGTTTGGCTTCATATTCGATTTTAAAATTTCAAACTCCTCATTACCCCAATTGTATCAGAAAATTAATGAAAGATTTTTTAAAAATTTAGTTTGTGTCTTTATGCATAATATAAACGCATATATTACCTTTTTCAGTCAATTTTTTGTGTAGAAAATCATTTTTAAATAGTTAGTGGGCCGAATTTAGTAAACTAATAATTTCTGAAATAAAATACATCACTATTTATCGGTGTAAATAGGTAGTTGTCAGATGCCAGCTGAAACTTTCTAAGATAGGGGAGGTAGGGCACAATTGGAACGCTAGGCAATTGAAACAAAAATTCTACCACTTGAAGTATGTAATAGATTTAGTTTAAAAAATTTGACCTAACGGGAATTTTGGTTGTGCATTTTTAGAAAAAATTGAAGGCTTTAGACTTTAAAAGTTTTCGAGTTATCCCAGAAAGTTGTTTTGTGACTGTCCATTTGTAGTTTTGCCCAGACAATTTTTTCGTTTTCACAGCTAAAACGATGGAGGAAATCATAAAAAAAAGGTCTTGAATCATTCATCGTTCATTAAGCTATAAGCTGATAACATTAATTTTTTCCTAGCTAAATTTTATCCCCTATAAACTTTAAAACTCCGTGAAGACCCATGCTAGGGACAATTGGAACACCTTGTTCCAATTAGGGCTCGGCCCCGATCGTCTTTGATCGGGGCAAACCGCGGTTTTTCATTTAAAAATCGCCAAACCGTCGGTTCGGTTTAGCCATTTTTGACTGCGGTTTGGTTTTCGGTTTGCAACTGGGCCAAACCGGTTTGAACCGCCATTAAAATTTTTTTTGAAATTTTGCTAAAATTCTAAATCAAGTAATTATCACTAATTGTTGTGAGCGTAATGGCGGTCAGCAACTTGTTATAAATCAAATTTCCGATCAGACTTGTAGGCATCGCGGTCGAAAATTGGTCGATCTTTCCTCTATCTAGCGACAAACTCTGTTACTGATGTATTGTCCTATGCAAACTGGAAATCCACGGTACAAACTGTCAAACCGCGGTTCAATCGGTTTGGAAAAACTGGCAAACCGAATCGCACCGGTTTGTCCTTTTTAAAAAAAAAAACCGCGCGGGTCGGCCAAAATCGTGCCCGATCGTCGCGGGGCCGAGCCCTATTCCAATTGCGACCCTTCCGTATGCGCGTCTTCCTTACTGTAGTCTGGCAACGGTGTTATGGCCTCACGCAGCGTATTAGCAGAGCTCTTTTTTCAGTTTGTTTTTGAATGTTGTTGTGTATTTTATGTGGTGACGAAAACAATGTCAAAGAGTTTACTGTTAAAGTTCCTCCAGTTGTTTTGAAAAAAATTTAGATACCTTGTTTTCCTATTCCAGTTACTTAAAAGTAAACAATGCACATCAACACATATCGTCTGCTGGGTGGCTGAAACTTATCGTCTGCCACAATGTTTGTGTTTTTATTTACAACGTTAATTAAAGAAATTAAATTTTAAAAATTAAATTACCGACATTAACAACAATTATGATATAAGGCTGGACATGCCATATTCGATTATAAAAATTTGATCTCCAGGCTATTAACCGTTCTTTGGATTACTAACGGGTGTTCTGAACCTAATTCAGAAAACTACCAAAATTCTTTAAATAATATTTAGTTACTACAGAAAGTTATAAAATATCTTAAAAAATAAAGATTAAAATTCTTTGTATTACTGTAAAAAATTCATCAAAATACGTATCCCAGATTCTGAGATATCGTCATTTTAGTTTTTTCATAAGACCGGGAGCTCTCTTATGGGAAAACCACGTTTCAATTGCCCAGACGCTCTGTTTCAATTGCCGAGCAGAATTGGCAATTAAAACATCTTGAGGTACCTCCAGTTTTTTACACATAGCAAATGTTCATCTTTGCCGGATCCACCCAAAAAATACTGTTATCTAGCTGAGATAACTGGCTACAAATCTATATATTTTTTAGTCTAGTTTGGCGATTTTTGTAATCGTAGGGAACAAAAATGAATTTTTTGTTCCAACCACGCCCTACCTCCCCTAAACATTTCCCTAATGTTCTAAGACAATTGAAATAAAGAGGGATTTTGACATTTTTCTAAAAAATTAGAAATATTTCAATCTTTAAAGTGAACAAAATTAAACAGTGAAGCCAAAATATGGAAATTTTCTGTATTAAATAATTAAAATTAAAGTTTACCCTATGGCCCTAGTTTAAAAATAAACAGGTGGGATAGGCATGATTGCGAAAATGCGCAAGCCAGTATCCACCACACGTCTATTGATTGTTCCTGTTAACTTACATTCGACTATAATTTCTTGTAGTTTTATTGTTTTATTACATTTACCATTGAGCTCAGAAGCAATAAAAAATTTCAAATAATTTTTTTATTAGGTTTTGTTCTAGCCCTGTCAATTCATGGATTTTCTTAGAAGAAATACATAATGCCAATCCATACTCCCGGCATGGGGAAAGTTGTATATATGTTTTCAAATATAAATTACGCTTTTGTAATACAAGGTTTCCAGAAATTCAAAATATATTACTAGGCTATAACTATACTATAACTATACTATAACTTTTTCCTTTTTTTTAAGGCTAGGATGTTTTTTAAATTTATAAGGGTTTCAAACCAAAATTCCGTAAAATTTTTAATGCGTAGTTTTTCATGTTTATGAAAGTTAGCTTTCTTTCAGGTATCCTGTTTTTTATGCAATATCAAAAGAAGTTTGGGTTGCTATAAACTCCGAACATTGGTTGCCTAATTAGGTCATATTGCAAGCCAGATATCAATCCCAAATTCTCGAATGATATTTTTTTGGAAACATTTTCTTACTAATTGGTTGTCCCAATATTATTGCTCAGCAGTGGCTCCATACTTAACTAAGGATGTCGTCAAAGGAAAACAACACAAAACATATTTTAAATTATATAACGGTTATTTTAACCATGCTAAAATTGTTTTGAGTTACCTAGGTTTTTAAGTATAATAGTTCATGTGATGGGTTTGTGGTATTGGTTTGTGTTTGCCTATATGTATTCCAAACCCTCAAATACACATGGCGGCTTTTTGAGGTAAAAACAGACTAAAGCTGAATTAAGCTAGTACGCGGTTTTTTTTTTAAACATGAATAATCAAGTGTTTAGTCGCTTCTGTGTGTTGTTTTAATGACATGCGCGCCAAGCAGAATTTAAAAATGTAAACGAAAATGCCAACAACTGCAACAGTTATCAAATGTTTTTAAATGTTGATAGGCCAACACCCAAGGAGCATTTAGGAGGCGTAAGTGCATTTACCGTCACCGATTTTCAGCTCATTAACGGCTTCTCGAATTCCTTTTGGGGATGGGGGAGCGAGGACGATGATTTGTACAGACGTTCTCTCCACCATAATCTAACAGTAACGCGGATAACCGACGATCTACCTTCTTTCAAAAACATTGTACGTTACAGGATGATTGACCATCGTAAAGAAAAATCAAATCCAGAACGGGATTTGTTACTTGACGGATGGAGATATCGTTTGATGAGCGACGGGCTCACAACGCTTAGTTATAAAACAATCTATGTAAAGTTAACTCCTCTATTTACCCACATTCTTGTGGATATCCAACAAGCTTCTTAAACTTTGCTTAATCACGTACAAAATTACTGTCAATTTTAGGCATAATGCAATTTCAATAAGACAAATGCAATGTTTAATGACATAGTACTATTCCATACCGATACCTAAAATAGGTAACTTTCCACATATATCAGTGATTCAAGTTACTTTTCTTTAAAAATATGCTTATTCCACGAAATATTGCCTGATACTCTTAAAGGAACATTCACCCTACCTTGTGAAAAGTATTTACTCAATTCAGGACATTGTGCCTAAAATGGATATTTTTCCCAACATCTTACTCCAGACCACTCTTACAATGTTCAGAAGTGTTGATTTTGTTTAGGATTTGTCTACCAAAAATCCGAATAACGCACGATTAAACTTTATGAAATAAGCTGCAAACTAGTGCAACAAAAAAGGATAGGAAAAATTACCTATTTTCTGTTTCACTGATTACGTGGAACAGGAAGGGGTGCTTTAATACACTTTCGGAATTTTCGTTCCTCTTAAAATATAACTATCAAATGTATTCTAAAAATTATAAAGGGTTTTAGCTTAGATACTGAATGATATTTTTAAAAGTAAAATTGTCTAAATTTAAGTGAACTTCAACTGTAAAGAGCTAAGGTCTCTTCAAGTTTTTCCATTGCCAAGATGGCAATTGAAATAAAATATCGGGGAAATTGCGACATGGATTTTCCCATAAAGAAGCCTAAATAAATTGAAATTGCGATATTTCAGCCGCTAGACGTCACCGTTACGTAAAAATTGATGCCCTTAATATTTTTAAGATACTCTATGTATCTAGCTATTGAACAATTAATATTATAAGAATTTTTGAAAAAAACAAAAGTAGCACTGGGAAAAGTCTTTTGAAAAATATCCCAGGATGCTTACTTGTCAATCCCCTTAGGCCCTGATTTTTATCGCTTTCTAAGGTTTACATGCAACGACATACAGTCTGAATACAAGGTTTTTCCTTTCAGCCTTTTCTCAGCTTCTTGTTTCTTCACGAAAAGTTTGCACCCGTAATCGATATTTTGCGGGAAATGGGACATTAACCTGTGGTATCCTTAGACGACATTCTGTTGGTATTGGGACCAAATAGGGGCTATGGAACGATGTCTGTGTTCTGCATTCGCTTTTCCTAGTCCTGGGATTTATAATAAATTTCAAAAAATCATTTTAACAGCACCAAAGGATTTTGGAATACTTGGGCATGCTCTTGAACACCGCATTGTTAATTTTATTTACCCAAAAACAGTCTAGCAGTGGCGGGCAAGGGACGTGTGATTAAACCGGAGAAAACTGACGGCACGTTTTTTTGCCATAAATGGTGGGATAAAAACGGACGAAAAAAAAAATTTGAAAAAGATACGCTATGACGATTCTCGAACCAGAGACTCCCGAGTCCCGAGGGGCAGTTCAGTGCAATTGCATGCAAATTGTTCTAACATACAACTGTGTTGACCTTCTTTATTTTAGCTACTTCAATGCATACTTTAAAAAAAATTTTATTATTATTTTTTTTTAAATTTTGAGAGGGTTGGGGAGGTAGACACACACGCCAGGTGGCAACACCTCAACCCGTTTACCCTCATTATTTAGCTTTTGTCAAGTGCAGTCATGTCTGGAGAAAGTGGAAGTGATAGTGAAAGTGTCTCGTCTGCGTCACGAAGTGGCCGCAGCTGTATCCGCAATCATCGGGCTAAGGCTAGCTCGCAGGATATCGAGGATAGTCTCTTTCAGTCAGAAAGTGAGATGGGTGATAATTTTCAGTACGAGATTGATATTCCGGGCGACCCTTTGATTAAAACGGATCCGCATGGTTCGTCCAAACGCAAGGCGTCGGAGTGTGAAGAAGACAGGCATAAGAGATTGAAGCTAGCCGAGTCTGACAGAAGTAAGTTGGTGGAAAAGTTCACGCTTTCGGAACGCAAAACGTAAAACTTGAGGAAGTGGATGGTGAAAGGAGTGGAAGCAGCTGACGCTAAAGATCTAAAAGGCAAGTACGCGCCGTCCTTCGAAAAGAGATCGTTTTCCCTGCAGTGCCCAGATCTGGATGAGGGTATACTGAAGCTGCTAAAGATCATCAGGAAATCGCCATCAGCAAAGAGTGTCTCTGACCCACGCGAGAAAGAGCTTCGGTCGATGCAGTATAAGATCCTCGACATAGCTCGGCCCTTGCTTTATTTGTGGGACATGAAATGGGCTGACCCCAAGATCCAAGAAGCAGTGGAAGATTCCATGCAGTTATTGGCCTCCTCCTTTAACGATGTGACGCGCAGGCGTCGGTTAAACATCTTATCCCAAACGTATCCTTCGTTTATATCTCTGTTGGCTAACGAGCGCAACTTTTCAGAGCCGGAATCCCAATGGCTCTATGGGAAAAAGCTGATCCAAGAGATGGTCCAAACGGCAAAGGACGAAGCCGCACTGAACGCTGTTGGTCAAGCCAGTGAGCAGATGCAACGTACGTCTTCCAAGGGCAAAAGTTATCGAGGTGGATACAGTGGTAGTGATAGGCCCTCACACCAGCCGTACAGTGGATCAGCCAGGCAGCGTTCCAGCTCAAACTTTACGCCGGTGGCGGGCCCTAGTGGCCGTGGCAAGTCCGTCTCTAATTTTATTTCACCTACATCTGTGCATTTGACAACTATCGGTGGTCGATTGAAAGAATTGCCAATGCCCGGTCTCGGTTTTCTAACGACCTTTGGGGGTTACATGTGGTTTTTGAAGGCCTGAGGCTGGACCTAGCAGCAAGGCCAATTCAGTGTTGTCCTCCGCCTAACCCATTGTTGTAACCCTAGCCTCAGGCTAATGACCGAGTTAGGTCATAGTGTATCGTAGAGGTAACGTTGATGACCCAACGAAGGTCACTGGGTCTTGGGGGTGTTCATCCTCAGTTGATCCTGGATATTACACCGAATAAGACGACTTAACCGCGTTCTATTCCTTGAGTAATTACGGAAACAATAAAGCAAAACGGAAGCAAAGACATAACAGTGGCGACGAGTAATTAAGAACCATGGGGGACGCATTATTAGAACAAATTCGTGACATTTTGAGGGGAAATCGATCTGGACCTACTTTTGGCCGTATCAGTGAGTTCGACTCTAGCAAGGTGTCGTGGTCAGTGTACGAAGAGCGAATGGACCAGTATTTTTCGGCAAACAAAATCACAGAAGAGGAGGACAAGAAAGCAGTGTTCATTACAGTTATCGGCGATGACACTTACACACTTTTGCGCGATCTTCTTTCTCCGGATCTACCATCAACAAAAACCTTCGACGAGCTCCGCACCAAGCTACGTGAATATCTCAGTCCAAAACCTCTGGTAATTGCTGAAAGATTTCGTTTTAATAATCGCGTACAAAAATCAGACGAATCCGCTAGCCAGTTTATGGCAGCTCTCCGTCATCTTTCTCGTACGTGCGAATTCGGGCCATTCCTAGACGATGCCCTTCGCGATCGTTTTGTTTGCGGCTTACAAAATGAAAGCACAAAACAAAAGCTTATCTCCACGGATAGATTAACGTCGGCAACAGCATTAACAACTGCCGTGGCAGATGAAAGCGTTAGAAAAGATGTGTCGGAGCTACGTCTTCCTGATTCAAGCGTTACTCCGGGAGTAAACCGATTACAGCAGCAACGATCAGAAGCATCGGGCGGCTGGGAGTGTAGACGATGTGGAGGCACAAAACATAAAGCGTCGGATTGCCCTTTCCTAACAGCTGAGTGCCACCGTTGTCATCGAACCGGACATATTCAGTCTAAATGTCGAACTAAGCTAGGCAATCAAAAAGACGAAGCAGAGCGGCAAGATGACAGGAAAAAGCCCAATAAGTCGGCCTTGAAGAAGAGTACTAAATTTCGGCAACATCAAGTTGAGGTAGATTCCTCAGATGAAGAGGATGACGACCGACCAATATTTCCAATTCACACCATGCTTGTTGAGGAAGCCGAAGCAGAGCCTCCGGTTCAACTCAAAGTGCTACTTGACGGTGTGCCTGTGGATATGGAGGTAGACAACGGCGCAGCAGTGTCCGTTGTTTCAAAATCAACTTGGATTCACTGTGGCAAACCTAGTTTGGAAGCAGTCGAGTTCAAGTTGCGGGCTTTCCGATCGTCTTTAACCATTCTTGGTACGTGGCGCCCGATTGTTAGTGTTCGGGGTGAAAAGATGAAGCTGCCGATCGTCGTGGTAAAAGAAGAAGGACCATCTCTTTGTGGTCGAAATTGGATTCGAAAAATTTGCCCAACAATCCTATCTATCAACCATCAACTACTCGAGCAGCCATCGATTTCTTGGATCGAACGTTTTCCAAATGTTTTTAAGAAGGGCAATGGGACCATTAAGGGATTTGAAGCAGTGTTGGAGCTCAAACCAGGTGCTGTACCGAAATTCTTCAAGGCAAGACCAGTGCCGTATGCGATTATGCCGCAAATAGAAGCAGAATTGTTGAGAATGGAGCGTGAAGGTGTTATTGAAAAGGTCAATTTCAGCCAATGGGCATCACCGATAGTAGTAGTCCCAAAACCATCGGGCGACGTGCGCATTTGCGGCGACTACAAACCCACTTTGAACCCGCAGCTGAAGGTAGACATCTATCCCCTCCCCACTCCGCAAGATTTATTTGCAAAATTAAGCGGAGGTAAAGTTTTCACAAAATTGGATCTATCCAAAGCTTACCAGCAGCTCCGGCTGGCCGTAGAAAGCCGTGATTTAGTAACAATAAACACACATAAAGGGCTATTCAGACCCTTAGTATTTCCATATGGAGTCGCTTCTGGCCCCGCGATTTTCCAGCTATTCATGGATACATTGCTGCAAGGTATTGAAGGAGTCTATGTCTTTTTAGACGACATTCTCGTGTCAGGAAAAGACGACGAGGAGCACGACAGTCGTTTAGAAGAAGTTTTCAAACGACTGAACGACGCTTGTGTCGTGTTGGAGCAAACGAAGTGCCTCATCAAGAAGAAAAGTCTAACCTTTCTTGGCTTTATTCTGGATGGGGATGGCATAAATCCTACAGCGGCCAAGGTAGAAGCTGTGAAAGAGGTTGCCCGTCCAGAAGATGCCCAGCAAGTACGAACATTCCTGGGTCTTGTAAATTTTTATGGCAAATTTGTTCCTCGATTGGCGACTATAGCTGCCCCACTCTACGACCTTTTAAAGAAAGAGTCCAAATTCCAGTGGACGGAAGCAGAAGAAACAAGTTTCCAGAAAATCAAGACGATGCTATGTAGTAAACCAGCTCTCGTTCACTATGATCCAAAGAAACCAATTCGAGTATATTGTGACGCGTCAGCGGTGGGGGTTGGCGCCGCTCTTAATCACGTTTATCCAGACGGAAGCGAGAAACCAGTTGCCTATTCTTCTAAAAAGCTTTCTTCGACCGAGCAACATTACGCACAAATAGAGCGTGAGGCATTAGCTTTAGTTATTGGAGTTACAAAATTCCATCAATACTTATTTGGCAGAAGTTTTGAGCTCGTGACCGACCACAAGCCTTTGCTTGGAATCTTAAGCAACTACAAACCGAGCAGCCCAATTGCTGTGTCACGCATACAACGTTGGTTTTTGGCATTAGCTAACTACTCTTACACACTGGTGTTTCGACCTACAGACCAAATGGGGAATGCAGACTCATTATCGCGAGCCCCGATTGGACGTCCTTGCATCGACGAGTGCAGTCGCGAATTTGCAATCTTGACTGCTACATCGATTGCTAAAATCAACCTAGACGCCAAACTAGTTAAATCCAAGACGCAGTGTGACCCCATCTTAAAAGAAGTTTTATTATTTGCTCATCGCAGTTGGCCTGAAGATGTTCCGGACACGTGGAAACCGTTTTTAGCAAAGCGTGATGAGATCGGCGTCTCGAATGGAGTATTACTATGGGGCGGCAGAGTTATCGTACCTCAAGCCATTCGCAGTTCGGTGTTGGACTTGTTACACGAAGGACACAGCGGCGTATGCAGAATGAAATCCGTAGCCCGCAGCACAGTTTGGTGGCCCGGATTAGATTCCGAGATTGAAAAGCGAGCTAAGGAGTGCGAAAAATGCGCAAAATTTAAAGAGAACCCTCCTGCTGTTCCGGTTCATCGCTGGATTTGGCCCGCTAAACCATGGTCCCGCATTCACATCGATTTCGCCGGTCCATTTATCGGCAAAATGTTTTTTATCGTGGTGGATGCTCATTCCAAATGGCCGGAAGTAGGCGTACTCAACATCGGTCAGACGACGACAGCTGCAGTAATAGCTGTTTTGCGTAACATTTTTGCACGCCATGGCTTACCAGACGAGATAGTGTCCGATAATGGCACCCAATTTACTTCCAACGACTTAGAAATTTTTTTGCAAGGCCTCGGCGTTAGCCATATATTGACGCCACCCTATCATCCATCGTCTAATGGCGAAGCCGAACGTTTTGTACGGGAGCTGAAGATAAAGTTGAAAATTTTAGAGACGACGTCGTCTACTATCGATGAGAATTTGTCGACGTTTCTTTCAACTTATCGCACAACACCACATACCACCACAGGCATTTCACCAGCAGAGTTGCTGTATGGACGAAGAATTGTCACTCAACTGGATAAGCTACGCCCAGCCGTGGACAAGAAGTTTTCCAGACAATTGCCCCCGCAATCGGCCGAAGAAACGAGAAATTTTTTAGCCGGCTCACCAGTATGGTTAAGAATGTACAATAATCCATTGTTAAAATGGGTCAAGGGGGTTGTGACAAAAGTTCTCTCCCCAGTTTCCTACTTGGTTCGCCCAGAAGATGGCGTCGAGACAAAGCGTCATGTAGATCAACTGATGGCACGAGCGGAAGCAACATTAGCCGAGATTCCAAGTGACCAACAGCCGTCCCAATCTACCAGTGTGGAGCGTTACCACCCCCCACTTCCATTATTGGTTAGTCCACAATATCTACCGAAGCAGCTGGAGAGTGATCATCAACCAGAACGAGGTCAAGATGAAGTTGGCGACAACACTGAAAGTTTTCCTTCCCATCCAGCCGTAGCTGAAGAAATTCCGGTAGCAAGGCAGCCACTTAGTTCAGGTGCGGCAGGTCATTCCGTTGCAGAGCCGTCGGTGATCCGGACTTCAAGCAGGCCAAACAAAGGATACTCATCTGGCAGATTCCATTACAAGCAGTTGGGAGTTCCTTCCCCTTAATTGTGTTTTTTTTTTATGTTGAAATTTTGTTGCCATTGACGCAGTTATAATTGGAACGATCATTCATTATCATGTCATGCTTACCCTAATTGCTCCATGAGGAAGGAAGGAGTGTTGTAACCCTAGCCTCAGGCTAATGACCGAGTTAGGTCATAGTGTATCGTAGAGGTAACGTTGATGACCCAACGAAGGTCACTGGGTCTTGGGGGTGTTCATCCTCAGTTGATCCTGGATATTACACCGAATAAGACGACTTAACCGCGTTCTATTCCTTGAGTAATTACGGAAACAATAAAGCAAAACGGAAGCAAAGACATAACACCCATTGTTTGGAGAACACCAAGTTGAGCTCTGTCAAAAAGAGGTAACATCCTTGGCGGCAAAGAGGGCAATTAAAGTGGTGCTGGATAAGGGTTTTATCAGCACCTATTCCCCAAGAAAGCAGGGAGCTTTCGTCCGGTAATTAACCTTAAAAAACTAAATGAATATGTAGTTCACCAGCATTTTAAGATGGAAGGTGTAAATTACCTCAGACATTTGCTTCGGCCAAATGTCTGGTTGGCTAAGATGGACCTGAAAGATGCGTATCTAACAGTTCTCATTCATCCGAAGGATCAGAATTTCCTTCGGTTTATCTGGGAGGGGCAAATTTGGCAATTTACCTGTTTACCTATTGGCCTAGCGTCAGCCCCTTGGGCGTTTTCAAAGCTTCTCAAACCGATTGTGGCATTTTTTAGAGCAAAAGGTATCCGGGTGAATATTTATTTGGACGACATTTTGCTTTTGAACTCTTCCTGTTCGAGATTAGAGAGGGAAATAGCCCTTACTTCAGATACTTTCCACAAATCGGGTTTAATCGGAATGTCGAGAAGTCGATATTGACACCAGCGCAATCTTTAGAATTCCTTAGTCTTCTGATGGATTCAAAGTCATTATCTTGTATCTTCCGTTAGAGAAAAGACAAGCGATCATTTCTCTTTGCAGTATGGCTCTTCAAAAGACAAGGTGTCGCATAGGGACCTCGCGTCGATTATGGGAAAGTTGTCCTGGGCTATCCCAGCCGTGCCCTTCGCGCAAGCACACTATCGTAGAATTCAAAGGATTTATATTTCAAAATCAAGGAAGGCAAACGGTAACCAGCAGTGCAACGTCTCTCTCTCGGCCGAGGTGGTAAGCGATCTCAAATGGTGGGTGGCTAATTTGACAGGGTCAAAAGGCAAGCCTTTATCTTTCCCTATCGGGATGGGGCGCGGTGTGAAACTCTATATGCGCGAAAGGCCCTTGGACGGCTGACCAAGCCCCGAAGCACATAAATTACTTAGAACTATTGGCGGCTTTCAACGCGCTTAAATGCTTTGTTAAAGCTCCATTCAAGGGCACAGTTCTTCTTAAGTTAGATAATACGACCGCGGTCTCTTATATCAATAAGCTGGGGGGTTCCCATTCACATTTGTTGGGCTCTTTAGCGTTAGAGATGGCCTCCTGGTGCGAAGACAGGGATATTTTCATCCAAGCTGTTCATGTGGCCGGAACTCTTAATGTGATTGCAGATCAACAATCCAGGAGCGGCCAGGAGTCAGGAGATTGGAGGTTGGTCCCATCAATGTTCAGGGCGATAATGAGGATATGGCCGGCCAAGGTGGATTTATTCGCAAAGGCATGGAACGCTCAGTTGCCTCTGTTTGTCAGTTGGTTTCCTCAGCCGGGAGCTCTGGCATCCAACGCCCTATCTACGAAATGGAAATATATAGAGGGATTTGCATTTCCCCCGTTTTATCTAGTCAAGGATTGCCTTTCCAAGCTGAGAGCAGGGGCAGCCTCGTTGGTGTCAGTGTGCCCCTTCTGGCCCAGCCAGCCGTGGTTCCCGTTACGGTTGGAGTTAGTGTGCGATGTGGTTCACGCGATTCAGCCAACCCATTTGCGATTGCCCTTGCCAAGCCATGCGATTCAACCCTATTGAAATCGTGCCTCAATGTTCCGCACCAGTTGTGCAACAACCAGTTATTCCGACTGACCGTTTCGAAGTTATCAGGGAACGGTTCTCAGAGCAAAATCTTCCGGAGCAAGTGGTCACATTACTGCTGGCCAGCAAGCGTCCCGCCACACGCGCTGCATATCAGAGCGCCTGGAACGCTTGGTATTATTGGCACCATAGAAGGGACTCGCATCCACTGTTAGTCTCTATAAGCACAACTCTTTCCTTCTTAACGGACGAATTTCATAGCGGTAAGGCGTACAGCACCTTAAGTATCTACCGTTCGATGTTGTCAAGTACCTTTGAGAACATCGATGGCCACCCAATTGGTGCTCACCCTTTAAGAAAGAAGTTAATGGCAGGTATTTTTCATTTGAGACCAGCCAAGCCCAGGTACTCTGTTACCTGGGATGTTACCTTGGTTTTGGATCACCTCAAGAACCATTATAAAGAATCTACAACGTTAATTGACCTCTCTTGCAAGTTAGTCCCCTTGCTGGCTCTGGCAACAATGCTAAGGGTATCGGAGTTAGCCTCTATAGATAAATCTTCGATCACGTTTTTAGCCGGGGCCGTTTCCTTCACTGTCCAAACCAAGGAAAACACAAAAAAGGCCCCGTTACAGTCTTTTGAGCTCCGAAGACTAACCGAGCTCGAGATTGACCCGGTAAATTGCCTAAACCAATATCTGGGAATGACGGAATCCCTCTCTTTAAATCATTTTACCCTCTTAATCACCACCAAGAAACCTTACAATGGTGTGTCTAGATCAGCGGTTGGCCGTTGGGTAAAGAAATAGCTCGAGGAAGCCGGTGTGGATACAAACACCTTTTCAGCGCATTCAACGCACGTGGCGGTGGCATCTAAGGCGGCAACCATCGGCGTTCCCGTTGAATCGATTTTGAAGGCCTCAAATTGGGCGTCAGAGAGTACCTTTACGAGATTTTATAGGCGGGAAATACCGGAGCCTTCATTGGCTGAAAGAGTCTTAGGCTCAGTCGTTATCGATTAGGTGCTTTTAAGTCCCAGGACAATTTGCATACAGTTGTAAATTGTTCGATTTCGATGAACAATTGTGATTGCATAATAATTAGTGAAGACCATACAACTGTCTGCATTTCCCTAGCTTAACCCACCCGCCCTAGTCTTCACTAATTGCATCATCTTGTTATTTTAGATTTCATCAACCTTTCCGTGGCAGCGCCAATGGGGGAGGCTCAGGTTTTCGTGAAAACAATTTGCGCTAGCAATGGAGAATGCGGATAACGTCATCTAAACAAGATCTGAGGGTAAACGAGTTGAGGTGTCGCCACCTGTCATGTCCGTCTACCTCCCCAACCCTCTTAAAATAAAGAAAAATAATTTGCGAAGTCTGCATTGAAGTAGCTAAAATAAAGAAGGTCAACACAGTTGTATAGTTTTCACCAATTATGATGCAATCACAATTGTTCATTGAAAGCGCTCCGCGCTTTCTCGAACAATTAACAATTACCAACAGCAAAATCAGTCGATATAAGTGTAAATAGTTAGACTCTATGTACCTATAATTTAAGGAAATATATGATGACCTGTTTTTTTTTAATTGTAGTTGATACTCATTGTATGGTTACTCATGACTTCTTTAATAATTGCATATAATTTTTTTTACCTCAACAATCATTCCTGTCACTTAGCTTATAGTATTTAGTTCACTAAATAATAAGATTCATTTATATGATTGTTGCTCTTTAGTGATTTTGAGGATTGTTTTTTCCGTATCTTCCCTATTTGTTAGAAATCACCCACACTGCACTACTCTTGCTAATTTAGTAAATATTTTTACGCTTTTCAAAGAGTAGGGGAGAGTGAGGATGGTTGGAATAAAAAACTTATTTTTTGTTCGATACGAATACAAAAATCGTCGAACAAAGCTAAAAAAATAGATAGATTTGTAGCCAATTATCTTAGGTACATAACAATAAATTTTTTTTTTTTTTTTGGGGGGGGGTTCGACACAGGTGAACACATGTTATGGGAAAAAACTGGAGGTACTTCAAGTTGTTTTACTTGTCAATCCTTCTGGGCAATTGAAACAGGGCGTCTGGCAATTGAAACGTGGGTCTTCCCATAAGGAAGCTCCCATTTTTAGAAAGAAACTAAGTCACGTTATCTCAGCTTCTGGGGTACCTATTTCGATGAAATTTTTACAGTAATACATACAATTATAATCTTTATTTTTTGAGATATTTTATAACTTTATGTAGTAACTAAAGATTATTGAATGAATTTCGGTAGTTTCCTGAATTACAGCTAAAACGTTTCATAGGGATATAACACCGTTGCCAGACTACAGTAAGAGGGGCGCGCATACGGAAATCACAATTAGAAAACGGTGTTCCAATTTTCCTTAGCATGGGTCTATACGGAGTTTTAATGTTTATAGGATATAAAAACGAGCTAGGAAAAAAATTATGTAATCAGTTTATAGAAGCATGAATTAAGAATGATTTAAGACCTTTTTTTATAATTGCGTCTATCGTTTAAGGGGTTAAAATGAAAAAGTTGTCTAGACAAAAACTAGAAATGAGCTGTCAAAAAAAATTTTTTGGGATAACTCGAAAACTTTTACAGTTAAAGCTTCAAAATTTTTCTAAAAATATCAAACCCCAATTTCTATTATCTCAAATATTTTGAACAAAATCCCTATCCTACTTCGAGTGGTATAATTTTTGTTTCAATTGCCTAGCGTTCCAATTGTGGCCTACCTCCCCTACTCTTGACGTGAGTTCAGTTGCCATCACTCAGTGAGGAGATTATTTTGAACAGAACAGGAATAATTTTTTTAAACAAAATCTTTTGTTGCTTCTATCACAGACAGCAAATCTACTTGTTAAATTTTCTTTCCTCAGACATACGAAGTAGATATAATACAGTCATTGTAAAGAAAATAAAATTTATTTTTGAGTTCACGCATATAGAAGATTAAGTAAGTGCAATGTACTAGTTTTGTGGCTTCTGAAGCATTTACTTTTTGGGGAGAATTTAGATCATGCATTTCTTTTCGTAACTTGCATCTACTTCTTCCGACTAATCAGGTGTTAGGTCTATTGCTTCAATATTTTGTTCAAAGAAACTTGGATATGGAGACTTCAATTGTTTCGTTAGCCCATCGATATCTTCTATCACAACCAGTCAAACAAAATACATCAAATATATGATTGCCTCGATGAACTGTCCTATAATGTAACAGCATTTCTATTCTTGTCCGTGTACGAGCAAGGTAATTCACGACTTTACATTGAATTCCTAATAGGCATAAAAAAAGTGAGGCACTAATATACATACTGCAATACCAATCAGAGGAACACTGGGCTACACATTTCAATTCACTTATTAATATGGCACACTAATATTCTCTACATGAATATTTATCGGGTTTACTTTCGGTAATAAACCTAACATCAATGCTTGAAAATGATGGAAGGTTTGCGGGAATAGAGACAAAAACATGCTTTGTTTTTTTCGTAAGTTTCCTTTCAATGTGTACCTGAATTAGCAGGGGTGTGTATTACCCCAAAAAGATGTCAAAGTTCGCTATTCAAGATGGAAACTATGTGTGAAACTGCTGAAAAGTGATTGGACGTAGGACCTATTTACTTTTTTTGACGAAATTTGAAAGAGTCAATTTGCAACGGAACGTTTGCTCTCAGCAAACAAAATTTTTAGTATATCAAAGCTAAGGTTCTAAGGCCACCTCCAAAGACGAATTCTCGCTTTTAAGCTTTATGTTTCGAAAGCATTCAAACGTAGTGTAGCCATGACCACCAGGTTAATCGGACAATGGCTTATCCGGAACAAAATATTTGCCATTACTTATGTTTTTATTTTTTCATCGCTCGTCAGTTGTTTTGTGTCCTTAATATTTTTCTATACGTTTGACAATCAAGTTATTTCAAGTTTGAAAGATGAGCCTTTTTTAAGCGTCCAATCATCAAATGCCAGCTTTAATGGATCACAGGGGCCCAATGAAACGATATCACATCGTAGGCTTAATTGGGTGAATGGCGTGATCTATGCTAAGCGTGTAGAGTCAACGGATTTACGTAACGAATTATCTCTCAAAATTCGAATGCAGTCAAAAAATGATTGTCCTACTAGGTCACCTTTATTGGGTAAGAAATGGTACAGTTCTTTTCTTCCCCCCTTAGACTTGCCTATTTTTGGGAATTTTTGCGATTTTTCGGTTAAATTAGTTATCTGTATCAATATTTATTACACAATTTTACGATTACATTTTATGCAGTAATTACTTGCAGCAGTGATTGAGACTAGTTGACCCGAGGACAGATTGGCAAATCTCCTTTTTCGGGAATAGCAATAAAATTCAGTCCTGCAAAAACTGGGAATTACTATTAATTTATAGGAATTACCATGTTATTTAAAAAATCATTTTTTTATGTAATGCATTTTATTTAAATACGATTTCTAAACTGTTCGATGGAACACTATCTAAGCATTTCCTCCTACAAGTAATTTCAATTAAACCAACACAATGTATTAGTGGGAATTTTTTTGGTTGGTGACGAGCGAGCTTTTTCATCACAAAAAATGGTTTTCCTCATTGCCGACAGAGGTACTATCAGGGAAATAGAGCTGGGGAAAGGCAAAGCACTAAGTATTCGATTTCCCAGCCCAAGTCGACAAAAGCGGATAAAAAACAAAGAGAAATTCATGCCTCTGTCCGTGAAGATAAAGAAGTAAGAACATCAACCATTCTCAGACCAACATTAAGTAAGGCACCACGAGAGTCACTTTGTTGGCAACGCGAAAAACCATGTCTTGCGAAGGAAAAGAGGAAGACAAAGGAGTTAATTTTAAAATGTTGAAAAACTGAATGCAGTGATCAACGTATGAATAGAGTAGAGTGCGAGCATGTGATTGAAGCACAATACAAGCTAAATGTATTCACTACATCGAAACTGGAAATGATTGCTAAGTCTCTGTTTTTGATTTTAGAGTGACTACTAACTGAAAACATCAAAAGTAGTTCTGTTGCCCCTCAAATTTTCAGAAACGTATTTTGTTTATATAAAAATTTATGAGTCGAAAAAATTTCGTACTTGAAAAGCTTTCAATTTTCAAGATTTTTTCGTGTTTTAATTTTATCGGCATGGTATAAAAATCAATTAGCTTAATTAGTTATCAGTAAGCAACAAAACTGTTTCCGTAAGAAATTTACATAGAACTAATTATAATTACAGTGCAATTTTCCCTATCTAAGGCGCAAGTTATCCGTGACGCTTTAACACTTTTTAGTAACTTTTAAAAATTCAAGGCCTCCTTTCCCCTAGATATCTCACTTCTACAGTAAATTTTTATTCAAACACGTGTTTTTAAACCATTATTTTGTTTTATTATTTTTACGTAAGCAATAGAAACGAATCAAGAAGTATGCACAACGATTGAATATTAAGATTTTCATATTTTAAAAAACCAGCGTGCGTTTTGTCTTACTTAATGTTCTAAAAGAACTGCTTAAAGTATTCGTATAGTGGAGAAGGAAGGAGTGCATTAATACAGTTTTTAGATTTTTTTTTACCTGTAAAAGTAAAACTAAAAAATTTTTTCTAAAAACTATTTAGGGCTGTAGCGTTTTATTTCAGCTGCTGAATACCATTTTAAAGTATAGTTATCTAAAAACAAATGAACTTAAATTGAAAAAATAAAATAAAATCGCTTCAAGTGTTTCGATTGCCAGAATTTCTAGGCAAATGGAACACGGCATCGGGAAAGTTGCGATATCGTGTTTTTCATTAGGAAGCTACAGTAAGCCAAAATAGTGACATCTCGGCAGTCAGAACAGATATTGCAGAAAAATGTTGCCATCTTCCTGAAAATCAACGCCCTTAACTTTTCTAAATACTTTGTACATCTATTTATTGAATAATTAATATCAACATTTTTTAACTCAAGTGTAACTCTAGGGAAAGTTCTTTAAAAAACGAAATTAGGACAGAGTCGGGTAAATTGGAACACTTGGTTTATTTTTAGTCCACCTAAAATAATTTCAGCCAAAAAATATACAGTTATGTACCAAATTATCTAAGTTACACAATTATTTTTGATGGAGTTACACAAAAATTAATAGCCGTAAATTGATTAACCTTATGAAACACCTAAACTTTTGAAAACGCAAAAATATCGTGGTAATTAAAACACGGATATTGGGGGTTTGTAATATGGGTTTTTCCATAAGCGCCAATGAACTATAGTATTAACCAATAGCACCGTCACTTTACTGTGAAACAATAGGCCTAAGCTCAGGTATTACTAGTCATCAAAAATTGTTTTAGCATTTAGTGCGTAAAACTGAAAAATCAAAGTTAAAGAAGAATAATGTGGACCTCAAAGTTTAAATTTTAAATATCTCGAAAACTTTTTCGGTCAGCAACTTTCCCAAACAACAACGGCGCTCATTCTTATTGTTCTAATGATTTTCAAAACTCTATTTCTCATACGTCGAGAGCTGGATTTGTTGTTTCAATTGTCTCGCATCTCAGTTCAACCCGCTATCCTATACATTTAATATAATAAACAAAATTGGTAATATGTTGTAATGTATGTAGGCTATTAGTTATTTAGGGAGAAGCTAGCCGGGGAAAAAAATGATGCGAACCGGGTAATGGAATCAGTTGCGATATTGCGTTATCCACGGGATTCTTAGGTAGGTAATGCGCACAAAGTCACCGAAAACCGTTACGCACCGGATCCAATGTTTCAACCAAGAAGGCCTACCGATTCGGCCTAAATACCTAGCCATTGAAGGCGGGCCGAACCCTACATTTCAAACATTGCTTTTGGCCATAAATCTTGGTTTTCAAAATTCTCCTTAATGCTCGCAGGGACAGACAGTGAATTTGTATTGAACTAAAGACCAATCCTAGGCTAGCTTTTGCAGTAGACTACCAATATATTTGAAAAGGTGTGAAAACATGAGATTTT
The DNA here is from genome assembly GCF_022539665.2 of Daphnia carinata. Classification (NCBI taxonomy): domain Eukaryota; kingdom Metazoa; phylum Arthropoda; class Branchiopoda; order Diplostraca; family Daphniidae; genus Daphnia; species Daphnia carinata. The sequence continues at coordinate 6,660,464 of NC_081335.1, read as the reverse complement.
TTTTTTATTTTGCAATTATTTTAATTAAGACATTTCGAATTCTAAAGTGAGGTACTTTCCCAGGCTAAATTTCAGCTACTCAAGCCTTCTTTTGGCGTTTTTCTTTAACTGCTGTGCTGTCTTGTGGTGTATCAGCTAAAAACTGAAAATGAAAATGCTTAAAAAATCTTCAATAACTGACATCCAAGCTTTATGGCCAAAGTCGACGAATATATATATAATGTAGGAAAATGAATTCTGAATCATTTATGGCTAATCTTACATCAATTTAACAAAGCTCCTTAGGAGTGAAACAAAACATGTTCTACAAAAAAAACTCAAGGATATTAAAAAAAATTTCGATATACAGTATCTCCAAAACTTTTAAATTCTAAAACTTGTACATTTTTCTACAATTGAAAAGTCCTTAATTCCACGAGCAGAGAGGGGGCAGTTGGAACGAAAAATTTATTTTTGTTCCTCACGAATACAAAAATTGGCCAACAAAGCTAAACAATATGTAGATTTGTAGCCAGTTATCTCAGCTAGAGAAAACAATTTTTTTTGCGAGGGTTCGGCACAGGTAAACATTTTTTATGGTTGTAAAAAAATTAATAACAAAATGCAGACGATATGTACAAGCCTACCAGCAAACGATATTTATTAAGTTAGGAAATGTTAAAGGCTTTATTTGGCAATTTATCTCAACTTGGTCTCCGTCTCCTAGGCCAACCGTTTGGCTCTTGCATTGAGCCAAACAGTTAGCTTAAGCCAAAGGTTTTACGAAGCCCCTTCTAACCAAAGCGCTTTTTTTTCTTGCGCTAAATCGCTTACACACCGGCTTTGACATTTAAATTTCGTCTGCTGGGGTGACATTACACTTTTTTGCTATTGGCCAATTTTGGTCAAGTAGCCTCAGGCAATATCGACGGGCGGCAATAATGGACGACTTCAAGGACGTAAATTTGAAACGCTACTTTAGCCATTAAGCTTTGAATTTGCATATAAAAATATTAATATAAATTAATTCGATTTTATAAAAACATAGCTACATAAGAGATCTACATAATTTCGGAAAAGTTATGCTTTCCAATTAAGGCCAGCATACTGGATTTTAGTTCCGCACTTAATTGAAATAGGATACTTAAGTTTTACCTATACCTCCCCGCCTACTGAATAATTCAGTAGGCAACTATTCTACAAAATTTTTGGATGAGTGCTTAAAATTATTATCCACTTTCGGAGTTATATACAGTACCTGCCGAAAGTTTCCGGACAGCCGAGAGCGGCTTATGGAAAAACCGGTTTTTCTTTAAACTCTTAAAAATATACTAATCATCGGACATAGATGATTCTGAAAATGAAATTTTTCCTTAAGATTAGTTTTATACATGATTTTTTTTTGTGAATTTTTCTTTCACGGGAAAGGCCTTTTAAAATAGCTGGCAAAAGTTTCCGGACAGACGAGAGGGCCAGTAGTAAATGGGGCTACTTTGGCTCTCATGTACGCGACGATAAATGGGGCTACGAGGGCGTTTTTGGGCTTAAAAAAAAGCATCATTTAAATTATAATCTAATATGGGATTTTGCATATCATGCCATATGCAGAATCACTCTAATTTTGAGTTAAAAACGGCAAATTTTTATTCCAAGGAAATTTGCGCTATCTTCCCATCCCGCATAGTTGCCGATTTTCCTACTTATCTACTTTTTAAATCGGAGCGGAAAATATTCAAGGTCGCTACGGCGGCAGCAGCAGCCGCTATAGGCTCTAAAAAATATTTTCCGCTCCGATTTAAAATTTTTTAAAATTTAGCTAGGAAAAAATTAATGTTATCAGTTTATAGCTTAATGAACGATGAATGATTCAAGACCTTTTTTAATGATTTCCTCCATCGTTTTAGGTGTGAAAACGAAAAAATTGTCTGGGCAAAAACTACAAATGGACAGTCGAAAAATAACTTTCTGGGATAACTCAAAAACTTTTAGAGTCTAAAGCCTCCAATTTTTTCTAAAAATGTACAACCCTAATTCGCGTTAGCTCAAATTTTTAAAACTAAATCTCTTACATACTTGAAGTGGTAGAATTTTCGTTTCAATTGCCGTGCGTTCAAATTGCGCCCTACCTCCCCTACTTTGTTTTATGTTGGTTACCATTAAGCATTTTTTTTTGTTGGTCGCGATGTCTTTGAAATAGACAACCACTTTTAACTCAGTGTTGAAATTTTTCCCCAAACGCTAGAATTTTTAAGCGTTGCCGCGTAACAAAAATACAAGGATTAGTTTTTTCCTTTTTCCATTTTGTATTTGTACGTCTTGATCTTTTAAAAACCTTAACAGCATTTGGGAATGATAGGGAATGCCATGTTAACTGTTGTTATAATATCGTAATATGATATTGTTCCTCATGTGGTTGTATTATTATCTGCTTTGCAAGATACTTAAATATTTTAAGCACTTAAATCAATTTTTGAACACTTAAAAAGCTGCAAGCAGTACTTTAAAAAAATTTACCATACTTAAAAAACAAACAAAAGGTTAGACATTTGCTTTCAGTAGGGTAAGGCAAATTTTAAGTATCTTTTTTCAAAATTAAGTGTCATCTTAATATACTTAATTTTTTCAGTAGCTTTTCCCTACTGTAAGACCCTTAATTAAGTATCTTGTTGCTGCTGTGTAGATGACAACCAAATATGAATTGGTAATCTTAACAACGTCATTCATAGAACTTACCTTGATCGATTTCTTTGCATCAGCATTATCGTTTTCCCCTATAAAAGGGATTGTATTGCTACTAATACCTGCTTGAATCTATTGTAAAAGTTTTGAAGAAAAATTATTACGCTAACTAGTGTAAGTGCAACTACTATTACCAATGGTGGAAAGGATATAGTTACATTTAGTTGTTGGAAAAATAGTCCTGGTCATCACTTGAGTTTCCTAGAAAAGATTAATTATTGTTGTATTAGTTTAAAACTATAGTAACGGAAAAAACTTTATCTATTTTACCCTGCTACTGCGTCAGACTTCTTCAACCCGGCCATGAGATTTCCATTAGGTGTACTATAACTTGGCAGTTTCCGAATTAAAAACCTATTTAGAGATCAGCTTTAAAAAGAAAGATTTTAAGGCCGGGCACAGTTGTATGTTGGTTACCATCAAGGAAATTTAGGTAAATTTCACCATCTCCCACCATTTGAAGAACACTTTTTCAAGTAACATATTGCCTATCCCTGCTTGTGTCGTTAAGTGTCGGCAACACAAGCACTTTATTATGTTGGTCACAATGTCTTTGAAATAGACAACCACTTTTCTAACATGTGTTCACATGATTTTCGAAATAAACAAAAATTTTCCATCACTTTTGAACAGTAATGGAATTTTTCCTCAAACACTGGAATTTTTTAGCGTTGCCACATAACAAAAATACAAAAAATTAGTTTTTCACTTTTTTCATCTTGTATTTGTTCGTACGTGTTACGTGTACGTCTTTTTCTTAGATTAAAATCTTTACAGCATATGGCAATAACAGGGGTTGCCATGTTAACTGTTGCTATAATATCGTAATACGATATTGTTCCTGATGTCGTTGTATTATTATCTGCTTTGCAAGATACTTAAATATTTTATGCACTTAAACCAATTTTTGTAACTTTAAAAAGCTGTATGTAGTGCTTAAAAAAAATCCATACTTTAAAAAGAAGGGAAAGGTTAGAAATTTGATTTCAGTAAGGGAAGGCAAATTTTAAGTTTTTTTCAAAATTAAGCATCATTTTAAGATACTTAATTTTTTCAGCAGCTTTTCCCTACTGAAAGACCCTTAATTAAGTATCCAGTCGTTGCTGTGTGGAAATACACCACAATTTTATTTCCATTTTACTTCAAACAGTTGGCTGGTTAAACATTTCATCGATGTTATCTGAATTATTAAACAACGATAACGAAGAGCCAGGACTTAAAATTGGTGGGAGATACGAACCCACAAACTGTCATTCACGAGAAAAAGTAGCCATAATAGTACCATACCGACAAAGGCATCATCATTTAAAAATATTTCTGCGATACATGCATCCGTTTCTACGACGTCAGCAACTTACATACACAGTTTTTGTCATAGAACAATTTGGTATGAAAAAACTTATTTATTTGAATGGAAGTATAATTTAATCAAAATTCAGATGATTTGCCATTCAACCGAGGAATGCTAATGAATATTGGATATAAAGAGGCCACCAAACTAGATTCTTTTAAGTGTATTATTTTTCATGACGTTGATCTACTTCCCGAAGATGACAGAAATACTTACAGATGTCCAGAAGATGGAAAACCAAGACAAATGGCATTTTTAATGGACATTTACGATTACAAGTATGAGAAAAAATTTTACATTTATTTCGTAGTTTTGTACTATCGGAGAGCAATAATAAAGATTTTTCTGGTTTTAAACTTAAGGCCGGCCCCAAACAGTTATTTTGGAGGCGTTAACGCTTTTTTAACAACCAACTTTCAGCTTGTTAATGGCTTCTCCAATTTATTTTGGGGCTGGGGCAGTGAAGATGATGACTTATACCGTCGCTTATTACGCCATAATCTTATGGTAACAAGATTGTTTGAAAGTGAGCCATCGCTTGTTCATATTGCCCGCTATAAAATGCTGGACCATGCCTGGTCAAATCCCAATCCGGATCGGGACTGGTTGTATAAAGAAGGGGGTGACCGACAAACATATGATGGTCTGAGTGACCTTAAATATGTGTTAGTAAAAAAACAATTAACACCACTCTACACTCATCTTCTTGTTGACTTGAAAAAAAATCAGCCAAATGAATAATACAATAGAAGGAATTGAAAAACATGCCCTACTACGTTTGCCTACCTACAGCTTTCAGGTTTTACAGTTAATAAACAATAGTTAACGAACTAGACTGTTTAACGTTAAATAAGCAAATTGGTTTTCATTTTTTTGTTGTCGTTATTCCACTTTATTTACCGTAATTTAAACGTTAAAAATTCCACTCAAAACTCCTGTTAAGATGTACACAGTAAAAATTGTTAGCCCACTAATAAGTGAGAATTCGCTTATTTAGTCCCCATTTATTTAGTAAGGTACCCCACAAATAAGGGAAGTGATAAGCCTATGGGTACACTAAAAAATTGGGGTTTAGTGGGATTAAGTGTACCTGGAAATCATACACCACGTTGTGGGCAAAAATGTGGGCCTTAAGTGGTGAAAAATGAAGTGTACACAGCGGCGACTGAATACTTCATTTTTAATACTTAAAAAAGGCCAGCGTACTGGATTTTATTTCCGCACTTAATTGAAATAAGATACTTAAGTTTTAACTATACTACCCTGCCTACTGGATAATTCAGTAGGCAACTAAACGACTTAATTTTTAGAGGGATACTTAAAATTTTTACTCACTACCGGATTATATATGGGTAGAATAAATAAAATAATATATTCCTTTGAAATCTGTGTTGTTTGAAAAATCAAAAATTTCATGGACATGGTTAACAAAAACTAATGTGAAACAAAACTTCTCAATGACACTTACAGCATTTGGTGAACGTAGAGGGATATTTCATGTTGATGACGTAGTTGGCTGAGACCTGAGACTAAGAACTCTAAAGCAATTAACATTATTATTTGCTAAAATGAGTTCCACCAAACCAATATCAGCTGCCTGTTCTTGGACAACAACAACTACACCATGGTTGTCCTCTATAAAGGAAGAGAATCCTGCTAGATGACAATAAAATATGAATTTGTTTCCATAACAATGTCATTCATAGAACTTACCTTGATCTACTTCTTTGCATCAGCATTATCGGGTTCCGCTATAAAAGGGATTGCATTGCTACTCATACCTGCTTAAATCTATTGTAAAAAAATTTTGAAGAAGAATTATTACGCTAACTAGTGTACATGCCATTACTATTTCCAACGATGGAAAGGATAGTAACATTAAGTGGTTGGAAAAATAGTCCTGGTCATCACTTGAGTTGCCTAGAAAAGATAAATTATTGGTGTATTAGTTTAAAACTATAGTAACGGAGAAAACTGTATCTTGTTTACCCTGTGTTACTGAGTCAGACTTCTTCAACCTGGCCATGAGATTACCATTAGGTGTTCTATAACTTGACAGTTTCCTAATTAAAACCTAATAAGAGATCACTTTTAAAAATAAAGATTAAAGGCCGAGCACAGTTGTATGTTGGTTACCATCAAGAAAATTTTGGTAAATTTTTCTATCTCCCACCATTTGAAGGCACTTCTTTCAAGTAACATATTGCCTATCCCCGATTGTTTTGTTAAGCGACGGCAACACAAGCACTCTATTTTGTTGGTCCCAAAGTCTTTGAAATAGACAACACCTTTTAACTCACATGTTGTGGCGGATGCGGCGTATTGAATAGTAAGAAGCGGCTTCCCACCTCTCTATTCCTGATCCAGACGAGGAGTAGTGGAATCATACACACCTGATGTCTAGTCTATTACTTGGCATGAGGACAGTGCTACCCTCCGTCACAAGTACCTAGAGGTTTCGACAGACGTACCCCAAAAAACGACAAACCTACCCCGATATACGTACCCCTGCAGAAAATGGAAAAACATCTCCCTTCAAAGCTACCCCGACATACGTACCCAATAAAAAATAAAAAAACGCTTCCGTCACATTTACCCCGTTATAAATATACTACAATTACAGCCGTCGTATATACCCTTTTGTTTTATTAAGACAGACATACCTACCCGTTCGTTTAAAACTGATGGACCCCTTCGATTAACACAGTCCGACATACCTACCACTTCGATGGAAATTGAACAAAACACCAACCCCTTCAATTAAAACAGTCCGACATACCTACCTCTTCGTTAGAAACCGTTTCCGGACGACACACCTACCCCAGCTATTAATACAGACCGGCATACCTAACCCTTTGTTGAAAGCTGATCGACACACCTACCCCCTCGTTTAGCTGAGCCCGACAAACCTACCCTTTCGTGTTTAAAAATCCGACTTACCAAAACCTGCGTTCAATTTAGCCCGACACACCTACCCATTTGTTACAGACTATGTTTATTTTTATTTATCTAGACTGGCTTAACTCTAGCTTTGATAATCAGCACCCGTTTTTAATCATCTTTTGTTCTGTAAGCAGATTAGTTAATGAAACAAGATGATATAACTTCCATGTAAAATACCCTACTGCTTGTATTATTTGATCAGCTTTAACAATATTATGATGCTATGAAGGGGGCTACAAAGACAGATGAAAAGTATTCAATGAAGAAAGTTCCTAGAATTCCTATTCAGGTTACCGTCTCCATACTATTATTCGTTACCTTGAAATGACGAACGAAACTACTTATGCCTTTTGGTTCGTTTGGGAATTGTGGGCAGGAGAAATGATAGCCGGCTTATGGGAGAAACGTTGGATATGTTTTTCTGTCGCAGAACGACAATAATTGTGTTGCCGCGACTACCCTACATGTAATACTACAAATAATAACTCACAATTCTAACTTATACAACCCTCCGAAAAACGAGCCGAAAGACCAACCCTTTCTTCTACACCTATACCTTCCTACCAACAATTACGCTGTATTGTCTTCTGTTGTTTACCAGTTTGCATTACATCTGAAACTTTTTACTTTTTATTATCATTCCTTCACTTATTTTATCATATTATCTATGATACTTATTACAACTGTAAAATTTTTTCTTACGAAATGTTTATACATTTTAGCTTTAAAATATTATTTTACTGATTGTGATATTTACTAATTCATCAAAGATATTCTTTGTGAAAATTAGTTTATTCGTAAGAGTCAACATGAACATTTTTACTTATGAAACGTTGTTCAAATTTTATTATTCAGCAACAAGTACAAGTTGTTTTCATATCAACTGTGAGAATTTATTGAACAAAAAATTCTTAAAATTTGTTGAATGGGCGCCCGGCAAAAGCAGCAAAAAGGGCCGACACACTCTACACATGTTGCACATAAGGTGTGCCCACACGAAATAAAAGAATTATCTATGATGTTGATTAGGCACACACCACAAAGATTATGTGCAGCAGTGTAAGCAGCAGTGTCTTTTAGATGGTTTTTCTGCAAGTTGAAATGGATAGTAAAATTTGCTTTAGTAATACAAGTTAGAATTATGGGTGACACACATCTATTCTATTGTTGAATGTTTAATCCTATTTGATATTACTGGCCTACAATTTCAAACAGTAAAACTGGGGATAACATTTGTTGCTATTTTAGTACGGCTTCAGTGTCAACAGATGAATCTTTGATAACTACCATCATTACTAATTGTTATTATAGGACTTACCATGACACGATGTTATGGGAGATTGTGTCTGTTCCCTTGCCTGATGTATTGGCATGAGACAGCTTGCCTTCACATTTGGATCGTTCTGGTCTGTGTCCTGAAGGTTAGCCAACAAGAGTAGACAAACCTTTTATTCGTTTCTTTCCTTTTAATCAATGATTAAACAAAATTAATTAACAGAATGAGAATTGTAAGGAATTGTTGTACTATAATGCAGCTTCATGCACATTTATAAGTTCCTATTGCTCACAGGGCTTGTTCATTGTACTTTAACTTAGTATTCAGGAACCTACTCATCCACACTATAATCCAACCATTGTTAATTTGAAATTAAGCAGCAGATGATTAAGATATTTGGAATAAGTATACTTTTTTATTTAAGCAAGCATGATGTGTAAGGTATTTATTACGTTGATCCTTGATTTCTGCTTTAAAACTTTTTGCTTCTTATACAAGCAGTTCGTGAAAATATAGTTCTCTTTCATCTAATATATTGTAATACATCTGAATTCTGTCTCGAGCTTCTGGACCCATTGTTGTTCAAAGCAGACGCTACTTACTTGCTACGTCACGTGACTTAAGGGCGCTTTGGTGCCATGTTTCAGTAATCAGACCTTCTTTGAGCACCCACTAACCAATAAAAAGCGCTGACAAATTTCATATACGTGAACTTGACTACGGTTTCTTTCATAATTTTCTTATACTTCAATTATACATCAAATACTTTATTCTTATTTTTACTTATACATTTTTTCCATAACGGTTTTTTTTAATGTTTACCCATGCTGGTATTTGAATTTATGGTACTAAAAGTTCACACGATAATATAAATATGCGATGCCTCGAGAAACAATTGTAGTTTTGAGTGATGTCGATTATCGGTGTTTGCCTTGAATATTACGATACCGATATATCACAAAAGGTTATCGATTCTTATGCCAAATGATATATTTTTTGAAATTCACATAAAGCCTTGCATTCAAATTCGAACATTAGCACGATATGTTGTCAGTTTACGCACTACCCGATGGAGTGTGCTACGCACAATGATTTGCATTCGGCAATAATAGGGTATAGGATCCCGCAAATAAATTGGGTAAAATCAACGTTGTGGGCTTAATAAGCGACCAAATCGAAACAAATTGTGTGGAACACTTAATAACACTAGCAGAATGTGCCAATACTTACATTGGTGCCAGACCGTAAGGAAATACACCTAATAGGCGATTAAGCAGAAACAAATTGTGTGGACCACTTAAAAACACATTAGCATGCGCCATCGTACAGGCTGGGAACTTTGTAATTGATTTCCATCGAAGAGTAGGCTACTAGGTAGCAAACTTGATTACGATACTCTTCGACAAACCAACCTAGGGTTCAATCACCGGGTCGGGTACTCGGTACCTTGAATTAAAGTGCTGAAGTTTTTCCTTTGCGATCATGGAAACATAGTTGGACGGAATGCAGTCATGAAAAACTCTGAGTGGTCTGGATGGCCGTTTGCTGTTCCCTGGCGCCGGGGGTGGTAGATGGACGTTCGGGTTGATCAGGATAATGGTCACACAGTCAAGCCGACTAAAACAAAGCTTACCGTGACTAGCGGAGTGCTTAGGAGATAATCCCTGGGATCAGTGGTTCCGGTGGCCCCGCGGCGCACTACGGAGCCGGAACTTTACCGGGTTTTCTATTTTCTTTCGATTCAAGTAGTTCTTCTTATAAATATAAATTTTCGAAAATTGTAACTAATTAAAAAACGTATGTACAGTAGTTATAAGATGTGGTATAATTAAGAATGGTAGTTTAATTTTACCAGTCCAAAATCAAAACGCTTGTTTTTGGGGGGGAATTTTCTTATATTGGAAGGCGAAGACGACCCATGGGTTGCAACAGTACTCATTTCATGGTTTGAAAGCAAATTCTATTTGTGGCCCTCAAATGCAAGGATTTAACAAATTTCATACAATTAGGGTACGATCCATATAGGGAAAAATGGGAAAACATCCTGCCCGTGTTAGGAAAGGCTTCGGTATGGGTTTCGTCTTTAGATTACATTGCAAACCTATTTGCCAATCCTTATAGATTTTTTCAAAAATTTGTTTGTTGTTGTTTGTTGTTTAAAATAATTTGTCGCTCAGGTAACACCAAGAAGAAAGGCGTGATGCAAATCGGCTTTAGAGAGTGACGAGAAGACATTTCGACAACAGATTCAGAAAGGAATAAAAGAAGTCTTCGCAATGCCAGGAAAGGGAAACAAACATTCGACAACAGGAGGAGTCCCTATCACCTCATCTACCTTCTTTGCCTCTTCCGCCTTCTATAGGCTATTACTAAGTAAAATTCACATAATATACAAAATAAAACAATCGTTTCTATCAGTATTCCCAGTTCCGCTTAGAATTTTAGACTTATTTATTTATGGAAACAGGGTATATGGTACGTATAGAAACAGAAAAATTAGGTCATTAATATTTAATGTTTCCAAGCAATAAATTACAGTATGTAGACGGAAATCAGAATAGAAACTAGACAGGAAAATTCTTCATTGAATATTTTGTAATCTACTTCATAGTATTATAAAAATGTTAAAGCTGATAAATAATGGAAACAGTAGGATAAACGGAATCATCTTGTTTCCTCATTTTGTGTTCTTACGAGCAAAAAGATGATTAAAAATGGATGCTGCTTATCAGAGATACACTGAAGCCAGTCTAAATACATTTTTAAAAGCCCTGTAACAAAGGGGTAGGTACGTCGGGCTCTTTTATACGAATGGGTAAGTCGGATATTTAATACGAAGGCGTAGGAGTGTCGGACTGTTTTAACCGAAGGGGTAGGTGTGTCAGGGTGTATAAACAGAAGGGGGTAGGTGTATCGATCAACTTCCAGCGAAGAAGTAGGAATGCCGGACTACATTAATCGAAAGGGTAGGTATGTCGAACTGTATTAATCAAAGAGGTAGGTATGTCGCACTGTATTATTCGAAGGGGTAGATATGTCGGACTGTATTAATCGGAGAGGTAAGCATGTCGATCAGTGTTCAGCGGCAGTCAAAATAATTCAATTCACGAGTTTTGATAGATACCCGAACTGGTCCTAATCTACTTGATTAGTGACACATGTGTTCACTTGATTTTCGGAATAGACAAAATTTTTCCATCCCTTTTGAACAGTAATGGAATTTTTCCCCAAATACTAGAATTTTTAAGCATTGCCACGTAAATAAAATACAAGAATTAGTTTTTTCTTTTTTCATCTTGTATTTGCACGTCTTTATGTTCGATAAAAAAATTTACAGCATATGGCAATAACAGGGAATGCCATGTTAACTGTTGTTATAATATCGTAATATGATATTGTTCCTGATGTCGTTGTATTATTATCTGCTTTGCAAGATACTTAAATATTTTAAGCACTTAAACCAACTTTTGTAACCTTAAAAAGCTGTATGTAGTACCTTAAAAAAATTGCCATACTTTCAAAAGAAGGGAAAGGTTAGAAATTTGGTTTCAGTAGGGGAAGGCAAATTTTAGGCATTTTTTTCACAATTAAGTGTCATTTTAAGATACTTAATTTTTTCAGTAGCTTTTCCCTACTGAAAGACCCTTAATTAAGTATCGAGTTGCTCGATGCTATGTATAGAGCTGGCTCGGTTATCGAACCGATTTTTTCTTGTAGTGTTTCTGCACCGCCGTTGACCGGATTTTAAACTAGATTTATGTTTTGGTTGCGGAAATCAATGGGATGCACTTTAAAACATGCAAACAAATATTACTTTAATGGGTTTTAGTAATTTTAGGCAATGGCGTAAAGTGGTTCAATTACCCAACATAAAATAATTGGCTCCAAAGTAATTCGGACGGAAAACAATAGAAATAAATTAGTTATTGTGCTACTTTTTTCTGTGATTGTTGTGGAAATGGGAAAGCCTGTTGTATGACATGTTCGTTCTAGTAAAAAAAAAACAAAGAGAGTGTCTATCTTTGGGAGACAAAATAAAAGAAATTGAACTTATTGAGGGGAAAAAGCGAAAATGTATATTGCTTCTTTGTTTGGTGTTTCGAAATCTCAAATTCATCGGATAAATGTGGACAAAGAAAACGTAATAGATTTTTCAGCGAACAAAGTGTCGTCAAATCAACGGTTGGCAAATGAATCTCGATATCCGGAATTGGACGATGCTGTTTTGAATTGGTTTAATGCAATGCGCAATCCGACTTCCAGATGCAAACCCCGCTGTCTTTCACGTGGTCACATTCAAGCTCGGGCATTACACGAAGCTAAGGCTAGGGATTTTGGATTTTAAAGCGCTGACGGGTGGTTTCGTAACTGGAGAGAGCGTTGCTCGATCGGGCCTAGTGTTCGTCTTTTTGGACCCACACGGCACGACGGGCTCCTCAGTACCTCTGCAGAACTTCCTACTGTCCTCTTCAGTCTTCTCCATAACCGTCCTAAATACCTCTTAGAACCTTCTTTTTGGTCGCCTGGTAGCTGCCTGACAGGCTCTTCAGTCACTCTTACATCATCCTCAGCTAGTACCAAGAACCTCCCATGATGAAAAAAAATTGTGTGACATACGTATTCTATATACCCAGCGGCTTTATATAAATTTTATAGCATTTGAATGTAATTAAAACATAAAATGAATATTAAACGACAACAGAATATTTGAAATTGTATATTCAATTTCAAAAACTTTATCTTTTATTTGGATTGGCGGTGAAATAGAACTGAACCGAAATAGGACTGGGAGAAATAGGACTGACTTTTTAAATATCTTAGGACAGTCCTTTTTTTCCAAGGCATTAGTCCTTTTTCGATTTAGAGATAATCCCATTTTTTTTAATTGTTCCAATTTGGGACGATGAGCCTCCAATTCCATTTTTTTTATTGTTCCAATTGGGACGATGAGCCTCCAATCCGGTAGGCAATATATTGCGTAAAAGCGTCGGCTTACATCCATTTTCCTTTTTAAAATACCGATGGTGTTTACTCATTACTTAAATGGTTCACAAAACCTTTTTTTCTTATGCTATTTTAAAAATTACAGGAGAACATGACCAATATTGTATTTAATAGAGTTCATTTAACAAAATACTATTAGAGCAAAATCAGAAATATTTATTACTAATATTGCACTTTATGTGGTCATAACAAACTTTTTCAATTGCACTAATGTTTTACTATTTCACACTACTATCGTTATATAGTATACTACTACTATCTTACATATTCAGATTGTTCTCTAATAGTATTTCATTCATTATTTATTAAATACCATGAAATTACATGTCCAGTTACGGAGGAGGTGCAATACGCTAGTCCATAGGCATTTTGTAGGTGGTATGAATGAAATCAGTCTCTTATTTCACTTATTGTAGTGCTTGACCTCTATCCTACTGAAGAGTTTTATTGTTTGCGTATTTAATGATTTCTTTTGGTTGCCTTTGTTAGTTTATTAACGTTAGCGATTAATTTTTGCAACCCACACATTGTCTTCACCATTCGTGTGAAAAACAGCCGCCTTAATAATTTATTGAATAAACAATGGTAAACCCCAAAATTTACATTATCTAACAATTTTACTTGATTTTATATATTTCTTTGACACAGCCAAATGTTTTTGTGATACTTTAAAACGCGCGAGTCCTACCTTCATGGAGGGATCTCCTAAAGCACTCCTGAGCATATCACCAACAATTTCTTGAATTGACAATATTGGCATGTTCCTACACAATTTTCCAGCCTCTTGTGGCCTTCCTCAGTACTTCTCAACGGTATGATTGATGCGCTGGGGAGGCTAAGAGCCTTTTAGGAGGTTCCCAGGAAGGAGATGCGCCGTGTCGGCGGTGAGGCTCTATTGCAAAGCCATCTTCCGAAATAGTTGACTATTCTGTGCTCTAGGTCTCCCCATTTTTCTTCGTTCCAAGCCAACCGATCATGTAGAGATAGTCTCTGACAAACCCTTTCGATGACATCAGCTGCTGAAACTTCTCCAATTCGGGTGAGGTCGAAGAGGTGGGTGCCAATTTTCTCAGCATATTTTTTGAGCGTTCTTGGATCCGATTTCAGTTCTAACCGGTCGATTGCTTGTATATGTGCTGCTCTTAACGTCGCGGCTCCCGCAGGCCTACTTCAGTCTTACTAGCGCCGCTATGTAGGCTGACTCCCCACCTCCGAGTCCGTATATTACGTCTAGGCAGTCGCCTCGAAGGTATTTTTTCAATAAGGCAATCTTTTCTCCTGGGGACCTCGGAGTGTCGTGTGCTAGGGCCTTGAATGCGTCAATCCATGCGAACCAATCCAGTGCCCTTCCGTGATAGGCTTCCAACTCCGCTAAGACTGACGAACGGAAGTGATGTTGACTGGACTCTGGTGGCAACCGGCCGTTGCTGAATTGGTCTATCCAATCGTCCGGGGCTCTCTCCTATCATTCGCCCATGGAAAATTGACTATCCTTTTCCGAATGACATCTTCTGGATCGGTAACAAGTGTTCGACTGGTAGTAATTGGTCGTTGGCTGTCTGACGAATAACGTCAAGGCTCTGCTTATTGCACCCACTGCGACTTGGGAACCTGGGAGTCCTTCTTGTAGATTTTAGACATCTTCAGATCACCTCCAAGGTACGGCTAAATTATCAATAGTTCTGAACGGTTTTCTTTCTTGTCGTCCGATTCCGACTGCGGGATACGGTTGCCTAGGGTCTTCTTGAATTTCAGGAGCTGGGTCGTCCAGCCTGGAGGTTAAATAGCTTTCCTACGTTTCACTTCGTACGTTTCGCCAGATTGCTGTACGTAGCGCAGGTGAATAGCCTATTGCTTGTCATTCTCGATAGTATCTGGGTTGTTACCCATAAGAGTCGTGTGTACTTGACGGTAGTCTTGATTCATGTTTCTCAGATGTTCCTTTAGTCCTTTAATGGCTCCCCGTGAGCCTTGATTAAATATCAGTGAATTGATATGGCGGCGAGTGACCGTTATCTGTTTGCGCAGCTGAGTTCCTCTTCTATTCCACAATGCAACCTCTTTTCGGGCCGGAACGCCTCCAGTGGCTCCTATTTCCTCCTGGGCGCTTTGTTCGTTATCGATCATTGTGTCGTCGGTTCTAGAGGAGTACAGGTAATGGATGCCCAAGTTTCTAAAAAGATGACAAGGCGGCAACTGTATGGTTTCGTACTATAGCTCTAGAGCTGGGGATTTCAGGACAAAGGGCTTTGGTCGAGTAGAAGATGATAGCTAGAATGTTGTAGGAGCAATCACTAGATTCAAGTGATGCTCCGGTTCGAAGGAACAAATGTTTCCTCGAAAGAAACAAGTATGGGGCAGTTTCTTAAACTGCTGTCGAATCTACCATAAATAGAAAACTCAATGGTGGAGAGGGATTGTATTGTGTGTTTGAATAGTGCCTAGGCGAATGGGTTTAGTAACTGTGTGACAATTGAAGTATCACTTAGAGTACCTGATAGGCTGACGGGCTGACAGGCCAAATGACAACTCATGCACACATACAGTCTGATATAAGTCGAAGTCTTGGGCGAGAACCTACTAACATAAGTATTAATATAACCATAACTTGGAAAGGAATGAAACATGGATCCTTCGTCTCGGCAACGTGACAAGAACTTTAACTATGGACAAGAAATATGGCTTAGAACACCGTAATCGTAGTACACGTCAATTGTTAATAGAGATACCTAGGAGTAGAAGTACAGGAGATCAGTAGAGCGATTATTCTTGGATCAGAGGACACAAGTTCACGAGGCAAGAAATGAACGTGTGGTCGGTAGTGTTAGAAACGTGGGGTTTGAGGCAGACGAAACATAATTGCGGTTGGGGTAAGGGATATTAGGGTTAAACAGCAATTTAGTAAGGCGATGTGATTGGTCTGCGTTTTCGTCACTGCTAGGCTTGGGTGGTAGGTTCTAAAGATGGAGTTTTCACCGGAAGAGAATGATTGGAGGAATATCTGCCTGACGTGTGCGGGTAGAAAGTATAAAAAAAAACCTTTTCTTTAAGAAATCTACAAAAGCTACAAAAGCTACAAACAAATACAGCGAAAAAAAAGTGTCATTTCTGATAAAATAAATCATTGAAATACTAAAAAACACTCCTTGAAATCATGTACTACCTACACCGTTTTATTATCAAGTATTTAAATAGAACTTCTTATGCTACCGTACAATTTTATGTTACAAAAATCATTATACAGAAGTTGAGTCGCCAAAGATAGAGCTGTATAACCAGTATGTATAAAATCTTTACAGGTAGTGTACTGAAGTGAGAAGTCTCCGACAGTTTCACGTTGCGAATGAACAGCACACCCACGAATGTATTCTACGGCGAATTGGTTGCTTGAATCCCATATGCGAATACCGCTATATACCCTAAAAGGAAACATAAATTATCTGTTTAAAGCAATGTGTAAAGTAAACAGTAAACAAAATTAGTTGAAGTGTTTTCTTCATATTTTGTCAAGAAAATGCTAAACACTTTGTGAAGAAAAAGGACTAATACTTCATTTCTATTTATAAATTATCCGAAGATCACTGCTATTGCGCCCCGAGAAAAATAATTTAAAAAAAAAAAACCCCTCTTATCTCACTTTTTCGCAAACCTAATACTATGAAAATCACGCTCCCGTTTTCTTAGTTCTATTCTATGACCACGGTGTTTTGTTTTTGGCTTTTTTTTAAGGAGGGAGTGAGGATGGTACCTTTGGAGACCAAGGGCAGTAACCTTGGGAGGATAGTGTGTGAATAAATTACTAGCCCTTTTCTTTATAAATGTGTTTTATTTTATGAACAGTATGTAAAGAATACGCGATAGACAAAATTTGTTAACTGTTTTCTTTGCGCCTTTTTGGGAAGGAAAGCCACAAAAAAGAGTTCAGTTTGCCGATCAAAGCAGAGTCATAGAAACCTGGTGGCTCCACGCTGTGCTGTAAATGCCACAAGGGTCTGCGGTGACTTTTGGCTAAAATTTCACCGATTTTGTGGGCGGAGCTGGCAGCGTTAAAGAGCCATCTGTTGACTAGATCTAGAGATATCCTCACATCCTGAAGTAAACAAAATACCTGCAGAAAGGTCTAGTGGATAGCACCCCCGAATGCAATGCGGGAGACCCGAGTTCGAATATAGTCGCTGTATTTTCTTATCCTAACGTATGCTAGCCACGCGCTGCGCTAGGTTCTACTTTCCACTGTTTTTCCACTCATTTCAATTCTGTATTAATAATATATTACGTCATTTTATATTAGTATTACATCTATTACGCCTCTCTGACAATTTAGTTTTTTGCGCAAGAAGTATTGCGCGCTGACAGGCCGTTATTATAGTAGGCCATGCTTGAAAGACGGTTTGGGGTATTACGCCCCTCTGGCAATTTATTTTTAGGCCCAGGAGGTATTGCGCGCTGACAGGCCGTTATTAAGTAAATTTGGCGTATTTTAAATTGAAAGATACGCTTGACTTGGCCATCCGACTACTCTAAGTACAAACTGCTGGAGGGGTGTTCTACGGCTACTGATTCCATTTCAACTTCCCCCTCGTTTGGCGGGTCTGCTATGATTGGCTGTCGAAATTTTGGCAGGACATAGCTCATTGGTTGGGACCGTGTAGTACTCCACCAAAACCGGTAGGTTCGCTATTTAACTGCCAGAATTTGGCTACAAGTCACCGCAAACCGGTGACTTGTGGCATTTACAACACAGCGTGGAGCAACCCGGTTTCTATGACTCTGATCAAAGGGTTGGAATTTGCAGGAACAATCTGGCAATGTCTGGTGTGGAATAAGGTGATCGGCAACGGAGAGGTGGGGCCAAATTACTGATGGACACGATTTTCTTTACCGCTTTGTTTACAATATTTCAGCAAAACTCATATGCTATCACGTGTATTATTCGTCGATTAAAGCAGCTTCCGTTTTGGGAAACCCTTTTTCAGTTGCGTCCTTCCCCTACCCTCGTGATTTTGTCTTGCAGGCTATAAAAAAATCTGTCTAACCATAAATTCTACTACTAAATAAAACGAAAATATGCTACTGCTTCTATACAATCATTTTGTTACTTTTGATGCATTTCGAATATGTCAAGCGGAGCTATGTTTTTACTTCAATATTTGTCGAATATCCTTATTGTAATGGTAGATTTTGTCGGAAAATATTTCGTCATGTTTCGGATCAATTGTCGGATATTGGTGCAACCATATGATCTGGCTACTATTACCAAATTGACCTAAGATTGAGCTGAGTTCCTTTAATTTGCTTAAGTATAGCAGATAGTCGCCGCCGTTATTTTTCAACATGTGATGTAACTCCATACCTTTAAAAAAATCATATAGGTCATTTACAAAACATTTGGGCTGTTGAGCTACATACTTAGGACAATCATGAATGGACGTCTAGTTTGCGGCGAAGCCCATAGTCTCAAAGTATCTGTTACGTTATCTGTGATGAGAGGACGCCAATAAAACGACACCCGTATTCCGAGGATGTCACTGATGAAATTCACATCCTCATGGATCATGTCTGGCATTGGGTCTGGTTTCGTCTTCATATCATAATCGGGAATCAACTGAAAATAATTGGAACGTAGGAGAGGTTGGAGACAACTGAAATGCTAAACATATTTCTTGTCCCGCGAGTAAAGTATTGATCACATTCAAACAAGCAATACTCGATTGTGTAGCAATAGCAAATTAGCGAAGCTACACAACAATCTTTTTTTTTGGCGGCATTGCACAAAAATCAAATGAGTAAACAGCCATTAACAATGTTGACAAAACAGACACCATTAATAATGTTAAAAAGAAATCGCGTTGTCGAGTGAATCTTGGCTCTCGACCTCATGTTATTTGTATCGATGATAGAATACCGTTGTTTTTTGTAGCCGGGTTTAACATCGGGTTAAAAAAAAGGTCACAAACTACGATCACAAACTTCGATCACATTGTTTTATATCTAGTTTAGCCTGGTAATTGCTGGCCTTAGAGGCCCCCAGAATTTTTTTCCTGTAATTCTTTACATATTTAAGATTCAGCAGTTAGGCTACTTCCGCAGGTAAAATATTAGTCGTAGTTCAAAAACAAAAAACGATATTTACCTTGCGACAGTGGGAATGACTGTGCGCTGTAGAAAATGATTACCAATTTTAATTATTATGCAATTCCAGTTTTAGGAAAAAAAGAATATTTGGTAACACTTCTTATTTTATACAACATTACCTAAATACTGTAGGTAGTTTTAACTACATGTCAATTAGTTTATATATGATTTTTGGATTTCAAAATTTTTTGGGTTGTTCTTACTGCGGAAACGAAACCACAAAAGAATCATGAAATACCCCTTTGTTGTTTGATTTAAAAAATAATAAGCTGATTTGCAAATTAATAAAAATTATTTTCTGAATTTTTGTTCCCTTTTTCTCGTTTAAAGTTGGTTTTCAGCTGGGGATCGCCCAAGTTTTACTTGCGAACTTCTAAGTACCGAAAACTGCTGCCACGACACACGAACAATTTGTTTTTTGGAGCTTCTTTTAACTATCGCGCCAATAGTTTCAAGTAGTTAGCCGGTCGTTATACTGGAAATATATACATAGGGGAGGTAGGGCATGGTTGGAACAAAAAACTCATTTTTGTTCCCCACGATTACAAAAATCGTCCAACTAAGCTAAAAAAAATATATAGATTTGTAGCCAATTATCTCAGCTACATAAAAATAATTTTTTTGAGGGGGTTCGGCACAGGTAAACCTCTCTTATGGGCAAAAAATTGTAGGTGCCTCAAGATGTTCCAATTGCCAATCCTCTGGGCAATTGAAACGTGGGTTTTCCCTTAAGGAAGCTCCCATTTTTATGAAGAAACCAAAATGACGATGTCTCAGCATCTGGGATACGTATTTTGATGAAATTTTTACAGTAATACAAACAATTTTAATCTTTATTTTTTGAGATACTTTATAACTTTCTGTAGTAACTAAAAATTATTTGATGAATTTAGGTAGTTTCGGCTAATACGCTGCATAGGGCTATAACACCGTTGCCAGACTACAGTAAGGGGGACTCGCATACGGAAATCGCATTGGAAAACGGTGTTCCAATTGCCCCTAGCAGGGGTCTTTACGGAGTTTTAATGTTTATAGGATATAGAAACGAGCTAGGAAAAAAATAATGTGATCAGCTTATAGAAAAATGAATTAGGAATGATTTAAGACCTTTTTTTATAATTTCGTCTATCGTTTAAGGGGTTAAACAGAAAAAGTCGTCTAGGCAAAAACTACAAATGGGCCGTAAAAAAATTTTTTTGGGGATAACTCGAAAACTTTTAGAGTCTAAAGCTTCTAATTTTTTCTAAAAATAACCAATCCTAATTCCTATTATCTCAAATTTTTTGAACAAAATCCCTATCATACTTCGAGTGGTATAATTTTTGTTTCAATTGCCTAGCATTCCAATTGTAGTCTACCTCCCCTATTATCAATACATTCAAACCCTCCACACTATTCATTAGTTTTATCAAGGAAAAACTATCTAGCAATCTGAAAAAACCATACAAAAATGATAAAAAAAATACAAAAAATGTGATTCTTTTAGTTAACCAAAGGAATAACGAAACGAAACCAAACAAAAGAAAAAAATAGAAGAATAGCGAAACGAGTTTGATAAGAACACAAGCGAACAACACAGTTGATTTTGGGCTCACATTTGGGCTCACATCCCAAATATCCGAATAAATACGGCTATTTAATTTGATGAACTCAACGTAAATTGATTACTAGAAGTTTAAAACAAAAATTAGGCTTGTAAAATAAAAATAACAATTTATGAAAAGTTTAAAAAAATTTGTAATTAATTATTCAAAGATTTTGTTTTAAAGTTAATTCTATAATTATGTAATTGGGGAAATTTAATTTATATAATTTTAAGTTCCCATATTTAATGTACTTTTTCTTACAGCGTGCTGCTAACACTACTTAACATATAAGCGTGGGGTGTCAACTCGAAAAAGTATTCGTGCATCCCACATTTTTAAGGAAAAAAAATACAGAAAATAAAGTATACATCATTATGTAAAATGCATGACTATCGTGCTCATCATATTCAAATTAAAATTCAATTCAATTCAAATTAAAATAAATTCAAATGAGGGCATTTATGATCTTAATAGAATCGGATTAAGAGAGAAGAACTGTATTGGGAAACAAGAATTGTCGTTCAAGTGGCTCGACCTGGATCTATAAGGTGTTGACCTTGTATTACCCAGCTGATTTTTCAAAGTACAAAAAAAAAAAAAAAAAGAAGAAGTCACCTCAGGCCATTAGGACAAACGCCCCTTCAGACCTTTTTCAGCTTTCAAAGTGACAACATGTCGTCTTCTTCTAGTATTTCGTCGAGTATTTCAAGATCCGATTCCGACTCGAGGGCAGCAAGCTACCGTCATCGCAGCTTGCGCGGTTACCCACGGGCCGAGAAAGGAAAGAGGGACGTGGAACGAGAGTTGGACCGTCGGGGAAGACGCCGAGACCGAAGCGAGAGTCGCAGTCGCTCGCGTAGCCGATCGATCGTACGTGGTCGAGAGATCTCAGCTGGCTTGACGCACCGTCGCAATCGTTACCGAAACCGGAGTCCCTCATCCGATCACGCCCGCAGTAGCAGCCGCTCGGTCGATCGCTCTCGCAACCAACGCAAAGTGACAGCCCCGCCTGAGAGGATCGAGTCGGATTTGGAAGTAGGAAGTGCCGGAAACCTTTCCCGTGCTCAGGAGCAAGAACCCCTTCTCCCGAAGGGCTTTCAGCTCGACAAAGCTCGTTCCAAGGAGCTTCGAAGCTGGATGACTTCAACTCTAAAACCGGCGGAGTCCAGGCAGCTACGAGAGAATTTCGTGCCTTGCTTTGAAAAAAGTTCCTTCGACTTGCAGGTCCCGAAGCTGGACCCTTCGATGGCACGTAGACTCAAGGAAGTAAGAGGAGGGGAAGCTAGCAAGGCGGAGGCTAAAGAGAAGGCCCTCGTGGCCTCTCAGTATAAAATTTTAGATATTGCCAAACCGCTGCTGTATTTGTGGGGAAGCGCCACTTCTGATGCAGCCGCTATCGACCCGCTTCTTGTCAGCGCAGCAGAATCAGCTCTGCAGTTATGGGGCCATGCCTTCCACAATATCACGGCCCAGAGGAGAGAAAATGTGCTGCGCCAGACTGACCCCCGGTTCGAATCCTTGCTATCCGAATCGGGTCGATTTAAACCAAAAGAATGTGCACTTCTTTTCGGCCGTACTTTCCTCAGGAGTATGGTTAGAGACGCTTCGGATGACCAAAAACTTAAATCTCTAGGTCAACCTGGGGGAAGGCGGTCGAATCCCGCTTCGTCCTATAGGCCCAGCAGAACCAGCGGTTTCAAACGTGGCTCGAGGAGCGGGAGATCAGGATCCGGATTTAACTTGCAAGGCAGCTTCAACAAACGAGGCTCGAAACCCAGCTCGTACAACCGCGGTTCCAGGTTAGTTTCTCCGGTTGTATATACTTTATCAACTACTGTGTCGCCGCCGATATCAGGTAACGTTGTTGGTGGGAGGGTGCGAGATTTCGCTTCCTTTTGGCTATCGCTTACAGCCGATAGGTGGATTCTGGATTCGGTTTCTTTAGGAGTAAAGATTCCCTTTATCAATTTACCGTCTCAGTCTACCACCGGTGTTAATATGCGTTTCAGTCCAGAAACGAGGGCAACCTGTGAGGCGGAGGTAACATCCCTTTTGGCAAAAGGAGCCGTGGAAAGGATCCCGTTAGATTACATGGGCTTTGTGAGCGGTATTTTTGTTATTCCTAAAAGCTCGGGCGGTTATAGACCGATTATTAATTTAAAAAACCTTAATAAATTTGTGCAACAGTTTCATTTTAAAATGGAAGGCGTAAGTGTGATGAAAGGATTGATAAGGAAGGGAGACTTTTTTACGAAGATCGATCTCCAAGACGCGTACCTTACCGTTCCCATCCACCCAGACCACAAAAAGTTTTTGCAATTTATGTGGGAAGGGTCGCTTTTCCAGTTTTCTTGCCTTTGCTTCGGGCTTTCGTCTGCCCCTTGGACATTCACTAAAATTTTGAAACCGGTGGCGGCTTTTTTGAGGAGAAAAGGAATTAGGATTGTAGTTTATTTAGATGATTTTCTTATATTGAATCAGTCCAAGGAGGGGGCGGAGCGCGATTTTGTTTTGGCGGTAGAATTGCTACAGAAATGTGGGTTTTTGGTCAATTGGGAAAAATCGCTAAGCACGGCCGAGCAGGTGCGAGAATTTTTAGGCCTCGTGGTGGACTCAAACAAATTAGCTCTCTCCCTCCTACCCAAAAAGGTGCGTCAGATTGTTGAGATGTGTCGCAAGGCTAGCGCCGCTAGCTCCGTCTCTTTGAGAGAGCTGGCGAAGATTTTGGGTAATCTAGCCTGGGCAATACAAGCGATTCCCTTTGCCCAGGGCCACTACAGGTGTGTCCAAAGACAGTTTTTGAAGGAATCGGCACGATTCAAGGGGGATTTAGCGGCAGAAATTAGATTGGACGAAGAATCGATTTCTGATCTAGATTGGTGGGCGTCCAATGTGGAAAGATCCAACGGTAGACCGCTTTCGACTCTAGAGCCCGACTTAATCATTTTTTCAGACGCGTCCCGCTCAGGGTGGGGCGCAGTCTTGAACGACGCCACAGCGAAAGGGCCATGGACAGAGCATGACCGATACCGCCACATCAACGAGCTAGAGCTGATGGCGGCCCTTTATGCTCTGAAATCCTTTACAGAACTAGCTTCACGGGTATCGGTGCGGTTGATGATGGACAACATCACGGCGGTTCACTATGTGAACAAGTCAGGCGGCTCGAGGTCTGAGGGCTTATGTCGAATAAGTGCGCAGATCGTGGCGTGGTGTGAGCCGCGCGCGATCACTATTAACGCTGTGTATCTTCCCGGTGCGCAAAATGTAATTGCAGATCGGCTATCAAGAGCGCCTCTGGACTCGAGCGATTGGAAACTCAACCCGAAATTGTTCAACAACCTGAGAGCTCGCTGGAGCCTAAGGGTAGACCTGTTCGCTTCGGCTTGGAACAGCCAGCTAGGACAGTTTGTCAGCTGGGGCCGTCAGCCGGGCGCACTGACGGTAGACGCGTTCACCATCGGCTGGGCCGGTATAGACGCATACGCATTCCCGCCGTTTTGTCTGATTCAGAGGTGTCTGATGAAGATAATGAAGGAGCGGGCGGAGCTGACATTAGTGACTCCACATTGGCCAGCCCAACCATGGTTCCCGTCGCTATTGGAACTGGCTTGCGAGCCGGCGGTGATTCTTCCGAAAGAGAAGCTGCTGTGGGGACCGATGGGCCAGCTACACCCGCTGTCGGAGTCACTGCTGCTAATCGCCTGGAGATTGTCAGGGGACGACTTGAAGGCAGCGGACTTTCGGACGGCGTGGTCGAGCTTCTCTTGGGGGGAGCCCGTAGGACCACATCAGCTACTTACCAGTCGGCATGGAAAAGTTGGCACAGTTGGTGTGTTCGAGAAGACGTTGATCCCGTGTCTCCACCTCTAGCTAAGGTATTACAATTCTTATCATCGTTGGTAGACGAAGGGAAAGCGTATAGGACGATAAATGTCGCCCGTTCGATGCTATCTTCGACGTTGGGCAGGATCGACGACGTCGACATCGGCAAACACCCTCTCGTGGTGAAGCTCATGAAGGGAGCGTATAACCGGAAACCCCCGAGCCCAAAGTATACAGGATTTTGGGATGTAAATCTCGTGGTAAACTACTTAATATCTTTAGGGCCTAACAGCGAGCTGTCGTTTTCAGGTTTGTCGAAGAAATTGGCCGTCCTATTAGCCCTCTCAACTCTATGCAGAGTGTCTGAGCTGGCTAGCATCGTCAAGGATTCTATCGCAATCGAAGATAATCAAGTAAGGTTCGCCTTAACCAAACCAAGAAAGTCGCAACGAGCTTCCCCGCTACAAGTCCTCTCGTTAAGGAGATTGCAACCCGTTACGCTGGCTTGTCCAGTTGAGACGCTAAAGGACTACATTTCAGCGTCTGAAGGGTTTCGCGTAGGAAAGAAATCGAACTTGCTGCTGTTGGCGCTACGTCCTCCTCACTGTTCAATAGGCGCCTCAACGGTAGCGCGGTGGATAAAGTCGGTTTTGTCTGAGGCGGGGGTGGACACGGCTGTCTATTCCGCCCATTCGACGAGGGGTGCTTCCGCGTCTAACGCGGTTGGTTTGGGAGTACCAACGGATGTTATTTTATCCGCTGGGTGCTGGAATTCGGAATCGACGTTCACGCGTTTTTACCGTCGCCCGGCTGCGGACGCATCGGTAGCGAATGCTGGCAGGGAATCTGTTAGGCTCTCGGTCCAGGGTTTGTGCTTTGAAGTCACCTTATAGATCCAGGTCGAGCCACTTGAACGACAATTAGATAATTGTTCGAGGTCGCTAACTAGCGACTGATGGACAATTGAGATTGTCGTACAAGTGGCGAGACCTGGATCTATAGTAATTTCCCACCCACCGTCCCAACCAGCTCTCTAATGCTTTTTCTCTCTCTCTTTTCATTTATAGTTTCCGGAGAGGAAATGGTGGAAGTGGCAGAAACCAGCCATCGTCCACTTAGGCATCAGACTGGTCAACCAATTTAGACCGAATTCCTGCAAGTTGATTACATGGATTGTGTTTATTCCTTCCTTATTTTGAAAGCCTCATAGGTCTGAAGGGGCGTTTGTCCTAATGGCCTGAGGTGACTTCTTCTTTTGTTTTTTTTTTGTACTTTGAAAAATCAGCTGGGTAATACAAGGTCAACACCTTATAGATCCAGGTCTCGCCACTTGTACGACAATCTCAATTGTCCATCAGTCGCTAGTTAGCGACCTCGAACAATTATCTAATTAGGCAAGAATTTGTGGTTTTCCTACGTAATTTTGATAGTTACACTGAACTAATATGGCTTAAAACTGTAATACGTAATAGATATGCAGGTCAAAAACTCCTTTACATTAAGGCTGATCGTTTCGTCCTTTGCTAAACCTCATTGTAGTTTAATATTTGCTACTCATTCCGTCTTGTTTTTAAAAAAGAAGTAAAATTGATTGAAGAAGAGGACATTCAAGTATAGGAATTGTGGAATTTGTTGAAAGAGAACCTGATAGTCCTGTCAGCCAATATAGAGTAAAAGACTGAATTCGGACACAGGCCCGGCCCCTGCTAATTTCGAATAAAGAGGTTCTATTAGGACATCTAATAGGCGAATTAGGGGCTAGTGAAAAGAGAGTCTGAGGTTTAATCTTCAGAAACTGTAGATTAATTTTGTGTTTTATTAATTCATTCAGAGAATTTATGTAGTTTGGGAGATGTTCGCCTACATGTCTAATAAAATCTCAGAAAAGTAAAAAAGTTTCTGCCCGCATTTTGGGGTTTCATTCAAATATTATTTATAAATAGAAGTTTTAACTGTAACAGTTATTGAGCTTAGAGTTAAAGCACTAACCTCGAGATTACGGGGACTATAGTTCAAGCCATACAGCGTTTAAAACTAAATACCTATTTTGCAAAATGCTAGGAAACTACCATATAGCAGTAAACATATGCTGACGAAGAAAAAATTGCTAAATTAATTTTTCCTTTTTCAGCAGTTTTTCCTACCAGCTTGCGATTCAAAAATATAGCACGAAATGCGTTAATAAACCAGGAATGAAAAAAATGACTAAAACTTGTCCCCGAATATTATCGATGCATCAAACCTTTGCTTTGCATTCCAATTTTTAGGACAGAGCCATGGTCCTCTTTAACGCTTATAAATGGTATAACTCGCCATAAAAATTTTAATCACCGATTACCTGAATAATTTCACATAATATCACATAATTTTTATGAAATATTCAACAGCCATGTAGAGGAAACTTAAACAAATCTATTGATCTCCGTATTTGTTGATATTGTGTTAGTTAAGTTGACTAGCGATTCAACCATCATCTCACAAAATGTGCTAAAATGTCCAGAATAATTTACAAATAAGGATTTCGTGTAAAATATTGGTATTGAACCATCGACCTTCAAGTTAACAATAAAACATCTTACGACTGGCTAATAGAAAAGAATAGAACGTCATTCATATGTAGTGTGCTGTCCCAAATTAGCGTCACGGGAGCTCATATAAAAATCATAAAAATGGCAATCACCAATTAGCTGAATATTATCACATGATTTTAATAAAATATTCAACAGCCATGTAGAGAAAACATGAATCTATTGATCGCAATATTTGTCGATATTGCGTTAGTTTAAGGTGTCTTTAGTGGTTTAAAAATATCTCACCAAATATGGAAAAATTCAAAATGAGGAAATTGGACTTTTACTGTATTGCTTTTACGGTATAAAAACATCCTCCTACGTGCTGGCAATCCAACGTCTTACGACTATGCCATTGTTAACACATTTTGGTGGAAAAGCATAACATGTCATTTAGTATGTAGTCTGCTGCCCCAGATTTGCATCACGGTAGCTTATGTAAAAATCATTAGGATTGCAATCACCGGTTAGCTAAATATTATCACATGATTTTCATGGCAAATTCAACAGCCATGTAGAGCAAACTTAAACGAATCTCTTGATACCAGTATTGGTTGATATTGCATTTATGTAAGGTGTCTTTGGTGATTGTACGAAATCCCACAAAATGTGATAAAAAATAAATAATAAAGAAAAGGTAACAGACATGATACCCAAATGGTATTGAACCAATAACTTTTGACTTAGTAGGTACTCCAACACCGTACGTATAGGCCACTGTTGAACAAAGCCTACCATGTTATTTAGTTTATGGCCCTGCTGTCTCAAATTAGCGTCACGGGAGCTTATGTAAAAAAACGTGGAAATTGCAATCACAGGTTATACGTATGTTGTAAGTTGACTAAGGTGACGAATAAACAGAATTTAGGCGAACCCAGCGATGACAGTATTATTTGGAAAAATGTTAGCTTTGGAAGATAAAAGGAATTCAGAATCTTTGTTGCAAAAAGTAAGAAATCCATATGGTTCAAAAAGTAGCCTAAGCTGAAACCATAAATATTACGTCACTATATAAGTTTCAACCACCGACTCTCGAATTTGCAGGCCAAAGCTTTATGGCTGTGCTATTAATATGTTATAGATTTTCGTGTACAACTTATCCATATCTATATAGTCTGCTGCCCAGATTTAGTGTCATGGGAGCTTATGGAAAAGTAGAGTAAAATCAGCCACCAATTAGATGAATATTGTATGTCTGCAGTAGGAACAAATTTAGCCGCATTGTTAAGAAACAGCCTAGGAACATTATTACGGCGATATTGGTTAGGATAGTGTAAGTTGAAAACGATTTTTGTTTTGTTAACCGAACCGAAAGTGTATTTCGGACAATACGACACGTTTGCGAGAATTTCAATGCTTTTTTCTCGAAAATTCCCATCACATTTATTTTTTTGTTCTTTACCGACGAAGCTATGACCTATTGGCTACTTAAAGAGAGAAGTGTAGAATTTAAAAAATCAATATTTTATGTTTGGGGTGAGTTTGGTTGGTTATCGAAAACATAAATTTCGCAATATTTTCCTGTTGCACCCCTCGGTGTCTTAAGCTATTTGATTCAGAATTAAAAACTTAATCGACTGAATGAATCAGTTTTGAAAAATAATACTGTCCCGAGTTAGCATAAATGTCTAACGAATTAAATTAACGGCTTTAAACACATTCCCCATAAGAAAGACTGTCAGCCCAAACGCTGTCCAAATTCGCTCTTTTACCCTTATTCCGCTCTTTTACCCCCTATTGTTTTTTCTACAATTGCTGAAGTACAAGATGCTATTGTGAGGGCGGTCATGTTTATGCCTGCAATGTAAGCCGAAATTTAAGCTATTCAACACCAGAAATGATTTCATCAAAAGACGAATTTACGTAAAATCTCAGCCAAAAATAAGAGCTGGTAATAGTATTAAGAATTTTCACAGAACTTGACGACACTGAAAAAAGAATACCCCAAAACCAAGCCAAACGGTCGATCAGCCAGACTTCATATACGTCCTCTCGTTTTTCAGAGAAAAATAGGTTCAGGGTAATTGAAATCAGCAGACTGGAGAAGCTGTATTGCCGATCAGCAAATCCATCACTGTTAAAACGAATAACCATTTTTCGGGTTTTGGCACCGAAAATTTTGTAAACCATCGAATTACTCGAAAGGGCAACGAAAATTTGAACGTAGATGCCAAAAAAAATTATGGTTTATGCTACGAATACCGATTCACTACTAAACTTTATGAATTGAAATACCGGAATAAACTCCTGAACAACAACAGGAAAAATAATTTGTGAATTTGGAAACTTGTAACACTTATAGCGAAACAAACACATAAACACACAGGGTATTATAATACCCTGAAATAATAACCATAAAAATTTTATTGTGTACATCCAATTTTTTTAGCCACTTGCAGGAAAGCCTAAAATATTTTTAAAAAATAAATGACCCTAATTCCTGTTATCTCAAATTTTTTGAACTAAATCCCTCTCATACTTCGACTGATCAAATTTTTGTTTCAATTGCCTAGTTTTCCATTTACGCCCACCCTCCTCTACATTAGAAAGTTGTGGTTTTCTTACCTTTAAAAAATTGAAAAACTGCTGTCGAATTCTTGAATCTCCCATAAAAACAAAGTGTAGCTCGTTTGAAACACTTCTATATGTGTTTTTTTTTTTTATTCTACAATAATCTCGATAGCAGTGCTGGTTATTGATGGCATCTAGACAAAGTACTGTGTGTTCTGCGTTGTACTGCAGCAGCTTGCATGCACTCTGCCGGTAGATTTTTGAACACGAAGGAGGAGTATTTGAGAAGAATTTTTCCCATTTTGAATAGTTCCATTCTTGTTGCTCTAGTAGATTGTCTACGCAGAGCGGGAGGTGCTTTTTTGACGATCTGTAAATAATACCACAAAATCAGTTGTTTTATTTCAGATAAACACTCTTTTTACAACTTTCAAACTAAAAGTCCAGGTTTTTCGAACTTAAATGGAGATCACAGCGATATTATATTTAATAACATAAGCTTTTGAACTAATAAATTTACTTAAATTGTGATATTCGAGGGTGCCAAAACCAAGTAATATTTGGTGAACACATTTTCAATTGGGTGCTGGAATTCGTCAATACTTTTGTGCCAGGAGAAGATAAGAACAAAAAGACTATTTTTTTACTATCTTTAGAAGAAATATTGCTTATAGAACCTTTTCTTCAAGAAGAGATGTACAGATAAGGAGATAATTGTCTTCTTTTATTAAGACATTACTGAAATTTTTTTAGGCCCGAAACATTTTACCCAGAAAAATATTAACACTAAGTCTCATGAAGTAGCAGGAAAACACCTCTATTCTTTTCTCCATGGTGCCTTGGCAACTATTACGCTCATCGATTTTCTAATCGCTTTTCAAAGGTTCAAACAAAAATCCGCTTTCTATCATTTTGTATTCGAGAACATAGCAAGTCATAAATTTTACAAATGCAATTCCGAAAGTGTATGCCATATCGTTAAATTATGTTTAAATTAAAAAGCTGCGTGTTGTATTCATTAAATTGCACACCTGCTAAAGATATGAAGATAATTTTTTTTGAACGAAGTCTAACACGTTGATCCATACATGATATTTGATTAATGATATTTTCTTTTATTAATTAATAATTTGTACGAACGTCGCAAAGAAAATCCAAAACATTACTGCAGAAAGCCGATTTTCAAACCATTGTTTCTTTGTTTAAAAGTCTCAACCATTTTTTGGTGTGAAAAACCCATAATAGTGTGATCAACTAGGTTAAAGCATCCCAAAATTGGTGCCGAATCGCACAACAAATAAATAAGTTTTATTAACCTACGTTTGGTGTTTCATTCACCATAACGGAAAGGAATTCCAAAAAAAATATGTCTGCGACAGAACTCGAATTCCATAATCTTGAATTGTTATTCCAGTATCCTACCACTGTGCCATGTTACATGCAAATTAATTCCCAAAAAGAGTGGTTCTTACAACTTTTCGAATCCAGAAAATATTTGTCCAATTAATGTTCTGGAGCTTATTCCGTTGTTTAAGCCCCTAAAATCTAATATATAATCGGTATTTGTAGCATAAAACATAAGTTTTTTGCATGTACTTGGAAATTTTCGTAGCCCTTACAACTAGCCTAATTCGATAGGTTACAAAATTTTCGGGGTCAAATACTCCAAAGATTGGTAACTGTTTTAACAGTGTAAGCCTCTATCTTTTGCTGCACACAATATACAACACGTTTGGCAGATTACATGAAAAGAAAGCGAAAACTATGAAGGGTAAACAAGGTGTTCCAATTTGCCCCAACTGCCCATATCATGGTTCTTCACCGAATTGTATTATTTTTTTGGTATTACAAAACAGCTAGAAAAAATAATAGCCTACTGCGAATTCGTAGAAAAATTGACGTTGAATCACAGATACTCTTTTCGAATAAAATTTTAGTATTTCATGGTGACAATCAAAGAAATGTCTGGGTGAAAACTGAAAAGTGACACCAATTAAGAACTATTTTTTTGGTAAGCCACAAATTTTTAATTTTTAAAATTTGAAAATTCTTCGAAACAATGTCCTTTTCTACATGATAGAGCTGGTACACCATCTGCCACAGCAATGATAAACAGCGCAGCATTTATTTAGGATATACGATATGATGTTTCTACACATCATTTACTATATGGTAGAGGTTTTAGCTACCTTATTTATTGATTTTTTGTTTTTGACCTCCCACGCCCTTCAACCATACTTCATTTTTCATCTTTACAACATTCAGTTTTTTACCACCATGCGACATACGCTTACGAAACCCTACTTGTTTTAACGTGCAAACAAAAAAAAATCAGCAATTAAACTACATTCTGACTTGCTTTTACATTGAAATTGACTTTCAGTCCCCCGATTGACTGAAGAAAAAAAACTTATTGTCTATTTATTTTTCTAACCACGAGGCAATAAGGTTGTCACCGTACGCCACATCGTGGTAACAAAGTGATTAATGCTGAATTAAGATTTAAGCCATGAATGAACAAGAATTTGCAATTTTTTTTACTTCTCATTCAAAGATAATAAAATTTTTGCATAATGTATGTAAGGGAGAGCGGACCCAAATTGGACATAAATCGTATTTTGTCTTTATATCTGAAAATAAATCAAATTTAGCGCTTTGAAAGGCATGATATTGTAAAGTGTACTTAAATGTATGTTTACAATTTTTTTCATTCAAATGTGTTTAGTAGTTTAGTCGTAAATACATTTTTTGAACATGAAAAAAATTGAAGGAAAAAAAATTAAGCGGAGAAAACTGGACATCCGGTGTACCACATTAGATATGATTTTTAAAACTTGAGATACTGAAGATACATGCTTTGAAAAAATAGTATGACGTTCGGGTTTCATTAAACTATTTATGTATGTGTTAAAAAAATCCTAAACTAAATTTTATTTTATCGAAATCCGGCAATGATTGATTGGGAGTGGGGGGTGGAATGGACAAAGTAGCTTGAAAAAAATGGAAATAGGAGGGGCTTGTTAAGTATCAAGTATTTATTTATTATCGATTGCCATTATCAAACGGAGATGGCAGACAACACCAGGGTTGGATTACCGCGTTAAAAAAAATACCGCGATAGTACCGCGGTATTTTTTTCCAATGGTTACCGCTACCGTTACCACTAGTAAAAATACCAAAAATCGGTAACGGTACTTTTACGCCATCTAGCGATGCGACTATTAATCTTTTCCTGTTTTTAGCAGACTGCATTTCACGAAAATATTTCAAAACGTTTTTTATTCATGTTTCCAAAGTCTCCTAGTTTCCTCAGTGTAACAGTAAAAATTGTAAGCCTAGAATTCATTATGACACCAACACTTTTTCCAACAACATTTCTTTTCCTTGTTCAGGCAAGTAATATGATCTTGTATCATGTGATTTTTAGGAAATCTAAATGTTAGTCGATTAATAAGCTTAAGAGACAACATCACAAAACACCTTTCAATTAAACATAACAAAGAAAATTTTGAAAATTTCAATTTTCTATGCAAAGAAACTGACATTAACAAGTGAAACGAATTTCAAAGTGAAACGAAGTAGTTCTTTACTGAAAACACAAGGAACTGCAGCAACATTAAAAGAAACTCAAACAAAACTATCGTAGAGTGGCAACCTACGAATTTTAGGGCTTAATTACATTAAGAGACCGAAATTTAGATTTTTCTTGTGCATGCTATGCACTCGTCTTGGAGTCAAAACAAAAGGATACTGTGAGAAGAGCGATAAGTGTTTCCTTCGAAAGAAAAAGATAAGGCTCAAAGCAAACCTAAATAAAGCAAAATGGCTCTGCAATATTGCTGACTGGTTTTAAGGGCCAGCAGTTCGTTATAATGAAATCACATCAATACAGAAGTGATTTTCCTGGAGTTTGATAGTATTTTGCAAAAAAATTTTTTACCGTTACCGTGCGTTACTTGAAAAAAAATTACCGCGGTACTTTCTGCGAAAATTGAAGTACCGCTACCGCGGTAGCGTTACTTTTTAAAAGAACCGCTTCCAACCCTGGACAACACTTTTGAACTCTCAAGTCTAGACTCTCAAGCCTTTGTTTACGATTCTCGTCCGTAACTAAACAACCTAGCCCCGTCCCCAAATATCGTTTGCGTCCGATATCACCCCCAAAACTATGTCCAGTATCTCCCAACAGAAGTTCATTTTTTAAATCGCTTATAAATCTTAAACGACCAATCCTAAAAATAAAAAAATTAACCGGGGAATTCAAAAGGGAAGAACTAACTTTTTTATTATTACGACAGTTGTTTTCAATTAGGTCGGTTTCGAGCGATATGAAAAAATGTAGAACCAAAAAAGATGAAAAAAATAGCTGTATTTTTAATTTTTGCGACAACTACACAAATAGTTTTAGTACATTTTTTTAAAGTTATGCCTGTGTGTGGAATGGAATTTCATATCACACACTATTTTTTAAAATTTCATTTCATAAATACGCTTCCTAGTTATTGCGGTTGTCCAGACCGGTACTTGTCCAGTCTGGGTCCGCTCTCCCCTACACTCTTCATCTTTTATGGCTACTTTTTCCCTACTTTTGCTACCGATTAGCAACAAAACGAAGCATGTTACTTTGACTTAGTCGCAACCATTTTGACGGAAAAACTTATTTTTTTCAAAAGTGAAAGTAAAGTGGACCGTCTACCATCTGGCTATCGTTTAAATTGGTAGACTTGTCTAACAACGACTAAAAACAAAAAAAAAGAGCCTTAGTGGAATTGAAATCTTAAATTTCTCGTTGAAAACTAAAGTTAGTTTACATTTACCCCATAGGCCTACCAGTAGGCTACGTAATTAGTTTTCTTCTAAATTTAATAATTAGATACTAATTGTACACAATAATGTGTATCTTTTTCATAACTAATCGTTCATTTAATCCAAATATTTCAAAATAACGAAAAAATGAAATATACATCAACAAATAAAAAAAAAATATAATCAATTATGTTAAAATAAAATTATGGTGGGAAGGAGCTAGAAGTGGCCTTGCAAGGCGAGAAGGAGTAATAAGAGCAGACGAAATCAAGGGGCAGGACAGAGAGTCAACACGAGACAAGCTACTGATATTACAGGAAAGAATAAAATAGCAACGGATATAAATATCCAGGTGAAGGCAGTAGGCCTGCACGTAATATTTAGGTACGTAGTGATAAAAGGAAAGGCCTTAACCAAGGCAAAACAGGCTGCAATTCCTTTACTAACCATATGATCAAAAAAAATTCTGTTGTAAGTAGAGGGATAATTTCAACAAATCGAACGGACAACCTATTTAATCTTTTTCTTAGGACGAATGTAACAAATTGAAACAAGGCAGGCGAAATTTGTTGTATACGACGATATTAAGCGATTAATCTTGAACGAAAGTGATATTAGGACAATCTCAGAAAAGTTGCATTGTGCTTAAGACGAACTCAGTCATACGGTCTCAAAGGAAACTCGCGTTTGGCTCAAAATGACAGATCAAAATGATGAGCGACAACCCCACAAACGGAGCGAACCGTGATGGCCGTAGTGGGGTGCCATTGAGCTATAGGTCACTCAGAGTGTAGGAGACAGTGCGGAGAAGTGGCAAAAGCAGACTTTGCAGGGCATCCGAGAAACTATGAAATTGGGACCAGAAAGCAAGCAGGTGGAGGGCCATTGTGATCACGTGGTTGAATTCAGTGAAGGATACTTACAGCTGCACATGGCATATGCGAAGGTCGAGCACTCAAAACAGCCGTGAGTGAGAAAAGCAACTAAATGAAAGGACACTAAGCTGCATGGAAGCTACGGAATTGGCAGACCAATCGAGAATTGCAGGAAAAGGGAAAACGCTCAAGAAAGGAAAGGAGGTACCGAGGAGAAAGAGGCGAAAAAGAAGCGAATGGATTTGGAATGACAATGGGTGGAGCGGCGCAATGAGGAGGAGAAGTTAAGACATTTAAACATTGAAGAAAAGAGAAAAATGGAAGACACATTGCTTTTAGCGGAGATGAGACTATGAAACATCTACCAGGAATGGCAGAAATAGCAGATGCTAGAGAGAGGGAGCGGTTTCAGCACACCACCATCTTAGCCTCCCAAGGAATCAAACATCCACGACAGACTACAGTAGAACGACAGTATTTGCATGGTCATCCATATATGCAAACCAATCAGCGCCCCTGATAAATAGTGGAGTTTGGCTGGACTGGTACGTGAGCAAAAATGAGAGCCAACGCGTTTAACGGGAGCCCTAAGAAATGGCCCAGTTTTGTAACAGCGTACTAGAGCTTTGTCCAGCAAGCGGCAATGCCCGACAACTAGCAACTATTAGTCCTCAATGACGTATTAGGGTCAAATGTCAAAAGAAGAATGTCGTATCTATTGCTATTTCCTTACACTTATGCAGCCGCATTGGCTGAGCCACGACAACGCTATGGAAACACGTACGTACTGGTCAACTACCACGTTCAAGAATTGTCTTCCTTGCCAACTTGCAGTCCAGGTGACCAGGCCCTGTACGAGTTTTCTTTCAGATTACAGGAAAAAGTTGCCACACCACAAGCGATGGTAGAGGCAGATAAGCTGGACTACGGCACCACCGTTGAACTAATAGTCAAGAAACTCTCACTAGAAATGAAAATGAGTTGGGCAAAACAGGCGTGGAAGATGGGGCCACAACACTCGGGGTTGATAGAATTCGACGCCTGAGTGGAAGAGCTCAAAACAAGAGAACAGCAGGTTTGACAGAACGAATGGCATCATCAGACAGAAAAATCAAGAAGAGCCGCCAATCTGAAGTCGCAGCCGAGGGCAGACCATCCAACATAGGCTGTTGCACGGATCGAAATGGCTTGATAACTTGCGCATAAGTAGGCTCGACGTAGCAAATAACGCTACTAAACGACAAAGGCAAAAGCATCTTTCAAGAAGTCTTCTCCACAATGGCAACTGATTAAGTCTTGCTAAGCAATTAACTTCAAATGAAATAATTACACAGTTACGTCTTCAAGGCTACATTTCAATACAAGGAGAAAAATCACAGAGTTAAGAAACTCAGAGTTGTTTGGAATCACAAGCCATGGGGCAGACGAATTCCAATATCTTCGCGCCCCTTTTGTGTAAGGATAAAGCAATCCAGATTCTGTGAATTACTGGCACCCTTAAAAACTTTTATGATAAGATTCAAATTTAGGCTAGTTGTTCATCATATAGAAAGCTATCATTCTTGCAAAGTACATAATTTTAAATTAAATATCTGAGGCGCAATTAATTTTAATGCTTGAAAAAATGCATTTACAGCTATTTTTAAAAATCTGGCAACCCAAAAAAACAAAAATAAAGAATGAAAAAAAAAATTAGTTAATCTGTTATTATATGTGAAACGAGGCAACAAAAGTAGATGGCCCACTTCAAAAAATTTTCGGAAATGAGACACCCCAAGCTGAGCCCAGTTTTTTAAAATGTTAAACTTTCCACGCGGTAGTAGTCGAACCACGAGTCTTTAAATTCATATTCGCATATCTTACTATCGTGCTGCTTTCATTGCGAAGTAGCCTATCATTCTCTAAGTATTCATAGGAGTGGCCTACATGGTGCCTGATATGTCTGAATATTTTCGAAGAAATTTCAGTAGAATTATAAGTATTTGATTTTATCTGTTTAATTCAATTGCCGACCATCAGTGTTCCGTGTAAATTGATTGATGAAGGTTAACAGAAGTATATCTTCTGAATGAAAACACAACTGCCTTAGCCTTGAATGTCACGAGATAGAAATAGGAGAAAACGTGCGTAATAAGAAATTTATAAAGAAGTAAAGAGTGGTAGCCTGATAAGGCTGTCACAATTTTTTTTCTGAGTGCAATGGGAATGGCCATCGGACTTTATTATGATAAATGAACCAACAACCCTTTCTTTTCGACAATTTATCTGCCTTTTTCTTTACTTATTTTTTGCAGAGTTATTCTAAACAAGTGAATTTTTTTTATGTAAATTTTTTAAGGAAGAATAATGAAAGAAAGACTTTGGCCGTTTCTTGAAAAATGCATGGTCTTACATTACTCTGGTCACGTTATCTTGAAGTGTTTCACTATGTCCACCAAAGAGTAGCAATGAAAAGCAGCAAAACTGGAAAATACTAATTAAATTCACCGTCAAACGTTGGGTTTTTCCAAAGGTTTTTCCATTGCCAAAATGTTGTGCAACCTACAAAATTAAAGAAATCAGCACTTTAAAACTATATCACTTTTATAGTATGAACTAGAAAACAAATATAAGCTTGTATCATTGCCGTTTGTGTTTCTGGTTTTTTGGGTAGTGAACAATGATGCCGATTAAACCACAGCAAATTTTAAAAAATGTAGCCCTTGAATTATCAATAATACTTCAAAAATATTTTATTAATAGCAATGCAATTTTTTATTTTGAGAAAAAAAATTAGGAAAGAGAACATAAAACGTTTTCAAAACACTGCCTATCCCCAAAATAAAATGTGTTATGCACACTTGATCTTTAGACCCGTTTACTTTATTAGTTTTACCAATAAACTTTAATTCCACACCATGCTGGGGCTAGAAAGATAAAACTAAAAAATGAAAGCTAGAATCAAAACCCTTTTGTAAAATAGAACTCGTCTTAGAAATTTTTCTTATCTTTTAAATAAAAAAAAATTCTTTTAATAATTTTTTAATTCATTCTTGAAAACATACTAAGCAACAGTATCTGTAAATTTAATCATATTAAAAAGTTATGGTTCACTGATATGATGTTCTAGAAAACACAAATTTCCGTCGAAATTTCTTTTTATTTAACAACTTATATTCTTTTTCCTATAAATGTTACAAGCTTCATATTTCTGTGACTAACAGTTGTTATATAAGGTTAAACTCTTCAGAAATTTTTTTGTATGGGTTGAATAAAAGTCCCGCTAAAAAAGGTCGTCCATATTTTCGGAGCTAATAAATCTACAAAGATATCTAGATTAAAGTAGACAATTGTATTATTTTTCTAGACATTTTTCGAGAGTATCTATTTTTGAAAAATATGCCTTTTTCACGGAATATTATCTAAATCTAAAATAAAATTTCTTATTTCTTATTTCATGGTATGTTATGGTATACTGTATGTAGTTGAAACTGAATAGTAGTTAGTTAATGTAGGAAATGTATTGGTATTAGAGCCACGCTTATAATTTTTTGCAGTGTTGATTTTGTAAGGCCGCTTACATTCAAATTAAAAAGTATTTTCACATAAACGTTAATATGCTTATTTTTTCACATATATTTGCAAAGGTGAACCCTAAATCCTTAGTGCCATTTCTTAAGATCAATTCAACTGTGCCACTATTATTGTTCTGTAATAAACCTTGAAGTTTTACTGAAATTGATGGTACACAGTGTCTGATAGAATATTTTTCTGGAAATTTGTAAAGAATTTGAAATATTTCATTTCATGTGTAAAAACATAACCGTGGCGTAAGTGTGGTTCTAAGCAAAAAAACAAATTTTTTTTTACTTCAACTTGCATTCTCACAAATCTCATAGTGCCAATCCAGTTCATCATAATTAATGCTTCTTGTATTTTTCAACTTATAAGTAAGTAAACTAAACTCAAGTTGGAAGGCCCATTTTTTATTTTTTGCATGCAAAGCGTTTTGGAAAAAATTTTTGATGCAAAAGAATTTATTTGCAGATTCCAAACTAATTTTTTAAACCTACATATTAAATAGTTCACAAATTTTTGTTTATTCTGTTAACTTAATACTTACAGAAACCTAAAATTTGATTGCAGTGGCTTTGAAAGTCATTGAATAGAAGTAAGAACAAAAGCAATCATGATCACTATTACAAATAAGAACGATTTTTGGAGTGAAAAACCCTCATAGTGTTCTAACAGATAATACGTTTAAGCCCCCTAAACTCAGTGCGAAGTTGCACAGAATTAAAAGGATTTTTATTTACCAAAATTTGGAGGTTCACATCCCAAAACGTATTAGAGTTTTAAAAAATTATAAAGTTAAAAGCGATAGCGCTCGAACTGCAGATACTACGAACGATATTTAAGTGCCTTGTCGCTGTGCCACATTGGATTAATTTATACCGTAAATATCTATTCATAATATAGATTCAATAGCGTTGGATGGTAAAAAAATATTTAGAAATTTTTCAAAAGATTTGGCATCGATGATTCATGCAACTTTATTTGGTGAAATACATAATTCTCAATTGATTTAAATTAGTATAATTAAAAAAGTATTAATGAAAATGAATATGTGAAAAGGAGATTCGATAAATTTCTTAGAATTTAAATTATAACGTAATACATACAAGTAGGTATTATAAAGCTTATCTTATGCATTTATTCGGATGTTTGGGATACAATTGGCTAAACAAAAACAATACCCTGAAAAATTCTAGGCTTGGTTCGTCTAACTTTCTAATTTTAAAAATTATTCGGAATTTCTTCATATGTTGAAATTCCTAAAATTTAATGTTGAATCAGTATTTAGGAAACTTTGTAGCATAAGCTACAAATTTTTTTGCACCTAATCAAACATTTTCGTAGCCCTAGCGAGTAACTCAATGGGCTACAAAATTTTAGAGCTATAAACACCGCAAAGATTGGTAATTTTTTAAATAGCGAATTAAATTTTTTAAAATAATGGGCGGCCGCATAACGAGAGTTTCTGTGGTTTGGGAAAAATTGAGGCCCAAGGGTGTACACGCTTTTTTTTCTTACTTTCTCCGAAAAACAATAACAGTGGTCCTCGGAGAGATTATTTAGGTGAATGAGCTACTAACCCATTCGCAAATAAATTGACGGCTATTTTTTGGCAATATGTAAAGAAAACGCGCTAGACAAATTTTGTTTACCGGTTTTTAAATATATCACTTTTTAGACAGTACGTCTTCCTCTGATAATGTAAGTAAAAGGTTGCCACCGTAAAATACTTAAATTAATGCAAAAAACCAAGCTTTGATTTTTATTTTCATAATTGGTCTACTTAAAATTCTAAACAAATAAAAATAAAGGTTTTGCTTTTAACTAGAGTTTGAATCTTTTATTTTTTTTTAAATCCCATACAATTTTTAGTAAGTGTAAATCAGCTACCAAACTTCACGGAAGAAATGCAACCATTTTTATTGGGAAAGAGCAGCACCTATTTCTATCAAAACCGCTGACGTCTTCAAAGTAAAATCAGCAGTGATCAGCCGAATACAACTTTATTTGAATCATCATTTGCATAAGCTTTTCAATGAGCTTAAACATTTTTTTTCTTTTGAGGCTTCTCACTGCACACTGCAGTTTTGCATAATATTTTCCAGTCATATGCGGAAGTCCCCCCCCCATCTTAACGGTGAACGTCAACACAGAACCCATGCCGAGAGTAAGGTAATAAATTAATTTAAAATTGAGTTTAACAATTATGGTGGTGCAATAACTTATAATCCTTCTCAAAAACTAATCAGAAGATGAGAGATGCTTTTTTGTCCTAGGAATAACGGGATTGGCATTAAACCCTCCACCAACAAGTTTTTCTTGTTGATAACCCAGCAAGAGGTGGTGATGGAGTTTTTATAATGCCAGCTCTGCAAGTCCCAGGGAAACAAGTAGAGGAGAGAGGGGATGGTTAGAACAAAAAACTAATTTTTGTTCCCTACAAATAGAAAAATTGTCCAACTAAGTAAAAAAAATATATAGATTTGTAGCCTGTTATCTAAGCTACGTAACAATTTTTTTTTTTTGGGGGGGGGGGAGGGGGTGGGTTCGGCACAGTTGAACAGCTGTTATGGGTGAAAAACTGGAGGTCCTTCAAATGTTTCATTTGCCAATCCTTTTGGGCAATTGCAACAGGTCGTCTGAGCAGTTGAAACGTGGGTTTTCCCATAATGAAGCTCCCGTTTTTAAGATGAAACTAAAATGACGATATCTCAGAATATGAGATACGTATTTCGATGAAATTTTACTGCAATATAAAAAACTTATTCTACATTTTTAAAGATATTTTAGATCTTCCTGTTGCAACTAAATATTATTTTATGAATTTTGGTAATTTTCTAAATTAGCTTCATAATAAGTCACTAAAATAGGAAAACGGTTGCTAGTATGAAGGCTAAACTTTTATAATAGCATACATTGTGTGTTAAGATATATATCCTAATTGTTATTAATGAAAATAATGGATTTTTACTAATTAATTAGTTTAAGTAACATAACGTTGCTTAAAAAAAACCTTTTTGGAATAACTCGAAAACTTTTTGAGTCTAAGACCTTAAATTTTTTCTAAAAATAAACATCCCTATTTCGTGATATCTCAAATTTTTAAAACTAAATCTCTGTGATACTTCGAGTGGTAGAATTTTTGTTTCAATAGCCTAGCGTTCCAACTGGGCCCACCCGCTTCTATGTCCCATTTTCTAATTAATTCTTGAGAAATATTATGTGTTATTTTACATGCTAGTACACCACCCAACAATTTTAATTCAATTTTAAATCAAATGATTACCTTGCTTTCGGTAAGGGTTCTGTGTAAACGTTACTTTTCCGGTGGAAAACTGCGTATACGACGGGAAAAGATTCTGAGCACTGTGCTGTGTGAAACTTCTATAATAACCAAAGCGATTGGAATCAATTTCAACCAGTGATTTTCAAAAACGAAAATCGTTCGGTCGTAGAAATCAGCCCCGATTGGCTCCAATCGCGTTCCCCGTTCAGAAAAAAGCTAATCGGAGAAATACTTCGTCAACCGTGACGAAGGTGCGCAAAATCAGGATTTGTCTTTGATTTTGATTTTTGAACCTGATTTGATACTTGATTTTGATTTTAGAAACAAAAGGGTTAAAGTAAATCTGATTTTTAATTCTGCTGGAATCGTGATTTTTATTCCGTATGAAAGAAATTTAAATTTAGTATGATTCGATCGATCACTGAAATCAGGCGTCACATAACTAATACGATAAACATAAAAATTAATCAGAATAATAATGAAAAAATGGTTAAAATAATTTTTTTTTACTTACGGGAAGCAAAATAGAATTCGAATGCCCTGTTGAGACGTGCATATTTTGCGCAAAAGCAAGCAAAGCTCCTAAGCACTGAAACCTGAAACCACAGTTGATATTATAGTACCAAAATCGCAATAGGTCAAGTGGTACCCAAATCCACGCTTAGAATGTATAGTAGCCTTTTATATTTGGTATTTTCATATCCAAATATCAACGGTTCAATTGTTAGAGGAAAGAGGTTGAATCACGGGAGAGAGAGCTGAGACAGTCGCGGCTGAAAGTTTTTTTTACGTGTAGCTAAAAAGCTCGCCTTTTTAGGGAGAATGG
Source organism: Daphnia carinata (assembly GCF_022539665.2). Lineage (NCBI taxonomy): Eukaryota > Metazoa > Arthropoda > Branchiopoda > Diplostraca > Daphniidae > Daphnia > Daphnia carinata. The sequence continues at coordinate 6,617,197 of NC_081335.1, read as the reverse complement.
GGTGAATTGGGACACGTTTTGTTTTGTGGCGATAATTTCGACATGAATACTCGATTTTCTTTTTAATTGTGTTAATATATTTCCAGCTTCTTCATTTACCTCCATATTTTTTTCCAGATTTTCAGAAGAAATTATGGACCTTCTACATATTTTTAAAGTTTAGAAAAATTTGAGGGAGGAGCCTGTGGTGTTGGGTGAATTGGAACATCAGGCTGCGTGATGTGGGACAGCCTCAGCTTATAATTATAAAATACATTTACAAAATTGTAATAAATAAGTAGGGTACTACTAAATAAACTCTTTATTTGAGAAAAGTTTTAATTGTTATTCAGATGTAAAGGAATAATTTTCATTATAGCATAAGAAATGCCTTATACACAGATAGTGAAAAAATGAAGGGGCCGGGCTTAGGATATCGATAACTAAAATCGATTATTGGTTGCTAAGATCTGTGAAAAAAAATCTTAGGTGACGTAAGTAACGTTAAATACGTTAAAGAAAATGTGTTTACAACAATAAATTTAGTAACAGGTTAGTTTTTTTTTACTAATTAGTATAGTACTATATTTTTTTCGTTTTCCCGCATTTTGGAGCTCCGCCTTCAACCCCACCCACTGCTGTCCCAACCACCCCCCAAAAAAGGCTTTGGGCAAAAATACAGTATCGCCACAAAATAATGTCCTAAAAGAAATTTTTTTGCTAACGATAGAGAAATGGATAAACAAAATGCTTGTATATATACAATATTAACTACTTGTCTTATTGCCTAGAAAAACACTAAATAGCGGCGAAAAGTTTAACGAAAAAAATGCCATTTTTTTTATTTTCTAAATAACTTCTGTATTTTTTTACGTATTCGTTTTATTTTTAACCTTAATAGGGAAGATGTATACAAATACTATATAATTTTTATGAAATTTTAAATCAATATGTAGTATTTTTCTTCCAGCTGTCCCACTTCACCCACTGTCCCGGCTCACCCCACTCTCACCTATTGTATGTTGGCGCATGATATCAGCTATGGTAGACCTTGAGATACCTTATTGATTCCTTTTTTCCCTACATTCTTGCCTTCTGCCTATATTTACTTAACTTTTTTTCTGCACATCAATTTTTTTGTCACGGTGTTCTATACTATGTACTGTTTTATTCATATTTGACGGTCTTTTATTAAGGTATTAAAAAAAATTATGCTCTGTTTATTTTGGGTTATTTGATATTGCATTTATATTTATATTGCAATTATTTGATCAAACTACAAATTATAGTTTTGTAGGTTATATCAAAGAAGATTTTTTATTGAATTTCACACTTAAGTGGTGTAGTTAATATTGTCTAACTACAGTACTAAACAAATTAAGTTCTAAAAATCGTTACTGAATATTTTATGGTAGAGTAAACTAGAAACGAAAACCCTTACGATCGCAGTCTCACTTCTCACCCATCAGGTACGTATGAAGTTTGTTTACATACCGGTATATTTAACCCAAAATGAAGTGTAAGCTTAAAATCTCCTTTTTTTCAAGCTTGTTTTTGTTGGCCTTGTAGACCACGTAAAGGGCCATGTCATCCAAAAAGCCCCCTTAAAAATAATTAAGTTAAATTTCTTAAAAAAACGTTAAAACTTTTTATTTCTTGTGTAAATATAACCTAAAATATTAACAAACAAATTCAGTTCCATTTAAAATATAATCGATATAAAATATAATCGTTCGATATAATTCAGAACAATAAAATAAGTATTTTCTGCTAATTCTACCCCTTTTCTCCCAACCCCTTCACCTCGTCCCATCGTCTTTGAAATTTACACATGCCAAAGTGGAAATCTAATTATTTTTATATTTGTAGAAAATATGAAGTTTGCATCATGCAATTTAAAAAAAATAATTAATTCACACTGATCCCTCAAAGCAGGGCAAAGCCGCCTGCAAGACATTTGCAATCCCTAATAGGTGGAAAATTCCACAAACATTGGCTGCACTGATTACGGTCGTATCTTCTTCTAAAGGGACAGGGAAAGCTTTGATTGTAAAGCTCACGCAGAAAGGCTACATTGCGTTACTCGGTATGTAATATTTCTATTTTGTCAAAAGAAGTGGTTGTTTTCCATTTATCTGTAGTTGAAAATGGCGAGGTAATGGCCTGTATACCATTTTTTCACCTAATGTTTCTTGTCAGTCCAAAACGATATGAACATCTTGAAAACACATAAGCAAAAAGAATGCATATGCTGCGGAATATTTGCTGTTACGGCGCAAAAATGTCATTCCGTATTTATCAATTCTGGCAACGTCTGTTGCAATTTCAGAATCTTCTTTCTCTGCGCCAATTCTTCTTTCTTATTATCATTTTCCCTATTGTCGTGTATTTCTCAGGCATTCTGCTGCAAACTACGCTACATGACGTGTCTTACCGTTCAGTAAGTTAACTTCTGGAATTATTTTTATTCTCAACTCAATCCAACCTCAGCAAGACATCATCTCCAAGAAATGGACTCCAGGGCCAAAAGATGTGAGGACGGCGGGAGTGTCCTTCCTCGTTAAAGATGCTGAATCTCGTTGGAAGAAAATTCCGTCTGACACCGCTTAACCAACATCATGGCGTCGTCTTCCATCCTTAAAAAAGAAGAAAGATTGGACTTGTCCAAGCAAAATTCTGCCCAGTCAAATGGCTCGGTGGCTGTTTAGAGGTGATACTGCTAAGTGTGGTGGAGGCCATCCATGGTAAATCTGAGGCCAATCTGACTTATAATTAAGGAGAAATCGGGGGCCGTCTCGCCAACATTTAAGAAATTCTTCTTACCCAATGGCAGACCTCGTAGCTATATCCACAGGATTAATACGCCCAGAAATAAAACGCCACTCTTCAGTTTCTGTCAGAGTCCGATCCTGTTGGAGACGAAGATCTGGTAGAAGGACACCGTGGCTCGAATCCAGTAGCGTACGGTACTACTGTCCGTCCAGAAGAATCTTCATTGGATCAGAAACCGAAGACAGCTCTGGGTGGCCGCGGCAACCCGTGCACTAAGTAGAGCTGCATTCAACTCTAGCTTCGGCACAGACAGCGTCTTCGTAGGCGCTAGCTTGCTGCTGGCTTTTACAATTTGGACCTGGCTCCGGCCGGAACGATAGGTATTGCAGAGGTACACAACCGTAGCATACGCCTCTTCTGAAGCGTCACCGAACACGTGCAGTTGAAAATTCTCGATCTCAGATTGCTCGGGGAACAAACAACGGGGAGACATCGGTGAGCTCCCGCATCGACAGAAACCAGGCTTCCCACCAAACACGATCATTTTCGTCTGCAGGATCACATCACTTCAGACCTCTAACTCCAAGTTCTCTGAGCCGTATCTTCGCCTTTACTATAAATAGTGTGGCGATCTCTAGGTGGTCAAAGATGGACGCAACTTTACTTGTGATGCTCACGCGAGTATAATCCTTGTCCTCCAGATTGCTAACTCGGAATCCCAACGTGTAATCTTGCACGTTCCACACGACTCCAAGCACCTTTTCACTCCGACTGTCTGTCAATAGAAAATCCGACGCCCTTTCTAAAGTCAGCTATTTACCGTCATGCATCTCTCGGACAAACTCAGCTGAGTTAGAGATCCAGTCTTGGAAGTGCAAATCGGCTGTAGCCAAAGCCTTTTTAACAGGTTTAGCTTCGTTCACCGCTTCAGCAACTGATTCGGCGGATCCTAAATAGTCGTCGACGTACATCCTTTTATTAACAGCGTCGACGGCTTCTTGTCCCACCTTCGAATCTATAACGGATCGACGAGTGGTGTGGATAGCAATAAAGAGCGAACATGTCGCACCGAAAGGCAGCCTATCCATCCGACACACAATACTTTTTGCGGACTGAAAGTCCTGCCACAATAAACAAAAAAAGTTTGAATTGAGAACCTTTGAAGAGACCTTAAGTCGGAACCGACTAGACATCGCTTCAACGTCAGAAGCCCATGCCACCGCGCCTTCCCTAAACTGGATCAACACAGAGGGAGGAGAAGGTTGGAGAGCTGGACCGCTGAGGATTGCGTCGTTTAGATACTTTCCGTGAAACGGCGCGGCTGCATCAAAAACTACCCGCAGCTTTGGGCCCTTATACATTCCGTGATGAACCAGAAAATACTTCATCGAAGCAGCATCCTCTTCGGATAGAATAGACGTGTAACCCTTGTGCATCGTCTTCAGTAAAGCAGCTAGGTAGTCGGAATCGAATTTGGGATCTCTGCTAAAGCGTCTCAGCAGTCTGAGACGTTATTGCGCCATCTGTCGGTTGCAGACCAGCTTTGGTTCTCCTGTTTTTCAGGTGATAGGAGCTTCATATCCTTGCCCTAGTCTTCTCGTCGCAGATTCCAGAATGGCGACAGTTTGCCGGTCATCTGCTGATAGGCCCACTAGCTTGGACTCAGTTCCTGGATCGGGAACTTGATACGTTGTGACGAGTACTGATTCACCACACTTCCCGCACCATCCACCGTCAGGATCTGACGAACACCACCAGTCTTCAGGATATTGGCGGACCCCTTTCTCATCAGAGTGGAGTCGCTGCCCTCGTCTACAAAAACGTTGGCCCATACTACGTCTCCATGGCAATCCAAAACCTTAAGCCGCATTATTCCCATTGCTACTCGTTGCTTCGGATTTCTAGTTTGCACCGTTGCTAATCTAGATGCCTCTGGTGACGCGTTATTAGCTACTTTTGCTGGGTCGTGGAGAAGGCTGTGGTGGTAAAGCTGCATTCTGGATGCCTGCAAGCCTTCTTCAGGCAGAACCAGGTGGATTGCTTCGTTCCAAAACACCCAAAACACAACCGGTGTTTTGCACAGAAAGCCATTCTTTCTCCCACCGCCAAAGACTTAAATTCACCACAATTTTCTAGTTTGTGATCGCTTTGACATTTGAAGCAAAACGGACGGCGTTCTTAGCGGGCGAGAATCTCTCTGAAGTTCGAATGGCTGAGGATGGTGACTGCGAGCTTTGGGACGATTGGTGGGCTTCGCAGGAAAGACAGGAAGTAGGTCGGCTGCAATGCTATAGGCATTCTGGGATACCGCCGATCTGCTACTGAGCCAGGACCCGAAACTGTTAAGGATTCTCATCTCCACACCTTCCCGTCTTCCGTTGTTCTATGCTAGTCGGTCGGAAAGCTGGAGCCTAGGGCAAATTCTCTGTATCAGATCTGGCACGGAGTTTCCTCCAATCCTGCTCAGATCGAATTAATGGGCCTGGATCTTCTCCGCCAAACATTTGAAGGCAGCCGGGTCATTTCTGAGCTCTAACCGTTCGATCGCCTGAAGGTGTGAGGCTCTCATAACGTCTCGGCGTCCAGAAGACTGTTTGAGACGAACTAACGCCTCTACATAGGCTGCTTCTTCTCCTCCAAGTCCATGCACTAGGTCTGATCAATCCCCTCTGAGGTGACGTTTGAAGAGAGCTAACTTTTCGCCTGATGATTTCCCCGTATCATGAACAAGGGCACGGAAAAGATCGATCCATTCGAACCAGTCTCAAGCCCTTCCAGTGTACGGCTCGAGATCCGCCTTCACTGATGAACTTGAATTACCGCTGATGGCGGGCATCAAATTCCGGTAGCATACTGCTCGATCCAGTCATCTGGCGCTACATGTTGCCTCGGCGGATTAAGATGACGTTGTCGTTGAATGCAGTTGGTCGCGAATGAAGTATAAAGAAGAGCTTGTTGGCTGACGGAGCTAAAACGATCCTCTTCAGCGTTCAACTGTTGAAGGGCCTGTTGTGCTTCTTCAGCGGCGATGCGGGCGACTTCTGCCCGACTGTAAGCTTATTCAGCCTGACTACGAGCTTCTCAGCTTGACGCTGCGCCACTTCGACTCTCTGTCTGGCGACTCTACGCTCCTCTACCTGCTGGGCATCATCAGACAACGCGTCCGATTGGATTCGGCGCGTTGCGACTCCTGCAACTTTTGAAGGACTTTCTCTGACTCTGGCAGCCAACTGCCCCTCTGCCCTCTCTACGGCCTCAACAGTTTGTTGGAAAAATCTGAGGTGCATGCTGTCTTGCCGATCACTTTCGGCCTGATTTTTCACCGATATCAACTTTATGTGAAGTTGACCTGCTCTTGACAGAAGACTGTTAATGTTTCGAAGCAAACCTGAGATGGCTCCTTGTGAACCATAGATACAAATAAGACTGTCGATTGGATTGACGGTGGTAGTGATTTGATGTGAAACCACCCTCCTCTGCTTCATCGATGAATTGAACGTGACCGCCGTAGAAAGAGCAAGGAGAGACGGCACAGATTGAAGGATAAGACAAGTACGGAGACCCAGTGTATTCAATGACAACCAGCTACGGGCTGCTGACAGAAATGGTCCAAGCTTTCTGGTGATCTCCAGTTCGAAGGGCCAAAATGTTTCGAAGCTAGTTTGAGAGACTCCAAAGCTTGTTTTGGGGACGCGGCACCACTGTTGTAGGCAGTGGGCACTAACGTACAACTTCTTCCTTGACCAGTTCTTTTATTAATCTGGATGTGTTTACTCGTGTGTGGTGCCTAGAAAGGCACAAGAAAACATTGCACATAATAAATAAAAGAAGTTTAGCGATTTGAATGGTATTATATTGTAAAATGTGCTTAAATTTATGTTCACAATTTTTTTATTCAAATTGATTTAGTAGTTTAGTCGTAAACACATTTCTTGAAAACAAAAATATATAAAAAAAATTTAAGGGAGGAAAGCTGGACATCCGGTGTACCACATTAGAAATGGTCTTTAAAAATTGCGATATTAAAGATACCAACTTAAAAAAAAGTATGGCGTTCGGATTTCAATAAACTATTTATGTATGTTTTAAATATATCGTTAACTAAATTTAATCGAAATCCATCAATGATTGGTTGGAGGGCGTGGGTGGAATGGACAAAGTAGCTTGAAAAAAATGAAAATAGGAAGGGCTTGTTAAGTATCAAGTACTTATTTTTTATCGGTTTTCATTCAAAAGGAGATAGCAGACAACACTTTTGGATTCTCAGGTTTCAGCCTATGTTTACGATTCTCTTCGGAAACAAAGCAGCCTAGGCCTCGCCCCAAAAATATCTTTTGTGTCCGATATTACTCCCACAACTGTCCACCATCTCCAAGCAGAAGGTCATTTTTTAAATCGCTTATAAATCTAAAGCTACTAATACTAAAAATTAAAATAAACCGGGGAAGTGAAGAGGAAAGAACTAATTTTTTATTATTACCACAGCTTTTTAATGAAGTTGTTTTCGAGCGAAAAAGTAGCTGTATTTTTAATTGTTGCGATAACTAAACGAATACTTTTAACATATTTCTTAAAATATATGCCTAAGTGGTGGAATGAAATTTCACATAACGCGGTATTTTTAAAATTTAGTTTCTTAAATATCCTTCCTAGTTAGTGCGGCTGTCCAATCTTACATATGTCCAGTTTGGGTCCGCTCTCCCCTACGACATCTACGAATACTGGCAATAACCATGCTAGTATTTCTACTAAAACGGTGCTTTTGTGTGTCCGCCCAACTGCTCGGAAGGATGATCCTAGTAATAAAACTCATCAAAGTTGTCGCCAACTGCATTTTAATCAAGCAGAAAAAATGTCTAATACAGGAGTTCTAGATGAAAATTGTAATGGCGATCAAATTACCAGCTTATCATTACAAACGGATGATGCAATTAGCGTTAAGCGCCGACTGGTACAGATCGCTATGCAACAATACTGTATCTAAAATGGCATATATTGAAATAATTATTTTTTTACATCTTAAAGGAGAACCACGATTTAAAGAAGAAGGTTTTTCAACTAGAAAATGAAAAAGAAGAGCGAAAAATTCGTAATGGACAAATCATGGAACTTGAAGAACAATTGAATGCACTGGAGAAAGTTTGCGGAAGAAAAAGTTACGGAGATATTCAGCTTAACTCAAACGCTTGAAGAATTGCGTGCTGATCAACTTGTTCCAAGTTTCTTATCCAACGTGAGTTTTGTTGAATAATTGCGCAAAGAAATCGGCTAATATCGTTCTGTTACCCTTAAGATATGACGGACCTGATTGGTGGCATCAAAACCGACCCAAAAAAAGACAGGCTAAGTTTATACGCCTATCGACTCAATTTGTTAGTTTCCCTTCGTCTGCTGTTTCGACAGCTTATTCGTCGCCACTGGCTACTACGACAAAGCGATTGGAACAACATTTCAAACTTTTTTTCTTGGAATCATTAATGAAAATTTACTATTATTCCTATACCTTTTTTAAATTGGGCTGGTCAAGTTTGATGGTGATATACTGATCGATCCAGATGTGCTAAGGAATGCTGAATCGGCGAAGGCGCATTAATTTAGTTTCTTTTTTTTTTGTTTTTCCTAGCAAGTAAAAACCGGCTGGAGATGCGTTTCATCTGAGTCTTCGACTACGTTTGCGAATCAGACGCAGATTTCCGACGCTAATTATCTGCTAATAAATACGCAGATTTAACGGTTTCTAGACTAGTTTTTGTAAGACGACATTAGTACTAGTTCTGAAAGGGTTTCTTGTACTCATTTTAAACGTGTTTTCCTGTTTGATTGCAGTACGACGGTACCGTTTAAATACGGTTTATGAAAGGCAAAGAAAATGCGTACGTATTACGTATGCAATGTAATTATACCTAACCTAACCAACCAAATCAGTATAAAAATAAGATACTATACCAAATTTCAGAAAAAGTTGTATTAAATAGTGAAACACTAAATGATGTTTAAACAAGGAGACATTTTATTAAAAATTTCCACGTTTTTGTAAAATGCTTATCGAAAAAGGTTGAAACCAAGAAAAGCAACCAAACCTTATAAAGTTTACTTAGGCTGCAGTGGTTGATCCTATTGATGGTATCCGAAATGTTTGAATGGCTTCATCAAGATGATTAATACGGATTTTTAAATTTGAGTAGACGTATTTATCTTTTTATTTCTTTAGACAGTCTGGAATATCTTTTGGAGTCCCACTTCTTTCCACTTCCGCTTTTTCTTCTGCAATTTTTTGGAAAATAGTTGATTTGGAATCCTCGTCCGTTAATTGGTTTTCTTGGCGGTATTCATATGCCAGTTTCTTTCTTGCTATTTGTAACAACTCGACAAGATGGGATATCTCAATAGGGGAATGTTGTTTTTCCTTTAGTTTCATTTTGACGGCCACTAAAAGGAGAAAAATAGTTTATAAGCCAGTTTGAAATAGATTGAAAATAACGAAAAAATACCTCCAATTACTGCTAGAATGTTAGTCATTCCATTTATTCCAGGGCGTGGATCCTTTCCTCTTTCCCCCGTTTACCACTGCATTTCCTCGCAAAGTTGTTTGGATACGAGCTTGGAAAATGATAAACTGACAAAGCCATTTTGGGTTTGGTTTCTCATTTTTAGTTCGTTCATGCTATGGCAAAGGTAATGAACCGCACTGACTGACAATGTCAATGTCAATGAAAGCGTCCTCTAAAGTAAGTAGAGCATCGAGGCTCTCACATGGAATCTGTTGATTTTTTTTCCACAACACTGCAGTGGTAGTTATTGGCAGTTGTGTTCCCTTTGTGAGGATTGTTGCTATCATTGCTTGAAACCATATCAAAAAAATTTTAAACTAACGTTTCCAAATGAGTTAATCGATGAGCAACTTCACCACCTGCAGATTGAAAAAATGTTTGTAAAGTAATTCGTGGTCATAAACAAAAGAATTACAGCGAGATAAAGAAAGTTGTATCTTACAGCAACATGGTTGAATAGTGTTGTATGAAGAGCCGTTGTTGTTTGATGGAGAAGCGTCGGACGTTAAATAGTTGCTGCAATCAGTAGGTGGGTATGAGTACCTTGTATCTGTACTACTTCCAGGGTCATTAAATGTATTCCGAGAGTTGACAACTGCATTGTAATCATTAAACGCCTAATTGCTCTGGGAAGAACTCATTGGTTGATGAACATCTGTTTCTATTGATTTCATGGGTAAAAAAATTAGGATTTTTCAAAAAGAAATTAAACCATTAACGCTTACCAAGACTTAATAATGAAGACTCGTGAATAGATAAACTTGAGCTGCAGGAAACGTTGCTTCCGTCATCAAGGTTAGTTTTCGATACACTCACACGGCACATCTCCTTCCTGGGAACCTCCTAAAAGGCTCTTAGCCTCCCCAGCGCATCAATCATACCGTTGAGAAGTAGGGGAGACCGGACCCATCTTGGACAGTTTCGGTTTTACCCCATTATGTACCATCCTACTTACGCGAAATAAATAAAATTTGTTAAAACTGAATCTATAACGTATCCGCTATCCCCTTAATTTTTTTCAGAGATGTAATATAATCTGTTTAGAATTTATTACCGTTTTTATTTTGCGGTGAGTTTCGACGAAATCGGGGTGACTTTGTACGGACACCTGTACCACTTTGGACGTGGTCAAAAGAGGTAGATTGTGTTGGATGAAAATTTTAATTTTTTTCATACTATTAACTACTAAATTAGCGAACAATTTAAATGTAATTTTAATAGGATGTGACGTGAAATAAAATACTTTTATTATACCTGAAAAATTTCATTTTACTGATAAGGAAGACATAGGAGGAGGTGGAGCCAAGACAGAATCGATAATTTGGTAACAGAAATTTTTCAAGTTTTTTTCTCTGATTTGTCTTAGTCATGTTATATTCTAAATGTTTCCTTAAATTACAAAATTTTAAATTTTTGCGCTTAGACTTGGCCCATCTCATGCACGCCTATTTGGTGCCCAACATCACCCCTGCCGTTTGTACAAATTGGCCCCAAAAAACAACTTTCGCAGAATAAATGATGAAGTTGAATAAGGAAAATTATTTTTCTTTTGAAATATTATTAAGAAAACTATGGTCTACTTACCTCTAATATCTATTAACGTATAATTATAGAATTACACTTTAAAAAATCATCGATTAAGAACGAAGAAAAATACAAACTTTTTTGTATTTTTATTTTTTGTTAAAATATTCAATAAATAATACAGATACGGGAATCAAATTTTTACACCATGTATAAAAACCTATTTTGAACATATCATGTAATTATTATATTTTTATTTTGATAACTTTATTTTACGCGGCACTGTCCAACTTGGAACAGTGTCCAACATGGGTCCGGTCTCCCCTACTCAGGAGGGCCACAAGAGGCAGGAAAATTGTGGAGAAACATGTCAACATTTTCACTTCAAGAAATTGTTGGTGGTATGGTCAGGAGTGCTTTAGGAGATCCCTCCATGAAAGTAAGACTCGTGAATTTTAAAGTATCACAGAAACATTTGGCTCAAGTAGAATTGTTAGATAATGTAAATTTTGGGGTTTACCATTTCAAATTAGAATAAAAAATTAGAAATTTAGAATTAGGTAACGACAGTAGTATGAAATAGTAAAAAAATTATGTAATCGGAAAAGTTTTTTATGACCACATAAAGTGCAATATAAGTAATAAATATTTCTGATTTTGCTCTAATAGTATTTTGTGAAATGAACTCTATTAAATACAATATAGTTCATGTTCTCCTGTAATTCTAATTAAAATAGCAGAAGAAAAAAAGGTTTTTGTGAACCATTTAAGTGATGAGAAAACACCACCGGTATTTTAAAAAGGAAAATGCATGTAACCCGACGCTTTTACGCAATATATTGCCTACCGGATTGGATACTCATCGTTCCAATTGGAAAAATAGGACTGACCTAAAGTATTTTAAAAGTCAGTCCTATTTCACCACTATTCCACCCCAATTCCAATAAAAGCTAAAGTTTTTGAAATTGCATATACAATTTTCATTATTCTGTTGTCGTTTAATATTCATTTTATGTGCTAATTACATTCAATTCCTATAAAACTTATATAAAGCCGCTGGGTATTATCGAAGACGTATGTCACACAATTTTTTTTCATCATGGGAGGTTCTTGGTACTAGCTGAGGATGATGTAAGAGGGACTGAAGAGCCTGTCAGTCAGCTACCAGGCGACCAAAAAGAAGGTTCTAAGAGGAATTTAGGATGGTTATGGAGAAGACTGAGGAGGAAAGTAGGCAGTTCTGCAGAGGTACTGACGAGACCATCGTGCCGTGTGGGCACTCACATTTCAATTGGCGAATGAAACATCCGCAACAGCTTCAGGAATATTAAAAAGAATATCAATACTTCTTTGCTAAATTAAATAATAGTAAATAAAATATATATACCTTTATTCGATGAAGATGAAGAGTTACGGATTCTTTCTTCCGTATCTAATGACAAAATACCTTCGGGTTTTTGTGACATATCTCCTTCGTTAAATAAATTTATGAAATCGTAATAGATAAAGATTGCTGTAAATGTTTGACTTACCACCAGTAATGAATGATGGAGGAATGAACTGATCACCATCACCAACGGCTTGCTGGATGTTAGATGAATTGTGCAACAGCTGTGGGAACTTCTCGATTTCCTGATCAGTGGCATTACATCCCGAAACTGCATCATCGCAATTGGCCGTTTCGCTAGAGTTGGTAGCTTGATTAGGTTTCAATCGTTTTTCAGCATGAGAGACTTCTTGTAGTGTTACCATCGTCTTTATCGGCTCCTTTCTCGTTCATCTTCTATCTCTTTCAGGATCTGACAATTGCTGGTGCAATACCGTTGAGCAATGCTTTTAAATCCGATTTCGCCTTCAAGTAAACAACTATTGAAATGAAATAAGTTAACTAATCTATTTCCAATAAAACATCAAGCCTAAACAAGAGCTAATCATTAAACATAACATAAAAATTGTAATGTAAAAAACCTAAAATGTTATATCTGTTCTATTGTTTGGGTACATTACTTGCTTAATGTCATATTCAAACCAATCTTTGGTAGGGAATTGATGTCTCACACACACCTTTAAATCCCACTCACAGGGTCTTCTTCCATCAACAGTATGTCATTACCCGGGTAGGGGAGACTGGGGTGTGTTGGGACACGTTTTGTTTTTCGGCCATATCTTCGACACAAATTACTCGATTTTCTTTTTGATTGTGCCAATATATTTCCTGCTTCTTCCTTTACCGCCATGATTTTTTTCAGATTTTTAGATGAAATTATGTGCCGTCCACAGAATTTTAAAGTTTTGAAAAATTTTAGGGAGGAGCCTGTGGAGTTGGGTGAATTGGGACACAAGGGTGTGTGATGTGGGACAGCCTCAGTTTATACTTATAAAATACATTTAAACTGATTGTAATAAATCAGCAGGATACTACAAAATGAACTCTTTATTTTAGAAAAGTTAGTTAGAAAAGTAATTTTTTTTCTAATTAGTGTACCGCTATTTTCGTAGCTCCGCCTTTAACCCCAACCACTACTGTTCCATTTCAGCAGTCCCAACGAGCCCCAAAAAAAGTCTATTGGTAAAAATACAATTTCGCCCCAAAATAATGGTCCTAAAATAAAATTGTTTTTTGCAAACGATAGAGATATGGATATACAAAATGATTGTATGTATAAAATTTTAACTACTTGTAGTATTGCGAAGAAAAACACTAAATGGCGGCGAAAAATTTAAGGAAAAAAATACCGTTTTTTTATTTTCTAAATAACTTTTGTATTTTTTTGCACATTCGCTTAAAACTTTTACCCTAAATAGAAAACATAAATACCTATAACATATAATTTTTTTGAAATTTTAAATTAATAATTACTATTTTTCTTCCAGCTGTCCCACTTCACCCACTGTCCCGGCTCCCCCAGTCTCCCCTACAATAAATATTTTCCATCCAATGAAATCCAAGTTGGTGGAACCATTAACTGTGATCTTTTGGAAATCTTCAGTTTGCTCTTTAGTTGCAACCAATGTGAACAAAAAATTGTTTGAATTTTTCTTCTCTAGAATAGTGGAATGGGTTTGTTCGCTTTGGTCCTGCGTTTTACCAATTTGCTGGTAAGTCCCTAGCCAAAAGCTATGCAAACGTCCAACCTTTTGACACAATTATAAAAACAAATCATTAATACAGAAAATGAAATAGGATAACTATGGTTTGCTTAAAGTTACTTGGAATGCTGCATGAGAGTTTCTTTCAACGTTGGCATTTGAACTTTCACCTGGCTTTCTCTTGCGACCTGTTGGTAATGGAGGCCTTGATGGTAATTTACTGGACATTGCTGCTAATGTCAAATGTAACACTAGAAAACAGATAAATATTAATTGAAATTTAGAATGCTTGCTACGAAAATGTAAGGATGGATAACATGAGATGTTCTTTGTGTCATTGTCACACATTCACAAGCGTTACCATGTATGTAAGACAGTTTTTAATATTTCAGGGTGTTCGGTTATAACTTATTAATAGTTACTTGTACAAGTTACTTAATCCTCAAGTAAGTTTAAATCATTACAACAGCAGCATTTCTCAGCTATTCAGAAAACAGGTTGATATGTTATGGTGGAATGACCTAGTGTCATCTCGCTAAACTATGAAACTATTCTGTGGAAAACCTGTGTATCGATTAGATATTGTTTCAGTGTTTACTATAATTATATCGTTTGTTTTCAAATAAGGTGTGACTTTAGAAGCAAAAGTAACGCTACACATATTGGCGTTAATATGGCAAAATGAAATTTAATATTTTTTATATATAATTTTTTTCGAATTTCTGTTTATTGGTATTCATATACAATCATGGCAACGGTTATGAAAGCTTTTTTTGTAACATTAAATGTACTAGCAGAATACAAAAAATAATCAATTTTAAACAACAAAATGAATGAATTCAATGTAGAGCTACAACCTGACGTTGTGAATAGAATTTTAGTGGCTGGTGGATCCAAACTTAGAAAGAGTGATTATTCAGTATCTGTGAAACGCAAAAGAAAAGTGGAAAACCATGCACTTGCTATTCTAAAGCGATGGAAAACTGAAGGCATTCCGGATGCATCACATATTGTTTACGATCACAAGTGCCGTATTGTATTGCGTAGTTTAGGAATACCTCACATTACCGGTCAGGCTTTGCCCAACACCAATGTAGTTCATAAGGTATAAATACATTAAACATATTTTTGTTAACAGGCACGAATAAGAAAAAAGCATATAATGTGCTATTTTGTTGTTAATAA
Source organism: Daphnia carinata (assembly GCF_022539665.2). NCBI lineage: Eukaryota > Metazoa > Arthropoda > Branchiopoda > Diplostraca > Daphniidae > Daphnia > Daphnia carinata. The sequence continues at coordinate 6,602,096 of NC_081335.1, read as the reverse complement.
TGTGCACTCCGGTCCTACTACAATTGTTAATGAATCTGGACATCTAGTGTCAAATAGTAATCTATCGAATGAGATATGCAATTCATATATAAACCAAAATGCAGCCATTGAAATAGCTTTGACATACATCATCTTCAAAAATTCAACTCAAATTTACAAGAACAACAAGTAGTAAGAAAAAATGATGAATTATTTGTTGTTACAATGGTAATATTTGCATTATAAATCCAGTAGTTTATTCTTTCCATACTTTCTCTTGTCGTAGGAGAGCTGTACTTCGGGTGACACTCCATATTATATGAATGTTGCAAGTGACCACAATACTTCTTCTGTTGGCGAGTATACATCAGAAGAAGAAAATGTTGGTGATGTGTCTGTTGATGAATACGCCACTTTTCATTCTATTGTAAGCAAATGTCATAAGGCTTCAATTACTTTAAAAGTAATATTGCAGCATTAGGCGTGTTCTACTGGTTGCGAACAGGCGCACGTAGCCTTGCTACTGAAACTATTGAAACATTTCAATCCCGAGGCAAATTATTCAAGTTTGCCGGCCCCTTGCGCCACGTTTTTTTGGTTATGACAAAACATTTTGTCAGTTACTGCATAAGTGATGATTATCCCCTAGAAAGTGAAAGAGACACGACACACACAAAATTCATCGCTGAATCAGCAATCGCGTCAGCAGAACATCTTGTAAGTGTTGCTGATAACGAGATTTCCAATAATGCTACATCACAGCAGCAACAAATGACATGTCGTCAAGATCAACCATCATTAGACAAGACAGAAAAACATTCTTCCTTGTATAAACCAGAGGTGTTCCTGATTGTGGTGGGAAATATGTGCATTTGGGTATCGAGGCGGGTATAGCTGGAGATTCACTTGGCGTATACCATAGGTATTCCGACCTACTTCAATTCCTCTCCATTTATAAAAAAGACCCAAGCATGTTACCAACGTGCATTAAGTCAAAGGTTTTCACATTTCTTACATATACAGATTTAAATTTATATTAAAACTAATTTTTGTTATAAAATATTCGTTTTAGATTGAAACGATGGACTTAAATAAACGCTCGAAGGATGCTGTGGATAAGTTCTCACAGCGAAAAGAAAAACTAAATGCTATTGGTGATCAACAGATGTATTCGAACGAAGATAATATTCAGTTTTCTCATCACACTGCTAAAGAAGGTAATGAAACTTCTCCAACCTATTGCCAACTCCCTCACTTTGTTGTAGACGCCAATATAGATAGAGTAAAATTGGCTAACAACACTGAAATAGTACAATTTATCCCGATTTTTTTCATGATACATTCAGTTGCAAAAACAAGTTCCCCTAATGCTGTTGTGAAAATCTTGTTGAATTCTAAACCGTTTGTGGTTGGCATGTATCACGGTAGAACAAAACCCAACATTCGGCTATTTCTTCGAAAAACTATTTCAGAATTGAAACGCTTACATCCCAACAATCAAAATGAAAAAGAAACTGCCGGAAGGCAGTTTACAGTTGAACTTCGATGTGTCCGAACTGATGGGCCAATGCGCTCGTACTTGAAGCGAATAAAAGGGCACTTTGGATATTATGCGTGTGAAAGGTTTGTTCAAAAGGGCTGTAGATTGAAGCATCAGAAGAAAAAGTTAAACAATGGAAGAAAGGGCAAGAACATAAGAAAGAGAAAAAAAAGAAACAATTTGGTAACTATTCAGATGAGAAAAGTTAATGCCCCATTACGGTATGATGAAGATTTTTTAACATATCACGTAAACAGTGATTGCGAAGACGACCATATTCCAAACATCGCTGATGTTAGTCCGTTTCTTGAAATTGATTTCCCAATGGTAACTGGTTTCGTTATTGATAGCATGCACACCTTGCTGGCTGGAAGTTTTTTGCGCCTTCTTGAAGGTATGGTTCACGTATCGAATGAGGGAAAGTTGAGTGCATCGCTATTAGTTCGAATCGATTCAGGGCTTTTAATTTTCAAATCTTGCAAACCCTTAGATTTTGACCGTTTTGTTCGGTCATTCACTGGCAGCGTTTCAAAATATAAACACCACGAATTAAGACAAATATTGTATTATTTGCTGTTTCCCGTTTTTTCTTGGAATATTAAAGGAGAACTTCTTTGATCACGCAATGCTTTTGCAAAAAGGAATGTTGCTTGGTGGTTACAATCCAAACCCTGTCCCACAAGAAGGTATTGTCATGGCATCCACTATTTTCAACAAATATGCAACAGATCACCACAAAAAATTTAATTTTCCTGTTAGATTTTCAACACACGAAACAATTCACATTCCAGAAGATACTCAAAATTACAGTTGTGGAGTTGAATGCCTATCTGCTTTTGCTTTTGAAAATTTCAATCGTGTATTCCGTGACATTTTGCGATCCGGATACTTACCAATCAAGCAAATGGTAGACCGCGTAATTGAAAGAAGTAAATTCATTGTAGGGGAGGTAGGGCGTGGTTGGAACACAAAACATATTTTTGTTCCGTACGGTTACAAAAATCGTCCACGTAAACTAAAAAAATATATAGATTTGTAGCCAGTTATGTCAGCTACATAACAGTATTTTTTTTGGATGGGTTCGACAAAGATGAACATCTGCTATGTATAAAAAACTGGAGGTACCCCAAGATGTTTCAATTGCCAATTCTACTCGGCAATTGAAACAGGGCGTCTGGGCAATTGAAACGTGGGTTTTCCCATAAGAGAGTTCCCGGTTTTATGAAAAAACTAAAATGACGATATCTCAGAATCTGGGATACGTATTTTGATGATTTTTTTACAGTAATACAAAGAATTTTGGTCTTTATTTTTTAAGATATTTTATAACTTTCTGTAGTAACTAAATATGATTTAATGAATTTTGGTAGTTTTCTGAATTAGCTTCAGAACACCGTTAGTAATCCAAAGAACGATTAATAGTATGAAGATCAAATTTTTATAATCGAATATGGCATGTCCAGCCTTATATCATAATTGTTGTTAATGTCGGTAATTTAATTTTTAAAATTTAATTTCTTTAAACAACGCTGTAAATAAAAACACAAACATTGTGGTAGACTATAAGTGTCAGCTACCCAGCAGACGATATGTGTTGATGTGCATTATTTACTTTGCTATAGCACGGGCTATGCTATAGCATGGGCTATAGCAATAGCAAACAGTAAGGGATACGCGCATACGGAAGGGTCGCAATTGGTACAAGGTGTTCCAATTGCCTCTAGCATGGGTCATCACGGAGTTTTAATGTTTATAGGGGATAAAATTTAGCTAGGAAAAAACTAATGTTGTCAATTAATAGCTTAATGAACGACGAATGATTCAAGACCTTTTTTAATGATTTCCTCCATCATTTTATGTGTGAAAACGAAAAAATTGTCTGGACAAAAACTACAAGTGGACAGTCAAAAAACAGCTTTCTGGGATAACTCAAAAATTTTTAGAGTCTAAAGCCTCCAATTTTTTCTAAAAATGTACAGCCCTAATTCGAGTTAGCTCAAATTTTTGAAACTAAATCTCTTACATACTTAGAGTGGTAGAATTTTTGTTGCAATTGCCGCGCGTTCCAATTGCGCCCTACCTCCCCTACCTACCAATGCGGATGGTATTATTTTAACAGAATTTGATGAACTTGTAAGGGAAGCAGAGAAACATAATTTAGCCAACAGCGAAAAAAACATTGCCCTTAACTTTATAGAAACCAGCCGTGGTAAAAAGAAATTATATTTCCAAAATTTACAATAACAAACCAGTTTCCAAATAATGTGTGCTTATTAAAGAACGATCCATTATTGTGTGTACGGACATATTGGGAAAACCGGAGCAAAGCAATCAATTTTTATTAATTGGTTTTAAATTTTCGTGTGTCGAAAATGCTTATGATGACTATTTTCCCTCGTCCAAATTAAACGTTCACATTGTACGTAGGATAAAGACTGATGTGAGTGAATGGAATGTGAATGGGCTGCAAGGAAAAATGTACGCATACCGTTTAGGTACGATGAAATCGATTTGAATGTTCCAGATATTGTAAATCCTAAAAACAATTGGTTTGTGTCCCCCCTTTTCCATTCTTTATACTGATAACGCTCATTTTTGGTTGTAATACAATGTAATATGCAGATATAAAAATTCATTTTAACGAAGGTCTTTCTGGTATGTTACGGTGATGTAACTGCTAAAAATAATGTTACCTGCTTCACCATTTGTTTAGGGGACATGTATTAAAACGATTAAGATTCACGAAAACAGGCTACAAGACGCAAAATCACTTGGAATGAAATTCGCTAGAAGTTCAGTATGCCGTACTGACATGCAAAACATTAAACATAACAAAAATAATTGAAGACCAAAACGTTTTGGAAACGGAAAATCCAGGCGCAATGTTAGCTATAACAACAGTACGCAAAAAATTGCAACCATACGCAGTAAAACTGCAAATGAAAATAGCATAAACTTAGTACGTAAAACGAAATAACGAAAACTAAAATAAATTACTGGTATACGACATTTGAACCTTTTTTTTTTTACGGATATTCCTGTAACGAAGCCGAATATATTACTTTAACTTTTTCTCGCTTTTGCTTCAGTAGTGAACACAAGTCTGGACATGACAATTGCAACACCATATACGCAGTGCAGCTGACCCAAATGAACACCTGCAGCTGACTCACGCAGACGATACGCCCTCAACATCACGCCACATCGAACGGCATCGTTTAATTGGCTGCCACGTGAATGCACAAGCTCCGCCCAATCACGCCACTTTTTGCAGTATGCAAAGTTTCGTGATAAACCTAGCAGTTGACGGAAATCAGACAAGTAGTTGCAGCCCTGCCAAGTAGTTGCCTTAAGTCAACCTTCCTTGCTTTAGCGAGTAGTATTGTGCCTTAGTTAATGTTTCTATACTTAAACCTTTAAGTAAAAACTCGTTCTCGTCCTGAGCTATTCCGGATTCTGACTGTCAATTTTTGCGTATCTGAACTCTTGTTGTGTATCGCTCGTGTGGAAGCTGAAATCCAAGTTCGCCTAGTGTCGTTTTCTTCCATTCTTTCACTCGTGAGTTCACGGTAAGACCCCTGTCCATTGTTCTTTCTTTTAACTGTTTTCCCGAATGTTTCTTCTTATCTTTTGTTCTCTTACCTTTTTAATTCTTATGTCTTAGCTTACAATAAACACATACGTCATTGTGGGTAAAACGCCTCGAGTTCAATTTACATTTATTGTCTTAATCCGTAAATTCCATCTTCCCACACGGGAAGATGGTTTACATTCCGTATAGGTTTCAGTATCAAATACCAATACCTAAATAAGACGGATTTCACTTTGATTTTTTTTTCACTTACTAGGGTTGTTTTGTTGGGTATTTTCTTTGTTACTTTCCCTTGATTTGGCAACCCAGCCGCTTAGCCTAGAGCAGTAGATAGTTTGACAAGAGGTAACGAGAGTGTCCATTACCTTCGCTGATGATACATATATGTATACTGTTCTTAATCGTGCTAGTCAGGTTCATAAGTTTCAGGTATTAATTGTTCTCCTGTGCTTTACATCCTACTTGCTTGATTTCATATTTGACTATCTCAGTGTTGTTATCCTTGGTGGTAATTGCTGGTGTGGATAGTGTGATTGCGTCCTAATTCCATCACACGCTGGTAACTAATATTATTGCACCACTTCTTGTAAACCTACTTACTTTATGTGCTTGTATGTGCTTGTAGGCATTGCCCAATGTTAGATAATTGTTGTCGAGTTGAAGTACAAGCATATGTAAACTTATAGCACAGTCAGAGCTATTTCAAATGCCGTTGCCTATGGATCTACTGCTAATACTGGTCATAACTTAAACTTAATGATCAATATGATCTTACATGCACTTTATAAACAGAGTGAATTGGCAACCTTTAGTTTATCTGGGAAGCCATGCCCTAATATGAAGGGGAGTAAGGCGAAGCCCTAAATTCCCCCACACATAATGCAAAGCCCTTTTTTGTAAGGCTCTTTATTGCACAATTATGAGTTATTTCTTTCTTAGATTTTATACGAAGGCATTGGAAGTAATGATATCAGGTTGGTCCAACTGACAAAGCCATAAACAGTGGAGTTGGGGCCAAACTAAAATCTTATCATACAGCAGCTAAAAAACAAGAAAAAAATCTGTCCATGCAAAAATTCCTCCAATAACTAATGAAGGTATAAACGGAGGTGGTGGGAACGACATCGGTAAAGGTCCAACGTGAATACTGATATCTTGGACAACAATCTAGGGCCCTAGTAAGTGAAATCCGTCTTATTTCGGTATTAGTATGTGATACTGAAATCTATACGGAATATCCGTTTAAAAACAGTTCTAATGTCGTACAACAGTAATTTATTTTAGTTGTCGTTCTTTCGTTTTACATACTAAGTTTATACTGTTTTCATTTGCATTTTAAATGCGTATGGCTGCTATTTTTTGCGTACCGTTGTTAAAGATAACATTGCGCCTGGATTATCCGTTTCTAAACCGTTTTAGTATTAATTTTTTTTTAATTTTTAATGTTTGCATTTTAGCACGACAAACTGAATTTCTAACGAATTTCATCCTAGGTTATTTTGCGTCTTGTAGCCTGTTTTCGTTTCCCTTTATCATAGTTATAAATATAAACATGTGGTTATTTGTAGAAGTTACAGCACCGTAACATACCAGAAAGACCTTCGTTAAAATTAATTTTTCTATCAGTATATTGAGTTGTATTACAAAAAAACCATAGCATTATCAATATATATTATGGAAATGGGGAGACAAATACCAATTGTTTTTAAGGTTAATAATATCTGGAACATTTAAGTTATTAAAAAAAATACTTAAATTGTTCAAAAATACTAAATAAAATTACACAAATGCAAAAAATGTGAAATTTTATTTTCTTCATATCAAAGCTGATATATGTATCGTAACTTTTTCTTCTAAAATTACACTTTCTTCTAAAGCAAACTACATCATTATGGTGAACACTGAAATAAGTATCCATTCCGTACATAGTTGATGTTTAGGCCTGATGTTTTATTGGTTAAATATTATTAACTAATTTTATCTAAATAGATGCTTACTTGAAAGCGAAATGGATCTAAAAGCATTGGACACCGGTACTACACCAGTACAATTGTCAGATTCCGAAAGAGATAGACGATGACTAGAAAGGGGCAAATGACGATGTCAACATTACAAGATGCCTCTCATGCTGAGAAAAGATTGAGAACTAATAAAACTATTAACTCATGAGAAAGGATCAATGGCGATGTAGTTGTGAAATATGACTCCACTGATCAGGAGATCGAGAAGTTCCCACAGTTGTTATTCTTTGTTTGAACCTTTTTCGCTAAGCATTTCACAGGCACGTGGAAATTTCGATTAAAATAATGTTTCCTTGCAAAAAACTCATTTTGTATTTCACTATTTAATATAACGTTTACTGAAACTGGGTACATAAACTGATTTTTATACTGATTTGGTTCTAGTACATAATTACATTGCAAACGGAATGTGTACGCGTTTCCTTTGTCTTTCATAAACCGTATTTAAACGGTACCATGTTACTGCAATCGAACCGAAGAAAATGTTGAAAATGAGTCCGAGAAACCCTTTTAGAACTAGTAATAATGTCGTCTTATAAAAATGAGTCTAGAAACCGTTAAAACTGCATATTTATTGTCAGATCCCACACGGCGCATCTCCTTCCTGAAAACCTCCTAAAAGGCTCTTAGCCTCCCCAGCGCATCAATCATACCGTTGAGAAGTACTGAGGAAGGCCACAAGAGGCTGAAATATTGTGGAGGAATATGCCAATATTTGCAATTCAAGAAATTGTTGGTGATATACTCAGGAGCGTTTTACGAGATCCTTCCATAACAGTAAAACTCGTGCGTTTTGAAGTATCACAAAAACATTTGGTTGTCAAAATTAGAGGATAACGGTTTACAAAAACCACGCGACAGCCCGAGGCTCAAGGTAAACATGGTGGTTTGGTACACTGCGCGTAGTACAAAACGTCGGGATAAAAGCCAATACGACTAGTCTTTGGCGAAACACTGAGCGCAAAATTTCAGTCAACACGAAATTCACGGATACGATTGCCACGCGGGACTTTACAGGAATGTTGCACTACACGTGTCACGTTGATCGAATGTGAAATGGGAATATTTTCCGGTCGATGCACCAAAATGAGCCAAAGACACGAATGTAGGAATTCAATAATGTTTTAAACGTAGTTTATTTTCTTCTCCGATTGTATGGGTTGCCAGCCCACGAAACGTAACACACGAAACACAAGTCTGTGACGATGGTAAACGGGTGGACGGCTCGTTTAACAGTCAAGAGATACACACAAAACGAGACAAACCGAGATTTGAGAACAAGATGAAGAAGGCACGAGGGCACGCTGTGAATGGCGGCCAGAGAGCTATCGACGAAAATCGAAGAAAGGACGAAATAGGGACAACTACGTTTTTTCGAAGTGGTCGAAAAGACACGAGATAGAAAAGTATTTACTGTCCAAGGACTAAAAAACGAATGCGCTGATCGATAAGTTGACATACGACGAAAAGGAGAAGAACACCAAAGCGCGCCACGCGAAACAAAAAAGGGATCCATCCCCTCTTCCGTCTCACCTCCGTTCAGCTAGCGGCAGTCTGGTCTGTCTCTTGACGTCACTTGCTGTCTGGCTTGGGGGGTGTGACATCACTTGCTTGGGGGGGGGACTTTGGTGTCGCTTACTGGGAAGGTTCAAACTTCCCAACATCGCCGGACCTGGGTCCAGCCGAGCTGGGCACATCTTGACGTATATTTACGGACTCCAGAAGACAAAGTTTGTGCGCCGGGCGGTGTAGTTCGGTACCATTTGTTTGGACCATGGCCGAACGAACAACTTTGTCAGGTCCAGCAAAAACCTTGGTGATTTTTCCGATGGGCCAAGAGCCACGAAGGTTGAATGGGTCGATGAGGACGACAATGTCTCCCACTTCCAGGTTGGGTTGGTTCTCGTACCATTTCTGGCGTTCGTTAAGATTCGGGACGATTTCACGCATCCAGCGTTGCCAGAATTGGTCGGCGACGGCTTGAGCGACACGCCAGCGTTTTTTAGAGGAAAGGTCTCGGCCAGTGAAAACGTTTGGGGGATGGTTGGGGTTGGCCCGTCCTAACAGGAGATGATGTGGTGTCAGGCTTTCCGGATCAGTCGGGTCTTCGCTGGGTGGAGTCAACTTACGACTATTGAGGACGTTTTCGACGTGCGTAAGTGCCGTAAGGAGAATGTCGTCTTTCAGGCGTTGAATGCCCAGTACGAATTGAAGTGCTTGCTTCGCGGCCCGCACCATTCGCTCCCACACTCCGCCGAAATGCGGAGAGGCTGGCGGGTTGAAGTACCACGATATAGGTTGACGACTCAAGTGCCTGAGAATGGCCGACTGATTCAGATTCTCAAGGCAGGTGGCTAATTCTCGCTGAGTGCCAGGGTTGGATTACCGCGTTAAAAAAAATACCGCGATAGTACCGCGGTAATGCGGTATTACCGCGGTGCGCGTGCAAAGTAAAGCCAAAGGCACTATCAGCAGTAGTCAATTTAAGAGGCAACATCACAAAACACCTTTCAATTGAACATAACAAAAAAAAAATTGAAAATTTCAATTTTCTATGCAAAAACACTGAATTACCAAGTGAAACGAAGTATTTCTTTCCTGAAAACACAAGGAACTGCAGCAACATTAAGAGAAACTGAAACAAAACTATCGTAAAGTGGCAACCTACGAATTTTAGGTCTTAATTACATTACGAGACCGAAATTTAGATTTTTCTTGTGCATGCTATGCACTCGTTTTGGAGTAAAAACAAAACGATACGGTGAGTAGTGCGATAAGTGTTTCCTTCGAAAGAAAAAGATAAGGCTCAAAGGAAACCTGAATGAAGCAAAATGGTTCAAATCAGTTCGTTTTAATAAAATCACATCAATACAGAAGTGATTTTCATGAAGTTTGATCGTATTATGCAAAAAAAAATTTTTACCGCTACCGTTACCGTGCGTTACTTGGAAAAAAAATTACCGCGGTAGTACCGCTACCGCGATACTTTCTGCGAAAATTGAAGTACCGCGGTAGCGGCACTTTTTAAAAGTACCGCTTCCAACCCTGCTGAGCGCCGACGAAATTGGTACCGTTGTCGCTGCGGTACGATGCTGGAACACCTCGACGGTTCTGGATGCGGTCGAGTGTGGCGATAAAGGAGGTAGTATCGAGCGAGTAGGTCATTTCGAGATGGGCACTACGTGATAATAAGCAGGTAAATAAACATCCCTAGCGTTTCACTGTCCTCCGAAAAATAGTCACCTCCATCGGGCCCCAATAGTCGACTCCTGTGTGTGTGAAGGCGGGTAGGCCTGGGCTTAATAGTGCGGTGGGCAAGTCAGCCATTTTAGGTGTCGAACCCTTTGCTTTATATTTCCGACAGGTGTAACAGAGATTCCAGATACGTTGAGCAGTTATCCGTCCTTTTGCGATCCAAAATTGTTTCCAAGCTTCATGATGGATCTGCTCGGCTGACAGATGTGCTCGGTCACGATGAAGATCGAGCAAAATGAGTTCCGTCAGGCGCTCTTTTGGGTGACGCGTTCCGGTCGGAAGTGGTGCCTTTTCGATGCGACCACCGATACACAGAAGGCCACGGTGGTCGAGGTACGGTGACAGCTTTAGCAGCGACGATGCTGGTGAGAGTCGATTGCCTTCTCGCAGGTCTACAATTTCTTGCTGATACGCATTTCCTTGTGCTCGTCGAAACAAGAACTCTCTAACCTGCTGGATCTCGTTGGCCACAAGTTCACCGGTTAAACGATTATCCTGGTTACTTTGCGTGTTTCCTATCCACCGTCGTACGTAGGCTAAGGTGCGAACTATAATGTGGATTCTGGAGATGTTGGTGATAAATAAGTCGACAAACTTCTTCTTCGCGACGCACCAAGCCAATCCAAGAGGCTGAACGAATTTCAGGATCGTCGGGGTCAATAGGAGGAAGGGACGGATGCCTAGGCCAGTTGGCTGAGGTTTCTAGATAGACTGGACCAACAAACCACCGGTGCTGGGCAGTGAGATCTTCGGCGTATAGTCCACCTGTTCCGGCGAAAACTACGCCTCTAGAATCTACCACCCAAGTCTAGCGTAACGAAGAATGATGCGAAGACAGACCAACCACATCGCACTACTAAGTTACTGTTTAACCCTAATGTTCCCTACCCCAACTGTAATTATGTTTCGTCTGCTCCAAACCCCACGTTTCTGACACTACACGTCCATTTCTCGTATCGCGAACTTGTGTCCTTCGATCCAAGAAATTCACTCTACCAATCTTCTTCGACTCCTAGGTATCACTATTCACAATTTATATGTAATACTTGTTCGTGTTCTAAACTACATTTATTGCCTATAGTCAAAATACTTGTCCTGTGTCGAACTGTGTCGACGAAACATTCTGCCTCCATCCCTGATTTGTCTGAGCCACTCGGTAACAATAATGTTGTTTCATCCCTTTCCTTACTAGCTATATTAATATTTATATTAATAGGCTCTCGCCCAAACTTCGGTTTATATCCTGTATATGTGTACGAGTGGCCATTTAGCCTGTCAGCCCGTCAGCCCATCAGGTATTCTAAGTAACATTCTGAATTGTACCACACTTACTAAACCCTATACGTCTAGGCACCATATCCTACACATAATACAACTTCTCTCCACCATTGAATTGTTCTTTCTGGTGGAGTCGACAGCAGTTTGAGAAACTGCCCCCACCCTGGTTTCATTTGAGGAAACATATGGTCCTTCGAACCGGAGCATCACGTGAATCCAGTGATTGCTCCTACAACATCCTAGCTATCATATTCTGCTCGGCCAAAGCCTTTGTCCTGAAAATCCCAGCTCGACGGTTACGATACGCAATCATCTAGCTGCCAACCTGCCATCTTTCTAGAAACTCGGGCGTCCATTACCCGTACTCCTCTCGAATCGAAGACACAATGATCGATAACGAACAAACCGCCCAGGAGGAAATAGGAGCCATCGGAGGTGTTCCGCCCCAAGAAGAGATCGAAACGTGGAAAAGAAGAAGAACTCAGCTGCGCAAACAGATAACGGTCACTCGTCGCCACACCGATTCACTGATACTTAGTGGAGGCTCACGGGGAGCCATTAAGGGACTAATGGAACATCTGAGGAACCTGAATCACGACAACCGTCATGTACACACGGATCTCATGGGTACCGACCCAGATACCATCGAGAATGACAAGCAGGAAGCTATGCACCTGCGTTACGTACAGCAATCTGGCGAAATGTACGAAATGGTGGAAGGCTATTTAACCTCCAGGCTGGACGATCCAGCTTCTGAAATCCAAGAGGATCCTAGGCAATCGTTTCCCGCAGTCGGAATCGGACGACAAGAAAGAGAACCGTACAGGACTATTGACAATTTAGCCGTACCAAGAAGACCTGAAGAGATCCAAAATCTACAAGAAAGACACCCCGGTTCCCAAGCCGAAGCGGGTGCAATAAGCAGAGCCTTGAGTTCATTAACAGTAGATGACGACGAACGCTATTCATCAGTCAGCCAACGACCAATTCCAACCAGTCGACCACATGCTGCTGGCAAAGAGAATGTCATTCCGAAAAGGATAGTCAATGTGCCATGGGTGAGCGATAGGAGCAACGCCCCGGACGACTGGATAGACCAATACAGCAACGGCCGGTTGCCACCAGAGTCCAGCCAACATCACTTCCGTTCGTCAGTCTCGGCGGAGTTGGAAGTCTATCACGGAAGGGCACTACATTGGTTCGCATGGATTGACGTCTTCAAGGCCCTAGTACATGACACTCCGAGGTCCCCAGGAGAAAAGATTGCCTTATTGAAAAGATACCTTCGAGGTGACTGTCTAGACGTAATATACGGACTCGGAGGTGGAGAGGAAGCCTACATAGAAGCGCTAGTAAGACTGAAGCAGACCTGTGGGAGACGCGACGTTATGAGAGCAGCACATATACAAGCAATTGACCGGTTAGAGCTGAAATTGGATCCAAGAACGTTCAAAAGATATGCCGAGAAAATTCGCCCCCACCTCTTCGATCTTACTCGAATTGAAGTTTCACCAGCTGATGTCATCGAAAGGGTTTGTCAGAGACTCTCTCTACACGATCGCTTGGCTTGGAACGAAGGAAAATGGGAGAGACCTAGAGCATAGAAGCCTCAACGATTTTGGAAGATGGCTTTGCAATAGAGCCTCAGCATACCAAAACGCTCCCAGCATAGCGGCGGAACAGAGTGCCCCAGTAGCCAGAAACAATTTTCCCGACAATCGTCGTCCAGCACGCGTGCATCAAGGAGCCACAACTTCTCCAGATATCAGAGGAACGGTACTCGACCGCCCATTTTGCTTCAAATGCGAGAAAACCCACAAACTGACCGACTGCACAGAATTCCAAGGGCTCTCCATCGGGGAGCGAGTCATGTTCTGCGTTCGTCATCACCTATGCTTCTGCTGTTTCAGCCCCAAGCATTCTGTCCAAAGCTGTCCGAAAAGAAGACCCTGCAAACATACCGGTTGCCGATACAGCCACCACGAAGTATTGCACGACTCCGGAAATCTATCTATAAAACGAGCCAAACCATCGACAGCCCGCACCGGCAGGCAGAGGGTGGATTTGGGAATGATGCGGTTGGAAGTGAGCTCAGTCGACGGGAAATGGTCCCAACTGGTGAACGTGTTTATCGATGAGGGAAGTGACTCCACTCTCATGACAGACTCATGCGCCCGATCTTTAAACATACGAGGAATCCCGCAAATCCTTGAAGTGGATGGAGTCGGTGGTGAAGTACGGCAACACTCCTCACAACGCGTACGATTCTTGATCCGTTCAGAGACCGGAGCTCTATTTCCAATATCCGCTTCTACCATGAAAAGGGTGGCGAATCCAGCTCCCGTGATCAACTGGAACGTCAAGAAACAAAATTGGAGCCACCTGAGAGATATACCGGTGGGCGAAGTAGGGGGCGACATCGATGTACTGGTAGGCATGGACCATGCACATCTGTCAATGGTTCAGGAAGGCCGAGGCGGAAAGGCAGGTGAGCCCGTAGCCTCCCGTACTCAATTGGGGTGGATTATCCGAGGCGTAACCGACACGCAAGACACCTTGGCCACCGTCCGAAGCAATCGAGTTATCAGCAGTACCTACTCCAAAGATCTGAACACTCAACTTCGCAGGTTCTGCGATACGGAGGAGTTCGGAACGGAGTTTCAGGCTGGATGTTTGTCACCTGAAGACAAAAGAGCTCTAGCAATAGCAGTCTCAGGAACGAAAAGGCTAGACGTCGGTTATCAAGTTCCGATCACCTGGCGAGAGGGAGAACCAAATCTGACGAATAACTACGAAATGGCCATCAACCGATGGAAGAGTTTATTACGGCGGTTCGAAAATTAACCAGCTTACGAAGAGGATTATCGGGTTGCCATGTCCAAAACCTTTGATCAAGGGTATGCATCAGTAGTCAATAACGAATCGACTGCAAGGTATTTTCTGGCACACCACGGCGTCTACAAAGGATCAAAACTTCGAGTAGTTTTCGACACTGCAGCCCCCTTCAAAGGCAAATGTCTCAACAATGCAATAATAGCTGGCCCGGCCCTTCAACCATCTCTCGCAGCCGTAGTCAACCGTTTCAGATTGTACGAGATCGCCTGGGCGGCGGATATCGAGGCCATGTTTAGCAGCTTTCGTCTGAGCGATGAAGACGCTAGCTACTTCTGTTTTTTGTGGAATCCAAAAGGGGAAACCGAGCCGAAAACCTGCCGGATGGATCGTCTACCGTTTGGGGCGAGCTGTTCCCCTTCGTCGCCATTCACACAATCCGGAAGATTATGGAAGATGCTGGTGCAAATGAAAGGATTACTACCGCCGTCCGAGATAACATATATGTGGACGATTACCTTAACTCTGCCCCCGGTATCACAGACGCGACGCAAGAAGCTACAACGATCCGTAATTATCTGCTCGCTGCGGATCTCAAACTGCAGGGGTGGATATCAAATTCACCGGAATTCGTCCAAGGTGTAATGGGAAAGGAACACGTGCTGTCTTCGTCACCAACCACCCATTCTCTAGTGCAAAATCCCGACGAAAAGGTTCTGGGTGTATTTTGGAACACCCTTAAGGACTCCCTCGGATTCAACGTAGCTAACCGTCCCGACACCTGCTTCACCCGCGTAAACCTCATTAGTAAAGTGGCCAGTGTCTTTGACCCCCTCGGCACCGCCTCTCCATTGATAGTAAAGGCCAAGATACGCCTGAGAGAACTCGGCGTCAAAGGATTGAAATGGACCGACGAAGTGGTTGGCGACGACCGGAAATGGTGGGAACAGTGGTTCAACGCCCTAAAATTATTGGGTGATGTGGAAATCCCTCGCTGTCTCTTCCCTGCGGTATCGACTATTACCTCTTCAGAAATCCACACCTTCTGTGATGCTTCGGAAGAAGCCTACGCGGCAGTGGTCTACATCAGAAATAGCTACGACAAAAACTGCAAGCAGACGATAAGGATACACCAAATCAAGGCGGCCAACAAGTTAGCTCCCAAAAAATGTCTCTCGGTTCCGAAGCTGGAACTAAACGCGGCCTTGCTGGGCGCCCGGCTCGCCAAAACCGTCGGAACGTCACTCCCTCCTGGAATGATATCCAGCAGAAAATTCTGGACTGACAGCAGCACTGTCCGAAATCGGATCCGAGCCACAGCAGCCCATTATCAAGTCTTCGTGAGCAATCGCATTGGAGAAATACAAACCATCACCGAACCCGACGAATGGCGCTTCGTCCCGGGCGCTCTAAATCCGGCGGATGCCGCGACCCGCTCCACTCTAGATGGAACCATTTTCCCAGTTGCCTGGCTTAAAGGACCGAAATTTCTCTCACAGTCTGGGCAGGAATGGCCGATGGATCTTCCGTGGATAGCGGTAAACGAGGAGAAACGTCCCGCACGTACACTCGTCATCACGCAGCCGGTTCAGAGAGACTGGACCCAAATCCAAATTACTCCAGAACTGTCTTGTCTTCCCTCACTGTGCCAACTAGACCCTGTCTTCTTTGATGTAATCAAACAGTGTCAGGTCGAGGCGTTCTCTGAAGAACTAAGACGCCTAAAGAATAATAAAACCCTGCACTCTAGCTCCTCGCTGTTGGCCCTGTCTCCGATCCTCGACAAAGATGGGCTACTTAGACTTGGTGGACGAATTGGTCGCGCACGCCTGCCCTACGATCAGCTGCATCCGGTACTCTTGCCCGGAAAACACCCGCTCGCCGAGAAAATCGTCCACGCGTTCCATACGCGACTCAATCATGTAGGAACGGACTTCCTCCTCTGCTACATACGTCAACATTTTTGGATGACAAGCGGGAGAGAATTAGTGAAGAAGATCCGCAGGGATTGTCCCATCTGTAGGCGTAATCGAGCCCGACCGGGCGAACAATTGATGGCCGAGTTACCAGAGTCCCGCCTCGACTATGGCACCATTCCCTTCACTCGAACAGCCGTGGATCTATTCGGCCCATTAGAGATCAGCTCGTATCGTTGCAGAATCGCTAAAAGATGGGGCGTGCTGTATACATGCCTGGTAACCAGGACAATATTCTTGGAATTAGTACCGTCGCTTTCATCTGAAGACTTTCTCCTATCCCTGCGCAGATTTATCGCCATGTATCGTAGCCCAGCAGTCCTTCATTCCGACAACGGGACGAACTTCGTCGGCGCGGAAGGCGAGCTACGAGAGGCAGCCATCAAATTACATAGCTCCGAAGAGGTGCCCGCGTTTATGCACAGTACCCGTATACGCTGGATCTTTCAACCGCACCGTACTCCCCATTTTGGAGGAGCTCACGAGGCCTTAGTCAAAATCACCAAGAGAGCTCTCTACGATGCTTTAGAAAGAGAGAAAGGAGCCTTCCGTCATCCTAGCGAGGATGTACTTCGAACGGTGCTTCATGAAGTCGCGGGGCTGCTAAACACTAGGCCGCTGACATATGCCAGCTCCGATCCGGAAGATTTCCGCCCCCTAACGCCAAACGACTTCTTAAATCGTGCACCGACCGCATATCCCCCCGCTGGATGCTATGACGACGCGCAACCGCGAGAACGTTATCAATGCCTGTAACGTACATTAAATCTATTCTGGCACCTCTGGAAAACGACTTATTTACAATCTCTGGCCTCCCGTAAAAAATGGAAAACGCAACGTCCCAACCTAGAGATCGGAGATGTTGTGCTCGAAATAAACAAAGGCTTCAGTCGCGGCGTATGGAGTATTGGCCACGTCGTCCAAACCTATCCAGGATCGGATGGCTGCGGCAGAGCAGTGGACATTAAACTACCCACTGGAGTATTCCGAAGAGGAATTACCGAACTATGTTTTCTTGAAGCTGGCTCGTCCGTTCCGGACTCGGGGGAGCATGTTCCGGAGAAAACTACGCCTCTAGAATCTACCACCCAAGTCTACGTAACGAAGAATGATGCGAAGACAGACCAACCACATCGCACTACTAAGTTACTGTTTAACCCTAATGTTCCCTACCCCAACTGTAATTATGTTTCGTCTGCTCCAAACCCCACGTTTCTGACACTACACGTCCATTTCTCGTATCGCGAACTTGTGTCCTTCGATCCAAGAAATTCACTCTACCAATCTTCTTCGACTCCTAGGTATCACTATTCACAATTTATATGTAATACTTGTTCGTGTTCTAAGCTACATTCATTGCCTATAGTCATAATACTTGTCCTGTGTCGAACTGTGTCGACGAAACATTCTGCCTCCATCCCTGATTTGTCTGAGCCACTCGGTAACAATAATGTTGTTTCATCCCTTTCCTTACTAGCTATATTAATATTTATATTAATAGGCTCTCGCCCAAACTTCGGTTTATATCCTGTATATGTGTATGAGTGGCCATTTAGCCTGTCAGCCCGTCAGCCCATCAGGTATTCTAAGTAACATTCTGAATTGTACCACACTTACTAAACCCTATACGTCTAGGCACCATATCCTACACATAATACAACTTCTCTCCACCATTGAATTGTTCTTTCTGGTGGAGTCGACAGCAGTTTGAGAAACTGCCCGCACCCTGGTTTCATTCGAGGAAACACCACCGCTAGCATCATCTGCTGGGTTTAGGCCGCTGGGTACCTATTTCCACTGATCAGCTGTTGAAAGTTCGAGGATCTCCCGATTCGATTTCCAACGTACACGTTGAAACGACAGGACGTAGATTTGATCCAGCTGAGCACCGTTGTCGAATCCGACCAATAAAACGTTTGGTCGAATTGAATGGCAAGCTCGTTTAAGAGAAGGCTGCTAAGTCGAACGGCTAAGACGGCAGCGGATAGCTCCAACCTAGGAATTGTGAGAAATTTGAGCGGCGCAATCCTCGACTTCGAAATGAGAAACGCAACGTCCGCGTTTCCGTCAGGCTAAACGAATCGAGCGTAGGCGACTGCTCCGAATCCCTTTTCGGAGGCATCCGCGAAAATGTGGAGTTCGTTTGATGCTGCGTCTGGTCTGTCCGGAGAAAGACATCGTTTTAGTACGAGTCCGTCTAATGATGGCAGGGTGCTGGCCCAACGCTTCCAGCGATCTAATAGGTCGATATCCAGCTCGTTGTCCCATTCGAATTTTCGCCGCCAAACATCTTTTAGGAGGTGTTTTGCCAAGAACACGATCGGTGAAAGAAATCCGAGTGGGTCGAAAATACTCGACACCGCCTTTAAGAGGGACCGTTTCGTTTTCCCATCCAATGAGACAGAAGCCTTCAACACAAAGGCGTCGAGGTCGAAATTCCATTTTAAGCCAAGCGTGCGTTCAATGGGTGACGCATCGAGATCCATATCCAGGGTGACTTCCTTTTGCTGCATGCAGGGGAGGCCAGATCGCACAGAATCGTTTGACGTCGCCCATTGGGTTAAAGGGAACCCTCCAGCCTTCAACATCTCGGTTAGACGATGTGACATGGACAAAGCTTCAGGTACGGAGCGGAAGGACACCAACCAATTGTCGACATAGAAATGACGAGTAACCCGAGTCATAAGGTCGTCAGCGTTTTCACCGTCCCGAACTGCTTGCCGCAATGCATTAGAACATACGGCAGGTGACGAGGCGGCTCCGAATAAGTGGACGTCCATTTGGTACACATCCGGTGGATCTCTACAACCAGGCGTGTGCCATATGAACCGAAAGGCCAGCCCGTCTGATGGGCGGACCCGGACCTGGTGGAACATTTTTTCGACATCTGCAACGACCGGTACGGCGAATTGGCGAAAACGCAGAAGCACACCGATGAGGCTTGTTAGGAAGTCTGGTCCTTTCAACAAATAGTCGTTAAGGCAGACGCCTTGGCTCTTCGCACGTATATCGAAAACCACTCGACATTTTCGGGTTTGTTCGGATTGAAGACTGGATGGTGTGCGTTGTACCACGCTCGACCAATTGGACTGTCGTCAATTTCAGCTTGCGACAGCTTTCGCGCATGTTTTGACGACACGTAAGTTTCTATGACGTTGCGGTAGGTATCTGCCAAACTAGGATCTTTGACGAACTTCCTTTCGAGACTCGGAAATCGCCTGTGGGCTGCAAAAAAGTTATTGTGAAGATTGGGGTAGTCGGTCTTCCATAGTAGGCCGCATTCATATCGTTCACCGATGTTTCTTGTTGTTTCCATTAGAATCTTCCAGGCTCTTTTTTTGTTTTGACTGATCGGTAGCACAACATTCGGCTTAGTTCCGAAAGTGTCTGTTTCGATAAACTGGCGGACCATGGACGACATTTCCTCTTCGTGGGAGCTGACGTGGAAGCAGCTGAATTCACGAGAAGTCGATGGGTGCGTCTGCCCAGCGATACACCAGCCGAAGGTAGTCAGGTGGGCACGAGGGGCTCTTTGTTGCAGTGGATCTTTCCGAGTTCCAAATATCTCGAGAGCTGAGGGATGGTCTTGACCGACGAGAACTGCGACATCTTCGGTTTCGGCAGAATGGACGGGTACATGGGCGAAATGTGGCCATGTTTTTGCGAGCTGGGCCAGGTCGAATGGTCGCTTCGTTAATTCGAATGAATCCATGCTGTGCGCATCCACGACGTTGAAGTTGAAAAATTCGGTCTAGCGAAGAGATGTTGAAGCAGACGACTTCGGTGTTAACGGCTTCACCTTCTCCCTTCACCGTCTTTGTCATCATCTTTTCGGTTCTCCCTTTAATGCCTAATTTATTTGCCGTCCGACGCCTTAAAACCGAAATCTCACTTCCGGAATCGAGAAGAGCGAAAGTATAAACTTCCCTTCCATTTGCTTTCAAGAGTATAGGCACTATCGACAGAAGCGTTCAGCCGATAGATGAATTGACGACCATAGAACCCGAAAATATGGCACCATCGAAATCTACTTGCTTTTTCGGGCTCCATGCATTTCGGGCTCCATGCATTAAAGGGTGATGGAAACCACTGCAATTTACGCTGGTGCAACGTTCTCTCCGCCTACAATCGCGACTGAAGTGGCCACGATCCCGGCAACGGAAGGAGGCCTTACAATTTTTAACGACCGTAACTCTCTTCTCAACAGGGAGCTGCTTAAATTGTCGACATTCGCTTAAAGGGTGCTTGTCATGGCCATTGCATGCCGGACAGATTGTCGCATTTTTAGTGTTAAAGACTTGGTGGGTCGTCGGCTGTCGACCGTTTGCGTTGTTAACTCCCTTCCCGTTGAAATGGGTAGTGGAATTCAAATCGACGAAAGCTGACGAATGGAAAGTTCTGCCATAGCGATGTCATCCAGCCAGTGGTCGAAATCTTCGATCATCGATAGGCGAGGTTGCATCGACCAGCTCCTTTCTCCCCATTTGCTTCCTAACATCGGCGGGAGCTTAGAGACTAGCTGCGATAATGTCGCATGGCTGTGCAGCTCAAGACCATAGCCACCGAGGCGTAAAGTTGTGACTACGGAGTGCAAGTCAGCAGAGGAGGTTTTCAGCGCCTGGAAGTCCCCGTCTTTGAAAGAGCGGAGCTTCAGAAGTGAAACGATGCATGCTCGAGCCACAATTTGTGGATTGCCGTACCTCTGGTGTAGGTGGTAGAGAGCGAGGTAGAGTGGTAGAGAGTGTAGGTGGTAAAGAGCGCGGGATTCAATAGGGCGTCTCCAATGTTTTTTCTTATCTCCGGCAACAGTGCTTCGCGGAGATGCGTGATCCTTTCGGCATCAGATCCAACAGCGTCATGGACCAAAATTTTGAACGTTTGAATGAACATAGCCCAACTGCTTGGGTCTCCCTAAAAATATGGCACTTGAAGCCTCGGTGGTTTGATTCCGGAACGGACTGTGGTAGCGTATGGAGTGTCCAAATCTTGGATCCAAGCATCTGGCGTATAGATACCTGGTAGATGTTGGTATCTGCCATCGGTCTGCATTGGAGGATCTGATGCGTGTATAGGTTGCAAAGGACTAAACGGGACGAAGGCCTGGGCAGCAGTATTGTTTGAAAATGCCATTGATCTACAGGTTTCGTTCACGACTGAGGGCCCATTTGATGGGGGCGGAACGGTACATGACTTCGACGATGGTAGAGCAGTCGAACGACGAGTCATCGGTGGAGGAACTGTAGGTAAGGCACGACGGTTTGACACAGACGGGTTCATCGCTCGATTAGTTATCATTACGTCTGACGTCATTTGTGGTGCCATCGTGGTATGTTGTAGATCATCTGCCGTCTGCGTTTCTGTCTTTGTCGGTTGCTCATTATGCCTAGGCACGGTGTCGTCCGCTAATACTTCGGAAAGCTGTTGACGCATAATGGCGCCGCTAAGTCGTTGACGTTCGACCTCGTTGTGCAAATCTCGCTGCTTTCTAGAAGAATCGACCTGTCTTTGATGTTGTTTTCGGTCAGCTTCAACTTGTAACAGGTGTTGTTGTCAACTTCGGCTTGCAGCAAACGTTGTTGTCTGTTGGCTTCGGCTTTCAACAAATAAGCTTCTTCTTCTTCTTGCCAGTTCGACTCCTCTCCCGCTTGCTGCAATCTCAGTTCAGCTTCCCTTTGAAGTCTTTCGGCTTCATGGATCTTTGCGAGTGTTGATGAAACACTGGAACTACGTGCTGACCGGTTGGAACGAGAAGAATGTGCAGATCGAGTAGAGAGGCTGGCTAAATAGAGGTCTACTTTATCGACAAGCTCTTGGTGTTCATAAGCGGCAGCTTGGAACCATTGTCTCTCCATCTCGGCCTGTTCCGGGGATAAATTAGCACATGCGACATACTGATCATGACGTGATTCAAGGTCGTCAAAATCACGGACGTATACTGCACGAAGCGTTCGAACTGTGTCTCGATCATCTCCTATTCTAACGGACGCCATCAGCCGTTTTCCCGTTTTCGTATGGACGGTCTTTCTGCCGGAACGAGATCTCTTCAACCTCTCTGGGTCATTTACATTTTCCCACGAGTCACTTCGCTCATCTTCCTCGTAGATGGCCGTAAGATTAACCGTTGCTTCAGCCATATTGTCGATCACGAATTGTTCTATAGTTCCCAATTAATTATGCAGCTCACGACGTCGAGCAGGATATTGGTACGCTAAGGCAAATGTACAGAAAACGTACAGTCTTGCTCTTCTATTCAGGTGAGGCAGCTTGGGGAGATAACTCGACAATCTTGAAGTCAAAATTAGAGGATAACGATTTACAAAAACCACGCGACAGCCCGAAGCTCAAGGTAAAGATGGTGGTTTGGAACACTGCGCGTAGTTCAAAACGTCGGGATAAAGGCCAATACGACTAGTCTTTGGCGAAACGCTGAGCGCAAAATTTCAGTCAACACGAAATTCACGGATACGATTGCCACGCGGGACTTTACAGCAATGTTGCACTACACGTGTCACGTTGGTAGAATGCGAAATGGGAATATTTCCCGGTCGATGCACCAAAATGTTCCAAAGACACGAATGTAGGCGTTCAATAATGTTTTAAACGTAGTTTATTTTCTTCTCCGATTGTATGGGTTGCCAGCCCACGAAACGTAACACACGAAACACAAGTCTGTGACGATGGTAAACGGGTGGCCGGCCCGTTTAACAGTCAAGAGATACACACAAAACGAGACAAACCGAGATTTGAGAACAAGATGAAGAAGGCACGAAGGCACGCTGTCAATGGCGGCCAGAGAGCTATCGACGAAAATCGAAGAAAGGACGAAATAGGGACAACTACGTTTTTTCGAAGTGGTCGAAAAGACACGAGATAGAAAAGTATTTACTGTCCAAGGACTAAAAAACGAATGCGCTGATCAATAAGATGACATACGACAAAATGGGGAAGAACACCAAAGCGCGCCAAGCGAAACAAAAAAAGGGATCCATCCCCTCTTCCGTCTCAAATCCGTTTAGCTAGCGGCAGTCTGGTCTGTCTCGTGACGTCACTTGCTGTCTGGCTTGGGGGGGGGTGTGACATCACTTACTTGGGGGGGGGGGACTTTGGTGTCGCTTGCTGGGAAGGTTCAAACTTCCCAACAAACATAATGTTTAACGAAAGTGCTGATGAACACATGAATTAAAATAATTATTTCAGATTTGTAAACATCGTCTCTATTTTATTGAAATTACAAATGTCAGCAGCTCAATGATTTATTGCCACTGTTTAAAAGCTGAAGAATTAACTTTTAAGAACAGTAGCATTTCAAAGTGTTGGTCACTTAATCTCAATCGTTTGGGGAAATACGTTAGACCCGCTTGGCTAAACAAACTTTCTACTGCAGCTAAAGAAGGAAGGGCCACAAATTCGCCGAAAAATTCGGCTGAAAAATAAATCAATAACCTGCTACAAATAGAAATGGAAAAAAAGAATACGATCTACTTGTAAATTAATGTCATCGTCGGATATTCATTCAACTGGTCGAAATTGTGGCAAAAATTGAAATTTTTTTCAACTTCATCATTGGTTTGTTGTATTTTCTTGTTTGTATCTTCTTCGTAAGGGACGCGAAATAATTTTTCTTCATTCTTTTTTTGAGGACTGGGATCCGACCGAGATGATGATGTGCATCAGTATTCTTGTCTGAACTGTGAATGTATAAAAAATGTAATATTTTAAATACCATACTTCAATGCTACATTCACCAAAAATTCACTTACGAATCAGATTTTTCAAAGACCCCCTGCAAACGGCGGAATTCGCATTGTAGCAAAAACTTTGCTCGGCAAACATCTTCTTCTTAATCTAGCCAGGACAGTTTAAACATGGGATTGGATATCGCAGCCAATCTCAGATCGTTATCTGCAAACATCGTTATATACATCAGTGTAAAAAGATTATTATGAGTTGGATGGTATAAATAGTAAAATGGTACCTAATATGAATAGCATCCAATAAGCTCGTTAATAAAAGCTGACAATGAATAATGGAAGCATCATCTTTAGCGCTTTTCAAATTGTTTGTTAAAACAAGTTGGCAGTAGAAATCCCATACCGACATTTTTTTCTGCCTAAAAATGCATGTAAAGTGTCCAGCGGTTCTGCCACCAATTTCATGATGGAAACGAACTCGTTTAGAAAACGTTCTTCTCCTTGTGTGATAGGCGTGATGTTGAAATCTTCAAATAATTTTCGCATTGCGCGACCTTTTTTGTTGTGAAGTCGAACAAAGCAGCAGATTGCGGAATACTCGGAATTCCATCGCGTTTCGTTTTTTAGCACTAATAACCTAGCCAAGTGACGATGACAGTGTCAGAATTCAAAGAACTTGAACTCTGTTTGTTCCACAGCTTGTGCAATTTTTCGAAAGCGCCGATTCTTAGTTTCTGGAAATGGTAATCTTGAATGTTTTTGGACATCTACTTTGGAAACGAGATTCAATAGATTACAAGCGCATCTTCTGTGAAACGGAAGGGCCGCGTTATCAAAGAGTGATTCCTCCGAGTCGAGAAAATGGTCGTCCAATATTTCACCGAGTTCGAAGAAAATCATTTCTTCATTTTGGGATTCACCTTTAAGAAATTCATCTTCTTCTTCCTCGGGAGTTTGGTATTCGTAATTGGGAAGAGTTGATCTTGCTCCCTTTTCTTTAAAACATTTCATGAAATTCGATACATTGTCGGTTGTCGATCCTCGTAATTTTCCTTTCACTTGGCATTCCTCGTGAATGGATTCTATTAGTTTCGACAGCACATCAAAGGTGTGATGCCCAATAATGCGACGGGTGGCAAAGCACGCACTTTTCCTTATTAGGGATTGACTATCGTACCAATGGATAGTTTCGCCAAGGTAGGATTTCCTTCTACAGGTCCACGCGTCCACGGTCGTGGCCGCATCAGTACACTTTAAAAGCGCATCCTTTAGCTGCAGTTTCATTGTGTAGTACTTATTTTCAAGCATATTAGTAAAGAATGTTTTCCCCCGCAATTTCAAGTGCGGGCGAAGCTTGAGATAAGTAGCTGAAATTCTTGTTTTTCGACTATGTGAAGCGGGCACACGTCTACGATAAGGAAATTCTGTATAAGAGGGAAAATTAGTGAAAAGTAAAAAATTTTATAATGTGAATGTACGAAGGTTGCTGAAACCGTCACCTGCTATAAGGTTTGCCGAGATCAAACAATGTTAGCGTATGTGCGCTAGTTAATTTTTGATTATTGATTCGGTAGTAATCTGATTTCCGATTATGTTAGTATTTATCCATTGCTAATATCCCGTTTTATAAAGTTCATTTTTTACAATTTTTTTTTTATTGAACAACTATCGCTTCTTTGAACAGAATATAAGAAATCTATGTTTTTCGCAATTCGCCTTGTTCTGTCCAACCTCTTTGCTCATTCCCCCCCAACTCCCCTTCCACCTCCCTTATCACTTCCCATTGCCGATGCTTATGCCATAGATAAAGACCGTTTGTTCATTTTGGATACGAAAATTGAATGAGTTTTGCGGGGCTTTTGTGGGTGCTGGGAACAAAGATATGTTAACATGAAGACTAGTTAGTTCTTATTAAAATTTGATAAACAATGTTTATAGGAATAATATTATAAACTTAAAGTATCATTTGAAGTAAGGAACAAAAAAAGAGACTGTTATAATTCAATATTGATTTTATATCATTTATTTCCTTATCATATTTTCAATTCTTTTCAAAGTTACAAAGAGCCCAATATATATATTAAAATCATAACCTACTGATATAACTATGCCAGGCGGTGTGACTGCTGACTGTTATCTAGGCTAGGAGCGCTTTTCACCAAAGCAATAAATAGTTCAAGCAAAACTGGAATATACAATTTGCGTAGGAACATCGATGAGTCAAAATTCGAAAGTAAATGCATGGCTATTGTTAAAGAGCAACCGTTTGTTAAAGAATAACCTCACATTTACTCCGAGAAAACCATCTACGTCTCTGGCAAGAACTTGCATTTTTCCAGCATTTTTATAAATGATTTTTTACGTTGTTCGTATCTAGTTTTCCCCTTACGCACATTTTCAAGGAGCTATTGGTTACCTAATTACATCACATTGCTGAAAAAACGCGAGTTCGCTGCTTTTTATCATTGCTGGAAAAACGCGAGTTCTTACCAGAGACGTAGATGGTTCTCTCGGGCTAAAGGTGAGGTTATTCTTTAACAAAAGATTGCTGTTTGACAAAAGCCACGCATTAACTTTTTAAATTTGACTTTCCTACGCAAATTGAATATTCCAGTTTTGCTCGAACTATTTATTGCTTTGGTGAAAAGCGCTCCAAGATAACAGTTGGCAGTCACCGCCTGGCATAGTTATAGCAGTAGGTTATGATTTTAATATATTTATTTGGCTCTTTGTAATTGTGAAAAGAATTGAAAATCTGATAAGGAAATAAAAGGTATGAGAATCAATTTTGAATTACAATATTCTTTCTTTTCTCCCTGCCTCAGACGATAGTTTAAGTTTGTTACATTATTCCTATAAAGATTATTTATAAAATGTTAATAATAATAAACAGGTCTTCGTGTTAACATATCTTTTTTCCCAGCAACCACAAAAGCCCCGCGGAACTCAATCAGTTTCGGTATTAACAACGAATCAGTGGTCTTTACCTATGTCATAAGTATCGACAAAAAGAAGTTATAAGGGAGATGGACTGGGGGTTGGGGGAATAATGAAAGAGGGTGGACAGAACAAGGCTAAGTGCGAAAAACATATATTTCTTGTATTATATTTAAAAAAGCGATAGTAGTTCAATAAACCAAAATTGTGAAAAATGAACTTTATTAAACGGGATATTAGCAATATATAAATACTAACATAATCCGAAATCAGATTGCTAACGAATAAATAATCAAAGGTTAACTAGCGTACATACGCTAACATTGTTTGATCTCGGCAAACCTTATAGAAGGTAACGGTTTCAGCAACCTATGTACATTCCACTTTCCACGGAATAGGAGGTTGGAAATATATTTTGGAAACAAATATAAAGTTTGTAGGAACATGGAAATTAAACGGAGAAAAAGGCCCAGTCCAATGGAGAAAAAGGCCCACTTTTAAATTTGGAAAAAAGTGGGCCTTTTTCGTCTGGGCCTTTTTCGTCTGGGCCTTTTTTGCGGGCCTTTTTCGTCTGGGCCTTTATCGTCTGGGCCTTTTTCTCCGACCTCCCCCAAAAAGTAAACAGACCATTTTGATATTTCATCAGGAAGGTTCAAAAGATATTTAATTTAAGACTTAAAAACAATATTACTTTGACCGCAGTTTTCAGTTGCTTGAAAAAGAGCACTATGAAACGTATGTAAGTGTTTATTTAAATTTGAAGCCGATTTGAACTTTTCTGTATGGAAGCATTGCTTAGAAAACAAACAGCTACTTTCAAATAATGGGTCTTTTGCATGTGTTGCTCTGTAATGTTTAAGCAAAGCTCTGCCATTTGTTGTTTTAAAATTACACACCCCCACTTGGCAATCATAATTGTCCAGAGGATCACAAGGTACACTATATTTGGCCACAGACATTTTTCACTTCCACGACAACGGATAACTGAATGTCAGTATAAAAGTAATTTGCTATAATTGTTGTTCACCAACTATAATCTGAGTATACAATGTTGGTTTTTTTTTCATTCTGAACAATGGAATAGTATCGTCTGCTTATCCCGTCCCTCCCTCCGTCCCATTGTCTTAGCATTTTACACGTCTGAAATTGTATGTTCAATAATTATTACATTTGGAGGAAATACAAGTTTGGTATAAGGTAAATTAAAAATTAATTTCATATCCTAATGATCTTTGAAGGCAGCTCAAAACCCGTTATTATAATTGGCAATCGAAAACAGTCTTAAAGTTCTATAAACATTGGCAGCACTGGGAGACGGTTTCTTCTTCTTCAAAAAAGACAGTGCTTTTCATTGTATAGCTAATGGAAAAACGATAGAGTGCGTAATTCGGTAAGTAACATTTATGTTTATCTGAAAGTACCTGTTCCTTTTCCGTTGTGCTGTTCTTTTTCTTTTTTTAAGATTTCTCTTTTATTTTTTTTGTTGCCTTAAGAATATGGAAGAGGTTACTAAAACCATAATAGTCGAATTAGATGGGAAAGAAGAATACGAATTGGAATTCATCACTACTTCCTCCACGTTTGATCTACAAGTGATTTTTACGTATTTAAAAGCTAAATCCAGCAGATTTAGTCAGGTGTCCCAGTATGCTTACTTTGTCTTTAAAAAGCAAAGTGAGAAATTCCCAGGTCGATGTGTGACTGTTGGTGACCACTCACCAGTAAAAAATCTGAGCACATTGCAGTGCACAAGCATGCCAAAGCCTAGCTGCTCAAGAGTAATCGTCCAGGATTTACATGTTAATATCTGTAAGTTAATTGCATTTATTTTCAAATGTGTAAAGCATCTTCCCGCGTGGGACGATGGACTTTACGGATTAAGACAATAAATTTAAATTGAACTCGAGGCGTTTTACCCACAGTGACATATGTGTTTATTGTAAGCTAAGACATAAGAATTAAAAAGGTAAGAGAACAAAGGATAAGAAGAAACATTCGGAAAACAGTTAAAAGAAAGAACAAATAGACAGGGGGTCTTACCGTGAACTCACGAGTGAAAGAATGGAAGAAAACGACACAAGGCGAACTTGGATTTTAGCTTTCACACGAGCGATACACAGCAAAAGTTCAGATTCGTAAGAATCTGACAATCGATGTCCGGGATAGCTCGGAACAAGAATGAATTCTAACTCAAAGTTTAGGTAGGGAAACATTAAGCAAGGCACAATACTACTCAATAAAGCGGAGAAGATTGACTTAAGACGACTATTTGGCACGGCTGCAACTACTTGTCTGATTTCCGTCAACTGCTAGGTTTATCACGAAACTTTGCATACTGCAAAAGTGGCGTGATTGGGCGAAGCTTGTGCATTCACGCGACAGCCAATTAAACGATACCGTTTGATGTGGCGGGATGTTGAAGGCGTATCGTCTGCGTGAGTCAGCTGCAGGTGTTCATTTGGGTCAGCGTCACTGCGTATATAGTGTTGCAATTGCCATGTCCAGACTTGCGTTTACTACTGAAGCAAAAGCGAGAAAAAGTTAAAGTAATATGTTCGGCTTCGTTACATCACTCCCGGCGGCGTGAGATTACGTCCCGTAATCAGAGTTGATTCATTGGAATCGATTCGGGAGCCACAGGTCTTGGATCATCGGAATTGCGGCAGCATTCAGCCCAGATGAAGGTAAAAAGACCGCAGGCGTAACATATGCGTAAGAAGAGAAGCACTAAAAGACATAATATGCCGATGAAGAAGTTATTTGTGATGATGTCCCACCAAGATGTATAAGTTCCGACACTAGCCGATGTCACTAAGACATTCGATGCACTGTATTTGTGGCGTAAGGCAAATTCAGGTGGAGGATGTTCATTAATCGCGGCGGCTATATCAGCCATAATGTTCATATGATTTAGCATGTTGTCGGTATATGCCGGGTTGCTTCGATGTTCGTAGTCGAAGAATTCGACATTTTCATACCGAAAAGAATGCGCAAGCGTCTGTTCTGGTAACACAATGTTTGCTTCAATTGGTAACCAGGTTTCGTTACGGTAGGCATAAGGTTTATCGTTGAAATTAACAAAACCATTAGTCCAGTAACAAGGGGAATATTTCACAAGTTCCCATCCGTCAAAATTAATAGTGTAATTTTGAAATTTCGGTTGCGGTCCGCAATATGTCAGTATAGCTTCGAATGTAACATTTAAAGCCTTACATTGAATCAGCACAACCGTTTTTCCAAAGGCTTGTAATTTTGTGCACTGTGGTAAATTTAACTGCGAAGCTGCTAACCATCCGTTATATTGAGCAGTTGTAACAGCCCTTTCGTGTTTGGCCTTGCGAGCTTCACATTGCATCAGTCGAATTTGTCTTGCCAATTCATTTTCATGATCGGTAAGTTGGTCTCGAATATATTGTCACGGCCATGGATCTTGTACCAAGATAGAGACGTCGTGCTTCAGATTAAAAGATAATGTGTATTTCACCACAAGGTTCCATAACACAACTGCCAACTAACTGCTCTAACCAATTAATCAAAAAGCCACACAGAAGTGCAATATCGCCCCTTTTATATCCGGCGACGAGGGTGGTGCTCCAATGGACGGCCATAATTGGGGCGGGATTTCCGTCCTAGCGCTGTTGTCGCCACCGCAATGGCGAATCGGATATTTCCAACGTAACATCCCCCTCCTTAAGTCGCGACTCGTCCCGATCGCGCTCGTGTGCCAGGAAAATAGAAGTCTAAAATCTAATATTTGTGTTACTGGGTAGAGGGATTACAGGGTTAGAGGAATCACACGACATTGACTTCATTTATAAGGGGGAATAAAGTAAATAAAAGCATTTTCCATGAATAAAAGTTGGGGCCACCGCCACGCCATCTAGCGCTCGTAGTATCAGTACTAACCGGCCAGCCCAGAGATGGCGTGGCCAGTTAGTGTCCTTTTCCAACCGCGCTATTCACTCTCTTCTCATGTCCTCATGTTCTCGCCGGCTTCCATCACGTCCGTTTGTTCCCCTTTCGTCCTCCCTTCCCTCCCGATCGGGTGTTGGTGATCGTGGTCTCGTATTACCCGAGTTGGTCTCGCAAAAACGAGCAATATGACCGGAGCGTCCACATCGGTAGCAGATTGGTTTTCCGTCTTCTGTTCGAGAAGGTTTCTCCCCTCCCCCTCCCAGGCATAATTGTTTAGTGCCTCGTTCCAGCTCTTCTATCCGAGCTGCCATATCGCGTATTAAATTTTTTAACTCATCATGCGACCCTGAGCGCGTGCTGTCTCGCTTTGCGTCGGACTCGTAGGCTTCTTGTTTCAACGGAGTTCGCCTTTCTTCGTAGTCAGCATACGTGACTCGCCTGGCTGGAATAGGATCCTTCGCTTGTCCCATAAAATTAACTGCCTGATTCGGCTTCTCTGAATCCTCATATGCCCTAGTTTAAATTTGTAATGCTCTAAAAAATTCATCTGTCGTCCGGGGCTGTTTAATTGTCATTTCTCGCTTCAAAGGCTTGCCCACGCAAAAGATTTTGCGTGGGCAAAGATAGGGTTCAACCTACGGCACTGATTGAGCACGTCATAGAAATATCATACGACCGTTTCCGAAGCCTCCTGCTTCCGATTACGTAGCCTAGCTTTATGATAGCGGTCGAAATCCTCCGATCGAAATGTTTCTAAAAATCGGGTTCGTAGGCCCCTTATCCCGGTTTCGGCCTCCCTCCCAGGCGCGGCTTCACGCGGAGCAACATCGTCCCAGACCACCTGTCCTATTTGACAAGCTAGCCAATCCTTTGCTGTGCCTTCTACGAATAATCCAAAGTATTCCGCTTTCTCAGCGGGACCCCATCCATTAAAAATGGCGGTCCTCTCGAAACGTTCTATCCATTCAGCGGCGTCATCGTCTGGTCCTCCGCGGAAAACTGGTACTTCACGATACTGCGATGGATGAGCCGGTGAACGCTGAGCGGCTCCTTTGCCTGTGCAGGTACACGGGCGGGAGGTCCATCATTTCCTCTAAATTCCGCACGTTGGGCCATTTCAAGCGTTGGTGCTATAACGAGCGGTAAAGCTTAAGAAAAATCGTCTAACCCCTTATCTCTTCCTTCCCTTGCGCACTCGTTAAAAGGTTCCTTGCTTTTCGGCTATCTTCCGTTGCTCCCTCGGATCACTACACGTTTGTTCTCCTACACCACTATCTCTCGATCTTGCTTCCTGATCAAACTTCCGATACCTACAAGAGGAATTTGTCCTCGCGTTCGACTTTCCGATCGGGTTCAGTGATACGATTCCTCTTCTCGGAAAGGTATGGCCGATCGCTTTGGCAGTCTGTGCCCCTACTTCTGAGGAACTTGTCCTCGCGTTCGACTTTCCGATCGGGTTCAGTGATACGATTCCTCTTCTCGGAAAGGTATGGCCGATCGCTTTGGCAGTCCGTGCCCCTACTTCTGTAACTCTCTTTAGAGATTCCGCCTGACTTCCGTCAAGACCAACGTTGCGTTGTCCTTCCTCGCTTATCGGGGACGCGGCTAACCCTCGTAAACGCCTGCTCTGCCTAGGCGGATCCGTACTCATCCACCGAGCTACGTCTCTCTCTCCCACCCAATGGTAGGCCTGTCGGGCTTTCACTACGCGCTTTCCACAACTTACTGGGACGGGTCTCAACCTAACAGCGAATCAAGGAAATCGGCCAGGTCTGTGGTCCTGTACCACGGCAATTTAAGGCACTTTCTAGCCGGCCGATCACACTTCCCAAGGACCCCTAAACAGCACCTGCCTCCAAGTCCCTTATTCAAAAACTTCCCAAGACCCGTGCGAAAAGAACAACAATTGCGCTTACCTTACTCAGCCTAACAGGTGTTACCCTGCATCTCCACCATGTCACGGCCATGGATCTTGTACCAAGATAGAGACGTCGTGCTTCAGATTAAAAGATAATGTGTATTTCACCACAAGGTTCCATAACACAACTGCCAACTAACTGCTCTAACCAATTAATCAAAAAGCCACACAGAAGTGCAATATCGCCCCTTTTATATCCGGCGACGAGGGTGGTGCTCCAATGGACGGCCATAATTGGGGCGGGATTTCCGTCCTAGCACTGTTGTCGCCACCGCAGTGGCGAATCGGATATTTCCAACGTAACAATATTGTATATTCGCGGGTACATTTAGATTTTCGTCGATAGGTGGCGCTGGGGTCTCCAAAGTGGCTGTTAAATTTTCCATGATGGCCGCTGTCGAAACGGTGAGTTTTGATTGGCCGATGATATCAAACGACGAAGTTTTATTGGTGCATTCGTTTTGTAGGGAGGCACAGCGTTGTATAGGCGTCAAATGAAAATCAAGTTGTTGGGCGTCATCTTGGAGCCTGAAAATTATTTCGTCACTCGGTAGACGGACCAGTGTACCCATTCCATCTTCCACTAGTCAATTGTTTGTAACCAATATCCGAAAATGTCAGGTTCGCGATCAAATACAAATTTATCATCTGAAAAAGTCATCCGATTTTCGTCACATTGTTTATGGTTAATCATTTCATTACACTCGGAGGGTGAAGTGTCGATCGAAATTTTATCTGGCACTATCACTAATTGACCGAAAAAGTTCATGGTGATGCGCCGTATATTCTTCCATCGTGCGCAAATATATCCCGGAAATTTAGCCGCGACACGTTCTTCGCTATAAATCGCGTATTTCACCTTTACGGCCTTATTATCGGGCGCAATTGCTTGACAGTTATCGTCGGAGAATTGGAGTATTCCCGTCCTTAATGGTTCGGAACAGTCGCATACGGTTGTTTGAAATGCCTGCGGGTGTAACCCGTAAAGGTATAGCAACAGTATGAAAGGAATCAGCGACATTTTCTATAGGGGGCAACATATAGTAAACATTACAATCAATAGAAAACGGTGGAAAGTATGGATAAAAGCATTATACAACATCATGTGGGTTTCTTAAAACTAGGGCGAGTAATATAAAAAGAAGGTAAAATAATAAGCAAAAGCGGAAAAGTATATATGACAGCAATTGAAAAGGTCAACGATCTTCCGTCGGCCCTTAAACAGTTGCCGATGGTCGCTAGCGAGTAAAAATACGCACATGGGGCATGGAAAACATGTATTTCCTAGTATAAGAGTAAGCATTTTTATGCAGTAACAGGTATCATTGGAAAGAAGAAAGAATAATCTCCATGATGCAAAAGAAAAATTCGGAAAACGACGCATCGTTTAGACAGGAGAAGAAGAAGATGCGTGTTACAATTTTAATGTCGGGGAAAAACACAGGTCAATTTTCATTAGAGTAACACAAAGGGCGGATACAGATAGGGTAAAAGACAAGTGAAACACGAGCAAGGGAAAAGAAAAGGGCGCGCTTGGTGGGCTTAAAGGGTGCATTTTTCCTAAGCTCAACGCAAGGCGTAACACAGGTGCTAACAGCTCAATGACAGAGTGCTCAGCTGTGATGCTGGAGGTCCGAGGCTCGAATCCTCAGTAGAACTAGATAACTCATCCATCAAGAAGAGTGCTAAACTACGCAAAATGTTGCATGCGTTATCTATTATCAAAAATAAACGACGTGAAATTTAGGTTTTTATTTTCTAATTCCAACACATGAGAAATGGTATGGGGAAAGAAACAAAATGGCGCTAAAAAGGGGAATGAACATCTGGGGAAGAAAGAAAAAGCGGCTTGTGCGAGACAAGGGACATTTGTCGCAGACACAAGAGGTTTGGGTAAAATAGGCGTAAATTTCTTAGTGAAATATACGTAGGCTTATGGGGTATATGGACTAATGTTTTTCTTGTATATATATATTAGAGGGACCCAAGAGAGAAGGAAAATAGGGAAAAGACTGTGTTAAAGAATTTCAAGAAAACCTACGTCAAGAAGGGAATATTGCGGCAAAAAAGGGAAAGGACAAACAATTTGGACTTAGACAATTTACTGAAAAGTAGGGAATAGCGCTAACGCGGGAAGTTACTTTGTTATTTTCCTATTCTAAGTTTAAGTATATGTTTTTTTTTGTATCGGCTTATAAGAGTTTTCTATCTTTCTGTTACTCCTACCCCTTCTCTTTCTTTTGCCTGACTCTAGCTAGTGGTTAGTTCATACATAGAGATATATATGAACAAGGACAAGTAACTAGTTTTTTTGTCTGATTTATTTGTTGAGGGCAAGAACGGATACAAACAGGCATGAGAGAATGAATCGAATATAAATGCAAAGGTTTCCTTTTTTTTCTCAATTTTCTTCTTGCGATGATGGGCGGCGATTTGCAGGGTCCAAATCGAGAATTGCTTCGAAGACTTCTGTGGCCCTCTGCCAGTCCTGTTGTTCGATTAGCTGGACGAGTTCCTCCGTCCGAGATTTTGTGAGCCGAGCTACTCTCCAGCAGTTCTGGAGATGGTGTTCCATATCCATCAGCCGCCTTCGGAACGGTCGCTGATTGTCGATGGAGTTTCTTCCGCAGGCTGCGCTTACGGCCCGGTCGACGTCTTCTTTTGTCGAAGTGGTGCTGGTAGCTTCTTGTACTACTATGTTGTCCCCGGTTTTAGGATTGCGGCGAACGCGTTCGATCTGGGGTATCTGTGGCCGACGAAAGTTGTTCGCAGCCATTTTAGAATAATTGTGTGTCAGCTTCACTCTTTTTCTCCTGGTCTGTAGCGTTGATCAGTTGCGAGTGTGGTCCCGACGTTCGAGACGTATTGACCTATATAGTCAAGCCTTTCTCTTGTAGTTTTAGAACTTTATTTTCCTAAAAGTTCGAGTTCAACACTAAGTCTCCGAGAGGTCACTCGATTGTTTCAACAGGTGTCAGTTTTCTTTAGTGTTGTCAGGAGGGGAATTATTTATTGCTGTGTAGGGTTGGGTAGCCTTCTTCCAAGGGCGCACAACGGTTCGTTTTTCTTTCGTTTCGTTTTAAAACATAGATTTCTACTTTTATCAAATGGAGATAGGGAAAGAAGAAAAAAGTGAAAGAAGAAATGAAGAAGCGTAGTGTTTCTACTAGTGATTTAAGTGGGCATAAATTGTGTATATCAACTTGTGAGGGATTCGGTATATGGGCGTTGGCGGTGTGGCGTAATGCTATAGCTTCTGACTGTCACTCGGAAGCCTTAATTTCGAATCACGTCGTGACCTTGACTAAGAAAATTACTGGTAGATTCCTCTGGAGTTGTTGAGGTTAACTAATTCCTAATTACTATTCTGTGGGTGTATTAACAATAAATGTTAAAATTTTATTTATCCTGTGCCGAATTTTCGAATAACGTTGGGTATTGAATTCGGTATTCCATATGGCTATATGGCTCGTTGATACGGCTCGGAAGTCTCAGGTTCAAACCACGCTGTGATCATGACTAAAAATTTTGATGGTAGATACCTCAAGAGTTGCGAAGCTGATTAATTCATAACTATTTTACTGCGATTGAATTTTTTATTAAATATTTTAAGTTTCTGGTTTGGGTTGAAATGGTTTTGATATATAAGATGGCGTGAACTTATATCTAGACGCCATAGCGACACAGCTCTCGACCACCACTCGGGAGTCTCGGGATCGAGCCCCGGCTCGGCTGCCGTCTATCCTAAACCTTTTCCTTTTTGTTCTTCCTTAACCTTTTTTCTCTTTGGTTAACAAAATTTAAAGCTGTGAAAAGCTCAGTGGGTCGTAGGTTCGAGCCTTGCCTCAGCTGTTTTCGAAATACCCTTTAATCGATGTGTTGGCTTTTATTTTGGTTTTGTTTCTCTATCCTATATTTCCGTGTACCTTAAACTGTTTCCATAACGTCTTTTTTTTCTTTTTGAATTTCATCTTAAATATTCGTATAATGAAAAGCCGGCGGAGTTTATGCGCCCTACTGTGTTTATTTTATTGTTTGTTAAGGTAGAGAATATAATGCGAAGAAGAAAATAAAATGGTTTGGGATAGAGCTCTATTCTAAGGGGAATAAACACATGTTCCTACTGGGGTGAGAGTAAATAAAAGGGGTTGTCGTTGTCGTCGGGGTCCTTTCTTCGTTCCGTTTCTTCATGGTGTGTTCAATGGGTAGTGTTGGGGCCGTCGCGCCTCTGACGTTTTCGACCAGTGTCCCACTGGTCGGGTGACCCGTTAAAAAGAGGGGGGTGGCGCTTCGCGGGATCCAAGTCTAGAATAAGCTTGAGGGTGTTGGTGTTGACAGCTCCACCCCAATCTTCAGCGTAGAGATCCGTGTTCAATTGACGGGTGAGGGAGGCCGTACGTTCTTCGATACGGCGCTCGTAACGCTGACGTTCCATCTTCCACGATTCCATGTCGTCGAGCTCCGGGGACCGAGGCGTCTGGCTGACGACGGTGGTAGTTTTTTCGGGCACCGGAGTCCAATCGTCGTAGATTGGGATGGCCACCATTGGTGCCATCGCTTTTCCGGCTTGCTCTTCGGCACTTAGCCACTCGGAAGCTGCCTGGGTTTGCTGATTGGTTGAGTTGGCGCACGGGTCCATCTTTACGGAAGTTTAATTTTGGAGCGCGATTTTGGTGAACTCGACTCAACAAGTGTCAAAAACGTTGTGAAGTCCCTTTGAAATTTCTTGCTGTTAAATACACGTCGTTCGTTATGTGATCGTTGACT
Organism: Daphnia carinata; assembly: GCF_022539665.2. NCBI lineage: Eukaryota > Metazoa > Arthropoda > Branchiopoda > Diplostraca > Daphniidae > Daphnia > Daphnia carinata. The sequence continues at coordinate 6,564,395 of NC_081335.1, read as the reverse complement.
TTGTTTCGGAAAAACGCTTCTAATTTCTATAACGCACTGGTAGTCTTCGATTTCTTTGCGGGCGTCCGGTAGCATTTTGGGGTGGCAATTCTTCAGGCTGATCGATGGCTGGCGCCACCTGTCGGGCCTCAGATTCAGGATTTATTATTGCGGCTGCGTTGTTTCCGTGAATTATTGTGGTGTTAAGTGGGCTATTGTACATGTCATCAAAAGCCGATTTATTATCGTCTGAATTATATATTTCTTGGGTTTCGCTGACTAAAGGAGAATGTTGTTTATTGTTTTGGTTGGCGGCCATTTGTAACTCCGCTGACTCCAATTCCACCGTTTCGGGTTCCGCACTTTCCACATCCGCGTTTTCTGCGGCTCTTGCTTCCATATCCACATTCTCCAATTCCAAAGGTTCCAATTCCATGTTTTCCAATTCGCTTGTTGTTAGCTCCATATTTTCCATAGTTTCCATTGTTTGGGTGGAAATCGATTAAGGAAATCGATTCTCGAACTTCGAAGGCGTCTCGATAGGGGGACAATGTTCGTCTTTCCATAACATTGTTTCGTACAGGGGTTTTAGACGGTTAACGTGAGTTCGTTGACAGATGTATGAATTATCAGCAATATCAACTGTATTATTGGAATAAACTTTTACAACTCTATAAGGACCTTTATATTTAGAGGTAAATTTCCTACTATCGCCCTCTTTAACTACCCTAATATCTAATAATACTCTATCACCTACCATGTACTGCTTTACATTCGCTCTTTTATTATATTGTTCCCTCTGACGTTTCCCTGCTTTTTCGCTCTCCTCACGGACGCGCTGGAAACTGTAACGCAAGCGATCAGCTAAGTTACCTACGTAATCTGATGCGGAGGTAAATGTTTTTGGGGAAGCGTCAAGGAATTCATTAATAGGTATATTGGGATCTCTACCGTGCAGTAAATAATACGGGGTTTCACATGTCGAAGAATGGACAGAACTACGGTAAGCAAATAAAACATCATCCAGTTCCCAGTTCTCATGCTCTCCATCTTTTAATTCTTTTCTCAACATTGTTGTTAATGTTCGATTAAATCTTTCAGTCTCCCCGTTGCTAGCTGGAGTGTAAGCAGTTGTTAATTTTTGATCAATTTTCAATTTTTTACAGAAATAACGGAATAGCTTTGACGTGAAATTGGTTCCACGATCAGAAAGAATAGCTTTAGGCATACCATGTCTAACTATAATTGTCTTATATACACATTCCGCTGTCGTCTGTGCTGTTTGATCCCTTAACGCAACAGCTTCTACCCACCGGCTAAAATAATCGGTAATGACTAAAATATAACAATTTCCATTAGGTGAAATTGGCGTAATGGGACCCAAAAAGTCCATTCCAATGACTTGGAAAGGAGCTTTTGCTATTTCATGAGGATGCAACAATGCCCTATATGTTGAAGAAGTGTTGGCGGTGCACACCTCACAAGCCTGGCAGTATTATTTAATTTCCTTTCTCATATTTGGCCAATAATAATGATTCTTTATTTTCAAATAGGTTTTATAAAAAGCTAAATGTCCGCCCATCGGTGCGTCATGTAATTCTTTGAGCACTAGATGGCGTAACGATGCAGGCAAGACTAACTGATGGTTAGTTTCGTTTCTTTTGCTATCGGCAGGTGGCAGCACGTGCCGGTAAAGTGTACCATCAATAACTTTGAAATAATCAATTTCTTTAACCCAATCCGGCTTAGATTGAAGAAAAGATTCCTCGAGTTCTCCGTTATCCAAATAATTACGAATGGCTATGCAAAGGTCGTCTTCCAATTGCTTCTCGCAAATTAAGGTAATTTTGCTTTCAGTTTGGATACTGGCTATTTTAAAGCGTAACAGACAATCGGCGTTTTGATGAACACGTCCCGGTCTATATTTCAATTCGTAATTAGTTGCGGCCAATAGTATAGCCCATCTTCCTAATCTACCATTATTATCCTTTTGTTCTTTAAGCCATTGCAAGGGACGGTGGTCACTGATAATTTCAAAAGGTTTATCCAATAGATAATGCCTAAAATGCTTGATGGCATCTACGACTGCTAAGGCTTCCTTCTCTGTCGTACTATAATTCGATTCTGCTTTTGTTAACTGTCTATTGGAGTAGGCTATGGGGTGTTCCTGGCCATTTTGAATTTGAGATAGCACTGCTCCAATGCCGTAATCGCAGGCATCGGTGAAAAGGATAAATTTTTCATTGAAATTGGGGTAAGCAAGAACTGGTGGCGTTACTAGATTATTGCGCAATTTCTCGAAAGCAACTTGTTCCTCGGGTCCCCAACTAAAAGGCTTCCTGCTAAGATCTTTATGAGTCAAACGAGTTAACGGTTTGGCAATCGATCCAAAATCCTTAATAAATCTTCTGTAGTATCCAGCTAATCCGAGAAATGATCTGACTTCGTCGACTGAAGTCGGTGTTTTATAATTGACTATTTTATCAATCTTGCTCGGATCAGGCTTAATACCATCGGTCGATATTACGTGACCTAGATAATTTACTGAGCGTTTAATAAACTGGCATTTCTTGAGTTTCAATTTCAGATTGGCATCTCGTAGTAATTCAAAAATTTTTCGAATATCACGTAAATGATCTTCGAAAGTGTCGGAAAAGATTATAACATCATCCAAATAAACTAATGCTTTACTTCCCAAAACGTCTTTCAGTACGTAATTCATTAGCCATTGGAATGTGGCAGGTGCATTGCACAAGCCAAATGCCATACGTTTAAATTCGTAGAGGTTGTTTTCTACCACAAACGCTGTTTTCTCAATAGCTGGATCATCAATTTGAATTTGCCAATAACCTGAAGCTCAATCAAGAGTTGTGAAAAATTTCTTCCCATATAATTTGTCTAATGTTTCGTCTATTCTAGGCATAGGGAATGAATCTTTTTTCGTAATACTATTTAATTTTCGATAATCAACACAAAATCTTACTTCTCCACACTTCTTTTCTACTAAAACCACGGGTGAAGCCCATGGAGAATGCGAATATTGGATTACATGTGCATCAGCATTTCTTGAATTTTATCATCTAATAATTTCCTTTGGTTATTTGTTACTCTGTATGAGCGTTGTCGAATGGGGCCTCGTCCTTGTGTATCAATCGTATGTTTTATAAGGTTGGTGTTTCCTAATTCTGAATCTTTGGACGCAAACAAGTCGTGAAAGTCGATTAATAATTTTGAAAGCGGTTCTTGAAATTCGGAATCTATTTCTGTGAGTAAAACTGGCTCAATTACTGGTTTAGGATTATCTTCTAATTTCGCTAAAGAAGTTTTTCCGATAACACTTCCAACTATTTCAATTATGCCTAATTTAGTGTTTCTAGGAATTTTGATTTGATGTAGAGAATGATTCTCGACCAAAATTTTATAAGTTCCATCTCCCGATACATTGCCGATAAATTCTTCGATATAAATGCCTGCTGGCAGATCTTTTGCTGGGGTAAATATAAACGCTGTATTTTGTGGGACATACGGAAATGAATCTTTCATTTGCGCTGCAATTACTATCGACGTCTGACGAAGTAGCGTCGTCTTTTTGACCGTAGCAACTGCCATGTCGGGTACCTCAGAGATGGCTGATCCCTGCTCATCCCTCGCTAGGTAAATGCTCCTGGCTTCTCCGTCAAGCCGAAATCCGTGCTTCTGGATTGCATCCCATCCAAGGATACAGTCCTCAGAAACACCATTAGTAACAATAAATTCTTGCTCAAAAACTGTTTCTCCGTATCGTACGGGTAAAATAACTCTTCCCAGCGTATGTAATTTCTTCTCCCCTACATCATATAAATCGAAGTCAAGCTGACTGCAGATCACCTGACCTCTAGGGGGTAACTTATTAAATAATCTCTCATGGATAATATTTTTAGACGCGCCTGTATCAAATAATGCTTGTAGCGGGATCTGAAAAATTTTCAGTGGAATTCTAGGGGTCGATTCATTCGTAATAGTGGTTAATTTTGCGACTTGTCGGGGTTTAATATGAGGCTCGTTATCAACTGACCCGAAGCTACAGTTGATAGCTACTGGTTTCCCTGGTGTTGAGGGGCCCCCGAATATTAGGTCTTTGCGAATTTCTATATTTTGGACAAATATTAGACTTATGCCCAATTTCTCGACAGGAATAGCAGATTGGAGGCTGGGCTTGTTCCAGAGTGTGACGCTGAAATTGACGACAATTGGACTGAGTGTGACCCCGGTAACCACAAAAATTACAAGTTATGTTCTGCTGATCTGACCTGTTATTATTATTATTGCTAGGTGGCCTCGAGAAAGAGGACGCAACTGGCGTCGGTTTGTTTGGAAATCGAGTGGGTTGGTGTTGATAATGGTTAGGATTATAATTGTTATTATCATAACTATTATTGGGACGATGCTGGGGAGGCCTCCAGTTTCTGTCTTGATTGGCGTTATGCGATTGGAATGAAACTTGTTTCCTATAAGGAGTGTCTGGTGTAGCCGGAGAATAATCTTTCTTATCATGCTGGAGTCGTTTAACAGCCTGTATGAGTTCGTGAAGAACATCCTTAATCTCATCTTTATCCGACTTTGGATTATCCCCTTGCTTATGGCTATGGCGAATATTGGCAACGGCACTGCTTACAATTTCTTTCTGGTCACTTAACATTTGCTTAAGTTCTTTTAATTCCGAATTTTTTGTGCTAAATGACTCGTCAATTGCCCTAACAAATTCATGCTTCTCATTGTCTGTTTCCAAGGCTTCCAGCCGAACGGCGTAAACGCGAGTTGCTGCTACGAGTTCGTGAAAATCTTTGAATTCCTTATATCTGACCTTAGCTTGCAATTTTGAATCCAATCCTTCGATAAATTTCTGCATGAGAATAACTGCGAAAGATTTTCCCATATAACCATCAGGATATGCCTTTTTTAAAATTTCCTGTAGACGATGAGCATAATCTACAATTTTTTCTCCAGGTTTTCGTTTAGCTTTATTGAATTTCTTAATGTATACATCAACATTTTCATCCCCGTGGAAGTCGTCGAGCAAAGCCGTTTTAATGGAACCATAGTCGTATGGATGTTTTTAAATTAAGGTTTGTATGAGTGAAAAAGCTTTATCTGTTAATTTTGCTCGCATCGTCTGAATAATATTCCCTTCAGACCATCCTGCCCCATCAACTATACTCTCAAAAGATTCTAGCCAAGAGTCAAAGCGAGTAATTGGACTACCGGAAAAGGGAGGAAGTAATTGTAAGCGTGAAAAGGTATGCTGGTTGTTTTGTAAATCATTTAAATCGTTTACCATAGCTGCCCTGGTAGGGGAATAAGAGTATGCCATATTGTTGGTAAAAAAAGTTATAGGAGAGTTTGGAGCCCTGTGATGGTGAGATTGCGCGGTGCCCGGAATGCGGTTCGAAACTGGCCGGAATTCGCCAATATTGTTGTCGGTCAGTGGTATCGATGGTTTCGGAATCGTAGTCGTTCTGTCTTGCGCTTGTCGTTCTGCTGTGATGATGTCGGACAAGTTGGGGTAATCTCCAGCTCTTCCTGGGTTTCCCGAATGGACGATAGCAACTGTTTCAATTGTTTGGCAGTCTGGGTGAGGACGTCTTTGGTGATGGTCGATAGCTGCTTGTTGCACGGTCTTGCCACTCTCCGGAAGTGGGTCAATCTGTTCCCGAGAAGTATCAGTTCGGGTAAAAGTGATTCCAAGCTGGATATTGATTGTAGTTTTCTTATGAACGAGAGTAGGTTTAGTATGGTCGTGAGAAGAGTCAGTTGGAATTCCAACAAGGTTTTCTCCAGGTTGATCGAAAATTCGAACGTTTCCAGGATCAGAAACTCGTATTGCCTCTCCTCCTCGCTGATTTGCGTCGCCGCTCTCGGCACAAAGCCGAAGAGGGTCGTGTCCTTCGCTGGTACGAGCGTCTGCAGTTCCTCTATGCTGTACGTTTGTCCTAACAGGAACGTCGTAAGCTGCCTCGCATACGTCGTAAAGAACGTCGTCAACTCGGACGCCTGTTGATCCGCCTTCCGCGTCGTCCGCTTTATCTGCCCGCTGGCCCTCACTTCTTGAATCGCAGCTAAGTATTTCAGGAATATTGTTGGCGTCTCCACGTCCGTCAGCAACTGCGGTTTGCCCAGGGGGCGGTCTCTCAGCCCGAAATCGTTCAGTAGCCGGTTCAGCTGGTCCCAAATTTTTGGGTCGTGTGACTGGAAGTCCAACACCCTCTCCTTCAGGCACTTGAGTGCTAATATCAAGGACGGAATCGGACTCGACGGCGTCGGAAATACTTTGGATGGATTGCTCTGGATCTCGTGGTATAGGTGATGGAGACTCAAGTTGAGATGATCGTCCATTCACTGGGCTTTTCTTTTGGAAGAAGCTTAAAAGAGTACTCTAGAGGAGACTAGCCTTTGATTCGCTTTTCGTAGGTGATGTTGGAGGAGAAAGACGAGAAAAGAACTTAGCATAAACCGATCGTGGACGTTGAGTGGCTGCGGCAGTAGACTTAGCACGTGTACCAGTTTGTTTATTTGTGGGTTTAACGAACGGACCTACTTCCTCATAAGCAGGATTCGACCGTAGTTTACGTAACTGAGTATTATCTGTCTGCACTTTAGGTTTCAAAACGGGGGAAGCAGATTTCTTAACGGCTTCAGTGTCTGCTTCTGTCGCTTTACAGCCCTGAACTCTATCTAACGTGGATGAAGAGCGACCTGATAGTTTCTCAAAATCAATTAACTTAGCAACCGTTTCGTCGGTTATTTGTACCACCGGCGTTAGGGAAACAAGGGGGGTGCTTACAGGCGTGCGAGGTATCTTATGTCCACCAGAAATAACATCATCCGTCATTGTGGTTGAGTTCGAGAAACCGCTGCCACCATAATGTAAAGCATCTTCCCGCGTGGGAAGATGGACTTTACGGATTAAGACAATAAATTTAAATTGAACTCTAGGCATTTTACCCACAGTGACGTATGTGTTTATTGTAAGCTAAGACATAAGAATTAAAAAGGTAAGAGAACAAAGGATAAGAAGAAACATTCGGAAAACAGTTAAAAGAAAGAACAAATAGACAGGGGGTCTTACCGTGAACTCACGAGTGAAAGAATGGAAGAAAACGACACAAGGCGAACTTGGATTTCAGCTTCCACACGAGCTAGACACAGCAAGAGTCAGATTCGTAAGAATCTGACAATCAATGTCCGGGATAGCTCGGAACAAGAACGAATTCTAACTCAAAGTTTAGGTAGGGAAACATTAAGCAAGGCACAATACTACTCAATAAAGCGGAGAAGATTGACTTAAGACGACTATTTGGCACGGCTGCAACTACTTGTCTGATTTCCGTCAACTGCTAGGTTTATCACGAAACTTTGCATACTGCAAAAGTGGCGTGATTGGGCGGAGCTTGTGCATTCACGCGACAGCCAATTAAACGATGCCGTTTGATGTGGCGTGATGTTGAGGGCGTATCGTCTGCGTGAGTCAGCTGCTGGTGTTCATTTGGGTCAGCTGCACTGCGTATATAGTGTTGCAATTGCCATGGCCAGACTTACGTTTACTACTGAAGCAAAAGCGAGAAAAAGTTAAAGTAATATGTTCGGCTTCGTTACAAATGGCATGACATAACATTTTTCTTACAACAGCTCCGAATAAGACAAACACAAGGGCACGAGAGGATGCAGAAGAACAATTGGCAATAAGTGAGAACACCACTTTCACTGTTCCTCCTACAACATCTCTGATACAAAGTGAGTCAAATCTCCTAGGGCCATGTGCAGGTATTTTCTACGATAGACAAATTTTTATATTTTGGTATGTGTTCCTTCTTATATCTTATTTTTGTAAAAGGACATGAAGCGCTTCACCTTACACAAGGAACACTTATCAATGAAAGTTTACAGCCAGATGTAGTGATTGCAGAGGAAGACGTCAATTTCCAACAAGCAGACTCTTTGTTAGGTGGAAATAGTCAACAGTGTGTTATTGAAGTGGTACCAAGGCACGTACAAGCCAAACAACAATCAAGTAAGTATTATACTTTATAATAAATCCTATTGAATATTAAGTTATTTTAGTTTCAGGTCTTGAAAATGCTTCAAACATTCATCGACAATTATACAGAAAAACATTTAGTCTACCTAGGTGCTTTGGTATGTCTGTGGACAACAAACTAAAATCAAAGAAGCGATTGAATCACCTAGACCTACAAGCCGTAACGAGAGTTCTAGGGCTTGCGATTGCCGAACATACAATTGCGCCTGATACCGACACCTTAAAATGGGTAGTTTCCCAGTTATTTAAAAAATACGGCAAAGGAATTATGGCAGATTCCAACGACGAGGACGTATCAATGGTAAGTAAACAATTTTGGCAAATAGTTATTTTCATTTTATTTTTTCTGACTGTTTGTTTATTCTATTAGAGACTTCAAATAACTTCCCTGCAGCGCCGCTTTCGAAGAGAACGTCAAGAGGCTGGATTGAAACTATCCTAGAAAGGAATTTGTCCAAACCAATAATCTAGGTGATTTTGGCAACAAAGAAAACGATGGTAATTATGGTTGAAAATTGTTGTATATTCATAATGTTACTGTTTTCTTTCTTAGTTGATATGGTGTCTTATTTGGAAAATGTTAAGGTGTTAAAGGAACAACACCAGCTGAGCGGAAATGCAATTTCAATTAAAACGTTGACAAACCTTACATTCAAAGGCAGGCGTCATGAAATTGGCACGGGGGTTTTTAAAAACGTACAGGAAATAATTCAAAAGCGTAGCCCCGTGCTGGACCAACCATCTCACGTAAGTTCTATCTATAGATGTTTTTATTCATGCATTGATTAATAAAGCTGGACACTTTTTACAGTTATGTGACGAAATGGACCGAATTTTAGGTCCAAATTGCTGTGCTGGCATTCGTGAGAAATGGATGGCTACTGTACCGAAGCTTCTAAAACTTGCAAAATCCAGTCCTTCTACATCTGTTAAAAAGGTTTTGCGTCATTACACGTCACAAGAGGAGTTTGACACATGCTTCGGTAAAATAATTTAAACTTTTAATGTTATAGACTTACAATAAATATTGCTGGTTCTAATTATACTACCAATCTTGTGCAGCGCTGGAGTTGCTGTGTCTATTAAGCCCTGGCAGCAAAAGATCACCAGAATGTAGACGATACGTCATAGATGTGCAAGAGGTATTGGTTTTAATAAAGTATTAGGATAACATAACCCCTTTGAATAACTTGTCACTATTTACAGGATTGTTTGGATATGAGTTCATATCTCAGAAAATTGCCCGCAGACAGATTGACTCCCTTTATTCTAAAAGCTGGACAGTTGTACACAATTGTAGTGGACAAACAGGCATTTACCCAAACTTCCAATTCTAGTCTGGAGGCAGTTGTTCTGTTATTATGTGTTTATTACGTTTTTCATATAAGTTGGTGCAAATCTGCTATTCTAACGTGCCTATTTATGCAATCTGAATTGCTTGGATTGCCTTTGAAGGAAAAAGGTTCCCATTATGATTGTCTCACAAAGTTTTTGAGCGCTCTGAATGATGAGAATATAGAAGTAGAGCAAGAAGAGGAACAGGAACAGGAACTATTATGTTTGTGTTTGACACTGAATGTTCAATCAGTTTGCATTTTTACCTAGTCTTCTGAATGTTGATAATTGCCTCTACGAACCGTTTTATTATCCCATCTTTATTGTGAACACAGAAAGTTGTGTACTTATTGTTTTGTTGTGTGTGTAGTGGTTCACCGGTTGTTTTTGTGGTGATCGATTTCTTACTGACTTATAGGATAATAAACCCGGTTGTTGCTATAACAATTTTCCTATTTTTTTTTATTTTTACATCAATTGAGGTTATGGGTGCATTTTTAATTTCAAATAAAAATTATTATATGGGCCAATTTCGATGGTATTTTCTAACGATTTTCGTCAAAGCAACTTGCCGAAAACCGTCGGAAAAAACGGACGATTTTCGTTTTCGGAAACATACCGTCGGTTATCGTCGGTTAAAGCATGCGTCCCTTGTCCAACGCTTTCAGACCATTTTTCCGTACGAAAACCGTTAACTAAAACTAACAGTGATAATCCCGGCGCTTCATGTCGCATCTTTCTTTCAATAACCACGTTGCACCACCGTTCCAGGCGTCATCCCTTGTCATTAACTGCCACACCTTCGTTTACTCCTACAACGCTGTTAATTTTAGTTAGCGGTTTCGTACCGAGAAACAGTCTGAGAGCTGTGGACAAGGGACGCAGGATTTAACCGACAGCAACTAACAGTACGTTTGCGAAAGCAAAAAGCGTCGGGTTTTTTTTCGACGATTTTCGGTAAGCTTCTTTGCCAAAAATCGTTGTAAATACCATCGAAGTTGAACAGTATCATAATTTTTATTTGCGCCAATAAACTAAACGTATCCTCAATGAATATAAAAATAAATAAAAAATAGAAACTTTTCCGGAAACAACTGTTTATTATCCCATGACAGTCAATCAGAAATCACCAAAATCACGAGCAGCGAAGCACAACGCAACTTGGTGAGGCAATTAAATAGTGAATCTTTTTTGTGTAAAGGCAAACTAAGCAATTTAGTTTGAATGAACAGGCACGTAAGAATGGTTGCCTTACGCCAATTTACACGGAAGACGTAATAAGTGTTAGAAATGGACAACCATGTTTCGTGTTGCTCAATAGATGTCAACACAAGTCCTTCTCCTATTACTCTCATCCAACAGAGTTGCTGTTTAGCTCTTCCTTCTCTCTCTCGCTTTTCTACGACGCAGGTGTCAGGTTCTTAACTCTGTTCTTTTGTCAAACTAGTTTTTCATTGCATTACAATCTAGTGTGACGAACGTGTATTGTAGTCTATTCAAGTGAATTGACTCAGGTAATACCTATTCAAATCGTTACACCAAATCACTGTGTTGAGTAAGCCAGTACAATATACCTGCAAAACAGAAGCCTCATGTCATTGCCATTCTTCTATTTCTAACAATAAGCACTAAAAATAAAAAGAGATCAAGTGCCTCCATACTAGAATTTGATGTTTGTGTGAAGGCCTGTTTGTCTACCACAATAGTATAACATTTGCCCATTTTTAGGATAAAAGAAGTTCATCTGGAGACGAGCAGTTTTCTGATAAATGCATTAGCTCATATCCAAACAATCCTGTAAATTGTATCAGATTATTCAAGTGGTATATGTTGTACGATTACTTTGTTCAAAGCAATACCTCTTGCGCATCAAATATGAATCGTTTGTACACAGCGGGCACTGAATACTTAATTTTTAATACTTAAAAAAGGCCAGCGTACTAGATTTTATTACCGTACTTAATTGAAATAGCATAGTTAAGTTCTAATATACCTCCCCGCCTACTGAATAATTCAGTATGCCACTAAGCTACTTAATTTTTGGATGGATACTTAAAATTCTTGCTCACTAGTGAAATTATTTGTAGGTAAAATAATAAAATATTATTCTCTTTTCAAGTTTTTATTGTTCCCCTAATCACAAATGTGTTTACAATCACATGGGTAACACAAGCAAAACAATCGCAGTTAATACAACAACTGCCAAAATTCGAGGTAGCAAATTCAAAACTTAAAACAATTCTTGGTAAACATTGGTGAAACTTAGTCATTCACGGGAAAAGCAAAAAAATACAATAACATCCGCCAACTGTTGGCACAGTAATTGCGATACTTGAGGTAGGAAACCAAACAAACATTAAAGAGAGCTTGAGATAAATAAAGAAAGAGACAAATAACCTAAAAATCCATAAAGCGGTAGTTAGGCAGCACTATGAAAGAGTATTTTCAACAGCGGGTAACAAGATTTCTAGAATTTTGCTAGGAACTTTATGAGGCACTGATATATTTTTTTTTTTTTGGTTTTTTCTTTTTTTGGCGTTGAGATCCTTGTTATCAACACCATACTTGTCGATAACGCTGAGTATTTGGTATGTAGCTTGATATTCCTTGTTGATGATGTAATAGATGGATACCAGCTTTAAAAAGGAAGCACCCACTGAGTTTACTGGAATGTTCTTGTATTTCAGGATACCACCCCCTAACAAAAGCATGGAATGCAACATACTTGATTCATCGAAGAAAAGCACTGCGTACGGATTGACGCTATTGGGGTGGGGATCATAATTGTGTCCAATCTGCAGTTAGATATTTGAGAAGATCGAAATTGTGAGTTAAAGTACGACGATATAAATGGAAGGGGACATACTTGACTTGCGACGAAAAGTTTAGGAACCTTACTAACACCTTTTGTTGTAGAACAAAGCTTGTTAATTTCAAGTATTAGAGACAAGTTGCCTTTTTCGTCGTTCGGTATATCCACTTCGTTGCCAAGGAACTGACGAAACTTCAACAGCGTATTTGTAAAGTTGTTCATAAATAGCGTTTCACCCATTCCATCAGCTGCCATGGGATCCATTAGAAGAAAATCACCGTAGACAACAGCAAAATCGTTGTATACTGGAATAATTTGAAGCAACTGCTCGGTAGTTAGTTTGTTTCCCTCTGCAGCAACAAGGTTACGTCTTGATCTGAAGTCTTTCAATAATTCGTCTTCTGAACCTCTTTCCTTTTCAGTTTCGTTTAAAGTGTAAGACGCATCGGAAAGTTTCCTCTTCATTGCTTTTTCTTTTCTTTGAACCTTATGTTTACTGTTTCCTAGGCGATTGACGATGGACCAAACAATTTCTTTACGAACGTTTACCTAAAACGAAAAAGGAAAAATTACTAACAAAAGAAAGTACCACAACAAAAACGATTTACCCATCCACCACCGTGGTCGGCAAGGCACAGATAAGCTTGCAAAAGCGTTTGTGCATATTGACAGTATTGTCACGCTATTTGACCAAACTCAAACTGGAGGAGTGTATTCAACGACTATCTACTACAGCAATATTTACTCGACTAACTAAAGTTGGAACCGCCAGTCTCCCACAACACAGTCGATGGGCCGAGTCCAGCCGGATGGGATCCGGTCACCATCCGTTCACACCGATCTCGTGTGACGGTGACCCATCCCGGCGGATGTGGCGTGATCGACTGGAATTGGAGAGACGTCCGGTTCGATGGTCGCGACAGTATATTGCCTTTGATCTTTGTGGATGTGTAAGGCAAAGGTGTTTGCTGCATGTTCTGATGAAGAGATCTAAATGTAATAAAAGTTTGTTGTTTCGTATGGCATTTAAAAGCCCTGGTCCCAATTCTCAATCTGCAAAACCCTCCTTTGGCAGGGAAAGTTTTTCTGACCCGTTATTTGCACAAACTCCTTGATGGACTTCAGCAATCACTGGTAATAAAAACGCACACAATAAGAATCAACAAAAGAAGTTTACGTTATTATTCACCAAAACAAATTTGACTAAACTTACCCATATCACCTTCCTGCTCTGCAAAAAACAAAACTATGTCATGGTTGTCCTCTGTGAAGCCAGGGACTCCTACTACATAACATTAATATTATATTACTTCGTATTCGTATCAATGTTATTAATAGAAGTGACCTTGATCTATATTTTTCACTACACGATCATTATTTTCCTCTAGGAAAGGCATGTCATTGAAGCTAGTACACCTGCTGGAATCTATATTACACAATTTAGGAAAATAAATTAACAAATTATTACGTCTATTAGTGTAGATGCAATTAACATTACCATTGAAGGAGAGGTTGTTAACGTTAGAGTTGTTGGAAGCATAGTCCCAGCAATCAATTGAGTTTCCTAGAAAAGATACCCCCACCCACACGACACATCTCCTTCCTGGGAACCTCCTAAAAGGCTCTTAGCCTCCTCAGCGCATCAATCATACCGTTGAGATGTACCGAGGAGGGCCACAAGAGGCTGGAAAATTGTGGAGAAACATGCCAATATTTTCAATTCAAGAAATTGTTGGTGATGCTCAGGAGTGCTTTAGGAGATCCCTCCATGAAAGTAAGACTCGTGAGTTTTAAAGTATCACAAAAACATTTGGCTCAAGTAGAATTGTTAGATAATGTAAATTTTGAGGTTTACCATTTCAAATTAGAATTAAAATTTGAAATTTAGAATTAGCTAATGATAGTAGCATGAAATAGTAAAAAATTTATGAAATTCCAAAAGTTTGTTATTACCACTATAAAGTGCAATATAAATAATAAATATTTCTGAATTTGCTCTAATAGTATTTTGTTAAATGAACTCTATTAAATACAATATAGTTCATGTTTTCCTGTAATTGTAATTAAAATAGCATAATAAAAAATGGTTTTGTGAACCATTAAGGCAATGAGTAAACACCATCGGTATTTTAAAAAGGAAAATGCATATAAGCCGGCGATTTTTACGCAATATATTGCCTACGGGATTGGAGGCTCATCGTTCCAATTGGAACAATTTTTGTTGGAAAAACAAGACTGACCTGAAATATTTTTTAAAAGTCAGTCCTATTTCATCGCCAATTCCAATAAAAGATCAAGCTTTTGAATGTGAATAAGCCATTTCAAATATTCTATTGTCCTTTAATATTCATTTTTTATTTTAATTACATTTAAATGCTTGGTTCTATAATTGGTTCTGTATTAGTTCTATTCTATATGCTAATACAATGGGAGGTTATTGGTACTACCTGAGGATGATGCAAGAGGGACTAAAGAGAATGTCATGCAGCTGCCAGGTAACCAAAAAGAAGGTTCTAAAAGGAATCGAGGACGGTTATGGGGAAGACTGAGGAGGATAGTAGGATTTTCTGCGGTGGTACTTAGGAGCCAGTCATGCCGTGTGAGTAAATGATAGGTTATTTAGTTTAAAAATAAAGTAACGGAGAGCACTTGTTTATCTTACCCTGTGTGACTGAGGCAGGATTCTTCAACCTGGCTATGCGATTTTTCTCTAGGTGTTGTATGATTTTGCAGTTTCCTACTTCAAAATCTAACTGGGAGTCTTCATTAAAAATAAGTATTTTTACGTCCTGCCCTTTGGTATGATAGCTACCACCGAGATATTTTAGGTAAATTTCACTTTGCCCCAGCCATTTGAAGACCATCCTTTCGATTAGCACTTTGTCATCCTCCCTTCCTGTGTCGTTAAGAGACGGCAACACAAACATTTTTTTCGGGTTATTTGCCACGATGTCTTTTAAATACACAACCACTTTTCTATCACTTCTATTCTCTTGATTTTCTGAAATAGACGACATTTTTGCAATTCTTTTGTACAGAAATGAATTTTCAACTAATATACTAGTATTTCTAAGCGTTGCCACATTACATCAAATACAATAATATTTGTTTTCCTATGTTTCATTTTGTATTATTCCTTATCTTAGACAGAAATTTTACAACATTTGATAATAATTAGGAATGACATGTAAACTGTTGTAATAACAAAATAAATGAAGCGGAACTTGAAATTCTAAAGACGTGGGACTTATTACAGTATACGTTTTTGTAGCACGTACATCAAATGAAAAAGAAGCTACATTAAGTGATATAGTTTCCATGGTTTCCATAACCAAGTAAATATTATCATCTGAAGCGATTATTTCATTCAGCCAAAAAAAAAACAAGCCAAATCGAGGGATGTGGGTAGTTTACGTAGAAAAACGGACTCCACTAAACAAATGCGACCACATAGTTTAATTTTCTGTAGAGAACGAATCTTGGAAAAATGTGTAAGAGGAGTGTAATTGCATAGTAATGGTGACCACCGGGAAAACTGTACCTCGACTGGAAGGCTACCTGACATTGAAATAACTTTGAAATCATCGTTCATTTTAAAAAAATCCCCTTCGCCGTCACTTCGAATCTGCAACCCAACTAGCTTTTGATGAAAAGTGCAGAGATACCATGGTACATTATGATAATTGCAATTTCGTCGCATAACTCGCTTAAAGGGAGCATTTTTCGACTCATAACGAAAACACCAACTATATCGAGGAGGTCCAAAGTTTCGAATTTGTTCTGGAAAATGGATCAAGGCATGCAGTTTTGGGGTTGTGGACGAACCATTTGTTTTTGGATAAAGGATTACATGGTTACTGTTATGAATGTGGATGTTGTACTCAAGAACATACTTAACTTAACTTAAACACGAAATAATTCGCAAAAGTAACGAAAAATTCGCAAAATAGGGGTTATTGTCACTAGAAACGTAATCGCCCAATACGATTCCAAGACACATGCCAACAGATGCCATCTCAGAAGAAGAAAATGATAGCTTTGTGAAATGCGTAATTTCATTTTTCCATAAGGGGGTTGGAACAGTAAACTCTGGACTACTTTTTAAATTAGCAATTTTGTTGTTTAACTCATCTAGATCAAGCAAAATGGTTGTGTCTGACATTAGGTTTTATAAAAGTAAGAAAACTACCAGATTTAAAATGCCCTCATAAAAAAGATGCATCAAGTCTTGAACAAAACACTTTGATGGATCGAAGTAGTCGAGCATTGCAAGGCAACTTTCTCTATTAATCCCATACTGCAACTGACAATGCATTTCGTGTAGCTTGCGGCTGATTTACATCTTTAATTAGTTCTACTTGCATAGAATGAGAATATTTTTCCCTTATAACACAATCTACGGAATAGTGTATCTTATCTAGGTCGGCCTTGTTAATCATGCAGGTCCTGCACGGAAGGTGGGCAAAACCAACGCCTTCCTTAAAACCACCAATGAAGTTAGATGCCGGCATATCGCCAGCAAAATTAAGTAAAAGGCGGTACCACTCCCGCGTCTCGTTCCTTAAAATAAGATGGACACCGTTATATAGCAATTTCATATCAGCTAAAAATGGTGCTATAAAAGAACTACCCCCCCTCCGTTTCAGCAAATCTGAGCTTACCATCCCGAGTAACTGAATGTTTTTTAAAGACGACCTTGATTTGGGTGGAACGTTTAAGAGCATCCAATAAAATATTGAAACTTTATGTTTACCTTTTTTACTTCCCAACGGGTTTGCTAATTCCACCTCATCCATATAAACTTGAAAACCAAGAACTTGACCTTTCTTTTCTACAAACAAAGGGTTATGCCTAACAAATTTGCCATCCCAAACGTCTGAATAAGCGTCTGCTTCATCTCTTCTGCTACCTAAGGTAAAGCTATGTAATACACAATCATATACCTGGCGAATGGAGAGGAACTGCTGAAGGGACTGAAGGAAGGGAATGATGTATCCTACTTCAAAAACTTCGTCCAAAACTTGCCCAAAATTTTCATCGGTTACCCAGTGATAGGACGGGTCGTTCTCGTTTAGTTTGATTTCCATAGGCATTGTAGTGGGGAAGGTTTTTTCCCACAGTGTTTCAAGTTTAGTCCTCGTAAGCACGTCCTCGCCCTCGGGCCGTTTAAATATCTGCTTAAACGTGTTTGTGTTGGTGACCGATGGACTTAATATGGAGTTAAGCTTTTCCTGTACAATCTATGTGTAGACAAGAGTGATAACTGTTAAATATATTTGAAATTGTTAAATAATTAGAAACCTGCATGACTTCTGCCTGCTTGCGGTGATAGTCATGAATAGATGATGAAATGAGTATGAGGGCTTCATAAGGAATGTGAAACTTTTGCCGTAGCAGCAAAAGAATTCCTGCCTCCCATTCAACATCAGACAAAGGAACCATCATCATGGAAACGGAATCATCCGTCTGGTATAAATTGGGCTAAAGTTCACAGCCCTCTTCATTTTTTCCATCCAGAGCTGACATAAGTGTAGTATTATTTGAAAAATCTTCCTCCGTCACCAATTCAACTGTGTCTTCAGTAGCACCTCCTGTTGTATATGTTATACAAATAAAGTAATTAGTTGTTTTAATTAGACCTATAGAGTTTTTATTTATTTTTAAAAAGTAATTTTACCGTTACGATAACTGGGCACACTAGGCAATTGTGTACTGTTGATTCATGAAGTTTGTTGCAGTGGCGACGAAATGAAATGTATTTGCTATAATGAACATTACATCCAGGATACTTACACACTACGTTGAAGAGAGTAGCCGGTGCGTGAATTTTCATGTGGTTAAAAAAACTTATCTGAAGTTCACTTGAAATCAAAAGAGGGCACATTGGGCACTTTAAAAAATTTGACATTTTAAAAAGTATATTGACTCGTTTATCAAAATCAATATTATCGTCTGCTTCGCAGGATACTTAAATATTTTAAGCACTTAAACCAATTTTTGTAACTTAAAAAGCTGTATATAATACTTTTTAAAAAATTTCCATGCTTAAAAAAAAGGGAAAGGTTAGAAATTTTGTTTCAGTAGGGGAAGCCGAATTTTAAGTATTTTTTTTTTAATTAAGTGTCATTTTAAAATACTTAATTTTTTCAGTAGTTTTTCCCTACTGAAAGACCCTTAATTAAGTATCCATTCGCTGCTGTGTGGTTATTGTTCCGCAGTTTATTTTGGTGTTTAAGCCCCTAAAATCTATAGTATTGAATCGGTTTTTGTGGTAAAAACCATAAATTTTTTGCTTCTACTTCGAAGTTTTCATAGCCCTGCCAGGTTAATTGTATGGGTTACAAAATTTTCAGGGTGATAATACCCCAAAAATTGGTAATGTTTTTGACAATTTAAGTAGTAAAATGTTTTTTGAGTAGGAAAACGTAAGTACGACGTAGCCGCCGTGTAGTCATACAAACATATTTCTATAGAAACAGGCGCCGGTCGAACGCCAGTCACTGGAACTTGTAAAAAAAAGCTGTGTGCTCGGAAGTTTTAGTCGCTTTATTGTAAACGGTGATACTATGACTCGAAGTTTTTCATCCCAGTCGAAACGGATTTTAACTCGAATCGTGGTTTTACTTCTTCTGCTTGTTATTTTTTTTACTATATACCAAACAAATTTTGCTAATCATAAAAATTTAAATGCAAAACACGATGCTCGAGATCCAAAGAGTATTTCCTCGGCTTTACGTTCTACCCTACCGCATTATAACTTGATGGAAGAAACTTCAGGATTTCGAAAATCTGTTACAGGAGCGAGTTACAGCAATAAGTGTGATTTAGGTCGAAAGATGCATGTAGGATTTTTCAAAATGTTGATAATCAGTAATATTGCTTTACTGCTTATAAATACAGATTACATAAATGCAAATAAATTGGAGCAAGATCATCCTTGCGTTATCGAAATAATTCGACAATTTTTCTTAAATAAGCCGCCACCGTCAAATATTCCACTCAAACTGGACTCTAACGATACAAGAAATCGGTCACCAGGACAGACTGACGTTATAATGAGGCTCTTAAAAAACCAGGTCTCTAATCAAGTTTCATGTCTTTGGATGTTGATTGATTGTTGGTGTTATATTAAAGTTCTGTGTGTTTGCAGACTAAAGGTTTTTTTGTGGAATGCGGTGCCCTAGATGGTGAATATATGTCGAACACAATCCACTTAGAACGCCAATTTAGTTGGAGTGGCATATTGATTGAAGCCAACCCAGTAACTTTTAAAAAGCTTTCTGCTCGTCACCGTAGAGCATGGACGCTTCCCGTGTGTCTTAGTTTGGAACCGTTTCCTACTCAAGTTTGTCAACTACAGTTCAATGTTGATAGAAGTGGTTAGTAATTTAAAATGCAAAATCAGGTCACTTTTCAAATGAAGGTTGGCGACCCCGGTCATAGCCACATCGAAGGAGGGGCTGAAACCTTACAGGAACCTGGAATACCTGGAGTCGATCCAAGTTTGATAGAAATTCAGTGTTTTCCCTTTTACTCAATACTGTTGGCCGTTGGCCTAACTCAAGTGGATTTCTTTAGCCTTGACGTCGAAGGTCACGAACTGAAAATTCTCAAGACCATACCATGGCGAAAGGTGGATATTAAGGTAATTCAGCATAAACATTTCGCAGAATCACTGTAAATTTTTTTAGGAAGAAGGGGCTATAACCCAAAAAAAAGTATTTCATTTTGTGCACAACGATTTTTTCGTATTTTAACCCCAACAGCTTAGCGGGTTTTACCACAAAAGTTTAGAAATAAAACCATTGTTTTGGAAAAGGTTTGTCTTTGATTAGACTCAAACTACGTTATCCGAGGTTCCTAGTCAAATGTTTTACCACCATCTCCCATTTTATGCATTAACTATCGTCAATGCTCAGTTTCAATGTGGATAAGTTGCGTAGGGTGAAAAATTACCAGAGAACTTGCGTACTTAAGTTTTTTGTCGACTTTCCCAGATTCATGTACGCGAGCATGTCATTGATTTAAAGTTTAATTAAAGTATTATTTGATGTTTAGGACGCAAGTGGCTGAATAAAATTCCCATTACCATCCATGAAAAGCTCTTCAAAATGCGTCTAAGTTTGCCTAATAAAATGCGAAGTTTATCGTAATATCAGCAATATAAAAAGACACCAATTTCTGCAAATTCCGGAAAGACGACGCTAATGTCAAACACATAAAAAAATCAACCGAAAACGTTAATGACTCAGAATCTAACTTGAGCTCATCCATAAAACTTTTTGTTAAAATAAATTTTCATAGATTCATAAACAATTGAATAATTTTAAAGCCAAAAAGTTTTTTAATAAGGCAATTACCTTATTTTACTATGCCCTGTTAACTAGAAAACGACTAGACCTAATCCTTTTGAAAACGTTGTGTCTTATTCGGACACATACATCTTCGTAAAATATTATCAAAAGGTTTTAGTTATTTAACTTTGGTTTCCCTCTAAAGCCAAATGTGGGAGGGATTGGATTCACAATCCATTTTTGCATGATTAAGTTTCTTTTTCTTGTTGAATAAGCTCCCGTGATGCTGATTCTTGTCAGCAGACTACATATGCGGGATGTACTCATAATAAGTTATGAAAATTTATAATAGCCCCACTTTAAGACTTTGGTGTCATGGTTCGATGTTCTGTGTTTCGAATCCTCCAATGTGGAAAGATTGATATAAGATTTGGCTACTTGAAATATCGTTTCGTCAAACTTTTACTTTCTTCATTAATTTGAAAAAAATAATGTTAACTTAAATCGCCTAATTCGTCGTAAACGAACAGTATCAAAGATATTTGGAGACTAGGCCTATTAGATTTTTTGAAATGCCCTTTATTACTCAGTTGAACTTGCTCTTATCTTGTCGCCAAAGTATTGAACTATCAAATAGTATTGAACCATTGAACTTAAAATTTACATCGCCACCTTCCGACTTCATTGCTGCTGATATTATATTTTGAATGTAAATAGCATGTCATTTTTGTATGTAGTCTGCTGTTTGAAATTAGCAACACAGGAGCTTGTTTAAAGAAAAGAAAATGCAATAACAAAATAGATGAATATTTCTAGCGAAAAAAGTAACCAGTTGAACAGTTTTGTAAAGGAAATTTCAGAGAATATAATAATATTAATGTTTCCTCGAATAGCGTAAGTTTAAGACATAAAAAGCGGCTTAAAATTTTTTCAGAAACATGCAAAAATCTAGCAGTATAAGGTCACCAAATAGTAATGAACTCTGTATCAAATAGTTTACTGCCCAACACCTTCCCACTCAGCTATTATTGATAATACAATTTTGAAAATTCATAGCATCTGATTTGGTATGTTGTCAGCTATCCGAAGTTAGCAACACGGGAGCTCTATGTAAAAAAAAAAAGAGGAACGCATATTTCCGCATCTTTTGAAAGAAAATTCAGTCCAAAAGTCTAAACCGTTCAGAATGAAAAACCAAAGAAAGAACTTGCCGATTGATGCCGATATGATTAAAATTAAACAATTTTCTTTTTCTAATAATATTATGTGTTTTTCTTAATATGCAATTGTGGACAAAAAGTTGTCAGGATAAGTTTAAAAAAAAGTGAACAAAATTAGATTTAGTATTTCGTTCACCTGTCATTATCCTTAATGTTATAGCCTTTGTGTCATAAATAGCGCAAGTTTTTCACGATAATCGCCTCTTTCAGTTAGATATTGCCGAGGGCCAAAAATATTTTATTGCATTCTTTTTTAGATTTTTTAAGAAAAGAAATCCACAATAATATTTTTCCTCTTCTAAAATCGCCTGTGGCCAATATAATACACAATAATATAATGAGTTCTTCAGTTTTTGCTGCGAGCAAAAAAAACCATGAGGGAAAATTTGAGAAAAAAAGCAAGGTGTGGGGAATGGTTACAATTTAGAAAAGGTTTGACTTTCTTCGGCCTTCTCGAATTTTCCGTTTTCTGTATTTTGCTGAGGAATATTTTGGGTTTTGGCCCTAAAATATTTGTGGTTTTTACCCCAAAAAGTTAGTTGGTAAAATCATTTTATTTTTAAGTTTGTCTTATACGCAAATCGAACCTCGCAACCATAATATCACAGGCTAATGTCTTATCACAATGCCACACTTTTTGCATATATGGTATCTAAATTTCATTTTGTATTCAAATATGATTGAAAAGATAATGAATAAATTTTCAATAAATTTTAGATTTAGAAACTTACGTGGTTATGACGCGATAAAGTTTCGTTTTCGACGGTTCCTGAATCATATCCAGGGGCCTTAAAATTTTTTTCCAATCTATAGAATTCGTATCCTTTGATTTTATATGCAAAAGTTTATAATTATAAGTGGCTGAATTTAACATATTAGAAAAAAAAATGAAAAATGAAACTGAAAACGTGAAAATTAAATTAAATTAATTAATTAATATTCGTATTAGAAATTGCAGCATACCAACAAAATTATTTTGTTATGTTAAACTGACGTATTTCTGTGGACACTGGGCACACAAGGGAACAAACCAAAACCGCAAATGATAACTCCTCCTCTTTATCGTTACCAACCACTAAAAAAAGGATCAGCTTCTAATTCTAGAATAATTTCAGTTTTTATCGTCATTACCACTGGATTATAATTTTTAAAATAAACCGCAAAATATTTGTAGAAATAAACAAATTATATTTGTCGTGGTTGCAATTTAAAAAAATAATGAATAAGCTTTATTCTTGAAACTTTAAAATTCAACTCTTAATAACAAATTAGGGAACTCGTGAATTTTAAATTTAAATTTTAAATTAGGGAACGATTTGGAAGAACCATGTTTTTTTTGTTTGTTATTTTGGGAAGGTGGAGTATTTTTTAAAACTACTTGTATCCCAAACATCCGGATCAATACGTCCACTCTTTATGAGGGCTATATCCTCTCCTCAAAGAAAAAGTGAAAACTTTTTCAAAGATTTTAGCCCCCCAAGCATTGTATTAATTAAAAAAAAACATTTGGGAATTTTTATCGAAAACTTTGGTGATTTTTTACCTAAAAAATGTAGGTGGTAAAAACTTTTTCTGAAAACCTAATTATGTTACACAACTCAAAACCAATAACGGTAAATTCGCATGATAACGTTTTGTCACTGAATACCATTCTACATATTAAAATTAATGAATGTCTTTAAAAAATAAATATAGCGTACAAGGGTGATAAAAAATTTTCGGACAGTTTTAAGAGATTAGGAAAATTTGATTTTACGTGTTAATGTTTTGTTTTCGACTATTTTTTTATTAATAGACAAGGCATATGATGTATTAATTTTTTCAAGTTTAGTTTAAATAAATGACGTATTAGTTCGTGTGTTTGGGGTTTGGGGCACAAGTGGCAAAAATAAATACCAAAAATAAAATTTAACATAGCTCTTCAAAATTCACCAATTAGGGCACGTTCTCCATAACTGTATTAACATGTAACTAAAAGTTTGATCCTTTTACATATATTTTCTATGGCACAGGAATAAGCATATACACTGTAAATGCACGACTTGTTTTTCGAATTCCATTGCAGACAGTGCTTTATCAGAAAATGATTTTACCACTAAACGATTGGGGTTACTACCAAACCAAAATCTTTTTTCGGACCTATAGCCTTGAAAAAGTTATTTTAAAAATCAACAGTTACGTTGACCAATTCATAGTAGGCTATCATACTTCCAATTTTCGCAAATTCAGAATTTATTTCATACACAAATCCAACTATATTTGGGTATATTACATGAGAAAAGATAAATGGCATTGGCAACCCCGAACATTTTGTGTATTTACATTTACCCTTCAAAAACTTTAGCCATTTTAGCAGTGTGGATGAGTATTAAACCTCCCAGGTAATGCAAATTTTTTTCGCTTATACCTTTGAAGGCACTGACAGTTGAATGGGATCACATACCCGAAGGACAGGAGGCGTTATCCCGTTTCATGGTGGAGAATGGCTTCGTAAAGATTGGAGCGTTTGATTTTCTATGGAGCAAAGATGTGATTTTCGTTAAGAATCAATCGATATCTCTACACTAGACAGAAGGCTACACAGCAGCGACTGCACACTTAATTAAGGGTCTTTCAGTAGGGAAAAATTATTGAAACAATTTAGTATCGAAAAATGGCACATAATTTTGAAAAAAAATACTTAAAAATTGCCTTCCCCTACTGAAACCAAATTTCTTACCTTTTCCTTCTATTTAAAGTATTGAAAAATTTTTAAAAGTACTACATACAGCTTTTTAAGGCAACAAAAATATTGTTAAGTGCTTAAAATATTTAAGTTCCTGCGAAGCAGACAATCATATTGACTTTGACAAACGAGTCAATATATTTTTGAAAATTTAAAATTTTTCAAAGTGTTTTTAAAGTGCGCAATGTGTCCTGTTTTTATTTCATGCGAACGTCCAATAAGTTTTTTTTTAACCATATGAAAAGTCATTCATCGGCTACTGTCTTCAACGTAGTCTGTAGGTATCCTGGATGTAATGTTCATTATAGGAAATACATTTCCTTTCGTCGCCACTGGAACAAGCTCCATGGATGAACAGTACACAAAAAATTATGGCCTAGTATGCCCAGTCATCGTAACGGTAATATGACTTTTTGAAAATATATTAAAACTCTATAGGTATAATTATAACAACTAATAATTTAATCTGTAACACACACAGCAGCGACTGGATACTTACTTAAGGGTCTTTCAGTAGTGACACTTAATATTGAAAAAAAAAATACTTAAAATTTGCCTTCCCCTACTGAAACCAAATTTCTAACGTTTCCCTTTTTTAATAATAATAATAATTTTTTTAAAGTACTACATACAGGCTTTTAAGGTTATACAAAAATTGGTTTAAGTGCTTCAAATATTTAAGTATCTTGCAAAGCAGATAATAATACAACGACATCAGGATCAATATCATATTACGATATTATAACAGCAGTTAACATGGCATTCCCTATTATTGCCATATGCTGTAAAGATTTTTATCTAAGATAAAGACGTACAAATACAAGACGAAAAAAGGAAAAAACAAATTCTTGTATTTTTGTTACGTGGCAAGGCTTAAAAATTCCAGTGTTTGGGGGAAAATTTCATTACTGCTCAAAAGGGATGGACAAATTTTGTCTATTCCAAAAATCAAATGAACACATTTGAGTTAAAAGTGGTTGTCTATTTCAAAGACATCGCGATCAACAAAAAGAAGTGCTTGATGGTAACCAACATTCAACTATGTACGTGTTTAAATCTTTATTTTTAAAAGTGATTTCTAATTAGATTTTGGATTTTCAATGTCAAGTTATAGAATACCTAATGGAAATCCCATAGCCAACTTGAATACACAGCGGCGAATACTTAATTTTTAATACTTAAAAAAGGCCAGCGTACTAGATTTTATTTCCGTACTTAATTGAAACAGGATACTTAAGTTTTAACCATACTACCCTGCCTACTGGATAATTCAATAGGCAACTAAACTACTTAATTTTTAGATAGATACTTAAATTTTTACTCACTACTGGATTATATATAGGTAGAATAAATAAAAATATATATTCCTTTGAAATTTGTATTGTTTGAAAAATCAGAAATTTCATGGACATGGTTTACAAACACTAATATGAAACAAAACTTCCCAATGGCACGTACAGCATTTGGTGAACGTAGAGGGATATTCCATGTTGATGACGTAGTAGGCTGAGATCTGAGATAAGAACCTAAAAACAATCAACATTATTATTTGCTAAAATGAGTTTCACCAAACTTACCAATATCAGCTGCCCGTTCTTGGGTAACAGCAACAACTACGCCATGGTTGTCCTCTATAAATGCAGAGAATCCTGCTAGATGACAACAAAATATGAATTGGTAATCTTAACATTGTCATTCATAGAACTTACCTTGATCGATTTCTTTGCATCAGCATTATCGTATTCCCCTATAAAAGGGATTGTATTGCTACTAATACCTGCTTGAATCTATTGTAAAATTTTTGAAGCAACTAAATGATATGGGTGATTTATAAAATTTGACATTCTTTTTTCTTCATTTGTCTTTACTTGCACGTAGGACGGCTGTCGATAACGCAACTCTTAATCGATTTTTTACATTTCATTTTCTTAATCCTTTTATTATCGCAGGAAAAATTATTACGCTAACTAGTGTAAGTGCAACTACTATTATCAATGATGGAAAGGATATAGTTACATTAAGTTGTTGGAAAGATAGTCCTGGTCATCACTTGAGTTTCCTAGAAAAGATTGTTGTATTAGTTTAAAACTATAGTAACGGAAAAAACTTTATCTATTTTACCCTGCTACTGCGTCAGACTTCTTCAACCCGGCCATGAAATTTCCATTAGGTGTACTATAACTTGACATTTTCCTACTTAAAAACCTAATTAGAGATCTGCTTTAAAAAGAAAGATTTTAAGCCCGAGCACAGTTGTATGTTGGTTACCATCAAGGAAATTTATGTAAATTTCACTATCTCTCACCATTTGAAGGCCATTCTTTCAAGCAACATATTGCCTATCCTTGCTTGTGTCGTTAAGTGACGGCAACGCAAGCACTTTATTTTGTTGGTCACAACTCACAATGTCTTTGAAATAGACAACCACTTTTAACTAACATGTGTTCACTTGATTTTCGAAATAGACAAAAATTTTCCATCACTTTTGAACAGTAATGGAATTTTTCCCCAAACACTAGAATTTTTCAGCGTTGCCACATAACAAAAATACAAAAAATTAGTTTTTCACTTTTTTCATCTTGTATTTGTACGTCTTTTTCTTAGATTAAAATCTTTACTGCATATGGCAATAACAGGGAATGCCATGTTAACTGTTGCTATAATATCGTAATATGATATTTTTCCTGATGTCGTTGTATATTATTAGAAAACGTTAGAAATTTGGTTTCAGTAGGGGAAGGCAAATTTTAATTTTTTTAAAATTAAGTGTCATTTTAAGATACTTAATTTTTTCAGTAGCTTTTCCCTACTGAAAGACCCTCAATTAAGTATCCAGTCGCTGATGTGTGATATTGGTAAGTTTGATTATATTGTCGCCTTCCCTACTAAAGCTCAGAGTAAAGGAGTGTATTCAAGGTCTACACGCTACAACAGTGTCCAAAAGACTAACTAGAGTTGAGTCCGCCAGCCGCCCACAACACAGTCGATGGGCCGAGTCCAGCCGGATGGGATCCGGTGATCATCCGGTCACACCGATCTCATGTAACGCTGACAAATCCCAGCGGATGTGGCGCAGTCGACTGGAATTGGAGCGCGTCCGGTTTGATGGTCGCGACAGATCCCCCTCTTCAAGCCCTACTCGTCCCGAGTAGGACCGTGAGAAACCGACGAGACCAAAAACAGATAGGCTAACAGCCACCGATTACAAGTAAACGGTAACAGGACAGAAACATCCATGGCAAAAAGACAAGAAAACAGAACAAAACAAAAACAACCACCAACAAAGAAAAGAGAGAGGAAAAAATAGCTAAAAAAAAAAGTGGAGAGAAAAAAAAAGAGAAAATGTAAAGAGCGTTAAGTACGATACGCTCATGAGGGAGCTCCACCAACTGCTCCTTCTACCGCCGGCGATTCGTCACGTTCGGCATCCTCCAAAGACTCGTGCTGGGCAAGACGGGCCTCCAGTTGTCGAACCCGAAGGTGTAGCTACCCGACCACCGTCAGCGTCGCGATTATCGTGCTGATAAGGGACGCAATCCAGTCGTAACCGAAGAATTCTGATGCCGGAGTTTCGTCCATTTTCCATAGCAAATCCTGGACATCCTTTAAGTTCCGCTGGGCCTCTTCACGCGTCTTGGGGACTACGAACAGCTCGGTAGGGTCCCGTGCCGGTGGGGCGGGCGCTACCGTGATCTCCGTCTTCCGTGGTCGAACTGTCGGCGAGTATAGGTCGGGTGTGTCCACAGGCGTTGCTTCGAGCGTGGTTCCTCCCTCCGCGACCGCCGGAAAGATCCACTCGTCCGGGTGTGCGGTACAGGCTGGCGGCAACTGGAAAACGTCTACGGGGTTCAGCTTCAGCGTTTGTCGAGGGGGTCCCGAGAACCCGGGTGGGCACGACACGACAATTTCTTGGCTTTTAGTAGCCGATAGCATCCAAGGTCGTCGTCCAAGGTACGCCGTGCGGGAGCCCTCGCAAGTTGTTAGCTGCCGATGGCACCAGCGCTCCACCTCCCGCGTGTCCTCTCTCCAAAGTGCGAAAGCGCAGGAGGATCTTGTAGTCTTCCGTAATAACCCAGTGTAAAAGCGGCATATAGGAACCTCGCCGCCGCAATGAGAGGTTTCTCCTGGGGTCAATTCCACAAAGACCTGCAGGTCGGGGGCTAGGGCGATAGTCTCCGGTAGCTCCAATCGTCTGCCTGCTCTGCCGTTCTCTATAGCTTCAGGTAAATTGACGATCCGATACAGGTGGAATAGGTGGTTCCGATCCACTAGGGGAAGGCCTATGAGAACCCGGATGACACCCTCTGCGACTCTTAACCTCACTTTAGCGTCCCGGTACAAGGTCCAGGTATCCCCGAGCCCAGAACCAGTCATGAGGTCCCAACCGGGAGGTAGTTGTCGATGAATTGACTACAAAACTGTCCTGACTTGCTTCGGTGGGAACAGTCTTGCGGGGAGGTGTCCCCCGGCCACGGCGCTCAATCCTGCCTCTACATCGGTGGCGAAGTCCTCCAACCATGTTAGGCCTTGTTCCACTGTTTCAAAGGCTCGGTCGGTCGCGAGACATGTCACACACCTCTCCTCATCCGCTGCCTGTGTGAGCAGAACTTGGGCCTGTAAATGTCGGATTGAAGTGAACAGACTATTTTCTTCGGTCAGCAAGCCACGTAATATTTCCGCGTGTGACTGTAGTTCCCACAGGGTGGCATTGACCACTATTGCCTGGTGCTCCACAAGATGGGCTATCTCCTTATTCTGCTCCAACGTCCGGGACACGGTCTGACTAAGATGAAGCACGTCCTTCTCTGTGGCGGTGCCGAACATCCATTTTAACAGGTCGCCCCCTCCATCAATCACCCCTCGCACCCGACGGTAGGCGCGCGTCGGGGTTACCACCACTGGGGTGAGCCGTTCCTTCGTCTTTAATAGTCGGTCCGCGGCTCGCTGCTTCCGGGCTTTGATGTATTCTTGGGTCATGACCTGGAATTTGTTGTCCCCGACGTAAGGCTTTAAGTCGCGCAGCCAGAAGTCGAGACGTTCCAGCATAGTTAGGGCGGGTCTGATCGCCAACTCGGTCACAATGGTCCACGTGGACTCGCTGAAGGTCACTTGCCCCTTTTCGAGGAATACGACGCTACCACGGACTACTAGATCGGAAGCGGATGGTTCCCCGGTCACTGTTAACAGGAGGAACAATTGGGCTAGCAGGGCTAGTCCGCAGCGCAACGGAGGCCACCTATTGCGTAGTGGACGTTGCTTTTTCCGACCCTCGTCGGCTTCGGGAGTCAGTGGGCTCTCGGCTCCGGCCAGAACTGTTGGTTCCGGTTCCTCAGGCACGGGCGGGGTAGCGATTCTCAGCGGGCTCGGCATTTGTGACCCATCCAGGTTTTCCCGCGGAGATATCACTGTGGAATCTGGTATTCCGGAGATGGGTTCCCCTTGTTCTTCCCAACTATCGTCCAGCTGGTGGAACGGTTTCATCCGGCTGACATGGACTATGTCGGTCTTCCGTCCGTTGGGTAGCCGGACCTCGTAGTTCACCGGGGTGGTCTGCCTTCCAACGCGGTAGGGTCCCAACCAGCAGTGGAAAAGCTTTTCGGCGTGGCCAATCTTGCGTATCGGCTTATAGACTAAGACGAGGGTATCCGGTTGGAAACTAGCATCGCAGCGTTTGGCATCGAATGCCGCCTTCTGTTTCCGCTGCACTTCGTCGAGCCGCATTTGCACGGTGGCATGAGCGTGAACTAAGCGCTCGCGAAGCTGCGTCACATATTCAACTGGGGAGTCCGCGTCACTCTCCTTAGTAATAATGCCACCAATCCCTAGGTTGAGGTCCGTAGGGAGCAGTGGCTCCCTCCCGTACATGAGAAAGAACGGGCTGAAACCCGCCGACTCCTGTCTGCTGGTGTTGTAGGCGAAGCAAACATACGGCAAGGCTTCGTCCCAATCACGGTGGTCGCTGCTAACATACATTGACAGCATGTCCGCTAGGACATGATTCATCCTCTCCACCTGTCCGTTGGCGCTCGGGTGCAATGCGGATGTCGTCTTGTGGTTCGTGCTTAGCAGACGAGTGACCTCTTGAAACAATTCGGCCACGGTCCGTGACAATGGTTTCCGGGGACCCGTGTCGCAAATCAATTTGTTCCACGAAGAAGCCCGCTACATCGAATGAAGTACCGGTAGGCATTGCCCGAGTCTCCACCCACTTTGTGAAGTAATCCACCGCCACGATGATTTGTCAATTGCCTGCCTTGGATAATGGAAGGGGCCCTAGGATGTCGATGCCGACCCGTTGGAAAGGTCGAGTCGACCTCATGGACTGGAGAAATCCAGCCGGCTTATCAGCTACCCCTTTCCGGGATTGGCAGCTTGGGCACGACCGTACGTAGGCCCACACATGCTCCGCCATCTTCGGCCTAAAGAAACGTCGTTTGATCCTGGCAAGCGTGCGGTTGACCCCCAAGTGATCCGACACCGTGCTATCATGGTATTCGGTTAGAATCTGGCGTCTCATCAAGGGGGGACACACAAGCGAAGCTGTGGTCTCCCGTCCAGCCATACTCGACGGTACAGTACACGATTGTCCAGGCAAAAAGCCTTGGGGGCCTTCAAACCTTTTTCCAACGCTTCGATGTGTTTAGCAAAGGGATGGCAAGACTATTGTTCTTGCCGCCAATCCAGACCCGGTACGGGATCAACGTCGAAGTGTGCCAGTATCAGGCATCGGTCGTCCTCTTCTTCCTGATGGGGTCTATCAACCGGAAATCTCGACAGGCAGTCTGCGTCTTGGTGGAACCGCCCGCTTCGATAAACAACCTCCAAATCGAATTCTTGGAGGGACAAACTCCAGCGCGCAAGCCGACCGGCCAGGTCGCGCTTGCTCATCAGCCAGCAAAGGGCTTGATGGTCTGTCAACACACGAACTTTCGTGCCCCAAATAAGGGTACGGAACTTTTTTAGTGCCCATACCAGAGCAAGGCATTCTATCTCGGTTATTGAATAATTCTGCTCGCTCCGGCTAAGTAGGCGGCTAGCATAAACCAGCGGCCTTTCGATACCGTCCTCTCGTTGGATGAGAGCGCACCGATGCCATAACCACATGCGTCCGGATGTAGTTCCATCGGTAAATCGAAATTTGGCTGCGCTAACGTGGCTGCCTCTTGAAGGGCTTTCTTGAGAGCCTCAAAACTTTTACGCTGCTCGGGTCCCCAGGTGAAAACGTTGGTACTTTTGGTGAGCTCACAGAGCGGATACGCTAATTTAGCAAACTGTGGGACATGTCGCCTATAATAAGAGCAGAGTCCTAGAAAAGATTGTACTACTTTAATTTTTTGGGATACCGTCTGGGTATCGTCCGGTGTTGGAAATTGTTGTACCGCCAGTATTTTGTCGGGGTCGGGTGCGATACCGGTTGCGCTCACCACATGACCCAGCACCTTTAGCTGGTAATCTCCAAATCGACATTTACTCAAAAATCCATGGCTCTCTGGAACTTAGCGGGCGCGGAAGTTAAGCCGAAAGGCATGACCTTAAACTGCCGAAGTCCATCTGCGGGGACGAATGCACTCTTCGGGCCATCTTCCGGCTTAAGCTCGATCTGGTGGTAACCGGACTGGAGATCCATGCTGGAAAAGAACTGGGAACCGGTCAAACGGCTCAAAGCGTCATCAATCCGAGGTAGAGGGTACACGTCCTTCACAGTGACGTGGTTCAACCTACGGTAGTCAACGCAGAATCGCCAGCCTCCGCATTTCTTTTTGACCAGAACTACGGGTGAAGACCAGGGGCTGTCAGAAGGCTCTATGATTCCCTGAGCCAACATCTCATCCACTTGCCGTTGAATTAGTTCCCGCTCTTTCCAGGCACTCTTGTAGGGCGGTTGGTGAAGCGGAACCTGCGTCTCCACGGGAATGACGTGTTTCACGGCCTTGTAGCGCCCCAGCTCCAGCGAAGTATTGGCGAAACAATGTCGATGTTCCAGCAGGATTGCAATCAGCTTCTCACGTTCATCTGACCCTAACTCGGGGCTTATGCGGTCGGCGAAATTAAGAACGTCGTCCTTGGCTTCTCCCATGTGGGCTTTCAGCTCCTCCGGTGGCGCGGTGGTTTCCTCGATCTCCACTAGCTCGCCCAGCGCCGTGCCAGGGGACAGCCATGCTTCCTTCGGCGTATAGTTCGTCACGGGCACCAACATCTGGGTCGAGTTGCGCAAGATTACCGGGTTAACCGCCATCCCCCGGGTGCTCAACAGTTTTTCCACCGGTTCCAACAGCCAATGCTCGTAGGGCCCTCCCTCTGCCGTTACTTCCACCTTCGTAGTCGAGCGAGCCGGGACGCTGAATTCTTCCTTCACCCGGACCACTCGCTGCCCGAGAGGCTCGCTCTCCATCGTGATTGCCCTCAGGGGAATCTCACCTAAGCTGATGAGGGGCTCCTGGTCCTGCCGATATTGGACCTTCAGACTTTCGAATTGTTGGAGGAAGTCGTTCCCAAGCAGGAGCTCCATCCCCTTCATTTCCAGGACAACGGCGGTTCCCCTCGCCGTCAGCGCTCCATCGCTGACCTCCAGGTAGGTTGCGCCCAAATTCACCGCTTCCGTACCGTTGGCGAGCAGAACTCGTGGTCCGTGCGATGGGACCACGACGCAGAGAAGGCTGGCCGCCAAGCGCGGGGAGACGACGGTGACGGCAGCCCCGGTGTCAATTACTGCGCCGACAGGCTCACCGTGGCACGTCATACGCTTAGTGACCATCGTTCCTGCGGTAGGGATACACAGCATCTGAACGTCTGACGTCGAACCGTTGTCTCCCAAGTTTTCGTCCATGCGCGTGGTCAGGGCCCGAACCGGGGCAAATTGCACCTGAACGGGCTCTCTGGCGGTTGACTGATCCGGTTTTGAATCGGTCTGATCCCGACCCTGCCTGCTGGGACAGTTCCTAGCGATGTGTCCCGGCTGCTCACACTGGTAGCAGATGGTACGACCGTCCGGCGTGCGACCGCTCGGGCGATTTTGCGTGGCTGGTCTCCTTCGCGGGACTGCTGTTGCACGATGAGCTTAGCCACCTGGTCGTGAAGATCACGGATGGCCTGCAGGAGCTCACGGTTTGTATCTCCGGTAGGAGGCAAGGCGGCAAGCGGCACGCCACGATCCACCACTGGCAAGGGGGAAGCTGCTCGATCGCTACGGTAGGTGCGCACCTTTGCTTCCTCCTGCCGGCGCAGGCATTCCAAAAATTCCGCGCTGGTCCTAGGATTGAAAGGACAAATTCGTTCTACTATAATTGGTTTCAAACCACGATACAGGTGTTCGACTTTCGCCGCTTCGGTCATATCCAGATCCACCGTCCGGCATAATTTCAGGACGTCATAGAAGTAGTCGATGGGTGATTCATCGAACTGCTGGATACGCCTCCGCAACCTGTTTTTTTGAAAGATGGCCTGGCTGCCATTCAGGAACGCCTCAAGAAAAGGGTCCTCAACCCCGGAGTGGCTTGTCCTAGATGCCCAGCCCGGGGTGCCTCGTCACGCCAGGTTGTAGGCCTATCGTCGAGGCACAGAAACCAGTTCCTGGCTGTGTCTTCCAGGTACATCTCCAAGTTGATTCGTCAGTCGTCATCCGACCAGCGGTTATGTTTCCCGCTGCCTCATATCGCGAAAGCCAGTCAATCACATCGTCCCCCTCCTTGCCCGTGAAAACGGGCGGGGCCCTGAACTGCAGTTGCGGCCGTGCCACCGCCATCTCAGGAGCGCGTTTTTCAGCTCCTCTGTAATGCCGGGCGCTGGCTGTCCCGGCGAAGGGAGAACGCCTTCAGTCGAACTCTCAAGGTCACCGTCTCCGTCCCCCGGCCCGTCGTCCCGTCCCGGCGAACCGAAAGACGACACTTCCAACACACTATTTGCGTCACGTACCTCTCCCGCGACGTGCGAAATGTCCGTACCTAACCCGCTGACTTGCAAGCGACCGCGCTCACGACCCACCGGGCGACTTTCCACTTCAGTCTGCGAATTGTCCCAATCACAGGAGTCCATCGACACACCCGCTTCGTTCTCCACGAGTGGTGGCAGGCCTCGCAAACGCCGACTACCTAAACGACACCGCACTGTAGCCTGCCCACCCCTTCCACTGGATCAACCCAAAAAAAAACTCAGAGCTCAAAAGGAAAAGTTCACGATCATTACCTTTAAAAAAAAATGTCTAAAGGGCCTGCATCTGCACCATTCGTCGCGTTCCCTACTAAAGCTCAGAGTAAAGGAGTGTATTCAAGGTCTACACGCTACAACAGTGTCCAAAGACTAACTAGAGTTGAGTCCGCCAGCCGTCCACAACACAGTCGATGGGCCGAGTCCAGCCGGATGGGATCCGGTGACCATCCGGTCTCACCGATTTCATGTAACGCTGACAAATCCCAGCGGATGTGGCGCAGTCGACTGGAATTGGAGCGCGTCCGGTTCGATGGTCGCGACAATATAATCAAACTGAAACCAATGTGATATTATTTGTAAGTTTGGCGAAACTTAGTTTGGCAAATAAGAATATTGACTGTTTTTTGGTTTTCAGTCTCAGCTCTCAGCCTACTAGATCATCAACATGGAATATCTCACCAAGTGCTGTAAGTGTTATTGAGAAGCTTTGTTTAATATTAGTTTTTGTTAACCATATTCTGATTGTTTAAACAATACAAATTTTAAAGGACTATATTATTTCATTTATTCTACCTATATATAATTTCGGTAGTGAGTAACAATTTAAAGCATCTATCCAAAAATTAAGTAGTCCTACTGCATTATCCAGTAGGCGGGGAGTTATAGTTAAAACTGAAGTATTCTATTTCGATTAAGTTCAGAAATAAAATCCAGTACACTGGCCTTTTTTAAGTATTGAAAATTAAGTATTCAGTTGCCGTTGCGCAGAGGCTTCAGATTGTAAGAATTTTCAAGTTATCCCAAAAAATATTTTTTTAACGGTCTAATTCTAGTTTTTGCCCAGACACATTTTTCATTTTAACCCCTTAAACGATGGAGGAAATTATAAAAAAGCTCTTGAATCATTCCTAGTTCATTCTTATATAAACTGATAACATTATTTTTTCCTAGCTCTTACTTATACTCTGTAAGCAATAAATTTCCGTGAAGACCCATGCTAGGGGCAAACGGAGCACCTTGTTTCAATTGCCCCTTTCCGCATGCGAGTCCTCTTTCCTGCAATTTGGCAACGTTATTCCAGCCATTGCAGATGAATAGCAAAACACAGCTTTTAAAATTTCCTATATTGATAAATATCGCCTGCTGGTTGGCTTATGCTTATCGTCTTTTTTTTTTAATGGTCTTTTAGTAGTTTTTATTTATATTTCCTTACTAGCTTCTCGAAATCTTTTTCTGAAACAAACATTAGGTTAGGTTAGGTTAGGTTAGGTTAGGTTAGGTTAGGTTGCCAACGTTACGGTGCTTAAACCAATTAAATAGTTAAATTCAATTATGTTCATTAATAACATTTAGGATATATGTTTTAACATGCAATATATGCAGGGTTGGGTCGAGCGCGATCGCAAGCGCGAGTACGCTCTACTTTTTTTTTGCGCAAGCACAAAAAGCCGCAATCTTTTGCGCCATCTGTCAGTCATCAGATAAACTATTAGTAGCTTAAAGGATTTTCGTTTGCCATGGTAATAGCAGATCAGACCCATCTCTGACAAGTGCAAACAAAGGTGATCTGTGCCCAAGTATAAAACAATGCCTCCACCAAGAAATATGTAAGTAAATTTTATAATTCTTGTTCCTATAGACGTATTTAATTGTATTCATCATGAAATTATCAGTAAATCGAAGTCGCCTAACAAAGATGAAGACCCATTTGAAAATGATTCTGTGCGTCCCAGCACCTCCACAGCAGCTGAAGACAGTGATCTTAAAATTATTCCAAATTCTTCTTCCAGAAGGAGCTTTTTCTGTTGAAAAAACCAGATGCCATGCAATAGATTTTCACTGAGTTCAACGTTCCTACTCTGTGACCTGCAGAAGAAGTGCTGATCCGTGAACACGTGAAAATCTATACTCCTACCACGGAAGCCCTGGACAGTGATCGCCAGAATCAATGTTGATTACAATCAATTTTGCTTGATTCTTGCGATTTTTTAGTTCCCCCAAAATTTGGTTTGATTTTTTATTCTGATTCTATGATTTTTTAACAAAATTGATTCAAATCAATTATTTTTATTAGTTATTTTTGCAACCATGGAAACGTTTAATAATAATGTGGGCTACGTCACACAGCTGTCTGTTTACTCTGTTTAATAGCAGACGAATTATATTTTCAAACGCGGTACATTTGTACTCTGAACAACGTGACAGTTTTGTCATATCATGAACAATTTACAGTTTTTCAATCAAAGATTGGTCCTGTGGAAGAACATCTGGTTCTGATGCGGGAATACCGAGTACGATTCCAGTCATTGTCTTTTATTTTTTATACATTAACTTATTTCAAACTTTGCCTTTGCTAAAAGCTAATGCTAATTAAGAAAATTTAGCTTTCATTTCAATTTCTGTCATATAACTACTCATACTAAATACAATTTTACACAGATAATTAACTTAAACAGTTTATACCTTAGTAACCAAGAACTCTGGATTCTGATTTTTGATCCTGATTTTTGATTCTAATTTTTGATTCTGGTTCAGTTTCATCGATTCTTAATCTTGATTCTTATTCTGAACCAAAAAACTTGATCTATTCTGATTTTTTTTTCTTGAAATTAATGGAAGCGTTATTCTATTCGGATTTGATTCTAATCCGATTTCAAATTGATTCGGCCGATCACTGGCCCTGGATATCCTTCAAGGGATAAAAAGGTATCTGATGGATTCTTGCTGCAAACTCTTCACATTTTAAAATCGAAGCTAAGCCAGCTAGAAAAAGATTCTTCAATTATAAATGGAAAACCGTTGGTTGCAGCTATGCTTTCCGGACTAAATTTGCGGTTCAAACCCAGTTTTGATGATCGCGAATTGCAAATGGAGGCCATGGTCCAACCAATGTTTAAATTGAAATGGCTCTCTAGCAAGGATGCCAAAGGTTTTCAAGGTTTACCAAGAGAAGAGTATAAAATCGAACGCAAGCGACACCAAAGCCAGACTCCTGTCTCTCAACCATCTACTTCACGCTATCAGAAAAGGTACCAAATAAATTTTGATTAAACTTATTCTATTTATAAGACACCTATAACTTTGCAAGCGGATGACAAATACAACCGCAGCTTTTCCCACCTATACAACCTCAACACCACTGGAGCCGAAAATTGTTGTGAGGACAGTGACATGAAGAACCAAAAAAAAAGGAAGAAAGGATTTTTTCAAATGTCTACGGTCCAAAGAACTACGAGACAACGAAGAGATCGAGTAATTTTTAGCGGATCTATCTTCATCCGTTCATAGCCTCTCCAAATATCCTATCTTAAAAAATATGTTATTAAAATACAACACGGCTCTTCCCGTCATCCGCCGCAGTGGAACGTCTCTTCGGTGTAGGGCGATCATTTAGACCGACCAGGAGCCGCTTAATCGATAAAAATTTTGAAATTCGTTTGTTCCTTAAAATGATCGGGTGGAATTAAAAATACACTTGAATTTTCTAAGAATGTGTTGTCTTTAATAATTCTTCGAGTTGAGAAACGAAAGGGCGTGAGAACCATTCATTCACTTTTTTTGCGAGCGGACCCAATCCTGAATATATGATATTATAAAAATTTTATCTTCATATTAGCAACCGTTTTCCTATTTTAGTGACCTATTTTGGAGCTAATTTAGAGAATTAAAAAAGTTCATTAAATAATATTTAGTTGCTCCAGGAAGTTCAAAAATATATTTAAAAATGAACAATAAAGTTTTTTATATTCTTGTAAAAATGTCATTGAAATACGTATCCCAGAGTCTGACATATCTTCATTTTAGTTTCTTCATAAAAACGGAAGCTCCCTTATGGGAAAACCCACGTTTCAACTGTCCAGACGCCCTGTTTCAATTGCCCAGAGGGATTGGCAATGAAAACATCTTGAAGTACCTCCAGTTTTTTTACCCCTAAGAGATGTTCACCTTTGACGAATCCCCCCCAAAAAATATTTTTGTGTAGCTGAGATAACTGGCTACAAATTTATTTATTATTCAGCGTAGGGAACATTTTTTTTTTGTTCCACCACCTCTTCTCCTTATATTTTTAAGTTTCGGTACCATTAAAATTAATGGGCAAACAATATCCCGAACATTTTCAAATACTTCCGTACATTCATTCAAGAGAAAAATGTAAGGCTCTGAGTTTTTTAGCAAAAACTTACTAGAAGACCTTGCGTTTGGCATAAGTCGGCAATTGACATAACTTGGGGCAATCTGTTTCCATTAGGAACGATTTGCCGCACAAGGCGGTGTTATCGTTGGTGGGATAGCAGTTGTTTTCATTTTGGTGATATTCTTTTACAAGAGAAAAAATATCTTCCTACTTCTCTCTCTTTTCTTTGTTGTCTAAGTATATCTGAGTTTATTTTCATGTTATCTAGCAACTTATCGAGGACGAAAAGAAAGAGAAACGGAATTATTTAAGCAGTTCAAATAAAGTACCATAGCTTGAAACGTGTTTATTGTGTTGCAAATGCAAGACAAACAACAAAATAGAACTACACAGAATGTGGAAGTTTAAAATTTTTCGTTATTTAGCACGTTATAGAGTGACGTTGTTTGTGGTGATATTCTTCCTTTTAGTTTTATTACGTCAGAGGTTAAGGCAAAATCAGGCTTTGGCCAAAACTGCAAACAATCACCAGAAAACCTCCGAGTTGCATTATTCATCTGGCCCAGTGAGTCTTTTGCGAAATAATAGCGAATTATAATGTTACAAAGTTTAATGCTTGTAGTGAATTGCACTTCTCAAAATTAGGACTTAGAAACAACAAGCGCAAAACATACACAGCAGATAACGGAAACTGAGTTTCTACAATATAGCCGGAGAGTTGCGAATTTCAACTTAATGGAGGAGACCCATGGAAAAAGATGGGAAAACATACCGAAAAAATATTTTCTTACCGGCTGCACTACAGGTAAAAAATTATGCCTGAATTTGATTGTAGATTTTTCTTATGTTCGCTATAAAAAGGGGATTGCCAATCATAGGTAATATATAATTCCAATTTTGGAAAAAATCTAATATTTGGTAACATTTGCCTGTTTTTTGCACTATTACCTAAAAAAAGAAAGTTTTCACACCATAAATAACTAATTAAAGATATCTTTTTTTTGAAAATATGTGTCCATCGGTGATTATCCCATGGAACACTTCCTACGTCTAATATTGAGCCATTTATTTTTTGAAAACATTCGCCTATTTAATGGTATACTACAAAATATGTTGTTTGAACAACACATGAATTAGTTATAATGCAGCAGATTTTTAGATTTTACAGCTATGCTTTAAATTTTTCGGATTGTCCATTCAATTTAGAGGGTTGTATCCGAAACATCGGAATCCCTACAATAATATAATTTCATGGAATACGTATATATAGATCATCAGTGGTATAAAACAAAATTTTGGCTTGTAAAATCATGTTTGTATAGGTATAAAAAGTTTTTTTGACTATTTTTTTCTCCTAACGCATCTTTTGCGTAATCGCAGCAAAAATTCTTTTTGGGGGCTGTAACCCCGCCCCCTCCCAAAAAAGGTTTCAGTTTTGTAGATTTTAGCCCGTATAAGCTGCATGGATACGCACAACGAAATTTTTGTGGTTTTGACCGCAAATAGGGAATTTGACCCCCGCCCCCCCCCCCCCCCCAAAAAAAAAAAATATTATTTTGACCCAAAATCTTAAAACCACTAAAATTTGTAAAAGTCTTCTATGGGAATGGAAAGCCTAGAATCACACGTTTACAAGCTAATGTCTAACCACTGCGCCACATTTATTACATTAACATTTTGTAATTTTTTTCTATTGCTCACAAATATGATTGAAAAACCAATAAAAAAATTTTCGGAAAACTTTGGATTTCACGTAATTCAACTTCTTTTTTACTATTCCAGAATCATGTGCAGAAGTAATTACAGAGATTTTTTAAAGTTAGTCTAATTAACGTATTATTTCGGATGTTTGGGATACAGCTTGGCAAAAAATAAAGCATAACGACAAATATGATGATTCTTCAAAATCCATTTAAATTCGTGTTCGAACTTGTGCAAATATAGAAAACAAATTTCGAACTAACAAATCCTAATTTTTCATTAAGAATAAGCTTTGAATTTCTGAAAATTTAGTGTATTTAGTTTTCTGACAATAGCTAACCTGGAAAATATTTTACTTGTCTTAAAAGTGATATTCGCATCTATTTCATTGCACAATCAAAGGTTTTTACAAATAGTTTGGCCATTAATTTAAATTAAATTAAATTAGATAATATATATTTATTTGTTGGAAACCACTAAAAATTTAACATGATTTTTTTTTTGGGAGGGAGTGGGGATTTTTCTTACACTTATTCTGTGATTAACACTGTTCGTTCACTAAAACCATCGAAATTTATACAATAATACAGCTTATGATTTCCGGAGACCTATAGGCTAAGTTGATGATTGTAGTAGGTTCTCGCGTGCGAAAATCAGTGGATGATAATGTTTTTGGTATTTTTTTTTGGCAGTATTTTTGCTTACAAAGCTACCGCTGTACACACAAACTTAACTTAACTTAACTTTTGATTGGTCGTAGCCACGAAAAAATCGTTGTTGATTTAAAAATAATTCACGTTTATTCTTTATGGCTTGAATTATTTGAATTTTAAGGAGGGATCTTCACATCCTTGTTTGTCTTTTCGCTTCATCCTTCCTTTTTGTCAAGGGGCAGTATTACATAAATGCTTTAACATAACGAAATTCAAAACTTTGCCTTTAGCAAGTTGTCAGAAATTTACTTTTTTTGCGTTTTTTTTGTGACTAGAGCTTTGTAAACAGCCACCACTGTTAGTTTTAGTTAGCGGTTTTCGTACCGAAAAATAGTCTGAAAGCGGTGGACAAGGGACGCATGTTTTAACCAACGGTACGTTTCCGAAAACGAAAACCGTCGGTTTTTTTCCGACGATTTTCGGTAAGTTTTTTTGTCGAAATTGAACAGTATCATAATTTTTATTTGCGCCAAGAAAGTATCCATATCCGCAATGGGTATTAAAACAAATAAAATAACAGAAAATTTTTACGGATACAACTGTGTTTATTATTTGATGACAGTCAATCAAAATAACCAAAATCACGACCAGTGAAGCACAACGCAACTTGGTGGGGGAATCAAAAAGTGAATCTTTTTCGTGTAAAGGCAAACCAAGGAATTCAGCTTGAATGAATGGGCAATGAATGGGGGGGTTGCTTTACACCAACTTACATACAAGACGTAATAAACACATAGAAAGAAAACAAGTAACTCCACACTAGAATTTGATGTTTGAGTGAAGGCCTGTTTGTCTACCACAATAGTGTAACATTTTCCAATGTTTAGGGTAACAGGAGTTAGTCTGGAAACGGGCAATTTTCTAGGGAATGACCTCATATGCAAACGGCCCTGTAAATTATGTCAGATTATTCAAGTGAGAAATGTTATAGGATTATTTTGTTCAAAGCAATACCTCTTGCACATCAAATATGGATCGTCTGTTACTCTGCTGATTTTTTTCTGCATGGATTCAATAAGCACAGCAACTTTAGCCTGCACAAGATTGGCTGTCTAATTTAAAAATGAAAATATTTTTTGTTAGTTAATAAATTTTAGCATTTCTCACCTATCATAACCTGTTCTTCAGCAGCCTGTCGTGCCCAAGTGTTCCTTTTAGTGCGACCTGTAGTTATGATAAAATTACACGATAGGACAGTTGACAATAAGCAAAATTAACTTACAAGTATGTAGATGTAAATCCTGGACTAATACTTTGGAACAGCTAGGTGTTGTGTCGCTTATGCATGGCAAGGTACACGTATTTTTAACACAAGATTGGTTGATTGGAAAAGATGACGTACTACTCCTAAATTTAACTTCGAATTTTTCTTTACCATCAAATGACTGGATGGTAACTGATTTAGTTATATCTTCCATGTTATTGAAGAAAATAAGAAAACACACATGAATCCTTAAGTAACAGAAAAAGAACAACAGATAAATTGAAAAGAAACAGTTCTTTTCATTAAAATACAAATAGTACGTACCGAGTAACGCAAGGTAGCCGTTCTCCATTAGCTATAAAATCAAAGCTGCCACTGTCTCTTTGGATGAATATGAAACCGCATACTCAGTGCTGCCAGACTTTGTGAAATTTTCACATATTCGGGATTGGAAATGTCTAATAAAGCGCTTTGAGCTGCTTTGAGGGATATCTATGATTGGATTGTTTTTTAATTGCATTACACAAAATTGATATATCCTGCAAACGTGAAAATTGTGAGATTTCCAATTTGGCATGTGTAAATTTAAAAGACGATGGGACGGGGTAAGAGCGTAGGGAGTAGGGTTGGAATTAGCAGACAATACTTATTTCATTGTTCTGAATTATCGAACGATTATATTTTATATTGAACTGAATTTGTTAGTAATTATTTTATTTACACAAAAAAAATAAAAGTATTAACGTATCTTATAAGAAACTTCACTCAATTATTTTTAAGAAGGCTTTTAGGATTAGGGGAGGTAGGGCGTGGTTGAAACAAAAAACTTATGTTTGTTCGCTACGATTACAAAAATCGTCCAACTACACTCTCAATTTGTGATTTCTACTTTTTCACTGCTTTTGGCTACCATTTGGTAGCGAAATGAAACATGCTACCAAATGGTAGTACTGGCTACCATTTGATAGGAAAGTCGTCCATTTTTATATAGTAGCGAAAAGGTAGAGGAAAGTAAATCATTTACCAATACGTCTACCATTCAAAAATTTCGCATTGGTAGACCATACTACCACGGAAAATACACTACCATTTCCCTTCTATTTTCCTACCATTTCCCTTCTATTTTTCTACCTTTTCCCCACTTTTTGCCCTACTATTTTACCACCCTTTTTAAATTTTAATATACGCGCGAAAAAAAATTTCGTTTGAGTGAAGCAATATGCTTACTTTTTATTGAAAGAAATAAAATCAAAAGCGAAAAACATGTAATGTAGAATTTATCATCATCTTCGTCGAAAATTGGGTCTCCATTTCTATTAAGCTCATTGTCAGGCCTG
The DNA here is from genome assembly GCF_022539665.2 of Daphnia carinata. Lineage (NCBI taxonomy): Eukaryota > Metazoa > Arthropoda > Branchiopoda > Diplostraca > Daphniidae > Daphnia > Daphnia carinata. Next base: position 6,520,720 of record NC_081335.1, on the reverse strand, counting down.
CAATTAGACTTTGCCTTTTTAGCCGGGCAACAGCATTCCTTATTTTCCCTCAGTCTTCTCCTGGACAATTTTTTCTGTCGTCCATTTCCACTGTCAAGAATCCTACTAATAAAAAAACGCGCACGTTTGTAAATGCAAAATGGAGAACAAATTTTACACTTACTAAGATATCAAAACTTTTGTATGAGAGACACTAGATCCTTGAAAAGCCTTGAAGACTAATGAAAACTTAATGTAAAAAATTGATAATCAGGTTGACCACACACATTTTCTAGTGCTAGGTCCCTAAACACACAATGTAAATCTTCATAATATTTTACATTATACTTACATTCTAATTTTTGCAGTATTTTAATGCAAAAACAATTTGAAATTAAAAAAAATATCCCAGATTACCAAAGTGCACATGTTACTACGATATAACACATGTTGTCAAGTCCCCGATACAATGTTCTCGGTCGTCGTCCATTTTCTTGATGACGTTTGAGATTTCATGCCTACCAATTCCATCTTTGTGGTAGACACCTAGTGCTCTACCATATAGTAGAGGACTGGTAGATACCTTACCAATCTTCTACTTGCTGAAAGCAGACAATTTTTTCTACCATTCTTCTACCTTTTCAGTTCTACCACGTATGGTAGTCGAAAAGTAGGGAAATGGTAGAAGGCGAAAATTGAGAGTGTAGACTAAAAAATATATAGATTTGTAGCCAGTTATCTCAGCTACATAACAGTATTTTTTTTGGGTGGGTTCGGCGAAGATGAACGTCTACTATGTGTAAAAACCTGGAGGTACCTCAAGATGTTTCAATTGCCAATTCTGCTCGGCAATTGAAACAGGGCGTCTGGGCAATTGGAACGTGGGTTTTCCCATAAGAGAGCTCCCGGTTTTAGGAAGAAACTAAAATGACGATAGCTCAGAATCTGGGATACGTATTTTGATGAATTTTTTACAGTAATACAAAGAATTTTAATCTTTATTTTTTAAGATGTTTTACAACTTTATGTAGTAACTAAATATTATTTAATGAATTTCGGTAGTTTCCTGAATTACAGCTCATACGCTGCATAGGGCTATAACATCGTTGCCAGACTACAGTAAGGGGGACGCGCATACGGAAATCGCAATTGGAAAACGGTGTTCCAATTGCCCCTAGCATGGGTCTTTACGGAGTTTTAATGTTTATAGGGGATAAAATTTAGCTAGGAATAAATTAATGTTATCAATTTATAGCTTAATGAACGACGAATGATTCAAGACCTTTTTTTTAATGATTTCCTCCATCGTTTTAGGTGTGAAAACGAAAAAATTGTCTGCGAAAAAACTACAAATGGACAGTCAAAAAACAACTTTCTGGAATAACTCGAAAACTTTTAGAGTCTAAAGCCTGCAATTTTTTCTAAAAATGTACAACCCTAATTCCCGTTAGCTCAAATTTTTAAAACTAAATCTCTTACATAATTTAAGTGGAAGAATTTTTGTTTCAATTACCTAGCGTTCCAATTGCGCCCTACCTCCTCTACATGTCCCTTTACGTGGTCTAAATAGCCAACAAAATATAATTTGAAAAAAAATTTCAAGCTTACACTTCTGTTTTCGGGGAAATATGTCGGTATGTAAAGAAACTTCATAAGTGCCAAATTGGTAAGAAATAAGACTGCGATCATAAGGGTTTTTGTTTTGAGTCTACTCTCTGTCATAAAACTTTCAGTAACAATTTTTTTAACTTCATTTTTTAATACTGGAGTTATACGATATTAAGTAGAACATTTAAGTTGTGAAAATCAATACAGATTCTTCTTTGATATCACCCACAAACCTTTTTAATCAAATAACTGGTTAATAAAATCAACAACATTGGGCAATAGAAATATTTTTAGGAGAGCTTGATATAAATAAACAAAGAAAAAAATAACTTAAAGATCGTTAGACAGCACTATGAAACAGTATCTTCAACAGCGGGTAATATAAATTTCTTGAATTTCGTTACTTATGAACAAAATAGGAACTTTATGAGGCACTGATATTTTTTTTTTTGGTTTCTTCTTTTCCGGGCGTTGTCATCATTATTGTCTACGTTCAAACAGTAGTTGTCGATAACGCTGAGTACTTGATACGTAGCTGTATACTTCATGTTGATGATGTAATAGATGGAGACAAGCTTTAAAAAGGCAGAACCCACTGAGTTGACTGGAACGTTCTTGTATTTCAGGATACCACCCCCTAACAAAAGCATGGTATGCAACGTACTCGTTTCATCGAAATTTACGCCATTGGGGTGAGGGTCATAATTGTGTCCAATCTGCAGTTACATATACGGGAAGATAGAAATTGTGAGTTAAAGTTCGATAATATAAATGAAAAGGGGCATACTTGACTTGCGATGAACAGTTCAGGAGCCTTACAAACACCTTTTGTTGTAGAACAAAGCTTGTTAACTTCAAGTATTAGAGACAAATTGCCTCTTTCGTCGTTCGGTACATGCACTTTGTTGCCAAGGAACTAACGAAACATCAATAGCGTACTTGTAAAGTTGTTCATAAATAGCGTCTCACCCATTCCATCAGCTGCCATTGGTTCCATAAGAAGAAAATCACTGTAGACAACAGCAAAATCGTTGTATGCTGGAATAATTTGGAGCAACTGCCCGGTAGTTAGTTGGTTTCCCTCGGCAGTAGCTAGGTTACGTCTTGATTTGAAGTCTTTCGATAAGTCGTCTTCTGAACCTTTTTCCTTTTCAGTTTTGTTGAAAGAGAAAGATGCGTCTGAAAGTTTCCTCTTCATTGCTTTTTCTTTTCTTGGAACCTTGTGTTAACTGTTTGCAAGGCGATTGGCGATGGAGCTAACTACTTTCTTACGAACGTTTACCTAAAATGAAAAAGGAAACATTAATAACGAAAAAAAGTAGTAAAACAAAAATGATTTACCCATCCACCACCGTGGTCGGCAAGGCACGGATAGGATTGCACAATCATTTGTGCATATTTACAGTAAATTGCCTTTGATCTTTGTGGGTGAGTACGGCAAAGGTGTTTGACTGAAGTCAAGCTTTGCCACGTAACAAAAATATAAGAATTAGTTTTTGTTTCTGATGGCGTTGTATTATTATCTGCTTTGCAAGATACTTAAATATTTTGAGCACTTAACCAATTTTTGCAACCTGAAAAAGCTGCAAGCAGTATTTAAAATTTTTTTTTCATGCTTAAAAAAGATGGGAAATATTAGAAATTTTTTCTCAGTTGGGGAAGGCAAATTTTAAGAATTGTTTTCAAAATTAAGTGTAATTTTAAGATACTTAATTTTTTCAGTAGCTTTTCCCTACTGAAAGACTCTTAATTAAGTATCCAGTCGCTGCTGTGTGTTACTGCGTCAGGATTCTTCAACCTGGCTATTAGATTTTTCTCCAGGTGTTGTATGATTTCGCAGTTTCCTACTTCAAAATATAACCGGAAGTCTTCATTAAAAATAAGTATTTTTACGTCCTGCCCTTTGGTATGATAGCTATGTCTTTTAAATACACAACAACTTTTCTTTCACTGCTATTCTATTGATTTTCTGAAATAGACGACATTTTTTTAATCCTTTCGAACAGTGATAAATTTAAAACTAATATGCTAGCATTCTTAAGCGTTGCCACATAACATTAAATAACAAAATCATTTTTTTCCTATGTTTCATTTTGTATTTTTCCTTATGTTAAACAGAAAGTTTACAGCATTTGATAATAATCAGGAATGACACGAAAACTGTTGTTATAACAAAATGAATGAAGCGGAACTTGAAATTCTAAAGACGTGGGACTTGTTACAGTATACATTTTTGTAGGACGTACATCAAACGAGAAAGAATCCAGATTAAGTGAAATAGTTTCCATGTTTTCCATAACCAAGTAAATTTTATCATCTGAAGCAGTAGTTAATTAAGTATCCAGTCGCTGCTGTATAGAGGTAAGACTTGAGTAATAATAACTATTTCATAATTAAAGTGGCACTGTGATATGATATAGGACTACGAATTTGAAGGCTTGAGTGACATTAAAACCTTCAGCAGTCATTCCGAACATTTCCACGATTTCAATAATTTGTTATGGGTAAATTGCTTATGTGTGTACAAAACCAGGTATAGTAAAGGATTGAATTAATTAAATTTGAAAAAAGGAAACTTTCAATGAAAATTTGTGTTTAAAAAATCACTCACTTCACAAAACTATTACTTTTGAAAATTATGAAACTTACAAACACTATTTTTTAATAAGAGGCTTCTAGAATATACTTAAAAATTAAAGAAGGGTTTTCTCGTAATCTTAAGATAATTAAATTTTACATTTACCCATTTTTATGAAAAATATTTCATTCTAGGTCTCATACCTCCGCAAAAATTATATAATTTTTTGCTTCAAAATAGCTTGAGCTCAAAATTTTTCATTTTTTGATATGTTTATGTAGATATAACATCTAGAAAAACGGAATGGCGCTACTTTTTGTATTATTATAGAAAACTGAGTCCGAGTGTACAAATACCAATGTTTATGCCCTAGCTGGTTGACATTGAACCCATGCTGCAATTGCGTAAATCACAATAGAAAGTAGTAAAATTTTAAGTTCTTTAATTTTTCTTAGTTATATAGGCTATATATTTTCCGTGAGCTAGAATGGAAAAAACCTTTTCACAAAAAATCGTCGTATAAAAAAAATTTATTGATTTTAAGAATAAAAAAAAACACTTCATAATTTTTTGCATGTTCTAGAAGACATATTAAGCAATAACATCTGTAAATTTCACATTTTTCGGAAGTTTTAGCTTTGATATAATTTTTTTAACTCATTCTTTTTTTCTCAAAAATTTGTTTTCAAACTTCAGCAGTTTATGTTATTTTTACTATAAATCTGAAGGTTTTATTTTTCATATTTCTGTGGGAAACAGGTGCTGTGTCAAGCTAGTCTTCAGACCAATTTTTTGTCTAGTTTGAATAAAAATTACACTAAAAAAGATAATAAAAATAAGAAGTATTATACCTCTTACGAATTCTATTCATTAAATATATATAAAACTATTAAATAACATGAAATTCATTCTCAGAATTACATTCGTAAAATTCCAAGCTACTACGGCCTTGAAAACAAAATTAAGAAAAATCCGTTTTGTTTTAACATTCAAAAAGGATTAAAAAATAGAAGGGCTTAACAGTTGCCTAGGTAACAGAGGGAATGGCATAAAGCAATTTATCCACAACATCGTTTTACTTAAGTAAATAATGGATATTCATTTATGTTAGTGTTGCTCTTCAGCGACACTGACAATGGGGTTTTTGGTTCGTACTTTCCCTATTTTTGAAAAACTACCAACACTACACTACACTTGCCAATTTTGAAAATTTTTAAATCCGTTTCGTAGAATAGAAGTATGTTAAGGATAGTGTTTGTAAAAAGCATAAATTCAAAGGCTAAAACCCCCAGGAAACATGCCCCAATGGTAGCTAGGTACATTTTAGTATTAAGGGAGCGCCTCTAGCGGAACACTTTTTCAGCAAAATTACATGTAAAAACAATGAAAGTCATTATTATCAACTGATTTTCGCACACAAAAATCATCGAAAACCGATTTTCGACGACATCGACGAGTATTTTTGACGAGTATTTTTGACGAACACACTGTCAACCAGAATTAACCTGTGTGTATATCGCAGACAGCGCTCGATATTAGTTACCTGACCGACGAAAGCCGTAATTTAAAAATTAACAGTGTAGCCCCACTCTCCCCTTGGGGAAAGTGGTGTATCTAGAAATAAGAAATTTTGTCGAAAGAAACTAGCCTTCCTCTCCCACAGTAACGAAAGAATCAAAACGAGCACCTTTTTTCTAAACTTAACTTGTGTTTCTAAAAGAATACGCCAATAAATTTGAGCTGGAGCAAGACCATCCATGCGTCATTCATCTCATAAGGAAAAAATTTTTACGCCCACCAGCTTCTAGAAATCTTCCGTACCAAATGAGCCAACCAACTTTGGTTGACCCATCAGATGGCCAATCTCAAGCTATTCTGCGTCTTTTGCGCAATCAAGTGAGTGCTCATTTTTTATTATAAAATGAAATGTAATGTTTTTGATGGCTTACAATTCTGTTTTGTTTTACAGACGAATGGATTTTTTATAGAATGTGGGGCCTTGGATGGCGAATATCTCTCAAATACTTTATATATGGAGCGAGCACTGAATTGGGAAGGAATTTTGATTGAAGCTGATCAAAAGGCTTTTAGCCAGTTGACCACTCGTAATCGAAAAGCCTATTCTTTACCAGTCTGCCTCAGTACAAAACCTTATCCTATTCAGGTAAGAGAATTTGTCCATGTCCAGTTTATACCTACAAATTGGTTTTGTGCATTTTTCTCTTGAAACAAAGTGTTCCATTTGCCCCTAGCAGGGGTCTTCACGAAATTTTATAGGATATAAAAAGGAGCTAGGAAAAAAAATTATGTAGTCAATTTACAGATTAAAAAACAATAAAATTAAAAAGTTGTCTGGGCAAAAACTGGAAATAGATCGTCAAATATTCCTTTCTAGATAACTCGAGGAACTAGATGACTCGAGTCTAAAGCATAATTTTTTTTTTTCTGAAAATAAACTTTATTTCTGTTGGCCCAAATTTTTTTTAACGAAATCCAAAAAAAATCCGAAATCCATGTCATACTTCGAGAAGTAGAATTTTTTTCGATTGCCCCGTGTTTCATCTACGCCTACCCTCCTCTACTTAATTTTTAATACTTGAAAAAGGCCAGCATACTAGATTTTATTTCCATGGTTAATTGAAATGATTAGGATACCTAAGTTCTAACTGTACCTTCCCCACCTAGTGGATAGTTTAGTAGGCCAATAAGCTATTTCATTTTTGGATGGATGCTTAAAATGTTACTCACTCCTGGAGTTATATATAGCTAGAACAAATAAAATAATATATCCCTTTAAAATTTTTAGTTTTTGATAAATTATAAATTTGATAACAACTGAACATGGGTAACAAAACCTAATGCCAAAATGTAACGTCAAAAATTCCAACCTGAAAACAATAAATGGGTAAACTGTGTTGAGAAACTTGGCCATTCACGGACAAACACAACAAACAGAATGCGACTTAACGAACTTAAATTTGGCTGCAAACTTTATCAGCACTGATACATTTTTTTTGTGATTTTTTGCATTTTTTGGCTTTGGGGTCCTTGTTACCGACGTTCAAACGAAAATTTTCAATAACATTTGTTACGAAGCGGTATATTCCATATTGACGATGTAATAGACTGAGAGCAGCTTCAAGAAGGCAGCACCCACGCTCTGGTCTGTTACTTACATGAACTAATTGGTGAACTTCAGCAATTACTGAGCATGAGAATCCACCCCATAATAACCACTAAATAATTATCATTATTATTTGCCAAAATAAATTTTCACAACCTTACCAATATCGGTTGCATGTTCTTCAGCAACAACTAAGCCACGGCTGTCTTCTGTAACGCCAGAGAATCCTGCTAGAGAAAAATAAAATATGAAATGGTATTCGTAACAATGCCGTTCATAGAACTTCCCTTGATCTATTTATTTTGCTGCAGTACCATATTTTTCGGCAAAAAAAAAATTGCATTGCTACTAATATACCTGTTGAATAAATAGGAACAACAATTATTACGATAAGTAATGTAATGCCAATAATATAACCAATGATGAAAAGGATAGTAGCATTAGATTTGTTGTAAGAATAGTCCCAATCAGCACTTGAATTTCCTAGAAAAGATAAATGATTGGTCATTTAATTTGATACCGTAGTAATGTGTATAACTTGTTTCAGCCTCAAGCCAGATACTTCCGAGTCGTAATCGGGTGCTTTACATATCACCCAGTCAGTTGATTCATATAAACACAGTTAGTCCTTATGAAGATAAAACTTATGAAAATACTGAATGTACTGCCTTTTGGTTTTTTATTGTAGTTGATAATAGTTCTTATATGGTTACTTATTTGCTACTTTTTACCTACTACCACGCTACAATTTCTAAGGCAAAGGTTCAAATTTAGACTAGTGTTTTACCCTATAGAAAACTATCATCCCTTCAAAGTACATAATTTTCAATTTAATATTTGAGGCGTAACCTATTTTCTTGAAAAGAGATATTTAAGTCAATTTTTTAAAAATTTAGCAACCCAAAAAAAAAATAAGAATAAAAAATTTAAAAAAATAAGTTAGTCTATTTATTACATATGAAACGAGAAAACAAAAGTAGATGGTCCAGTTAGAAAATTTTTCGAAAATGAAACACCCTTCCCTCCTATATGTAGAATTTCTGCTGCTGTGAAATGGGTTAGAGTACTTTAAAGCGAATTCACACGTACAACATTCCACGCTGTAGGTAGAGGAGAGTAGTAGGAGTTGACACACTTCTTCACTGTTTCGTTTTCCATTTTCTTGTTTTTTGTGCTTTAAAATTGATTTTGGTCTCACAAACCGGACAAGAATTTAACTAAATTTTCAGTTTTTTTTAAGTGTCGGTCAGCGTTAGTGTTCGCGCAATTTGCCTTTATAAAACCAAGGAAGGGACCAATAGGCCTCTTTAACGAAGTCAATTGCTCTTTCAGGATAAGCACGATGTGTCATATTTTAAATGGAGTTTGAGCCTAAAAATGGCAGAAAAACTTGTGTAATTTTGCATAAAGAGGGCAATGGCGAGTTATTTTTGTTTCCCAATTGTAGAGGGCATAGTAGACACCAATTGATATACAATACCAATTATTATTCGTTTCTAGTTTTAAGCTAATCACGGTTTCATTCCTCCCCATAAAACGCAGAAACTTTATTATAACAGAGGTATTGTGTGGTTTTGTTTTTAATTCTCTAAAAATTTTCTCCATTTCTTTCTAGCCCTTTTTGATACTACGTAATAATCGAATTCTATGAAGACCCAATAAAGAGACAAGTCATTGCAGTTCACATTCAGCGAATAAGCAAGAAATTGTTTTTTAAATCAGTCGTCTGCAACAATTTTTCGGTTTTACTTTGCCACGTTGGTTAAAATAATTATTAATTGAAAACGAATGTCGGTTACTTATAACAAATATGATGTATATGGTTGAACATATTAGTCATCCTATTTAAAAAATAGCTCTGATATTTACGGTAGTTGTTTTAATTTTTGGCTGTTTTGTAAAGCTATAACTTTGATAAGAAAATATTCGTTAACTATTCATTAGTCAGTAGCGGATACGAAAATCATATTAAAAATGTAAAACGTTTTTTTATTAGTTTTTTTAGGAACGGGCAGTAACGGCTCGCACACTTTTTTCAGGCCACAATTTCTTATTTTCAAACTTTTTTAATTGAATCTTATATAAATAAACGAAAAACTTTTATTACACAGGGAGTTATTTTCAAATAATTAGTTTTCTAATAAAAGAACGCAGGAAAGTGCCACTGTCGTACAAAAAAAAAACAGGGTAAAAATTAAAAGGAAAATCATTCAAACTAGTGCTCGTCCGTGTTACTGGTGAATATAGGGGAAAATGGGGCTCAATTGAAACACGGCGCAATTAAAACAAAAATCTAGCTCACGACGTATGAAAGATTGAAATTTAAAGAAATTTTTCTAATAGTAATGAGGGCTATTGATTTTTAGGAAAATTAATAATTGGTGACTCAAAGTTTTTGAGCTTTCTAAAAAAAAATATGTTTTGATTATTTTATCTGTCTTATTTTTCACTTTGAACCCTTTAGTGCTAAAAACAATTACGGTAAATAGCATTAAATGAATTTGCTTTCATTTCGCTACAAGTTCAGTGCAATGTTTTTTACTAAACATTTTTTAATTACATAAAATAATTCACTTAGCAAGACCATCCGAGGTTCGAATGAAACAACTTTGTTTTTAGCAGCGTTTCTATGGGCGCGTGCAAAATTACGACTCCTTTTCTTAAGTCGATTAAAACAGCGTTCGGCGAGTTCGCTTAAGCGTTTTAAGAAATTAAGGTGTCTCAATTTTTTTTACAGTTTTTCGGCTACTTATATATATATAATTTCACCGAAAACATATTGTTGTGCAGCAGTTAACTTGCAGAATTTATTGGTTTTAGTAATAAAAACACCGAACATTTTAACACTGTACAAGTACTATATTGAACAAAAGACAAATAACAGTTTGACGCCTTAAGAACAAAAGATATTTCATGCCATATTGAAAGACAAATTCGTTTTAGCCAAGGTGTGTCCTTGAGAAATTGACATTCTGCAATTTAAAGTTATTCTGAAAAAATAAACGCAAAAAAACGATCGGGAACAAAATGCTCATTATTACTAATTTTTAAAAAAAATTTTGCCTAAGTTAAAAAAAGAATAAAAAACAAAAAAAAACAATTGATGGCAAATTTAAGATCAGGATATGCAAAAAATTTATGTATTTTTTATTTTTCGAAACATTGGGGGTTTTTCAACGAAATTTGTTTATTTAGCCATGGCGGATAGCAGTATGCGCACGTAGACTCATCTGAAAATTATCATTTAAATATCAGGATTGCTCAAAATTTTTAAATGAGCTACGAGCCTCCAGGCTACGGATTACATGATTATTATTACAGGGCTTCCTTAGGGGAAACCCACGTTTCAATTGCACAATGCACGGTTTTCAAATGCTAACTGGAAAAAATTAATACTTGATTAGTTGGCTCTGGGGCAGGTTGGCTAATCTTGTTTTTCGGGAATACCAATAGAATTACAATTTAAAAAAAACTAGGAATTGAAAAATACCGCATCTTTTAATCGGAAATCCATTTCCAAAGGTTGCAGAGGTCTCTGTTAATTGCATATGTAACACTTGAGCACTTGGGTATTTGTATGTATTACCGAGTAAAGCAAGTAACTACAAAATTACCCGCTTTTTAGCTTATGTTGACATTTTTTAACGCAAAGGAAACAAAAATCAGTTTCGTCTTTCAATTGGCTCCACAGTCCACTACTAAACAAATCGTTAGTAGCCTAGCTAAGAAAACCTCAGTGGTTCTAAAGAGGATCTTAAACCAATGGAAATTCTGGTAACCAGGAGAAAAATAGGCTGCATGTAGCCTGCAGTGGAGTTCGGTCGATTTCTGATTTCCAATGCCATATCAACTATCAGTAGTAGAAAAATATTAATATTTCTTTCGCGTTTGACTCAATTAAACAGACGTAAACCAGTCAATTGTAACATATTTGCAGGTTGCGTTTAATACTTCCAGCTGGTCTGGAAGCTTTATCGTGGAAGACAAGAGGTCAAAAGAACTGTTTCATGAAGAAATTCGGGAAAAACATCATGAAAATTCAAAGAATGTCTACAAAGTTCAGTGTTTCCCGCTATACTCCATACTTCTTGCTGTTGGGAAAACAGAAATAGATTTTTTTGGCCTAGATGTGGAGGGATCCGAGTTCAAAATACTAAAAACTATACCTTGGCACAAAATCGACATCAAGGTAAATAATATTTTCAATTAAAACTGTGTTTTTCCAACAAAACAATGGGCGTGATTGTGATGACGAAAGAACCTTGAAAAATAGTTACCTAATATGATTTCTAATTTGTCTACAATTTTGTGGAACTATTCCCTGCACGTTTCAAACTCTCAGTCCATTACAACGTGGAGAAGGGTGAACAAAAAAAAAGAGAAATTCTATCACCGGGAATGTGACAGGAAATTCCCGTTAAATCATTGCGATAGAATAATTTGGGTAATATAATCTTTGTAAAGAAGAAGGAAAAAATTATAATATTCCATCAGGGAGTTAAGTTACGCATTTCCCCCTTAGGTAAGGGCTACCATGTTATTGCAAATTATCCATCGGGATTTCTTCTCGATCTTGACAATTAAAATTATACAAAAATTTATGTAGAGACGACGCTAAAGGTGTCGAATCGTTTTTTTAGCTAAAGTTCAAAGGTTTTTTTTTCTTACCCTTCCTTTTACATGCGGCATGATCCAACCAGACACCTCAAACATATTAACCATTTGTCCAAACTTGGAAACAAAACTTGACAAAACTGACTGAAAACACTGAGGTGGACAAACAAAACGATTAAGAACGAAGAACAGAAAAACGTAGAAATGAAACTGCAACTGAGGAAAACCTGAATTTTCAGGAAAAGAAAACTTTAGAAAACTTTACGGGAAAACACAGGGAAACAAGAGAAGGGCAGAAGCACACAACTCAGTGGCAAGGAATTAACCCGGCTCCTATAATCTGCACATGACCCATGAATCAACGTATCGTTGGTCGTCCAGACCGAAGGTCTCCCCCATACTTCCTGCATTTTCATGTCTCTTACTTGCCCCAGCCGGCTGTATCCTAGCGTGAGGGAGGAAAAGCATTTAGATGGAGAGAACAGAATTTAAGTTCAAGAAATAAATGAATACACATAGGTTGTTGCGGATGGGAAAACGTACCCTTAGGGTTGTTTCAACATTTATACAATTCTAAGTATCTTGTAATTGTACATCGAAAACTATTTCGCTGGACCCAATGGGTGACTCCAAAGGCCTAACTGAAATTTAGAATGCGTTCTAAAAATCATCGGACCGACCGGCGGTCCTGCATTCCTGTTCTAGAAATGGGTGAACGTTGACTCTAGTCCACTGCTTCAACAGTAAGATCGCGTCGACGACAATACCACCCCGAAGGGCCTTAGAGGCTGTGGCGCCCCTAGTAAAAGGAGTGCTGAAAATGGCAGTGTCAGTCCCAACGACTTTAAAACAAGATTTAACCCACCTAACGATTGTGCTTGTCGTTACGGGATTGTGTGATACAATAAGGCCAATGAAAAGTTCACGACTACTAGCTTCGTTTCTGAAAGGCTAAGAGCGCTCAATGAAACAGTACGATGGGACTTCATAAGTGTCACCAACTCTGTTAAAAATCACAACTATTATTTTTTAGTGTGAAAAGCCTCCAATGTTGCGTTCAACCAGAATAGGAGTTAAGCCCCGACCCAAAATTGGTGCCGGATTGCACAATAAATAAATGGGGGTTATACCCTTGGATGGATCTGAAATTAAAAAGGATTTGTAATTTACGTGACTCAAACTCCGGATTCTTTTAATAGTATTACAGTGTCGTACCACTGTGCCACGTTAGACAAAGTATATTACATAAACATCCATTCAAATTAAATCCAAGGGCATTGAGTGATTATTTTTCCGGTTATTGTTCCGGAGCTTATTCTGGTGTCTAAACTCCTAATATCTAGTATTGAATCGGTATTTGCAGTATGAACCATAATTTTTTGGCATCTACTTCGAATTTTTCGTAGCCCTTTCGAATAATTCGTAGCGTTACAAAACTTTCGGGATAAAACACCCCAAATATTGGTAACCGTTTTAACAGTGAAGAAGACAAGACGTCCGAGACCGTAAAAACGACGGAGTTAAGTTTTAGGTAAATCTATTTCGGTGATTTCTGGCACACTCATTAGAGACGCTAAAACAACTAAGGTCATTGTTTTTCACGCTAACACTGATAGAGGTAGAACTTTGTTGTGACCGTAGTTTAAGGACTTTATTTCACTGACACAAATGAATAAGTAGATTTACAAACACTTCAAGAAGATCTTTGTTACTAACTGACTTCGGGCTTGGACTTCGGGGTTTTTTATAGATTCGGGAGACAACGTATTAGTTACGTCCCCCAAGAGTCGTCGCCTCGATTTTCCCATTAACTCTTATTGCCACATGCAATAAGCTGTAATTCCATTCCCCAGTGACTAACATTAGTTCTAGGGAGTCCAACGCCCCAACACCTCCCTTCTGAGTTTTAAACGTATGTTTTCTTTTGAGGGTCGATTATTAATCTTGATGTTGGTCTGGGAATTCTACTGGAGCGGAGGCGCGTTGTACTGGGAGAGGCTGCTGGTTGATTTCCTGGAATCAATTGCTGTTCTTCCCTGGTCTCTTCCGTGATGATGGGTGTAGGATTGTTACTCATCTCCCGCTCCTCTGGTACTGCATGGTATTCATCCTCTTGTACGGGGGTTGTCACCTGTTTCTCTTCGGCAGGCACGACCGGTTGAGTTTCGCGATTTTGCGGTGTTAATCTCCCTTTGGTGTTCGTATCTTCTGGTAGATCGAACATCTGCCACAGGTCTGTTTCTGCTGTAACGTTCCCTGCCTCCTCTGACTGTGCCCTAAGGCGAAGCTGGTTGGCGTGACGAATCCATGTACCGTCGATCACTTCCACTACGTAGATCGTGCGTCCCCGTTTTTCAATGATTTTTCCCGATACCCATCTCGGTCTTCGCGGTCGATAATCACGGGCGTAAACTAGCTGATCTACTTCAAAACTTTTCTCACCTGCTCCATGCTTTTTTCTGAATTGTTCTTCCATGTTCACATCTTTTTCTCCCGTTGCGTTATCTTCAAAGGTGTTCAGGCTCGATAATGTCGATCTTAAAGGTCGGCCAATGAAGTTTTCCGCGGTGGACAGCTGATTAGGTGCGGATGGACATGGCGTCTTGCGGTAGGTAAACAAGAATGTCTTTAAAGTTTCACCTACAGCCCCCTCCCCTCTCATTTTCTTCAATGCTCTTTTAAATGTGTCGACAAATCGCTCTGCCTGGCCATTTGATTGCGGGTGAAACGGCGGTGATCTGACATGTTGAATGTTGTGTTTTTCACAAAAATCTTGGAACACTGCAGCCGTGAATTGAGTTCCGTTATCCGAAACGATCGTATTTGGGTATCCAAATTGTGCGAAGATCTTGCGTAGCTGGAGGATTGTGGCTTCTGTTGTTGTCGAGTTCATCTCGATGATCTCTGGCCACTTAGAAAAAGCATCAACTATCACCAGGAACATTTTCCCCTCCAATGGTCCCGCAAAATCTATGTGAATTCGTTGCCAGGGGCCCGTAGTTTTAGGCCACGAACTTAATTCGTTTTTAACAGGATTTTTAGCTGACTCCTGACACTTTGTGCATCTTCCCACCAAGTCTACAATGTCTTGATCGATGTTGTGCCAGTACACATAGCTGCGCGCTAACATTTTCATGCGAGTGGATCCAGGATGACCTTCGTGTAACATGGCCAACACTCGATGTTGCAAAACTTGAGGAATCACGATTCTGTGGCCAAAGAATAAACAATTCTCTATTACCGAAAGCGATTCCCTTCGGTTACGGAATGCAGCTAGCGCAGATCCTGGTTGACCCTCCTGCCAACTTCCTGTGCTCACTCCCTTTATAATTTGGGGTAACACTGGATCATTATGTGTAGCTTTTGCAATTTCCCGTGACGTGACGGGTAATGCTCGTAGTGCTTCGGCCCATACCGCATTAACATCCCGTTCAATTTTTGCGATAACCATATCTTCAGGCTGGGCCCTTTGCTTATCCATAAGACGTGAGCGTGCGTCTACTTGACCAAAGTCGGTTGTCTTCTGATATTCGATGGTGAAGTCATACGTCATCAGGATCAATGCCCACCTTTTCAGGCGATTCGCCGTGTAGACAGGTATCCCTTTCTTACTCCCAAAGATAGACAACAGGGGTTTGTGGTCTGTCTGGAGTGTAAACTTCCGACCATGAATATATCGATGAAATTTTCGCACGGCAAAAACAAGAGCCAGACCTTCTTTTTCTATTTGACCGTAGTTTTTCTCTACTGCGGTAAGAGCGCGACTTGCATGCGCTATGGCCTTTTGTTTTTCGTCAGCGAAACGATGTAGAATTACTGCCCCGATACCGTAATCTGAGGCATCTGCTGCGACTATGATATCCAACTTCGGATTGAAATGCGCCAAGAGTAAATCTGACGACAAAATTTCTATCGCTCGCTCGAACGATTTTTAGCACTGTGGTGTCCAGACAAATTTTGCGTCTTTCTTTAATAGTGCATCCAATGGGGCTCTAATTTCTCTCATTCTTGATACGAAGGCCGAATTCGGACGTCTTCCGTCTTTATCGATGACGAACCCCAGGTATTTAATCTTTGGCATCATGAAGGTGCATTTGTCCAGACGAACTCTGAATCCAACCTTCTGTGGCCGTTCAAATACCAATTCCAGATTGTGAATTAATTCGTCTTGGGTCCGGCCTTTAACGATTAGGTCGTCCAAGAAGGCAGCGACATCCGCCAGGTCCGCAATAGTTTCGTCCATCACTTTCTGAAAAATGCCTGGTGCTGATTTCACTCCAAAAGCTAACCACTTGAAACGAAATAAACCTCGATGAGTGTTAATTGTTAGCAGCTCTTGGGATTCTTCGTCGACCATTATCTGATTGTAGGCATCTGAAAAGTCGATATGGGCAAACCATTCCCCACCGTTCAGTTTTGCAAAGATTTCTTCTGCTGTCGGTAATGGGTGTTGGTGTAGCTGAAGTTGGTCGTTTAAACCTGTTGAGAAATCAGGACAAAGTCTGATCTTCCCATTAGCTTTTTGTGCTACCACCACTGGTGCTGTCCAATCACTATAATCCACCGGGTAAATCACTCCTTCCTTCACTAAACGATCTAACTCACTATCTACTTTTGATAGGGTGGCAAAAGGCACTGGTCTTTTTTTCTGAAAATGGGCTGAGCGTCAGATTTCAATACCAACTTGGCTTCCATTTTGGTACATCGGCCTAAACCTGATTTAAAGACTTCTTTATACCTTTTCCGTAGGTGGTTTACTACCTCCTCATGGGTATAGTTCCGTACCACTTTACAGCAAATCGTCTTAAACGTGTCTCGAAAGGGTGGTAATTGTTCAATCCAATCAATTCCCATTAGCTGAATGTTGTCTGTGACGTAACAGAATCCGTGTCCAGTGAAACTTTCCACTGAAAACTCCGTTGCAAATCGGCCGTACGTTTTTAACGGCACTCCTGGTACGTTCCGAACGTCGTCTTGAGTCTCCTGCAATTCTGGTTTTCCGAGTTTCCTCCAGGATTCACTGTTAATCATAGTTATGTCCGCTCCAGTGTCGATTTGGATTCTAATCTGCACCTCTTCAATTAATAGCTGGACATATTTGCGCCCGTTTAAGTTCTTAGAACTCGTAACCGCATTGGTTTGTTTTCTATTGGAGTTAAAATGAACTTTATGTTGAAACTTTTTGCCCTTCGTTGGCTTAGTAGTTTCGGGGCAATCTCGTGCAAAATGTTCTCCGCCGCAGACAAAGCATTCCACCGCTTTCTTCTTTTTAAATTGGATCTCACTCTTTGGACCTCTTTGGAACGACGCTTTTGGCTTTTGGTTGTTTTTTATGACTTGAATTTGCGATGTTGATTGTTCGATCAGCTTCGCGTCTTTTTTGAACGCCAAAACCAGTTCACATTCCGCCACTAATTCATCTAGTGTCACAGTATCTGTTTGTTCCAGTTTCCTTAAAAGACGTGTTCTCATCTCTGCGTCTTCTGGAGATTGGAGACCCGAAACCAAGACTAAACACTTAAAGTCATCGTCAGACATCTGATTCAGTTGGGCCCTTTCGCACTTGCGATTTACCAGTGTAGAAAATGTAGCGTAATCTTGCGTGGGCGGTTTGATTACTTTGAAACAGTCGTACCTTTTTCTGAACGTGGTCATTTTCTGTCCAAACATCTTCTCCAGGATCTCGACTGCCTCTTTTAAATTCAATTCTGCTGGTTTTTTTGGTAAGATTTTATCTACCAATCGCGCGTAACAGGCTGCATCTAGCTTTGTTATAAAAAATCTAGCCTGGGCTTCCTGCTTCAGTTTCGATCCCTCTTGCGACATCACGTCTTCGAATCGCTGGTACCACACATCGAATGTGCAACCATTTTCAGGTTCGAACGTGAATTCTGGAATTCGCTTTGATAACGCCGATAAAATGAAATCCAATGCCGTTTCGGTCTCATCCTCCATCTTCGTATGAAGCTGGCTCAGACTTCTCAATAGCAGCTCTTCTCTCCTAGCCGAATCAGCTCTTGCTTCTTCCAACAACTTCTGTTGTTGTTCTGCAAAGAGTTGTTGCTGAGCTAGTAACAACTGCGAAAAATCTTCTTTTGAAAGCGCCATTACTTTTTACTTCACTCGTCAGTTTCACTTGTAACTACACTTGTTGAGTAAAAGCCTCGTCGCCAAATGTTGCGACCGTAGTTTAAGGACTTTATTTCACTGACACAAATGAATAAGTAGATTTAGAACGGTGCTGCCCCTAGTGCCGTCTGTTGCGTTCTGTATGGGGAAGAAGTTTGGCGCTCGGTCCCAACCCGTCTGGTGTGTATTTCAGTTCGCTGCTTCAAGGGCTGTTTGTCTCAACCACCAGTCCATCCCACTGATCCAAGAGATTGGCCCGTGCAGAAAGAACAGTCACTGGCTGCAATAGGAAATTGAGTTGAGAACCAATTGTATTACCAGATTCAAGAGCCAAGAGCACACTCGTGATTACACTCGCGATTACATCCTCGATTACTCTCGCAATTAAAGCACACGCTCGGACACTGCCCATTCGCCGCTCTTCTCCAGGTTCTGCCTTGTTCATCTACCCCGATCCATGGGGAAGGGAGAACGAACCTAGAGTTCGACGGAGGAGGGGCGAAGAAAAGGCTATAACAGGGTTGCCAGTGCTTAGGTTTACACTAGTATCATCTTGTTTGGCCTCTCATTGGTGCCAAAAAAATTTCGGTAAAAACGGGCTCGTGGGCCTCTCTTCGAATCGAAAAAAAACATCCTGATCTGACAAAATGAATTCAAACTTTGGCTTAACCGAAGTGTCAAATGCCTTTCTTCTCCGTTTGGTTATATAGAGACAAACGAGGTCCCATTGTTGTTAAGCCGCCTCACCAGAGCTTCTACGGAACTCAGTAGCCTCTTCCTCAGCGTGAATAGAGAGGAATCTAGGGAATCGGAGGAATCGTAGGGATTAGAACGCCTCGGTTAATTTTTCAAAGGGATTTGCATTTTAAAAATTATGGGTGGTTTTCTGAATCCCTGCTCAAAATTCTTTTAGGTGCTGATCTCAGTTTAGACCACGCCCACTTATCGTAAAGGAGGGTGGGCATAAAAGGAACGCGGTGCAATTGAAAAAAATTCCACTTCTCGAAGAATGATTGGCCTTTAATAATTTAGAATTTGTTCAACTAATTTGACAAATTTTGTTGTGTAATATACACTAAAACATTCCTAGTGTTATAAGGAATCTAAATATTACATCTATTATACATAACATTCATCAAAAATACCCGTACGAAAGCCCCAAAGTTTACAACTTTTCGTAGTTTCCCCTCCTCCTATAAACCATCTAAAAATAAAATATTTATTAACGGACAAAGTAGGAGTCAAAAATGAATAATTTTTATTGCAACGAATAGCTCTTAATAAGTGCTTTCGATTTCTCTGAAATATAAAGTAGGTTTTTCCAAACAAAAAAAATTGAGAACAAAAGCATTTTTTTTTTACCGTATGTATCCACTATATCTTTGGACAACAAAAACTCTGAAAAAGATATGTAATTTTTTTTTGTTTTGCGAAATCCTACTTTAAATCGAAATTTTATTCGAAATCCACGAGCCCAACAGAGAAAAACAGAAAAAAAGTCGTCGGAAATATTAAAAAAGAGAAATGTTTGTTCTAATTTCCTGTTTTTGTTCTTCTAAAACAAGCATGCTACTATATTTCTAATGTTTGCAGACTCTGTCTGTGGAGTGGAATCACATACCTGAAGGTGAAGCCGCCATGACGCAACTAATGCAGACAAACAAATTCGTCAAATTCGGACATATTGAAATGGCGTTTTCCCGTGAAGTAATTTACGTTAAAGATTTCCTAGATGATTTCCGACAGTTCGAGTTTGATTAATTGAAATTTGAGTATGCTAGCAGCGTTAAATGAAAAAAAAAACTTGTAGGAATGACAGTGTGTAAATTTGTGTGTTTTTTTGGTGGTTTTGATTTTTTGTGGCAAATAGTTTACAAAAAAGGCTAAATAAATTTAACGACTAAAAATGCATTAAGTTTTTCTTTTCTACCCCTGGTGGCTATACTCCAGTAAACTAGTTAAATTAGATGTACTTTAGCATAGAAAATTGTTTCATGACAGACGAATTTAGTCTTACCTTGTTTATAGGAGTTCTAGTGATGGCTTTGGAAAGTTAATCCATTTTGAAAACATTAATACCCTATAGCTTACCTCCCATAGACGTTTTCCAGGTTATTACCCATCTATGCAAAACCTCTACCCTCTTCACCTTAGGCTGGGTGTGTCACCTGCAATATAAAAAAATGACTACCAATTTTTAGGTAATATGTAATTCAAATTTTTACAAATTTTTTGTAACATTTGCCTATTCTCTGCAATATTATCTTGGAAACCTGTCTAATTCTACTATAAAGCTAGAGGACGGAGTCCATAAATGCAAAATGGGGTAATTGAAAGAAAAATTTTGACTCCCGAAGCATGATCGGGATTTCATAAAAAATATTTATGCTAACAGGAATTATGGTAGTTTATTTATTTTATTTTTTTATTTTAGGTTTAGACTTTAAATGTTTTCGAATTACCCCAAAAAGTTTTTTTTTATTTTACTGTCCATTTCTAATCTTTTCTCCAGACGACTTTTTCGTTTTTACCAAAAAGACGGAGGTAATTAGAAAAAAAAAGGTATTGTAGTATTCTTGGTTCATTTGTTTAGGAATTGATTACCTTATCTTTGTTACTAAAAAGCGAAATAAGTGCTTTAGAAATGTCCTATTTTGATGCACATCGCCTGCTGGCAGGCTTAAAGCTATTGTCCACAAAAAAAAATAAAAAAATAAATTTACAACGTTAGTTAAACAAATTAATTAGCAAAATTCAATTACTGCCATGAATAACAATTATCATGTTTGGTTGAACATGCAAGATCTGTTATTTAAAAGATTTAGTCTTCATACTCGCTGCCGCTTTCCTTTACTAGTGACTGTATTCTGCAGCTAATTTAGAAAATTAGAAAACTACGAATTATGAAATAATCATAAGTTAGTGCCGGTAGATCTAAAGCATCTTTAAAAATGCAGAATAATGTTTTTTATATTCAAGTAAAAATTTCATAGAAATATGTATCCCAGATCCTGAGATACATTTTGGTTTCTTCATAGATAACGGAAGCTTCCTTATGGAAAAAATCACGTTTCCACTGGTTCCACTGGTTCCTGTTTTAATTGCCCGAAGAATTTGAAATTGAAAATTTGACCAGTTTTTTACCCATAAAATCTGTTCACCAGTACCCTCCCCTTAAAATTTTTTTTTTCTGTAGCTAAGATACCTAGCTACAAAATTATGTAATTTTTAGTTTAGTTTCATAATTTTCTTATTTACGTATTTACGTCTAACTAGTAACTCTCTTTACTAGTTCAAACTTCACTGTACAATGGTTATTCAAGTTGAACATATACCACATTAATAAGTGAATTCAAATATGTAGTACTGTCTGCCTCTGATTAGTGTTATGTACAATTTTTTCTCATCGTATTCTACGAATCCAATGTGAAGTCGAAAATTATACTACTGGACACGGAAAGTAATGAAATGATGCCACGTTATAGGACAGTTTGTTGAGGCGATCATTTGATATACTGTATGTTCTCACGCGGATTTTGAGAAAGGTTTCTTTCCAATCCTTGTATTGCTGTGACTCTTTGTGTGTCTATCGGGCAGAACACACACGCGGAATAGGCAAGATCGTACAAATGGTAAGAATAAATTCAGGGGAGTAAATTATAATACAATATTACCTATCGGGCAGAACACACACGCGGAATAGACACTACAAGTTCATTTAAGTTACTACGCCACCTCAAAACAGGTTAAACAGTAACCTAATTGTGTTGCGCGTGGTGTGGCCCTCTATCTTAGTAATCGATATAGGTGACATATATTTATAAACAAAATACGGTCGCCAGACCATCCTCCCCCGTCCATCTTCTGTCTACTTAGGAAGATGGGACTCTTCTGCCTCTAGAAGGCAAATTTTCTCTATGGCGCGCACGTATGTGTCCTGCGTTCCGGCTCGCTCGACTACGGAGGTGGAAGTTACGGCAGAGGGAGGGCCATACGAGCAATGGCTGTTGGAACCGGCGGAAAAACTGTGAGCACCCGGGGGATGGCCGTTAACCCGGTAATCTTGCGCAACTCAACCCAGATGTTGGTGCCCGTGACGAACTATACGCCAAAAGAAGCCTGGCTGTCCCCTGGCACGGCGCTGGGCGAGCTGGTGGAGATCGAGGAAACCAACGCGCCACCGGAGGAGCCGAGAGCCCACACGGAAGAAGCCAAGGACGACGTTCTTAATTTCGCCGACCGCATAAACCCCGAGTTAGCGTCAGATGAACGTGAGAAGCTGATTGCAATCCTGCTGGAACATCGACATTGTTTCGCCAATACTTCGCTGGAGCTGGGGCGCTACAAGGCCGTACAACACGCCATTCCCGTAGAGACGCAGGTTCCGCTTCACCAACCGCCCTACAAGAGTGCCTGGAAAGAGCGGGAACTAATTCAACAGCAAGTGGATGAGATGTTGGCTCAGGGAATCATAGAGCCGTCCGACAGCCCCTGGTCTTCACCCGTGGTTCTGGTCAAAAAGAAATGCGGAGGCTGGCGCTTCTGCGTTGACTACCGTAGGTTGAACCACGTCACTGTGAAGGACGTGTACCCTCTACCTCGGATTGATGTCGCTTTGAGCCGTTTGACCGGTTCCCAGTTCTTTTCCAGCATGGATCTCCAGTCCGGTTACCACCAGATCGAGCTTAAGCCGGAGGATGGCCCGAAGAGTGCATTCGTCACCGTAGATGGGCTTTGGCAGTTTAAGGTCATGCCTTTCGGCCTAACTTCCGCGCCCGCTACGTTCCAGAGAGCCATGGATTTTACCTTCGCTCAGCTCAAATGGCACTCCTGCTTGGTGTATCTCGATGATGTCGTGGTATACGCCCAAACCTTTGAAGAGCATGGCAGGAGGCTTAGCCAGGTGTTGGAGCATCTTGGAGCGGCTGGTCTCAAGATTAAACTGAGTAAATGTCGATTTGGAGAGTACCAGTTAAAGGTACTGGGTCATGTGGTGAGCGCAACAGGTATCGCACCCGACCCCGACAAAATATTGGCGGTACAGCAATTTCCAGCACAGGATGAGACCCATACGGTATCCCAAAAAATTAAAGCAGTACAATCTTTTCTAGGTCTCTGCTCTTATTATAGGCGACATGTCCCAAAGTTTGCTAAACTAGCGAACCCGCTCAGTGAGCTCACCAAAAGTACCAAGGTTTTCATCCAGGGACCAGAGCAACGTGAAAATTTTGAGGCTCTCAAGAAAGCCCTGCAAGAGGCAGCCACGTTAGCCCAGCCAAATTTCGATTTACCGATGGAACTACATCCGGACGCTTGTGGTTATGGCATCGGATGCGCCCTCATCCAACGAGAGGACGGTGTCGAAAGGCCGCTGGGTTATGCTAGCCGTCTACTCAGCCGCAGTAAGCAGAATTATTCAATAACTGAGAAGGAATGCCTTGCTCTGGTCTGGGCACTGAAAAAGTTCCGTACCCTTATTTGGGGCACGAAAGTTCGCGTGTTGACAGACCATCAAGCACTTTGCTGGCTGATGAGCAAGCGCGACCTGGCCGGTCGGCTTGCGCGTTGGAGCTTGTCCCTCCAAGAATTCGATTTAAAGGTTGTTTATCGGAGCGGGCGGCTCCACCAAGATGCAGACTGCCTGTCGAGATTCCCGGTTGATAGACCCCAGCAGGAAGAAGAGGACGACCGGTGCCTGATGCTGGCCAAGCTCGACGTTGACCCCGCACCGGGTCTGGATTGGCGGCAAGAACAAGAGTCTTTCCATCCGTTTGCTAAACACATTGAAGCATTGGAAAAGGGGCTGAAGACACCCAAGGCTTATTGCCTGGACCATCGCGTACTGTATCGTCGAGTATGGCTGGACGGAAGACCACAGCTTCGCTTGTGTGTTCCCCCCTCGATGAGGCGCCAAATTCTAACCGAATACCATGATAGCACGGTGTCGGGTCACCTGGGAGTTAACCGTACGCTTGCCAGGATCAAACGGCGCTTCTATTGGCCGAAGATGGCAGAACATGTGTGGGCCTACGTACGATCGCGTACGATCCCGGAAAGGGATAGCTGATAAGCCTGCTGGGTTCCTCCAGTCCATGAGGTCGTCTCGACCTTTCCAACGGGTCGGCATCGACCTACTAGGGCCCTTCCCATAATCCCATCGACAAATCATGGTGGCGGTGGATTACTTCACCAAGTGGGTGGAGACTCGGGCAATGCCTACCGGTACCGCTCCTGACGTAGCGGGTTTCGTCGTGGAACAAATTTATTTGCGACATTGGTCCCCCGAAACCATTGTCACGGACCGCGGCCGGTGCTTCATTGCCGAATTGTTTCAAGAGGTCACTCGTCTGCTGAGCACGAACCACAAGACAACGTCCGCGTTTCACCCGAGCTCCAACGTTCAGGTGGAGAGGATGAATCATGTCCTAGCGGACATGCTGTCCATGTATGTTAGCAGCGACCACCGTGATTGGGACGAAGTCTTGCCGTATGTTTGCTTCGCCTACAACACCAGCAGACAGGAGTCGACGGGTTTCAGCCCGTTCTTCCTCATGTACGGGAGGGAGCCATTGCTTCCTTCGGACCTCAACCTAGGGATTGGTGGCATCATTACTAATGAGAGTGACGCTGACTCCCCAGTTGAATATGTGACCAGCTTCGCGACCGCTTAGTGCACGCCCACGCCAACCTGCAAATGCGACTTGAGGAAGTGCATCGGAAACAGAAGGCGGCATTTGATGTCAAACGCCGCGATGCTAGTTTCCAACCGCATTCTCTCGTCTTAATCTATAAGCCGACACGCAAGGTGGGCCACGCCGAAAAGCTTTTCCACCGCTGGTTGGAACCCTACCGCGTTGTGAGGCAGACCACCCCGGTGAACTACTAGGTTCGGCTACCCAATGTGCGGAAGACGGACATAGTCCGCGTCAGCCGGATGAAACCGTTCCACCCACCGAATGATAGTTGGGAAGAACAGGAGGAACCCCTCTCCGAAGTACCAGATACTACAGTTATATCTCCGCGGGAAAGCCTGGATGGGTTGCAGGTGCCGAACCCACCGAGAATCGTTACCCCATCCGTGCCAGCGGAACCGGAACCGGCAGTCTTGACCGAGACCGAGAGTCCCCTACCACCCGAAGCCGACGTGGCCGGAGAAATCAACGCCCACTACGCAACAGGCGGCCTCCGTTGCGTTACGGGCTAGCCCTGCTGGCCCAATTGTTCCTTCTGTTAACGGCGGCCGGTGAACCGCCCGCTTCCGATCTAGTAGTCCGTGGTAGCGTCGCATTCCTCGAGAAGGGGCAAGTGGCCTTCAGCGAGTCCACCTGGACCATTGTGACCGAGTTGGCGACTAGACCCGCGCTATCCATGCTGGAACGTCTCGACTTCTGGCTGCGCGACTTAAAGCCTTACGTCGGGGACAATAAGTTCCAAATCATGACCCAAGAATACATCAAGGCCCGGAAGCAGTGAGCCGCGGACCGCTTATTGAAGACGAAGGAATGGCTCACCCCGGTAGTGGTAACCCCGACGCGCGCCCACCGACGGGCGCGAGGGGTAATTGATGGAGGGGGCGATCTGTTAAAATGGATGTTCGGCACCGCCACCGAGAAGGATGTGCTTCACCTTAGCCAGACCGTGTCCCGGACGTTGGAGCAGAATAAGGAGATAGCCCATCTTGTGGAGCACCAGACAACGGTGGTCAACGCCACCTTGTGGGAACTACAGTCACACGCGGAAATGTTACGTGGTTTGCTGACCGAAGACAATAATCTGTCCACTTCTCTCCGACATTTACAGGCCCAAGTTTTGCGCACACAGGCAGCGGATGAAGAGAGGTGGGTGACATGGCTCGCGGTCGACCGAGCCTTTGAAACAGTGGAACAAGGCCTAACATGGTTTGAGGACTTCGCCACCGATGTAGAGGCAGGTTTGAGCGCCGTGGCCGGGGGACACCTCCCCGCAAGATTGTTCCCGCAGAAGCAGGTCAAGACAGTTTTGGAGTCAATTCATCGACAACTGCCTCCTGGTTGGGACATCATGGCCGTTTCCGGGCTTGGGGACACCTGGACCTTGTACAGGGACGCTAAAGTGAGGTTACGAGTAGCAGAGGGTGTCATCCGGATCCTCATAGACCTTCCCCTAGTCGATCGGAATCACCTATTCCACCTGTATCGGATCGTCAATTTACCTGAAGCGATAGAAAACGGCAGAGCCGGCAAGCAAATGGAGCTACCGGGGACTATCGCTCTAGCTCCCGACCTGCAGGTCTTCGTGGAATTGACACCAAGAGAGACCTCTCATTGCGGGGGCGAAGTTCGTATATGCCGCTTTTACACTGGGTTGTTACGGTAGACCACAAGACCCTCTTGCGCTTTCGCGCTTTGGAGAGATGACACACGGGAGGTGGAGCGCTGGTGCCATCAGCAGCTAACAACTTGGGAGGGCTCCCGCACGGCGTACCTCGGACGACGACGTTGGATGCTTTCGGCTACCAAAAGCCAAGAAATTGTCGTGTCGTGCCCAACCGGGTTCTTGGGACCTCCTCGACAGACGCTAAAGCTGAACCCGGTAGATGTTTTCCAGCTGCCGCCAGCCTGTACCGCACATTCGGACGAGTGGATCTTTCCGGCGAGTGCGGAGGGAAGAACCACGCTCGAGGCAACGCCTATAGACACCCCCGACCTATACTCGCCGACAGCTCGACCACGGAAGACGGATCTCACGGTAGCCCCCGTACCACCGACACGGAACCCTACCGAGTTGTTCGTAGACCCCAAGACGCGTGAAGAGGCCCAGCGGAACTTGAAGGAGGTCCAGGCTTTGCTGCGGAGAATGGACGAGACTCCGGTATCAGAATCCTCCGGCTACGATTGGGTTGCGTCCCTTATCAGCACGATCATTCCAACGCTGGCGGTTGTCGCGTGGCTAAATCTTCGGGTCCGGCAATTGGAGGCCCGTCTCGCCCAACACGAGTCTTTGGAGGAGGCCGAACGAGTCGCCGGTGGTAGAAGGAGCAGTTGGGGGAGCTCCCCCATGAGTGTATCGTACTTAACGCTCTTTACGTGTTTTCTTTATTTTGTCTCTTTCTTCTCTTCTTTTTCCTTTTTTTTCTTTGATTGATGGTTGTTTGTTTTTTTTTGTTTTTTTTCTCTCTTTTTGTTTGTTTAGTTATGCCTATTCGTTACCGTTTACTTGGTATCTGTAGCTGTTAGCCTGTCTGTTCTTGATCGCGTCGGCCGCTCGCGGTCCTACTCGGGACGAGTAGGGCTTGAAGAGGGGGATCTGTCGCGACCATCGAACCGGACGCACTCCAATTCCAGTCGTCTGGACCACATCCGCCGGGATTTGTCGTCGTTACATGAGATTGGTGTGACCGGACGGTCACCGGATCCCATCCGGCTGGACTCGACCCATCGACTGTGTTGTGGGCGGCTGGCTGGCTCAACTCTAGTTAGTCTTTGGAACACTGTGGTAGCGTGTAGACCTTGAATACACTCCTTGACTCTGAGCTTTTAAGACGAGTACGCGACATTAACGATGTGACACCGACTCTCGCGGGTGGACCGACCTTCCTCCGACACCTTCATCCAAGGCAGATCCTGTGGTCAACATTCTTCTGGTTGGTACAGGAATTCAGGACCCTTGATCCAAGAATTTGGAGTTTTATGGTCCAATTCGAGCGAGGAACGAGTGGCCACATCGCTACAGTTCAATTTTCCGGGTACGTATCTCCACTCCTCCGGCCAAGTCAAAGTTTGAATCTCACCGATCCGATGATCCACAAAAGGTTTGTAGTACGCCGCGTTTGACCGGATCCAATTCCGCACGCATGAGGAATCCGTCCAGAATTTACGGCTCCTTATGGGTTCTAGAAGAGATTTGGAGACGAAATCAGCTAGCCGGGCTCCTAATAAGGCTGCTTGCAACTCCAATTTTGGGGATGGAGATAGTTTTCTTCGGAGCTAGCTTTGTCTTTGCCATGATTAAATTCAAGTTGGCTCCATCCGCTTACTGGATCCGGATATAGACCGCTGCCGCAAACGCCTACTGGGATGCATCCGCAAAGGTGTGCAGCTCCGACCGAAATATTTTTTCTCGATCCGGAAATAAACAGCGTGGGACCTCTAACTTATTCAATACTGCCAATGAAGTGATCCATCTCCTTCACCAATCCTTATTCTCAGGATCAACTTCGTCGCTCCAATCCAGGCCACGCGTTCCAATCTCCCGCAGGCGAATTTTGGCTTTAACTACTGTCGGCGGCTAGTCCTAGTGTATCATACAGTCCGGCCACTTTTCTCGCCAATCCAGCTCGGGTGAACTCCACCTCACTTAACTCCGATAGGACGAAGGTCAGGACGTCTCGATTAGGCCTCCAACATGCGCCTAGAATTTCTGTGGAATCATCAGGAACTGATAGTGGATGGTCATCTTTTTCTTACGCCGGATCCACACCCATCGCCATTAGAAAGTCGGGAGAATTTGAAAGCCATGTCTTAAAATGGAAGTCTCCCGCCGCTAGAGTTTCTTTTACTCCAGTGGCCCGCTCAACTGCTAACTCCACATTCTTGGCTGAATCCAAGTAATCGTCCATGTACAGATTGTTGTGAACGGCGTCTGCCACCTCCCCTCCGACACCAGAATCTGTGGCCGCCCTTCGTATCGTGTTAATTGCAATAAATGGAGAGCATCTGTCACCAAACGCCAGCCGATCCATTTGAAGAGTCTTGATTTCGGACGATCCATCCTCTCGCCACAGGAAACGGTGGTAACGGGCATCTTGTGGTCTCAATCGAATTCTACTAAACATCGCCTCGATGTCCGCAGTGAATGCAACTTCCGCTTCTCTAAACTTGGTCAGCACTGATGGCAGCATATTCTGAAGTGTAGGTCCGGTCAGCATCGCATCATTCAAACACTTTCCTTGGAATTGAGTAGAACACTATTCTCAGCTTCCTCTCCGACGCCGACTTCTTGTAAACACCATGGTGGGCTAGGAAGTATTGCGCTCTGATCGGGTCACCTTCCTCTTTCACTTCGCTCACGTATCCCGCATCGATGTATTACTTGATAGCCATTTGGTAAGCCGCCTTGAAGTCCGGGTCTCGATCAAACCGTTTAAACAAATCATGTAAGCGGTAAAGCGCCAGCTTCTTGTTATCTGGCAGTGAAGGTTCTCCTTCCTTCCATGGTATTGGTACCTCATATCCTATTTCCAGCTTCCTGGTTCCCCTCCTCGACAATCTTCACCGCCCTTTCGTCTTCGGGTGGCATCACCAGCCTTGGAGTTTCAGTGCCAAAATTCTCCGTCTCACAAAATCCTCGAAGCTCCTTCTCCAATGCTGCGTTGACTCGTAACGAATAGCTGCGTACGACTCTAACAGTGTGGCTAGTTGGCTGTCTTCTTAACTTGCTTCCGATGACTCCACGAGCGTACCATCCGAATTGTGTTTTTACTGCACTTGGTTCTCCCTCTTCTCCAACCCTAGACTCGGTTGGAACGATGAGGTGGTAATGATCAACTCCAATCAATAAGTCCACCTGCCCTCCTGCTGATTTGATCGGTAGGGATTTGAGATGTTTCCAACGGGTCTTCAATTTGTTCCAATCGACGTACGGGATGGGATCTGTCACCGTCGGCATCGTGGAGACCTTAATGGTGGTCTCCCCTCCTGTCAATAACCTAACGGTCACGATTACTTCTTTGGATGTGTTGTAACAGCGGCTGACTCCACCGATTCCTTTCATCTCTAATTTCTGATCCTCTCTATCGATTCCTAAGCTCCGAATGAAGTCACTTCTTGCAAGGGATGTGTTACTTCCTTCATCGATGAACAGATTGGCCCACATATACTCTCCTTGGGAATTTTGGACTCGTACATTCATCACCCCCATCGCAACCTCTTCCTGAAGTTCGTCTTTGGAGCATCTGGCTGATGCTCCCTTAGCTGCAGCTGGTTTGTCGTCATAATGTAGGAGATGGTGATGACGCCGATTGCAACCGTTCCGACCGCACTCCTTCCATTGGTTGCAGAATCTAACCGAATGATTGGCGCCTAAACAGTTGAAACACAATCGGTGGGTTTGGCCAAACGTGAATCTTTCTCCCACCGCCAGTTTCTGGTACGCTGGGCAGTCGGTCAATCGATGCTGTCCTTTGCACTGATAACAAAAAGGAGTTCTCTTAATAAACGAGTCTCCACCTGGTTTACCTTCTATCTGAGTCGACGTCTGGTGCGATCGACCGTGAGTTCTGTTCTTCTTTCCGGATTCTGCGCTTGATTCGGTGACGATCTCGTAGGCGTTTTGGTATGCCGCGGCTCGCTGGCATAGCCAATCAGCAAATTCTTCAAATGATCTCGTTTCGCTGGCCCCATACGGCTTCTTATCATTCCACGCAAGTCGGTCGGGCTGGGCCAACTTCCGGCAGATCTTTTCAATGATGTCTGGTTGCGCAGTCTCGCCTATTCTACTCAAGTCGAATAGATGTGCTCTCACTCGATCAGCAAATCGTTGAAATGCCGTTGCATTATTTCCTCTTTCTAGACGCTCCAAAGCTTGTAGATGTGCCACCCTTAACACATCGTGTCTTCCAAATGATTGCTTCAATCTCTTTAAGGCCTCTTTGTGGGCCGGCTCCCCACCACCCAACGTCTTGACTGTCATTTGGCATTCCCCGTCAGGTGTCCTTTCAGAATCGCCAATTTCTCCCCAGGGGACTTTGGTGTCTCAGGTACTAATACTTTGAATAAATCAATCCAGCAGAACCAGTCAATTGGGTCCCCACCGTAGAATTACAGATCTGCAGACTTAAACTTGGTCGACCCGCTGTGTAGAGACTTCAACCCTATCTGCCAAATAATCTTCAATCCAGCCGTCTGGTGCTTGATTTTCTGTGGGTTGGCTAGGTGATAACGTTCGAAACCAATCTTCTACCTTTGTTCGTCCTCAGCGCCATCTTCCACTGGGGAGCCTGGATGCTTCAACTTCCATTCGTCCACATCCAGGTTTTCTAGCTCCATTTCCACACGATCCAGCTCTTGTTTGGCCTACTTAGACCTTTCATTTGCCTGTTCAAATTCCATCTTTTTTCTCCTTTTCTCTTCATCCAACTCTTTCAATTTCCTCTCAGTTTCTGATAGTGGGTCCCTTTGGCTTGAACGAGAGCTTTTGACGCTTGCAGCCGATGAAGTTGTTGATGAGGTGACGTCGTTCTGTGACACTCTGTAAGCTTTGATTGCGTCAGCAACGTCTTCTACCTTGCGTAAATACTTGCTCAAGCTTCGCTTGCGCTCAGCTTTACTTGCGTTCAAGCTGGGCTTGAAACTGCTTATCTGTGTCGTCTTCTGATGTACTATGTGCAATGAGTATTTCACTCAGTTGCTCATGTGTTGACAGCAAAGTTCTAATCTTCGTCAGCATCACCTTCAGGCTCCCAATAGATCCGTTTGCATCTATAATGCTTTCAACTTCTCGGCAGATAGTTGTAATTCTTCTGCGACTGACTGTCCTGTCACCCTCCAACTTAGCTAACACATCAGGTGTCAAGGGATTCGCCACGTCGTAGGTTGGAATACTCGCTGCCATTATCCAACGTAGGTGTAGTTATCTTGAATTGATTTTCTTAAACTTCACTCCGGTTCGAAGGACCAGTTGTTCTCACGCTGATTTTGAGAAAGGTTTGTTTCCAATCCTTGTATTGCTGTGACTCTTTGTGTGTCTATCGGGCAGAACACACACGCGGAATAGGCAAGATCGTACAAATGGTAAGAATAAATTCAGGGGAGTAAATTATAATACAATATTACCTATCGGGCAGAACACACACGCGGAATAGACACTACAAGTTCAGTTAAGTTACTACGTCACCTCAAAACAGGTTAAATAGTAACCTAATTGTGATGCGCGTGGTGTGGCCCTCTATCTTAGTAATCGATATAGGTGACACATATATTTATAAACAAAATACGGTTGCCAGACCAATATACCTTGTTTGACTTGTGACAGATGCTGAATCGAACCGAACTAAGCAAACACAGTATTATTCTTTGAACAAAATATTGAAGAAGGAATGGTGCAGTGGTATTTTTTCCTCCATTCTTGTGGCCTAATTAAAGCTATTTACAGGGGCTTGGAACCAAAAAAAACTGGCCTGCTAGTAAAAACGTATCGTACTGTAAATTTTTCAACATTAGGTGTCATCCAGAAATGATGAGAAAATAAATCGGACGATCCGATCGGAATTCCACCTTCATTGGGACTGTCACGCTCTTACAAATTATTAAATCCCTTTAGGCTGGATATCGAATAGAAGCTGGATGGTCCAAGCCTATTTCGTTTTTGAAATGCAAAATAATTTGCTTTTGAACATTAACAATAAATATCTTATCAATTGTATTTTCTGCCATAATTTCAATCCCTTGTGTATAAATCTTAGTAAGTAGTATGGTTTCATTTTTCGCAAAATATGTATCTTCCTTTAGGTGTTATTTTTACCACTTTTTCGGAGTAATCTTTACTGATTTCAGAGAACCTTCCTAAAATTTGTGAGGTGATATTTGCATCTCACTGAAAGAGACATTTAGTTGCAAATTTACCGAAAGTCGGAGCTTTTTTTTATCAGTGTGTACTATTATTCTGAACGTCAATGCAATCAAGTTGATAATTAAGCTCTCAAATTCATTTATATATTTATTGAATTATCATTCACTGTTTGTTTTAGTCGGGTGCTATATCTGACACCCAATCGATAAATACAAACGTTAATCCCTAGTCCCTTTGTAGGGAAAGTTTAAGCAAATACTTGATGTACTGCCTTTTAATTTTAAAAAGTGTAGTTTACTATGCTAATTTTTTGGTTATTTATTGGCTGCCTTAATCAGGGCATGTTAGAGTTATCACCCACACAATCATTCCTGCCCCGTTGCTTATAGCACGTTTTAGGCCTAAAGGACGAAGCAACTGATACTTGTGCATCTGTTCATTCCTTTTCCGCATTGGTGGATAAGATGAAGTATTTTTTCGTTGTGTTTGTAATTGCAGAGAGTTTGATCTATACTTTTGTGCTCGTCTTAATTTGTTAACTAAGATACATTAACAATAAAGATCATTTTCAGTTGGATTTCCTGCTATTATTTCAATTATTCATATAAATAACTAGTACACAAACGGATCATTTGGTTTCATTTTTTGCTAAACATATGTCTTAATTTAGGTGTTATTTTAACCATTGATCGGAGGACTTTTACCAGTTTCAGGGATCCTTCCCGAAATTTTATTTTAGGTGATATTTCCACCTAATTGGCAGAGTCCGACTTAGGTGCAAATTTCACCGAAATTCGGGGCCTTTTTTAACAGTGTAACACAAAAATCTAGGCATCGAAGGCAAATAAGATAATGAAATAGCCAGGGGAAAATAAAAATAAAAACTTTGTCTAACATTCTATGAACTGACGTATTTGGGTATGTGATAGAGATGAAGCGGAAGCAACGGCCAGCCTTTTTTTTGCAGGCTTCTCTGCACTCTTTGGATTGATGACATGATCTTAGAGTGGCTCTCTTCAGTAAGTAGAATTCTTTTGTAAAAACAAAGAAATCGGTTAAGATAAAAAAAATCATCGGAAAATTTGATTAAAATATTAAAAGATTATTACGTTGATTTTTGTTTACGTTTACGGTCCGAGCGGTTCTTATGTAACAGGGAGCAACGCATCCGTTCCAGGTGAACAGGTGGATGATGAGGATCGATAAAGTTTATAGCACGTAACAATCTTCTCAGTTCACTCTCAGTGTCTTCTAGAAGACGCTCGTAGAAAATGACCGTCCCATTTTTTATAGTTTCAATCCAACGAACGGCATGCTCCGCCCATTCAAATGCTACGTACATAGTGAAACTATCCCATTCATGTCCACTAAAAAGCTCAAATGATACAGTCCCGTTTTGGTTATTGCCACTCCACCGATAGTGCGCAAAGGTGAAAAGGGCATCAAATGGATTTCGAAGGAGAAGAATTGCTCTGCCTTGGTACGGTCCCTCATTCCCTAGAAACGGGTAGAATTCTGGATATCCATGATCCTTAATCAAGATTGTGCATCCACAGTAGTCTTCTGCCTTATTGCCATAGTAATTCCCTGCGTGAAAATTTTGAAATTGTTAACAGTTTTATTGGCAAGTACAGTCACAAGAATAGAAAATACCGTCGATGATCCCAGGTTCTTCGGATCCATAGACTGTTCCCGTAAATATCCTAAGAAATTTTAAACAGTAATCCTTCTCTACCCGATTTGATATTTTTTGTTTGTTTTTAACTGAAAAGTATAATCTTTTGAAAAGAATGAACCTTTAAAACGTAAACTGTTAATACAATAGTGATATAAAAAATAATTTTTCGTGTTATTTTCTAAGTTGAAGCTGTTGAAGTTAAAGTTGATTTGATGGTTACACTGTAAAATTTTGTTAATAAAAATAAATAATAGACTAAAGCGGTGGACAAAGGGCAGACGGTTTAACAACAAAAACCGACGGTACCTTATCGAAAGCGAAAATTGCCGGTATTTCTCCAACAATTATCGGTACGTTTCTTTGCCGAAAGTGGTGTGATAGAAATATATGAAACCAAAAATAGCAAACATATTTGCTTTGACGAGTCTCGAACCAGAGACAGAGATTCGAAAGCCATATCTTACGGCCAATCAATCTATCTTTATTCAAATACTTAGCCCCTATATAAACAAAAATCTTTGTAACTATAATTGATGTACTGCTTCTTCATTTTTTATTAATTGTGTTCACCTTATTTATTTTATGGGTGTCTATTGGCAACGCAGATAACGGGATATGATTTTTTTTACCTACCCACTCGCCTGTCGCTTAGTTTATAATTTTTGGTTCATTAAATAATAATACTCATTTATGTTACTGTTGCCCCGCCAAAGAGTCCCCTCTAGTTGCGCGTCGAACTATTCTTTGCCTCTGCTCGTCGATCCGACCACTGTCCGCCAAAATGCCCAATGTAGTGGCCCCGTCGACCGGTTTGTTGCTTCTGCCCGTTGAATCGCTTAATGTCTCTGTCCAGATTCTAGCCTTCCAAAAGCCTCATCCTGACGATTCACCCCAGCCAGTGGCGGTTTGAACCCTTTATAAGGTGACCCCCCGCTAGCCAATCACAGCAAATACACAATGTAATCAAAAACAATTGTTTTACACATACATAAGCGGGATTCGTACAACTTTTCAAATCCACAAATTATTTTTCAAGTTATTTTCCGGGGTTCATTCCGGTGTTTAAAGACCTAAAATCTAGTTTTGAGTAAGTATTTTTAGCATAAACCAAAAATTTTTTGCACCCATTCCGAAATTTTCGTACCCCTTACGAGTAATGTGATGGATTACTAAATTTTCGTGGTAAAACACCCCATACATTCGTTACCATTTTAACAATGCAATTTCAATCGATCATGAGATGTCCGGCGATCTTATCATCGAGATTTCCGGCGATAGGGTATACCCTCTCCTAAGGTATAAATACCCGTATGTTTCGCTCAGTAGACCCCCAGTCTAGTTGCATTTGAACTGATGTTTGCACGTCGTTAATACACGTCTCATATTAAAAGTGCCTATGACGGCCTCTTCTTAATCCTGGCGTGATAATAGCATGAAATAGAAAAAGGTTTTTCAGAAAATTGGTAGCTTTATGTTATGTTTAGGTAATGTTCCCTGGGCTAAAAAATTACCAAATTACAGATATCAATAAAAAGCTAAACATTTTAGGTAATGTTGCGTGGATAGGGAAAGGTTATCAAATATTATTTTTATGACTTTGAATTGCATAATGCCTAAAATTAGCGGTTATTATTTAAAGTGTAACAGTTAGTAGAATAAATCAAATTTAACTAAAGTGGATCTTGGAATCCTTGCATTCGTATATTCGCAAAACTTGTTGACTTTTTATTTATCGAACTGTTGGGGATATATCGTCAAAAGTTTCTGGTATTATGCGCTTCATGGTGGTGGATCTGGAGATGAAATTTGCAAGTGTTTTTTTTCAGTAAGTACCAGCGGGATCCAAAATTGAGCTTCCTGTCCACAGGTCTTTTTCCTCCTCTCTCCCCGACCCTTTCCTGCTTTTATGCGAGCTGCATTTTTCAAGAGCACAAAAAAATTGCTTCGTTCTCTGATTTTTTTTAGAAGATCAATTTGATTGTCGTGTAATAAAAAATCTATTTGAACAGAGCTAATTAAAATATGACCTGGTGAAAATTTTTTTTTTGTTGCTGCAATTTTTACTCTAGCGAGGTGGAAGAAGAGTGAAATTTTGAGAGTAGAAAAACGGCAAATAAGTAAGCAAAGCATTTCTTTCAGCCACTGAGAATGTTTTCTAAACTTAAACGAATTTCGCTTGTTGTCTTAGCACTTTAATTGAGCACTCACCCCGTTACGCCTTCGACCATCTGTCGCGTCCAAGTAACGCCACTTCCAGGAAAAGAAGTCAGAGCCCATGGGAGTCGAGATTTATTCGCTGCGAACTGTGTGAAAATAATAAAAACTTTTTTCTAAACCTCATAGTTAACTGTAATTGGGTCTACCTGTACGGGAAAATGTTGGCACGTAGGATCCCCAACCCAAGGGTAACTCACATTTTTTTTCACTAAGGGTCGTTGCAAAGATGGATTATTTTCTTTTCCCGCTAATAAATTATGGTTCCAAGGAGTCGTTAACTTAACACTGAAGCAACAAAAAGAAGTCACTACCAGAAAACAACCAAGTCTCAGAATACGGCTAGAATAAAAGTGTGGAAATGAGAGCATTATGCTGATGCTGCGATGGGATAAAAGGCACGTCGTACAACCACCTTTCAGACTGCAGCCTTCAGCCGAAAAGCTAGGCACGATCCTTTTTATTTATTATGTAACATATAGCTACAGGCTTATACGGAATTATATAATCCAATGGGAATGACGCTAACTGAGCCAGAACCAAACGAAGTAGTCTTCGAAGCTAAAGAAAAAGGATTTCTGTTAAGACAGTAGTTACAGATAGGGTAGCAGCAGTTATTACTGTTGGTAAGAAACTGCGTTAAGTAGAGGAGAGTGGGATAAATTGAAACACATTTCGGTTTTCTTGTTTCCCCTTAGGAACAAATATTTCAGCCAAAGGGGTAGATTGAAACAAAATTTGTTTTTTTTTGTTTCCCCTTAGGGACAAACATTTCAGCCAATAAATTATATTTTTGAAAGTCGTGATACATAAAACTAAAGTGACTTAAACTTAAATAAGGTTTTTACTAAAGTCGCTGCAAGTGTTTCAATTGCCAATATATCATGGCAATTTAAAGAGTTTAAAGGGATGGCGGCAAGGTGAATTTTCCAGTTAG
The DNA here is from genome assembly GCF_022539665.2 of Daphnia carinata. Classification (NCBI taxonomy): domain Eukaryota; kingdom Metazoa; phylum Arthropoda; class Branchiopoda; order Diplostraca; family Daphniidae; genus Daphnia; species Daphnia carinata. The sequence goes on along the minus strand of NC_081335.1, from coordinate 6,483,312 downwards.
GAATCTTCTGCGGATCCCCTTTAAATAGAAATAGCAATATTTCAGCATTCAGAACAGGTATTGCGGTAAAAAAATTTTCAGTTACAAAATGCCCCTTCTCCTTAATTTTTACGATATTTCGTGTGTCAATTAATTGAGCCAATAATACCCACAAAAAAAATTAGAAAAATTTTAAATTAAAACTTAAAAAATCATTTAAAAAATATTGTAACGCACAGCAGACGTAGGGTTATGCAACCTATAGAATTTATCTCGTGGTTAACTCCCGAGAGTTAGATAAACTAATGATTATTAAATGTCACAGGAAGGTTATCACCCAATTACTTAAATCCCTAGAACAGGAGAAAACGCCCAACGATGGTATAAAAGAAGACCACTCGGCTGAATCGGGGTCCTTCCGTCTTAGTTACTCTTACGTATCAAAGTTGTTTAAACCTTTGTTTCCCTTATTCCTAGTTATTCTGTAGTCAATTCTCTTTGATTTCCAAATAAACGGCTCTGACGTCGATCGTCCGTTACAATATACTACACTTAACGAAATGACAAAATTTTTTTGAAAAACATATTTCTTATGTTCTAGTTATCACCTTAGTATTTTATTTTTTAACAAAGTATTTTAATTTTTAAAAATGATTAAGTAACCAGAAAATGCTGAAATAAATGCTAGAAAAAAATGTAGAATCATAATTCCTTTCATCTTTCGCTGAACTGTATTTGTGCAAGTACATGTTGACATATTGCGAAAAATGGGCTTCCTACTCTCAGCGAATAAAAGAACCAAGCATTTCATTTGCCCCATAGTAGGATCATCATAAAACTGGAGTATTTCATATTATTTAAAACGCGAGGAAAAACACAAGTGGTATGCTGCAGTAGAAAAATAAATTTTAAATCGCTTAAAACTAATTTTATTAATAAAGCATAGCGTGTTTGGGGTAAAAAATCTTCTAAGCAAAGGTACCTCACGTAGACTAAAACAATGATTTTTTTTAACGATATCCTGAAGAGTTAAAAAAAAACTATAAATTTTTTTTAAATTGTGAAGCCCCTAATTCTATTTCCTGAATTTTTGAAGGCAATTCCTCTTATACAGCGAGAGTTACAACTTTTGTTTCAATTTGCCCATTGTGTCAATTCGCCTCATTCTTCTCTACACAAAACTGCTGTTCACTCCAACCTGCTGAACTCATACACAGTAGCGAATGCATGCTTTATTAAGGACCTTTCGGTAGGTAAAAGCTATTGAAAAAAATTAATTATCGTAAAACGACACTTAATTTTACTTCCCCCACTGAATTCAAGTTTCTTAACTTTCCCATCAATTTAAAGTATGGAAAAATCTCTTTAAGTACTAGATGCAGCTTTTTAACTAAACAAAAATCATTATCTTTTCTTTTTGCTGCTTAAGTGCTTTTAAGTCCTTAAAATATTTCGGCATTCTGCAAAGTAAACGATAATACTTTGACCTGATGAACGTGTCAACTTTGTTTTTCAAGTGGCAAATCTTTTAAAGTGCGTAATGTGTCGAGATTTTATGTCGTGTAAACATTCAATGAGTTATTTTAATCATATGAAAATTTGCGCATCGGTACTGCCTTCATATAGTCTGCAAATATCCTGGATATAACGTTCATTATAGTAAACATGTTGCATTTCGTCGCCACTGGAACAAATTCTATGGATCAACATTTCACGAAAATCTATTGCCTAGTATTCCCAGTCATCGTAATGGTAAAAATACGGTTTGTAGCTACGTTATAATTCTATATCTAATCATAGCAACTAATAATTTTCTTTTTAACAACTACAAAAGGTGAAGACAACTCAATTCAATTGGTAATGAAGAATTTTTTTCCGAGCTAATCTTGAATTTGTGCCAGATCCTGCTTGGCAAAATGAAGATGGCTGCACTGTAAATTTTGGGTTACGCCTTTTGTCGGTTTAGGGGAAACTAACATCGAGCAGAGTTTGCGATATACATGTAGGACATCTCTGGTTCACAGTTTTCATTCGTAAAAAATCTTCGAAAATCGTCGGTATCCTCGAAAAATCGGGTTTCATTGGTTTTTGCATGCAAAAATCTATTGACGATAACGATTTTCCTCCTTTTTAAACGTGATTTTGCCGAAAAAGCGTTCCGCTAAAGGCGTTCATTTAATACTAAAATGTACCTAGCTTACATTACGGGCATGTTTCCTGGGATTTTAGTATTTTAGTTTATGCATTTTAGATATACAGTCCCTGACATTTTTCTATTTCGTGAACCGCGTAAAAAATTCTAGAAATTAGCAAGTGTAGCGTAGTGTTATTTTTCATGAAAAGGGAAGCTGCAAACAAAAAAAAAAAACATTGTCAGTGTCACTGAAGAGTAACACTAACTTAAATGAATATTAATATTGAATAAAAAAATTCTAATCTTAGGTATAGGAATGATTGTGTAGTTAAAAAGAAAGTAATAGTAAAACCAATCAAGTACAGTTCTACAAAAAATAAAAAGTAGTACATCAGATATTTGCTCAACTATAAAACTCATAGGGACTAAACTTTAAATCGGTTGAATGGTTAATACGTAAAGTCTCCAACCGATATATTAAAGTCTAGGGTTCATGCCTTATTAATTTTTTTAAATTTTTGTTTCGCATGTTTTTATCCCACCACTTTGGCAAAGAAATGTTACGAAAATGTTCAACAAAAAAACCCACACGACTTTTACGTTCGGAAACGTACCGTCGGTTTTCGTCGGTTAAATCGTATATCCTTTGCCCACCGCTTTTAGACTATTTTTTGGTACGAAAGCCGCTAACAAAAACTAACAATGTAGGCAATACGTTTATGTATTTGAACCCATGTATACACAGCAGCGACTGGGTACTTAATTAAGGGTCTTTCAGAAGGGAAAAGGTACTGAAAAAATTATTATCTTGAAATGACACTTAATTTTAAAAAAATACTTAATATTTGGCTTCCCCTACTGAAACAAAATTTCTAACCTTTCCCTTTTTTTTAAGTATAGAAAATAGGACTATCTCTACACAAAAATAGCAATAATTCCTTGGGAAAATAGGGCTTACCTAAAATATCTTAAAAGTCAGTCCTATTTCACCGCCAATTCCAATAAAAGCAAAGTTTTTGAATAGGAATATACAATCTCTAATATTCTGTTGTCATTTAATATTCATTTTATGTGTTAATTACATTCAATTCCTATAAAACTTATATAAAGCCGCTGGGTATATCGAAGACATATGTCACACAATTTTTTCATCACGGGAGGTTCTAGGTACTAGCTGAGGAGCATATAAGAGGGACTGAAGAGCCTGTCAGGCAGCTACCAGGAGACCAAAAAGAAGGTTCTAAGAGAAATTTAGGATGGTTATGGAGAAGACTGAGGAGGAAAGTAGACAGTTCTGCAGAGGGCCGTCGTGCCGTGTGGGTTATTTCAATGTCAGATAGCCTTCTAGCCGAGGTACAGTTTTTCCGGTGGTCATAATTACTATGCAATTACACTCCTCTTACACATTTTTCCAAGATTCGTTCTCTACAGAAAATTAAACTATGTGGTCGCATTTGCCTAGTGGGGTCCGTTTTTCTACGTAAACTACCCACATCCCTCGATTTTTTTTTCTTTTAGCACTGTTAAAAATATGTACTTTTTTCGGTAATTTACCTCCTCTAAAACCGATAATTTGACCTAAAAACGGTGATTTTCAGTTTTTGCGAAAAATATGGGGAATTTTCACCCGAAAAATACATTGTGGGTTTTACACACCAGATAACGGGGTTGACGCACCAGATAATGGTGTTAAAAAACAAAAAACGAAGTTCCTACCCCGAAAGGTGGCGCTGTTAATTGTTTATGTTTTCATGGAACTTGAAACGGCCAGACATCATAAAAATAGTTCGTCCGTTGTGCTCTGACTTTTTACTCTTGTGAATCCAATTTTGCTGCCTACTGGAAATTCAAGTAGAAAATACAGATATGCCATATTAATACGTGAATTTAAATGTGTAGCACTGTTTGCCTCCGATTAGTATTACAGTATGTATATTCGCTGCTCTTCGCCGTTAGTAATCCAATGTGTAGTCATAAATTGCACTGTTCGTACACGGACAAAAATAGAAATGCTGTGACACTATAGGACAGTTCATCGAGGCGATTGTACATTTGATGCGCATTGGTTGGCTGGTTGTGAAAGAAGATATCCAACCGAAGATGGACTAAGAAAACATTTGCAGGATCACCAGCCAACATTCTTTGAACGAAATATTGAAGCTACAGCATCTATCTTTTCAACAGAAGAACAAGTGCTTTAGAAGCCCTACAGCTAGTAAGTAGAATTTATTTTGTTTTCCATATCCATGAACTTAAAAAATATTAATTTTGTTTATAGTGACTTTACGTTATATCTCCTTTGTCTGTCTGATGAAACAAAATTAAATCAAGTAGATTTTCAGACTGCTATGGAAGCAACAAAAGAGACCGATAAAATTTTATCTGACTATTGTTTTAATTATTAGGAATCAGCTAACCTAGCAAGTTGCATCGAGCAAGAAACAAGAGGATCACTGTTCATCCTATACATTGGAACGACAATTCAACTCATTTTGGAGAGTAACCCATTTGTGAGATTCCAAAAAACTTAAAATGCTATTAATAGATTAATGGCGACCTACTACGTCTTCCACGTTAAATACAACAGTAAGGTTCAAAGCGCATTGTTGTTTCTTCAGTTCTACGGTTTAGGCGTAAAGGACAAAGCAACTGATACTTGTGCATCTGTTCATTCCCTTTCCGCATTGATGGATAAAATGTAGACTTCTTCATTGTGTTTGTAATTGCACAGAGTTTGAAATCTATACCTTTGTGTTAATCTTAAACTGTTAACTAAGATACATTAACAATAAATAACATTTTCAGCTGGATTTACTGCTATTATTTCAATTATTCATATAAATAACGAGTACACGATTGGTTCATGATTTGGCACATTTGGTTTCATTTTCCGGTAAATATGTGTTTTAACTTAGGTGTCATTTTAACCACTTTTCGGAGAAATTTTACCAATTCTAGGGAGTCTCCCCTAATTTTTTTTAGGGGATTTTTCCACCTAGCTGGCAGAGTCCGACTTAGGTGCAAATTTCACCGAAATTCGAGGCTTTTTTTAAACAGTCAGGTTGACTGAAATAATCGCTTCAGATGATAAAATTTACTTGGTTATGGAAACCATGGAAACTATATCACTTAATGTGGATTCTTTTTCATTTGATGTACGTGCTACAATAATGTATACTGTAATAAGTCCCACGTCTTTAGAATTTCAAGTTCCGCTTCATTCCTTTTGTTATAACAACAGTTTACATGTCATTCCTGATTATTATTAAATGTTGTAAAATTTCTGTCTAAGATAAGGAAAAATACAAAATGAAACATAGGAAACAAATTATTTTCCAGGACGTACAAATATTTATTTTTAATGAGGACTTCCACTTAGATTCTGAAGTAGGTAACTGTGAAGTCATACAACACCTGGAGAAAAATCTCATAGCCAGATTGAAGAATCCTGATGCAGTAACACAAGGTAAGATAAACAAAGTTTTCTCCGTTACTTTATTCTAAACTAACTAACCTATCATTAATCTTTTCTAGGAAACTCAATTGATTGCTGGGACTATGCTTCGAGCAACTCTAATGTTACCAACCTCTCCAGTATTGGTAATGTTAATTGTATACACATTAGTAGACTTAAAAATTTTTCTTCCTAAATTGTCTAATATACAGTACCCACCAATTAATTGGCACTCCTCCTCCATTTACGTGTATTCTTATGGCGCTACCGTGTCACTTAAACTCCCATTGCTATTTAATGGAAACAGGTAGGTTTTAAAAAAAACATAATGGCTATCAATCAGAGCAGACAAAGTTTTATTCACTCTTTGTACTGTTTACTAAGAATTAAGTTAAGAAGATTAAATTAAGAAGATTAAATTAAGAAGAAGAAAGCCATTATGTTTTTTAAACCCCCCCCCCCCCCCCCCCCCCTAATTTCAAACATTAACGGCAAAAAGCTGCACTGCACCGCCTCTGGTGACCAAGTGTGAAGTACACTTTCCGTCCAAAAACTTAGAAGGGAGTTAACTTCAAGGGATAGGGAGGGGTATTGAGAAAAATTATTTTTGAAAAAATAACATTAAATCTATATTAAGTAAGGAATGCTGTATCCTTTGGGAAAAAAGAATTTTTTTAGCTCAACTCTAAGTATTTTATTTAAAATTTTAAAAAACCTAGTCTCAGCATTACGCTTATGGGGAAAAACCGGGTGTGCCTATTTCGTGAACGAGGACCTAGAGCCTTAGCGGTAAGTTCTACAAAAAAACTAAGTGTTAGTGAATTGTAGATCACGACCTAATCTGATCAGCAAAAAAAAAAAAATCTACTTGTATCAATTAAATAGCATGGGAGTTTAAATGACACCGTAGCGCCATAAGAATACACGTAAATGGAGGAGGTGTGCCTATTAATTTAGTGGCTACTGTAGATTCGAGCAGGTGTAGTAGCATCAATGACATTCCTTCCCTACAAGAAAATGATGGTGATGTAACGAAAAATATAGATCAAGATAAGTTCTATTAATAACATTGTTATGAATACCAATGAAAATTTTATTGTCATCTAATAGGAGGCCCTGGCTTCACAGAGAATAACAACTATGATGTAGTTTTTGTTGTTGCAGCTCAGGAAGGTAATACGGGTAAGTTTGGTCAAATTTTTTTTTGTTAATAACAATGTTGATTTTATGTTTGGTTATTATTGGGTGTATTTTCATAATCAGTGATTCCTGAAGTCCATGAAGAAGTTTTTGCAAATAACGGACTAGAACATCTTTCCCTGCCAAAGGAGGGTGATGCAGATTCAGAATTGGGACCGGTGCTTCTAAATGCAATACGAAACGACAAACTGTTATTGCATTTAGATTACTTCATCAGAACATGCAGCAAACACCTTTGTCTTACCCACCCACACAGATTCAAGGCAATTTACTCTAAATATGCACAAATGCTTGTACAAGCCTATCCGTGCCCTGCTGACCACGATGGTGGATGGGTAAATCGTTTTTGTTGTACTACTTTTTTTTGTTAGTATTGTTTCCTTTTCCATTTTAGGTAAACGTTCGTAAAAAAAATAGCTAAGTCCATTGCCAATCGCCTTGCAAACAGTAAACACAACGTTCCAAGAAAAGAAAAAGCAATGAAGAGGAAATTTTCCGATACATCTTCCCCTTTCAACGAAACTGAAAAGGAAACAGGTTCAGAAGACAACTTATTGAAAGACTTCAAATCAAGATTTAACCTAGTTGCTGTCGAGGGAAACCAACTAACTACCGAGCACTTGCTCCAAATGATTCCAGCATACAACGATTTTGCTGTTGTCTACAGGGATTTTCTTCTTATGGAACCAATGACCGCTGATGGAATGAGTGAAACGCAATTTATGAAGAACTTTACAAGTCTGCTATTGAAGTTTCGTCAGTTCCTTGGCAACAAGGTGGACATACCCAACGACGAAAGAGTCGATTTGTCTTTAATACTGGAAATTAACAAGCTTGTTCTACAACAAAAGGTGTTAGCAAGGCCCCTGAAATTTTCATCGCAAGCCAGGTATGCCCATTTCCATTTATATTATCGAACTTTAACTCACAATTTCTATCTCCCCCAATATGTAACTGCAGATTGGACAGAATTATGATCCTGACCCCAATGGCGTTAATCCGTAAGCAGTGCTTTTCTTCGATGAATCGAGTGTGTTGCATTCCATGTTGTTGTTAGGAGGTGGTTTTCTAAAATATAAGAACGTTCCAGTCAACTCAGTGCGTGCTGTCTTCTTAAATCTGAGCTCCATCTATAACATCATAAACATGGAATATCCAGCTACGTATCAAGTACTCAGCGTTATTGACAACTATTGTGTGAACGTAGACAATAATGACGACAACGCCCGGAAAAGAAGAAACCAAAAAAAAAAAAAATATCAGTGCCTCATAAAGTTCCTATTCTGTTCATAAGTAACGAAATTCAAGAAATTTATGTTACCCGCTGTTGAAGATACTGTTTCATAGTGCTGCCTAACGATCTTTAAGCTATTTTTTTCTTTGTTTATTTATATCAAGCTCTCTTGAATGTTTTTTTTGTTGCCTACCTTAAGCATCCCAATTACCGTGCCAGCAGTTGGCGGATGTTATCGTTTCGCGTTCTTTTTTTGTTTTTCCCGTGAATGGCTAAGTTTTTCACCAAACTTTATTACCCTGGAATTTTTTCATGTTTTGAATTTGCTACATTGCATTTGTTTTTGTAACCACGACTGTTTGTTTTTGCAACCGATCTGATTGCAAACACATTTGTGATTGGTGGAACAATAAAAATTTGAAAATAGTATAATATTTTATTATTTTACCTATAAATAATTTCAATAGTAAGCAAGAATTTTAAGTATCCACCAGACATGTAAGTAGCATAGTGGCCTACTGAATTATTCAGTAGGCAGGGAGGTATAGTTAGAAATTAAGTATGCTATTTCAATTAAGTACGGTGAAACAATCTAGTACGCTGGCCTTTTTTAAGTATTAAAAATTAAGTATTCAGTCGCCACTGTGTAAGCTTTACCAAAAAAAAAAAGTAGCGCAGCAAAAGAGGTAGCGAAGTGAGTTTATAACGAAGAAATAATTTTTTTCCCTACGAGTACAAAAATCGTCCAACTAAGATCAAATATATATAGATTTGTAGCCAGCTATCTCAGTTACATAAAAATATCTTTTTTGTTTGGGGGGCGGAAGGGGTCGGTACAGGTAAACATCTGTTATTGGTAAAAAACTGGAGATACTTCAAAACGTTTCAATTGCCAATCCTTCTGGGCAATTGAAACGTGGGGTTTCCTTTAGGGAAGCTCCTGTTTTTATAAAGAAACTAAAATGACGATATCTCAGAAACTGATATACGTATTCCATGAAATTTTTACTAGAATATAGAAAACTTTATTCTACATTTCAATGGTATTTTAGAGCTTCCTGGAGCAACTAAATATTATTTAATGAATTTTTTTAATTTTCCAAATTAGCTTCATAATAAATCAGTCAAATAGAAAAACAGTTGTCAATATGAAGATTAAATTTTTTTAGTATCATAAATTGCATGTTAAAACATATATCCTAATTGTTATTAAAGGAAACAATTGCTTTATTTTAATTTGCGGATTAATTAGCTTAAACAACGTTACGTTGGCAACTTTGCAATTTTTTTAAAATTCAGACGATAGGTACAAGCCAACCAGCAGACAATATTAAACAAAATAGGAAATTTTAAAGGCTGTATTTGGCAATTTATCCGCGATGACTGGAACGATGTTGCCGAATTCCAGGAAAGAGGACGCGCACGTGGAAAGTGGCAATTGAAACCAGGCGTTCCATGGGCCTTCACTGAAACTAATTGTTTATAGGGTACAAAAAACAGTTAAAAAATTAAAGTAATCAATTCATAGAAAAATAAACAAGGTGTGATTCAAGACCCTTTCTTATAATTTCCTCCATGGCTTAAGGGGTTAAAATTAAAAAGTGACAGTAACTAGAAATGGACTTAAATTTTTTTTTTACAGTAACTCGAAAATTTTTAGTCTAAAGGCTTTAAATATTTGTAAAAATAAACAACCGTAATTCCTGTTATTTCAAAAATTTAAAAACTAAATCGCTGTCATACTTCGAGTGGTAGAAATTTTAGTTTCAATTGCATAGCGTTCCAATTGCACCCACCCTCCCCTAAACATTTTCAGTTTTTGAAAATCTTTTTATTAAATAAACGTAATTTAGATGTGAAAGTCGATAAAAGGAGACAACGTGCGCGTCGGAGGTAAGTATTTATTACTATTAAGGTTGATAACTACTATTAGGATAGGTTGGTTTCATGTTTTTCTTATGAGGAAACCACTGTATTGATAGTACTAGAATAAAACTTGAATTTCAAACAAGCCGCAATGACTTCAAATTGTGATTGCTTCTTAGCTGTAGGGAAAATGGCATGAAATGATACAATTGCAACAAAATTAAAGATAATTGAAAATTAATGGTTAAACATAAAAATGCTTTAGTCCTGCACTGTTAGACGTGTAAATTACATTTGCCCACTAGTGACATTTAATGCTCCAGTATAAAGACTACTGAGTAAACAACACGTCCAGATAAATTTCTAACCATTTTACACAATTATAAATTTAAACGACCCTTACCGAAGTTTCTGACAATGACAGGTAGCTACGATTTTTAGGACCACCTTGCGTCATGCCGCCCAGCCAACTTGCCCCAAAAAGGGTGTTTTGTACGTAGGCAGCCTATTTTGGTTGGTCACATGTAACGTCTGGTTCAGTTATGATGTTTTGCTAACAGGCTGCTGAGTACTTAACTAGATACGCCGAGAGGAATGCGCCTGCACTCTTTATTGGGACATTGCACAGGGGTAGCCATACTGTAACCCGTCTTATTTAAATAACAAGGCCTAACCAGGTCAAAGGCCTTCTGGTGGTAGGTCACGGTGTTGCGGGTGACCCCTGACGTCCAAAATCATTGTCGGATACTACAGTCACATAACCTGTTGCAGGCTACGAAAATGAAACCCATATTCCCACACGGCACGACGGGCTCCTCAGTACCTTTGCAGAAGTTCCTACTTTCCTCCTCAGTCTTCTCCATAACCGTCCTAAATTACTCTTACAACCTTCTTTTTGGTCGCCTGGTAGCTGCCTGACAGGCTCTTCCGTCCCTCTTACATCATACTCAGCTAGTACCTCGAACCTCCCATGATGAAAAAAATTGTGTGACATATGTCTTCCATATACCCAGCGGCTTTAAATAAGTTTTATAGATTTGAATGTATTTGAAACATAAAATCAATGTTAAACGACAACAGAATATTGGAAATTGTATATCAATTTCGAAAATCTTATCTTTTATTGGGATTGGCGGTAAATTAGGACAGGAAGAAATAAAACTGATTTGTAAAATATTGTCGCGACCATCGAACCGGACGCGCTCCAATTCCAGTCGACTGCGCCACATCCGCCGGGATTTGTCGCCGTTACATGAGATCGGTGTGACCGGACGGTCACCGGATCCGAATCCGGATCCCATCCGGCTGGACTCGGCCCATCGACTGTGTTGTGGGCGACTGGCGGACTCAACTCTAGTTAGTCTTCTTGGTACTGTTGTAGCGTACAGTAGCCGAATACACTCTTAACTTCTCCAGCTCAAGTGTTAGTTTTAGTCGACAGCGTGACAATATTTTAGGTCAGTCCTATTTTCCTAAGGCATTAGTCCTATTTCTATTTAGAAATTGTTCTGTTTTTTTTATTGTTCCAATTGGAACGATGAGCCTCTAATCCGGTAGGCAATTTATTGTGTAAAAGCGCCGGCTTATATCCATTTTCCTTTTCAAAATACCGATGGTGTTAACGCCTTACTTAAATGGTTCACAAAACCTTTTTTTCTTATGCATTTTTAATTAAAATTACAGGAGAGCATGACCTATATTGTATTTAATAAAGTTCATTTAATAAAATACTATTAGAGCAAATTCCAAAATATTTATTATTTATATTGCGGTCATACTAAACTCGTCCAATTGCACTAATGTTTGTGTCATTGACGGGTTTCGATTCAGGGCCATCACTCGAACTCCCCTCAAATTCAGGCATGTAAGGGGAATGGCGGATAAGGCCCTCCAAGCGAGATTCGATCCCTTGTTTCTTCAGCTTACGCACCTCACAAACACACGCTCGAGGCAGCATGCGAGCGTTAGCCGTTGAATCCTTTTATTCAGTAAAATAACCGTCATCCTCTTGGGCGTCCAATTTATTGGGAAAAGGTGATTTACCGCTCGATGATGAGCTCTGCGACGATGAAGAGCGTGAATGGACACATGAACGACGGCGACTCATTCTGGTAGTCCTTCGGGGCGCCTCTGGTTCGTGAGACGGTAAATACTTACAACGGGCCACACCCATCGACAAAGGGTTCTCAGATTGCGACCGTTGGATGCGATCCTTTCACCGGCCATCAGTGATAGGAAAAAGGGCACGCTGTCGCTTAGTCGATTCATTCGAGGGCACACTAGACATGACTTCACTAAGAGGGAACTAAAAAGGTTCTGTGAAGAAAGTGCGCTGCTTGCAATCAGCTTGTGTTAGCCAGGCTTACCCAGGTTTTTTTTCGTTTGGAAAACTGATTAATACATGGTTCTAACCGTTATGGTCAAGTTGCAGAAGGACAATAATCAAGGTATTAAATGATACCCCGAAAAGCTTTTGTATGTGTTTCGCCATAAGCATGCCCAGCGGTGACTGAATTCTTAATTTTAAATACTTAAAAAAGGCCAGCGTACTAGATTTTATTACCGTTTTTAATTAAAGTAGCACAGTTAATTTCAAACTATACCTCCCTGCCTACTGAATATTTCAGCAGACCACTAGGCTACTTAATTTTCGGGTGGATACCTAAAATTGTTATACACTTTCGGAATTATATTGTCACGTGGATTCGGAAGACATCCACGTGTTAACGATGGACACGTGGAGTCCGAGGACATCCACGTGCTGGGAACGTCTCGTACATCAGCCCCAACCCTTTTTCTCCGCTTTCACTTCCGTAAGGTCAAGTAGAATTATCTGCTTGACCATCTTATCGGAAGAGCTTACCCCTTTTATGCGCTTTCTATTCGAACGGTCACGTAGAGGTTATCTACGTGACCATCTTCTTTCTACTTCCCGCGTCACCCTTGGCGGGTAACAACCTTTCTCTTTAAATAGGAGAGCCTACGAGTGACACGGGGCTCTCAGTAGACAGTTGGGTTTGGAGTGTGACTGTGGCAGAATCAATACACCAGGTCCAAAAGCGCTGTTGAGTCATTCATTTAGTGCATTGCGGCAGTGGCCGTCACAATATATAGGTAGAATAAATAAAATAATATATTCCTTTGAAATTTGTATTGTTTGACAAAGCAGAAATGTGATGACAATTAGAAAATGGGTAACAAAAACTAATAATGTCAAACAAAACTTCTCAATAACACTTACAGCACTTGGTGTACGTAGCGGGGTGTTTCATGTTGACGATGGAGTAGGCTGAGACCTGAAACTGAGAACCACAAAACAATCAACATTATTATTTATCAAAATGAGTTTCACCAAACTTACCAATATCAGCTGCCTGTTCTTGAGCAACAACAACTAGGCCATGGTTGTCCTCGTTAACGGCAGAGAATTCTGCTCGATGACAATAATATATGAATTGGTATTCGTAACAATATCATCGACAGAATTTACCTTGATCTTTGTCTTTTGTATCTGCATTATCGTTCTAGAGGAGGAATGGAATTGCTACTGATACACCTGCTTGAATCTATTGTAAAATTTTAGAAGAAAAATTATTACGCTTACCAGTGTACATACCACTAATATTACCAATGATAGAAAGGGTATATACATTAGAGTTTTGGAAGAATAGTCCCCGTTATCACTTCAGTAACCTAGAAAAGATATATTATTTGTCTATTAGTTACAAACTTTAATAACAGAAAAAACTTTGTCTATTTTACCATGCGTTACTGCGTCAAAACTTATTCAACCTGGCTATGGGATTCCATTAGATATTCTATAACTTGACATTCAAAATTCAAAATCTAATTAGAAATTAATTTTAAAAAATAAAGATTTTAACACGTACATAGTTGTATGTTGGTTACCATCAAGCATTTTTTTTGTTGATCGCCATGTTTTTGAAATAGACAACCACATTTAACTGACATGTTTTCACTTGATTTTCGGAAAAGACATAAGTTTTCCATCCCTTTTGAACAGTAATGAAATTTTTCCCCAAACACTAGAATTTTTAAGCGTTGCCACGTAACAAAACTACAAGAATTAGTTTTTTCCTTTTTTCATCTGTATTTGTACGTCTTTATCTTAGATAAAAATCTTTACAGCATATGGCAATAATAGGGAATGCCATGTTAACTGTTGTTATAATATCGTAATATGATATTGTTCCTAATGTCGTTGTATTATTATCTGCGTTGCAAGATACTTAAATATTTTAAGCACTTAAACCAGAGTCATAGAAACCTGGTTGCTCTACGGTGTGTGTAAATGCTACAAGGGTTTGCGGGGACTTGTGGTCGAATTCTGGCAGTTAAATAGCGAACCTAGCGGTTTTGGTGGAGTACTACATGGCCCCCAACCAATGAGCTATGTCCTGCCAAAATTTCGACAGCCAATCATAGCAGACCCGCCAAACGAGGGGGAAGTACTTAGTACTTTACTCCAGCGGTTTGTACTTAGAGTAGTCGGATGGCCAAGTCAAGCGTGTCTTTTTCAAGCATGGCCTACTATAATAACGGCCTGTCAGCGCGCAATACTTCTTGCGCAAACAAGTTAATTGTCAGAGAGGCTTAATAGATATAATACTAATATAAAATTACGTAATATAAAATTTTAATACAGAATTGAAATGAGTGGAAAAACAGTGGAAAGTGGAACCTAGCGCAGCGTGTGGTCAGCATACGTTAGGAAATGGAAAAAAGATAATGCAGCTAATGGATTCGAACTCGGGCCAACCGCATTGCAATCGAGGGTGGTAACCACTAGACCCAACAACTGATATTTTATGTCGTATTCCTTATGATTCTATTGCACGATGTCAGGATATCTCTAATTCTAGTCAACAGATGGCTCTCTGACGCTGCCAGCTCCGCCCACAAAAGGGCGGAAATTTCGACCACAAGTCCCCGCAAATCCTTGTGGCATTTACACAACACCGTGGAGCAACCAGGTTTCTATGACTCTGCTTAAACCAATTTTTGTAACTTAAAAAGCTGTATATAGTACTTCAAAAAATTTTTCCATACTTTAAAAAGAAGGAAAAGGTTAGAAATTTGGTTTCAGTAGGGGAAGGCAAATTTTAAGTATTTTTTTTAAAATTAAGTGTCACTTTAAGATACTTAATTTTTTCAGTAGCTTTTCCCTACTGAAAGACCCTTAATTAAGTATCCAGTCGCTGCTGGGTCGTTCTTGCAACTTTTCAAATCCACAAATTTTTTTCCAGTTATTTTTCCAGAATTTTTTCCGGTGGTTAAATTCCTATAATATAGTGTCGCGACTATCGAACCGGACGCGCTCCAATTCCAGTCGGCCGCACCACATCCGCCGGGATTTGTTGTCGCTACATGAGATAGGTGTGACCGGACGGTCACCGGACCCCATCCGGCGGGACTCGACCCATCGACTGTGTTGTGGGCGGCTGGTGGGCACAACTTTAGTTAGTATTTTGGACACTGTGGTAGCGTGTAGACCTTGAATACACTCCTTGACTCTGAGCTTTTAAGACGAGTGCGCGACAAATGGTGGAGATGCAGGCCCTTTAGAGGTGTTTCTTTGAAGGGTAACGGGTGCGTACTTTTTCTTTTGAACTCCGGCGTTTTTTTCTTTTTGGTGTTGATGTCCAGTGGAAGGGGTGGACAGGCTACAGTGCGGTGTCGTTTGGGCAGTCGGCGTTTGCGAGGGCTGCCGCCACTCGCGGAAAACGTAGCGGGTGGGTCGATGGACTCCTGTGATTGGGACAATTCGCAGACGGAAGTGGAAAGTCGCCCGGTGGGTCGTGGGCGCGGTCGCTTGCAAGACAGCGGGTTAGGTGCGGACATTTCGCACGTCGCGGGAGAGGTACGTGACGCGAATAGTGTGTTGGGAGTGTCGGCTTTCGGTTCGCCGGGACGGGACGACGAGCCGGGGGACGGAGACGGTGACCTTGGGGGTCCGGCTGACAACGTTCTCCCTTCGCCGGAACAGCCGGCACCGGACATTCCAGAGGAGCTGCACCCACGCGCCCCCGAGATGGTGGTGGCACGAACGCAGCTGCAGTTCAGGGCCCCACCCGTTTTCACGGGCAAGGAGGGGGACGATGTGATTGACTGGCTGTAGCGATACGAGGCAGCGGGGCACATTAACCCCTGGTCGGATGACGACCTACGAATGAACTTGGAGATGTACCTGGAAGACACAGCCAGGAACTGGTTCCTGTGCCTCGACAATAGGCCTACAACCTGGCGTGACGAGGCACCCCGGGCGTGAAATTATGCAGGACGGTGGATCCGGATATGACCGAAGCGGCGAAAGTCGAGCATTTGTATCGTGGTTTGAAACCAATTATAGTTGAACGAATTTGTCCTTTCAATCCTAGGACCAGCGCGGAATTTTTGGAATGCCTGCGCCGGCAGGAGGAAGCAAAGGTGCGCACCTATCGTAGCGATCGAGCAGCTTCCCCCTTGCCAGCGGTGGATCGTGGCGTGCCGCTTGCCGCCTTGCCTCCTGCCGGAGATACAAACCGTGAGTTCTTGCAGGCCATACGCGATCTGCACGACCAGGTGGCTAAGCTCACCATGCAACAGCAGTCCCACGGTAGGAGACCAGCCACGCAAAATCGCCCGAGCGGTCGCACGCCGGACGGGCGTACCATCTGCTACCAGTGTGAGCAGCCGGGGCACATCGCTAGGAACTGTCCCAGCAGGCAGGGTCGGGATCAGACCGATGCACGACCGGATCAGTCGACTGCCAGAGAGCCCGCTCAGGTGCGATTTGCCCCGGTTCGGGCCCTGACTACGCGCATGGACGAAAACTTGGGAGTCAGCGGTTCGACGTCAGCCGTTCAGATGCTGTGTATCCCTACCGCAGGAACGATGGTCACTAAGCGTATGGCGTGCCACGGCGAGCCGGTCGACGCCGTAATTGACACTGGGGCTGCCGTCACTGTCGTCTCCCCGCGATTGGCGGCCAGCCTTCTCTGCGTCGTGGTCCCATGGCACGGTCCACGAGTTCTGCTCGCCAACGGTAAAAAAGCGGTGAATTTGGGCGCAACCTACCTGGAGGTCAGCGATGGAGCGCTGACGGCGAGGGGAACCGCCGTTGTCCTGGAAATGAAGGGGATAGAGCTCCTGCTTGGGAACGACTTCCTCCAACAATTCGAAAGTCTGAGGGTCCAGTATCGGCAGGACCAGGAGCCCCTCATCAGCTTAGGTGAGCTTCCACTGAGGGCAATCACGCTGGAGTGCGAGTCCCTCGGGCAGCGAGTGGTCAGGGTGAAGGAAGAATCCTGCGTCCCGGCTCGCTCGACTACGGAGGTGGAAGTTACGGCAGAGGGAGGGCCCTACGAGCAATGGCTGTTGGAACCGGCGGAGAAACTGTTGAGCACCCGGGGGAAGGCGGTTAATCCGGTAATCTTGCGCAATTCGGCCCAGATGTTGGTGCCCGTGACGAACTATACGCCGAAGGAAGCCTGGCTGTCCCCTGGCACGGCGCTGGGCGAGCTAGTGGAGATCGAGGAAACCACCGAGCCGCCGGAGGAGCCGAGAGCCCACACGGGAGAAACCAAGGACGACGTTCTTAATTTTGCCGACCGCATAAACCCAGAGTTAGAGTCAGATAAACGTAAGAAGCTGATTGCGATCCTGCTGGAACATCGACATTGTTTCGCCAATACTTCGCTGGAGCTGGGGCGTTACAAGGCCGTGCAACATGCCATTCCCGTAGAGACGCAGGTTCCGCTTCACCATCCGCCCTACAAGAGTGCCTGGAAGGAGCGGGAACTAATTCAACGGCAAGTGGATGAGATGTTGGCTCAGGGAATCATAGAGCCTTCCGACAGCCCGTGGTCTTCACCCGTGGTTCTAGTCAAAAAGAAATGCGGAGGTTGGCGCTTCTGCGTTGACTACCGTAGGTTGAACCACGTCACTGTGAAGGATGTGTACCCTCTACCTCGGATTGATGACGCTTTGAGCCGTTTGACCGGTTCCCAGTTCTTTTCCAGCATGGATCTCCAGTCCGGTTACCACCAGATCTAGCTTAAGCCGGAGGATCGCCCGAAGAGTGCATTCGTCACTGCAGATGGGCTGTGGCAGTTTAAGGTCATGCCTTTTGGCCTAACTTCCGCGCCCGCTACGTTCCAGAGAGCCATGGATTTTACCTTGGCTCAGCTCAAATGGCACTCCTGCTTGGTGTATCTCGATGATGTCGTGGTATACGCCCAAACCTTTGAAGAGCATAGCAAGAGACTTGGCCAGGTGTTGGAGCATCTTGGAGCGGCTGGTCTCAAGATTAAACTGAGTAAATGTCGATTTGGAGAGTACCAGTTAAAGGTACTGGGTCATGTGGTGAGCGCGACAGGTATCGCACCCGACCCCGACAAACTATTGGCGGTACAGCAATTTCCAGCACCGGACGAGACCCATACGGTATCCCAAAAAATTAAAGCAGTACAATCTTTTCTAGGTCTCTGCTCTTATTGTAGGCGACATGTCCCACAGTTTGCTAAACTAGCGTACCCGCTCAGTGAGCTCACCAAAAGTACCAAGGTTTTCATCTGGGGACCAGAGCAACGTGAAAGTTTTGCGGCTCTCAAGAAAGCCCTGCAAGAGGCAGCCACCTTAGCCCAGCCAAATTTCGATTTACCGATGGAACTACATCCGGACGCTTGTGGTTATGGCATTGGATGCGCTCTCATCCAACGAGAGGACGGTACCGAAAGGCCGCTGGGTTATGCTAGCCGTCTACTCAGCCGCAGTGAGCAGAATTATTCAATAACGAGGGAGAAGAGAAGGAATGCCTTGCTCTGGTCTGGGCACTGAAAAAGTTCCGTACTTTATTTGGGGCACAAAAGTTCGCGTGTTGACAGACCATCAAGCCCTTTGCTGGCTTATGAGCAAGCGCGACCTGGCCGGTCGGCTTGCGCGTTGGAGCTTGTCCCTCCAAGAATTCGATATGGAGGTTGTTTATCGGAGCGGGCGGCTCCACCAAGATGCAGATTGCCTATCGAGATTCCCGGTTGATAAACCCCAGCAGGAGGAAGAGGACGACCGGTGCCTGATGCTGGCCAAGCTTGACGTTGACCCCGCACCGGGTGTGGATTGGCGGCAGGAACAAGAGTCTTTCCACCCGTTTGCTTAACACATTGAAGCGTTGGAAAAGGGGCTGAAGGCACCCAAGGCTTATTGCCTGGACCATCGTGTGCTGCATCGTCGAGTATTGCTGGACGGAAGACCACAGCTTCGCTTGTGTGCCCCACCCTCGATGAGGCGCCAAATTCTAACCGAATACCATGATAGCACGGTGTCGGGTCACCTGGGAGTTAACCGTACGCTTGCCAGGATCAAACGACGTTTCTATTGGCTGAAGATGGCAGAACATGTGTGGGCCTACGTACGATCGTGCCCAAGCTGCCAATCCCGGAAAGGGATAGCTGATAAGCCTGCTGGGTTCCTGCATTCCTGGGTCGGCATCGACCTACTAGGGCCCTTCCCATTATCCAAGGCGGGCAATCGACAAATCATCGTGGCGGTGGATTACTTCACCAAGTGGGTGGAGACTTGGGCAATGCCTACCGGTACCGCTCCTGACGTAGCGGGCTTCTTCATGGAACAAATTTGTTTGCGACATGAGTCCCCCGAAACCATTTTCACGGACCGTGGCCGGTGCTTCATTGCCGAATTGTTTCAAGAGGTCACTCGCCTGCTGAGCACGAACCACAAAACAACATCCGCGTTTCACCCAAGCGCCAACGGACAGGTGGAGAGGATGAATCATATCCTAGCGGACATGCTGTCCATGTATGTTAGCAGCGACCACCGTGATTGGGACGAAGTCTTGCCGTATGTTTGCTTCGCCCACAACACCAGCAGGCAGGAGTCGACGGGTTTCAGCCCGTTCTTCCTCATGTACGGGAGGGAGCCATTGCTCCCGTCGGACCTCAACCTAGGGATTGGTGGCATTGTTACTAGTGAGAGTGACGCTGACTCCCCAGTTGAATATGTGACGCAGCTTCGCGAGCGCTTAGTACACGCCCACGCCACCGTTCAAATGCGACTTGAGGAAGTGCATCGGAAACAGAAGGCGACCTTCGATGCCAAACGCCGCGATGCTAGTTTCCAACCAGATACTCTCGTCTTAGTCTACAAGCCGATACGTAAGGTGGCCCACGCCGAAAAGCTTTTCCACCGCGGGTTGGGACCCTACCGCGTTGACTAAAGTGAGGTTACGAGTAGCAGAGGGTGTCATCCGGATCCTCATAGACCTTCCCCTAGTGGATCGGAACCACCTATTCCACCTGTATCAGATGGATGCTTTCGGCTACCAAAAGCCAAGAAATTGTCGTGTCGTGTCCAACCGGGTTCTCGGGGCCCCCTCGACAGACGCTGAAGCTGAACCCGGTAGATGTTTTCCAGCTGCCGCCAGCCTGTACCGCACATTCGGACGAGTGGATCTTTCCGGCGAGTGCGGAGGGAGGAACCACGCTCGAGGTGACGCCTGTAGACGCCCCCGACCTATACTCGCCGACAGCTTGACCACGGAAGACAGAGATCACGGTAGCACCCGCACCACCGACACGGAGCCCTACCGAGCTGTTCGTAGACCCCAAGACGCGTGAAGAGGCCCAGCGGAACTTGAAGGAGGTCCAGGATTTGCTGCGGAGAATGGACGAGACTCCGGTATCAGAATTCTCCGGTTACGATTGGGTTGCGTCCCTTATCAGCACGATTATTCCGACGCTGGCGGTGGTCGCGTGGCTACACCTTCGGGTCCGGCAACTGGAGGCCCGTCTCGCCCAGCACGAGTCTTTGGAGGAGGCCGAACGTGACGAGTCGCCGGCGGTAGAAGGAGCAGTTGGGGGAGCTCCCTCATGAGTGTATCGTACTTAACGCTCTTTACGTGTTGTTGTTTTGTTTTTTGCTTTTTTTTTGCCCCTTTCTTCTCTTCTTTTTTTTTTTTTTCTTTGATTGATAGTTGTTTTTTTTTTGTTTTTTTTTTTTTTGTTTTGATTTTCTTTTGTTTGTTTTTTCTTCTCTTTTGTTTTATTTTGTTTGTGGTTTTGGGTTTCTTTTTTTCGTAGTTATGCCTATACTGTTATCGTTTACTTGGTATCTGTAGCTGTTAGCCTGTCTGTTCGTGGTCGCGTCGGCCGCTCGCGGTCCTACTCGGGACGAGTAGGGCTTGAAGAGGGGGATTTGTCGCGACTATCGAACCGGACGCGCTCCAATTCCAGTCCGCCGCACCACATCCGCCGGGATTTGTCGTCGTTACATGAGATAGGTGTGACCGGACGGTCATCGGATCCCATCCGGCGGGACTCGACCCATCGACTGTGTTGTGGGCGGCTGGCGGGCACAACTTTAGTTAGTCTTTTGGACACTGTGGTAGCGTGTAGACCTTGAATACACTCCTTGACTCTGAGCTTTTAAGACGAGTGCGCGACAATAGTATTAAATCAGAATTTGTAGCACAAACCTTACATTTTTTTCATCTACCCCGAAATTTTTATAGCCATTACAAAATGAACCAAAAAACAAAGTTGATACCCCGAAAAGTCGCGCTGTTAATCGTTTATGTTTTTATGACACATGGAAACCATCAGACATCACAAAAATAGTTGTTGTATTCTGACTTTTAACTCTCGTGAGTTCCAGATTCGCAGCATCCTGGAAATTCAATTAGAAAATATAGGTATGCCATATTAACAAGTGAATTAAAATGTGTAGCACTATTCGTACACGGACAAAAATTGAAATGCGCTCACATTATACGTCAGTTCATCGAGGTAATTGTACATTTGATGTACCCTGTTGGGCTGGTTGTGACCGAAGATATCGAACAGAAGATGGACTAAGAAAACATTTGCAGGATCACCAAACAACATTCTTTGATCGAAATATTGAAGCTGCAGCATCTAGCTTTTCAACAGAAGAACAAGTGCTTCGGAAGTCACACAACTAGTAAATAGCATTTATCTGGTTTTCCATATCCATGAACTTAAAAAATAAGAATTTTGTTTATAGTGACTCTACATTATATCTCCTTTGTCTGTCTGATGAAAGAAAATCTAATCAAGCATATTTACAGGCTGCTATGGAAGTAAGAAGAGATTTTGTGAACAAACAATCATCTTTTGTTTGTTTTACCAAAAACAATCTGATCACTGAGAGATGGTAATTGTAGACAAGAGTATCCAACAAATGAAACAACTATAAAGAACCCGCTTTGCACCTGATCCATTTAAAGGTCTACACACCCAGTAGAAGCAACGACAATTTTACTCAAATAAAAAAAAGTAAAAGTAAGATAAATTGCCGCTTACCAATAAAATTTTACCTGGCTATGGTTTTAATTATTAGGAATCAGCTAACCTAGCAAGTTGCATCGGTCAAGAAACAAGAGGTTCGCCGTTCATCCTATACATTGGATCGACAATCCACCTCATTTTGGAGAGCAATCCATTGAGATTTCACACAACTACCGATGCTGTTATTGGATTAATGACGACCTACTACGCCTTCCACTTTAAATACAACGAGTAGGTTCAAAACGCATTGTTGTTTTTTCACTCCTACGTTTTAGGCGTAAAGGACGAAGCAACTGATACTTGAGCATCTGTACATTCCTTTTCCGCATTGGTAATTCTATTACCATTCTGGAATCGACCAAATGTCGAGCTGCTTTATTACCTCTTCCTTTTCCAGGAACCAAGAATGGTAATAATTCAAGAGCAGCTCTCGAACACATTTCTTGGGCAAAATAAAAAATAAAACAGTTAGTCATTATTACATACGATTGTTTAGTGAAATTTTTTACCAGGCGACATGTTCTGAAAAGGTTTGGACGATAATAGAGATGCTACTTGTTTCTTATTTGTAGTTTTTGCTGCTTCAATGATGAATTTGGCCGATTGGGTCCACATTTCTCGAAACATTTCGCATGGTTTCTTCATTATTAATTCAAGCTCGAAGAAAAGCTATAATCAAAATATTTCAATTGATAATCAATAGATATTTTGCACTTTAACAATTGCCTTGAATTTATTTTAATACTTACAAAAGTTTGATGTTTAAGAAATGGGCAGTGGCTGTCTATGAATTTCTCAATTCTGCCTGATTCAGGTATTCATTTCATAACTCGAATTCTTCTGATCGAGAAAGCAAGTTTGACGAGATTGTCCACTGCAGTACTATAAGGGGCCGTTCCGTTTTTATTAATCTTCAACATCTTGGCTACATTTTGACCATAAGATATGGTATAGCTGTCATCTAAAACCAAATTCGTACACAATTTTTAAAAGTGAAATATGTTTCAAAAGGTAGAGTACGTACCCATTGCCATTGAGGGGTATTTGGTAGGTCCGGAGTCATTACCATTTAACTTCATGCTCTTATGTTTAGCTGATACATCACTGCTGCGAACTTCTGTCCGTCTTCTTTCCATGATCCTTTTCAGTTTATAAATCAAGTCTCTCTGCAAAAATGAAAAAAAACTATGTTTAATAAGGCAATACAATTATACAGTTTCATACTTACGTGTTTTGCTTCAGCAGTTGGAAGTGTAGAGGAATGTGGATAGTTCATCAATATTTCTGCCACGATGTTATTCATTTCAAATTCTGATGGCTTTGAAGTGTAAAGTTGGATGGAATTGGCCACTTCACGAAGTAATGCTGACTGGTCTTTGGCCATGAACACAGCACTTCGATCATCCAACTTTTGTTGAATGTCTGGCCTAAATCGATTTGGTAATTTAAATGAGGCTGGCAGTGGAACTGAAGGTGGAATTCCTTTTTTTTAACAGGGGTTTTACACATTGTTTCTTTGATGGTGGATCCTGCTGCGATTGCGAGATCAGTTTTTTCTTTTTAAGGTCTTTCGCCACACTTTTAATGTTTTGAGCATTGTCATCACAGCTACTGTCAACTAGGTCAGTGGTGGTTTCATCCGAATTGTAAGAAACAAAGATTTCGTTTAAGGAATCTGCCAAAATAATATTAAAGGAAATTTAATTGATATCGTAGACTTATTTTCAGAAAACTTATGTACCTCGTGAAGTATGAAGACTGTAAGGATTTCCAACATCGAATCCTTGTGAAAGAAGAGAAAAATTATCTGAAAAATATACATTCATTTAAAACAATTGGTAAATCAACCCATTTCCGAAGTTTCAATACCGTGTGAAATATCTAGTAGAGTATCTAGGAAATATAATAGGCTATAGAAATTGTCACCGTGAACTTTTTTTCAAAATATAAATACCATGTTCAGCAACAGGAGTAGAAGCACTTGTAACTACAAATTCTTTTAGAAAGCCAAGCCAAGTCACGGTCCCTTACAGAGTTTCGAACTGTTTCACTCTTGGCTATCAATTTTTGGGTGATCAAAGCAAGAACAAAAAAATGTTTCATTCTCATTCGAAAAACCAATCTCAAAATTATCGTCAGAGTCCTCGTCTCCTTTAGTATCAAGTAGGGGAGGTAGGGCGTGGTTGGAACACTAAACTGATTTTTGTTCCGTACGCTTACAAAAATTGTCCAACTAGACTAAAAACTATATAGATTTGTAGCCAGTTATCTCAGCTACATAATGGTATTTTTTTTGGGTGCGTTCGGCAAAGATAAGCATCTGCTATGTGCAAAAAACTGGAGGTACCCCAAGATGTTTCAATTGCCAATTCTACTCGGCAATTGAAACAGTGCGTCTGGGCAATTGAAACGTGGGTTTTCCCATAAGAGAGCTCACGGTTTAATGAAGAAACTCAAATGACGATATCTCAGAATCTGAGATACGTATCGTGATGAATTTTTTACATTAATACAAAGAATTTTAATCTTAATTTTTTAAGATATTTCATAAATTTCTGTAATACCTAAATATTATTTAATGAATTTTGATAGTTTTCTGAATTCGGTTTAGAAAACAGTTTGTAATCCAAAAAATGGTTAATAGTATGGAGATGAAATTTTTATAATCGAGTATGGCATGTCCAGCCTTACATCATAATTGTTGTTAATGTCGGTAATTTAATTTATAAAATTTAATTTCTTTAAACAACGTTGTAAATAAGAACACAAAGATTGAGGCAGACGATAATTGTCAGCCACTCAGCAGACGACATGTGTTGATGTTCATTGTTTACTTTTAAGTAACTTGAATAGGAAAACAAGGTTTTTATTTTTTTTTTTTTCAAAAAAATTGGAGGTACTTTAACAGTAAACTTGTTTATTGGGGCATCCATGACAGCAAACAACTTCTGAATTGGTATTCGGCATAGTGACTAGAATAGTGCCACTGCAACAATTGAGACAAAGAACTTTCATGTTTACGTAAACGTTACACAATCAAGGTAATAGTGTAAATGAAAAGTTAACATGACTTTTACTTAGAGGCAGTTAAAACACATAAAAATTAGGACCATCATCAGTAACACAAGCTTCGTGTGCCCAATTTTCACAGCGAGTACATTTAACCCACTCCTCATCATTTTTGTCAGCGGAAAAAGGGTTTTGGCAAATTAAACACAACACATCATCTATATTTTCTTTATCGATTCTGGATCTCTTACATTTCCCACCCCTGGTATTGTTTTTAGGCCTTCCCTTTTCTTGAGCTGTATCATCTGAGATGTTGTCGTTAAATGCAAGTTTTTTTCTAGACATTTGTTTCTTCTTTTTTATTTCAGCTGCGTTTAAGGCATTCCTTTCTGGTGTGTCAGTCAGAATGGATGTCCCTCTCTTTTGTCCTCGATTACCAGGTTTTCTTGGTGGAGCTAATGGCAGGGGCAAAACAATAGCTGGATTAAATCTGAGGGTGGTATCCATGTCATCTATTGAAAAACTTGTTGTGGGGGGCCTTTCTAACGGGACGTCATTGTTGGCGTTAGGATTTACAACATGGGCTTCTTCGTAGGAAATGTCATTTACTAAAAAAATATATAGAGTATTATTGGGTAGAAGGTTAATCTAATACATAATTTAAAGATTACCATCTCTGGATACGGTAGGTTGCGTTCCTTCTATACATCGGTCGCTGACATTAGAAGGTGAGAAATCGTCCTCAGTGAAAATGTCGCGATCAAAGGGACAAATTCCGCAAACCTTGAATCCGTTAACTACATTTTCTTGTCTCGTTGCTTTTGGTAGTGCAATACCAACTATACTGGCAATATTCTCTATCTTCATTGTACGGCCTGGATTATTCACCATCCATGCGGAACAAGCAGAGCTAAAGTATTTTTTTAGCGGTCCAAACACAGAACGGTCTAAGGGCTGGAGTTTGTGAGGGCAGTGAGGAGGCAGCGTGACTAACACCACACCATTTTCCCTACAAAAATCAATCACCTCAACGCTCAAGTGTGAGTGGTGGTTATCAAGAATTAGTAAAATTTTTCGTTGCACAGTGGGTTTGCAGCACGCCACAAAATGTTTCTTGTAAAATAAGAAGTCAGGCTGAGACATCCAACCACCTCCATTGCATCTGCCAATGCATCCCGTAGGTCCTCCATGAAGGTAAGTCGGATGGTCCCTTTTTCGTGGATACAAAAATATGGGTGGAACAACAATTCCTGTTGCACTAACTGATAGCCCTAGCGTGACAAGTGTGCCCCGTTCTCCTGATGTCATTGAGCCCCACTGTTTTGCTACCTTTGGTAGCAATCACTTTACCTGGTTTGTGGCAAGTTGTGAGTCCTATGGAATTGTTAAATGATGGTTTAAATAATAATACTTATATTATCCTAAAATATACCAGTTTCATCAAAGTTGTATATGTCTGTTGGGGTAAACTTGTACTTCTGTAGAACACTGTAAAGGTTGTCAAAAAACATTGAAACCGTGTGTTTGTTAAATGCAGCTGCTCTTGCATAACTGGTGGCCTGAGCTGTTCTTACTGCAAGTTGAGGATGTCTCTTCAAGAAACCCCTTATCCAATCCCTACCGGCAAGCCCATCTATGCAATGATTGGTGAGGTTATAACAATTATGACATTAATAAATGAATATGAGTTACCTCGTTCCCAAGTAGCAGGGCATTTCAGTTTGAATTTTGTAGCTACCTGGTATGCTAGATGCCGTAGATCAATGGTACTTAACCCATAGTACCTTTTTTGAGCTTCTACGACATACTTTTCAAGTGCTTTTTCTTGTCACCAGTGAAAACTTCAATAGCTGGATGGTAGCCTATTCTAGGTGGCTCACTATTTCGTTTTCTCACAACGAACCTATATAATGTCGGCACAGATACACCAAAAGTTTTTGCAGCTTCTCTATATGACAATTTATTATCAATTATCGAATTTGCGGCTTCTTCCATGACAGATAGGTGTTCGTCCCGTCTGACACTTTATTTGTGGACATTGTTCTTCGTCACTACACAAAATACAAAACAACAACATTCAAAAACAAATTCAAAAAAGAACTCTGCTAATACGCTGCGTAGGGCTATAACACCGCTGCCAGATTACAGTAAGGGAGACGCGCATACGGAAGGGTCGCAATTGGAACAAGGTGTTCCAATTGCTCCTAGCATGGGTCTTCACGGAGTTTTAATGATTATAGGTGATAAAATTTAGATAGGAGAAAATTAATGTTATCAATTTAAAGCTTAATGAACGGTGAATGATTCAAGACCTTTTTTAATGATTTCCTCCATCGTTTTAGGTGTGAAAACGAAAAAATTGTCTTGGCAAAAACTACAAATGGACCATCAAAAAACAACTTTCTGGGATAACTTGAAAAATTTTGGAGTCTAAAGCCTCCAATTTTTTCTAAAAATGTACAAACCTTATTCCCGTTAGCTCAAATTTTTAAAACTAAATCTCGTACATACTTTAAGTGGTAGAATTTTTGTTTCAATTGCCGCGCGTTCCAATTGCGCCCTACCTCCCCTACTACAATAACATTTTTTCGACCAGAATTTACCATTCTTAAAGTAGTTGGAAGCTACTTTTTTACTTTTAAAATTGAAAACTGACCTGTGCTGCACAATTGAAGTGTGTAGGCGGTGTAGCTGTAATGGCCGACTAATTTGAAAGAGCTTGCGTAGGTTAGAGTTGACAAAACGTATGTGACGTTGCCATACAGTACAATATGGTGAACAATTATATATCGTTTATTTCACTTTTGGTGACGATAAAGTCAGACAAAGGGTACATGCAATTTGTTGATACAGATAAATCAACGGGATGTTGTAATTGGAACACTTTGTAGTCAAGAAATTCACTGACATATAAAAGTTGTGAAAGTTGTCCCTACGTTGGGAAACCTCGAAAGATTGGAAATGGTCATTAAAATTGACAGTGTTATACATTGGTACACGTAATACATATTGCTTCAGGTGCCCGTAAATTGCCCTAAGAATGCCAAATTCACCATTTGGTCGAGAAACTGTCTTACATAGCACAACAGTGTTTCTTTTTTTATACTTGGTGGAACAAAAAGTAATCCATGGTAAAGTGCGAATAGAAGTTTCACGAATATTATTACAGGGAATTGAAAATTTGTCGGCAATTAGCCCACAATATTTTCTAGAAACCAGAGAAACAAAATTTTTTTTTCGGGGTTGCCACTTGTTCGTTAAAGAATAACAAAGGATTTTTCATAAAATTTTGCGATTGTGACATTTGATGACGAGAGGCAAATGTAAGCGGCAAATTTATAAAATTTCTGATTGCGCGAGACATTTGCTTGAAATAGCTGTGCTTGGCCTCGTACCGCATGCACCAAAAGGATACGAATGGGCCGAGCTTTCTAATAAAACGCGGGTAATGTATGATAAAATGCATTTTAGGTATTACTCGGGACCCAGGGAAAACTTCTTTGTACAAACTTATAAATTCAGCAATTAAAAAATCTAGCCTACATATTTCTAATTCACAGATTTGTCCTTTGAAAAGCAATCTACTTATTTCAAGCCCATATATAAAAGTTAACCATATTTGGTCATCTGGAGGAACACATGTACCTATCATCAGGGGAAGAAGGTAATCTAATAACCAAATTTGCGAAGCACTTTGTCTAAGTTTACATTTGGCCAAATGAAGTAATTGAACTTCATTGAGATGGTTTGTTTTTTACTTCATTATGACCATAAATAAAATTCCGAATGGCATGGTTAAGCATATCTAAAGTGAAATAGCGTTTAACTCTGATGCAATCCCACAATAATTTGCAAATCACCACCGGAAAAACTCCCTCTAACCAATCGTGCATTACGTCGGGAATGTTTCCCCCAATTACATGAAAATACATTAGTTCGTTGAGAATGCTTTTACTTGTGAGACCATACAATTTTCCAAAATACTCAGCTTCATCCGACTCTAGAGTTTCGCAATGCAAATTGTGACTACTTTTAGTTCTTTCAACAAATTCTTGGTCTGTAAAATTATTCTGAATTTCAAGGTCTGTACCTAAAAAGTATCTACATTTACGAAACCCTTTAGAGAAGCCAATTTTGAAACCCCCTACGGCATGACTTGCTAGATTGTCGGCAGTTAAAATTGCAAGAGTTCCAAAAATATTGTGTGTTACGCCTTTAATAACAATTTCTACTCTTTGTTCTAGTTTCTTAAGTTCATCGACAGTAGGCTTTAAAAGAACATTCATGCCATATTGTTCAACTTGACGATTAAAGAAAATTGACAATAACTGAATTTGACTGAGTGCTGATCTATATCGCATCTCAAGGTTTCCGATAGTGAAATAAACAAATACTAGCTTATTATTAAAAACTTTGCTCCCAAGAGCGCGACATAACTGTACCTCATCCAAGTAGAGATGGATTTGAAGAGCATGAGGGTGCCGCATGAATAAGGGGTTTTCTGAAAATGATGTCCCATCTTCAAAGCGACAGAGGAATCCAGGTTGGGGAATTTTATCGGAGAAGACTTGATTGTAGACATCATCTTTCTGCAACAGGGAGTGAAGTTGAGAAATCAAGGACACCACGACGTATTCCTGTTTCTTGAATGTTTGTGGCTGCCTTGTTCGATGCCTACCATAATCGCTTGGTAGGGCCGGCAGTCGTATTTTGGTTGGATTTACCATTCCAAAATATTTTGAGTAAAATTGTCTTTGCTTGTACTGGGTGCGTAGACCTTTAAATGGATCAGGAGCAAAGGTAGATCTATATAGTTGTTCCATTTGTTGGATACTCTTGATGTGCGTACACTTGCTATCTCTCAGTGATGAGATTGTTTTTGACAAAATAGAAATGATTTCTTTGTTCACAAAATCTGTTGTTGCTTCCATAACAGTCTGTAAATCTACTTGATTAAATTTTCTTTCATCAGACAGACGAAGTAGAACTAAATGCAGGGTCACTGTAAACAAAATTAATAGTTTTTAAGTTCATTCATATGGAAGACAAAATACATGCTATTTACTAGTTATGTGCCTTCTGAAGCACTTGTTCTTCTGTTGAAAAGATAGATGCTGCAGCAAGGTATGAATTAAGACCCTGTATTTCTTCTCGTAACATTACATCTTCTTCTTCTGAATCATAGGTGCTAGGTCTACTAATTCAATATTTTGTTCAAAGAATGTTGGGTGGTGAGACTGCAAATGTTTTCCTAGTCCATCTTCTGTACGATATCTTCTGTCACAACCGCTCAAACAAGGTACATCAAATGTACGATCACCTCGATGAACTGTCTTATAATGTGATAGCATTTCTATTTTTGTCCGTGTACGAGCAGTGCAATTCACGACTTCACATTGGATTCCTAAAGGCGTAGAGCAACGAATATACATACTTCAATATTAATCGGAGACAAACAGTGCTACACATTTTTATTCACTTATTAATATTTCATACCTATATTTTCTACTTGAATTTCCATGATGCAGCAAATCTGGAACACTAGAGTTAAAAGTCAGGGCACAACAGACGAACTATTTTTATGATGTCTGACCGTTTCAAGTTCCATGAAACATAACCAATGAACAGCGCCACTTTTCGGGGTGGCAACTTCGTTTTTTAGTTCGTTAACACCATTATCTGGTGCGTCAACCCCGTTATCTGGTGTGTGAAACCCACAATGTATTTTTCGGGTAAAAATTCACCATATTTTTCGCAAAAACTGAAAATCACCGTTTTAGGTAAAATTGCCGATTGTAGAGGAGGTAAATTACCGAAAAAAGTACATATTTTTAACAGTGTGCGTTTTTAATTGCATAGAGTTTGATCTATATACTTTTGTGCTCGTTTTAATTTGTTAACTAAGATACTTAACAATACAAATCATTTTCAGTTGGGTTTACTGCTATTATTGCAATTATTCATATAAATAACTAGGGGAGGTAGGGCGTAGTTGAAACCAACAACTCATTTTTATTCCCTACGATTACACAAATCGTCCAACTAAACTAAAAAAAATATATAGATTTGTAGCCAGTTATCTCAGCTACATAACAGTATTTTTTTTGAGTTGGTTCGGCAAAGATGCACATCTGCTATTGGTAAAAAATTGGAGGTACCTCAAGATGTTTCCATTGCCAATCCTGCTCGGCAATTGAAACAGGGCGTCTGGGCAATTGAAACGTGGGTTTTTCCATAAGAGAGCTCCCGGTTTTATGAAGAAACTAAAATGACGATATCTCAGAATCTGGGATACGTATTTTGATGAATTTTTTACAGTAATACAAAAAATCTTAATCTTTATTTTTTAAGATGTTTTATAACTTTATGTAATAACTAAATATTATTTAATGAATTTCGGTAGTTTCCTGAATTACAGCTAATACGCTGCATAGGGCTATAACACCGTTGCCAGACTACAGTAAGGGGATTCGCATACGGAAATTGCAATTGGAACACCGTTTTCCAATTGCCCCTAGCATGGGTCTTTACGGAGTTTTAATGTTTATAGGGGATAAAATTTAGCTAGGAAAAAATTATTGTCATCAATTTATAGCTTAACGAACGATGAATGATGCAAGACCTTTTTTAATGATTTCCTCCATCGTTTTAGGTGTGAAAACGAAAAAATTTTCTGGGAAAAAACTACAAATGAACAGTCAAAAACAACTGTTTGGGATAACTCGAAATTTTAGAGTCTAAAGCCTCTAATTTTTTCTAAAAATGTACAACCCTAATTCCCGATAGCTCAAATTTTTTAAACTAAATCTCTTACATACTTCAAGTGGTAGAATATTTGTTTCAACTGCCTAGTGTTCCAAATGCGCCCTACCTCCCCTTGTACACTAACGGGTCTATTGGTTTAATTTTTTGCTAAATATGTGTCTTCATTTAGGTGTTATTTTAACCATTTTTCGGAGGACTTTTACCAATTTCAGGGAACCTCCCCAAAATTAGCAGAGTCCAACTTAGGTGCAAATTTCACCGAAATTCGAGGCTTTTTTTAACAGTGTATCTGCCTAGACGGCCATGTTATCCCCCAAGTGTGAAGCAGTTTCAATATTGATTAAAACGATTAATAAGTTTAAACTCGACAGAGCGGAGCTCCAATGCTGAAAAATAATTAACACCTTTTACCTTTGATGAATGATTTTTATTGGTGTTTATAATATAAATCAAATGTTCTTTATCTCTGTCAGTCTACGGTATTAATAACTGTGTTTTATCTGCAATCATTTGCACACAAAAAATAATTCCAAATTTTGAGCCTATAGTTTTATTTTACTTTCAGTGGGTAGTTTTTTTTTTAGGTTTAACTGGGCTCAGTTCCTGTAGGGAACCGTAATGTATTTACCGAAAGTAAGATGATTGTTTACAAATATCATAAATCTAAACCGAATGATCTGTAAAATTGTGGACTAGATTTAGAGAACCAATGAAAATAACGAATTTAACTTTTATTCTTAATTAATAGTGCTTTATCGGTGTTTTAATATAGATCAAATTTCCGTTATGTTTTGCGGCCTAATGCATTTACAGTTGTGGTTTGTCTGCAATTATTTTCCAAAAAATAATACATTCAAATTTGAGCCTAGTATATATACCGATTTGTCGTAGGTGTATACCGATTTCTGGTTGGTATATACCAATATCAGTTAGGTATATACCGATTTATGGTAGGTAGATACCGATTATCGATACACGCTACCGCACTTATACAACTGGTAGAAATTCACACCGTTCTGGCAAAAATGAAAATCAATAGCGTTTTCTACGGGAATACGGTAGAAATTTTTAACATTGTTTTTCCCCGTTTTATTCTTCAGGTGGAACACATTTTAAAGAAGTGTTCGAATGCCCCTTCTCCGCTCTCCGCTATTAAAGCTGTGTTCTTAGTTGTATTTTACAAACACAGTACCTAAGGTTTTTCTTTAAATTCTCTTTTATTCATCATTTCTTACTTCCATCTTAAAAAGTACATGTTTCAGAATGAGAGGAGAAAATAGTTGATACCTGAATCATTTTTCATCGCTTTTGTTTGTCAGACCTATCTTGGGGGCAGCCACCAATCCACAGATAAAGTACGGTCTTCACTCACTTACCTTGTTTCCCCTCAAAGGGAAAAAATCCTTAAAAACTAAAGCGCAAAAAATTTCGCTCTATAGCTTTACCCGAAAAATTCGCCAAGAAAAACACCAAAATTTGCGATGGTAAGTACTTATATGAAAGAAACATTTGTATGTGTAAACTTGCTTGTGCTTCAAGTAACATGTGAAGTTAATCAAATATTCATTAACTAGCCAGACCAAGTGTTATTTAATGGTATTTTGGGAGGAAAATACAGTTGTTGAAATTAGACATTCTTAAATAGGATACCATTTTTTTAGGATTAAGTAAAAACGCGGATTCGAGAACAGGGCACGTTCCTGCTCACACACAAACTACTTGTTTTCCATGTTCTAATTGAGTTAAGAAAGAAAGTTTAATACCAAACCTAATGGGTGAAATTGTTCTTAAGGAGACATGTGTAATTTATCCAAAAAAAAAACAACTTATGAAATCAATTAATACGCAAAAAAAAGCTTAGTAAAATTATTCGACGGATATTCGACGAATTTATTCGACGGCACAAGAAGTTGGAATTCTTAACATAAGTATACCAAATGATATAAGATGAAAAGCTCTTCAATCTAAGTCTGCCTAATGAAATGCAAAATTTATCTTAATATCAGTAATATAAAAAACACTAATTTCTGCTAATTCCAGATCGACGATGCTAACTTCGGAAACATTTTTTGGAAGATATTTTTTAAAAATTATTGTTAAATTTTTCAATCAATCGACACACGTTGCGTTTGGTGAAAAAGTTGCGTTTTATTTGGACACATGTATCTTCGTAAAATTATATCTAAATACCAATAGATTTTAACTTTTTATCTTTCGTTTTGCTTTAAATTTATTGTTGGTTGGATTTTTTCACAATTTTGAAGAAATTTGAACTTGTTTTCAACTTACAACAAGGAGAATGTAATCACGAATTTGATGAATATTTTTTATTGAACATAGTAACAGATTAAACAGCCTGTAAAGGTCATTTTAGGAAACATAACGATATAAATGTTAGTTAGGATAATATAGCAAACCATTTCGGACATTGAGGCCCTGATATCAATTCAATATTTTTTTTTGTTTCGGAAGAGTTCAATCCTCTGTTAGTTGACTTTGAACAGATGTTTAATGAAATTATACAAGGGTAGGTCCACGTAAATTTTTTTCACAATTTTTTTGGAGCTATAGCTTGAAACAAAATGACATCAGTTTTGTATTTTAGTTCTTAAAAAAGTTGTACCGATATACACAAAGCATAGCCACGAGAAAGTCGTTACCAATTTAACTGGGACGGATCCACCTTTCCCTTATAGGGAAATCAATTTATTGATAGTGGTTAGAATAAAACTTAACAATCCCAATCCCAATCTTTTTAATTATTTATTGCTTCTGAAATCGCGGGCAAATGCCACAAAACGATAAAACTATAACGGCATTAAAGCAAAACATAAACTACAAGGAACAGTCAGCAGATAAAATTGTTCTGGTATTCGATTCACAACTTATATGTGCACCTTTGTGGCATTTGAGGGGTTCCTAACAAATACAATCTGGATATGTAACACGTTCAGCTTTTCCTTTGTAATTTTGAATGATTTTACACAATTATCTGTCTAAATTATATTTTATGGGATTTGTTATGATGTCAGACACTGTTGATACTTCCCCCTGTTGCCAAACTAAATATCCCAAAATGAGGATGTCTTGGAACTGTATCTTTAAAAAAATAAAGATGTAGGGGAGGTAGGGCGCAATTGGAACGCTAGGCAATTGAAACAAAAATTCTACCACTTGAAGTATGTAATAGATTTAGTTTTAAAAATTTGACCTACCGGAATTTTGGTTGTGCATTTTTAGAAAAAATTGGAGGCTTTAGACTCTAAAAGTTTTCGAGTTATCCCAGAAAGTTGTTTTTTTACTGTCCATTTTCAGTTTTGCCCAGACAATTTTTTCGTTTTCACACCTAAAACGATGGAGGAAATCATTAAAAAAAGGTCTTGAATCATTCATCGTTCATTAAGCTATAAATTAATAACATAAATTTTTTCCTAGCTAAATTTTATCCCCTATAAAAATTAAAACTCCGTGAAGACCCATGCTAGGGGCAATTGGAACACCTTGTTCCAATCGCGACCCTTCCGTATGCGGGTCTCCCTTACTGTAGTCTGGCAACGGTGTTATAGCCCTACACAGCGTATTAGCAGCGCTCTTTTTTTCAATTTGTTTTTGAATGTTGTTGTGTATTTTGTGTGGTGACGAAAAAAGTGTCAAAGAGTTTACTGTTAAAGTTTCTCCAGTTTTTAAAAAAAAAAATTTAGATACCTTGTTTTCCTATTCCAATTACTTAAAAGTAAACAATGCACATCAACACATATCGTCTGCTGGGTGGCTGACACTTATCGTCTGCTGGGTGGCTGACACTTTTCGCCTGCTGGGTGGCTGAAACTTATCGTCTGCCACAATGTTTGTGTTTTTATTTACAACGCTGATTAAAGAAATTAAATTTTAAAAATTAAATTACTGACATTAACAACAATTATGATATAAGGCTGGACATGCCATATTCGATTATAAAAATTTGATCTTCATACTATTAACCGTTCTTAGGATTACTAACGGTGTTCTGAACCTAATTCAGAAAACTACCAAAATTCATTAAATAATATTTACTTACTACAGAAAGTTATAAAATATCTTTAAAAATAAAGATTAAAATTCTTTGTACTACTGTAAAGAAATTA
Source organism: Daphnia carinata (assembly GCF_022539665.2). NCBI lineage: Eukaryota > Metazoa > Arthropoda > Branchiopoda > Diplostraca > Daphniidae > Daphnia > Daphnia carinata. The sequence goes on along the minus strand of NC_081335.1, from coordinate 6,447,224 downwards.
GTTTCTTCATAAAACCGGGAGCTCTCTTATGGGAAAACCCACGTTTCAATTGTCCAGATGCCCTGTTTCAACTGCCGAGCAGAATTGGCAGTTGAAACATCTTGAGGTACAGTATGTTCCAAAAAAATCCGACTACCCCCCTTTAAAAAAAATGCCCCCTATCAACGTATAGCTAAGTTACTTAGTAGTTAGGGGGGTTATGTTAGGATACGGGAAAATGCGGAAAAAAAATGCAGTAGACGTTACCATAGAAACGAGACATGAATTAGCTAGTGTCTTGAATCTCTAAGAGGTGAGACAAATTGCCGGCAGGCAAAGCCAAAAATTTTTACAAATCTACTACAAATTGTATTTGCAGTAGGCTACGGGAGACAGACTTTGGGATGGGAAGTCTCGTTTCCATGGTAACAAATTTAACGAATCATGGCTTACGCGCCTTTTTTTTTAATATTTGTTCTTATGCGTTAAATTAGCATAAAAACGGGGGTTCGATTATAAAACTGATACAGTTCATATAACTGTTTCGCGAAAATAGCGCAAAACAATTAATTTTCGGGAAATTTGATTCGTAGTTGTGAGTACCCGGCTAGGCCTAACGATACCACACCCCTTCTTTCTACAACAGTTAATGAACTGATGAATAACTAATGAACTGTGGCAGTTCTATAATCCAACCCCCGTTTTTATACTAATTTAACGCATAAGAACAAAGATTTTGAAAAAGGCGCGTATGCCATGATTCATTAAATTAGTTACCATGGAGACGAAACTTCCCATCCCGAAGTCTGTCTCCCGTAGCCTACTACAAACACAATTTGTGGTAGATTTTTAAAAATTTTTGTCTTTGCCTAACGGCAATTTATCTTACCTCTTAGCGATGTAAGGACGCGAGCTGATTCATGTCTGGTTTCCATAGAAACGTCTAGTATAGTTTTTTCCGCGTTTTCCCATATCCTAGCATAACCCACCTAAAGTACTAAGTAACTTAACTAAGTGTTGATAGGGGGCATTTTTTTTTAAGGGGGGTAGTCGGATTTTTTTGGAACATACTGTACCTCCAGTTTTTTTACACATAGCAAATGTTCATCTTTGCCGAACCCACCCAAAAAAAAATACCGTTATGTAGCTGAGATAACTGGCCACAAATCTATATATTTTTTAGTCTAGTTGGACGATTTTTGTAATCGTACGGAACAAAAATGCGTTTTTTGTTCTAACCACGCCCTACCTCCCCTATATTTGTAAAACTAGTGCTGCTTTTAGAAAAATCAAAATCATAATTTTTAATTTTTAAATCTTGTAATTATTTCGTGAGACACTAGTAGCACAAATATTTAAAAAGTAGACTACTCGATTTTAGACCCTTACACTTCGTTTGTTTTTCATTGATGCACCATTGAGACTTTCGGACTCATCTTTAAAATTTGGAATTAAGAAGCTTCAGACTTCTCATTTTTGTAGTACTTTAATTTTTTTTGGTATGCCCGAAAAACTATATTTGCCAACATGCTCTTGTGCCAACTAGTCCAATTATCCACTTTATTTTAAAATCATAGTGTGTTATACTTTGAGAGCTAAATGTTTTGTTTAATAACCACGTGTTTCACTTGGCTCCATCCCCATTTACTGCTGCTGCCGCTTTACTTTCATCCCTCCAAAATAATTACTTACTTTTTTCATCCCAAAAGTAAATCCACTTTACACCCTCAATTTTTTATTGCAACCTCCTCCCTACATTTGGCTACCATTTGGTAGCCAAATGAACCATGCTACTGTTTGGTAGAAATAATTATTACTTCAATGGAAAATCGTAGATTTTGCAAAAGTAGGTTAAAGTATATCCTCTATAATCTGCCTAGTATTTGCATTGGTAGGCTAATTTTGCAATTGACTTAAATGAAAAAATGTAGGATATGAACCCTCGACCACTGAACAATTATATCATCAGCCTAACGCGCGTAACCTCTCATCACCTTCTTCTACATACGTTAGAATATTTTCCTGAGTAAATTGCGGATTCGGTTGAAAACTTGGAAAATAGTAGGCTACTCACTGCCAAGCCAAAGTTTTTTTACAGTTAATATATACGAGTAGGTGGTTACAGTTCAAGTCCTTTTTTACTAATTGGGTACTTATTGTATGAAATATTTTCTATCTCTTTCTTGTTTAATCGTTAATTTATTTTAAAAATTTTAAAATAACAATAAAAAATGTAATACATAATTACAAATTTAAAAAATCCAATGAAGCCAATTGTGGAAAAACAAGGAACACGTGAAAAATTTACAGGAGGAAATAAAATTCACCTACAGAATGTTAGAAGAAAAGCTTCTTAAACCATTTTGTTGTGTAAAAAGTTTTATTGTGTCATTTGCCAGCAAAGTACAATGCTCACTACAAATAGACCCTCCATTTCTGTTTTTTTGTGTTTTCGTCTGCCAATTCCTTCTTTATGGTAGGCAACCATTCGTTTACCATATGGCAGATTATCTTCTTTTCTTCTACTAGGTAAAAGTAAACAAAATTTTTTCTCTACCGTACTCTACTACATATGGTAGTCGATAAGTAGAAACAAAATGTAGAAACCAAAAATTCAAAGGGTGCATATTTATTCCTAAGGCCATAGTCTGCTTTATGATCGTGCTGTAGTTCTGCATTTTCAAAATGTCCATGTCGAGATGTGTGCAAATGCATTTCGTTATAATGCATTACTTTAGTATGTCATAACGTCTTAAACATTAGCATTGTAAATCTTGTGGTACTACCAGTCGACTCCCGCTTTAGTTGATATAGCTACTTACCTTTACGATGGTACATAGTTTGGTAGATATTTTATCTGGTAGCTCGTATATCAACGTGGTAGACCTACAACATGTCCACCATTAACCTACCACCAGTACCGTAGATGTAAGTCTACTACATTTGGCACTAATTGCGGGGGGGAAAGCGCTTTTTATTTCATAGTTGGTATGGCACGTTTCCACTTAGTAGCTACATGGTAGAACTGAGAAATGTGGAGAATCCTACTACTTTTCTGGTCGCCTCATGGTAGCTGTTACCATTTATCTACCATTTGGCAGGTATTTCCAGGTACAAAAAGATTTACAATGATTTTGATTGCTATTGAATAATATTATAGAACAGTGAAATTTTAGCCAGAAATGTGTTCATCCTAGTAAACAAAGCAAGCCTGCTGAGTTTTCTGTTAATTAATTACATCTTGAATTGTAAAATAGCTTTGATTAATACTGCTAAAGTTGTACGAAATCCATCATCCTACAATGAATGTTTTGTGTCTTGACGCCGTGCCATAAACAATGTTAGTATGATATCAGCTAGATATTATTTTTAAATATTTAATTAGGCCATTTGACGTTGAAGATCAAGAAATTGAACTAAAAGTGAAGGAGAGTGTGAAAAAAATGTCAAGATAAAGAACGGTTCCGTGGTAAACGCATATGGGGTTTCCGAGGAAAGGAGACGAGAGGAGTAAGGATTTTTTTTATTACTTTCCTCCGATCGCATATTTAACTACCTTTAGGGAGATTACGAAGACGAATGATCAGCTAACTCCGTTTCTTTACAAATTAGCTATTGTTTTTTTTAAAGAAATTTAAAGAAGAGGCTTTGCTTAACTTTTCCTTTGCAGTCATTTTTTAGCGTTGTTTGTAATTCCGACCAAATCTCAATATTGATAAAAATTTTCCATTTTCAATTTCCAGAATTTTGCTGAGACGTTCAATTTAACCGTGTCATTTGCTAGGTCAAAAAAAGAGATTTACAATTCCAAAAACTGACATTAATTTCCGCTGTCGTTTTGATCACCATCTTTCATTTGTTGTGGAGGAGCCATTTCTTTTATGGCAATGTTTCGTTACTTTTTCCAGCGACTATGAAAATAACAAAATTTCAAAACAAGTAAGTAGCAGTTTTCATTTCTGGTTTTGAAGGGATTCTGAGCTTGATGACACATGTTTTAGTCTAACGAATGAAAGATATTAGTGCCATTTCAAAGGATAATGTGAATTTTTTAAAACAGATGAAATGATAGGTTCTCTTCCTCACCGGTGCGACGAGTAGTAAGGGTTGTCACATTGTTTTTGTTTCAGCTCCCATTTTCATGTTTTCAAACCTTTTTATTTGATTATAGTCTAACAAAGATCAAAATAGAACTTTTCTGTGAAATTGTTTACTCCGCCTGCCTTATTCTTATAGGCGTATAATTTATTATTTTAAAATATTTGTATGAATGTGGCCTTACGACGCGGCAGTTGCACGGTCGTGTGCAATGCTCAGTGTCTTTTCAATAGAGCTTTAACCCTAAAACGGGCGTCATAGAAGAACGTTCGCATCTCTTCACTACGATTAAAATTGCAAGTTACGATTGGTTTTCTAATTAAAGGATGCCGTAAAAAACGGTTTTTGTATAAAAACAAGCGCAAAGAAATTTAAAGCAAAATTCTTTAGACTTAATAGGGCGTAATCCAGGAAGATACTGGCGCGACCAAACCTGCCGTAATCGCGATTGAAAATTAATCACGATTGCGATTTCGATTGAAATTCTAATCGGCGATCACATCATTTAAAAATATTCGAAATCGGCGATCAAATGAAAAAAAAAGTATTTCGATTTTGATTAGTTTTGATTATTTAGTGGCATCTATGAACGGTGAAGAGATTTTTTAGTCAAGGGTCCTCCCTTGGAAGTAAGCTTGTCATAAAAAATTGAGGTACGATTTTTTAAATTTTCGTTTTCTACGAACTTAAGGTGTAACCGTCTTTTGTTGAACTAGCCAGTGGAAACGAATTATAATAAAAAAATAAAGGGTAAAAGTAAAAGACAACTTGCCCCAGAGGGTGTCGCCAAAAAATCAATATTATGCAATTTAAAGTTACCATATAAAGTAAGTGCGAAAAAAAAACGATAGCAAATTAAATTCTTGACATAAAAATAAATTTTTCTTGTTTAAATAATTTAATATTAGAAAAGTGGAGAGAAGTATGGTTAATTGGAACATTCGACGTATTTTTGGTTCCCTTTAATTTTGGGAGTACGTAAAAAATGATTTGTTTCAGTATTTTGAACTTTTTACTAAAAACTTACAGACCGTATTCCTAATACCCCAAATTTTTTCAAATTTGTACGTCTCATAGACTACTTTTTCTAATTGATTGAAAACAGTAAATTGGGAAAAGCGAAAATTAATGAATTTTTTATTTAATAAATCGTTGGCTGTATTGAACGAAACTATCTGGCTTACTACAGATTACAATAATGTACACGTAGGCCAAATTCGAAAAATTTTGTTGGAATTTCAGAGGAGGGTGAGCGTAAATGGAACACGGGGCCCTTGAAACAAAACTTCTACCTCTCGATGTATGACATGGATTTGGTTCAAAATATTTGTTCTAACAGGAATTAAGGTTGTTTGTTTCTGGAAAACATTTTAGGTTTTACACTCTGAAGGTTTCTGAGTTATCCCAAAACGCTTTGTTTACGGTCCGTTTCTAGTTTTTGCCCATACATCTTTTTCCTTTTAACCCCTTAAACAATGGAAAAAATAAAAAAAAAAGTTCTTACTTCCTGGTTCATTTATCTATTAACTGAATATATATTTTTTTCCTAGCTTCTTTTTATACAATAAAAACAATAAAATTCCGTGAAGACCCATGCTAGGGGCAAATGGAACACATTGTTTCAATTGCCTCTTTCCGCGCAAACATGCGCGTTCCCTTTCCTGCAATCTGGCAACTTTGTTCTAGCGTTGCAGGAAGTCAGTCAAAAACTGCTATTAAAATTTCCTATTTTGATAAATATCGTCTGCAAATTTGAAAAAAAAATTTTAGAACCTTGGTTAAACTAACTAAATAGTAAAATTTTATTATTGCCATTAATAAAAATTATAATGTATGGTTGAACATGCAAGATATGCTATTATAAAAATTTAGTCCTTATACTAACAGCCGTTTACCTTTGTTAGCGACTGTATGCTGAAGCTAATTTAGAAAATTACCAAAAATTTATTAAATAATATTTAGTTGCTACAAGAAGTTTTAAAATATCTTTAAAAATATAGAATAAGTTTTTTATATTATAGTAAAAATTTCATCGAAATACGTATTCCAGAATCTGAGATATGGCCATTTTAGTTTCTTCATAGAAACGACAGCTTTTTTATGGGAAAACTCACGTTTCAATTGCCCTCGACGCATTGTTTCAATTGCCTTTAAGGATTGGAAACGGAAACATTTGAAGTATCTCTATTTTTTTTTTTAAATAAAGATAACTAGCCAGCAAATTATAGATTTCTTCAGCTTAGTCTGACGCTTCGATTTCCTTGTTCTGAGGTGGAGATGGACAAAAATCATGTTTGTGTTCCAACCAACACCTCTCTGCTTGACGCACGAAATATTGAAATGGGCAACTATCGCTGAAGCCAAAGAGCCCCACGTTCCCCTATGTAATGTTCTACGACCTCTCAATAATTTTGAAAAAGAGATACCAAATGTGTAATGTATAGAAGTCCCACTCCTAGTCCCGTTTTCCGACAGGCGGCATCATAGTTTTGAAGGATAGCTTTTGAAATATCCGAACGAGATAGCTTTTCTAATAGCGCATTAATATAGCGGGGTAAAGCATAGCATCCCAGGTTGAGGGGCGGATGCTGGATAACATCCGAGGTTGAGATGCGGGTGCTGGATAGCATCCGAGGTTGAGGTGCTGGGCTATAAGGTGCGGGTGATAATAATGGCACTAAGAACTTGCCATAACACTTGAGCAAACAAGTATTAATACTTCAGTGGAGTTTCACCTTAATTTCAAACCAAGCCTAAACGAAACATAAGTTCCGCCCGCAACCAAATAAAAAATTGTCTCCTTCATTGGAAAATATTTTTGTTTCATAGGGGAGGCAGTGCGCAATTGTAACGCTAGTCAATTGAAACAAAAATTCTACCACTTGAAGTATGTAAGAGATTTAGTTTAAGAAATTTGAGCTAACGGGAATTAGGGTTGTACATTTTTAGAACAAATTGGAGGCTTTAGACTCTAAAAGTTTTCGAGTTATCCTAGAACGTTGTTTTTTGACTGTCCATGTGTAGTTTTTTCCTAGATAATTTTTTCGTTTTTACACCTAAAACGATGGACGAAATCATTAAAATTTTCCATTTTAGCCCCTTAAACGATAGATGAAATTATAAAAAAGGTCTTGAATCATTCATCGTTCATTAAGCTATAAACTGATAACATTAATTTTTTCCTAGCTAAATTTTATCCCCTATCAACATTAAAACTCCGTAAAGACCCATGCTAGGGGCAATTTGAACACCGTTCTCCAATTGCGCTTTCCGTATGCGAGGTCCCCTTACTGTAGTCTGGCAACGGTGTTATTGCCCTATGCACCGTATTAGCTGTAATTCAGGAAACTACCGAAATTCATTAAATAATATTTAGTTACTACATAAAGTTATAAAACATCTTAAAAAATGAAGATTAAAATTCTTTGTATTACTGTAAAAAAATCATCAAAATACGTATCCCAGATTCTGAGATATCGTCATTTTAGTTTCTTCATAAAACCGCGAGCTCTCTTATGGGAAAACCCACGTTTCAATTGCCCAGACGCCCTGTTTCAATTGCCGAGCAGAGTTGGCAATGGAAACATCTTGAGGTACCTCCAGTTTTTTACCCATAGCAGACGTTCATCTTTGCCGAACCAACCAAAAAAAGATATTTTAATGTAGCTGAGATAACTGACTACAAATCTATATATTTTTTAGTTTAGTTTGACGATTTTTGTAATCATAGGGAACAAAAATGAGTTTATTGTTCCAACCACTCCTCTTCCTGCCCTAAGTATCTACCTCGTATTTTTGAGTAAACTAACCGACTTGTGGTCAGCCATAAGTAACATGGGCCTTCAAGAAGAAAATAGATGCGTTATGTTAAGTGATGCACACAGTATGTATAAACAAAGTAAATAGTACACTATTTTTTTAGCCAATCTTATCTAGATCGAACACTATCCGTATGTGGTGAAGAGGTATATGGACCGCGAAATGTACACCCCCATTGCCGGATGAGGTGGTTCAACCCTAGAGACGCAGTGGCATGTGCTAACAGGCTGTTTAGTAGAAAAGCAAATGAAAGAACATTCAACAGGACGGAACATTTAAATTTTATTTTTATTGGAGACTCACGGTTGCGGCAAATTTTTTTGAACTTCCTTAAGGTGTTGACCCCTTTCTTTAGTGCACCTCATCTCTATGAAAGACAGGCGATACGACAACCTTTCGCCGTAAGGCTGTAATCATACTTTTTCTCTTTAGTTCATTCCCCACTATGATCTGGAAATAGAACCGAGACTTAATTCCTTATACAAACTGCACCAGGACGTGAGTGTTACCAGTAGATTACTGAACTTAAGGTTGTCCTTCTTCTGGCGGCCTTTTCTTGAAAATTGCACTAAAGATATTATTCCACAAAAGATTCAACACACCGCAGACGTTGTCTTCTTTATTTTGGGTAAGAGATTCACAATAAGCTAAAAAACTTTATCCATAAAGCTAACAATAACCTGTGAAATACTCTAATCCGGAGAAATTTAATATATAGGAGAGATTGCGATCAATTGAAACGCAGGGCAGTTGAAACAAATAATCTAGCACTTGACGTATGATAGTTTTGAAAAAAAATTTGGGGTAACAGTAATGAAGGCTGTTGGTAAAAAGAAACTCAAGTTCCTGACCCACGCAATTTTTAGATATAAAACCAAATTAAAATTTGGAGGTCCACATGATTCTTCTTCGCCTGTAATTTTTTCGGTTTTACTCACTGAATGACAAAAAAATTTATCATAAGTAATAATAAATAAGTCTAGGGTTATTTTATTCACAGTAAAATTACGGTGCTATTGGTTAGTAGTATAGTCATCAGTGCTTATGGGAAAACCAACGTTACAATTCCCCCGATGATATACTTCAATTGCCACGATATTTTTGTGTTTTCAAAATTTTAGGGGTTTTTTCCCTTTTGCTTCTGGTCGTAGAGAACTATTTGTCACCTCACTAATGTTGGTGAATATGTCGAGAGATGGTTCAAAGGCAATATCCATACTTGAATAAACTTGTGACCTGTTATTATCATCAGTAGGAAATTAAAAATTACCTGTTTGGAATAGAAAAATATTCCTTAAAGATACGGTAAACTAGTCAATTATAATTTTAATTTCTCTACAATAACTTGAAGTACACCCATTTAATAGCAAGGTTTTTTACAATATGCTATTGATCAGCTGTAACACTTCAAAATTTTAAAAACTGTTGCGGTAGCAACCATAACACATTTCAAGTATTAGCCTAGATAAACCTTCAAAATTAAGAATGCAGTTTTTAAGGGTAATTGAACTAACATCTGTTAAAATTGAGAGGTATTTGATTGATCGAGGTCCCTCAAACCCTGTGAAGAACTTTGAACAAAATTTACTTCTTCGATCACCACTTTTTCTGGGGATGAGGACTCTGTGTGGAGTAAGAAAATATAGAATCTATAGGTAAGAACATTATGTACAGGAGGTTGCAGCGAAATGTGTCAGGTTTGGCAAACAAAACATAGAGAAAACCGCCACATTTCACTGCAACTTCCTGTACGTAATGAAATGGAAATATTTTACCTTTATCGAGAGAAGCGTTAGTAATAAAATTATTTATTACTTTACCTGGCCGATCGAGTTTTTGCAAGCAGTTTGTTAGTCGGCTGGGGTTTAGATTTCCTGAAAATCAAATGATGCGAGAGCATATTACTTACTTGAACAAGAAACACGAAATTACCTTTCAGAGCGATTCGTTGGGGTTGGTGCCATAATGAATTCTAGCCTAACGATTATTCACTGTCACCCTGATGAAACTAAGAGACTTTGCAAATCTGAATCAACACGTTTTGAAATATGTACTAAAAATGCCGTTACAAACAGGAAAAGATTAATATTCGCATCGCTAGATGACCTAAAAATTCCGTTACCGGTTTTTGGTATTTTGTACTATCGGCAACGTTAGCGGTAGCATTTCAAAGCAAATACCGCGGTAGCGGTAGTGCCACCATACCGCGGTAGCCCAACCCTGCACAACCGTATATACGTTTTGGCCGAATTTAGTCCGTATTTCACTCGGGGCGAGCAAAAATTCGCCAAGTGCTCCTATTTATCCCATTTTTTTTCGAAAAGTCTGGCTGCTATCTAGAAAGTGACGTAAAAAATACCCAACAAAATTTGGTCTACCATTTTCTTTAAATATGGTCCAGAAAATAGCACATAATTTGTACGGGAAAAGAGATAGTAGAGGATGGTGGGCGTAAACGGAACACTAGGCAATTGAAAAAAATTTTTTACCACACTAAGTATGATTGAGATTTCGTTCAAGAAAGCTGGGATAACAGGAAAAGGGTAGATTTTTTTTAGAAAAAAAATAGATCCTTTAGATTCTAAAAGTTTTCAAATTATCCAAAAAAAAATGTTTTTATTGTTCATTTCTCGTTTTCGCCCAGGCAAGTTTTCCATTTTAGCCCCTTAAACGATGGTGGAAATTATAGAAAAAAGTTCTTGAATCATTTCTTGTTCATTTATCTATAAGCTCATTACATTATTTTTTCCTAGCTCCTTTTAAAAACTTATAAACAATTAAATTCCGTGAAGACCCATGCTATGGCCTATTGGTAAATAGAACAACTTGTTTCAATTGCCACTTTCCGCATGCGCGTCCGCTTTCCTGTAATTTGGCGACGGTGTTCTAGTCGTTGCAACGATCAGCCAAATACTGCTTTTAAAATTTCCAATTTTGATAATTATCCTATTGACAATGTAAAAAAATTTCACAACTTTGGTGAAGCAAATTAATTAGCCAAATACAATTATTTTCATTAATAGCAATTATGATGTATGTTTGAACATGCAAGATATGTTGTTATATGAATTTAGTGTTCACATTAGCAACCATTTTCCTTTATTATTGACTGTATTTTGCTAACTGCTAATTAAGAAAATTAATGAAATTCCTAAAATAATATCTAGTTACTACAGGAAGTTTTAAAATATCTTTAAAAATGTAGAATACAATTTTTTGTATTACAGTAAAAATTTCATCGAAATACGCGTCCCAGGATCTGAGATATCGTCATTTTAGTTGTTTCTTAAAAACTGGAGCTTCGTTATGGGAACACTCTCATTTCAACTGCTCCGACGCCCTGTTTCAACTATCCAGAAGGATTGGCAATTGAAACATTTGAAGTAGTTCCAATTTTTTACCCATAACAGCTGTTCACCTGTCCCGAGCCTCCACAAAGAAATAGTTGTTATGCAGCTTAGCTATAAACAAATAAACACTATAAACTACTATAATATAATAATATAAACAATAATATAAACCTAGCTATAAAACTATATATTTTTGGCTTACTTGGACGATTTTCTTACTCGTAGAGAACAAGAATCATGTTTGTGAGCTGGTGGTTGGAACACCACCATCTCTTTCCTCTAGTTCACCATCATTATAATCTCTCCAAAGGTAACTGCTATTTCACTTCAAAGAAGATAACAAAAAAGACCTACTCTACTTCCTCCCTTTTCCCCTTTTCGCAACTTTTTGCAAACGTACGCACTTATCGTGGAACTATGCCATCCTTTCTAAAAATCTAAGATCACGTTCACTTTTTCCTACTTTTTTTTACGTTTAATGTATAAAATCTTTAACGAATAGTTAACAAATTGGCAAATACTAAGTATGATAAACGTGTTTGAGGGTCATTCCACGCCAAAAACACCCAGAACCAGTTGCAACATATCACGGATTTCGTTTTTGTGTGGGTGTATTTTTGAAAAATTGATTTTCGTAAAAATTTGTGTATTTTTCAATTTAAAAAATATGTATTATTTTTTTTAATTTAAATTCTATAAGACTTCATTTAGAATTTAAAACTTTGGTAAAAAATAAATAAATTCGCTTAAAATTATTTATTTTTATATTTCAGTGGCAAATATAGGTGATACATTTAGAATGTATAACCTTCAGGAACAAAAACCTCTTTTGTCTAGGATGAATAAAAATTTCTATAATAACAGATGTAATTTGTAAAAACGACTTTATGAAATTAATGCCCTGGGAGATGTGAAATCCAACAAAGCTCGCATTAATTTTAAAATGAAGAATTTTTTGCCATTTACATATTCTGTTTAATAAAATATATTTAATTCTTACTGTAAATGGGTCGAAGAATTAAATGCGCACGAAACCCGTTTCGACCTTTTGAAAATGTCGAAACTTTGGACACCTGCAGTATATCAGCCATACTCATCATATTTGGATAAAATCCTTCGGTATATCTTGTTTTTTAAGAAAAGGAACTCTCCTCGAAAAATTATCGGAATCGCGAGACAATGTCCTGTTTTGCAAAATGCTTAAACATTTTAAGAACTTAAAAAGAATTTGATCGCACTTAAAAAGCTGTATGTTAATTAAAAAAGATTTTCGTACTTTTAAATAGATAAAGGGAAAGGTAAACAACTTGGATATATGGAAAAGGATGTACTTTTTTCTTGTTTAGAAAATCGATGGTTTTCAAATGGTAGCGATAGTAATTCCTATACCCAACGGTAGCATGTTTTGTTTCCTTATTAAATGGTTGTTAAAAGTGGAAAAAATTAACGTTTAATGCAGTTTGCACATTTTATCCGTCAAAGAAGTTGCTGTTTAAAACTTTTTAAATCATTTTAGGTATGGCTGTACATCACATGATTCGCGAAAACCATTCTTCTTTAGAAGAATATTTGCACAGGCTAAAAGAACTTTTGCCATTACTCAACCGCATGACAGTCAACAGCCAAGTTATCTGGCTAAAGCAGTATCCAGTGATTGAGCTATTTGGACAGAACGAAAGCCACAACACGGACATTCATTCAGCAAAGATACATCAATACAATTTAGTATCAGAAGAACTTTTGAGGTAGGTGTGAGTAGATGGTGGTGTTTTAATACTCTCTAAGAAGAGATGACTATGTGATGTAAGAACAATATCTCATAATGCAGCAGATCCATTCCTTTGCGCCATTGTCGATGACACATAGTCTCCTTGATTTTATAACCCCTTTGAAAGGTTAAAACAAACAAAAATTTATCTACTTTTGAATTCGAGGGCCTAGGAAGCAACGCAATTTACGAAGTTTATTCAGAAAGTGAACATCGTAACACGTAATTTTTTAAAGTTTAAATAGCTCTTCCTTGAAAACTTCAAATTCCTTGTTTTTCCATATGTGTTTGCAGTAGCCGATCTCAAATTGTGAATTTCGTAGTCTTATATCATATACCACTGTGCCACTTTTAATGTTTAACATTTACCATCAAATGTTGGCGTATTTACGGTCTAAATATTTTTCGCTAGAACATTTCAAAAATTTTTTTAAGAGTTTCAAATATATTGTTTATGCGTAAAATTTAATTTTTTTTGTGGCGCAAGCATGGTTCTAGGTAAAAACAATTTCTTTTATTCCAAAAAGCATAGGGGAGGTAGGGCGCAATTGGAACGCTAGGCAATTGAAACAAAAATTATACCATTCAAAGTATGACAGGGATTTTGTTCAAAAATTTGAGATAATAGGAATTAGGGTTGCTTATTTTTAGAAAAAATTAGATGCTTTATACTCTAAAAGTTTTCGAGTTATCCCCAAAAGAAATTTTGTTACGGTCCATTTCTAGTTTTGCCCAGACAACTTTTTCATTTTAACCCCTTGAACGATGGAGGAAATTATAAAAAAAGATCTTAAATCATACCTAATTTATTTTTCTATAAACTGATTACATTAATTTTTTCGTAGCTCGCTTTTATATCCTATAAACATTAAAACTCCGTAAAGACCCATATTAGGGGCAATTGGAACACCGTTTTCCAATTGCGATTTCCGTATGCGAATCCCCTTACTGTAGTCTGGCAACGGTGTTATAGCCCTATGCAGCGTATTAGCTGTAATTCAGGAAACTACCGAAATTCATTAAATAATATTTAGTTATTACATAAAGTTATAAAACATCTTAAAAAATAGAGATTAAGATATTTTGTATTACTGTAAAAAATTCATCAAAATACGTATCCCAGATTCTGAGATATCGTCATTTTAGTTTCTTCGTAAAACCGCGAGCTCTCTTATGGGAAAACCCACGTTTCAATTGCCCAGACGCCGTGTTTCAATTGCCAAGAAGGATTGGCAATTGAAACATCTTGAGGTACCTCCAGTTATTTACCCATAGCAGATGTTCATCTTTGCCGAATCCCCCCCTCCCCCCAAAAAAAAAATATTTTTGTGTAACTGAGATAACTGGTTACAAATCTATATATTTTTTAATTTAGTTGGACGATTTTTGTAATCGTAGGGAACAAAAATGTGTTTTTTGTTCCAACTAGGCCCTACTTCCCCTATTTTAAAACTAGCTATCTTAAACGGGTTCATCATACTTTGGTTCATGAAATTTGTCAACTTCTTGTAAAAAAATTTTATTTCTGAAGGGGAAACTAAAATTAAGTTAGAATTAGTTTAGTCAAAATTAGTTTTCGATGTAAAATTACAAATTTGCAGATTTCAGGGGAATAAATTTTCACATACAACCCCCAAAGGCTTCAAGCCTAAATTAATATTTGTGTATGTTAACTCAACAGTTTAATAATCCTAAGACTTAAGGCCCATTTTTGCGCAATATTTGAATACTCGTTTGCGCTGAGGTGAATTGCAATTCAACTAAGGTATCGTTTACTTCAACACTTGATTGTTATTATTTCACATTTACAGTAGCACAGTGGTATATTATGGTACTACGAATCCAAAGGCTGTAGATTCGAATTATGATAACATAAAAGAAAAGCGGATTAACTTAAAGCATGCAAGATAACGTTAAGTCATTAAAAAGATATTACCAAAATTTGAAAAATTATTTTTGCTTTACGTTGAGAATGGATTAGAAAACTGATAGGCGTAGCAGTTGCCTAGATAACATAAGGAATGAGATAAAGAAATTTACGCGACATACCATGAAACATTTTGTATCTATATTTTTCTAGGCACACTCTCTCGGTGCTAATAAGTCTACAAAACTGTCAGGAAAAGGAAGACAATTGTCTATCATATTTAGGCATCTCTTCTTTAAGACTGATTTTATTCTTATAAAAAAATAGTAGACCTACTGCCGAACGATTTTTGGTCTAAAAACTTAGTATTTTACAACAATTTTGTTTGAATGCTCGAGATTTGAGCATGCTATGGTCAAGTGCGATAACTTCCACCTATGAAGCGAAAAATCCGAAACTGATTCCAGTATTAGTATTCTAGTTTTGTTTACCAAAAGTAAGCAGGAGACGTGCGGGTCTGGGTTAGCTTCAATATCTAAGCTTATATCATTAAAAATTTTAGCTTGAAATCATTGGCTTCGGAAGGCTCCTGTCGGCGGTAATCCAATGTTTGAGAAAGCCTAATGTTTCCACGAGTACCAACAAAGTTTCTTCGTGAATATTCTTCCATTAAAAAAAATATGTAAAGAAAACTCACAGGAAAATGTGGTCTAACCTTTGCCTTTACATCACTTTTCAGAGATAAACCTTTAAAAAGTGTTAGGGTCCTATATTTGCCCCCCCCCTTTTTTTTCACCTAAAATTCAGTGGCGTAGCCAAAATGAGTGTTTAAAATTCAGTGAAAAACTTTGAGAAAGGGGTGAAATCAAATAGAAAAAAATTCCCCGCAGTCCCCACATTGTTTGACGTCATCAGCCAAAGAGCACGGGCCGGAAATCGATCCAGTTGCACGAACACGGTTCTCTCTATCCCTTCTCGGTATATATATATATACATACAGTACCCACCAGAAGAATTGGATCGCCCCTTCCAATTTTATTGTTTTAACATGCACAGGATAGGCCCTACGGTGTCTTGAGGCGGAATTTTTTCTTATATCAATTTTGCACCTAAAATTATCATTTTTTTTGCATTAGAAAGATAAAGTAATGCTCTTTATCTTTCTAACTTTTTATTTAAAATCCATTCAGGATTCTATGAGATAACCCATAGACATAAAATATTGGATCATCCCCAAAACAGCTCGCATAGATTATCCCTACCCGCGGTTTGTAGGACATGGTGGTGGCAAAAACAAATTCACCTGATTATTTACCCTAACTATTTCTCCCACCTTTGCCACATCACTTGTCCTAAGGCTAACCGCAAGGCAAACCGTTTTCAGTTGGCCCTCACATGTGTCTTCGTAAAACTAATAATTTATTCTAATTAAAAAAGCCTTAAGTAAAAAACATTGCAATGATCTTGTAGAGAAATGAAAGCAAATGTATTTAATTTTATTTATAATTATTATTTTTTGCGTTTAGTGCGTCCGTGGAAAAAAAACGAAAAAAGATAGTTAAACGAACAGAACAATTTTAATTTTTAACTCGAAAAGTTTAAAAGCCACCAATTTTAAATTTTTTCATAAAATTAAAAGCCCAGATTACCATTGCCCAAACTTGTTTCAAATCTTAATCTCATATGCGCCGAGAGCTAAATTTTTTGTTGTTATTGCTACGCGTTTTAATTATCGTTATTTGCTGTTCGATCACAGATGCTTCTCAATGGTAA
This sequence comes from Daphnia carinata, assembly GCF_022539665.2. Classification (NCBI taxonomy): domain Eukaryota; kingdom Metazoa; phylum Arthropoda; class Branchiopoda; order Diplostraca; family Daphniidae; genus Daphnia; species Daphnia carinata. The sequence goes on along the minus strand of NC_081335.1, from coordinate 6,430,570 downwards.
ACCAAAGTTTCAATTGCCTAAACGCACACAGTTTCTAATAACTGGGATTTTCGGAAATTTAAACACTTGTTGCCAAATATAACACCAAGTTACCTAAATATTTTTTGCAACTAAGGTCAGTTATCTTAAAAAGTATGAAAATCTGTTGCTTGCATAAAAGGTTCCAAGACTGTGTACAGTATCCTCCAGAAAAAAAGGCGCTTGCCCCGGTCGCCGAAAAAATAATAATATATTATTAGTGCTTGATGGAATTTTTTTCCAACATATAAAAAAAAGCATGTGATTTTTTGTTTGTTTGTTTTGGCGGCAAAATTTAAGACGTTTGCCGAAAATTGGGAGTTTTGTTTTTTGGCTGTGAGCAAATTAAAGAAAAGGGGAAATTTGGGAAGGCTGGAGAAAGGCTCACATTGTCTGTATCGTAACGTTTCCCCCTTCTCACTTTTTTTCAAATTTTCTGTTCTCGTATTTTGCCTGCAGCAAATATTAGAAAAACTGGTTACTACAGCGGGCATTTTGGGGAACAGAGATAGTAAGCGGTACGGCGGGTAGAAAAAGGGAGAATTCTGTTTCGCGGAAAGACTACAGAGCCGACTGGCCAAAAAATAGCGTAGACCGATTGACTGGCGCAAATTACGAAAAAACGCGTTAAAAGTGACCCCTTTCCCTTTCTCCAAAAATACTCCCCCTTCCCCTCTTGGCCGTGGGCGGGCTCAAGCCCAAAATTACTAGTACCATTATTATATTGGGGTATAATAACTTCAAAATGGTCAGACATGTGGACCCCTGGAATGAATAAACCGGCATAATTTGTTGATTTGGAAAGTTATAAGAAGCAGGTTATTATTTTTACTTAGCCACTTGTATCCCAAACGTTCCGCATAAATGCGTAAGTTGAACTTTATAGTATTAACTTTTTCTATTTCCTATTATTTTCTGTAACTTTTTATTTCTGTTCTTAATTATTCTATTATTTCTATAACTATTTCTCAAATTATAATATTATTTTTTTTTATATTTCATTTGTTTCAAATTACCATTTTAAAATTATGCATAAGTTTAAATAAATTTATAATTATCAATTTCGCAAAAAAAAATATGACAGATGTTCGAAAACCAAAGTCTAGCACGTAAAACCAATTAATTCCAAGTCTTTTCAAAAATAAAAAAAAAATTCTTTCATCCAACGCACTTGAATTGAATTTTATTTAAACTCGTGTCATGTAAACTATATCTCATATGGTATAGTGGTAAGACATAGACCTACTGATCTAAGGTTCGGTTGTTTTATTCAAGTCTCGACACTAAGACATTTTTTTTTATTTCGATGAATAATTAAGGGTACATAAACTATAATTTTTTGTGGAATAAGCCATGAAAAATTCGTAACCAAAAGTTTTTGGGTTGAAATCCTCAGAACTGCTTTGACAAACATGTGGGGATTTTATTATTAACGAAAAAGTTTTGCATTTGTTAAGCAGTGTAATGGTAAACTTTTACAACAAATGTTGCTGTCATTTTAGAAAAATTGGTGTTACTATTTGGAATTCTGGAAATATTTTTGTCGAAGAATACATTCGAAGCTGTTTTCTCCTACAACGCGATGAGTACAACATAAGTGTGGATGGATTTTTCAGCTGCCTTGATTACATTCATCCAGGAACTGCAGCATTGTATTCGGCCATGCAGTTGATTCTTAATGAGATTTGTTATAAAACATAGAAAAACAGATCATATTTGAAGAAGAGAGAAGAGCCACTAATTATTCATTTTTTTTCATAACCATATTGGGGCTATAGCTCCCCTCCCCCCCCTCCCCAACAAAAATTACATCAGTTTCGTTGATTTTATCCCTGAAAAAATTGCCAAGATATGCACAACAATTTTTTTTGGTTTTATCGACAAGTTTTGTAGTAAAAACATATTATTACGTGATTTTTGTTTTCAGATGTGGATACAATTTGCGAAGGGTGGCAGAAGCATTTCCGAAAAGACGATAAATTTAGAACTAGAATTTTGAATATTAAATTGTACCTATTCTAGTACATAAAAAATTGTTAATGGATACCATAGCCATTTCACATTACTTCTCTACTTTTGTTACCCAACAAATCCTAAGGCTATCGGTAGGAACAATGTAAACGGACTCTCTTGGAGGTGATCCAATATTTCCACCCTATGGTTTATATTAAGACCCTTTGAAGGAATTTTAAATAAAAAATCATAAAGATCAAGAACACTACTTCATCTTTCTAATGAAAAAATCGCGATCATTCTATGGGCATGATTCATATTCAAAATAATTCCGGCGCGAGACACTGTAGGGCCTATCTCACGCGGATTAAAATACCAAAATTCGCAGAGGATGATCAAATTCTTGTTGTGGGTACTGTACCTCACTGTTAGACGTAAAGTGTAGTGAGATAAATAATCTTCTTGCCAATAATCAGGCAGTTTATACAAGAAAAATCACATTCGGGGAGGAAATTTGAAGTGTCATAGGAAAAAAATCTCCAGTGAAAGATTGAGTGTTCATAAAGTATGCGTTTAATGAAAAACGTTTATTTGCACCATCACGTTCAAGTAAAAACAGTTTTATGTTTGGTTGTTTATCTTTTGTCACAAGCTTTGATTGTTTATTTAATGTTTTAGGTTCATCGTTGAATGAGAACCAGTTCAAATCAAGGTGATGATTAACTTTAAAAACTTACTTAAGCATTTTCAAACTAATATTTCTTACATACATATTTGCTACATGAGCTAAATTGAGATCTACTAAACGTACAAAGAAACAGCAACAGAAAGGTAGTTCATTACCAAATGTGGCCGCGATGGACTCATCACAACGTTAGGTAGTTATATTTTCACGTACAAACTTTCACACCTACAGTATATTTCTTAATTACACTCTCGATTTTCGCCTTTTACCATTTTCCTACTTTTTGACTACCATACGTGATAGAACTGAAAAGGTAGAAGAATAGTAGAAAAAATTGTCTGCTTTCAGCAAGTAGAAGATTGGTAAGGTATCTATCAGTCCTCTACTATATGGTAGAGCACTAGGTATCTACCACAAGGATGGAATTGGTAGGCATGAAATCTCAAACGCCATCAAGAAAATGGACGACGACCGAGAACATTATATCGGGGAGAAACTTGCTGACATGTGTTATATCGTAGTAACATGTGCACTTTGGTGATCTGGAATTTTTTTTTATGTCAAATTGTTTTTGCATTAAAGTATTCCAAAAATTAGAATGTAAGTATAATGTAAAATATTATAAAGATTTACATTGTGTGTTTAGGGACCTAGAACTAGAAAATGGGGGTGGTCAACCTGAATATAAATTTTTTACATGAGGTTTTCATTAGTCTTCAAGGCTTTTGAAGGATCTAGTGTCTCTCATACATCAGTTTTGATATCTTAGCAAGTGTAAAATTTGTTCTCCATTTTGCATCTACAAACGTGCGCGTTTTTCCATTTGTAGGATTCTTGATAGTGGATGGATTGTGGATTTTTTTCTTTCTCTGATTCTTGATTTTATTTCCCATTTAGTGCCAAACAACCTACTGTATCTTATGGGAATGGTGCAAGTTCACGTTTTTGTTTGTGAGGCAAACGAATTTTTTCTAACCACTTCAAAGTTAGTCATATTCTTTTATTTTATGTAAAGATTTTAATCAATAATCCCATCGATTATTTTTCTATTTTTTGTCCTTTTCTTAAAAAAATTGTCCAGGAGAAAACTGAGGGAAAATAAGGAATGCTGTTGCCCGGCTAAAAAGGCAAAGCCTAATTGCAGGCCTGACAATGAGCTTAATAGAAACGGAGACCCAATTTTCGACGAAGATGATGATAAATTCTACATTACATGTTTTTCGCTTTTGATTTTATTTCTTTCAATAAAAAGTAAGCAGTACTGCTTCACTGAAACAAAAAATTTTTCGCGCATTTATTAAAATTTTAAAAGTGTGGTGGTGTGGTAGGACAAAAAGTGGCGAAAAGGTAGACAAATAGAAGGAAAATGGTAGTGTATTTTCCGTGGTAGTATGATTACCAATGCGAAATTTTTGAATGGTAGACGTATTGGTAAATGATTTACTTTCCTCTACCTTTTCTCTACTATATAAAAATTGACGACTTTCCTACCAAATGGTAGCAAGTACTACCATTTGGTAGCATGTTTCATTTCGCTACCAAATGGTAGCCAAAAGCAATAAAGAAGTAGAAATCACAAATTGAGAGTGCACTACAGTACTTTTCTTCAACATCGCTGTAATTTTCCCATATCACCAAAGCGTACATCTCACGACCATTGTCGTCAAATTTCTCCCCGGTATAATGTTCGGCCGTCATCCATTTTCTCGATGTCGTTTCACATTTCATGCCTACCAATTCTTGTTTTGTTGCAGACACCTAGCCCTAAGAAAAAAATAACCGCTAGTTAGTGAGTAAGCGGCAGATTTATTGTGGGTCACACAACCCGTTGCCGGTTGTGAAAATGAAACCTATATTTGAACCGATACGGTATTATTTTTTACTGGTTACGATACGGAGATATTTAACGGCCTGTCAACATGGTTTTATACTGACATTATACCGACATCACTGATTTCTATACCGATAATTTATAATCCTAGCACACCGTGTAGAGAACAAACAAGTTTCCAGTCGTAATTTGCGAGTAGTTAACAGGTGTTTAATCCTCGTTGTATTATATTAATAGTTAGTATTAACAGGAAATTTCAAACGTTATTGTGTGTAATTTCTTTGTGAACGCTTTTCATGGTAGTCGGCCAGGGAAACAAAAATCACTGTTGTGTTAAAAAGTATGAAATTCAGGATCAGCTAAGAGCCTTACATGTGCCGTTTTGACTGAATACGAACAACATAAAATTGTCTTTGCGATAAACGATACGGCAATAAAATGCAAAACATGTTGGACATTTACAATCCCCGATAACAATTCACATAACGGCTGAGAAAAGTAACTGAGGGAAACAAGGCCGAAATAGGCCATTAAAACTGACTGGAAACGAAAACATAAAGATGGCATTTATCCATGTAAAATCTTTGCTCTCAGAAATGTAACACTTTTTAGTTGGGGAACCACAAATATTTTATTTAATTACTATCGTCCGTCGCATTGACTAGTTCAAGGGCGTCATCGCTGCTTCTTTGATCTTGCACCCTTCGTGCAAGCCTTCTGTATTCCCTATGCTCCGTGCCAAGTTTGTCTTGCATTGCCATTGTGATTAGTTTTGGGTTTAACGTCACTTTGTGTTTTCTTTCCCAATACGAGATGACAAATACTGTAAATAAGTAGGGAATTATAGACATTTATAAATTTTGAAATAAAACAAACATTCTTACAACGAATTGCTTTGACGTCGTCAATTGGCAGAGCTGGTTTTGGTTGGTGTTCCCTGTTCTGTCTATTTGCCGGAGCTTTCTTCCCTGTGTACGAATGGGTTGCTATGAATTCTCGTGTGTACACTGACTCCATGATTTTGTTTTTCATGGACCTAATGTTAGAATCACCATTTCCGACACTGCCATATGATACGGCTAACTTTAAGTCAGCTTCATTAATCTTCAACGATATACCATTAACTAGGTACTGCCAAACGAATGCGTTTACATTGATTAATGTCAGGGCTTATATAAATTGGTTTTATACCTGCTTAGCATCTTGCACTTTTTGCGATCCTGAATTACCAGGCAACGAATCCGATTTTTGCTGTGTGCCCAAAAGCTGTTGAAGGTCGGGAGTCGTCTAAAGTTGCCTTCAACTCCTAAAGACATCCATGAATTTCTAAACTTACAAGGTTATTAATTAGATATATAATAACAACATAGACCTCGGACATATAAAGTAAAGAAATACTTACGAATAACTAGTGCAGCTAGCTGTTGACAAGGATTCATATGAAGTAAATCATTTATCCTATTAATTTCTTCTATTAGACGTGTTTCTTCCATTTTCTGTTTTTGCATAGCCTTTTCTACTTGCTGGAACTTTAGTTTGTATTCTTGCACCTGTCGTCTGAGCTGTATAATTTCATCAATATCAAGGCTTTGCCCATCAAGGTTCTATAGTTTCATAAACGTGGAATTAGAATATTTAAACACATTAAATAAAGAATTATTTTGCTTGTTTTTCACCAACCTTCGAAAAGCTTCCAGTGCGATGCGAATTATAACCCCTTTCTTCAATTCCTTCAGTTGGCGATAGCACTCTTTGCCCATTAGTATCTTCCTCAGAATCTGAACTGGATAGTTCAAACATATCTGCAATTGTTTCCTCGAATGAAACCAGAGTGCGGGCAGTTTCTCAAACTGCTGTCGACTCCACCAGAAAGAACAATTGTTACTACACACACTACACTTTACTCCACCAATGGTGGAGAGAAGTTGTATTGTGTGTAGAATATGGTGCCTAGACGTATAGGGTTTAGTAAATGTGGTACAATTCAGAATGTTACTTAGAATACCTGATGAGCTGACGGGCTGACAGGCTAAATGGCCACTCATACACATATACAGGATCTAAACCGAAGTTTGGGCGAGAGCCTACTAATATGAATATTAATATAGCTAGTTAGGAAAGGGATGAAACAACATTGTTACCGAGTGGCTCTGTAACGAAGTCATAAAATAAAAATTTTATTGAATTATATTGTGTCTTGATTGTTTGCTTTATTAATATGAACATAAAAGTAACCCTGCGTATGGTGAAACTATTATGGATCATATGAGTATTATGGCTGATATTGCCGCAGCTATGAATGAACATTCGCCGAGTGAGTTTTCATCCCATAGTCGACCGAGTGTAACCAACGTTTTGTTATCAGCATCTGGAGCGGACTCTTATACTAGCTGGCGGGAAACTATTAAAAATTATTTCTTCATCGGTGTACTTTGCCTTCTTGGTCTACTTTTTCTACGCATATGTTATGGCTGTGGATTTTTCGGACTCATCAGCAAGTTATGCTGTCGCCCAATTCAAGAATCAGAACCGGATTTCGCTTATGAAGTCTGATTACGGGACGTAATCTCGCACCGCCGGGAGTGATGTAACGAAGTCATAAAACACAAATTTTATTGAATTATATTGTGTCTTGATTGTTTGTTTTATTAATATGATTATATATACATCCGTTGCCTTTATGCCTTATAAATATCATAATTCAAGTGTTGTTGCCCTTTCGTTGAATTCTATTTTAATATTATACCTTGTGCTCTACTTATTTCCGATTGGATGAATCTTCATGCGTAGGAAGTCGCGCCATGCATTTCCGTGAATATGAAATGTTCCAGCGTACGACATCCGGAGCTCATTTGTCGGAAATGCTATGTTTCCCTTAAGCATGTAAGACCTATAAAAGGATGTCACCTACGGTGCTGCCCTCGTGGGCAGGGCTGTAGGGGGCACGGGCCTGCCTAGTATCGCGTGCCCATTTTTTGTTTTCCTTTTTCCCCTTTCTATGGAAAAGGGGTAGTAGTAATTGAGTATTCGTATTGTAAGCCACCCAGACAAGTTGTCTTGTTTTGGTCTCTCTTGTCCAGTTTTTGTTTAAAGTCTCGACTCAGTTTTTCTCCCTGTTTTTTCTCTCTTCAAATCAAGCGTGTGGTCTTTCGTTTCCCTGAAATAAAGAAGTTTTCGTTTTCTTTGTATCACCTCGTTCATCATTACGTTTCACCCTCATCTCTCATCCCTCTCATCTCTCTCTGTTGCTACTTTTGCACGAGTCAGCAACAAATGGTGCCGAAACCCGGGAATTGCCGAACACGTGCATTTTCCAGTCCTCGTCAGTAAAAACCCTCGCTTGATTGCAAAATTGTCGGGTATTCTCCCTGTAAACCTTTGACAGACGTCTACGCCAGCCTGAAGGCACCCACCTGTCCACCACGCGTTTGCCATCTGACAAGAAGATCGGTGTATCTACGTGAATCATCGACATCCGTTAACGTGTGACTCTATCAGCCTGAAATAACGTTTCTACGTCATGAGTGAAGCCGCACCCAAAGCCGAAAATATGGAAATTGGCCACATTTGGGAACACGGTCCGAACGCAATGGTAGACGCATCGAAACCTGAACGACAGAAGAGTGAATGGCCATTACTTCCCGAAAACGATCTCAAGAAGAAACGTGGGAAGAGAAAGGCGGCCCACACGAAGTTAACGACGCAACTCAAAAAGGCTGTGGAAGACCACAAGATGGGAGCCATCAGATTGAAGAAATTGCAAGTAGCAGCATGGCGTGACGAATTGATTCGTATTTACGACGAAGTCAAATCAATTCACCACCAATATACAGAAAGTATATCCGACCTCACTGAGCAGCAACGTCAAGCATGTGACAAGTGGGAAGTAGACTTCGAAACCGATCACGTCGAAGTCATCAAATTCACAAGTCGCTACGCCACTTCCTCAAGTCAGTCCGTCAGCTCGATTGGGACATCAGCTTCGGACATCACCTGTAGTACCACGCTATCTGAAAAAAGGCGTACCAACACTAAACCTGCCAGCCTTCTCCAACAATCAACCCAAGGGGAGTTGGAGAAAGAAGAACAGATGCTAAAGCTAGAATTGAAGTTGGAAACGGCAAGGGCCCAGATGGAAGCAAATACAACTTCCATCACAGAAACCCTCAACAAGGCGTTAAGGAGTATGAGCGAACAACTTAGTAAGCTCATTGAAAGTTCAAGGAGCACGTCCAAAGATATCGCGGCCAACAACACGTTAGTACGGGAAGCACACCACACGTTGGACGGTTTGGATCAGAAAATTGACGCGGTTAAGGTGGAATTGTCAGCTAAAATCGAAGACCTTCGAACGGAAATAGACGAGATGAAAGTTCAACCTCGAACGATTCAGGATCAACGACTTTCTGGGCGATCACCAGTCTTACAAGCACGTCAAGATGTTCCAGCCCTGTCACCCATACGTACGATGGAGGATGCTGTCAGTCATCGCAGAAGATTGGTCGCCGCCGATGCATCTCCACGAGACCCGCGGCGAGGTGCGATGGCCACGATGACGTCCCGTTGCGACCCTACGGATCACGACGAAGATGAACACTCAGAACGTTCTCACCCCCACAGTCAAGTAAATCGTCCTCACAGCAGCTGTTGCAGCCGACTACAACCTCCCAACTTCAAGATCCAGCCATTTGACGGCAATCCGAAGAACTACGCGCGATTCAAGGCTAAATTCCAGGCCTTGTATGAAGAGTACGAAGATTCTCCGGTACTTCTTTTCATATTGGAGGAGCTGCTAGCCGAAGAGGTACGAAACGAAATCGGCGAATGTCTCGCCGATGGAACGATGTACTCCGTGGTGTGGGAACGTTTAGACGCGGTGTACGGTCGCACGGAAATTATAGATCAGACGTACCTCGACGACCTTCTACAGGTCCCGCCATTGAAGAGCTTAGATGCTGCCAGCCTCAAGACTTTCGCAAACCGTCTTTATGGTGCAGTAGCCACGCTCTCCAAGTCGAAGTATGCCCATGAGCTGCACAGCCGTACAACGTTGATGGCCCTTGAAGCAAAACTTACGCCCTACCTCAAGGATAAGTGGAACGAAAAAAAAAAATGACAGGAGTAGAACTGAATGTTCTAGACCTAGACGACTGGGTGACGCTAAAATCCATGAGCAAGCAACATGGAAAAAATGTATTCGAGTCCTTACCCACGTCGACGTCCAAAGGTGTAAAGTTCGACGAAAGGAAGCCCGTCAAGAGACCCAGCTTCCCACACACGTCGACCATTGGACACGTAATGACGATGGAAGGTTCGAAAGTAACGGTATCAACATCTTCAGCAACCATGCCTCCAAGGAGCCGATCAATATCAGGGAAGATGCCAGCCGAGAAGACGGAAAGATGGAAATGCTTTGTATGTAATGGCAGGAGCCACCATCTCTCAACCTGTAACGTCTTCATGTCTCTCACGCCCACGAAAAGGGCTGAGAAGGTATTCAAGTCCGGAGAATGTTTGTTATGTCTTACGGGAAACCACGAACGCAAGGAATGTCCCAGGGACGTCAGCTGTACTATCGCTGATTGTACTGGAAACCGACACCACACCTTGCTTCACGGATCCGAATTCATCCCATTAAGGAGGTCAGCGGATCCTACTGCTACATCAGCGCCACCTTCGACAGCTTTCCTTGGGACCTTGACCCATCTGGAAACAGTAAAACGACGTGTACGTTTCAAGATCGTACCGGTTCGTGTTGGAGTTGGCAAAACTTGGGTCGACACTTTCGGTTTCCTTGATACCGGAAGCGACACCACGCTGATTCAGAGCAAATTAGTAAGAAAGTTGGGACTCGTTGGGCCATCAAAACGCATCAACGTCGTCTCGTATGACGGAGCCATGTCTAACGTTACGGCTTCCGTAGTAAATTTCACCCTAACGTCTCGTGATGGTAGCAGCCAGTTTGAAGTCAAACACGCTTACGCCGTCGACAATTTGAAGATGACGCCGAATTCGCCGATCGACCCTCGACAGTTGGAGTCATGGAAACACCTATGTGGTATTGACGTCCCAACCGTGCAAGAAGAGGACGTGACCGTGCTGATAGGAATCGACGTCGCAGAGGCCCACGATCATGTAGCTTCCATCAAGCCGCCGGCTGGAACGACTGGGCCCATCGCCTTCAAGACGCCGTTTGGTTGGTGTCTGGGTGGACAAACAGGTCCACCGCAAGACGCACGCCCGTTCATCGCTCATCTGGCCATCGAGGAACGTTCCGAAGACCTAAACGAGCTGGTGAAGAAGTTTTGGCAACTTGAGGCCAACGAAGTAGAGATAGAACCACCCGTTCTATCTGAGGAAGACTTACGTGGAAAACGCATCCTAGAGTCTTCAGTAAAACGTATCGGTAACCAGTACCAAGTCGGCTTAATGTGCAAAGCCGACGAAGTAGATCTCCCAAACAATCGGGCAGCTGCATTGAAGAGGCTCTACGCTCTCGAACGACGTTTTCATCGGGACGAAGAGTTTGCTCATAAGTACGATGCAGTAGTCAAGGAGTACATCGGGTTAAAACACGCCCGGCTCCTAACGACCCAAGAAGCCCAGACGGAGACAAAAAAGACGTGGTACCTGCCACACCACGGGGACGTGAGCCCTTCCAGCTCATTGACCAAAGTTCGTGTCGTATTCGATGGAGCTGCTGAGTTTGGTGGCACATCGATAAACCAAAACCTGCTCCGAGGACCTAACTTACTCGTTAGGCTGCTTGGTGTGCTCATCCGTTTCCGCCGTAACCTTGTACCAGTCGGAGCGGACATTGAGAAAATGTTCCACCAAGTGAAAGTCCCGGAAGCAGACCAGGCAGCCTTCCGATTTCTCTACCGGACGCCTGGCAGTAATTCAGCTCCGTTAACGTACCAGATGACGGTACACGTATTTGGAGCTATATCATCCCCGACGAGCTGCATCTTCGCCCTCAACAGGACGGCCGACGACTACCGCAGCCAGTTTCCAGACGTAGCCGATAGCGTTCGACGTAATTTCTACGTCGACAATTATCTAGACTCCTTCGAGTCCGAAGACGAGGTCATCAAACGGTCCCGCCAAATGAAGTCCCTTCTCCAGTTAGGGGGCTTCAATTTGACCAAATGGACGTCGTCATCGAGAACGGTGATAGCGGCGTTACGAGAGTTTGGCCTCGCGTCACCAACTCTAAATCTGGACTTGGAGAAACTTCCCGTCGAAAGAACGCTGGGAGTAATTTGGGACAGCGAACGAGATATGCTGTCGTTCAAGATTCGGAAGCCGCCAAACAACGTAACACTCACGAAGCGAGCCTTCCTAAGCATCATCTCTAGCGTCTACGACCCGTTGGGGCTAGTTGCACCAGTTATCTTCGTGATGAAGTCTTTACTCCAAGACATCTGGACCAATGAAGAACGGATCGGTTGGGATGACGTCGTACCGGAAACATTGAGTCAACGTTTCTATGGCTGGTGCGATCATCTGGGAAATTTGGAGTCGCTCTCAGTACCGAGATGCTTCCGTCTCAAACGAGGACGATGGACTCAACAGTGTCTCCTCGTCTTCACGGATGCAAGCTCCAAAGGTTTCGGAGCAGTAGCCTACTTCCGCACTGTATTTGAAGACCATTCCGTCAACGTGTCATTCGTCATGTCGAAAACGCACGTTACACCGGTAAAAGGTCTCACGATTCCCCGTTTGGAGTTACAGGCGGCAGTAGAAGGCCTCAACCTTGCTCTCACGATTTGTCGTGAACTAGAAATGTTCACGTGAGGTAAGTAACCTTCCACACAGACTCGCAAACAGTGCTGCGGTGGATCCACTCGAAGACGTGCCGATTTGAAGTCTTCGTCAACAACCGCATCGGAAAGATACTCCGAAACACGGCTCGTCGACAATGGCGTCATGTTGCCGGAGATTTAAACCCTGCAGACCTTTGTAGTAGGGGTATCGACCCAAGAGACGTCGACGAATTGGCCTATTTCCACCAAGGACCTGCGTTCCTGAACCTAGACCCTTCAGAGTGGTACACTTGGGAAGAGATTACGGAGCCTGAGGAACGAGACGTAAACGTGATTCGCGTCTTGGCAGTCAAAACGGAAGATGAGAACCATGTCATCGACCGATGTGTCACACGTTTTTCCAGCTTGGTGAAACTTCAACGAGTACTGGCCTGGAGTAAAAGATTTGCCGACAACGCTAGAGCAAAACTACGTGATGAAAAACCCATGGTCGGAGAGCTGACAGTAGAAGAAATGGTAACATCGCTGACAAAATGCATCGTACGAGCGCAAGAATTGGCCTTTGCTGAGGAAGTCTATGCCCTTCGCAAGAATCTGGAATTACCACTCAGATCAAAACTTCGCACCTTCCAGCCCTTCTTGGATGAAGCTGGACAGATGCGAATTGGCGGACGTATACTTCACGCGCCGATCGACTATGCAGCCAAGCACCGCATACTTCTACCAGCATCTCAACTTTTAACGAAAAGGATAATCTGGTTACCACGTTAGACACATGCACGTCAAGACCGAAAGATTACTGACAGACGTACGTTCAAGCTTTTGGATACTCTCCGGACGCAAAGTGGTAAAATCTGTCATCAACAACTGCTGGCCTTGCAAGCGGACGTCGGCGAAACCTAACCCTCCGTTGATGGCTTCACTACCAATACATCGTTTAACACCCCATCTGCCTCCGTTCACGTACACAGGGATCGACTACTTTGGTCCTTTAACGGTTAGAGTTGGTGGAAGAGGACGAAGGCATGAAAAACGTTGGGTCAGCCTATTCACGTGTTTCACCACCCGAGCAGTTCACCTGGAAGTGGCCAACGGGCTCAGTATGGAGGAGTTTTTACTCTGCTTCTCCCGTTTTGTTAGCCTACGTGGAAAACCGAAGGTCGTTTACAGCGACAATGGGACAAACTTTGTTGCCGCCGAGCAAGAGTTGAGACAAGCCTTAGAAGAACTTGTTGCTAAGCACCAAGAGCTTCACACCGTGATGGCTTGCCAACAGATTGAATGGCACTTCTCTCCACCCCATGGACCCCACTTCGGCGGTGTTTGGGAAAGGATCGTACAATCCTGCAAGCGGGCAATGAAGACCAGTATCGGGAACTGCCTAGTTACGGACCAAGTCTTACGAACCGTAATCGCTGAAGTGGCAGCTTTGTTGAACGCCCGTCCGTTAACCCATCTGAGCGTGGACCCAGAAGACCCGGACCCGTTAACGCCAAACCACTTTTTGTACGGTGGAGCTCGACCATATTTACCTCTACAACTGGCCGACGTGGAAGATATGAACGTAACCAACAAACAGTATCTGCAAGGCCAAGCCATACTCCAACATTTTTGGAATAGATGGCTACGTGAAAACGTTCCCCACTTAACTGAGAGAAGAAAGTGGCAAGAAAATAGGCCTAACGTCACCGTAGGGGATCTAGTACTTGTAATCGAACCCAATACTTTGCGTGGACAGTGGCCGTTGGGTAAAGTGTTGGAAGTTATTCCCAGTGCAACGGATAATGTTGTTCGAGTGGTAAAAGTACAACTTACCAATCATCCAAAACCATGTATTCGGCCGGTGGCCAAATTATGTATCATGGTCCCAGCCAACGAACAAGAAGTTTACGCAAAAGAAGAAAAAATGGAACTTTACAACAGCAACTTTACAACAGCGTAAAACCTCAATTTCAGTATCGTAAAATGTAAATATTGAATGTATTGGAGCCACAATTAGTAGCTCCCCTTGTAAAAACAAATCGTAAATGTAACAAGTAAATTCACAGTGGTAAAACTCAAATGGAAACAACGTAAGACAACCGCAACTCTAAACCTGGTGGAGGATTGACGAAGCTCAACGCCACCTATATTTAAGTTCAAATATAGGGCAAAGGGCAAAAGTCAGGTCGCTTGCTGTTTAGTAACACAGGAAACTGTTTAACCTATTACACTAGCAGACGGCATTCAGTCGACCTAACCTCGTCAAAGCGTGAAGTGATCCTGTGCGACTCCTACGTTTAACGTTCAACATGGCAGAATATCCGCCTCCATCGCCGGCATCCGTAAAAGAAAAGCTAAAGGTGAGCCGGGAGATGGAACAGGAGTGTGCGGCCAATCTTCTAGAGACAATAGAAAAGCTCGAAAGGGCGAAAAAGGAGGCCGTCGACAAGGTTTATGGTTACCAGCGGGCAATCATAAATCTTGACAAGGAGGTCAAGCAACTGTCCGACGATCTCGTGAACGTCCATGTTCATTTCAGGAGCGAAAGAGAGACCCTGATGAGTGGGTACGTCGGGTCTCTCTTGCGCAAGGAACGGGAAAGGGAGGCCGGTGCTCAGTTACCCACCCCGGCCGCAAATCCAGCCCGTCCAACGTACGTCGTCCCTCTACACACGCCGGTGATCCTTTGTTTCCTGAAGTCTCACGTGTTGGGACCAACCCCCTGCCGGAAGAAGACTACGGAGTGTGAGGAGTTCATGCTCCTCACAAACAAGGACAAATTAGAGCTCCTGTTTGCCCAGCGACGGTGTTTTGGTTGTTTCGTCCCAACCGCCGTCGCCGGACACACTAAGACCGCAGACTGCCCCCATCCCCGACGTTGCACGTTGTGCAACACAGACGACCACCATCAGGTATTATGTGCACCAAAAAAGGCGTACACAAACCTGTCATCGCACTAGGATGGGCCATCTCCAGCTGCTAGAAGAAGACCTTGTTTTCACATTGTATTCATTTATTTCCTGTTTTTTGTGTGACGTCAGAAGTGTCGTTGTGAATTTTGTTCTTGCACCTGTTGTAACGGTGGGTCCCGCTGTCACCTACGGTGCTGCCCTCGCGGGCAGGACTGTAGGGGGCACGGGCCTGCCTAGTATCACGTGCCCATTTTTTGTTTTCCTTTTTCCCCTTTCTATGGGAAAGGGGTAGTAGTAATTGAGTATTCGTATTGTAAGCCACCCAGACAAGTTGTCTTGTTTTGGTCTCTCTTGTCCAGTTTTTGTTTAAAGTCTCGACTCAGTTTTTCTCCCTGTTTTTTCTCTCTTCAAATCAAGCGTGTGGTCTTTATATGTATGTATCCCTCTCATCTCTCTCTGTTGCTACTTTTGCACGAGAGTCAGCAACAAAGGATGCCTTTTGTTCCCAAAAGTTAGTTCTAGTTCCGCTTCGTTCTTACACTAGTTCCTGTTCTTGTTCAAGTTCCAGTTCTAGTGCTATCCTATCTACAAGTGTTGTTCAATTCATCAATAGTTGTGAGTATAAATTGTGTTTAAATCAACAACTATTATAAGTGCTTCTCATCGCTGCTTGTGCGACCTATGAGCCTGTAATCTATATCTTCTCCGCAACGGTTCATCTTTATTTTTATTCCCCGCCACAGTGGTGACGGTAAGATCAATTTCGCATAACTCTATTCCTCTATTTCCGTTTCCCTTTTTTATGCCCATAACTGTGTATTTCCTTTGTTGTTGTTTGGCCCACTAGATAAAAAATATATTCGGCATTGTGGTAACGCCTCCCGAGTTCATTCATTATTTATTTATTCATTATTATCATTTCTTGTCTCAATCAAGTAAAGTCATTCTTCTTACAAGGAGAATGCTTTACAGGCTCAGACAAATCAGGGATGAAGGCAGAATGTTTCGTCGACACAGTTCGACACAGGACAAGTACTTTGACTATAGGCAATCAATGTGGTTTAGAACACGAACAGGTACTACATATAAATTGTGAATAGTGATACCTAGTAGTCGAAGAAGATTGGTAGAGTGAATTTCTTGGATCGGAGGACACAAGTTCGCGATACAAGAAATGGACGTGTAGTGTCAGAAGCGTGGGGTTCGGAGCAGACGAGACATAATTACAGTTGGGGTAGGGAACATTAGGGTTAAACAGTAACTTAGTAGGGCGATGTTGGTCTGTCTTCGCGTCATTCTTCGTTACGGTAGACTTAGGTGGTAGATTCTAAAGGCGTAGTTTTCGCCGGAACAGCAATAGAAAAACAATTAGCAAACGCCTACTAGCACCTATACATTACCCGATGCACAATATAATTGTTGAACTGGCACTTTACCTTGGAACGACCTGTCAACATCACTTGTTCCCTGTAACGACCTTCTAGTACGCTTAATTGGTGAAACTGGTGCTTCTTCATCACTGCTATCGTCAGTGGCTTTTGCTGGTGGTACTGTTTTCCTTGCAACATGACCGGCATCAGTTTCTGCTTTGTGAATCAAAAGGTCAGCTACGGATTCTACAAATTACAAAAATCACAAGGATTTTAGAATGAAACTCAAAAATAATACAAAAGTTCTTACCAGCAAAAAATAATATGGTCGCAGATTCAAAAACTGGGTTAACTTGAGTTGATGTCCTCGGATGTTCATCCTCTGTCAATCTGGAAGTACATGAAATGGAATTAGAATACCTGCATGTAATAACATTTCTACAATTAATTACTTACTCTAATGACAAAGTTGTCTTTTCGTCCCTCCAACTAGTTAACCTACTTATGAGAGTGGTCATTGTTCTTCGCTTGCATTTCTTCAGTTCTCGAATGCTGTCACTTGTACTAATTATAGTTTTACAGGGCAATCTGAAGAGCACGTGAAGAACAGCACCTGCATGAATACTTTGGCTACAATGTCCTTTTGCCATCTTACCTGCAGTCGTTGTAAAAAAAAGGAATTAACTAAATAGCTACACTAGCAGGCTACATTGAACAATGACCTTACCTCTCACGAGTTCATATAAGTGACTAATGATGCTCCTAGCAGATAACATATAGATTTTTCAAGTTTTTTAAGAAATCCATCGTTACAACGTTTTTTTGGAAATTTCGATACAACTCCTATAATTAAATTTATTTTGGTTCTTACCTGGGTTGTAAATAAGATCTTTGAAAAGCGGTAGCAGATGTGAATGTCATTCAATTTTTATTGCTATGCACATACGAAAACGATAGGAAAAAATTACATTAACTAGTTATATGTAGTGTCTGATTCAGATAACTCGTTTTGATAGCCGGATGGTGATTAATTAACTGGATACAATGAGATAATTGTGCTGGTACTTGTATTGGGACCACTACGCAGTCATCACTCTTCCAAGTCACTTTCTTCACTAACTGGGCCACCTTAGGTCAAAGCCCTCTAGTGTCCCATTACAGTGTTAGGGGTGACCTCTAATGGTCAGAATCGCTTACAGACACTACACTCCTCCCAACGTTAAACAAAAGAGTACGACTCTGCACAATTAACACTTCACAGCTATAAGTTCCAAAAATGGTTCAGTAGAAAAACAAACAATCGGCGTAAGCCCACATATCTGATAAATAAACCAAACCATCAAGACACAGAAACAAAAGAAACGAATATTATCAATTGATGCCAGCTTGAAATCTCTCGGGCATCACTCCACGGTTGCTCCGATAGCTCCGACGGGGTTGAGGCTCCCTTTGCTGATTCTGTTGGCCCTCTTGTTGTTGTACAGGTTGCGCCTCTTACAGACGATCGGGATGATCCTCATTGAAAATTTCCATCTGGATTTGTCCCGGATCCTCTTCCCATTAAGGATAATTTTCTACAGCAGCTGGCTCTCTCCCCACCTCCTCTTCTTCCTCTTTAGGCAAAGAAATCGCACCGCTCCCTTTTTCTTCCTCCACTGGCAACTTTTTAAAACATGATGAATTTCGCGTTATTATACGCTTTGAGTTTTTTAACTTTGCTGTGATCATTGTTCCTTTGACACAGGTCACCGTCAATGGTGTCAATTCGTAAACGCTTTCCGATTTTCTCAAAAGAGCTTTTTCTTTTCTAACAATAGCCGTATCTCCCTTCTTCAACTGATGTTCTACGGTCCGCCGACGCTGGTCTGCATATTTCTTAATCCGTTCTTTATACTCTGCATCCGAATGTCTCAAATCCGGTAGCACAGTTCTTGGTTCCCGTCCCATTAGGATGCTATACGGTGATTTCTTCAGGGTAGGATGCGGCGTAGCTCTGTAATTCCTCAGGAAACGGTATAACTCCCGTCTCCAATCTTTGCGTTCAATTTCTGCTGTCCGAATCACTTTAGCGATTGTCTTCATAAACCGCTCTACCAGCCCATTGGCCTCCGGCCATCTTGGTGTTACTTTACGATGCTTGAATCCTAGCTGTAAACTGAAATCATGGAATTCCTTCCCGTTGAAAGAAAGACCATTGTCCGTGCGAATAACCTCAGGGATTCCAAACGACGATAGCAGTTTGTCCAGCTTTGGAATAACATGGTGATGAGCTGTAGACTGAATTATTTCAATTTCTGGGAATCTTGAGAAATCGTCGATCAAAATCAATAATTCTTCACCCGATGGTAAGCTGAAGAAATCTAAACTCAGCTGTTGCCAAGGGTAATCTGGCAACAGAGACATCATATTCGGATGTCTTTTTTTGAATCCAACGTTGCAGCTTGACACGGAAGACAATTCAGGATCATTTTCTCAACCGCACAGTCCATCAGAGGAAACCATACTCTAGTTCGTAGCAAAGATTTAGTTTTGTTCATGCCCATGTGTCCGTCGTGCGCTTGGTTGAGAACTCGTTCCTGTAAGGACGGTGGAACACAAACTCTCGTTCCCCTCAAAATCACACCTTCCTCCGACACCGTCAGCTCTTGCCTAATTTTGTGATAAGCTTTCATTACGTCCGACGTGAGGGGATACCACTTGCCCGTGATGATGGCTTTCTTGATTAATTGAAAATCCACATTCTTTCTAGTTTCTCTAGAGATTTCTGCCGCCGAAATTGCCATTGGTAATTCTTGACAACTCACAAAGCGTATGAATTCTTTCCCCACTTTCGCCAGCTTACAAGGACCAGTATTCTTCGGATGTCTTGATAGATAATCCGCCGCGTTGTCGGCCCCTGGCTTGTACACAACAGTAAATTCAAACGGCTGTCTCCGTAGCATCCATCTTTCTAATCGAGCACTTAAGGCTGATGTCGGGTTGTTAAAGATGCCCACAAGAGGTTTGTGGTCAGACACTACTGTGAAATGAGATCCAAGCAAATAAATTTGAAAATGCTCACAGCCCCAGATTATTGCTAAGGCTTCACGTTCAATTTGTGAATATCTTTGTTCTGTTGAGTCCAGTGCTTTACTAGCATATGCAATGATCTGACGTTCCCCTTTACTATTAACTTAAGCCAAAATGCCACCTAGTCCCTTAGGACTGCATCCACTATCAGTTCCGTTTCCAACTCAGGATTGAAGTACGCTAACTTCTTGGTGTTGCCCATCGCCTGTTTCAGCTTCAGGAAGGCGTTTTCACATTGCTCATTCCACACAAATTGAGTCTTTGCTTCGTTCGTTGTCAGTTTACGAAGTGGTTCTGTTAAATCGGCATGATTCTTGATGAATCTGCTACAATAGCTGGTCATGCCAATAAAACTTTTCACTTCTGACACTGACTGTGGTCTCGTAAAGTTTTCAATTGCCGACACTTTTTGCTGGTCCATCTCGACACCTTCAGCTCCAATCACTAAAGCAAAAAACTTCTCACGTGATTGTTTAAACTTTTTCTTCTTGCTGTTAATCGTCAGCTGTTTACTTTCCAACCGTTTGATCACCTCCGATACCGGTTATCATGCTCTTGATCCGTAGGCGCATGTATAAGGATATCGTCACTCACGTTGAACACACCTTTAATACCAGACAACAACTCTCGAATGACGTTATGAAAAACCTCTGCCACTGATGTGACACCAAAAAACAATCTCTTGAATCTACGAAGACCCACATGTGTCGAAAAAGTTGTAATATACCTAGAATCTTCATCTAACTCCAGCTGACGGTATGCTTGTTTGAGGTCTAGCACAGTGAAAACTTTTGATCCATTAATATCAGCCAGAATATCTTCGATTGATGGAATCAGATGTCGCTCTCTTATAATAGCTTTGTTCGGTAATCTCATGTCGACACACAATCTGATTTCGCCATTTTCTTTCTTTGGGACAATCACCACTGGCGATACCCACAGAGTCGGACCGGAAACTTTCTCTATGACATCCAGCCGCTCCAGACGTTCTAGCTCCTCTTCTACTTTCTTGCGTAGATGAAACGGAATACGCCTGTGTTGTAGAGCTATTGGTTTGATGTTCTTGTTGATGTGCAATTGGACTTTCAGTCCATCGTATTTGCCCAGCGGCTGCTCGACTTCTTGTTGATTCTTCGCTTGCAGCTGAATCAGTCGAGCCCGCACATCTTTTACTTGTGGTCACATCTTAATGCAGCCCAGATCAATAGCCGCTTGGTAGTGTAACGAAGCCAATAAATACTTTTATTCAATATGCCTTTCTTTGTGCCTTTATTGTTGACTCATATGTGTACCTATGTATTTCGCAATAGCATAACTGCGCAATTGTAACGGCGCAATATAAATTACGCCGCATACCGTATCATATTACATCGGCACTACGCCGCTTAACAACAACTGTGATTGGCGGCTTATGTGCTGATCAGTATTGCACCATCAACATGCTGTATCAAATTTCATTAGTTGCAAACATGTAATTGCGCATCAGTTAATTGTGGTGCAATATGCGAGGTTTCGTGGTGAACTAAAGACCTGAGAGTTCAGTTATCGACGGGTATTCTACTTCAACAGTCATGTTGAAGTCGGCTGTCGGTGTGCATCTGACTCTCACAGGCAGAGTTCAAGTTTGGCTAGTGACTTCCCAATAGTAACTCTATACTAACAATCTGATCGGTGCCACGTGCTGAAGTGTGTCAATTTCATCTGTATTGTTTTAACCACGTGCCGACGAGCTTCTGTTACCCGCCGCCTTCTCTGATATCCACGTCCGTGCTTCACACGAGTCACTGCGTTAAGCTTACACTAGGTGTCAGATTACACTTCGGTCTCTCTCTCTCTTTCACTCTCCCTTTGCCGACTACTTATGTCTTATTCCAACTCTTTTCTGTATCGTTGTGCTTTACTTAGACAAATATAATCGTCGTGTGGGGAAAATCGCCTCCGAGTCCTATTATTACTATTATTATTATTATTTTAAACGTTTTGAATCTATAAAGTTACTCTTCAGAAGGAGATGCTTTACATAATGGTGGCAGCGATTTTTGGACTCACCCACAATGACTGATCATGTTTTTCTGAGTAAGCATAACATCTCTCGTACCCCTCCGCCCGCCGCGAACACCCCTGTCACGCCCGCCATACCAACTGTCGAATCTGTAGCAAGGTCCATTAATTTTGAGCAATTGCCCACTACCACGCTTGCGGATACTGATAAGTTTACGGGGTATAAGACGTCGGAGAGGAAAACGAACGCTAGTAAAAAACCCGCTTCCCCTGTTTTAAAACCAAGAGCGACCCCAGATAGCTCTCAGAAGAGGAAATTAAGATCAAATCCTGCGTACGAGTCGGTACCTGGACTAGACATTTCAAACGCCCGCAAACATCAGGCCCAGCGCACAGAGAAAACCGCGGCTATTACGAAGTCACCCTCCCTTTTAGCCAGAGTTGTAGACCATCTTTCGCCAAAGAAAAAGTCCGTTTCGCAACAAACATCTCCCAACAAAACTCTCTCGATCGCTGTTTCGAATTTTTTTTCGGAAAAGAGAGCAGCCAATGGAAGAACAGCTCAACGTGAGCCTCAAGCATCTGCTGCAAGAAGTAAAAAAAAACGAGGACAGCATTTTTCAGATACCGAAAAGCCAGCTGCCGTCCCTACTGTTAGCCATCAGAAGCCTCAAGGAGAGGAAGGCAGATTTTCAGTCCAGCGACCCGAAAGTCTGGGAGCACCTGAATCGGTTGATGAACGACATCCAGCGGGATCATTGAGCCGATCAGATGATAGAAATAAATTGGTACCAACCGCAAATTTTATTGAAGTACTTGACAGCCATTCTGGAAGTGAAAGCCAGTGAACTGATCAGGAAGAAGACGAAGAAACAAACGGAGGAACAAGTGACAGGACTCAAAGAAATTTTCACGGGACAGCGAGGAAGGTTTTGACTTATCTACACGGGCAGATTTACAACCTCATCGATCTGCAAAAGATCACACCAACAAGAGCGGGAAGACTTTTCGGGTTCGTTCCGAGAAAAGATATCGAAACCACCGACGAGGACGGAGTATACTTGCCATTAATCACGGCCGTGAGCGACACATCAATTCACCTAGAGGAAATCCTACTGGCGTCACAGCGAGCATTCCTGAAGGAAGTGGACAACCTAGCGTCGTACTTGAAGAAACTACACTTAATCAACAACTTGGAGCTACTACAACCGGAAATTCATTTTCTTGTGGACAAACTGAACAATTTTCCGGAAGCCAACAACCCAGTCAACGCACAGAAGGCCAACGACATCAAGCCAATAATCACGCAAACGGAAATACAATTGAAACAAGCGCTGTTGTTCATACAAACGAACCAAACGCAACAACAAGCAACGCGGGTCCAAAAAATACCGCCGCTGGCGGAAGGTACCTCGAAGAAGAGACGGTCACGCTGCAGACACCAACGTTGCAGACAGGCAATCAACCAAATATTTCCTCACACCCAACCCCCCAGCCAACAGGAAATACTAGAGGATATCAGGCAATTTCGAGCGGCATTCCAGAACTCCCTCAGAACCCACAGCGACGACCAATAAGATTTTCATCTTTTAATCCAAACATGGCTAGTTCTTTCTCTCCGCCACGTGCAGCCACAGTCAACGATTTAAACGACCTTCAGACCACTCAGCATACCTTCTCGCGCCTGCAACTGCTTCCTTCTTTTTCGGGAAGCCCACTTTCCCGTTTTGATTCCTGGATCGACTCGTTTGAAGGCGTAGTTGAAGGATCAGGATGGTCAGAGGAGAAGATTATTCAGATGCTGAGGGCTAAAATGACCGATAGGGCTTTCTCTTAGCGAAAAATATTGTTAGGGAACAACCTAATGACTACGCGGCTGCTAAGGAAGCTTTGCTCGACTACTTTCACGGGGACGAAAACGTCGACCTGTATATTAAAAAACTTAATAAGGCTAAGCGTAAGCCGGGCGAGAAAATAGTTGATTACGCCCACCATCTGCAGGAAATCTTTAAGAAAGCGTATCCTGTAGGCAATACCGAGCGATCATTCTCAATTATCCTTATGCAGAAATTTATAGAAGGGTTGGATTCAAAATTGCAGGCTAAAGTAAGGTACAAAGAATTTGGTGACTTTAACGCACTGGTCGCAGCGACACGCGTTTATGCTGTTCTCTTGGAGGCACTTGACTCTGACCGCGAAAAACACGAGTTTGCTAAGGCAATTGACGAGTCGAAATGTGTGGAAAATTCAGAATTGAACGAGATCAAACAAATGTTAATTGATCAGAAGGCGATAGTCACTCATGCCGTCGCAAATATACGTCAAGGAAATAAGACCGTAGATACTCCGAAATCGGAGAAGGATGAAATCAAAGAAGCACTGCGCGAGCTTAGTCAGGCGGTCAAACAACTCCAACTTGATAAAAGGGATAATGTTTCTTCTTTGGCAGGCACCCCGTTTAGGAAAAGGGTATCATTTCAAACAGATAGTGTCAATCGGGAAAGAAACTGGAAACCAAACCCTCCACGCTACCCTAATACTAACGCCCATCCTTACCAAGGAGATAGGAACCAAAATAGGCCTACAAACTATACACCATCCTTCCCAAGATCTAGTAATAATCCTAATAATAGGCCTACTGAGAATGTAATAACCTGTAACTTCTGCGGTTTCTGGGGTCATACTCAATCGGAGTGCCGAAAATTTCAGCGGCATATGTTTGAACAAGCACAACCTCCAATTTACTACTCTTGCCGTGTGATTGGCCATAAATCGAACAACTGTCCCCAGTATAGGGCCAGTAGGCCTAATATTCCAGGTTCCCCTCAACATCAGGGAAACCAATAAGTATCAACTGTAACTTCGGGTCAGTTGATAAGGAGCCTCAGTTGAAAGCCCGACAAGTCGCAAAATTAACAACAATCATAAACGAATCGACCCCCAGAATTCCATTAAAGATTTTTCAGATCCCTTTACAAGCACTATTTGATACAGGCGCGTCTAGAAGCATTATTCACGATAAGATATTTCAGAAGTTACCCCCGAGAAATCAAGTAACCTGCAGTCAGCTTGATTTCGATTTGTATGATGTAGGGGAGAAAAAGTTGCATACGCTGGGAAAAGTTACATTACCCGTAGGATACGGAGATTCAGTTTTACGGCAGGAGTTCATTGTTACAAATGGTGTCTCTGAAGACTGTATCCTTGGATGGATGCGATCCAGAAACACGGTTTTCGGCTTGACGGAGAAGCCAAACGTATTTATTTAGCAAGGAATGAGCAGGGATCAGCCATCTCTAGGGTACCAGACATGGCAATTACGACGGTCAAAAAGACGACGCTATCTCGTCAGACGTCGATCGTAATCGCAGCGCAAATGAGAGGGTCATTTCCGTATGTTCCCCTTAAAAGCACGTTTATTTTTACCCCAGCAGAGGATTTGCCGGCCGGCATTTTTATTGAAGAATTCGTTGGAAATGTATCGGGAAATGGGAAATATCAAATTATGGTCGAAAATCATTCGTTAAATCAAGTCATACTTCCTAGGAACACAACATTAGCCATCATCGAGGTAATTCATAACGTAATTGGAAAGATTGCTTTACGTAAACTAGAGGAAAAGCCTACTACAAAACATGAGTTAGCTTTAATTTCAGAAGTCGACGCTGAATTTCAAGCTCCGCTCTCAAAATTATTGAATGACTTTCACGACTTGTTTGCAACAAAAGATTCAGAACTAGGGAGCACTAATCTCATTAAGCATACGATTGACACACAAGGAAGAGGCCCTATTCGACAGCGACCCTATCGAGTTACAAACCACCAAAGAAAGATATTGGATGATAAAGTGCAGGAAATGATGGACGCTAATGTAATACAATATTCCCATTCTCCATGGGCGTCACCTGTGGTATTAGTTGAGAAAAAAGGCGGAGACGTAAGGTTTTGCGTTGATTATCGGAAATTGAATGCTATTACAAAAAAAGATTCATTTCCTATGCCGAGGATTGATGAAACGTTAGATAAACTATATGGGAAAATTTTTTTCACAACCCTGGATTTGGCATCCGGCTATTGGCAAATTCAAGTGGATGAACCAGATATTGAAAAAACAGCTTTTGTAGTAGAAAACAATCTGTACGAGTTTAAACGAATGACGTTTGGCTTGTGCAACGCACCTGCCACGTTTCAAAGGCTAATGAATCATGTACTGAAAGACGTTTTGGGACATAAAGCATTAGTTTACTTGGATGACGTCATCATATTTTCAGACACTTTTGAACATCATTTAGACGATATCCGGGAAATTTTTACCTTATTAAAAAAGGCCAATTTAAAATTAAAACTTAAGAAATGCTAATTCATTAAACGTTCAGTAAATTACTTAGGCCATGTTATTTCAACTGAGAGAATTAAGCCTGATCCTGGTAAAATTGATAAAATACTGAATTACAAAACGCCCACTTCCGTCGATGAAGTGAGGTCATTTCTTGGCTTAGCAAGTTATTATAGGAGATTTATTCCAAACTTTGGTTCTATCGCAAAATCTTTGACTAGATTAACACATAAGGATCTTAGTAGAAAACCTTTTTCATGGGGGGAGGAAGAGCAAGTTGCTTTCGAAAAGTTGCGGACATCCCTGGTTACACCGCCGGTTCTCGCATATCCAAATTTTAATGAAAAATTTATTCTTTTCACTGACGCATGCGACTATGGTATTGGGGCCGTCTTATCTCAAATGCAAAACGGCCAAGAGCATCCAATAGCGTATTCTAGCAGACAATTAACTAAGGCTGAAGTGAAGTATAGTACAACTGAAAAAAAGCTCTAGCAGTCGTGGGTGCCATTAAACATTTTCGTCATTATCTCTTGGATAAACCCTTTGAGATAATTAGTGATCATCGTCCCTTGCAGTGGCTTAAAAACCAGAAAGACAATAATGGAAGATTAGGAAGATGGGCTATTTTATTAGCCGCCACCAATTACGAATTAAAATATAGACCAGGTCACATTCATCAGAACGCGGACTGTTTATCAAGGTTAAAAGTAGCCAATATTCAAACTGTGCAGTATATGAAATTGATTTGTGAAAAACAATTGGAAGATGACCTTTGTGTCGCTATCAGGAACTATCTAGAGAAAAGAGAACTAGATGAGATTTTCAAAATGAGTTAACAATCAACCCAAGGGGAGTTGGAGAAAGAAGCACAGATACTAAAACTGGAATTGAAGTTGGAAACGGCAAGGGCCCAGATGGAAGCAAATACAACTTCCATCACAGAAACCCTCAACAAGGCGTTAAGGAGCATGAGCGAACAACTTAGTAAGCTCATTGGTAGTTCAAGAGTCACGTCCAAAGATATCGCGGCCAACAACACGTTAGTCCGGGAAGCACATCAAACGTTGGACGGTTTGGATAAGAAAATTGGCGCGGTTAAAGTGGATTTGTCCGCTAAAATCGAAGACCTTCGAACGGAAGTAGACGAAATGAAAGTTCAACCCCGAACGATACAAGATCAACGACTTCCTGGCCGATCGCCAGTATTACGAGCACGTCAAGATGTTCCAGCCCTGGCACCCATACGCACGATGGAGGATGCTGTTCGTCATCGCAGAAGATTGGTCGCCGCCGATGCATCTCTACGAGACCCACGGCAAGGGGCGATGGCCACGGTGACGTCCAGTTGCAACCGTACGGATCACGACGAAGATGAGCACTCCGAACGTTCTCACCTCCATAGCTAAGGTAATCGTCCTCATAGCAGCCGTCTACAACCTACAAACTTCAAGATCCAGCCATTTGACGGCAACCCGAAGAACTACGCGCGATTCAAGGCTAAAT
The DNA here is from genome assembly GCF_022539665.2 of Daphnia carinata. NCBI lineage: Eukaryota > Metazoa > Arthropoda > Branchiopoda > Diplostraca > Daphniidae > Daphnia > Daphnia carinata. Next base: position 6,403,141 of record NC_081335.1, on the reverse strand, counting down.
TCCAGGCCTTGTATGAAGAGTACGAAGATTCTCCGGTATTCTCTTCATGTTGGAGGAGCTGCTAGCCGAAGAGGTACGAAACGAAATCGGCGAATGTCTTACCGACGGAACAATGTACTCCGTGGTGTGGGAACGTTTGGACGCAGTCTACGGCCGAACTGAGATCATGGACCAGACATACCTCGACGACCTTCTACAGGTCCCGCCATTGAAGAGCCTAGATGCTGCCAGCCTCACGACCTTCGCAAACCGTCTACACGGAGCTGTAGCTACGCTCTCAAAATGGAAGTATACCCATGAGCTATATAGCCGTACAACGTTGATGGCCCTTGAAGCAAAACTTACGCCTTACCTCAAGGATAAGTGGAACGAAAAAAGGAAAATGACAGGAGTAGAACTAAATGTTCTAGACTTAGACGACTGGATGACGTTAAAATCCATGAGCAAGCAACATGGAAAAAATGTATTCGATTCCTTACCCACGTCGACGTCCAAAGGTGTAAAGTTCGACGAAAGGAAGCACGTCAAGAGACCCAGCTTCCCACACACGTCGACCATTGGACACGTAACGACGATGGAAGGTTCGAAAGTAGCGGCGTCAACATCTTCAGCAACCATGCCTCCAAGGAGCCGACCAACATCGGGGAAGATGCATGCCGAGAAGACGGAACGGTGGAAATGCTTTGTCTGTAACGGCAGGAGCCATCATCTCTCAACCTGCACCGTCTTCATGTCTCTCACGCCCACGAAAAGGGCTGAGAAAGTATTCAAGTCCGGAAGATGTCTGTTATGTCTTACGGGAAAACACGAACGCAAGGAATGTCCCAGGGACGTCAGCTGTACTATCGCTGATTGTACTGGAAACCGACACCACACCTTGCTTCACGGATCCGAATTCATCCCATTGAGGAGGCTAGCGGATCCAACTGCTCCATCAGCGCCACCTTCGACAGCTTTCCTTGGGACTTTAACCCATCTGGAAACAGTAAAACGACGTGTACGTTTCAAGATCGTACCGGTTCGTGTTGGAGTTGGCAAAACGTGGGTCGACACTTTCGGTTTCCTTGATACCGGAAGCGACACCACGCTGATTCGGAGCGACTTAGTAAGAAAGTTGGGACTCGTTGGGCCATCAAAACGCATCAACGTCGTCTCGTATGACGGAGCCATGTCTAACGTTACGGCTTCCGTAGTAAACTTCACCTTAACGTCTCGTGATGGTAAAAGCCAGCTTGAAGTCAAGCACGCTTACGCCGTCGACAATTTGAAGGTGACGCCGAATTCGCCGATCGACCCTCGACAGTTGGAGTCATGGAAATACCTACGTGGTATTGACGTCCCGACCGTGCAACAAGAGGACGTGACCGTGCTGATAGGAATCAACGTCGCAGAGGCCCACGATCATGTAGCTTCCATCAAGCCGCCGGCTGGAACGACTGGGCCCATCGCCTTCAAGACGCCGTTTGGTTGGTGTCTGGGTGGACAAACAGGTCCACCGCAAGACGGACGCCCGTTCATCGCTCATCTGGCCTTCGAGGAACGTTCCGAAGACCTAAACGAGCTGGTGAAGAAGTTTTGGCAACTTGGGGCCAGTGAAGTAGAAATAGAACCATCCGTTCTATCCGAGGATGATCTACGTGGAAAACGCATCCTCGAATCGTCAGTAAAACGTATTGGCAACCAGTATCAAGTCGGCCTAATGTGGAAAGCTGACGAAGTAAATCTCCCAAACAATCGGGCAGCTGCATTGAAAAGACTACGCTCTCGAACGACGTTTTCATCGAGACGAGGAGTTTGCTCAGAAGTATGATGCAGTAGTCAAGGAGTACATCGGGTTAAAACACGCCCGGCTCCTAACGACTCAAGAAGCCCAGACGGAGACAAACAAAACGTGGTATCTACCACACCACGGGGTCGTGAGCCAATCCCGCTCATCGACCAAAGTTCGCGTTGTATTCGATGGAGCTGCTGAGTTTGGTGGCACATCGATAAACCAAAATTTGCTTCGGGGATCCAACCTACTCGTTAGCTTGCTTGGTGTACTCATCCGCTTCCGCCGTAACCTTGTACCAATCGGAGCGGACATTGAAAAAATGTTCCACCAAGTGAAAGTCCCGGAAGAGGACCAGGCAGCCTTCCGATTTCTCTACCGGACGCCTGGCAGTAATTAAGCTCCGTTAACGTACCAGATGACGGTACACGTATTTGGAGCTATATCATCCTCGACGAGCTGCATCTTCGCCCTCAACAGGACGGCCGATGACTACCGCAGCCAGTTTCCAGACGTAGCCGATAGCGTTCGACGTAATTTCTACGTCGACAATTATCTAGACTCATTCGACTCCGAAGACGAGGTCATCAAACGGTCCCGCCAAATGAAGTCCCTTCTCCAGTTAGGCGGTTTCAATTTGACTAAATAGACGTCGTCATCACGAATGGTGATAGCTGAGCTACGAGAGTTTAGCCTCGCGTCACCAACTCTGGATCTGGACTTGGAGAAACTTCCCGTTGAAAGAACGCTGGGAGTAATGTGGGACAGCGAACGAGATATGCTGACTTTCAAGATTCGGAAGCCGCCACACAACGTGACACTCACGAAGCGAGCCTTCCTAAGCATCATCTGTAGCGTCTACGACCCGTTGGGGCTGGTTGCACCAGTTATCTTCGTAATGAAGTCCTTGCTCCAAGAAATCTGGACTAACGAAGAACGGATCGGTTGGGATGACGTCGTACAGGAAACGTAGAGCCAACGTTTCTATTGCTGGTACGACCATCTGGAAAATTTGGTGGCGCTCTCAGTACCGAGATGCTTCCGTTTCAAACGAGGACGTTGGACTCAACAGAACCTCCACGTCTTCACGGATGCAAGCTCCAAAGGGTACGGAGCAGTAGCCTACTTCCGCACTGTATTTGAGGACCATTCCGTCAACGTGTCATTCGTCATGTCGAAAACGCACGTCACCCCGGTAAAAGGTCTCACGATTCCCCGTTTGGAGTTACAGCCGGCAGTAGAAGGCCTCAACCTTGCTCTCACGATTTGTCGTGAGCTGGAAATTGATTTGAGGTAAGTAACCTTCCACACAGACTCGCAAACAGTGCTGCGGTGGATCCACTCGAAGACGTGCCGATTTGAAGTCTTCGTCAACAACCGCATCGGAAAGATACTTCGAAACACGGCGCGTCGACAATGGCGTCATGTTGCTGGAGTTGCAAACCCTGCAGACCTTTGTAGTAGGGGTATCGACCCAAAAGATGTCGACGAATTGGCCTGTTTCCACCGAGGACCTCCGTTCCTGAATTTGGATCCGGCAGAATGGTACACCTGGGAAGAAATCATGGAGCCTGAGGAACGAGACGAGTACGTTATTCGCGTCTTGGCAGTCAAAACTGAAGATGAGAACCATGTCATCGACCGATGCGTCACACGTTTTTCCAGCCTGGTGAAACTTCAACGAGTACTGGCCTGGAGTAAAAGATTTGCCGACAACGCTAGAGCAAAACTACGTGATGAAAAACCAATTGTCGGAGAGCTGACAGTAGAAGAAATGGTAACATCGCTGACAAAATGCATCGTACGCGCTCAAGAATTGGCCTTCGCTGAAGAATTTTACGCCCTTCGCAAGAATCTGAAACTACCACTCAGATCAAAACTTCGCACTTTCCAGCCCTTCCTGGATGAAGTCGGACAGATGCGAATTGGCGGACGTATACTTCAAGCGCCAATCGACTATGCAGCTAAACACCCCATAATTCTGCCAGCATCTCAACTTCTAACGAAAAAGATAATTTGGGATCACCACTTTAGAAACATGCACGTCAAGACAGAGAGATTCCTGACAGACCTCCGCTCTCGCTACTGGATACTTTCTGGACGTAAAGTGGTAAAATCTGTCCTCAACAACTGCTGGCCCTGCAAGCGTACGTCGGCAAAACCCAGCCCGCCGTTAATGGCTTCCCTTCCAGTACATCGTTTAACGCCTCATCTACCCGCGTTCACTTACACAGGGATCGATTACTTTGGTCCTTTGACCGTAAGAGTTGGTGGTCGGGGAAGAAGACACGAAAAGCGTTGGGTCAGCCTATTTACGTGCTTCACCACTAGAGCAGTTCACCTGGAAGTGGCCAACGGGCTCAGTATGGAGGAGTTTTTACTCTGCTTCTCCCGTTTTGTTAGCCTACGTGGAAAACCCAAGGTCGTTTACAGCGACAATGGGACAAACTTTGTCGCCGCCGAGCAAGAGTTACGACAAGCCCTACAAGAACTTGTTGCCAAGCACGAAGAACTTCAGACGTTAATGGCTTGTCAACAAATTGAGTGGCATTTCTCTCCACCCGGGCCCCACTTCGGTGGTGTTTGGGAAAGGATCGTACAATCCTGCAAACGGGCAATGAAGACAAGCATCGGAAATTGTCTAGTCACGGATCAAGTGCTACGGACTGTAATTGCTGAAGTAGCAGCTTTATTAAATGCTCGGCCGCTAACACATCTTAGTATGGACCCAGAAGACCCAGATCCGTTAACCCCAAACCACTTTCTATACGGTGGAGCTCGGCCATACTTGCCCCTACAGTTGGCTGAAGTGGAAGACATGAACGTAACCAACAAGCAGTTTCAGCAAAGTCAAGCCATCCTTCAGCACTTTTGGAACAGATGGCTACGTGAATAGGTCCCCCACTTAATCGAGAGAAGAAAATGGCAAGAAAATAGGCCTAACGTCACCGTTGGAGATCTAGTTATCGCAATCGAACCAAATACCTTGCGTGGGCAGTGGCCGATGGGAAAAGTGTTGGAAGTTATTCCCAGTGCAACAGATAACGTTGTTCGAGTTGTAAAAGTGTAAAAAAAAGTACCAATCATCCAAAACCATGTATTCGGCCGGTGGCCAAATTATGTATCATGGTCCCAGCAAATGAGCAAGAAGTTTACGCAAAGGAAGAAAAAATGGAACTTTTAACAGCGTAAAAATTCAATTTCAGTATTGTAAAATGTAAATACTGATTGTAATGGAGCTACAATTAGTAGCTCCCCTTGTAAAAACAAAAATGTAAATGTAACAAGTAACATCACCATGACAACACACAAATGTAAACAACGTAGGAAAATCGCAACTTGAACTCTGGTGGAAGAGTCAGTCAATAAGTACCTTTGCCCTCAACGCCACCTATATTCAAGTTCAAATATAGGGCAAAGGGCAAAAGTCAGTTCGCTTGCTGTTTAGCAACATTGAAAAATTGGAAACTGTTTAACCTATTACGTTAGCAGACGACATTCAGTCGACCTAACTTCGTCATAGTAACACGTACCACCTGTGAACTCCTATCCAACGTGATTGCCATGGCAGAATATCCACCTCCATCAGCCGCATCCGTGAAGGAAAAACTTAAAGTGAGCAGGGAACGCGAACAAAAGTGCGTGGCCAACCTTACGGAACTTATTGGCGGGATTTTGTTAGCTAAAAAGGAAGCCGTGGAGAAAGTGTACTTGTACCAAAGTGCGATTATTCGTCTTGACAAGGAACACGACGAGCGTCAGAAGGACCTGGTGAACGTACACGTGCACTTCAAGACTGAGCGGGAGGCCCTGTTGAGTGGGTACGTTGGATCTCTTCTGCGTAAGGACCGTGAAAAGGCGACCGAAACTCCTGTACCCACGCCGGTCGTCACCCCCGAACGTCCTACGTTCATAGTTCCGTTGCACACTCCCAACATCATGTGTTTCCTTAAGTACCACGTCTCGGGAGCGACGCCGTGCAAAAAGAAGATCACAGAATGTGAAAAGTTTATGCTCCTCACCAATCAAGATAAACTGGAGCTTCTCTTCGGGCAACGGAGGTGTTTCGGGTGTTTCGTCCTGACGGCCGTAGCTGGGCACGTGAGGCTCCCCGATTGTCCCCATCCTCGTCAGTGCGGGTTGTGCCACACCCGCGATCATCACCAGATCCTATGTGGCACAAAGAAGACCTATAAAGATCTTCCCAGCCACTAAATTTGGTGGTGTGTTCTACGTTGGAAGTTTGTAATTTTTTGTTTCTTGCCCCTTTTGTAACGGTGGGTCTCGCTGTCACCTACGGTGGTGACCTCGCGGGCAGGGCTGTAGGGGGCACGGGCCTACACATGTATTGTGTGCCCATTTTTTGTTTTCCTTTTTTTACCCCTTTCTACGGGAAGGGGTAGTATTGTAATTTCAGTCACCCAGACAAGTTGTCTCACTTTTTGTCTCACATTTTTGTTTCGTTTTTCTCGTCTTCAGTTTTGCTCTCAGTTCCCTCCGTTTTCTCCCTGCAATCAAGCGTCCGGTTTAATTCTCAATAAAGAAGTCCTTTGTTTTAATTCATTATCATTTTTCAATTCATCCATCACCACTCATCATCATCCTCTCTCTGTTGCTACTCGGCACGGAGTCAGCAACAACACTAACCATCAATTGGTTTTGCCATTATCTTTACGCCATCTAGTGCTTAAAGAACTACATGACGCACCGATGGGTGGACATTTAGCATTTTATAAAACTTACATGAAAGTTAAAAATAATTATTATTGGCCAAATATGAGAGGCGATATTAAAGAATATTGCCGGGCTTATGAAGTATGTATAGCTAACTCTTCTTCACAGTATCGAGCACTTTTGCATCCGCATGAAATTGCAAAGGCTCCCTTCGATGTAATGGGAATGGACTTTTTGGGTCCTATCACCCCAGTTTTGCCAAATGGCAATAGCTACATTTTAGTTATTACGGACTATTTTAGCCGTTGGGTTGAGGCTGTTGCCTTAAAAGATCAAACTGCTCAGACAACAGCAGAATGTGTGTATAAAACTGTAATAGTTAGGCATGGAATGCCTAAGGACATTCTTTCTGACCGTGGAACAAATTTCACGTCAAAATTGTTTCGCTATTTTTGTAAAAAATTGAAGATTGATCAGCGTTTAACCACTGCCTATAACCCTGCTAGTAATGGGGAGACCGAGAGGTTCAATCGAACTTTGACGTCTATGTTAAGGAAAGAATTAAAGTACGGCGAACATGCTAATTGGGAAGAAATGTTAGACGATGTTCTGTTCGCTTATCGTAGCTCAGTCCATTCTTCGACACTTGACACCCCGTATTATTTACTCCACGGAAGAGACCCAAACATCCCTATTAACGAATTTCTAAATGCACCCCCCAAAACATTTAAGTCTTCTTCTGATTATGTAGGTAATTTAACAGAACGTCTGCGTTATAGTTTTCAAAGAGTTAGAGAAGAAAGCGAAAAAGCTAGGAAGCGCCAAAGGGAACAATATAATAAGCACGCAAATGAAAACCGATACGCGGTAGGCGATCGGGTGTTATTGGATATCCCGAGTTAAAGAAGAGTTGTTATCCGAACCCGAGTTAAAGAAGGAGATAGCAGGAAATTCACTTCAAAGTATAAAGGCCCTTATAGAATAGTAAAAATTTATTCGAATAATACGGTGGATATCGCTGATAACTCGTACACATGTCAGCGCACGCATGTAAATAGATTAAAACCATTGTACGAAACAATGCTATGGAAAGATGAGCATTGCCCGCCACTTGAGACCCCTTCGGAATTTGAGAACCGATTCCGCAAGCCAGTTGCGACTCAAACGACAAATGTATGTGAACACGAGAACGATGCTGAGGCCGCAAGACAACCCAATGTTGCGTCCAAGGCCGTCACAGAACTGATATCAGACACCCGTTCGGTGGATCATCAACTAGTGGAAAGTGACAATATGATCAAACAGTCTCATCTGCTGATCGAAGGGCGATTGTCTTCGTATGACAATTGCGATGTTACGAATAATCCACAGCATCCAATGGCATTTTCCGAGAATACTCCTATACACGCCGACAAGGATTGCGACCTTCAGCAAATTGAATCCAAGGATGATGTGACATCAACGTTGTCGCATCATGAAAGTGTCACCCGACGCCCGCAGCGAAATAGGAGGAAGCCGATTCGTTACAGGGATGGAATGTAGTGACTTCATACCGAATAGCTCAGATTGTTAAGGCAACAACGAGTGGACTACTATATAAACCGATCGTTGGGTGAACCATATCACAGCTTCTCTTACTCTCGGCACTTACGAACTCCCTGTCTCGCAAGTTTTTAAACGAGAACCAAATGGAGAGCAACACTCAACAATTCGCTGTAAACGCAAACGGAATTGTCGGCACCTGGACCCCAATGGTGGCCATTCCGATCCAGGTTCAGGATGTCATTGTAGTGGACCTCGTGTCTCAGGCGGACAGCAACTCTACGGTGGAACGCGTCTCACCGGAATCACCACAGCCACTACCATTTGACGCGGGGGAGACCGTCGCCAAGGACTCGCCGAAGCCTTGTGAGACGGAGGACGCCGTCGATCTCAGCCAAGGTGGAAGCCGCACTACGTATTGGCACTTGGAAGCGGCCTGGAAAGCGAAGCAGCTAGAGATCAAGACGAATTGACTGATCACACGCCTCCTCATCAACCTGTACGACAAGAAATGGCATGATGCCGTCGACACCCTGAAGGGGATCCTCGATCTGGATCCCGAGAAACGCCACCCACCCATCTACGGATGGTCTGCGTGCTACTGGGACTCGCCCCAGAAGCGGTTCGGTGGAAGCGACGACGAGGAGGGTCCTCGTGCTAAGAGGTCGACATACTTCTAAGAGGAACGATGAATGAAAAAAAAAATACAACTTCTATATGTTATCCGTTTTAACTTTCTTATCATGTGTTTATTCCTTGTCTTAATCTCAAACTTCCCTTTCTATCTCCATGGCTACTCTTACGTTTCCCTTTAATTATATCATATGTCCTTATTCGCTTTATCTTTTTATGCCTTTATCGAATGAGAATAAAAGCAGTAGTGATTAACCATTTACGTTACAAAAATGATGAAAATGAATATATATCAATCCTAATAATAATAAAAAAAACCTTTTCAGTACACTTTCGTAGAGCCACGTAAATGAAAGACCCCTTATAACAAGTTAGTAGTCGTATTACAGTAGTTGTAGATATATATTTTGACAGACTAACACAGTAGATGAGTAGGATTCACCGTTGAATACTAACTAAAAGCAACAACAAAAAAAACAAAAAAAAAACACAAACAAACAAATAACATATACTAACGCACGACTGATGGATTTTATGAACCACAATGTGAAATTTCCTTGCCTGTCTTCCTTCCATCTCTTACATGTCTCCTTCCATCATTCACTCCATAAATACCTTCCAAGCGTAACCAACTTATTATTTTTCGCCCAATATGCCACACAATACTGTTCACTTTCCCTTTCGTTCACACACACTGCGGCTTGTCCATAGCCACTCGGAGAATACAGTAATAGTACCGCCCCTCTTTGCCTGGAAGTAATACTACTCGTGGACCTTGGACTTCCACGGCAGAATCTCTTTCCGCAGCAAAATTTTACACGTTTCTTTTCTCGCCCTCCCCACTAAGCTATTCCGTATGTTCTTAATTTATCTTTTTGATAATTATGGTTTTCTTTTTCTCTTCCCAACGATACGAAATACTATCAAAAACAAGTTGTGCTTCCCCCTACAAACACTATTATATCCCAGTGCGCTTTTTCCTTCCCTTACGCCGTAGCCTGCTGTTAACGTTGACTGGAAAGCCTTTGACCCTTCAACAACCGTAGGCTTTTTCCTCACTTTCACTTCCCCACTTCTTTCTTTATATTTTTGATGTTACTTAGAAAACCCACACGATGACGTTATAGATATATATTCTGTCAAATTACATATTTTCTTTTGTTTGTATATATTCTCCAGTTATAGAAATGTCCCCATTTCCATTTCTGCTGCTTCTATGCCTCTACGGTTACAATCCCAGGCATTTGATGTGACCGTATGCGATTGCGCGGAGCCATCGAAGGTGGGAATCCTTCAATTCTCCGATGTGAAGTGCCAATCGATATCCACCGATAATAAGGCCGTGAAGGTGAAATATGCAGTGTATAGTAAAGAACGTGCCGCAACCAAATTCCCAGGATATAGTTGTGCCCGTTGGAAAAATATCCGCCATATCACTATGACCTTTTTCGGACAACTATTGATAGTGCTGGATAAAATTTCAATCGATACCACACCCGCCGAATGCAACGAAATGATTACCAACAAAAGGTGAAACGATAATCGAATGGCTTTTGTGGACGGAAAATTTGTGTTTGACAGTGAACCAGATATCTCTGGATACTGGTTACAAACAATCGATTCGTCAATTATTAACTGTGTTCCCGAAAAAGTCGAGCTTTTCCAACAAAAGGAGGACGCAGACTTCTCAACACCTATCGGAACTGCTTCTGCTGCGTCAGGCAATCTGTCACATAATCATCTAACGCTGATTTGGGACAAAACCTACACGCAGAAAACTAAAGGAACTACCAGACTCGTCGAGGATGGCATCGGTATGTTGAACCGATTGCCAGGGGAAAAACAAATCTTCCGACTCCAAGACGACGGGAATCAATTAGACTTCCATTTGACACCGGTACAGCGTTGCGTCTCAATGCAGCAAAACTGCTCCAATAAGACTTCTTCCTATGAAATAATCAGCCAGCCTAAACTCTTCGTAACGACCGTGCCTATCACGAAAAACTTAACAACGGTGGAGACCCAAGCGCCACTTGGCACTGAAAATTTAAATATACCCGCTAATATCCAGTATATTCGTGATCAACTCACTGATCATGAAAACGAGCTGGCCCGACAAATTCAGCTACTTTAGTGTGACGCTCGTAAAGCCAAACATGAAAGAGCCGTAACGACTGCTCAATATAATGGATGGCTAGCAGCCTCACAATTAAGCTTACCCCGGTGCACAAAACTACAAGATTCGGAAAAACGGTTCTATTAATTCAATGTCAATCCTTGAATGTTACGTTTGAAACCGTATTGACCTCGTGCGGACCACAACCAAAATTCCAAAATTATACTATTAACCTCGATGGCTGGGAACTTGTAAAATATTCCCCTTGCTATTGGACAAATGGATTTGTCAATTTCAATAACAAACCCTATGCCTTCCGTAATAATACGTGGGAACAACTCGAAGCCACAATTGTGTTGCCTGAACAAACACTGGCGCACTCCTTCCGTTACGAGGACGTCGAATTTTTCGACTATGAACATCAAAGTAACCCGGCATATACTGACAATATGCTTAACCACATGAACATCATGGCCGACATAGCAGCCGTGATCAACGAACATCCGTCATCCGAATTCACGTCACATGGTAGACCTAGCGCCACAACCATTTTCGTGACGGCTTCTAGTGTTGGAACCTACACATCGTGGTGGGAAACAATCAAAAATTACTTCTTCATCGGCATCTTATGCATCATGGTATTAATCTTTTTACGCATCTGCTACTGTTGCGGTCTCTTCAAGATCATAGGGAGCGTATGCCGTCGCCCGCATAAACTTTCAACATTCTCTGAATCCATTCCCATGCATCCAGTCTGATTACGGGACGTAATCCCACGCCGCCAGGAGTGATGTAACGAAGCCAATAAATACTTTTATTCAATATGCCTTTCTTTGTGCCTTTATTGTTGACTCATGTGTGTACCTATGTATTTCGCAATAGCATAACTGCGCAATTGTAACGGCGCAATATAAATTACGCCGCATACCGTATCATATTACATCGATCCTTCCATTTGATGGATAAGGGTAAGGACCCCTCTACTCGCACAACCTTGTTGTCGACTCCCCTTAACTTAGTTTTTGTGACTTTACGCAGCGGATCTAAAAACTTACGGACGACGCTTAGCCGCACGGCACTGACGCTAGCACCTGAGTCGACAAGTGCTACTACTTCTCCTACACTTTTTATCCACACCTTGATAAGAGGCAAGGCTGGGCGACTTTCAGTGACAAAAAATCCCTTCAAGGGCGCCATTGCCCTCGACGCACTACGCCGTCGTTTTTTGCCGGACAATCTCTAGCAATATGGCCGTGCCGATTGCACGAATAACACAATCTTGGCGCTGATCCCCTTGGGGTAAACCCTCCACCACCCATCCGCGGAGCACTAGGTCCGGGATTAACAGTGAGTCGTGACAGCGACGATGAAATTTGGTTGACCAAGCGGTCTCCCAGACTTTGAAAGAGTGTGGTCAAATCCTGTGTTGCTGGCGCAGGGATAGTTGGCTGAGGGGCTGTTAAAACAGGGGGCGTTGGTTGTAAAAACGGCGCATTTGTAGTCGCTGGCACACTGGGGACTGGAGGCGTTAACCCAAGTTGCTCTAAGTCTCTGAGTCGCGTCAAAAAGGCCATAAAGTCTACCGGTAAAGGAGAAGTTAAGGCTGCGACGTGAATAGGGTTCGCGAGACCTCTCAGCAACATCTTGATAACGTCAGCCTCCGGTAACGGGACGGGACAACGTAGGCACAACCGTCGCTTGTCCAACGCGTATTCAAGACAAGATTCCCCTGGTTTTTGTACCCTTGACTCTACCAGCGAACTCCACTCCAAAAACGAAAGCGCTCGAGCAAAGTTTGTCACTAGTGCGGCTGACCAAATAGCCCAGGTAGCGTGATGGTGTCCCGTTTGCACGTGCCATTGGGAGGCCGTGCCCTCAAGACGTGTCACAGCAACCAAAAGTCGATTCTCCTCTGTCCAACCCTCTAACCCACCAACGCGTTCCACATGGTCAATAAACCCTTGCGCATCTTCGCCAACAGCACCCGAGAAGCGTGGTATAGAACTGACAGCAATCGTCGACGGACGGACTGTCTGGGCAGCTGGCAAAGCGGCAGCAAGTGCTTGGAGAGCTTCGTTGTTCTGTTGTTGTTGCACGTTAATAATTTCGACGAGTTGGGCAACCTGATTTTGCCTCGCCGCACCGTCAGCCGCTGCTACTTCAGCAAACCTATTCAATGCCACGATTAGCTCGTTATTGTCTGCCATGTCCGTTGATGGAGATGCTTCTGCCGCCAGTACAAACTCTAACTTCGGACAGCTTTTCGTCGCAGGTGAACGCGGCACCGGACGAACAATACGTGCTCTTGCTGTTGTTTGACGAGCTTGTCCCCTCTGATTCCGCAGGTAGTACTGTGGTTCAAAGCCAAAAAAGGGATCTGGGACGTCGGGATTCAAATCCGACATGCAGAACCAACCGTACGAAAATCCGAAAATACCAAAACAAAAAAAGAAAAAAAGAAAACAAGCGCGAAAGGCCACAAACAAAAAAAAAGGAGGCCCAAAAAATGAGAGAAAAAAACAACAAAAAAGCAGAGAAAAAAAACAAATAAGTACGTACGTACTAAGACGTCTCGACCAAGATCAGGAGGTCGACAAAACAAAGCAAAAGCCAAAAAAAAAAAAAGAGTTGTTGAACGCAACCAAAATGGCGAGCGAAAAAAACGCAACACCATAAAAAAAAACCACAAAAAAAAAATACTCTGTGGGTGAGGGAAAAAAAAAGAAACACAAAACGCCGTCAAAACCAAAAAAAAAAGGAAAAGTGAGAAGCCGAGCGAGGTCTCACAGCGTAATTCGCACACAAAAATCTTTTCCTTGTCCACGCGAAAAAAAAGGTGGAAGAGAAAAGAAAAAAAAAAACACTTCCGCACCGTAAATCCAATCGCTAAGGAGAAAAAAAAAAAGAAGAAAAAACAAAATATCACACGTGACAACAAAAAAACGTGTGAGGCGTTCCAAAAATAAAGAAAAAAAACGGAACGTGCAGCACAAAGCAGGGCGGGCAAAAAGCACGCCGCAAAAAAGATACAATTTCTACTACACACCGTACAACAAAAATCATGCGTTGGGATTGTTTATTTGATAGCCCGTGGCTATAGGTAACAAGGGTTGAAATACTTACCTGTACCGTTCCTCCACCCTTCAACAAAGACGTCGCGGCGGGATGGGATCCACTCCCCTTTGGCGCCGGTAAGGACAATCCACAATGGCGGCGACCACGTCTGCGAAAATTTCCTTCAAGCGTGGGCGGCACGGGTCCGTTGCAGGCAACTTTAAAAAAAAAAAGTTGTTCAATGGCCTGGCGGAGATGAATATCCTCGATCTTCAATCCTCCTCAATCCCTCTTCTGACACCAATTGTTATGGATATTGCTGGCGTCGGACCCAGGTCGTGAGCAGCTGGTAGGATGGGGCAGATAATTCAGCAGATGGAAAGGAATAATAATCCAACAGATAGCCGAGACAAGTATATTTTACACGATACACTTAACACAGTACACTTCACTTTAAGGGTTACGCGAAGGGAAGCCAGCAAGATGCAGAGCTCCTTCTTAGGACCACTTAGTAGACGGCGAGGTAACTGACTGCCCTAAACCATTGACAGCAGACGACCCCGTCGCATACCCTCCGGTCTGCCATCTATCAAGGGGAGATATACTCGGGACACGAGATGGGGATACATGACAATAGTTATGGGTTATGACACTTGTAACAGCACTACGCCGCTTAACAACAACTGTGATTGGCGGCTTATGTGCTGATCAGTATTGCACCATCAACATGCTGTATCAAATTTCATTAGTTGCAACATGTAATTGCGCATCAGTTAATTGTGCTGCAATATGCGAGGTTTCGTGGTGAACTAAAGACCTGAGAGAGTTCAGTTATCGACGGGTATTCTACTTCAACAGTCAGGTTGAAGTCGGCTGTCGGTGTGCATCTGACTCTCACAGGCAGAGTTCAAGTTTAGCTAGTGACTTCCCAATAGTAACCCTATACTAACCATCTGATCGGTGTCACGTGCTGAAGTGTGTCAATTTCATCTGTATTGTTTTAACCACGTGCCGACGAGCTTCTGTTACCCGCCGCCTTCTCTGATATCCACGCCCGTGCTTCACACGAGTCACTGCGGTAAGCTTACACTAGGTGTCAGATTACACTTCGGTCTCTCTCTCTCTTTCACTCTCCCTTTGCAGACTACTTATGTCTTATTCCAACTTTTATCTGTATCGTTGTGCTTTACTTAGACAAATATAATCGTCGTGTGGGGAAAATCGCCTCCGAGTCCTATTATTACTATGATTATTATTATTATAATAAGTTACTCTTCAGAAGGAGATGCTTTACAGTAGCTTAGCAAACATTCTTCGTTGCTACCACTGATAACATGATATCTTACACGTACAATCTTCTTTGTACCCGATATTTTAGTGTCAGCTTGGAATGTACCTATTAACGGCAATGGTACAATTGATTGGTAAGCGTAGATTTTCTTAGTTGAACGCTTCAATGTTGGTGCTCCCAGCTTCTCATACGCACGTTCGTTGATCAAAGTAACAGATGCTCCACTATCAACTAGGAAATTGATCGAGCTATCTAAAACTTCTAGCTTGATGGTAGGTTGAATTTTGTTGTCAGCTGCTGCTCTGTTAGTGAATTCTTCTACATTACTCGAATCCTCATCAGATGTATCCTGAAACTTCACGTTTCGGACTAGTTTTTTCTCTTTCGATCCTATAGATGAGGGATGACGACATATACGAGCGAAATGACCTTCTTTGTGGCATTTGCCACACACAACACCCTCTTTCTTCGCAGGACAATACTGCAGTTTCTTGTGCCAATTTCCTCCACAAAAAGTACACGTCTTCGAGTTATTTTGTTTCCCAGATTCCTTTTTATTTTGTTGGCAGAAGTTTCCTTTGTTAAAATTCTTTTTCTTAGTGACAATTTTATTAATTGTTGATGTTCCACTGCCTTCTTCAATCTGCTTAGATTGAAACTTAGTCAACTCGTAAGTTGTACCCTTTTCAAGCAACGTTTTCAAGTCCCACTCGGAATTCACCAACGCTTCTGCTCTTAGCTTTGTTGATGTACAGGTTAGGATAATCTGTGATTTGATTTCATCATCAACATCACGGAAGTCACAGCCTTGTGCCAACTCAGAGAGTCTGGTATGGAATTGGTCAAGTGACTCATCACTGGCTTGCTTTGTTGATTTGAACTTGTGCCTGTTGTATGTTATATTGACTCTTGGGTTGAAATGTTCATTTAGTGCACGTTTTGTCGCAGCGTATTGTGTTTCAGCTTCCAAATTTGCTGCTTGGTTAGCTTCTCGAGGTGTTGAATTGAGCTTTACAAAAATTTGATGCACCTTTTTCCCAGCCAAGTGTAACAGCAATGCTTTTTTTCTGTTGTCATCATTGATAGCCATAGCTTCAAGATAATTTTCAAATCTTCTAAGCCATTCTGGCCATTTTGTCGACAGAGTTGTTTGGTCTCCATCATAGACAAATGCTTCCATAGCAACAGACAAACTCATCTTCACGCGTTACTGATGCCAGACAAATGATTAGTAAATTTAACTGTTATAAAATTACCAAATTGCAGCTAGTAAGTCACTACTCGTCGCCAAATATAGTGTCTGATTCAGATAACTCGTTTTGATAGCCGGATGGTGATTAATTAACTGGATACAATGAGATAATTGTGCTGGTACTTGTATTGGGACTACTACGCAGTCATCACTCTTCCAAGTCACTTTCTTCACTAACTGGGCCACCTTAGGTCAAAGCCCTCTAGTGTCCCATTACAGTGTTAGGGGTGACCTCCAATGGTCAGAATCGCTTACAGACACTACAGTTATGTATGTATGGAAATAATTACAATCAGTCTGTTTCAAAAGGATTAGGGATGGCAGTAGGCACTATAGTATCATATGCTTCAATCAATGCGACACACTTCTTCCTTGCGCTATCGACACAAACTGCAACAAGTTCTTTCCCCTTACCCACCAGCATTGTGGTTTGCCCGGCTAATTTATCTACCACTATTGAACCCACCCGACGGGGATAAAATATGTCCTTTCGGACCGTTCCGAGTTCGTGTCCAAACAGAAAATTGGTGGTCCAACAAACGAAGCGAGATTTTCGACCACGCAAATGTTTTCTATTAGGAAAAATTCCCCATTATGCAATAAAGCATAAAAATTCGATCGCTTTGGGAACTTAGCATACCTACTTGTGGTGAAAAAGCCTCCCGTCTTCAACTTAACTTTCGAATAAAATACATAATCTTCGTGACCATTTAACTCAATTCTGTTCCGCTCTGACATAGTATTTGACGTGCGTAAGAGATTTTTTAAAGCTACAACTTCTTCCGCCACTAATCTTCTTTTGGTTACTTTTCCCCTAACAGTGTATCCGTCAATTATTCGGTCACTTTGGAAAGAACGAGACGAAAGGACAGCTTTCGGTAAACAAAGCAAGCGATGGAGAAGGCGAGTTACTTCGTACGGAATACTGTTGGATGCTAAAAGATCGATAGCTTCTTTTCGAATGGATATGCGCATAAGATACATTTTAGCCATTTGATCAATTACGTTTTGAGTGCCATTGAATAGGTTCTGTAGATCTCCGTTGATCCACTCTGGAATGAAAGCGGAAGTTGACCAAAGACAACCCCAATCAATGACACTCTTAGCCAAATGAGTTAGCAGGTGCATATTATAAGTAATATGATGCGAACCATACAGACTTTCAGCCTCTGACACGAAATGTCGCAAAACGATATCGATTTTTCTTACAGATTCTACGTTAATTTCATCCAGCAGTAGACCAAACAACGAATAAGCCAATGTTGTAAAATGGGGAAAAAATGACAAAATTCCCTTCAGGATCGGATAATAAAATAAAACAAATGATCGGAACTCGGAAGCCTTCCAGTACGGAATATTATCAAAGATCTGAGGGGTTCTTGTGATTTCAGAGGGTGGCTTAATTTCCAATAGTCGCTTATTAAGTTCGTCTAGGATAATCCGCTTTCCAATATACCATGGTTCTTTGTTATACGATGAAAGAGTTCACAGTAACAGAAAGTAGCGAACAACTCCAAGACAGAAGCTGTGCATATATTCTGGGACGAAAGCGGCAATAAAATCAAACCCTTTAGTCCTGAAGAATGGTGTATCACCAAGTATGCCGTGAACAGCATCACCCTCCCCAATAAGTACCTGTAGTTCATAGAAGAAAGGAATGAAATGTGATAGTCTATTTTGTTAGTTTCAATGTATGTACCTCTAATAAATAATCATCGTGTTGCTTTGTAGTCCGCAAAGAGAAGCATATTGACCCATCTTGAGCATTCGGATATACGCGAGAATATCCCATTCCTTTCCTATTTACTTGACCTAGGTAATTTAATCAATATTTAGCATCATTGTAATTGTTTTGAATTGGTAATATTTAAATGTATCACTAATAATAAGTTGTAACTGAAAAACAGCAAAAAATAGTTAGCTTACCAGGGTATAGGTAGAAATCACATCCGTATAATCCATTAAATTGTGTCGTATTTCGGAGCACAGGGCGAGCAACAGTGTCAACGCTAACAATTAAAGGCTTTACGTAGTATGTCACTCCACCAACTACAATTCCAGTTGTTCCAAGACGAATGAGCTCGGCAACACACGGCTTGATAAAAATATCGATGGAAGGTTTCTTATTCCCGTAAAAAAGAGCAAACACGATTACGTTGGAACGGCGAACAGTATATGGCGCCTCGTTAATCACTCCCATATATGGCCAAAACCCATATTTACTCCGTTTATTAGGATTTGCTCCGTCTGCACAGATAAGGATCGTGATTGTTTTATCGCAGATGTATCCTCTGTGACGATTTTCTTCATATAGTTTTCCATAAGCAATATCACCAGCCATGCCGTCTGATGACTCGTCCTTTCTTGAGCAGGATCCATATTGCTGTAAGTAGTATCGCACTTGCTCTTCGACGGGTAGCATGATTGTGTAACAGCCATCATGATTCTCTGTGGAATTTTTTATGTAGTAATGACCACACGGCTGTTCGTTAATGGGATTTCCATTCTCTCCGGTTTTTAAAGTAGCCGAACATTTGTTGCACAGAAATATTTTTTTTAAAGCTGTTCTTCAAATGAGGAAATTTTTTTTGAAAAGATAAACACTTGTAAACGCATCTTTTGCGTCGTTTTTAGGTAGAGCAATTCTGAGTAAGGCCAAGTGGTCTTTCAGCGCACTATTAGATAGGTTATGCTTCACGTAAAAAGCAGCGCTTAATAAAGCGAGATATTGTTTTTTCACCTCGGCATCTCGGCATCATAATTCATTCTGGAAATGGAATAAAAAGACAGTAATTTGTAAATTTACAACCTAGTATAAATCACAACACTTACTATGATAAAGTAGTCGTCATCAACTTCTGATTCACCAGAATCATTTGTGCTGCAATCACGCCAATCGTTATCAAAATTATTGGGGAACTGCTCTCGTTCGCACAAGTCACTTTCCAACATCATTTGTAATTCAAAAGGGGCTTGTATGCCTTCTGTTGGTAGGAAAATAATCACCTATAACTATAAGGGAATAGATAATTTATAAGGGAAACATATTTTACCCGTTTATATTACTTGTTTATGTATGATTATTATACCAGTTTAAACTATATGAATTGCGCAACTATATAACTGTGCCATTTCAATATTGCACCATCAAAATACGCAGCAGGGTGACCTATATGAACACCTGCCTTATGTCATACCATGTTTCATCGGCACAAAGACACTTATAACAACATCTTTGATTGGCGGGATCAAGGGATGCGCATCATAGCGACACCATCACGCCATATAAAATTTCACGTATTGGTGACGAGTAATTGCGCAGCAATTAATCATTGCCCAATATGCGAGTTTTCTTGATGAACTCGGGACCTGAAGAAAGTCAGTTACCGACGTGTATCTGAGTCTAACGGTCAGGTTCCGATTCAGTTAAGTGCCTTCTCTTATTTTAATATTGTGTTGAGAATTGATCTTTGTCTCGTGTTGAAGTGAGTGTTCAATTCTTGTAACTTGTGTTATCGACGTGCCGACGAGTTGTGTTACACTTCGTCTTCATCTTACATCTACTCTCTTATTCGGCTCGCGGTACCGTGGTAAGCTCACACTACAATTATCACGTTTCGCTTTCTGTCTCCCTTTTTATTCGATAGCTTTCTCTTATGTCTTTATCCAAAACATCTTTGTATTTTACATGCTTAAACTAAGACAAATATAGTCGTCATTGTGGGTACAACGCCTCTGAGTTCTTTTATTCTTTTATTCTTTTATTCTTTTATTCTTTTATTCTTTTATTCTTTTATTATTCTGTATTGTCTTAAATTCGTAAAGTCAGTCTTCCCACACGGGAAGATGCTTTACATAATGGTGGCAGCGATCTTTCGAACTCACCCACAATGACTGATAATATTTTTCTACGTAAGCCTACACTTTCCCGTACTCCTGTGTCCGCCTCTCAAATTTCCGTTGAACCCGTTGTACGAATTGACGAATCTGTAGCGAGAGCTATAAATTTTGAAAAGTTAGCCACTACTCAGCCTACTACTTCTGATACGTTTACTGGGTGTAAAACGTCAAGAAGACAGACAGGCGCTATTATGATATCCGCTTCTCCTGTATTAAAACCCAGGGCAATTTCAGATAGTTCTCAGACAAGGAAATTAAGGTCCAATTCTGCGTATGAGTTGGTACCAGGAATAGACATTTCAAACGTTCGCAAACCTCAGGCCCAACACACGGATAAAACCTCGACCGTTAGGAAGTCACCCTCCCTTCTAGCCCAATTAGTAGACCGTCTTTCACCGAAAAGGAAATCCGTTTCGCAACAAACTTCCCCCACCAAACGTTTTTCGAACACCGTTTCGAGTCTTTTCTCGCAAAAGAAGGCAGCCAATGGAAGAACAGCTCGACGCGAGTCTCAAGCATCTTCTGCGGGAAGTCAAGAAGAACGAGGACAACATCTTTCAGACACCGAAAAACCAACTGCCATTCCTACTATTAGCCATCCGAAGCCTCAAGGAGAGGGAGGCGGATTTTCAGTCGAGCGACCCGAAAATCTGGGATCACCTTGTCCAGTTGATGTTCGACATTCAGAGGAATTACCACGTGGAACAGCCAACACAGACGGACTGGAAGCAACCGAAGACTCTCCTGAAGTATATGACATCCATTCTAGAAGTGAAAGCCAGTGGACCGATCACGAAGAAGACGAAGAAGCAGACAGAAGAAATCGTGACGGTGCTCAAGGAAATTTTCATGCGGCACGCGAGACAGGTTCTAACTTGCCTCCACGGACAAATTTGCAACATAATAGATCTACAAGAGATCACACCAACAAGAGAGCGGGAACTGTTCGGGTTCGTTCCGAGACGGGACATCACCGACCGAGACGAGGACGGCAGATTCGTGGAAATAATCACCGTGGTGACCGACACATCACTTCATCTGGAAGAAATCTTACCGGCGTCACAGCGAACATTCCTGAAAGACGTGGCCAACCTAGCGTCGTACTCAGAGAAACTACAGCTAATCAACAATTTGGAGGTGCTACAGCCGGAAATTTTATTCCTTTTGGACAAACTGAACAATTTTCCGGAAGCCAACAACCCATTCTTCGCACAGCAGGCTAGGGACATCAAGCCAATAATCCCGCAAACGGAAAAACAATTAAGACAAGCGCTGTTGTGCATACAAACGAACAACACACAACAACAAGCCACACCGATCCAACAAACATCGTCGCTGTCGGAAAACACTCCGAAGAAGAGAAGGACACGCAGAAGACACCGACGTTGCAGACAGTCAATCAGTCAAATCTACCCATACATCCACCCCTCCAGCCAACCGGAAGAGATACTAGAGGGCATCAGTCAATTCAGGGTAGCATTCCAGAACTGCCTCAGAATTCCCAGCAAACTTTGAAATTCCCCATATTTAATTCGAACATGGCTAGATCTTTATCGCCGTCACGTGCAGCTACAGTCAATGACTTAAAAGATTTTCAGACAAATCAGCATACTTTTTCGCGTTTACAATTGCTTCCTTCTTTTTCCGGAAGTCCAATTTCTCGTTTTGATTCCTGGCTTGAGAACTTTGAAAGCATAGTTGAAGGGTCAGGATGGTCAGAAGAGAAAATTGTTCAGACACTGCGAGCTAAAATGACAGATAAGGCTTTTTCGGTGATACAAAATATGGTCAAGGAACATCCTAATGACTATGCGTCTCTTAAAGAAGCTTTATTCGACCATTTTTACGGGGATGAAAGTGTTGATTTATATATTACAAAATTTGATAAGGCAAAACGTAAACCGGGCGAAAAAATTATAGATTATGCTCACCGTCTTCAAGCAATCTTTAAGAAAGCGTACCCTGTAGGCTATGCCGAGCGATCCTTTTCGATTATTCTTATGCAGAAATTTATAGAAGGTTTGGATTCACAATTGCAGGCAAAAGTAAGGTACAAAGAATTTGGGGACTTTAACGCACTGGACACGCATTTATGCCGTTCGCCTAGAAGCTTTGGAATCGGATGGTGAAAAACATGAGTTTGTTAGGGCGATTGATGAGTCAAAAGATAGAAAACATTCGGAATTAAACGAACTTAAACAAATGATAATTGAGCAGAAGGAAATAGTCAGTCATGCCGTTGCGAACATTCGTCAGGGAAATAAGACCGTAGACACTCCAAAATCGGAGAGAGATGAAATGAAAGATATGCTGCACGAGCTAACGCAGGCGGTAAAACAACTCCAACTCGAGAAGAGGGATGTTTCTTCTTCGGCGGGTGCCCCATATAAAAAAGGGTTTCATTTACCACAGATGGCAACAATCAGAGAAATTGGAGACCGAACTCTTCACACTCCAATACTAACACCCACCCTTACCAAAGAGATAGGAACCAAAATAGGCCTACAAACTTTACACCACCCTTCCCAAGATCTAGTAATAATCCAAATAATAGGCCTACCGAGAACGTAATAACCTAGTAGCTTTTGCGGTTATCGTGGTCATACGCAATCGGATTGCCGTAAATTCCAGCGGCATAATTTGGAACAAGCGCAGCCCCCAATCTGTTATTCTTGCCGTGAGATTGGTCATAAATCGAATAACTGCCCCAAATATAGCTCCAATAGGCCTAATATTCCAGGTCCCCCTCAACATCAGGGAAACCAATAGGTATCAACCGTAACTTCGGGTCAGTTGATAGGGAGCCTCAGTTGAAATCCCGACAAGTCGCGAAATTAACAACAATAACAAACAAATCGACCCCTACAATTCCATTAAAAGTTTTCCAGATCCCTTAACAAGCATTATTTGATACAGGCGCATGAAAAAGCATTATTCACGAGAGATTATTCAAGAAATTACCCCCGAAAGGTCAAGTGATCTGCAGTCAGCTTGATTTCGATTTATATGATGTAGGGGAGAAAAAGTTGCATACGCTGGGAAGAGTTACATTGCCCGTACGATACGGGGAATCTGTTTTAAGGCAGAAGTTTATAGTTACAAACGGTGTCTCTGAAGACTGTATCCTTGGATGGGATGCAATCCAGAAACACGGTTTTCGGTTCGATGGAGAAGCCTAGCGTATTTACTTAGCAAGGGATGAGCAGGGATCAGCCATCTCTAGGGTACCAGACATGGCAATTACGACGGTCAAGAAGACGACGCCATCTGATCAGACGTCGCTAGTAATTGCAGCGCAAATGACAGGTTAATTTCCGTATGTCCCCCCTAAAAGCACATTTATTTTTACCCCAGCAGGAGATTTGCCGAACGGCATTTTTATTGAGGAATTCGTTGGAAATGTATCGGGAGATGAAAAATATCAAATTATGGTCGAAAACCATTCGTTAAATCAAGTCATAATTCCTAGGAACATTACATTAGGCGTAATTGAAGTAATTCATAACGTAATTGGCAAAATTGCTTTAAGTAAACTTGAGGAAAAGCCTACTATAAAACATGAGCCACTTTTAATTTCAGAAGTCGACGCTGAATTTCAAGCCCCGCTCTCAAAATCACTAAATGACTTCCACGACTTGTTCGCAGCAAAAGATTCAGAATTAGGGAACACTAATCTGATTAAGCATACAATTGATACACAAGGAAGAGGCCCTATTCGACAACGCCCTTATCGAGTTACGAACAATCAGAGAAAAATATTGGATGATAAAGTACAGGAAATGCTAGATGCAAACGTTATACGGTATTCTCATTCACCATGGGCTTCACTTGTGGTTTTAGTAGAGAAAAAAGGTGGTGAAGTAATATTTTGCGTTGACTATCGGAAATTAAATAGTATTACCAAAAAAGATTCATTCCCTATGCCGAGGATAGACGAAACATTAGACAAATTATATGGAAAGAAATTTTTCACAACTCTTGATTTGGCCTCTGGCTATTGGCAAATTCAAGTTGATGAGCCGGCTATTGGAAAAACCGCTTTTGTAGTAGAAAACAATCTTTACGAATTTAAACGAATGGCGTTTGGCTTGTGCAATGCACCTGCCACATTTCAACGATTAATCAATTATGTACTGAAAGACGTTTTGGGAAGTAAAGCATTAGCTTATTTGGATGACGTCATCATATATTCGGACACTTTTGATGATCATTTAAGCGATATTCGGGAAATTTTTAACCTATTAAAAGACGCAAATTTAAAATTGAAAATTAAGAAATGCCAGTTCATCAAACATTCTGTAAATTATTTAGGCCATGTCATTTCGACTGAGGGAATTAAACCAAGATCCGAGTAAAATTGATAAAATTGTAAATTACAAAACGCCCACTTCTGTCGATGAAGTGAGGTCATTTCTTGGTTTAGCAGGTTATTATAGGTGATTTATTCAAAATTTTGGTTCAATTGCAAAACCTTTGACTAGATTAACTCATAAAGTTCTTAGTACAAAACCTTTTGCATGGGGAACAGAAGAACAAGTTGCTTTTGAGAAACTGCGTACTTCTCATGTTACACCACCAGTTCTCGTATATCCGAATTTTGATGCAAAGTTCTTTCTTTTTACTGACGCGTGCGATTACGGTATCGGAGCTGTTCTGTCTCAAATTCAAAACGGTCAGGAACACCCCATAGCTTATTCCAGTAGACAGCTAACAAAGGCAGAACTGAAATATAGTACAACTGAAAAAGAAGCTCTAGCGGTCGTAGAGGCCATTAAACATTTCCGTCATTATCTGTTGGATAAACCCTTCGAAATAATTAGTGATCATCGTCCCTTGCAATGGCTAAAAAATCAAAAAGACAATAATGGAAGGGTAGGTAGATGGGCTATCTTATTAGCCGCAACCAATTACGAATTAAAATATAGACCAGGTCGTATTCACCAGAATGTAGACTGTTTATCAAGGTTAAAAGTAGCTAGTATTCAGGTTGGAAAAGATATGAAATTGATTTGTGAAAAACTAATGGAGGATAGTCTTTGTATAGCCATTAAGAATTATTTAGAGAAAGGAGAACTGGACGAAATTTTTAACCAGTCAAAGCCCGATTGGGTAAAGGAAATTGAATATTTTGAGATAATCGAAGGAACACTTTATAGACGGGAACTGCCATCTCAGAGTAGTAAAAGGAACGACACGAACCATCAATTAGTTTTGCCATTATCTTTACGCCATCTAGTGCTTAAAGAATTACACGACGCTCCGATGGGTGGTCATCTAGAATTTTTCAAAGCTTATATGAAAGTCAAAAATAATTATAATTGACCAAACATGAGAGGCGATATTAAAGAATATTGTCAGGCTTGTGAAGTATGCATTGCTAACACTTCCTCGCCTTATAGAGCACTTTTGCTTTTTGCTTTGCTAGATGCTTTTTATAGTTAGACATGGAATGCCTAAAGCAATTCTTTCCGATCGTGGAACAAATTTCACATCAAAATTATTCCGTTATCTTTGTACGAAGTTAAAAATTGAACCGCGATTAACTACCGCCTATAACCCAGCTAGTAATGGGGAGACGGAAAGGTTCAATCGGACTTTAACGTCTATGTTAAGAAAAGAATTAAAAGACGGCGAACATGCCAATTGGGAAGAAATGTTAGATGATGTTTTGTTCGCTTATCGTAGCTCAGTCCACTCTTCGACACTTGACACGAAATATTATTTTCTTCACTTTAGAGAACTCAATATTCCTATTAACGAATTTCTTGATGCATCTCCCAAAACATTTAAATCTTCTTCTGATTATGTAGGTAATTTAATAGTACGATTGCGTTATAGTTTTCAAAGGGTTATAGAAGAAAGCGAAAAAGCTAG
The DNA here is from genome assembly GCF_022539665.2 of Daphnia carinata. NCBI lineage: Eukaryota > Metazoa > Arthropoda > Branchiopoda > Diplostraca > Daphniidae > Daphnia > Daphnia carinata. Next base: position 6,377,034 of record NC_081335.1, on the reverse strand, counting down.
GTAGCGCCAAAGGGAACAATACAACAAGCGCGCGAAAGAAAACCGATACGCGGTAGGCGATCGGGTGTTATTGGACATTCGTGTAGTTAAAGAAGGAGATAGCAGAAAGTTCACTTCGAAATATAAATGGCCTTATAGAATAGTTAAAGTTTATTCGAATAATACTGTAGACATTGCTGATAATTCGTATATATGCCAGCGTACGCATGTAAATAGATTAAAACCTTTGTATGAAACAATGCTATGGAAACATGAGCATTGTCCGCCACTTGAGAGCAGATTCCGCAAGACTATTGCGACTCAAACAACAGGTGTATCTGAACACAAGCTCGATAACGAAGCCGTAAGACAACAAAATATTGCATCAAAAGCCGTGTCAGAATTGATGCCAGACACCAATTCAATGGGTCAACAACTTGTACTCGAAGACCATATGATCGGACAGTCTCATCTGCCGATCGAAGAGCAATTGTACTCAAATGACAATTGCGATGTTACCGAAAATCGACAGCATCCATCAACAATACCTGAAACTGGTCCTATATGCGCCGCTAAGGATTTCGAAATTCAGCAAATTGAAAATAATGCGACATCAGCATCAACGCATCAAGACGGTGTGAACCACCGTCCACAGCGAAACAGGAGAAAACCAATTCGTTATAGAGACGAAGTGTAATGACATCAAACTGCGCAATTCTCTAATTCGAACAATAACAAGTGGGCTACTATATAAACTGTGCGTTGAGCGAAGAAAAATCACCACTTCTTCGTACTCTCAGTGAGCAATCAAAGACTATCTGTTCAGACAAGTTTTAATTGTTTCACGGCTAAAGAGAACCAGGAAAGACAACAAAAAAACAAAAGCAAAAAAATGGAAGACGAACAACAAAAACAACAACAACACGTCGAAGAGAACGCAGTCAGCAGCAGCTGGACCCCAATGGTGGTGATCCCACTACCTGTTCAAGAAGTCGTGGTAGTAGACCTAACGACATCCGACGACGAGGAGACCGTTGCCGGGGACGTGCCCGAAGCATTCGAAATACAGGACGCCATCGATTTCAGCCAAGATGGAGTCCGCGAAGAGGACACCTCGGATTGGCACCTCGAAGGAATCCGTGACAGCAAGCAACTGCAGATCAAAACAAACCAACTAATCGGACGTCTCCTCATCCGGCTGCATGAGAAGAAAGGGCGTGAAGCAATTGACGCATTAAAATTGATCCTCGATCTGGACCCGGAGGTACGACACCTACCTCTCTACGGCTGGACTTCCTGTCACTGGGACTCGCCTCGACCCAGGAAGCGTTCCAGTGACGGCGACCACGAGGATACTCCGGATCGAAAAGGTCCAAATACCTCTAACACATCCAGAAGAAGAAGACCGAAGAAAGAAATTTTCTCTTCTTTTTTCCCTGTTTTTTTTTATTACTTATGTTTATCCACTTTCACCTATGCTTACAATATTTACTCAGTATGCCAATATACTCTAATCGATATATTCCTTTATAACAGCTGAAATAAACACAATAGCCAACAATTAAGATATCATCATTGAAAAAAAAACACGATATATCAACATAAAACTACAAAACAAATAGAAGGGAATCATGATACAAAAAAACGTTATGTAATTATACGTAACCCAGTTTCCTTGAAAAAAAAATCAAACAAACAAACAAAGGATTCTCTTGAAAATTTTTTTAAAATAAATAACGTAGTTAACGAACACCAATTTCTATATTAAAAAACTGTCTTAGTTATGTTATGCATATGAGCTTATTATACTGATATTACATGTGTTTTGCCCTTTCTCCATTTTTACAATTTCACTTTTCCAATTTACGCCCTAAAGTCATTTCTTATCTTTTACGTCATAAAATCCAACAGTCAATATAGATTCTGAAACATAAAGCCATTTGAGTAAAAACATTAAAGAAGTATTGCTTTTGGGAATAAAACTTTAAGGTTTATTTCACTTCCGTAAAAACTCATTAATACGTGACATATTATAACAATTTGGTAGTCACAATTGAAGTAGTTCCCTTTTTGTAGAATCTCATTGTCGTGTAAGTGGCAATTTCCAAACCATTTCACTAAGTGTTGCTAGACACCTTCAGTTAGCAACTTGCCTTGCCCTGCGAAAAGGCACTGCGTTCAAAGACCATATTGTTGAGATCGGCTCATTAAAGAACGGTATAATCCAAAGTGAAACAACTGAACAAAGAAATACGATGAAACAATTGCTTTTCGAATACCAGATTGAAGATAACATGCCCTCGTTCAAATGGATAAAAGTTGGTGGGTGGACCTATTGGCCTGTCTCAATACTGTTGATAAAAAAGTCGTTTGAATGTTGTGAAGATGACTTGCCGATTTTCGGAATAATTGCGAAGCTTTTTATGAAAGAAGAAACACCTCACGCAGTTCTTCAGTTGATGGAGACTTTCTATTTCGACGATCACTTTTATTCTTATTTGTCCAAGCCAAAGGAAAAAAGGACTTAATATTCAAAAATCTATTTACTAACAAAATAGAGCCACTTTGGCTTTTGAGTCCCTTTGGAAAGGATACCAAAACCTTTGTCTGTCCATTCCACCTTCTATAAATTACTGACGCACATTTTTTCTAAGTTACCATATATAGACAGGCCATACCATACACATCATGCTTTCTTAAAATGTTGTGTCTTTAACTTTTTTGTTTCTACGCATCCCGCACTTTTTTTTTGTGACCAGTGCGCTTCCTTTGTTTTAAGATTATTGTATATCTACACCTACGCAATTTTTTGCGATCAGTACGCTTCTTTTGTTTTAAGATTTGTGTATCTACACCCACGCCATTTCTTGCGACCAGTACACGTTAAGCTTTCATCTCGACGTATGGACCAAAATCGTAGGCTGAATTTTGCAACGCATATTTTGGGGTGAGTTTGTTCTATCAGTTTTTAATTGGCTTTGAAGTGATTTCAATGTAGTGTGAATATGTAGTTTTAGGGCGAAATTTGTAGAGAATTTCAGAAAACATTCAAACGCTCAGCAAGGCTGCACTAAGTAACCATTTACTGAGTACTGAGTACTAGAGATGACAGAGGATGACATCGAGAGGATGACTGTGTTGAGCTTCGGACAAAAACTTAAGTTTAGGAAACTGGTTAAATCATTGAAGTTACCGCACATTTCTTCACAGTTTCTAGCTCCTTTCCAAAACCATCCTTCGCTATTGGCTACTCCATCTCCACAGTTCATGGATAGCACTTTTTTGTAGCCAGTTTCTGAAGAGCTTGGAAGATCTCACACATACATTGTGCAGGCTCCTCCTCCACCAGCACCACAACCACCATTTGAAACATCTGTAGCTAGCATCGCCAAAGCCTCAAAACAAAGATCTGCTGCATCGTTTTCGCCACGTAGCACTAGTGAGGTAAAGTATTGGTGATATAGTTTTAGTTACATAACATCTTATAAACTCTTCTAATATTCCAGGTAATCTACAATGTTCACGAAATGCTAAGTGCAACGGTATATGGTAGGAGACTGCTGGTAACGTATTCCAGGATGAAGAAAGTGGTCATGTCTCTCGAAGAAAAGAGCCTTTTGGTAAGAATTTGTACTGAAAGTCTTTGTAAAGACGTTGGACATTTAAATCCTACGTCTGAACAAAAACAAAAAATGTCGGTAGCAATCATCCGCCCTTACCCCAGCCTGAAGAGTAACCAAGAAAATAACTCAGAATGGTATAATTTACACAATAACCGTAGTTCGGGCTTCATCGATGTTCGTTTGAAAACGATGCGTTCGAAAAGAAGACGCAGCAACCACTCAAATACCGAGGCATCCAAGAAATGTAAAAATGCCATAGTAGAGGAAGGTTTTGAAAAGGAGTACGCGAAATTTGGCGGACAAAAAGCACTGGTAAGTTCAAAAGTTATGCGTACACACATTTTTTTTTGTAACCTATCTTAATTTGCTGTTTGTTTCAGGTAATCTGGCTCCGCGACCATTGTTCTCTTCCATCGAACACAATACAAATTCTGGAGTATACGGAATTGACCTTTAAGTACCGCGAATTCCAAGGCAAATGGAAAATGCTGAAGTCTGCTACTGACTAACTCATCGCCTACCCGCGCTTTGTCGACTTCGAGAAGGGCCAACTCGTAAATTAACATTAAATATGTTATGATACATGTTCTAATTATATTTTTATTCTAGATTGCCAATGACTTTAGGCTTCGTCATCCTTCTTCCGAAAGTTTTGAGCTGAACTTCAGTCAGATATATCTACTCAAAATCATGAAAATTGGAGCTCTCAAGGAGAAACAGCTGTCCATCAAATCTAATCCAAAAAACAACGCTATAGGTAACTTTTTCACATTTCAAATATTGCATGGGCCTTTTTACGTATTTTGATTTTCAGGGGTAATTGCCGGGCTGTACTACCTCATCAAACTTACTCCTGACGTGGGTAAAGTTAAAATACCCCAATTGAAGACATTCTGGAAAGTTTCATCGTGTATCTCAAGGTAATTAGAAACTACATCATCCCATTGCGCTTAATCTTAACATCAATTTGTTTTTCTACAGGAAAATGCTTCCCTGGACGAATTCATCAAAAAGAAGCCAAAGCATCTTTCGGATTGGCGGAGAAAAAGGCCCAGACGAAAAAGGCCTAGACGAAAAAGGCCCGCGAAAAAGGCCCAGACGAAAAAGGCCCATACGAAAAAGGCCCACTTTTTTCCAAATTCAAAAGTGGGCCTTTTTCTCCATTGGACTGGGCCTTTTTCTCCGTTTAATTTCCATGTTCCCACAAACTTTATATTTATTTTCAAAATATATTTCCAACCTCCTATTCCGTGGAAAGTGGAATGTACATAGGTTGCTGAAACCGTTACCTTCTATAAGGTTTGCCGAGATCAAACAATGTTAGCGTATGTACGTTAGTTAATCTTTGATTATTTATTCGTTAGCAATCTGATTTCGGATTATGTTAGTATTTATATATTGGTAATATCCCGTTAAATAAAGTTCATTTTTCACAATTTTTGTTTATTGAACTACTATCGGCTTTTTTTAATATAATACAAGAAATTAATGTTTTTCGCACTTAGCCTTGTTCTGTCCACCCTCTTTGATTATTCCCCCAACCCCCAGTCCATCTCCCTTATAACTTCCCTTTGTCGATACTTATGCCATAGGTAAAGACCACTGATTCGTTGTGAATAAGGAAACTGAATGAGTTCCGCGGGGCTTTTGTGGTTGCTGGGAACAAAAATATATGTTACCACGAAGACTAGTTTATTATTATTAACATTTGATAAATAATGTTTATAGGAATAATAGTACAAACTTGAACTATCGTCTGAGGCAAGGACCAAAACAAAGACTATTGTAATTCAATATTGATTCTAATACCATTTATTCTTTATACATTTTCAATTCTTTTAACAATTACAAAGAGCCCAATAAATATATTAAAATCATAACCTACTGCTATAAATGATTTTGTTCGTTCTTCGTGTCCTGTTTTCACCTTTTGTACATTTTCAAGCAGCTATTGATTACCTAATTACACATGACATACTACATTGAGATATAAGGAAGCTTTACACTTTACGTTAGCAAAGCTACTAATAATGACAAATCAATTTTCTACTACGACGGATTTTTTTTTATGAGAGTCTCTTATTAGTGAAGACATAAACCTTTTAAATTGAATCTAAGATTTTTTTCTTCAAATTTTCCACGATCATGGAAGGCATATCAGTGTATTTTTCTAAAAAACTATCACGACATGGCTGCACATGAAAGAACACAAGTTTAGCTGATCCATCAGTCAGTATCAGTTTTTCATGCGATAAATTTGCCTTTTTTCTTTAGTTTATTCACTTTATGTTCTTTCTTTTCAGTTTTCTTTTTCTTAATGTTGGCTTTTCTCGTTTTCTGTTGTTATTCCTTTCTCTTTTCCTATTCTTCGATGCGTTCAGCCAACTTCTTTTACAATTTGATTTGATTTCATCTTGTTTCTTAATAGATTTAGCAAGCAATTCCACATTGTTTTTCACCTATTGCAATACAGAAAGGTTAAATTATTTAAAATCTTAAAAATATGTTTGTCAAATTGAAAGTTTACCTGAAAACCTTCTGCTCTTTGCAGAGCACCTTTTCATGCCTGTTTCTCTTCAATACTTCTCGCATTCAACTTCAGTTTGGCCATCCAAGATTTTCACTTTGGCTTTGAGTTTTTTTTTTTTATTGTTGCCACTTTTGAATCTAAAGTGGTCTTGTTCAGAATGGGCGAGGGATTAGATAGTTCTCCTAAATCAAATTTGCTGAATAGTAGGCAGCTTTCACTGTTGAAAATTTGTGTTAGCGGTGTACTGGTTGGTCTTTGTTCAGGAATACCTGTTTTGACAAACTCTGTGGGATCAGAAGTTGATGACACTGATGCTGCCTCGGTGGCTTGTGCAAGTTTGGCAATTCAGGACCACTTCTTGTTATTTTTCTTTTTTAATTTCTTCTTCTGCAATTTTTCTAACTCCTTTTAAGTTTGGTTTTCATTGTCCTATCAGACAAATCCAGCCTTTTCCCTGAAAATAGATGGAATAAGCTTGCCCGTCTTCCTTGAACGTAAAGATCAACACATACCTGTTAAGTGTGAGGTGTTAGCTGCTAGACATTCTTCTTGTTCAACACCAACCTTATTGCTATTGAGATCGTCAACTGTAGATACACTTTCAGTTGGAATGTTGGTCAATAAGCTAGAAATGAAAAAGTCTTCAGGAGTGAGTTGCTTTTTAAGAGCGACGATGTCAATGGACCCTCGCGTTTTATAAGGCTCTTGATTTTTTGGGTCCTCATTTCCTACAAATTTTGTTTAGACGTCACTTTCAAGTTCTTGTTTTCTCTTTTTCTATTTACAAAAACTGCCTCTCATATTATAACCTTTAAACTTTATTATTACTTACCTTGATCTCTCAACATTAACACTGACCACTCCATAGATCAAACTATGCGGAACAAGTCTATTGTTATTTTCTTTAGGGAACGGCATTTTCAAGCCAAATCTAGCGTCAGGACGCCACAAACAATGGCGGACGGTGAAAATCTGTTATTAAAGCCCAAGTAGTGATCAAAATCTTCACTTGAGGGCAGTATCAGCAGAGTAAGTATCCAAAAGATCGTATGAATAGTAGTACAAAAAACAAACGTAGTAAAATAAACTCTTAAGATTGTCTATTGAAATTTAAAAAAAAATTTTATTCTTATATTACAAATTCAACAAAATTTAGTCCCTTTGTTATTGTTTATGGTTTTCATCTATCGGTGTAGTACGCGAATTCCATTCATAGCTATGCTGTTATTGTCTGCGAGCATCGAAGCTAGCACCGAAAGATTTCGGTGAAACAAGGGAAAAGGCCGTTATTACAACAAAATGCTTCGGTGCAATAGATTCTACCAGAAACTCCTTTTACCATAAAGGACGGCTGGCTGCTTTAAAGAGGTAAATTGAGAAAGTTCTGCTACAGAGACTTACGCGCAGCTTGCACTCAAATTGTTGATGTGGAGTATATTATGCATTCTCATTCACATTCAATGTTTTTTTTTGTTTTTCTAGGAGAACACATAAAAAATTGGCGTCAAAGATATTTTGTTGTACGGGATTATTGATTATTACTAGGATCCAAGCATAAACCAAAGCCAAACATAGGACTTGCTGAACCACTCAACAATTTTACTGTGAAAGGATGCCAAATTATGAAAGCGGTATAACATTGTACTACCCAATACTTCATAGAATATCTTTACTTTGTTTTTGCATGATACCAGAGGATCATCGAAAACCATCCACCTTTCTGATTCGAGGTCTTCAATGGATGAATGTAATTGAAAGGAGTTTTCATTTTGAGTCTGAAAAAGAAAGGTACGTGAAGGATCAAAACCTAATTTTTAAAATGTTCATATGTTGTTGTTATCTTTTGCATGAAATAACAAAAATTGTGAGCATAACTTTGTTATTGGATTCTAGGGAAGAATGGATGACTGCTATTGATTATAGCTTCACACGGATCCTGATAGCAATGATGTGGATATGCCAGCCGTTTCTGAAAAAACGATCTAAACGGCTCTTCGTAACCGTTATCCCTATCTAACAAAATTGTTTCTTTGTCAATAGATGTTGGAAATGATGGATTGCAAATGAAATTTCTCGTAACCAGACAGTCAAATAGACCCCATCATTCAGGGAAGAAGAAAGTGGTATGTAGTTGAAGAGACAAAAATATGTGGTTTATTATTAGTGAAGATGGTTTAACCATTTTTAACTATTTCTTATTCCACTTTCATTCCCTTTTTGCCCCAATATAAGCGAAAGATCTTCTCTGCTGTCTTTTAGCTAAGGATCCACATGAGTGATTAGGAGGCGGCCCGAAAGATCAAAAAGAAATCACTCAACATCCATTTTTCCTACCAATTTTTTCGAAAGATAGATTTCAACAGAAGATACGTAGACGTGCAGTTTGTATTTGAATGTTTTGATTTTACCCTGTCTCCTACACGCATTTTCCACCACCGTTCAAATGGTGAGTGAAACAGACACCCGAAACTTCATTATCTATGCTTGTGCTCTATAAGAGAAATAAATGATTTATAAAATTGATAAAACTCTTACAAATTTTTGCTCAATGCAATTTTAGTTACTGATGAATACTTTATTGAAAAATGTTTGCCCAAGGTGAGATTCATGTTTTCATCCGGACAACAGCGCTTCTAGTTCAAGAGAAGACATGTAAGATGAAAGACGCGGTTTTGTACAAAGAAAGCTTTTCCATAAGAAGCAGTTCTGTTGCTTGTAGCATGCGTCATTCAAGATCCTCTGCCTTGCATAACCGCTAACAACTTCCCGGGTATCCTTGAATCGCCAAACGCCAATAGTTCCGATAGCTCCTCCTCCGCCCAGCGTCATCTGTATGGAATGTACAAGATATTTCAGAAATTTGATCATTCTATGTTTGGCTTTTACGCAATTAAATACTTGTATTTACCATGGCTCTCTCCTCTGTGCAATGTTCGCGGTGTAGTTCTTCCGTTTCCAGCCGGAAACAATTCTGTTCGTGTCTAGTGTGTGAAGCACCTATTCATCGAGCCTGTTGCGGTTTTCTTTCCAAGAGGAGGTTCTCCTACGTGGAAAGAATTCTCCAGCAACTACCGTTGTGCGGGCTGCACTGAAGGTGCTGTAGATGTGGCAGGTGCATCGGCTGCGGATGATAGCGACCAGGCTCACGGTGCAACCATTAATACCAACGTTGCAAGTGGTTCCCGTGAAGGCGAAGACGCGAAGACTGATGGGAATTCTGTGCGTCCGAGAAGGGCCATTAAGCGACGGGAAATTTTAGACCCTTCGCATGAAGCCAGACATCGTAACGGTGATCGTGCTGCTGCTAAAAAGCAGAATAAATCTCGTCCACAATTAACTACTCCCCATACTTTTTCCTTTGCAGTACGGCTCGCACAATCATCTCCTCAAATGGCACCACCACGCGCACAATCTTCTCCTCAAACAGCATTACCGGCCGCGCAATCTTCTCCTCAAACAGCATCACCGGTCGCACAATCTTCCCCTCATACAGCATCACCGGCCGCACAACCATCTTCTCAAACAGCATCTCCGCTTTCACGGTAATCTTCTATACTACAGCTATCTCCTTTGCCAAGGCTCATGTTTCTTGTTTTTGTTCTTCCTTCTTTAATTAGGTCAGTAATAATTTCTCCTCCGCCTGTGGCTCCGCCACGAAGAAAGCGACGTGCCCAAGTACACGATTTTTCTGTCCGGAGCGAAGATCCATTAGTAAGTACAAGCTTAAAGCCGTAAAGAATTATTGATTGCTTTACTTACATTTTTTTTACAATAATAGGCGATTGCTGATTTATCTCTATCACCTGTTTCCCCGCGAGTTGACCAAAGTGATGGTTTACGGGCTGAATTACCCACTGAACCAACCGAATCTATCTTGGAAGTAAGAAATGATTATTAATGTTTAATGTACTCATTTTTATTTTGCCTTTTCTTACAGCAATCCTCATTTGAACCACCAACACAGCCGGACTTCCAAATATTCATCGAAGGGTCTAACAAAGGCAAAACAAAGCTGACTAATGGACTAGGTAATAAAATTCACACAATTTAGATGAATAGATAACTCACCCTTTTTACTACAAAGGTTATTGCTACACTGTAAAAAGGACCACCGGAAAAACAATTACTTGGCGCTGCACGTCTCGGCATTATGCAGATTACTGCAAAGCAACAATTGCACAAGCAATTAAGTCCAATCTCGATAGCCTAGTTCAATATGAGCAAGAAGATTTTAAACAAAACCCACATAACCCAGATAACGGAGTCCAGCATAATCACCCACCAGACTACGGGAATCATCAGCGGGTAACCTGAAAATGAATAAGAATCAATCAAAAATCAGTAGTTTAATTAAACGATGGATGTAGATTCCTCTTTTCAGGAGCGCTAAAAAGGAAGCAGTAGCAGAAAAATTTAAATCAGTGAAGCGCATTATATTCGACGAAATTAAAAACAAGGAAGTGTCAGGGAGAGACATGCCTAACATTGAAAATACTACCCGACGGTTAAGGTAATTGTTTCTTTAACATTTACAGAACAAAATTGATTAACAACAATATTTTTTTCTTACTTTAGATATTTAAGGTCCAAATGCTTGCCTCCGAATCCGAGGAAGGATGATCCATTTTTTCATATCGACGTCGAATTCTTCCCTGAAGATTTTTTTCAAGGAGCTGTGTTTGCTGGATCCGGAACAAATAAGACACGCCATCTGCTTTTCTTTACATCAGTGATGAAAAGGCAATTGGAAGACTGCAAGATTTGGTTTATCGACGCTACATTCCACTTTGTGCGCGATCCTATTAAACAGGTAAAACGATAGCGTAAATATTTTCAATGTATCTATTAACAACAATTGTTTGATTTTTTACAATTTCGTACCTAGTTATTGTCCATAAATGGCCTCATAAGGAATGAAAAAGGTGATCTAAAGCAGGTACCACTTCTTTTCTGCTGCATGACGCGAAGAAGGGCAATCGACTATCTTGCAATTTTCGTGAAACTAAAGGTAAAAAACTATTTTTAAACTATCCCAATTTTAACATAGTATACATTTTTTCTACCTAACATTTAGGAAATAATGCCACTCCCAAGGGTTCAAAGAATAATCACTGACTTTGAAAGGGCCATGTTTGTAGCGGTGAGGAAAATTTTCCCCGATTGCATTCACTTGGGATGCAATTTCCATTGGTGTCAGGCAGTAATGAAGAAGGTCCGCGACTTTAAATTGTCTGCCGAATATAACAAGAAGGGCGCGAATGCTGTACGCTATGTTGTAACTCGCCTCCTCAGCCTCGCCTATCTTCCAGGTATGAATGATACAATAGCCTTACATTTCTTTAACCATGATCTCCGGTTATGTTTTTGATGTAGCTGACAAGATACCTTCCATGTTTGATTACTTGCGAAATTCGGCCGCTCCAGAACTTGAGGGGCTCATGGTCTACATGGAGCGCAACTGGATTCGCGGTCGATTCTGGACTCCATCCCACTGGTCCTGCTTCAACCTGCTATTAAGGACAAATAATGATTGCGAAGGTTTACATAATGATTGGAATAAGGTAGCTTAACTAAACAGATGCAACATACTTTAGTTACTAATTTAACGTTTGACTTTTACTAGCTTGCGGGTGGTCCTAATCTCCCCTTTTATAAAATGACTATGGTGCTCCAACAACTGTGCGAAGACGTGAAGCTCACGCAAAAACTCCTGTCCCACGAGAAAATAAAGGCACACAGAAAAACTCAGACTCAATTGAAGAACTCGATCCTGTTCACAATGTGGACAAAGTATCAATATAATGAGGTATTTGCTAATAGATATAATAAGTTCTGGCCACATTTCAACTAATTTTACTTTAACCAGATTTCCACGAAGGAATTGTTGGAGGAAATTGTTTTGGAATTGAGAAGTTCCTTCCCTGCTGTTGCTCCTGACCACCCTTTGAATGTCAACGTTAATGACCTAGATGATTTTGAAATGTCTGTCGATGAGAATGCAGAAATTAGTTATGATGCTGCTGATTAATGTAACTTCTTAAATTTTATCTTTTAATTAGTGTACAAATCCAGATTTACCTTTTTGCTTATTAAAGTGATTATTCAGTTTCACAAGTGTCTTATTTACTTATTCATTAATGAATTACATAGCAATACATTTTTCATTATCTGTACGTACCTTTCAGGATGGGTTTATAAGCCAGCAGAGGTTCGACCAAAAGGAAACCCGCTTTGAGGGGGCTACTTCTCTGTCCAGGTAGGAGTTCTTTGATGAAGAACTTATTAGATATACTATGATTTGGCAAAGGCTGGCTGAAACTCGGGACATCAATGTGTTTGATCAACACAAGTAGCCAAATCAGGTGCGCCCAACACTTTGTCATCATGCTGTGTTCAACAACATTAATTCTTTTCAGTATTGATATGAATAGATATGAGGAGACATATACCTTATGATTAACGCTTCCTAGCGAATTCCCATGAAAAAGTCTTCTTCTCAATCATATTGAAAGCAAAATAAATTGTAAGACTTCAAGAATTTCACCATTTATTGATGCAATCATGGAAAGCCATGATGACGATGCTAGCAGACAATAACAGCATAGCTATGAATGGAATTCGCGTACTACACCGATAGATGAAAACCATAAACAATAACAAAGGGACTAAATTTTGTTGAATTTGTAATATAAGAATAAAATTTTTTTTTAAATTTCAATAGACAATCTTAAGAGTTTATTTTACTACGTTTGTTTTTTGTACTACTATTCATACGATCTTTTGGATACTTACTCTGCTGATACTGCCCTCAAGTGAAGATTTTGATCACTACTTGGGCTTTAATAACAGATTTTCACCGTCCGCCATTGTTTGTGGCGTCCTGACGCTAGATTTGGCTTGAAAATGCCGTTCCCTAAAGAAAATAACAATAGACTTGTTCCGCATAGTTTGATCTATGGAGTGGTCAGTGTTAATGTTGAGAGATCAAGGTAAGTAATAATAAAGTTTAAAGGTTATAATATGAGAGGCAGTTTTTGTAAATAGAAAAAGAGAAAACAAGAACTTGAAAGTGACGTCTAAACAAAATTTGTAGGAAATGAGGACCCAAAAAATCAAGAGCCTTATAAAACGCGAGGGTCCATTGACATCGTCGCTCTTAAAAAGCAACTCACTCCTGAAGACTTTTTCATTTCTAGCTTATTGACCAACATTCCAACTGAAAGTGTATCTACAGTTGACGATCTCAATAGCAATAAGGTTGGTGTTGAACAAGAAGAATGTCTAGCAGCTAACACCTCACACTTAACAGGTATGTGTTGATCTTTACGTTCAAGGAAGACGGGCAAGCTTATTCCATCTATTTTCAGGGAAAAGGCTGGATTTGTCTGATAGGACAATGAAAACCAAACTTAAAAGGAGTTAGAAAAATTGCAGAAGAAGAAATTAAAAAAGAAAAATAACAAGAAGTGGTCCTGAATTGCCAAACTTGCACAAGCCACCGAGGCAGCATCAGTGTCATCAACTTCTGATCCCACAGAGTTTGTCAAAACAGGTATTCCTGAACAAAGACCAACCAGTACACCGCTAACACAAATTTTCAACAGTGAAAGCTGCCTACTATTCAGCAAATTTGATTTAGGAGAACTATCTAATCCCTCGCCCATTCTGAACAAGACCACTTTAGATTCAAAAGTGGCAACAATAAAAAAAAAAAACTCAAAGCCAAAGTGAAAATCTTGGATGGCCAAACTGAAGTTGAATGCGAGAAGTATTGAAGAGAAACAGGCATGAAAAGGTGCTCTGCAAAGAGCAGAAGGTTTTCAGGTAAACTTTCAATTTGACAAACATATTTTTAAGATTTTAAATAATTTAACCTTTCTGTATTGCAATAGGTGAAAAACAATGTGGAATTGCTTGCTAAATCTATTAAGAAACAAGATGAAATCAAATCAAATTGTAAAAGAAGTTGGCTGAACGCATCGAAGAATAGGAAAAGAGAAAGGAATAACAACAGAAAACGAGAAAAGCCAACATTAAGAAAAAGAAAACTGAAAAGAAAGAACATAAAGTGAATAAACTAAAGAAAAAAGGCAAATTTATCGCATGAAAAACTGATACTGACTGATGGATCAGCTAAACTTGTGTTCTTTCATGTGCAGCCATGTCGTGATAGTTTTTTAGAAAAATACACTGATATGCCTTCCATGATCGTGGAAAATTTGAAGAAAAAAAATCTTAGATTCAATTTAAAAGGTTTATGTCTTCACTAATAAGAGACTCTCATAAAAAAAAATCCGTCGTAGTAGAAAATTGATTTGTCATTATTAGTAGCTTTGCTAACGTAAAGTGTAAAGCTTCCTTATATCTCAATGTAGTATGTCATGTGTAATTAGGTAATCAATAGCTGCTTGAAAATGTACAAAAGGTGAAAACAGGACACGAAGAACGAACAAAATCATTTATAGCAGTAGGTTATGATTTTAATATATTTATTGGGCTCTTTGTAATTGTTAAAAGAATTGAAAATGTATAAAGAATAAATGGTATTAGAATCAATATTGAATTACAATAGTCTTTGTTTTGGTCCTTGCCTCAGACGATAGTTCAAGTTTGTACTATTATTCCTATAAACATTATTTATCAAATGTTAATAATAATAAACTAGTCTTCGTGGTAACATATATTTTTGTTCCCAGCAACCACAAAAGCCCCGCGGAACTCATTCAGTTTCCTTATTCACAACGAATCAGTGGTCTTTACCTATGGCATAAGTATCGACAAAGGGAAGTTATAAGGGAGATGGACTGGGGGTTGGGGGAATAATCAAAGAGGGTGGACAGAACAAGGCTAAGTGCGAAAAACATTAATTTCTTGTATTATATTAAAAAAAGCCGATAGTAGTTCAATAAACAAAAATTGTGAAAAATGAACTTTATTTAACGGGATATTACCAATATATAAATACTAACATAATCCGAAATCAGATTGCTAACGAATAAATAATCAAAGATTAACTAACGTACATACGCTAACATTGTTTGATCTCGGCAAACCTTATAGAAGGTAACGGTTTCAGCAACCTATGTACATTCCACTTTCCACGGAATAGGAGGTTGGAAATATATTTTGAAAATAAATATAAAGTTTGTGGGAACATGGAAATTAAACGGAGAAAAAGGCCCAGTCAATGGAGAAAAAGGCCCACTTTTGAATTTGGAAAAAAGTGGGCCTTTTTCGTATGGGCCTTTTTCGTCTGGGCCTTTTTCGCGGGCCTTTTTCGTCTGGGCCTTTTTCGTCTGGGCCTTTTTCTCCGACCTCCATCTTTCGCAGCCATTCATTATCTGCCGCGGCTCCGCTGAAAGCCTTATGGACTACACCGTGGTTCTCGACTTCACGTTTGTTCCTGTTGGAGGTGCTATACGCGTCGTTCCACGCATTTAATTTGCAGTACCTAAATTTCTGAGGCAGTCCTACAAATTTTTTGACATGTTTGTTCTTAAAATCCCAAACATTGTTTGCCCGTCTGTTTCAACCCTAGAAACTGATATTTGCAATTATGTTGTGGACGAATCTTCATCTGACATTTCAGATTGAAATGGAACCAAATATTCCCTCCAATCAAGAATATTTGTATTTTCTTGTGTGTTTTAGATATAAGCCGTATCCAAGGAAATAAACAGTTGAATTAAAAATTTGTTTTATTATTTACAAGAATGCCTGTGTATAAACAGCAGTGGATCCTATCTTTCGGAAAAGATAAGATAGAATGGCAAAAGTTAAGACACTTCCGGCATCTTTTCGATAACTTGTATCGGGCGTCAATTTGAGCCAAAAAAAAGTATCTTTATCTTATGCTAAGCCAATTTTAGCCTAAAGTTACCGAAAAGATACAAGATACTTTCGGCGCCATCTAGCGGCGACAAGTTCATTTATTTGGAATAAAATTTTCGGGTCTCATTGTTTTATTCATCCCTTGTCTCGTGGATGTGGATCAAAAATCAATGAATTATGAAGCTACAAATTTGATGCAACCCAGAATTTCAATTAATCTTCGATTCAGAATTTTTTTATTTAGTTTTGCGTTATTACTAAGTATCTTGTATCTTATTTTATCTTATCTTTAGCCTAAAATGAGAATTTTTAAGAATTTTTAAAAATATCTTATCTTAACTGGTTTTTTTCGGTAGTATCTTGTATCGAAGCATTTTTTCGGTATTTACAAAATATCTTAACTTAACTTTGTATTAAAAATTTTTTTTTACAGTAACTGTATCTAGGGGAGACTGGGGTGAGCCGGGACAGTGGGTGAAGTGGGACAGCTAGAGGAAAAATAGAAGTAATTGATTTAAAATTTCAAAAAAAATATATGTTATTAGTATTTGTGTTTCCTATTTAGGGTAAAAGTTTTAAACGAATATGTGAAAAAATACGAAAGTTATGTAGAAAATTTAAAAAACGGTATTTTTTTCCTTAAATTTTTCGCCGCCATTTAGTGTTTTTCTTCACAATACTACAAGTAGTTAATATTTTATACATACAAACAGGTAGTCTATTCATTTCTCTATCGTTTGCAAAAAAAAATTTAATTTTAGGACCATTATTTTGAGGGGAAATTGTATTTTTACCAAAAGACTTTTTTTGGGGCTAGTTGGGACAGCAAATGTGCCTGAAATTGAACAGTAGTGGGTGGAGTTAAAGGCGGAGCTACAAAAACAGCGTTGCATTAATTAGTAAAAAAGTTACATTTCTAACTAACTTACTTTTTAAAAAAAAAGAGTATATCTAGTAGTATCCTACTGATTTATTACAATTTTTTAAATGTATTTTGTGAGTATAAACTTAGGGTGTCCCACATCACCCACCCTGGTGTCCCAATTCACCCAACACCATAGGCTCCTCCCTCAAATTTTTCAAAACTTTAAAAATCTGTAAAACGTAAATTATTTATTATAAAAATCGGGAAAAAAACACGGAGGTAAAGAAAGGTACAACAAAAATATAAATCCAGTCAAAAATAAAATCAAGCAATTTGTGAAGGAGTTATGGAACAAAAACAAAAGGTGTCCCAAATCACCCCAGTCTCCCCTACAGGGTAAAAAAAAAAGATAGGAAGCACTGATAAACAGGCAAATACCTTAATAAAACTGGGATTTCTATTTTGTTTGGCAGATACATCTACCACGTATCTAGTAAATCCCACTAACAGAGTGGTAGCTGCTTGTAGTTGGTAGCTACATGGTAGATGTTTTAAATCTAGCAGATACTTCTACTTTTCTGGCCGCCTAATGGTAGCTGTTTCCATTTATCTGCACTCTCAGTTTTTGATTTCTACTTTTTCGCTGCTTTTGGCTACCATTTGGTAGCGAAATGAAACATGCTATGGTAGTACTTGCTACCATTTGGTAGAAAAGTCGTCGATTTTTATATAGTAGAGAAAAAGTGGAGAAAAGTAGATCCTTTACCAATGCGTCTACCATTAAAAAGTTCCACATTGGTAGATCATACTACCAGGGAACATACACTACCATATTCCTTCTATTTTTCTACTTTTCTCCAACTTTTTCGCCTACTATTTTACCACTTTTTTCAATTTTTAGTATACGCGCGAAAAAGGTTTGATTTGAAAAATAGTCTTTATTGCAAAATACAAAAAACAACAGAAATTTCCGGGTTGCTCTGGGAACCATGTAAAATAGAGAAACTTCTTGGTGTTTAGAATACTAAACATATAGTTCTGAATTTACATAAATGCGCTTTGAACGTTAGTTACATAAACATATCTAGATTAATTCAAAACATTTAACATATAGGGAAACATGCTTTTTCAGAAAAATGATCATATAATGAGATCCAGTGTAGGCTATTTCAATTTCTGTATGCCCACTTTCTATGCATTTAACTGTGTAAAAAAATCTGCGACTAAAGGACGAACTTTACCAGGGTGGACATTGAAAACGTAAGAATAAAAAAAATAATAAAATGTGCTTAGGAGTGTAGGGTATTTAATACGAAACATATGAAACGACGCGAAGAGGTTCTTGAACGCCTTAATTGAGCTGGTACCGCTTGATATTAATTCCCCTTCACAGACAATGCTAAAACAGATTGGGTTTCTCAGCGAACCTACACAACACATAAAAGGTGACTCCTTGAGATGGGGCTTTTTCTCGATAATTGATAAAATGTCTTCATTAGCCTATATTTGAAAACAATGAATGAAATTATGAAGCAATAACAAAAATACTAGGTGTATACCTTGATGAAATAAACCACTCGTTCAGTGATGGAATCCTGGCTAACAACGCGAATCTTCTTTAAAGATGGAATCAGTCGCATTACTAGAACCAACAGTTTAAGGCATTCTAAATTAAATTTCATTAAATGTTTGGCCTTCATTGAAATTTAAAAAAACATTACCATCTTCCGTGTCTGGAATGGGAACATTTGATCTCAAGGCCTATTTTATTACCAATGGTCCTTGCGCCAAAATAAAAGTCTCCTCAAAGTGTCCCGCCTTCGGGAATGCCAGTAGGAAATCACGGAAAATCTAGGATGTTATGGATGTATTAAGAAGCGTATTAGAAAAGGTATAAATGCATAAGTCTATGTATACCAAATTTTGGCAATCACGGAAGCGAGGATACTCCGCAAGTATTTGCGTAGTTGTCCATTGACCTACAGAAATTTGATGTTGTCTGTAGTTATATGTAGACGCCATATGCTCTTGAATTGTGTTTTCATTAGAACCCTGTTCAGGTAAATGTGTCTTCATCCATTCAATCTAAAAAAGAAAACCAGATAATTTTGAATGACGAATGAAATCTTGAATGTATTAACAAACCAATTACCTTGAATTTATCTTCATCTTCGTTGCAAGCGGGGTCTCTATCACCATTAAGCTCGTTGTCAGGCCTGCGATTGGAGTTTGTCCTTTTAGCCGGGCAGCTTTGGCCGGGCAGTCTTTGGTTTCCAGACTTTTTTTTTACTTGACACTTCGGACTTCGACCGCATAGTTTTCAGACGAGTATCGATGAAACCGTTAGTTAATTTTGGATTAAAATAGTGAGTATAGTTTGTCAGGCTAGAACCGTCAGAACAAGGGACAGCCAAACATGGAAAAGCTTTAACAATTGCCTTTGCAAGTTCTTCTTTGAGGCTGCTCGGTGGATATAAATCTTCTTTCCCAGAAAGCATGCACATATGGCTCACAAGTATTCGTACCAACGTTTTCCGTTCATCTACTTCTAAATACGCTTCGTTGCGATCCATAAATGATTTAACAATTTTTCTACCTTCTGACGACTCCTTCAAAATTGAAATAACTGTAAATGTATCCTGAAACCAAACAAGAAAAAATTTATTACTTCTTATGCTTGCTAATAAATATGTTTGACTATGTATACATCAGACTTGCTGATAGGATCTGCATGTGCGTCGGTAATGTTTTCATTTATGTGAGTTACGTCGTCAATTCCTTGAAGTTCGATTACCGTGTCATTGGCACATAATTCAGGAATGATTTCATTGTTCCTCATTGAGGCAGAAGCATTTTCGGCAACAAGATTTTTCACAAGTTTTTGCAATTTGATTTTGTGCCCGAGGGACAAACTTAAGCCATCGATTTGTTTTTCAGTCAATGAAAGAAGGCATTCTCCATCAATATCTTCCCCTGAAAAAAAATATCATTAGAAAATCTAGAAAGAAACACAGTTTTGGCTCCAGTTAGTACAATTAGTGCAGTGACAGTTTAAAATAACAAAATAGAGGAAGACGAAAAAAGTTTGCAATTCTTTGTTTTTAAATTTAATTGAACTAAAGCAAAATTCAAACCCAGTGCCTTGGTGAAATAAAATTTGTTGCATCGCATTGTTTGAAATTTTGGAGTATCCATAGTGGCTCGCAATCAGGCAGGGTTTCAAATTCTACTATAGCAAGGCCTTCAACCCAATTGGGAACTTTAAAATCGCATTGAAATTTTTCAGGGTTTAAGTTTAGAAAAACGAATTTTGCTCCACTACTTTTATTACAAGGACTCAAAACAAAGTCCTCAGAATGAAAAATGTTACTATTCAAAATTGCAGCACAAGACACGGTCTGGAGATGGTCGGCAACGCTTTTTACAATGTTGACAAAATTGCAATTAGAATGCGCCACTCGTTTGCATATGTTGTGATACGCTTCAAAACGCATACACCAATATCGCACCGGTGGACCATTCTCCCTTATGACGGTTGGATAATGAACTAAATGATGAAATTGATTAATAGGGTTAATTTCCTTAAATAGTTTGTTAAAACAGAAAAATATTTGATTAATTAAGTCCTCTACTATAACAGTATGTTCCAATGCGATACTTGGGGCAAAAACAATATCCATTATTCTGTTTAAAATTAAAATAAGCTCAAAGTAGGGATCACCAATTTCAATTAAATCTCCAATGATCAATGGAAGCATTCGGATCAAGCACCAGTCTTGTGACGCGCGCTGTATTGTACTATAATTTCCCCTTTTTCGAATTAAAACATCTGTAAATTTTGGCGAAGGCTTGTTCTTCTTATCATAATAGCTGTAACTAAAGCGCTTTAAACGATTATTCAATTCCTCTGCTACGAAAAAGTTTTCCGTTTTTTTCGAAAATTCACGAAACACAAGCATAATAATAAATGGAACTATTCCTTCCAAAAAATCATGCATACAGTCAAGAATTAAATTGTTGGTTACGTGAAAATAACCACTTTTGTTCAAGTGGCAATTAAATTTAATTCCAGTAAGTGGAGTGGATTGACCGTTTGTCAACTTTGCCTCTCTTGCAGCAACGTCATAATTCTCTTTAGTTCGCATTTCTAAACCATGCGTATTTGAGTTACGTTTTATTTGGTCTCTGCTCAAAAGGCAAAGTCGACAAAATTTCGTAGCAGATGGTGATGAAAACCCAAACAATTCATGAATGCCCTTTGTATCGCCGCAAACAGAAGAAATGGTACCGTGGATACGAAATCCTGGTAAATCAAAAACATCTAATAACATCCCTTGGTCAGATTCAAGAATTTTCATTTCTTTTAGTAATTCATCAATGACAAATTTGAATTCGCTGTTTTTCAAATCTTTACTAAAGCAAACCGCAAAAGGATGAATGTTGGCAAGACGCGAATTTTCTAATGGAGGCAAATTTTCTATTCGAAAGCAAAACATACCAAACTCATATTTTTTTGTCTTGCTGCCAAGCGGATTTGTGACTTCAGTTTCATCAAAAAAAATTTGGAAGCGAACTGCAAAGGGAAAACGTTTCAAAAAAGAACTATTTTTAAAATTGTTGCTGTCCCTATGGCTTCTAATGAAACCATCCTCGCTTATTACTTCTCTAAAATATTTCGAGCGGAAGTTGTTGACTGAAAATAATATGCTCAAAGTTTCTCGTAAAGAAATATATTGGAAAGTTTTTTTTGTTCTTTTTGGAAATGATTCCCCCTTAGAATTAATTCGAACAGGAGGATTACTTTCGTTTGATAGAAACACCGTTCTTGGTTCAACATAAGCGAAATGTGCTTTGAAATAGTTTAATCGCTTTTTTTGAGAATTGAAGTTTCTTAGAATCGACGTAAGAGATCCGGTTTTTTCACGCTGTTCATCATCTAGTTCAAAAATGGCGCCCAAATTATTTGCAATGTAATCTAACGCGGTGTTTGAAACTAAATGTTCCGATCTTAAATTTAACATAAACTTTGCTAAATCCCTTACAACTTGTTTTGATGCTTTATTATCTTCAGTAACAACAATAGTTGCATTTGACATTGCAATGTCATTTTCCATGGTTGTTACATCAATAACATGAACATCTTCGTCGGTATTTGGAAAGCTGATATTTTGTCTAACCTCTGGACTAATTTTACGCCGAGTTTTACTACACCGCATTAAATTATTTCTGAAATTAGAAAAAGAATTAAAAGTCTCCGGACACCTGTTCTGAGCGCATACCAGTAGAGTTCCTCTTGCATCACCGGATGTATGCATGGCATGCATAGCTCGTAGGTGAGAAGTAAAATTTTTAAATTCACCTTCGATAAAAGTACGGGTGAAATTTTTTGAAATGCACTGAAAACAAGAAAACCCCTCAATGTCCGACACCGCAGAATTAAAAGCCATAGTTGGAAAAACTTATGTTTTTAGCAGAAAAAAAAGTTGGAGACTTATAGTATACCTTTAAGTTTTGCCGCAATACTTGAATCAAAGTTGATGGTTAGCAAAAATGATTCTAAACCAATTGCATTAAGCTCCGAAACATCAATAAGGCACGGAGCACAAGTTGGATAATTAGACGCCATGCGGAAAAGGAGAAAACGTCCCTACAACGGACAAAAGAACCAAAGTTAATTAAAATAAAGAAAGAAATTAGACCATCAATGTGAATTTGCTAAAATATCTCAATAACATAGAAAAATATATGTACCTTGAAAAATTTCCTTTCCCTCACCAAAAAACGTGAACTTGCACGAACCACACCCAATAAACAGAAGGTTATTGGTCACTAAATGGTAAATCACATTACATAAAATATCTCCGTAAAATAAAAAAATGTATGTACCTTTGAATAGTAGAAAAAATCCGTTTCCCTCACAAAGAAACGTGAACTTGCACGACCCCCCAAAAACAGTAGGTTGTACGTCACTAAATTGTAAATCACTATTAATAATCACGGTACGAAAAAAACCCACAATCGATACCACTATCAATAACACTGCTAATAAAAAAACGCACAAGCTGTAACGCAAAATGCAGAACACGTCAAACAATGACTATTGCAAATAATGAGTCACGAGCGACACTAGCTCCTTCGAAAAATTTTAAAGACTAATGAAAACCTCATGAAAAAAAACAGTAATCAGGGTGACCACACACATCTTCTAGTTGTACGTCACTAAACACACAATGTAAATCTTCATAATATTTTACATAATAATAACATTGTAATATTTTAAAGTAACTTAAGCCAAGAACAATTTGATATAAGTAATAGATCGCTGAACATAACTGGGAAAACAATTTTGTGTATTACTTTTTAAATTAAGTGGGGTAGCAATTGTTGAACTGGTACAAGCTCGTAGCTGTCAGGGTTTCCATGGTAACGCGTGTCAAAGCAGCAGCTTCACAGAAAAAAATTTTAAGTTTACTGCGTTCAATTTTAATATTTTTCTTTTTTCAGAACATTGTATAGCCTTTTTTGGTAAGTGTTTGGATATGTTGCATGAATTTTTCAAAACCCAAACGAAATCTCATTCTTGATAAATTTGCTTTGGTGGCGGACAATAGTCATACTAGGGTTTTATGTTATTCCCAGATTTCGACTTGTCATTCCAGGTATTATTTACTTATTGTATTTTACTTACTATTTAACTACGTTAAGAAACTGTGAAAGATAGATAAATTTGTTACCTAACTACATTCTTCGTTAACCTAGGAGTAAATAAAAGCAGTGAAAGACAAAAAAGTTCACGAGTCCCACAACAACTTATTTTATTTTGCATTATATTTAGTGTTGGTGGTTTACAAAGGTATGGTTAACTGAATACACTTGTTGCCAAATATTATTCTTGTATACAGCATATAGTACATCAAAATCAATGGGAATATTGCATCCACAGGTCTCTTATACCAAACTTGTGGTTTTATTTTTGCGAACAGCATTTCAAACACACTTCAACGATCTAATTATTTTGTCAGAAAAACATTTGATTAGTACTATGGTTAACTAAATTATGAGTCCCTTAAACTGAAAGAAAATTTACCACATCTGAAAATGTATTTCAGCAGAAAAATAATTGATACAACTTTGTTGGACGCGATGATGTAGCCTACACAAATGTCTTCGCCAACGCCAACACAACAGTACTTTTCTTCAACATCGCTGTAATTTTCCCACATCACCAAAGCGTACATCTCACGAGTCACGACCATTGTCGTCAAGTTACTCCCCAATACATAATGTTCGGCCGTCGTCCATTTTAGCGAGGTCGTTTCACATTTCATGCCTACCAATTCTTTCCTTGTGGTAGACACCTAGTGCTCTACCAAATAGCAGAGGACTGGTAGATACCTTACCAATCTCCTACTTTCTGAAAGCAGACAATTTTTTCTACCATTCCTCTACCTTTTCAGTTCTACCACGTATGGTAGTCGAAAGGTAGGAAGATGGTAGAAGGCAAAAACTGAGAGTGTACCATTTCGCAGGTATTTGGTAGTACCAAAAGATGAACAGTGTGCACAGTAGCGACTGGATACTTAATTATGAGTCTTTCAGTAGGGAAAAGCTACTGAAAAGATTAGGTATCTTAAAATGACACTTAATTTTGAAAAAAAATACTTAAAATTTGCCTTCCCCTACTGAATCCAAATTCTAACCTTTCCCTTCTTTTTAAAGTATGAAAATTTTTCTTTAAGCACTACATACAGCTTTTTAAGGTTACAAAAAATTGGTTTAAGTGCTTCAAATATTTAAGTATCTTGTAAAGCAGATAATAATACAACGACACCAGGAACAATATCATATTACGATATTATAACAACAGTTGACATTGCATTCCCTATTATTGCATTATGCAATAAAGATTTTTATCTAAGATAAAGACGCATAAATACAAGAAGAAAAAGGGAAAAAACTAATTCTTATATTTTTGTTACGTGGCAACGCTTAAAAATTCTAGTGTTCGGGGAAAAATTTCATTAGTTTTCAAAAGGGATGGAAAAATTTTGTCTATTCCGACAATCAAGTTAACACAGTAAGTTAAAAAAGTGGTGGTCTATTTCAAAGACATCACGATCAAAAAAAAAAAGTGCTTGATGGTAACCAACATCTTTATTTTTAAAAGTGATTTCTAATTAGATTTTGAACTTGGAATGTCCAGTTATAGAATACCTAATGGAAATCCCATAGCTAGGTTGAATAAGTTCTGACGCAGTAACCCAGGGTAAAATAGACAAGGTTTCTCTGTTATTAAAGTCTTAAAGTAATAGACCAAACTTTTCTAGGTTACTGAAGCGATGACAGGGACTGTTCTTCCAACAACTTTAATGTTAATACCCTTTCCATCATTGGTAACATTAGTGGTATGTACACTGGTTAGCGTAATAATTTTTCTTCTAAAATTTTACAATAGATCCATTTCTACACTGTTAAAAATATCTACTTTTTTCGGTAATTTACCTCCTCTAAAATCGGTAAATTTACCTAAAAAAGTTGATTTTCAGTTTTCGCGAAAAATATAGTGAATTTTCCCCCGAAAAATACATTGTGGGTTATACACACCTGATAACGGGGTTGACGCACCAGATAATGGTGTTAAAAAACTAAAAAACGAAGTCGCTACCCCGAAAAGTGGCGCTGTTAATTGTTTATGTTTTCATGAAACTTGAAACGGCCAGACATCATACAAATAGTTCGTCTGTTGTGCTCTGACTTTTAACTCTTGTGAGTTCCAGATTTGCTGCCTCATGGAAATTCAAGTAGAAAATACAGGTATGCCATATTAATACGTGAATTTTAATGTGTAGCACTGTTTGCCTCCGAGCGAATTACAGTATGTATATTCGCCGCTCTTCGCCGTTAGTAATCCGATGTGTAGTGGTGGATTGCACTGTTCGTACACGGACAAAAATAGAAATGCTGTCACATTATAGGACAGTTCATCGAGGCGATCGTACTTTTAATGCACATTGGTTGGCTGGTTGTGAAAGAAGATATCCAACTGAAGATGGACTAAGAAAACATTTGCAGGATCACCAGCCAACATTCGTTGAACGAAATATTGAAGCTGCAGTATCTACTTTTCAACAGAAGAACAAGTGCTTCGGAAGCCCCACAGCTAGTAAGTAGAATTTATTTTGTTTTCCATATCCATGAACTTAAAAAATATTAATTTTGTTTTTAGTGACTTTACGTTATGTGTCAAGTAGTTTTTCAGACTGCTATGAAAGCAACAAGAGAGACCAATAAAATTTTATCTGACTATTGTTTTAATTAATTGGAAACAGCTAACCTAGCAAGTTGCATCGAGCAAGAAACAAGAGGATCACTGTTCATCCTATACATTGGATCGACAATCCACCTCATTTTGGAGAGTAATCCATTTGTGAGATTTCACACAACTGCGGATGCTGTTAATAGATTAATGGCGACCTACTACGTCTTCCACTTTAAATAGAACGGTAAGGTTCAAAGCGCATTGTTGTTTCTTCAGTCCTACGTTTTAGGCGTCAAAGACGAAGCAACTGATACTTGTACATCTGTTCATTCCCTTTCCGCATTGGTGGATAAAATGTAGACTTCTTCATTGTGTTTGTAATTGCACAGAGTTCGAAATCTGTACTTTTGTGTTAATCTTAATCTGTTAACTAAGATACATTAACAATAAATAACATTTTCCGGTGGGTTTACTGCTATGATTTCAATTATTCATATAGATAACAAGTACACGAACGGGTCATTTGGTTTCATTTTCCGGTAAATATGTGCTTTAACTTAGGTGTCATTTTAACCACTTTTCGGAGAACTTTTACCAATTTTAGGGAGCCTCCCCTAAATTTTTTTTAGGTGATATTTCCACCTAACTGGCAGAGTCCGACTTAGGTGCAACTTTCACCGAAATTCAAGGTTTTTTTAGGTTTTTTTTAACAGTGTATTTTAAAATTTATTTACTTATGTAACGAATCGTTTGAAACATAATTTCTAAACTGTTTGATGGAACAACCTTTATATATTTCCTCTTATATGCAATTTCAATTAAATCAACGTAGTGTATTAGTGGGAATTTTTTTAGTTGGTGACGAAAAAGCTTTTCCATAGCAAAAAATGGGTTTTCCCGTTGCCAACATAGGCATGAGTTTCTCTATTGTTATTTGCCCGCTTCTGTCGACTAGGGCTGGTAAATCGACACATACAGTGCTTTGTTTTTCCCCGTTGAATCTTGCTGCTAGTGCCTCAATCGGCATTGGGAAAAATCAATTTTTGCGATGAAAAACTTGTTCGTCACCAGTTAACTTACTTCCCGCTGCTGACAACAGTGGGGCCGAGTCTCGGCAAGCTTTGAGTTCTTTAAAACCAGCTATCAAACATGGATAATTATGGTTCTATGTACACGTAAGTAAAGAGTAGCCATGGAGCTATTACCAATTCTGATGATAATATCCAAAGCACAAACTGAGGCCGGTCGACACTTTATTGATCATAGAAAAGTAATTGTTATTTCATTTGTCTTCAAAATGTTTTTGCTTGTTGATGTGTTGTAAAGAACTTTGCTTCACTACCTGGATCTATTTCGGATGTTAAGGATAGAAAGAGACCCTTCATTCTCTCAATGGGAGGATCGCTTCGCATCATAGTAGACAGCGACATCTTCATGTGGGCTGACACCAGTTTCATAACATTAGTTATGCTGATGTGTGCATACTTTGTGTACAACTTTAGATATAGTGATTTTATTTGATTTTCCAATAAATAAATAAATCAAATTTTGTACCTTGTTTTTATTATGCATTCAGCGGGATATTATTAAAGCAAATATTTGGTAGGGATAAGCGCTGAATATCGGTATGTATTATGCCGTTTATTGGTGATAATTCTTACCTTAAATCAGTACAAATTTGGATTCCGCGTAGGCATGAACCGATTTATGGTAGATTAATGCTGATTATTAGTACATGCTACCACAAAAATACAGTCGGGAGAAAATCACTCCACTTTGGCAGAACCGAAAGTCGGTAGAGCTTTCTACCGGAATACGGTAGAAATTTTAAAGGCAATGCCTCTTTTACGGTGAGAGGTATAGTTTTTTTTAAATTGCCATGTGACAATTCACCCCACTCTACTATATATTATGAGATATCTCAGTTCTGTCGAAGGAGTCTATACTTTGAAACAGGGTTGTTACACAAGTGATTTAAAATAAGCTGGCTTCCAATTGACAATATTTGGTGTCCGGAGTGAAGAAAATCGCCACATAGCTGGTAACCTCTATTGTCAACTCGATTAAAGTTATGAAGAGCACAACCGCGTATGTTTTCCTCTATGACAGGATTTAGAGAATCCCAAAGTGTTATCGGGGTTCCTCTGGAAAATTTCATGGCTTATTTTTTTTTTTACTGAAGGAGTTTTTCGAAATGAGAAAACATTTAATCATTTACCTAAACATTTGACGAACTATGTTGTTATAATCCTCAATCTTTTTCACGTGAATGATTTTATTGAATGAAGGAAAAACTATAGGACCTAACAGGTCTTCCGTGGGATTTAGGATAATCCAAAACAGTTGTTTTTTTGGATGAGCCTTAAGGTAACCGGAAAGTGCCGGCAATAAATCGTATTCCATCGTTTCATCAAACGATTGTTCATGTAAGTTATATAATTCTTTCAGCATATTGTGAGCGGTGCAACCTTAATGATGGAGCCATTGTGAAAACATTTGTTATTGCAGGCTGGCATAATAAACCTATATAAAAAAAACACTCACCTATAAACACAACGTCGGGAACTTGATAATCTTCCAAGGTAGCCCATAGCTTAAAATCGGCTAGTAAGTCAGCATTGATGATTGCCCGCCATCGAAAAGAAACCAGAAGATCGTCAAACATTTCGCTGCTTATGCTCTTATCTTCATGAAATTTAGATTGCATCATTCCATTTGTCGTATTATGAGTATATCTTCTATCATAATCTGGGATCAGCTACAAATACCGAAGAACAATATTAAATTTAGCTTTACTCTTATTGAACATTTGAAAAAATTAGTTAAGGTGATGTGATCAAAAGAGATTCATGGGAAAGCGTAAGAGTTATCATATAAGACGGGTGAAAAACGTGCCCAGTGCCAAATGATTTTTAAATTTCAAGTATAATGCAGTATTATTTTGAAAGAAATAGCAATATTTAGTAACATTTTTGTATTCCATGGGTATAAGTTATCATAGGCATAGTACACAAACAGTTTATACTTAGTTATCCATGTATATCGGTAATTAAAGCTATGTATTCTGAAACATTTAAGAAAACATTTTATTCTGTGGAATATTAGCCTACCTAAGAAAGGTTGTTATTTATAATTACCAGTACCTAAAGCTACTATTTCCCAATAATAGTTGGGACATTCTTACACGAATTTTTGTTTTACTTTAAAAACTTTTTTACCTAAAAATGGCAAAGATGGCTAAAAAGAAGTATGTTAGGCTTGTTTAAAAATATCTGTTAGCTTGTAAATGCGTTAGTTGAGGTAAGGGATTTGTGGACTAGCTTAGAAGTTTTTGGGTAGCGTATCGTTTTTCATTACCCACTTGATCACAAACATCATAATAAATATGTTATACCTAAGTTCTTTTCATAAACTATAATAAATCATTATCAAATAAATGCTAATGTGAGAACTGTAATATCCTCAATCAGGTTGAGGTAGCCGTAACCTTTGTTTACAGCGAGTAGCAGCTAAACAGGCAACATAAAAAATGTAATAGACCTAGGATCTACTAGTAGAAATTCGAATTCCAGATTTTACGCAAGTACAATACATACAAAATTTTAAGATGTATAGAAAAAATATTTTGGCAAATTTTTAAATTTTTACTTCAATGACTGCAATTTTATTGTCGAAGAAAATTATGTAAAATAAACGATATACTAAAGTAGCCTAGCGCGTTTTCTTTACATATTGTTCAGAACATAGCTTTGACAGTCTGACTGGCAATCACATAATTCAGACAATTTGTATAAAAAAGGGTTAGTAGCTCATGCATCTTTATAATCTCTTTTTGGGCAGTAGCTTGAGGAAAGTGCAATTATTTTAGCTTTGTGGTATTCGACATAGCAGCCGTGTTAAACTCGGTTTCAATTTTTTTTTTTTTTTTTGGTGCACAGATTTTCTCAGAATTTTTTAATAATAGTTGTTGAGGTACCTTCTCTTTAACTAAGAAAAAAATAGGGAGGGGTTTTGTGTCTCCAACGCCACATGCGCATGCTGTGATTGGCTGTCTGTGGGATTACCTAAAAAAAGATAAAACCACGGCCGGTTGGGATGAATCTGCGGGATGGTACTTTTAGAAGACTAAAGTGTGGATAGAAACGTGAAAATTTGCAACTTTTAATCCATGGGCAGCGGTAACATGGGTGGTCGACAGCATGTGACCCGATTGCAGAGAAGGCGGGTGCGTTGAAGGGCAAATAGCGAGTGGCGTGACGGGCAATGACTGTAAGAGGGAGAACGGGCAGAGGGAACGAATGTGTCAATAGGCAGCTACAGCGGACATTTTAGTGGGCAGAGACAGTATGCGGGTCGCCGGGTAAACAAAGGGAAGTGTTTTGATTTGCAGAAAGATTAAAGAGTCAACGGACTAAAAAATTGCTTAGACCGAATGGCAGGCTCAAATTGTGGAAAAAAAATGTTAAACATATGCTAGAGCCATCTAACCCCCGGTTCTGGCCGTGCCCAAAGTTACCAATAGAAATTGCAAAGCAAAATACGTGGAAAACTGTGCACATATTCTTCAACAAGCTATCAATCTACTCGTTTTTTTTATTCTTAAATTTTAAAAACGTGGTTTTTACGCCGTAGAATTTTTAACTCTACGAAAACGGGAGGCAAAATTTTTCTAGCGCGTGTTCGTCAATGTTGCCAAAAAATAGCAGTCAATTTGTATAGAGAAAGGGTGCGTAGTTCCTTCATCTTTATAGTACTTTCGAAGATCACTCCTGTGGTGCTCTGAGAAAAATGTTTAAAAAACCTTTTCACATCAATCATAAAAATTCAAATCAAATCAATCAAATAATCATAAAAATTCACATCATGCGTCCCTGATAATTTTAGAAACCTAGAATCACCCTCCCTCTTTTTCTTGCCCTGATCTTCAAGGCCACTGCAATCGAGAGAGTTTGATCTAGTTATTGAGTTAACACAATAAGCACAAATTAATTAAACACTGAAAATACAATACCGATCTTTGGAATGTTTACCCCAAAAATTTTGCAACCCATCGACTGGGTTGTAAAGGCTACGAAAACTTCAACGTAAATGTAAAAAATGTATTATTTATGCTACAAATACCGATTTAATACTAGATTTTAGAGGTTTTAGCACCGGAATAAACTCCGGAACAACGATCGGAAAAATAATTTATGGATTTGAAAAGTTGTAAGAGCCATGCCTGTCGCGAAACATACACATAAATTTTTCAGACTATTATAATATATTGAAATAATACCCTGAAAAATTCTATATGTAAAAAAATTGTTTTTGTTAAGCTACGTGTATCCCAAACGTCCCCCAAAATTCGTAAGTTAGCGATAATATTATCAATTTATATATATTACATTGTAATATCAATTCAAATTCACTTATGAAATTTCATTTTTCCATACTCCTTTGCATTAATTGTTTTTACTTATATCAATTTAAGTCAATTTAAAAGTTTAAATTTTCGAATTCAACTAACAGGAGACAGTGGAAAGACACTAAAACGACATTCTAAGGTTATGTAATTCGAGTCCCATCACAAGCAAATTTTTTGAAATTCCGATCCATTTAGGGGTATAAACCTCCATTTATTTGTGGTGGAGTTCGGCAACCATTTTGGGGAATTTTAACCCCTATTCTAGTTGAACCTAATATTAGAGGCTTTCACACTTAAAAAAGGTTGTGATTTTTAACAGTGAGACGTTCAACTTATCGTACTTCGTAAACTAATTCGCCAGGAATCTTTAAATAAATTGTCCTAAAATAAATTTAACTTAAAAAATTTAAGGACTTTCTGAGTTATTGTGGTTTTCTCTGCTTAATCAAAGTCTTTAACATCAAGTTGTCAAATAATACGAATATTAAGGATAGTAAAGTAGTTCGACATAGCTGCATTTATAAGCATGCTAGCTGGAGTAAAACGATTTTTTCACGTAGAACCACGCTTGTAACATCACGGAGGAGAGAGATGGTGGTTGGAACACAAAAATGATTTTGTTCCCCCCGAAGGTTGTTTGCAACAAGCACCGATACGTAGAATTTTAGATTCTAGGTTATGTTATGCCACTGGAACACATCAAATATAGAAGTTATAACAAGTTTCCTTTTAAATATAGTGTAATTCGTTTGATGGCGGGAAAGCTTCAGAGAACTTTAAACAGATTTGAGAACATTACATGATATTACAAGCTGACACTTTGTTTATCGCAACCTTATTACCTCATGCGCAAACGAAATAAGTAGAGAAGAAAGTTCCCTGATCAATCGAAAGAGGGGGTTGATTGTTAATTTCTATGTCACAGCAACTCAGAATGTAGTTTAATGCTGAGTCTTTATTATTCACGTGTAAAACTAAAAGGGTTGCGTAATTATATGCCACATCGCGGTAAAATAGTAATAGATGTTCAAAGCAAAAGTTAAGCAACTATGGGGGGTAGAGGTCTAGAAAAAAAAATGGAACACAACGTGTTTCAACTTCTGCAATAGACTCGTACTATCCATCAACACACAGTAACAAGACGGGTTTTGAGGTACTCGTAAAGAAGCTTACGGCCGCAACTAGGGCTTGGTAGATACATGTCTGCAAATAGCCAAAGGCCTATTTGTGGGAAGAGTTTGTTTTTGTATTTGTCTGTTTGTTTGCCCGAGAAACCTTTCATTGTGCGCACGCCGCTATTGGTTCGTGGGTAGTCACGTCATTTTTTCTACCTGCTAAATGGTTCTACCATTGGTCGGTGGGGCTCACGTGACATTCGACTACCTGTTAAAAGTTCGACTACCTGCAATAGCGTTCCAACTGCCGCCGGCTAGGCTTTAATCTTTTCTTTCGAATTTTCAATGTAAGAGGAAAACTGCGGGAAGGGTGAAAACCGCGGACAGGCAGAAAACGACGGACATGCACTCAATACTAGACTGCACCTATTACCGTCCTGAGACGAGCCGCATGTACTAGCATATAGATAAATATCAGTTTTAGCCCAGTGCACCGCACGGCCCAACTTTAAAAAAGTTGATAGGGCGACATCAGTGCGGGTTTATTCTCTAGCGATGCGGTGTCGTCAGGTGCACCGGAGCTGAGACACTGCACCGGAAGTGAATTGCTTATATATTAAGTTTTATTAGTCACACGGTAATTCTCACAGTCACAAATTTGAATTCTGTATTTTGTAGTTGAATACCAAACTTTTGAACTACAATAGGTGTTTTTCCTGTTGCAGCATAAAAAAAATTAAAGAAAGAAAATTAGAAGCTTTAAACTGTAAAAGTTTTCGAGTAATCTCAAAAAAACTTTTTTTATGGCTCATTTCTAGTTTTCGTCTAGAAAACTTTTCCATTTTAACCCCTTAAACGATAAATGAAATTATAAAAAAGGTCTTACATTATTCCTAATTCATGTTTCTATAAACTGATTACATTATTTTTTCCTAGCTGGATTTTTATATCCTATAAACATCAAAACTCCGTAAACACCCATGCTAGGGGCGATTGGAACACCGATTTCCAATTGCGATTTCCGTATGCGCGTCCCCCTTACTGTAGGCTGGCAACGGTGTTATAGCCCTATGCAGCGTATTAGCTGTAATTCAGGAAACTACCGAAATTCATTAAATAATCTTTAGTTACTACATAAAGTTATAAAATATCTCAAAAAATAAAGATTAAAATTGTTTGCATTACTGTAAAAATTTCATAAAAATACGTATCCTAGATGCTGAGATATCGTAATTTTGGTTTCTTCATAAAAATGGGAGCTTCCTTATGGGAAAACCCACGTTTCAATTGCCCAGACGCCGTGTTTCAATTGCCCAGAAGGATGGGCAATTGGAACATCTTGAGGTACCTCCAGTTTTTTGCCCATAAGAGATGTTTACCTGTGCCGAACCCCCTCAAAAAAATTATTTTTATGTAGTCGAGATAATTGGCTACAAATCTATATATTTTTTTAGCTTAGTTGGACGATTTTTGTAATCGTGGGGAGCAAAAATGAATTTTTTGTTCCAACCACGCCCTACCTCCCCTACTAAACGGGTGACAATGTAACGTGGTCGGTTTGTGATCCTATTTTTTAGACCGATTATGATCTGGGCTAGAAAATCAGTGCTCCATGTTTCCTCTTCCGTCGAGTAAAAAGGTGCCAAACCAACGTAAAAAAATATTGCTCTGTGGCAGTTATCTAGTTCCAGAAAACAATTTTTTTAAGTGGCGAGGGAGGTGGCACAGATACACACCAGTTCTTATGAGTAAAAAAAATTGCTGATACTTTAAATTTTTTAATTGCCAATATTTCGGGGCAATGAAAAAAGTCGTCGGATCAGTTGGAAAGTGGGTTTTTCCCGAAATGTAGTTCGCGTTATCTATGAAGAAACGGTAAATTCGATATCTCAGGAGGACTGCGGGTGGTTGGAACAAGAAACTAAGTTTTGTTCCACAAATATACAGATTTGTAGCCAGTTATCTCAGCTACATAAAAATATTTTTTCACCTACATAAATAAATTTTTTTTTTTTGGGGGGGGGGGGAGTTCGGCGCAGGTGAGTATCAGTTAAGGGTAAAAAACTGGAGGTAGGCCTACCTGAAGATTTTTCAATTGCCAATCCTTCTGGACAATTGAAACGTGGGTTTTCCCATAAGGAAGCTTTTGCCCTTAACATGGGTCTTCAGGGAAAATAATTGCTGATAGGCTATAAAAAAGAGCTAGGCAAAAAAATAATGTAATCAGTTTATAGAAAAATGAACTAGGAATGATTCAAGGCCTTATTTTTAAATTTCCTCCATCGTTTAAGGGGTTAAAATGATAAAGTTGTCTGGGAAAAAACTAGAAATGGACCATAAAAAAAGCTTTTGGGATAACTCGAAAACTTATTATTAGAGTTTTCTTTATATTAGATTATATATTAGAGTATTTATTTATTAGAGT
Organism: Daphnia carinata; assembly: GCF_022539665.2. Lineage (NCBI taxonomy): Eukaryota > Metazoa > Arthropoda > Branchiopoda > Diplostraca > Daphniidae > Daphnia > Daphnia carinata. The sequence continues at coordinate 6,342,000 of NC_081335.1, read as the reverse complement.
CTAAAGCCTCTAATTTTTTCTAAAAATTAACTACCCTAGTCCCTATTCCTATGCTAGAATATTTATAATTCCTATCTCAAATTTTTTGAACTAAATCCCTGTCATACTTCGAGTGGTAGAATTTTTTTTTCAATTGCCTAGCGTTACAATTGCGCCCACCCACCTCTTTCTGGGATACGTATTTCGATGAATCTTTACTATTATACAAAAACCTTTACTTTACATTTTAAAGATACCTTAGATCTTCCAGCACTAAATAATTGTTATTTAAGAATGTTCTAATTTTCCAAATTTGCTTCAGAATGCAGCCATTAATAAAGAAAAACGGTTAGTAGAGTCAAACTAAATTTTCCTACTAGCATCTTTTGCATGTTCAACCATGTCATATCATAATTTTTATTAATGCCAATAACTAATTCGTTGGTTTATCCAACGTTGGAAACAAAAACAAACATTGTTGCAAACGATATGTGTCAAAATTAGAAAATTTCAGAAGCAGTATTTTGCTGTTTTACTGCATATGGCTAGATTCCCATATTGCAAAAAAAAAGAAGCACATACATAAAGGGGGCTAATGGAACAAGGTTTTCCATTTGCGCCTAGGTTGTGTCTTGGAGAAATTTTATTATTTTTTTATATGAAAAGAAGCTAGGAAAAAATTAAAATTTCACCAATTTGTAGACAAATGAATTTTTAATCACACAATACCCTTTCTTATTATACCTTTTAGATTTTTAATCGAAAACCTCATTCTTGTTATCTTAAACATTTTGAACGAAATTCTTCTCATACGTTGAGAGGTAGAATATTTGTTTCAATTTTCCTGTGTTATTTTTTGCCCCCATCCTCCTCTATGAGAGGTAGGGATTTCAAACATTTTTGGGGAATAAGAATAGGGGCTGTTGATTATTCGAATTTTCAAGTTAATGAATAATCTCCAGAAAATATAATTTTGAGGTCCGTTTGATTATTTTTCATGTTTTACTTTTACTCTCACACAGTAAATGCTAAAAAATTCTAAATAACAATAAATGAATAGGTGATCATTTTCCTAAAAGTTTGTTGCTACACATTTTTCCTAAATATTTTAAAAATTACATGAAATAGTTAACCCAGCGAAAACCCATGCGGCGGCTAACTAAAACAGCGTTGTTTTAGCACCCTTTCTGTGGACGCGCAACGAAACCGTGACTCCTTTTCTTAAAATTGGCCACAGTGTTAGGGGAGCTTGCTTATAGAACTTGATTTCGTTCAGCTCAGAGCTGTGACTTCAATTATAAATAATTAAATCTAAATTTTACTACTGATGTTCCTGGCATTAAGAAAAATCTGATTATTATGTTGAGAAAAGTAAAAAACGAAAACATTGGCTTAAAAAAAGATTTCGATTTTTCGTTGTTTTCCCACCTCCCATTATCATATAAAAAGGAAGTGTTCGGGAAATTTTGAAAAGATTTGGAAACATTAGATTTTACGTACAAAACTTATGTTTTCGAATATCATCGTTTCATAATTAGTTTTGTCAAACTGATAATTCTAAATTAATTTTTTTAATGAAATTTAATTATGTGATTTAAATCGAAATAATTAAAAACCGATTGATGAAAATGAATATAAAAATGAAATTCAATAAATGAATTTGAATTGGTATTTTGATGTAATACACATAAACTGATATTATAAAATTTAACTTACGATTTTATGCAGATGTTTGGAATACAAGTAGTAAAACATTATCAGTTGTATTACACATTAAAAATATTTTTCAGGGTATTCTTACCTGAAAACAAAACCAAAACTTTTTTGCACCTACTTTGAAATTTTTTAGCCCTTACAAGTAATTCAATGGATAAAAAATTTTCAGGGTCAAGTATCCCAAAGGTTGGTAACCGTGTAACCTGTAAACGATAAGCCTGCGGTTTCATAGCTTCTGCTAGTTAGGCTTATGCAGCGGCCCATTTTAAGCTGTGTGAATGAAGGGGAAATTGTCCTAGGAATTCCGCCAGTTGTTCAAGAAATACAGTGAAAACTAACTGGTCGCATTCCTTGTGTAATGAAGTTCTGCATATTTTGGTAGTTAAAAAAATTTCAAAAATTCATTCCTATAGAGAAGCTTGATTGTGTTGTTTCTTTTCCTTTATACTTTATCAAGGTGAAAATGTTTAATTTCATAATTTCGATATTTCAACGATACCATGGGGTGGGATGAGTTTGAACACTGCAATATAGGAGAAGTTGCCATCTAGTTATACGGCTTTTAAAGACCTGAAACTGTAATTGGCTTTCAATATTCTGTAGCAATTTAATAGTGCAAGACGGTTAAATATTATGAACGTAAGGCCATACATTTTTTCAAAAAGTATTAAGAAAAAATTGCTTGGCCTCATAAAATATGAATGGCATAAAACAAAGATTTAAAAGTAGTAAAAATCAACTAGTAATTGCACTAAAAAAAGATTCATATGTCACTACGCTCAAATGCGCTAATAATTCGCTATTTTTCTTTGTTGTGAAAAATGCTAATATTTTTCCGTGACACCTTCTTTTGGTCTAATTCAATTCAAAGAAAGATGAACATTATATTCTACTAGGGAGAAAACCTGACCCCTTTCTGGGGTCATCTTGGTCCCTTCCTTCAAAACTTAAAGCGGTTATTTAGGTATCATAATGGTAAACTGGAGCTGAAATACAAAATTATTTTAATCCTTGTTACGCTACTACACATAAAATCCTCTTCTAGATAAAATAATACATTAGCGAACACACATGCTTGGACCAATAAATTAGCCTTTTTTCTAGCACAGAAGCTTGGCTTCGTGTGCAATGGGTAGCCGTTTGAGCTGTGCGAATAGGGCTTTCGTGTCTTTAGAATAGTATGCAGCGGATAACGATTTTTCTGGTTTTGTGCCCACTGTCTACCCGGAATTCTCTTGTGTAATCAATTATCGAAATAAGCCCGAATATTCATTTTTGCATTAACAAAAGTGTTTATTGATTGAAAAAAAAAATATGTAAGCTATGTGGGGTTTGGTAGAACGGAAACCGAACTTAAACTTTCTTTAAACTGCAGCTGTAACAGTTAGTGAAAATGTGATAGTACTAATTTTATCATAATCTATTTAATAATTGAATTTTTTTTCAAATTTCTTGAAGTTGTACAAAAATATTAACTAAATAGTCATTTCATTAAAAACTGTTTTAAATAAAAAATTATTACGAACCGAAATGAAATTCTTAAACTGGTTGCGAGTGAGAGAATCGCCGATAAAACTGATGTGAAATCGACGATTTTTCGTAACATGAAAAGAATCCAGACAACACACGACGTCCTCCATTTTGTATGTCTGCAAATATCTTTTATTGTTATTGTGCCACATACTTTTTTTCATTTTTACGATGTTTCGGTTGTAATTGAAGCTGATTCCGGTGGTTTTTTGTGAGGGGTACTGTTGGCTGAACTCATTTAGATAATGCCACATATCTTTGTTGATGTAATGTCGATTAAGAAATAGATTTCTTTCAGTGTTATTCAATATCAACCCAAAATGATCTTGTGGTGATGAGTCATGTTGCGTTTCGAGGGTTTGGGGTAGAATTATATCCGTGTAAATGGCGAGAATTATCCAAAACAGGACGGTTTCTTTTCTAGCGATCCCAGATAACATGTTGAACGCCTGGTCTTCAGTATATCTTATTAACATAAATATTAGTTAGCGGGCGAGAATGGTGAACCTGATTTCAAATCTACTTATTATTTTACGACGGCCACATTGATCCGAAGAAGGGGGGGGGGGGGCTAAAAGACCTGGCGGTAGTTAGCTATAATTTTTTAGTTTCGTGACAACTATTTGAATAACTAAGAACAAATTCTACCTACAGGTGTACTATGGTTAAGTTGAGTACAAATGAAAGTTTCGTCGAAATATCGCCAATGGTTCGAGAAATAACAATTAAATAAATTTCTCGTACATCCCTATGTAAGTTTTATAAAACAAGTTATTTAAAGATGTAAAAAAATTGAACAATTTTGTGTATTGTGGAAATCTTTATTGCTGAAATAGTTGCTTTGTTATTCCTTTATTAGAATGACAATTTTCGATTACACGATATCGATATGTTCAAAACACCTCTGGGTGAGTAAGTTTTATCTTGCAAAAATTGTCCCCTAGTTCTATTGCTTTTTAACACTTGAAATCCTTGCCTGACTTTTAGTTTCAAACGGTTGTTGTACAGTGTAAAATAATTTATTTCAAGTCGGCAAAACCAAACATAAAAATTTTCTACCAGAAATCCTAAAAATTTCTCATTCTCCGAATAAATTTATTTTTATTCTATTGGCTCTTCTTTTTCACGGTGTGAGTCTATTTTTATTCTAATCAAGGATCAAATTTCGAATATAATTTCGGTTCACGTGGGTTGGACCGGTGTCTGGGTTAAACCGGGACGCCCTGCAGCCGCCGTCGTTTAGTCTACAATTTTAATATTCGACATTTTATTTGAAATCTTATTCTGCATTCGTGATTATATTTTTAAAAATACCTACTTCTGTCGAATAAACCTTTTTTATTCAAAGGGAGCAAGGATAAGGATTAATTTAGTTAATCGAAGGATCATAGATACGAAAAAAATTAGGGCTTATTCGAATTTTCGAATAAAATAACGAATAGGAACAAAATTTCGAATAAATTTCAAATAAATAATTGTAGAATTTTAATTTGTTTTGGAATTTAAAAAAATGAAGCAGAATTCTATAAGCAGCAAAACGGAACTCGTCGTAGCCCAAGTTCTTTTAGTGCAGCTCAAAAACTAACTTTTTTACTGTGTATCGGCGGATAATATAAACTGCACTGTTAATTTCGGGTTTACGCCTTTCGTCGGTTAGGGGTAACTAATATCGAGCGGAGTTTGCGATAATCGCAAAGGTAATCTCTGGTTAACGCTCTTCGTTCGTTAAAAACCAACGAAAAACGTTACCGCGAGTGATTTCCGCAAAGGTACATTTGGTTAATGGTTTTCGTCGGTTTTTGTGTGTGATATACGGCACATGAAACCGATTTCCGCATTATACCCCTACAGTCCTACATTGGCAAAGAAGACTAAACAGCATCCTTTATCGTTTTGTCAAAACGCTCATTCTATTTGTATTTCATACTAAGCAGGTAAACAGCGGTATTAAATAAATCTCAGATAAAAAAGAATTTCGTCCTTTAGATAGTTGAAAATAGGACAAAGAAATTATTTTTATATTATAGCATTTTTATTTATCATTGCTGATTTTATGAACCAATTACATATTACCAACAAATTATAATTTTAGGTTATAGGGAAGAAGAATTTTTATTGATGTTCACAATTTAAATGTTGTAGTTAATATCGTGTAATTCTAGTACCAAAAAGAAAATGAAGTTAAAAAAATTATTTTTAATTTTTTAAAAGTAAACTCGAGGTAAGTTAACATTATATAAATAGAAAACTCATGTAATATTTTATTTTCAAACGTTATAGGTCTTATTGCGAAAAGTGTACAACGCTTGTCCAGCTGCATCCAGCGAAAACGTTAAGGTACAGCTTTTTCTTAAAGTTTATTTCACGTTTGTAAGCAACGTCATTTTTCAAAAACAAGATGGTCAGATGCAGGATGTCATTCCTTGAGAAATTAGCATCATGGGCCATTCTACCTGGAGTGAAGCATGTTCACGTAAAAAAAAAACTACTTGCTATACTGAGAACTCCTGAGTATAGCAAGTATTGATCTTCACTCTGTTATTGTGGAAGTCCATGAAGTGGCACATAGAACGCAATGATTTAAACCTCACTTGGGATAATCTACTTCTGGGACAAGGTATTAACCTTCCCTTGTTTTTTTAGTGCATCATATCGCCTAATATTTAGTTTCAATATTTATGAAAATATTACAGGTACTTTGAGGCTCATTTAATTTGAGTCAGCTTCGCATATGGATTCTTCGCGCGATGATGCCATAACGACTCATTGTAACGATTTCGAAATGGTTCGTCAGTTGTGCCTTCGCGGCCTTATATTAGAACTTCTTCAAGGTAATGATATTAAGGTGTTTCCTGCGTTATGGCATTCTAACACGATTTTTATTCTTTTCAAAATTTTTCTAGATAGACTTCCATAAAGATGAAGTAAGAGCTTTAGGAAGCGAACTGGGTCTGTCTGAAGAATTACTGGAACGTCACCCGTTTCCAGGTCCCGCAATTGTCAATTCATATCATTTTTCATTTCGAATATTTATTGTTAAATAAATTTATGCATACATTCGGCGAATAAACATTAGCTGAAAATCTTTGTGTTATTTTTGTTTATTTTAAATTGAGGGCTACCATAATTATTTTAAATATTTCGAAATAAAAGGGGTGGATAGGAGGGTTTCTGGAAGGTTATGGGTGCATTTTTAATTTCAAATAAAAATTATTATATGGGCCAATTTCGATGGTATTTTCTAACGATTTTCGTCAAAGCAACTTACCGAAAATCGTCGGAAAAAAACGGACGATTTTCGTTTTCGGAAACGTACCGTCGGTTTTCGTCGGTTAAAGCATGCGTCCCTTGTCCACCGCTTTCAGACCATTTTTCCGTACGAAAACCGTTAACTAAAACTAACAGTGTGTGATAGAGGTTGTGATACGTTTCTCGTTCGATTTTTTTGTTGCGTTGCCCTTACTCCTCCTACCATATTTATTTAACTTTTCTTCCGAACCCCATTTAATATTATACCAAAATTTGGCATACGGTTAAGCCACCACATTAGTTTTAACATGTTATCAATACGCTCTTACTTTTCGGTTTCTACGTTTGGGCTACCATAAGAAGGAGAACGAAGAAGGTAGGGAAATGATAGAAAATTTCATTTACGTCTTGTTAGTAGAGGAATGGGAGATGATCTTCCATATGGTAGACGAATGTATGTCTACCATAAAGTAGAAATTAGCAGACGAAAATACAAAATCACAACAATGGTGGGGTGATTCCAAGTAAACATTGCACTTTTGGTTGGCAAATAACACACTAAAACTTGAGGATTAAAAAAATTTTTTTTTGATATTCTGTAGGTGAATTTTATTTCCACCTTAAAATTTATCATTTGTACTTTGGTTTACACAACTTGTTCCATTTGGGCTTTTAAAATTTTTGTTGTACGGGAAATGGCTGCAACCACAATTCTCATGTATTAAATGTAAACTACCTTTAGTTTTCAGTAAAAAGAATTTTCTAAATTTTCAATCGAATCCCCGATCTACTTAGAAAAATATAATTAATTAAAATATATGGAACAAGCTGGTTAGAGAACATGGAACAAAATTGGTTAGAGTTTGTGTTTGGCGAGGTCAATCGACAGGGGGTCATGATTTCCATCTCCACGAACGATTTTGCTTTTCTTCGTTTTAGTTAATGTTATAATCCCCAATGCAAATAGTAAAAGATAGTAAATGTTCTACTTTGCCCTACTTTTGAAAAGTCGACAGTTTTCCGGTCAAATGGTGGCGACTTCTACCGAAAAGGAGCATGTTTCGTTTCGCTACGAAATAATTGCCAAAAGTAGAGTAATGTTGCAATAAAAAATTCAGCATTAAGCTACATTCTGACTTTGGTATGGATATAAGCGTTCAGTCCGTTAACGTTCAGTCGTTTGGCTGAATTCGAAAAACCTCATTTCTTTTCATTCATTTTAACGTGAAGTAATTGGGTAGCTGTCGAAGTTGTGTCATTGCTGCAAAAAATTTGCAGCGATGACTACATATTCGAAACATATTCGAAAAGTTATATTCGACAAACTGAATAAAAGAATAATAAGACTTTTTTCAAAAATATGAAAATAGCGAATACAAATCAAGTTCGTTCCTAAATTTATTCCAACGATCAAAGATCAAGTATTTACGTCATTGGTTCCTTGATTCAAAATCAGAAATTTGATTCGAAGGAACTTATTCTACAAAACAATCAAAAATTCTGTCAAATGCATTTTTGGTCATTCTTTATTCTCATTCGTTTTGTTTTTAATGTTATTATTTTGCAAAAGGAATAACGGTTTTCCTTATTTGGCAGTTCACTGCAAAATGTATTGCCAATGAAGGACAATCAACGCAATATAGGCAACAATGTGTACAAAACATAGTTTTTAGAATTGCGTTTCAACTTTATTTGCCTTAAAAATATGTTTGAAGTGGAGGAGAGTGGAATCAATTGAAAAAAATATAATATAATATGAATAAAGCCTTTGTAAATAGGTGGATTTTTTTACAAGGATTTTTTTTTTACAACTTTCAAGTCGGTAACCCTACAAGTTTTTGGAAATACAAAAACAGTAAAATTTGCATGCCCACTTGATTTCTTTCCCTTTTCATTTTATCTGTTTTAACCGGTAAATGCTAAACGAAATTATTATAAATATCACTTTGACTGCCCCCTTTAAAAAATGCCTCCCAGACTTTGCTACAGTTGCTCCCTCGACACTTGCCCCCCAAAATGAATGCCCCTGAACTGATGCCCCTTTCAAAAATGACAATTGAACCCCATCCATCGCTTTTAACTTTTTGTAAAAAAATAGCTTCAATAAAAGGTAAATGACAACTATCTTACGATTGTTTGAATTATTGTTTGTAGGGACGTCTGTATGAGCCTGTTGGATGTTGGAGCCTGTCATCAAATTAAATGCTGGCGTTTGCTGTTAGCATGTTGGTAAATGTACTTTCAATTGAACGTTTGGCGCTGCCTCCACTGAATTGTATTTGAAAAATAATTTGACAAGAGTGATATGACAAAATAGACGTAAGCTGTGGCAGCGTTTTTCTTTTATCCTAGTGGAAATTTTTAGTGCATTTACAGCTTTATTCCCTGATCATTATCAGCCTTGATTTTTGCTTTTGATATGTAAAGCATTAATCGTGTGGCTTATAATTTTTTATGAAACTCTGTTTTCAGGTGAACTAAAACCTATTTCTGGAAAATTATTCTGATACCAGAATCTATCTAATTATTTGAAATAATATGAATTGCAATTTTTGTAAGTTATTTTCGTTTCTTGACAGGAGTCAATTTAAGCCGTATTTGGTCTCTTAAATGCCGATGAACGGGTCTATTGTTCTGTTTAAAGGGGGAGGGGGCATTAGTTAGAGGAGGATTAGTTTTGGGGGGACGAGAGTCGGGAGCAACTGTAACAAAGTCTCGGGGTAAAGGGGACACTCTTCGCTATCCGTTATTATTATATCAGAAATAATCCATGACAATCTTTGGAACTTCAAACACTTTGCCCCATCAAATTTCGGTTCACATACCCCACAACGTCGTTTTCCACAAATAAATTAAAATATTTATAATTTTTACACTTTGCAACTTCGTACGTTTTTTTAAAGATAGGTGAATATTCTTGCATACGCCTGTATTTATTACTAAACTTTACCCCAAAAAAGTCCTTTACCCCAAAGTGTGGCATGAAAAAAAATTTGGCCACTGGAATCATCGTTTAACTATAACTTTTGATTGGTGCGTCGTAACTTTTTGAAATTTTGAATGAGCCATAAAGTAGATATCACACACAGTTGACAAAAGAGTTGAATTGTTTTGAATCCTAAGGTGTATAACTGGAAAAAGGACCACTTACTCCACCTGACAACTAGCTCCCTACATTCTACAACGGTTACCAATTTTGTTATTGTTAGTGCCCGAAAATTTTGTAACCCGTTTAATTACTCGTACGGGATACAAACATTTCGAAGTAGATGCAAAAAAATGTATGGTATGTGCTACAAATACTGATTCAGTACTGCATTTTAGGGATTAAAACAACAGAATAAGTTCCGGAAAAATAACCGGAAAATAATTTGTGGATTTCAAAAGTTGTAGGAACCACGCTTAATGGCTATGTGTAAATAATTGTTTTTGTTTAACCCCTTGTATCCCAAACATCTGAGTAACTTCGTAAGTTAAAGTTTGTAATATCAATTTAAATTCATTTCGTCAATTAAGTTTTTTCATTTCATTTTCATTAATTGTTTTTAATTGTACCAATTTAATTCAATTGAGAATTAGGGGAGGTAGGGCGTGGTTGGAACATAGAATTCATTTTTGTTCCCTACGATTGCAAAATCGTTCAATTAAGCTAAAAATAACATAGATTTGTAGCCAGTTATCTCAGCTACATAAAAATATATTTTTTTTTAGGGGGGGGGGGGATGGTTGGCAAAGCTGAACATCTGTTGGGTAAAAAACTGGAGATACCTCAAGATGTTTCAATTGCCAATCCTTCTAGGTAATTGAAACAGGGCGTCTGGGCAATTGAAACGTGGGTTTTCCGATAAGAGAGCTCCCGTTTTTACACAGAAACTAAAATGACGATATCTCAGAATCTGGGACGCATATTTCGATGAAATGTTTACTACAATATAAAAAACTTTATTCTACATTTTTTAAGGTATTTTAGAACTCCCTGAACCAACTAAATATTATTTAATGAATATTTGTAATTTTTTCAAATTAGCTTCATAGTAAATCACTAAAACAGGAAAGGGTTGGTAAATTGAAAACTAAATTTTTATAATAGTATTTAATGCGTGTTAAAACATATATCCCAATTGCTATTAACGAAAATAATTTAATTTTACTAATTAATAAGTTTAAGCAACGTAACATTGGCAATGTTGAAAAAAAATAAAAAAATAGAATGCAGACGATATGTACAAGCAAACCAGCAGACGATGTTTATCAAAATAGGAAATTTTAAAGGCTGTACTTGGCAATTTATTTGCAATGGCTGGAACAATGCTGCCAAATTGCAGGAAAGAGGACGCGCATCGGTGTTCCATTTGACCCTAACATGGGTCTTCACGGAAATTAATTGTTTATAGAGTATAAAAACGAGCTAGGAAAAAAATAATGTAATCAGTTTATAGAAAAATGAATCAGGAATGTTTTAAGATCTTTTTTTATAATATCCTCATCGTTTAAGGGGTTAAAAGGAAAAAGTTGTCTGGGCATAAACTAGAAATGGACCGTAAAAAAAAACTTTTTGGGATTACTTGAAAACTTTTAGACTCTAAAGCCTCTATTTTTTTCTAAAAATGAACAACCCTGATTCCTATTATCTTAAATCTTTTGAAAAAAATCCCTGTCGTACTTCGAGTGGTATAATTTTTTTTTTAATTGCCTAGCGTTTCAATAGCGCCTACCTAAAACTTCCTACCTCCCCTAAACTTTAATAAAACCAATTATCATGAATCGGTGATATTCGAAAACACAATTTTTGCACGTAAAAGCCCATGTTTTCAAAATTTTTCAAAAATTTTCCTATCACTTAACGCCCTTGATTCTAATTTTAATGGATATTTTTAATTCATTAATATTAACATGCTATAGTGGTAGGACACTGGTTTACCATTTCAAGGATCAGCAGTTCGAGTCCCATAACAAAAAAGTCTGTTTTAGAATATCATACATTTAGAGATCTGTGTAGTTAACTTGTCTTAAAATAATAATCATCAAATTAACTCTTAAATATCTAAATATCAATGGCAAAAGCCTACTCTAAGGATTTATAATTGTGGTTTTTTCAAAATAGGGTGAATTAGATCCTCAACTTCTCACTGCCGCTTGCATTGGCAGACGTGTCTACCATTAACTAAAATGTAATGAAGAAAAAGTGTTTGTAAGGGTTGAACCTCGAACATCTTCGTTAATGTCCCCAATCAAATGCCTTAACAAACGAGATACCTTGCAAAGTCGTTTTATAGATAATATCCGAATCTAGTATCCGAACATCCAACGTTTTCGGAGTTTTTAACATGGGCTCATACGGTTACGAATGTCTTTCGTGGACGGTAAGTCGGGAGGGGAAAAATTTACCCATGCCAATCAAACTTTCGTCTACCGTTAAGAAAAGAACGGTGTATTTTGTGTATTTGCAATTATTTTTATTACCAATGGTTGTTGAGTAGCATGCTAATCAATAGACATGGTGGCTCACGGCATCATCATGTTATTTTAAAAAATATTTAGTAGAGGAGGTAGGGCGTGGTTGGAACAAAAAACTCATTTTTGTTCCCTACGATTACAAAAATCGTCCAACTAGACTAAAAAATATATAGATTTGTAGCCAGTAACCCAGCTACATAACAGTATTTTTTTTTGGGTGGGTTCGGCAAAGATGAACATCTGCTATGTGTAAAAAACTGGAGGTACCTCAAGATGTTTCAATTGCCAATTCTGCTCGGCAATTGAAACAGGGCGTCTGGGCAATTGAAACGTGGGTTTTCCCATAAGAGAGCTCCCGGTTTTATGAAGATACTAAAATGACGATATCTCAGGATCTGGGACACGTATTTTGATGAATTTTTTACAGTAATACAAAGAATTTTAATCTTTATTTTTTAAGATGTTTTACAACTTTATGTAGTAACTAAATATTATTTAATGCATTTCGGTAGTTTCCTGAATTACAGCTCATACGCTGCATAGGACTATAACACCGTTGCCAGACTACAGTAAGGGGGACGCGCATACGGAAATCGCAATTGGAAAACGGTGTTCCAATTGCCCCTAGCATGGGTCTTTACGGAGTTTTAATGTTTATAGGGGATACAATTTAGCTAGGAAAAAATTAATGTTATCAATTTATAGCTTAATGAACGACGAATGATTCAAGACCTTTTTTAATGATTTCCTTCATCGTTTTAGATGTGAAAACGAAAAAATTGTCTGCGAAAAAACTACAAATGGACAGTCAAAAACAACTTTCTGGGATAACTCGAAAACTTTTCCAAATTGCAGGAAAGAGGACGCGCATCGGTGTTCCATTTGCTCCTAGCATGGGTCTTCACGGAAATTAATTGTTTATAGAAAATAGAAACGAGGTAGAAAAAAAATAATGCACTCAGTTTATAGAAAAACGAACTAGGAATGACTTAACATCGTTTTTTATAATTTCCTCAATCATTTAAGGGGTTAAAAGGAAAAAGTTGTCTGGGCATAAACTAGAAATGGCCCGTAAAAAAACTGTTTGTGATAACTTGAAAACTGTTAGAGTCTAAAGCCTCAAATTTTTTCTAAAAATGTACAACCCTAATTCCCGTTAACTCAAATTTCTTAACTAAATCTCTTACATACTTTAAGTGGTAGAATTTTTGTTTCAATTGCCTAGTGTTCCAATTGCGCCCTACCTCCCCTAAGTAGAACATTTTTTGAAACACAATTACTTAAATTTTCGATAAAGCACTCTTTTAAGATTACCCCGTATAAGTAATTTTAACATAATAAACCTAGTGTGTTAATGGGCATTTTTTAGTTTGTAGCGGGCAAACTTTTTTGTCCTCGAAAATAGTTTTTCCCGTTACACGCCAACAGAAGCATGACTATTTCTGTTGTTTTTTAACTGCGTCTGACAACTTGATCTGGAAACCAAACCCGCATTGTGCTTTGCCATTATTCTTACTGAATTTTGTTAATAGTACTTCTGCCGGAAATGGGATAGGATAAAATTGCTTAGGAATTAATACTAGATGCTTAGAAAGCCTCTTATCTTTTTACATTTTTCGAACTATTTTTTTCATTCTCCCCCATGGAATCAGTACCGTTATTTAATAACAAATTCTTTAGTTTTTTATTTTGCTTCACATAGAACTTTAGCTTTATGACCTAAACTAGTCATATTTTTTAAATGTTTCTTCGATACTTTAAGGTGTATTAACTATGTCTAACGTAGTACACCCATTTTCCAGTTTTGCCCCCTTCACTTTTTTACGTTTTAAAATTTTTAAAATTTTTCACAAATTTAATATGATTTAATTACGGGAGACTGGGGCTAGTTGGTACGGGGACAAGTTGACAAATCTCGTATTTCGGGAATACCAAAATAATTAGTCCTTCAAAAATTTGGATATAAGTATTCTAATTCTGCATCTTTTAGAAGTAACGAATTTTAACGCAAAATGAGGTCATAGGATAATATTTGGATCCCTTCAGTAGGGAGAGTGTGGCCAATCGGAACGCCTGACGTATATTTGGTCCCCTTGTCTCCAACCATCCCCGAACAAAATACTGGTAAAATTCACCCAACAGTATATAAAGTAGTAAATGTGAAGTAAATTATTTTAGCAACACAACAGTGTTTTTTTTTGCGGAGTTACACAAATATTAGTAGCCGTAACATTATAAAACAAAAAAAACGCATAAAATTTTGAAAACTCAGACATGTCGTGGCAATTACATCTTAGGTTTCCCGATAAACGGACTCTACAAAGCCGTTGGAAATCCAAAGAGAAGGAGTAGTGGTTTGGAGCGCGTCCACTGAACGGGTGCTAAAAACTAGGGTGTCTCCATTGCCCCAAGCATTGGTCGATAAAATATTCCATATTCATTATTCTATTTAACTTTGTAAATGAACGCGCATTCATTTAAAACTGTTCATAATAAGTGATTTTAGCACGGAGTGGGCAAAATAGAAAAAAAAGAAGGGGAAAGGAGATTTAACAAGCAAAAACATCTTTTATATATCTCAAAAACAATGTCTTAGCATTTTTTTTTTCAAACAGCAGCCTCCATTCCTATTACCCCAATTTTTTTTCGAAAATCAACTTCTAATACGCCGAGAGCTCGATTTTTTTTAATGGCCCTGGGTTTCAATTGGTCCCACTTTCTTCTAGAAAATGCATGTTATTATTAATTTGTAAAATAAAAAGATACAGCAGTCTAAACAACCGACAACAACGTTTTTATACAAAAACACATATAAATGACTAAAAATCAAATTATTTAGACGTTATTGATAGTAATACATGCTGGACGCCTTGCTGTCCCTTTGAACTAACATTTGTTATGAACCCCAATCGGGCATTTGGCACATTTAACCCACATCTTACATAATGACGTTATCACATTTGGACATTGTCTTGATGGTTTTAAATAATTGCTTGTTTTTTATTGGTTACGCTTGTTCTATAGAGGAGGTAGGGCGCAATTGGAACACGCGGCAATTGAAACAAAAATTCTACCACTTAAAGTATGCAAGAGATTTCGTTTAAAAAATTTGAAATAACGGGAATTAGGGTTCTACATTTTTAGAAAAAATTGGAGGCTTTAGACTCCAAACGTTTTCGAGTTATCCCTGAAAATTGTTTTTTGACTGTCCATTTTTTGTTTTTTCGCAGGCAATTTTTTCGTTTTCACATCTAAAACGATGGAGAAAATCATTAAAAAAGGTCTTAAATCGTTCGTCGTTCATTAAGCTATAAATTGATAACATTAATTTTTTCCTAGCTAAATTTTATCCCCCATAAACATTAAAACTCCGTGAAGACCCATGGTCGGAGCAGTTGGAACACCTTGTTCCAATTGCGACCCTTCCGTATGCGCGTCTCCTTTAATGTAGTCTGGCAACAGTGTTCCCTACGCAGCGTATTAGCAGAGCTCTTTTTTCAATTATTGTTTATTTTGTGTTTTATTTCGTCTGCTGGGTGGCTGGCATTTGTCGTCTGCCACAATGTTTGCGCTTTTATTTACAACGTTGACGAAAGAAATTAAATTTTAAAAATTAAATTAAGGACATTAACAACAATTATGATGTAAGGCTGGACATGCAATATTCGATTATAAAAATTTGATCTCCATACTATTACCCGTTCTTTGAATTACTGACGGTTTTCTGAACCTAATTCAGAAAACTACTAAAATTCATTTTAAAAATATTTAGTTAGTATAGAAAGTTATAAAATATCTTAAAAAATAAAGATTAAGATTCTCTATATTACTGTAAAAAATTCATCAAAATACGTATCCCAGATTCTGAGATATCGCCATTTTAGTTTCTTCATAAAATCGGGAGCTCTCTTATGGGAAAACCCACGTTTCAATTGCCCAGACGCCCTGTTTCAATTGCCGAGTAGAATTGGCAATTGAAACAACTTGGGGTACCTCCAGTTTTTTACGCATAGCAGATGTTAATCTTTGCCGAACCCACCCAAAAAAAATACGGTTATGTAGCTGAGATAATTAGCTACAAATCTATATATTTTTTAGTTTACTTGGACGATTTTTGTAATGGTACGGAACAAAAATAAGTTTTGTGTTCCAACCACGCCCTACCTCCCCTACAGAACTTAACACAAGAAACGATGGTTTATCATAGGGCGTGCCTTTGAACAATCGATTTTATGTAGTGAAAATTATCACCCTAAAATGTAAAAGCACGAAATGATAGCAAACGAAATTTACATCAGCTAAACATTCAAATGTTTTTTCTAGTTAAAATAACAAAATATTCGAAAAGCAATTAACGGAATATTTGACAATGGGATATGCAGAAAATTTATTTATTTTTTATTTCTCGACCAATTAGAGATATTACAATAAAACTTTCGATGTAGGTCCACTGTGGATAACAATATCACACATGCAGCAAAATCTGAAATTTTCAATCCACACGGTAATCGCTAAATTTTAAAATAAGCTGCGTGCCCCCAGACCAAAATTGATACGCTCATCTACGTCAATTTTTGAATTTCCAAGAGTTTCCAACGTAAAATTTTTAGAAAAATCGAAATTTTTTTCCCTATTATCCTAAATCTTTGAAAGGCATTTTCTCTCATATATCGAAAAATAAAAATTTTGTTTAATCTGCCTTGTGTTCGAATATAAACAATTATCTTACACAACGCAATCGTCTTGTGCTTGTCAATCCTTCGTCAACTGTTAATTTTGGGTTACGACTTTCGTCGGTTAGGGTACAACTAGCATCTAGCGGAGTTTCCGATATTCAAGAAGGTTATCTCTGGTAAACGGTGTTCGTTCGTAAAAAAACACTCAAAAATCGCCAAAATTGTCGAATTGGTTTTTGTTTGTTTTTATGTGCGCAAATCTGTTGACTCATAATTTTTGCTCTTTTTAAAATGTAATTTTGGCTACAAAACATTCCGCTAGAGGCGCTCCCTTATATTAAAAAGTACCTACCTAGTTTACTATACAGTAGTGGCATATTTTGTGGGCTTTCAGGCTTTGACTTTATGATTTTTTGGTATACTATCCCTCAAATTCTTCTACTCTTTGAAAAGTGTAAAAAAACTTACAAATTGGGCAAGTGTAGCGTAGTGATTGTGATTTTTCGCAAATAGGGAGGTACGAAAAAAACCATTGCCATGTCACCGAAGAGCAACAATAATATAAATGAATATTATTATTTAATGAACTAAAAAGTATAAGATAAGGGACAGGAATGATTGTTGGGTAAAAGTATTAATAGGGCGCTATTAAAGCAGCCAATAAGTAACAACGAAATAAATGTAGCCAATCACAATAAAAAAAAATAAAAAAGCAGTGCATCAGGTATTTACTTAAATTGTACGTGCATAAGACCATGTGTGTATCTTTGATTGATTGGCCGATGGGAATAGCAATCGACTGTGACTTGGGAGTCCTTGGTTCGAATCTGGTAATGTCAATCTTTTTCAAATTTCTATGTCGTATGTTTCTTTCCCACCATTTTCGTAAAAAACAAAAAATATTCGCTTTCGAAAACGTACCGTCAGTATTTGCCGATTAAATCGTACGTTCCTTGTTCGCTAACAAAAATTAACAGTGTAAAATTTCAAAGTTTCTTCACTTTGAACATTGTTACGAGGAGATAATAAAACCATATTAGGGGTAACAAGATAACGGTATGTTAGCCTGTTAAAAGAAAATGTGAAAAATTATATATCTTTTACAAAATGGACTGCGCATAAAACTCCATTTTTGAAAAACATCTTTTAAAGTGATTGGATAAAAAAAACAAACTTTTGTGCAATTAAACATGCAGAGAAAACGATAAGTCGCGTCACTTTCGTATGTTGACCAATGCAAAGTCTGCCAAAGTTGAGCTGCTGTTTATCAAAGATGCACACGAAAATGGAATATAAATACTTAAATGCGTCCTACATACACTCGTGGCTGCAAGTTCCTGCGTGCAGCTAAAAAAACCGCTTTATACTGTGTATTGGCGGATGGGATGGGCCCATGGTAGAGGTTGAGATTCCATATTTGTTCAGTTTTTTTGCTTCTTACCCCATACTCCTCCGCCCATTTTTACCTTATCATTCTTCTAAACACAACTTAGTAATTTACCACGGTTAGGCATATGGTTATGCAACCTTATTAGTTTTTCTGTGTAAACAACAAACACTCAGTATTAAGCTACACTCTAACTTGCTTTGACATGGCAGTTAATGTTCATTCCCCTCGTTTGACTGAATAAGAAAATTTTTTTCTCTATTCATTTCACTTGAGCGTGCGGTAACAAAATTGCGCAATTATATGCCACATTGCGGTAAAATAGTATTTGATGTTAAAACCAATTAAGTTAAAATTGGCTATTGTAAATCGCAAGCTACGCTGTAAAAAATTATTTCCTATTTTAGTTAACAAAGCTAAAATAGGAAATATATTTATATTTATATTTATAAGTAATTATTTATTTATATTTATAACTAAAATTGGTAGTTTCTCATCAATTTCACCTACTTATCTTAAAGAACATGGCGTAAATTTAATCATAAAGCTACCTATTTTTGGGAAAAAAATCCTGTTATATGGTATATTATCTAAAATTGGTAGTATTAACTAGATATCAATTGGTAAGAGTAAGAGATTCGTCGATTTTAGAACCACGATTATAAGCTTTCAGATTTTATTTGATCTTGTTTATCCGCCTATACCTTAAACATCCGAATCCACATGCCATATGAATTTTATGAATTCAATATTACATCGATCATTACTAGTAAATAAATTATCTTGAAAAATTATGTTTCATTATTACCTAACGTATTTCGCTCCCATTTAAAAAACAATTTCGGAAATAAGATAAACTAATAATTATTCAATGGTGGCACATGAGACTACGATTTTAAAACCCCATGGTTCATGACCTATTAAAGGCCAGGTTTCTTTTCTAAAAAGGACTATAAGTAGGTAATAGAAGCTACCTGAAATATTTTATTTTTATTTCACCGTTTTATGTAGCCATTACCTAAAACGAAATTAGGTAATTCATGATCACCTCATGGTCAGAATTAAATTTAGGTATTTTTAATTACCAATATTTGCAGCGTTTTTTCACATTGTATTAAGTCTATTGCAGAAAAACATGTCCCACCTAGGGGGTCAGCTCTCCGTCTTCTTTAAAAATAATTTCTGAAAAAGAAGGATGTAGGGGAGGTAGGCCGCAATTGGAACGCTAGGCAATTGAAACAAAAATTATACCACTCGAAGTATGACAGGGATTTTGTTCAAAAAATTTGAGATAATAGGAATTAAGGTTGTTTATTTTTTGAAAAAATTAGATGCTTTAGACTCTAACAGTTTTCAAGTTATCCCAAACAGTTTTTTACGGGCCATTTCTAGTTTATGCCCAGAGAACTTTTTCCTTTTAACCAGGCTTGCCGTTTCGCTTAAAATTTTAAGCTGGTGCGCCGCACCTCTTAACAAGCAATGAGCGGATCACCAAACACGCTCAATTGTGTTTGAGTGGTGCGGCGCTCAAAATCTGCCCTATCGCACATTTTGTCTTCTGCCGTCTGCTGTCTGCTATATATACGGCGGTTGCCTAGGGAACGATACTTGCTTGTGCATGACTTGCAGTTTTTGAAAGCGTCGGCTGCAATAATTTATAAATAGTTATGGTATCGACCGTTAGGTGGCGCTATTTTCCGTGGTAATTTCACGTTTTGAGCGGGTACTGATCGCACATTTTTTTCAAGCGTGGCGGTAATCACGCTCAAATGCCATTAAGCGGCTCGGCCGCTTAAAAATGTAAGCGAGAGGGGAAATTCGCACATTTTGTGAGCGCGCTTACGGCAAGCCTGCTTTTAACCCCTTAAAGGATGAAATTCTAAAAAAAGATGTTAAGTCATTCCTAGTTCGTTTTTCTATAAACTGAGTGCATTATTTTTTTTCTAGCTCGTTTCTATTTTCTATAAACAATTAATTTCAGTGAAGACCCATGCTAGGGGCAAATGGAACACCGATGCGCGTCCTCTTTCCTGCAATTTGGCAACATTGTTCCAGCCATTGCAGATAAATTGTCCAACTTGGTCTCCGTGGTCTAGGCCACCGTTTGGCTCTTGCGTTGAGCCAAACAGTTGGCCTAGGCCATTGGTTTTGCTAAGCCTCTTCTAGCCGAAGCACTTTTTCTTCTTGCGCTCGGCTGCTTACACACCGGCTTTAACATTTGAAATTCGTCTGCTTAAGTGACATTTCAGTGATGTGTTAGCGACATTTCGACATTTAAGTGACTTTCAGTGCAGATAACCTTTGTCCGTTTGTTCAGTAAGTAAAAAGTTTTCATGTTTTGCAATTCCCTCACTAATTCTTGTTTTAGATAACGCAGATCTATTCGTTGTCCTACAAGAAGCTGAACAAGAAATCATAATTCAAGTCTTCTGGCTACGTAAGAACTAATGAAGAATTCTAATGTGGAGACATAATAAGCCAGTGATCATTGACAGCTGGAACATATTTTAAGAACAGCAAAAAAGTCCCAAAGGTAGAGCGTCATTTTATGAAAGGTACTCCCACACGGCACGACGGGCTCCTCAGTACCTCTGCAGAACTGCCTACTTTTCTCCTCAGTCTTCTCCATAACCATCCTAAATTCCTCTTAGAACCTTCTTTTTGGTCGCCTGGTAGCTACCTGACAGGCTCTTCAGTCCCTCTTACATCCTCCTTAGCTAGTACCTAGAACCTCCCATGATGAAAAAAATTGTGGGACTTATGTCTACGATATACCCAGCGGCTTTATATAAGTTTTATAAGAATTAAATGTAATTAACACATAAAATGAATATTAAACAGAACATTGGAAATTGTATATTAAATTTCAAAAACTTTATCTTTTTTTGGAATTGGCGGTGAAATAGGGCTGCCTATTAAAATATTTTAGTTCAGTCCTATTTTTCCTAGGCATTAGTCCTATTTCTATTTAGAAATCGTTCTATTTTTTTAATTGTTCCAATTGCAACGATGAGCCTCTAATTCGGTAGGCAATATATTGCGTAAAAGCGCCGGCTTATAACCATTTTCCTTTTTAAAATACCGATGGTGTTAACGCATTACTTACATGGTTCACAAAACCTTTTTTTTCTTATGCTTTTTTAATTAAAAATAAGGAGAGCATGGACTATATTGTATTTAATTGAGTTCATTTAACAAAATACTATTAGAGCAAAATCAGAAATATTTATTAATTATATTGCACTTTATAGTGGTCATAACAAACTTTTTCAATTGCATAAATATTTTACTATTTCATACTACTATCGTTACCTAATTCTAAATTTCTAATTTTTAGTTCTAATTTGAAAGGGTAAACCCCAAAATTTACATTATCTAACAATTCTACTTGAGCCAAATGCTTTTGTGATACTTTAAAACTCACGAGTCTTACTTTCATGGAGGGATCTCCTAAAGCACTCCTGAACATATCACCAACAATTTCTTGAATTGAAAATATTGGCATGTTTCTCCACAATTTTCTAGCCTCTTGTGGCCCTCCTCAGTACTTCTCAACGGCATGATTGATGCGCTGGGGAGGCTAAGAGCCTCTTTGGAGGTTCCCAGGAAGGAGATGTGCCGTGTGAGCTGTGTTGTTTAAGTAACAATTTTTCTTTCTACAAGGGCAAATAAGATCGTGCTTGTGCATTATGTACATAGTAAAAAGACATGTTTTGGCATACAGGGTCCGTTAAAGTTTTTTTGTTTTCAAAAATCAATAAATGATATAGAAATCTTTGAAGCATGCCGTTTATTTCTGGATTTCATCCTCTATCCTAGTTTTATTATAACATGAATGTTGCACTCTCAGTAACTCGCTCCATTCTGTTGTTCTTGTTGTGCGTCCTTCCTTGAATTGTCTTGCAATGCAATGCACTTTTAATGGCATTGTGATTAAGTTAAGCAAAAAATTTATAGCAATGCAATACAAAAGTGAATGAATATTAAAAATAAACCGATTGAAAAGAAAATAAGTTTTTAAATTATAATATCGATACATCTACCCCACAAGACTAGTGTAAAGCATTCTTTTAGTAATTGAAAGAATGACTTTACGTTATTTAAGACAAATTGTAATAAGAAAATGAACTCGGAAGGCGTTACCACAATGTCGAATATATTTGATTCTAATAGGCCAGAAGGATAATAAAAGAATACACAATTATACGATATAAATGGGAAACGGAAATATAAAAGTGGAGTTATGCGAGTTTAGTCTTACCGTCACCGCTGTGGCGAAAATAGAATAAGATGTCGAACGTTGTAAGAAAAAGAGTAGAGAAAAAAACAGGACTTGTCGGTCGCACAAGAAGCGATGAGAAGCACTCCCAATAATTATTCAACAAGAACAAATTGAACTCGCTGGATTTGAAGAATTAGAATAACACTTGTAGCACTAAGGATGAGAACTAGAACTGGAACTAGAACCGAAGATAACTGAAGAACTGAGGAACTGAAGAACTGAAGCGAACTAACTTTTGGTACCAAAAAGGGCATTCTTTTATACTTCCACAAGATTGAGGGAAACATAGTATTTCCGTTAGATGACTCCGGATGCGGAATGTCGCACACGCATTTCGTATTCATGGAAATGCATGGCGCGATGTCCTACGCATCTAGCACATCCAATCAGCAATAAACAGGATGTCAAATGTAATATAAAAATAGATTTCGACGAAAGGGCATCAACACTTGAAGTATGATATTTATAAGACGTAGCTTTTCAAAAGAAGGGCAATGGACGTAACATATAATTATATTAATAGGAACAACAAACAGACAACAATATAATTCAAAGGTTGTATTCTTCTCATGGCTTCGTTACATCACTCCCGGCGGTGCGAGATTACGTCGCGTAATCAGACTTGGTAAGCGAAATCCGGCCCCGTTCTTGAATTGGGCGACAGCATAACTTGCTGATAAGTCCGAAAAATCCACAGCCATAACAAATGCGTAAGAAAAGTAGACCCAGGAGGCAGAGTACGCCGATGAAGAAATCATTTTTAATAGTTTCCCACCAACTGGTATAAGTAGTCACTCCAGATGCAGATAACAAAACGTTGGTGACACTTGGACGATTATTGGTTGAAAACGGGATGGTTCAAATTTTGAGCGCTAGGTGGCGCGGGGTACGCCAATGTTATTGTTGACAAATTTTCCATGATGGCCGCCGTTGTAACGAAGAGTTTTGATTGGCCGACAATGTTAAATACATCAGATTTCTTTGAACAAGAGTTTTGTATAGGAATACAACGCGGCTGAAAAGATAAATGGAAATCCAATTGTTTTTTATCATCTTGAAGGCGAACAATTTTATCATTTCCCGTTTTTCGTATTAATTTTCCAACTCCAGATTCGATGAGATGTGCTTTTAATTTAGATCGTTGAGTATATGTTTTGTCCCAAACTAAGGTCAAATGATTATGCGACAAATGACCTGTTGAGGCAGAAGCAAGCCCAATTGGTGTCGAAAAATTACTGTTTTCCATATCTTGATATAAACGCACCTTTTCGAGCACACAATTAAAAATTTCCACATCAATCGTTTGAAGCCATCGACCGTAAATTTCAGGTTCACGGTCAAACACATATTTATTTTCTGCAGCACTCATTTTTTGTTCGTCGCACCTAAGACTATTGATCATATCATTGCACTCATTTGGCGTAGTGTCAAGTGGAATTTTATCGGGCACAGTCACTAATTGTCCAAAAAAGTTCATGGTGACATGTCGTATTTGTTTCCACTTTGCACAAATATATCCAGGGAAATGAACAGTCGCACGCACTTCACTATATATGGAATATTGTACGTCGAGAGAATGTTTATCATTTATTTCCGGATGGCAATCGGCATCCGAAAATTGAATTATTCCCATTTTCGATGATTCGACACAATCACATACGGTCGCTTCAAAAGCTTGCGTTTTTATCCCAATAAGGCATGAATAATGTGTAACGAAGCCAATATACGCCTTCTTATATTCTCATGCTTCCACTTATATCTTATATCTATATTCTCTTCTGCAACATCTTTAATAAGTAATTAGTATAAACATGTCAATTGCAACACTATATATACGCAACACGGGTGACCTAGATGAACACCTGCTAGCTAGCTGACGCATCCATGTGTCATCAGCATCACGCCACTTATAAAACATCTTTGATTGGTGCCCATCATCGCATCATTATCACGCCATTTTAAACATCTTTGATTGGTCGCAAATACTCGCACAGCAACTCACCAATTTGCCAATAGGCGAAGTGTAATCGTGAACACAAAATATGGGAAAGATCAGACAAGGACCCGCGTCTGAGCAAAGTAGTCGCCTGAATTCATTCGTGTTGCTCTTATCTTGATTAGTAGTATTGCGCAAATTAGTATTAGTAAATTGTACTCTAGTGGAAATCTTATTTGCTGAACTTGCCTTAATTTGCATCTGTTCAACTTAATTACTCTGGGACAGTGCCTTTGTCCTTTCTTTAAACACTTGTTCAATCCATTTTGATTGTGAGTTGACTTCGTGAGCGTGAGGTTATCTCGTTCGCTTCCGTGTCGATTCCTTTCCGCTACCTACTCGTGTTATCACGGTAAGACTTGGTTACAATTGTCCCTTTCTTTCCCTCTCTTTATTTTCCCTACTGTATCTGAATTCCTCTTATGTCTTGCTTCTTGTAGTATGCTTAACGTAGAACAATAAATCCATCATTGTGGGAAATACGCCTCCGAGCTCGTTATTATTTCCTTTTGTCTTAAATACCGTAAAGTCAGTCTTCCCACAAGGAAGATGCTTTACATAATGGTGGCAGCGTTTTTCAGAGCTCTACCACAATGATGGACGATGTTATGTCGGGTGGGCATAAACTTTCTCGTACACCTTTGAACACTCCGCTTTTTCCTGTAACACCCGTAGTGCAAATCAATGACGAAACGATTGCTAAGTTGATTAGTTTCGAAAAATTGTCAGCTTCTACCGCGACCGTTCCGCATTCATCTCAAGGCAGTAAGACTTCAGATAAAGAAACAGAAGCCATTAAACCATCTACTTCTCCCGTTTTAATTCCTAAAGTACAGACAGATAACACCCAGTTGTAGAAATTGAGGTCTAACACCGCGTATGAGGCCGTAGCCCCATTAGTTAAAACTCAAACTAAGAAAATTTGGCCTCGTAGTAAAGCTTCCGTTACACCTACTCAAACCGCTCCGTCTGTTTATGCAAGGTCAGCTTCTCGTTTTTCCCCCATAAAATCACCTATTGGCAGCTCATCAAAGACTAGTTTTCTCTCGAGCACTCTTTTAAGCTTGTTCAAAAAGACGAGTCCATTAGATGGAAAAGCTCCCCAACTTGAGTCTCCATCGCCTATACCACGAGATCCAGAGCAATCAATCGCGAGTACTTCCAGAACCGACGAGTCAATTACCGTCCCTGTTACTAACGCTCAAGTACCTCAAGGAGTTGGATTTCCGATCAACCGATCCGATAATTTGGGCACAATTAATATCGTTGATGCAAACAATCCGGAAGCGGTATCAATACCAGACCAAGGTGCCAACGGATTTGAAAAGAGTGGAGACACTTCTGAAGTCCTTGCGCGCAATTCTGGTAACGAGAGCCAATCGATCGACCACAGCGCAGGCTGCGGAGCCCCAAGTGAACGTGCTGATAACAATATTCACAACCTATGCGAGGGAGTTTACGATTTACCTACTAGGACTGACTTACAGCATCACCGAATTGCTGACATTCACGCCGGAGAAAAACAAGAAAGTTTTCAACTTTGCCCCCAGGGAAGACCTGACCAACTACTGCAAGGAAGGGACATATTGCCTTCTCACACTCGAGATATCGGAGTTCTCGAACTTCCTAAAGGACACCCTGCGGGAGTATCAGCTGATGTTTCTCAAGGACACCCTCCACCTAGTCTCTTACCTGGGAAACGTTCAGGCCATAATCAGTCTGAAAACGCTATTGCCGGAACTGAGATCTCTTCAGAAAAAAGTCAACAACTTCCGGACATTGGTGCGACCGGACGGCCAGCAGATAACGAGAGAAATCGGGGACACACTCATACCGGCTACCAACGAATTGAGACAGTTGCTGTCATACATTCAGGAGACCCAGGAAGAACAACAAACCGCGCCTTCCCAACGAGTACCACCGCTGCCGGAGCGCATTCCGAGGAGAAGGAGAGCACGCCAAAGAAGCCCGCCTTCCAGCCAGTCACGCACTCAACACCCTCCTCAAGCCCAGCAATCCCGCCGGCAGGAAGATCTGATAGTGCAACTGGGGCGTCTACGAACAGCAGTTCAGGACACCCTCCGACTCCACGCCGAAAGACATTGAATCCTCTCATAGTTGACACCAACATGGCCAAATCTTGTTCTCCTTCACGGGCAGCCACAGTCAACGACTTAAATGATTTCCAGACAAATCAACACACTTTTTCGCGCCCACAATTGCTTCCTTCCTTTTCGGGAAGTCCAATTTCTCGTTTCGACTCTTGGCTAGAATCTTTTGAAAGCATAGTTGATGGGGCAGCATGGTCAGAGGACAAGATTATTCAGATGCTGCGAGCAAAAATAACAGATTAGGCTTTTTCAGTACTGCAAAACATTATCAGGCAGCATCCGTACGATTATGCGGCTATTAAAGAAGCGCTACTTGATCACTTTCATGGGGATGAAAACGTCGATGTCTATATTAAAAAGTTCAATAAAGCTAAACGAAAACCAGGCGAAAAAGTTGTCCACTATGCGCCCCGCTTGCACGAAATTTTTAAGAAGGCGTATCCAGACGGTTATGCAGAGAAATCGTTCACAATCATCCTTATGCAAAAATTTATCGAAGGGTTGGATTCCAAATTGCAAGCCAAAGTTCGTTATAAGGATTTTTGCAGCTTTACCGAGCTTGTCGCATCGACGCGTGTTTATGCCATTCGTTTGGAAGCTTTAGAGACGGATCGGGAAAAACATGAATTCGTTAGGGCAATCGATGGGTCGTGTGACACGAAACATTCGGAGTTGACGGAACTCAAGCAAATGTTAATCGACCAGAAGGAAATAGTCAATAATGTCGTTGCTAATATTAGTCAAGGGAATAAAAATGCGGAGAGCCCGAAAGAAAACAGGGAAGACATTAGGGATGTTCTTCAGGAACTCACGCAAGCAGTCAAACAGCTCCAAAGGGACAAGAAAGATTATTCTTCTTCTCCAACAGGCAACCCTTATAAGAAACAAGTTTCGTTCCAAACTAATAGCGGCAATCAAGACAGAAATTGGAGACCTCCTCCTCATCGACCCAATAATAACACCAATTCTTACCAAAATCCGGGATTTTCCAATAGACCTACACAGTTCACGCCTTCGTTTTCCAGACCTTTTAATGATTCGAGAAATAGGCCTACTCAAAATGGAATAACTTGCAATTTCTGCGGTTTTCGTGGGCATACACAATCGGAATGCCGTAAATTCCAACGGCATAATTTAGAACAAGCACAGCCTCCAATTTGTTATTCTTGTCGTGAAATCGGACACAAATCGAATAACTGTCCTAAGTTCAGGAGCTCCGATAGGCCGAATATTCCAGGTCCTCCTCAGCGTCAGGGAAACCAATAGATATCAACTGTAACTTCGGGTCAGTTGATAGGGAGCCTCAGTTAAAATCCCGACAAGTCGCAAAATTAACAACTATAACAAATGAATCGACCCCTAGAATTCCATTAAAAATTTTTCAGATACCGTTGCAAGCATTATTTGATACAGGCGCGTCTAAAAGCATTATTCACGAGAGAATATTTCATAAGTTACCCCCGAGAGGTCAAGCGATCTGCAGTCAGCTTGATTTCGATTTGTATGATGTAGGGGAGAAAAAGTTACTAACGCTGGGAAGAGTTACATTGCCCGTACGATACGGAGAGTCAGTTTTAAGACAAGAGTTTATTGTTACAAATGGTGTTTCTGAAGACTGTATCCTTGGATGGGATGCAATCCAGAAGCACGGTTTTCGGCTTAACGGAGAAGCCAGAAGTATTTATTTAGCAAGGGATGAGCAGGGATCAGCCATCTCTAGGGTTTCAGACATGGCAGTTACGACGGTCAAAAAGACGACGTTATTTCGTCAGACTTCGCTAGTAATTGCAGCGCAAATGAAAGGTTCATTTCCGTATGTCCCCCCTAATACCACATTTATGTTTACCCCAGCAGAGGATTTGCCGAACGGTATTTTTATAGAGGAATACATTGGAAACGTAGCTAAAGATGGGAAATATCAAATTATGGTCGAGAATCATTCGTTAAATCAAGTCATACTCCCTAGGAACACTACTTTAGGCGTAATTGAGATTATTCATAACGTAATTGGGAAAATTGCTTTAAGTAAATTAGAGGAAAAGCCTACTAGTAAAAGTGAGCCCGTTTTAATTTCAGAAGTCGACGCTGAATTTCAAGCTCCACTCTCAAAACTATTAAATGACTTCCACGAATTGTTCGCAGCAAAAGATTCAGAATTAGGGAACACTAATCTCATTAAACATACAATTGATACACAAGGAAGAGGCCCTATTCGACAACGCCCTTATCGAGTTACAAATAATCAAAGAAAAATATTGGAAGATAAAGTACAGGAAATGTTGGATGCTAATGTGATCCAATATTCACATTCGCCATGGGCTTCACCTGTGGTTTTAGTGGAAAAAAAGGGTGGAGAAATAAGATTTTGTGTTGATTATAGGAAATTGAATAGTATTACTAAAAAAGATTCATTCCCTATGCCGAGGATAGATGAAACATTGGACAAACTGTATGGGAATAAATTTTTCACCACTCTTGATTTAGCTTCAGGTTATTGGCAAATTCAAGTTGATGAGCCGGCTATTGAAAAAACAGCATTCGTAGTGGAAAATAACCTTTACGAATTTAAACGTATGGCATTTGGATTGTGCAATGCACCTGCGACATTTCAAAGACTAATGAATTACGTACTGAAAGACGTTTTGGGAAGTAAGGCGTTAGTTTACTTGGATGACGTAATCATCTTTTCGGACACTTTTGACGATCACTTGAAAGATATTCGCGAAATCTTTGAGTTATTGAAAAATGCCAATCTAAAATTAAAACTTAAAAAATGCCAGTTCATTAAAAGTTCAGTTAATTATTTAGGCCATGTCATCTCGACTGATGGTATCAAACCTGATCCGAGTAAAATTGAGAAAATACTTAATTATAAAACGCCCGCTTCAGTAGATGAAGTCAGATCATTTCTGGGTCTAGCTGGGTATTACAGAAGATTTATTCAAAATTTTTGATCAATCGCTAAACCGTTGACTAGATTAACCCATAAAGATCTTAGCAGGAAACCCTTTAATTGGGGAAATGAAGAAAACATTGCTTTCGAAACCTTGCGTACATCTCTAGTGACTCCACCAGTACTTGCTTACCCCAATTTCAACGAGAAATTTTTCCTTTTCACCGATGCATGCGATTATGGCATTGGAGCGGTACTGTCCCAAATTCAAAATGGTCACGAGCACCCAATCGCGTATTCCAGTAGACAGCTAACGAAGGCAGAAGCTAAATACAGTACGACTGAAAAAGAGGCACTTGCGGTTATCGATGCGATTAAGCATTTTCGACATTACCTTTTAGACCAACCTTTTGAGATCATTAGTGATCATCGTCCACTTCAATGGCTTAAAAATCAGAAAGATAACAATGGGAGATTAGGAAGATGGGCTATCCTGTTGGCCGCAACGAATTATGAATTAAAATACAGACCGGGACGTATTCATCAAAACGCGGATTGCTTGTCACGCTTAAAAATAGCTAGTATCCAAACCGAACGTAATATTAAATTAATTTGTGAAAGACAATTAGAGGACGACCTTTGCATAGCCATTCGAAATTATTTAGATGACGGTGAACTTGAAGAAGCTTTTCTCCAATCGAAACCAGATTGGGTAAAAGAAATCGAGTATTTTGAAGTTATTGACGGTACGCTTTACCGGCACGTGCTGCCATCTTCTGATAGCAAAAGAAACGAAACTCACCATCAGTTGGTCTTACCTACATCGTTACGTTATCTAGTGCTCAAAGAACTACATGATGCACCGATGAGTGGTCATTTAGCCTTTTACAAAACCTATCTAAAAGTAAAGAATCATTATTATTGGCCTACCATGCGAAAAGACATCAAAGAATACTGTCAGGCGTGTGAGGTATGCATTGCCAACACTTCGTCAAATTACAGAGCGTTATTGCATCCTCATGAAATTGCAAAGGCCCCTTTTCAAGTTATAGGCATGGATTTTCTAGGCCCTATCACACCAGTTTCGCCCAATGGTAACAGTTACATTTTATTTATCACAGATTATTTTAGCCGATGGGTGGAAGCTGTTGCTTTAAAGGATCAGACTGCGCAGACAACAGCAGAATGTGTGTACAAAACAATAATAGTTAGACACGGTATGCCTAAAGCTATTGTTTCGGATAGAGGTACTAATTTCACGTCGAAATTGTTCCGATCCTTTTGTAGAAAGTTCAACATTGAACAACGTTTGACAACGTCTTATAATCCAGCTAGTAACGGCGAAACTGAAAGGTTCAATAGAACATTAACGACAATGTTGAGGAAAGAATTGAAAGACGGCGAGCACGCAAATTGGGAAGATTTGCTGGATGATGTTTTGTTTGCTTATCGTAGTTCTGTCCATTCTTCTACACTGGACACCCCTTATTACTTATTACACGGTAGAGACCCCAATTTACCCATCAATGAATTTCTTGACGCGTCCCCAAAAACATTTATATCCGCATCCGATTACGTAGGTAACTTAGCCGAACGCTTGCGCTACAGTTTCCAACGCGTCCGTGGGGAGAGCGAAAAAGCCAGAAAACGTCAAAGGGAGCAATACAATAAAAGAGCGAATGTAAAACAATATTTGGTAGGAGATAGAGTCTTATTAGATATTAGAGTTGTAAAAGAGGGCGATAGTAGGAAATTTACTTCCAAATATAAAGGCCCTTATAGAATTGTAAAAGTATATTCCAATAATACTGTCGACATAGCCGACAATTCATATATATGTACACGTACGCACGTTAACCGTTTAAAATCCCTATATGAAACAATGTTATGGAAAGATGAACATTGTCCCCCTATCGAGTCGCCTTCAACATTCGAGAATCGATTCCGTAAATCGATCTCGACCCAAACAATGGGAAGTGAGGAACAACTAGAACAAGAAACAAGCGAAGTAAGAAATGGGGAACCGGAAAAAGAGTATCCAGATAGCGTGGATGTGGAAAATATGGAATCCGAAACGGTGGAAACTGAAAACATGGTGTCAGACACCGTGGAGTTAGAAACGACGAGGCTGGGAATTGACAAGCACCTCAATCTCACACCAATTGCCGAAGATGATTCCAATGATAATTATGAAACGCAGCAGATAGCATCTGATGTCGTTCCGTCAGCAACAACGGCACCACAAAACGCAACCGGACGCCCGCAAAGGAATAGACAATTGCCAATGCGTTTCAGATATTAAATCTGATAACTCATCCGCATGCAAGTCTGTTGATCGCCTTTCAGAGAAAAACAAAAAAAAAACAAACTCGGAAGTATATAACGGCGAGTAGATCGAAAAGAGCCACATCTTTCCGACAACTCGTTATAGTCACAACTCTAATAAGATTTATCTCCACACCGGAAAGCATCATCAAAGTAAGATGGAAAACCAAACTAGCGTTCAACACGAACAAGACACCGTCGAAGGGACTGGTGACGAGGTGCAAGCTAACGAAGTGGTGACAACAACGGAGCCCACTGCTGACTTGTCCTGGGAGCCAGTGGCAGAAAACACGGCCGAGGGGGTCAAACCAACACCTCATTCCCCAGACCAGACTAGCCAAGACTCTTGGGATCAGGCCCATCGCAACTACGAGCGACGTCTCGACGAGAAAACCAACATACTCACCACTAGACTAAACGCCGACCTCTTCGCTGAAGATTGGGCCAGCGCAGTTTACACCTTGAAAAGAATTCTGGACTTAGATCCAGCTAAACGCCACCCACCACTATACAACTGGCCATCAGAGCTGTGGAACACAGCTAACAAAAGGCCAAGGCGCGATTGGTATGACCAATTGTAAGGCGGAAGAAGAAAAGAAAGAAACGGAAGAACACTTTTGTTTTTCCTTAATAACGTAGTCAATATGTTTGTTCCATAGTTTAGAACGCGCTTGTGTTTTTCCCTTCCTATGTTAATCAAATCAATCGAATAAACATAGTAGAAATATGCAACAACAAATTTTTGGGTTTTCAACAAGCAAACAACCAAACAAATGAGAAATGGCTGTGTTAAAAACCGCCATTTGACGAAAAATAAAACATCGAAAATAAATGCCGAAGGCAGAATATGCGCCAGGGCAAAGGAAAAGAAATAGGTTGAGCGTTAAATACTCGAAAAAGAAAAGAAAAAAGAAAACATGTTGGCGAGTTTAGAACTCGAGACTCCCGAGTCGTAGGCAGAGGCTATACCGACTGAGCCACCTCGCCAACGCTCGAGGCCACACAAAAACCCCATCCGTTTGGAAGAAAAATAATAATTAGGATAAAACACGAAAAACAATTATTTAGTGATATCAGATCACCTTTATTACCTTGAAGTTAATCAAGCTTCGTGAATGGTAAACCGAAAAACTTACCGTAGGATTTTTAAGAATTGAGGTGTTGACGGGTATAGAACGCGGTACTCCCGGGTTGCCGTCGCGCGCTATGCGTATGCGCCATACAACCAATACCATTCCGAAACAACACCGACAAGTACTTAAATACCTATGTAGCATGACAGCGTTATAACCATGGAAACAAATAACCTTACCTGTACTGTTGTCTTCCTTCACTTTTTCTTATTTCTCTACTACCTTTAACACACTAAAATAATCCAATAAACCAAGCAAGTGGCGGAAAGGAACGAACCACGATTCGAACGGTGGGAACGAAGAAACAAACCAATCGCTGTTTCTTTTTACGTCAAATAAGCGAAAATAGAGACATTAAGAAACAATTCAACTGACACCAAGGAATAATGAAGATGTTGAAAACATAAACCAAACTCAAAAAAACGGGTGTGAACAACGGGTGAGGATCTTCTTGACTATAAAAGTCAGGACACATCTCCTTGCAGACCTACACTCACAGCTATCCACGGCTAAGAGACGCTTCAAAGAAAAAAAAACACCCAAAGTAATATCTACAATGGCCGAAAACCAGAACAACCGTGCAGGAGCACCCGCCGCGAAACGGGCGTGTCGGCACAATCAGCCACAGATTCCCGCCGCTGAGGAGCCGCAACTTAATCCCGACGACGCAATTGCGCCACCACAGGAAGCTGCCGTACCAGCCGCAGCCGCAGCAGCACCGGAGCCCGACCCGGTGGAAGCCTTTCAGAGACGCATCCGGGAACTTCAGGAGGAACTAGACGACGTAATCCGCTCGCTCACTCTAGGATTAGTTCGATGTATCGAACTTGGAAAATGGCGGAAAGTGACGGAGCGCTTTAAAGAAATTCTGGACTTGGATCCAGCAAACAGGCATCCACCGCTTTTCGGATGGGCAGCAGAGAGCTGGGCGGATGACGACCTGTGCCTCCACTGCAACGAACATCGCTACCCACCAGCCTACTGAAGAAAAAGAAAGCAGAAGAAAAACACCAACACCAGTTTTTAATTGTACCAATGTAGTCCTACCTAATTCTATGTAACTCGTTTCCCTTGAAGTTGCATACCAATAAATAGGTCGTAGCTTATCAATTCCATTTTGTCAGAAACTAAACGCTAGGAAATACGGGGGGAGCCATTATAAAAAACCAACATAATGAATAAAGGTTATAAAGCAGAACCTCATTACCTTACGTTAGGGTTGCGTATAGGCAGGAAAACGAATAAGTATATGCTACATGCATAACTTCTCCGCCCGTCAGGGTATCCAAATGAAACACCTCACGCCTTATATATATAAAAGTTAGAATTTTTCTTCCCACTAGCCACACGTTATCCGCGACGGACTTCTTTCAAGCAAATGACCAAGTTGTCAAAAAAAAATATTATTCCCGCAATTTTTTCCATTTCCCTTATTCCTATTCTTCCTCTCTCTCGCCCCAGGTAGAGTTTTACCTTCTATTCCTTCCTTCTTTTTTCGTAGAAAATATACTCCCCTTTTCTTCCTTATACGCGTTACTATTGCTTCTACGTTTTGCCACAGGACAAGTAACATGTCTCGTTCTCAAAACAATATGTCTGGAGCATATGGCCTTGTTTCAAGCCCTGAGGGATAATTTCCATTTCTTCCCTTATATCACATTCTTTATCTCTGTCTCTTCCTTCCATTCTCTTTCTTTCTTTCTTTCTCACTAAGTTGGACTTAGGAAAAAATCTAACTTTCGCATTTTTCTGTTTCATCATATATATTTGCTAAATTTATATGAACACCTTCATGTAGCCTGAAATATCAGCTACTTCGCAATTGATGAGTAATCTAGTCAAACTGGGGATTCGAACCTCAGAATCTTTGGCGTCACAGCTGAGAGCGCTACCATTGAGCTATTAGCTAATATCTTACACCTGGCGTAAAAGATTGCGTGACATACTGATTGTTCCCGTTAACTGCATCTTTCTTTGTGTGCCGTAGTATACTTTTTCATTTATGCGCTATCCTGACCGCATTGTTAGAACTTAGGAAAAAATTCGAACACTGCGCGTGACCTTTCACGGCAAAAACTTTTTCCGCCGTAAACTTTTAAACGTTTTCTTCTCGTCCTCCCCGCTAACCTATATTATATTTTATTGTTTTCTCTTTTCGATAATTAAGCATATCTTCTCCTCTTTCCAACGATACTAGTTATTATGATGGATAAAATTTTCTTCCCCCCGAAAACACAGTTATATTCCAGTGCCCTATATTTTTCTTCCATTTTGCCGTAGCTAACTAGGAAAAGCCGACGGAAAATAAGTTGACCTTTCAAAAGCCGTAGACTATTTTTCACTTTCGTTTTCTTACTACTTTTTCTTCTCGTGTTTGCTTCCATTTTATAACACCCACATGATAAAGTTATATATGTTTGTCAGTTACATTGTTCTCTTTTATTCTTGTATGTTTTTTTTATATATTCTTCCGTATTTAGAAATGTCTCTATTTCCATTTCTGCTGCTATTGAGCCTTCACGGATTACACTCGCGAGCATTTGAAACAACCGTGTGCGATTGTTCGGAGCCGTCGAAAATGGGAATTATTCAATTCTCCGACGCGGATTGTCAGCCGAAATCTACCAAAAATCGTGCCATCAGTGTAAAATATGCCGTATATAGTGAAGAACGAGCTGCGATCAAGTTTCCTGGATATATTTGTGCGCGCTGGAAAAATATAAGACGTATTACAATGAATTTTTTCGGACAAACAGTGATCGTGCCAGATAAAATTTCCATCGATACAACGCCTACCGAGTGCAACGAAATGATTAACAATAAAAGGTGCGACAATCAACGAATGACTTTTTCGGATGGAAAATTTTTGTTCGACGATGAACCCGATATTTCTGGATATTGGTTGCAAACAATCGATTCCGAAATATTAAACTGTGTTCTCAACCGCGTTCCGTACTGTGATTTTTCAACACCTATCGGAACTGCTTCTGCTGCATCAGGAAATTTGTCACATAATCATTTAACTCTGATTTGGGACAAAACCTACACACAGAAAACTAAAGCAATTACCCGGCTCGTCGAAGAAGGTATCGGCAAGTTGATACAATTACCTGGGGAAAAACAAATTTTCCGACTTCAAGACGACCGAAATCAACTAGACTTTCATTTGTTGCCGTCATCGCGTTGTTTTTCAGTGCAGAAAAATTGCTCCAATAAGACTTCTTCCTTTGAGATTCTTGGCCAATCACAACTCTTTGTCACAACTGCGGCCATCATGAAAAATTCAACAACAACATCGGAGCCTCCGGCGCCATCTAGCGCTGAAGATTTAAACATACCGGCGAATATTCAATATATTCGAGATCAACTGACCGATCATGAAAACGAATTGGCAAGCCAAATTCAATTATTACAGTGCGATGGTCGCAAAGCCAAACATGAGAGAGCCGTTACAACCGCTCAATATAATGGATGGTTAGCAGCCTCACAACTACAATTACTCAAGTGCACAAAATTACAAGCTTTCGGTAAAACGGCTGTACTGATCCAGTGTAAAGCCTTAAATGTCACATTTGAGACTGTTTTAACTTCTTGCGGACCGCAACCAAAATTTCAAAATTATACAATTAACCTCGATGGCTGGGAACTTGTAAAATATTCCCCTTGCTATTGGACAAATGGATTTGTAAACTTTAACGATAAACCTTATGCTTTCCGCAACAACATCTGGCAGCTGATTGAAGCCACAATTGTGCTGCCTGAGCAGACGCTCGCACACTCTTTTCGCTACGAAAACGTCGAGTTTTTCGACTACGTCCATCGAAGTAATCCAGCGTATACCGATAACATGCTTAATCACATGAATATCATGGCCGATATAGCTGCCGCGATCAACGAACACCCGCCAGCGGAATATACCTTACGTCAAAGACCTAGTGCGACGAACATTTTTGTAACAGCTTCTAGTATCGGAAGCTATACATCTTGGTGGGAGACCATCAAGACATATTTCTTCATCGGCATATTATTCCTTTTAGTGCTTCTTTTCTTACGCATTTGCTATAGTTGCGGCCTTTTCACCGTCATTTGGGTCGTATGCTGCCGTCCCACCTACAAATCACGGCAACCAGCTTCCGAATCCATCCCCATGCATGCAGTTTGATTACGGGACGTAATCTCACGCCGCCGGGAGCGATGTAACGAAGCCAATATACGCCTTCTTATATTCTCATGCTTCCACTTATATCTTATACCTATATTCTCTTCTGCAACATCTTTAATAAGTAATTAGTATAAACATGTCAATTGCAACACCATATATACGCAACACGGGTGACCTAGATGAACACCTGCTAGCTAGCTGACGCATCCATGTGTCATCAGCATCACGCCACTTATAAAACATCTTTGATTGGTGCCCATCATCGCATCATTATCACGCCATTTTAAACATCTTTGATTGGTCGCAAATACTCGCACAGCAACTCACCAATTTGCCAATATGCGAAGTGTAATCGTGAACACAAAATATGGGAAAGATCAGACAAGGACCCGCGTCTGAGCAAAGTAGTCGCTTGAATTCATTCGTGTTGCTCTTATCTTGATTAGTAGTATTGCGCAGTAAATTGTACTCTAGTGGAAATCTTATTTGCTTAACTTGCCTTAATTTGCATCTGTTCAACTTAATTACTCTGGGACAGTGCCTTTGTCCTTTCTTTAAACACTTGTTCAATTCATTTTGATTGTGAGTTGACTTCGTGAGCGTGAGGTTATCTCGTTCGCTTCCGTGTCGATTCCTTTCCGCTACCTACTCGTGTTATCACGGTAAGACTTGGTTACAATTGTCCCTTTCTTTCCCTCTCTTTATTTTCCCTACTGTATCTGAATTCCTCTTATGTCTTGCTTCTTGTAGTATGCTTAACGTAGAACAATAAATCCATCATTGTGGGAAATACGCCTCCGAGCTCGTTATTATTTCCTTTTGTCTTAAATACCGTAAAGTCAGTCTTCCCACAAGGAAGATGCTTTACAATTGGTAATGGCGACATTTCTACATACGACAGAAATATAAAAAAAAATAGTACATAAGAAAAATTTTATAAAGCAGTGGCCAAAATATTCTACGTCGACATTGGGGTTTTTTCTATATTTATATATATATATATATAAGATAGAATAATAGATAGGAAAGAAAGAAGGTAAAAGTGAAAAATTTCCCTAGTGACGCCGGCACAAATCATGATTTTGTTAAAAAATACTCTGAGTACCCCAACTTTGGGATATAGGGAAGTATTTTTTTCAGTTGGTATAATTAAAAAAAAAATTTCTTCAAGTAGAGTAATAAACGGCGCGTCGTTTGAAAAAAAAACTTAATTTTAACTTGTTCCGAAGTATTTTATTTCGATTGTAGAAAACGCCGGTTTTAACATGGCGTTTATGGGGGTTAGTTGAGTGTACCTAATGAAGTGAACGATACTTTACCGCCCTAAGTGTAACTCCTATATTTTTTTCGTGTGTGTAAGACTTGTAGTGTTATTTCTCCTCATAGAGGAAAAAAGAAAAAAAAATCTAGCTCTAACTGTTAAAAAGATATTTAAGTTTTCCCGAGACACGTAGCGCCATAAGAATACATGGAAAAAAGAGGGGTGTACCTAATCGTTTGGTGGGTACTGTACAAGGTACAATTATAAAAGAAATAAATGTGGAGAAAATAATAGCATAAAGAAAACAATACAATGAAAGGTTAATCATCGAGGGTTATGACCATCGGACTATTGGGGCGCCTTCCGGGCCGTCCGCAGGTATGGCAGACGATTGTATCCACCATTGGGATAGCGCCCAATTTTGGGGTGGAGGCATGCGGTTCTGTGGGTCGAGCTCTAGGATCTTTTGAAGTTTTTCCACAGACCTTTGCCAAGTTTCCTCGTTTAGAGCTTTGTGTAGCTCTAGCTTCAAAATTCCAGTCCGAAGATTCATTTCGCGCAGGTTGAGGTCGCGTCGGGTAGGCCGGGTAGGGGAAACAGCAAAGAGTTCAGAGAGAGGCCTTAGTCGGAGCGGGTTGGGGTGCGCTGGTGTTGAGGGCGGGTTGGTTCGACCTCGGGATGGAATAGATGGAGGGGTAATGCGGCTAGATGGCCCCGCTTCCGGCTCACCGAAATCAATTGGCCTTAGCCGCCAGGTACTGTCGGAACTATGCCGACGAGTAGTGTAGGGTGACAGCCTATGACTTTCGTTGTTATCCTTGGGCATTTTTCAAGAAAGAAAAAAAAACCTTTTTTGACAGAACCGAGGTTACAAGTTGCGATGAAGGATTGATTCCTGTCCATCCAACAGCGTCGAATATATCATAAGATATTGTTGTCGTCAGCTTTCGTGAAATAGCTTCCCGGAATTGCGAATGAGTTCCATCTCTTCGTTCATAATGACACGTATAGTCTCTTTCCTAATGGATTTCTTCTCGATGTTGCGAGCAAAAATTTTCTTCTTCCTGTTCACGGGACCCTCGTAAGCGCGACGCAAGCGAAATGTAACCGTAGAGGGCAACAGCGAAAGAACGGATTACAAATTCCACGAAATACACTACGTACAGTACAGAGGGGTTATATATATATATATATAGCGAAACAGATATACAAGTAGAAATAACGGGTAACATAACTTGAACTTATTTAAACGAGACAATTTATCATATATATTTGCATACACATACGTGTCTATGACTTCACATCTCTTGTATCCGTAGTCTTAACCAGGTGCCATCACAGTAGTGTAATACTACTCTTCAACTGGCGATATTCGAATTCCAATTTCATTTTACTCTTATTATTTTATTTTATTTTATTTTATATCTATATATTTTTTAAAGTCCTCATTACCCGCGTATGATAGAAGAGAAGAAACTCTTCTATCATCACAAGGAAATAGTAACTAATAATGAGGAGGAAAAAAAAATTACACGAGATTCGGAAAACTAAGCGATAAGTATATTGAATCTCGGACGAGCGAGTATAAGAGATGCCATGCCATATAAGTTGGACGAAAATACAAACATGAATAGAAGAGGGAATAATCATAAAACTCATACACAAGAGGACTTATATAGTCCTTTTTTCCACCATTAAATCAGAGATGAAAAGTTGCAAATTAAAATCCAGCGATGTATCGAATAGGCTTCCTGCGATTTCTTTGTGGACGTCCGGTGTTCGAGTCTGTTTGGGGATCGTCTTTTTTTTAATTTTCTTGGGAAGTTCCAGAATCTTGTGGATTCAGATGAATGAAATCCGTCTTCATTGGTAATTCCATAGAATTTGGATTATTTCCCGCTGTTTGAGATTGCTGGTTTTCAAATCCATTTCCGGTGTGTATTTTCATATCTTCGTCCAGAAGTGTGTTGTTTACAACAGAAGGGTTTACAATTTGTTGGACATCAAACAAATCATTAAATTCATCTATAAGCCTATCCTCGGTCTTCCAAAGCATTGTTTCGTACAAAGGTTTTAATCTGTTAACGTGAGTACGTTGACAGATATAAGAGTTATCCGCTATATCTACAGTATTATTAGAATATGCTTTCACTATCCTATATGGTACTTTATATTTAGAAGTGAATTTCCTGCTATCCCCATCTTTAACTACGCGAATATCCAATAACACTCTATCGCCTACCGCACATCGTCTTTCTTTGGCGCGTTTGTTATATTGTTCCCTCTGACGCTCCCTAGCTTTTTCGCTTTCTTCTCTAACCCTTTGGAAACTATAACGCAAACGTTTCGCTAAATTACCTACATCATCCGAAAAAGATTTAAATGTTTTTGGAGACGCAACAAGAAATTCATTTATTGGAATATTCGGATCCCTACCGTGGAGTAAATAATAAGGGGTGTCAAGTGTTGAGGCGTGCCCTGAGCTACGATAAGCAAATAATACGTCGTCTAACATATCCTCCCAATTGGAATGCGCTTCATCCTTCAATTCTTTTCTTAGCATTGTTATCAACGTTCTATTAAATCTCTCTGTCGCCCCATTACTAGCTGGATTATACGCAGTAGTTAATCGTTGATCAATCTTTAATTTCTTACAAAAATATCGAAATAATTTTGACGTGAAATTTGTTCCACGATCAGATAGAATGGCTTTTGGCATCCCATGACGTACGATAATAATCTTATATATACAGTCAGCTGTTGTTAACGCAGTTTGATCTTTTAAAGCGACAGCTTCTACTCATCGACTAAAATAATCAGTAATAACTAAAATATAACTATTTCCGTTAGGCGAAATTTGAGTAATAGGGCCTAAAAAGTCCATTCCAATTACTTGGAAAGGCGCTTTGGCAACTTCATAAGGTTGCAAAAGTGCCCTATATGTGGAGGAAGTGTTAGCTATACATGTTTCGCAGGCTTGGCAATATTCTTTAATATCGCTCCTCATGTTAGGCCAATAATAATGATTTTTAACTTTTAAATAAGTTTTGTAAAATGCTAAATGTCCATCGGTGCATCATGTAATTCTTTGAGCACTAGATGGCGAAGCGATACAGGTAACACCAATTGATAATTTACTTCGCTGCGCTTGCTATTTGAAAAAGGTAACGCATGCCGATAAAGAGTACCTTCAATAATTTCAAAATATTCAATTTCTTTTACCCAATCTGGCCTAGATTGTTGAAAAACTTCACCCAACTCTCCTTTCTCTAAATAATTTCTAATAGCTATACAAAGTTCATCTTCTAATTGTTTTTCACAAATAAACTTAATATTTTTCCCAGTTTGGATACTAGCCACCTTTAGACGTGACAAACAGTCAGCATTTTGGTGGATACGACCAGGTCTATACTTTAATTCATAATTGGTCACAGCTAATAATATAGCCCATCGTCCTAATCTCCCATTATTATCTTTTTGATCCTTAAGCCACTGTAATGGACGATGATCACTAATAGTTGCAAATGGCTTATCCAAAAGATAATGTCTAAAATGTTTAATCGCATCAATCACTGCTAAAGCTTCTTTTTCTGTAGTGCCATATTTCATCTCAGCTTTCGTTAATTGTCTACTAGAATAGGCTATCGGATGTTCGTGGCCATTTTGTATCTGCGAAAGTACCGCTGCTATTCCATAATCGCATGCGTCCGTGAAAAGTAAAAATTTTTCATTGAAATTGGGGTAAACTAATACTAGGGCGTAACTAGAGAAGTTCGCAATTTTTCAAAGGCAGCTTGCTCCTCAGTACCCCAAACAAAAGGTTTTCTGCTAAGATATTTATGAGTTAATCTGGTCAATGGCTTAGCAATTGATCCAAAATTTTGAATAACTCTCCTATAATATCCGGCTAATCCCAAAAATGATCTCACTTCGTCTACAGAAGAAGGTGTTTTATAATTCACTATTTTATCGATTTTCCGTGGATCTGGCTTAATCCCTTCAGTCGAAATAACATGGCCTAAATAATTTACCGATCGTTTAATAAACTGGCATTTTTTAAGTTTTAATTTTAAATTTGCATCCTGTAACAGTAGAAAAACTTCACTAATATCCCTCAAATGGTCTTCAAAATTATCAGAAAAGATTATCACATCATCAAAATAAACTAATGCCTTACTTCCCAAAACGTCTTTCAGTACATAATTCATTAGTCTTTGAAATGTGGCAGGTGCATTGCACAAGCCAAATGCCATACGCTTAAATTCGTAAAGATTATTGTCTACGACAAATGCTGTTTTTTCTATGGCTGGCTCATCTACCTGAATTTGCCAATATCCAGCAGCTAAATCGAGAATAGTGAAAAATTTCTTCCCATACAATTTATCCAATGTTTCATCTATCCTTGGCATAGGAAACGAATCTTTCTTTGTGATACTATTTAATTTTCGATAATCGACGCAAAACCTGATTTCTCTGCTTTTTTTCTCAACTAAAACCACAGGTGAAGCCCATGGCGAATGCGAATACTGAATTACATCCGCATCAAGCATTTCTTGTACCTTATCCTCCAATAATTTTCTTTGATTATTTGTAACCCTGTAAGGACGTTGTCGAATAGGGCCCCGTCCCTGTGTATCAATTGTATGTTTTATAAGGTCTGTGTTGCGTAATTCTGAATCTTTTGCAGCGAACAAGTCGTGAAAGTCATTTAATAATTTAGCGAGCTGTGATTGAAATTCGGGGCCGACCTCCGGAATTACAATAGGCTCTTTTACTACGTTAGGCCTGTCCTCAACTTTATTTAAAGAAATTTGCCATGTCCGGAATGCTAGAAATAGCTGATCCCTGCTTATCTCTTGCTTAATAAATGCTCTTGGCTTCTCCATCAAGCCGAAATCTATGTTTCTGGATT
Organism: Daphnia carinata; assembly: GCF_022539665.2. Lineage (NCBI taxonomy): Eukaryota > Metazoa > Arthropoda > Branchiopoda > Diplostraca > Daphniidae > Daphnia > Daphnia carinata. The sequence continues at coordinate 6,298,931 of NC_081335.1, read as the reverse complement.
GCGTCCCATCCAAGGATAAAGTCCTCAGAAACACCATTTGTAACAATAAACTCCTGTTCCAAAACAGACTCTCCGTATCGTACGGGTAAAGTAACTCTTCCCAGCGTGTGTAATTTTTTCTCCCCTACATCGTATAAATCAAAATCAAGTTGACTGCAGATCACTTGACCTCTTTGGGGTAATTTCCTAAATAATATCTCATGAATAATACTCTTAGACGCGCCTGTATCGAATAATGCTTGAAATGGGATCTGATGAATTTTCAGTGGAATTCTCGGTGTCGACTCATTCGTTATGGTTGTTAATTTTGCGACTTGTCGGGGTTTAAACGGAGGCTCCCTATCAACTGACCCGAAGTTACAGTTGATACCTATCGGTTTCCCTGACTCGGAGGGGGACCTGGAATGTTAGGCCTATCCGAGTTCTTTGCCCTGGGACAGTTATTTGATTTATGCCCAATTTCCCTAACGATGTGCATATTCTATAATCTTTTCCCCTGGCTTACGCTTAGCTTTATTAAACTTCTTTTGATAAAAGTCCGCATTTTCGTCACCATGAAAATGATCAAGAAGAGATTCTTTAATCAGAGCATAGTTGTGAGGACGAACCTTCAAAGTTGCCTGAGTAATCGAGAAAGCTTTATCAACCAATTTTGCCCTTAACATCTGAATAATTTTCCCCTCAGACCAACCTGAGCCATCTGCTATACTTTCAAAAGATTCCAACCAGGAGTCAAAGCGCACAAGGGGATTACCAGAAAAAGAAGGAAGTAGTTGTAAACGGGAAAAGGTGTGCTGATTATTTTGGAAATCGTTCAAATCATCGACCGTGGCCGCTCTTGATGGAGAGCAAGATTCCGCCATGTTTGGATTAAATCATAAAAATTTCAAAGTTCCTCCCTGTGGATTCTGAGGGTGTTCTGAAGTGTCGTTCGTAATTGCCTTAGATCCTCTTGTGTTATATCCGATCGGCTGAGTAGGCGGGCTCGAGGACAGTATAGAGTTTGTGACTGATTGAAACGATAGTTTCTTCTGCGCGACCGTTTCCTCTTCGGAATGCTGCCCGACAGCGGCGATGTTTGTTGGATTGGCGTGTTTTGCTGCTGTATTGGTCTCGTTTGTATGAATGTCAGCGATTGTCTCAATTTTTTTTCCGTTTGCGTGATTATTGGCTTGATGTCGCTCGCCTGCTGTGCGAAGAATGGGTTGTTGGCTTCCAGAAAATTGTTCAGTTTGTCCAAAAGGAATATGATTTCCGGCTGTAGCACCTCCAAATTGTTGATGAGTTGTAGTTTATTTAGGTATGACGCTAGGTTGGCTACTTCCTTCAGGAACGTTCGTTGGGACTCCAGCAAGATCTCCTCCAGATGAATTGATGTGTCGCTCACTATGGTGATTATTTCCACGTATCTCCCGTCCTCGTCTCTGTCGGTGACGTCCCGTTGCAGGTCTATTATGTTGTAAATTTGTCCGTGTAGACAAGTCAGAACCTGTCTCGCGTGTCGCGTGAAAATTTCCTTGAGCTCCGTCACAATTTCCTCTGTCTGCTTCTTTGTCTTATTCGTGATCGGTCCACTGGCTTTCACTTCCAGAACGGATGTCAGGTACTTCAGAAGCGTCCTCGGTTGTTTCCAATCCGTCAGTGTTAGCTTTTCGGCGTCGTAATTCCTCTGGATGTCACGCATCAACGCGACAAGGTGATCCCAGATTTTCGGGTCGTTCGATTGGAAGTCCTTCTCCCTCTCCTTGAGGCTCTTGATGGCTAGCAGTAGAAACGGTAGCTGGCTGTTCGGTAGCTGGAAGAAGGTGTCCCCTTTCTTCTTGATCTCTTGGAACAGATGCTGGAGGTTGACGTTGAGCTGGTCTTCCATTGGTTGTCTTCTTTTTTTTTTAAAAGACCCGAGACGGTGTTCAAAAAAGCGTTTGTTTGGGAAGTGTTTGTGGAAACGGTTTTCTTGGCTGAGAGATGGGATACTAGTTGGGCTAGTACGGAAGGAGGGTTCCTTACAGTCGAGGTGTTGGCGTTACTTTTAGCTCGAGGTTTACGAACGTTTGAAAGGTCTACTCCTGTCACCAACTCATAGGCAGAGTTCGATCTCAACTTTCTTAACTGGGGGTTATGTGAAATTGCACTAGGCTTCAAAACAGGAGAAGCAGATTTCCTAATAGCTTCAGTTGCCCTTCTCGAAGTTTTATTTCCCGTAAACGTATCAGATTCAGCAAGATTTGAAGTGGAAGTTTTATCGAAATTAATAGATCTGGCTACAGCTTCGTCAATTTGTACAACTGGTTCAATAGAACTTTTAGTAGCGGACACAGGTGTGCGTGAAAGCTTAGAGTTTACACAATTATACGATATAAATGGGAAACGGAAATATAAAAGTGGAGTTATGCGAGTTTAGTCTTACCGTCACCGCTGTGGCGAAAATAGAATAAGATGTCGAACGTTGTAAGAAAAAGAGTAGAGAAAAAAACAGGACTTGTCGGTCGCACAAGAAGCGATGAGAAGCACTCCCAATAATTATTCAACAAGAACAAATTGAACTCGCTGGATTTGAAGAATTAGAATAACACTTGTAGCACTAAGGATGAGAACTAGAACTGGAACTAGAACCGAAGATAACTGAAGAACTGAGGAACTGAAGAACTGAAGCGAACTAACTTTTGGTACCAAAAAGGGCATTCTTTTATACTTCCACAAGATTGAGGGAAACATAGTATTTCCGTTAGATGACTCCGGATGCGGAATGTCGCACACGCATTTCGTATTCATGGAAATGCATGGCGCGATGTCCTACGCATCTAGCACATCCAATCAGCAATAAACAGGATGTCAAATGTAATATAAAAATAGATTTCGACGAAAGGGCATCAACACTTGAAGTATGATATTTATAAGACGTAGCTTTTCAAAAGAAGGGCAATGGACGTAACATATAATTATATTAATAGGAACAACAAACAGACAACAATATAATTCAAAGGTTGTATTCTTCTCATGGCTTCGTTACACTAGTATATAACTGCATGACTTGTTTTCAAACCTTTTCTTACGTAGACAAAAATGGGAAATTTAAAAAATCCGCCTAAAAATAATGGCTTCTGTCTTCTCGACTATGATTGGCTGTTAATAATATAGAATTTGTTAAACTGATTTGACAAATTTTGATGTGTAATACACACTAAAACATTTCTGGTGTCACAAGGAATCTAAATATTACATCTATTATATAACATTCATCAAAAATACCCGAACGATGTCAAAGCCGGTGTGTAAGCAATTGAGCGAAGAAGAAAAAGCTCTTCGACTAGAAGAGACTTCGCAAAACCAAAGGCCTAGGCCAACTGTTTGGCTCAATGCAAGAGCAATGCGGTTGGCCTAGGCCACGGAGAACAAGTTGAAATTGCCCAATCAAACTTTAAAATTTCCAATTTTGATAAATATCGTCTGCTGGTTGGCTTGTACATATCGTCTGCATTTAATTTTTCCACTTTTTTGCAAAATTGCCAACGTTGCGTTGCTTAAACCAATTGATTAGTAAAATTCAATTACATTCATTATTGACAATTAGGATATATGTTTCAACATGGAATAAAGGCTATTATAATAATTTAATTTTCATATTAGCAACCGTTTTCTGATTTCAGCGACTAACTATGAAGCTAATTTGAGAAACAAATGTTCAATATTACAAATGTTCATTAAATAATATTTTGTTGCTCCAGGAAGTTCTAAAATACCTAAAAAAATGTAGGATTAAGTTTTTAATATTTTAGTAAAAACTTCATCAAAATATGTTTCCCAGATTCTGAGATATCGTCATTTTAGTTTCTTTATAAGACGGGAGCTCTCTTATGTGAAAACCCACGTTTCAATTGCCAAGAAACATTGGCAATTGAGACATTTTTAGGTACCTCCAGTTTCAAGAAAAAGCCTCGAATTTAGGTGAAATTTGCACCTAAGTCGGACTCTGCCAGTTAGGTGGAAATATCACCTAAAAAATTTAGGGGAGGCTCCTCTAAATTGGTAAAATTTCTCCGAAAAGTGGTTAAAATGACACCTAAGTAAAAGCACATATTTACCGGAAAATCAAACCAAATGACCCGTTCGTGTACTCGTTATTTATATGAATAATTGAAATAATAGCAGTAAATCCAACTGAAAATGTTATTTATTGTTAATGTATCTTAGTTAACAGATTAAGATTAACACAAAAGTATAGATTTCGAACTCTGCAATTACAAACACAATGAAGAAGTCTACATTTTATCCACCAATGCGGAAAGGGAATGAACAGATGCACAAGTATAAGTTGCTTCGTCCTTTACGCCTAAAACGTGGGACAGAATAAACAACAATGCGCTTTGAACCTTATCGTTCTATTTAAAGTGGAAGACGTAGTAGGTCGCCATTAATCTATTAACAGCATTTGCAGTTGTGTGGAATCTCACAAATGGATAACTCTCCAAAATGAGGTGGATTGTCGATCCAATGTATAGGATGAACAGTGATATAATTGTTTCTTGCTCGATGCAAATTTGTAGGTTAGCTGATTCCTAATAATTAAAACAATAGTCAGATAAGATTTTATCGGTCTCTTTTGTTGCTTCCATAGCAGTCTGAAAATCTACTTGATTAAATTTTCTTTCATCAGACAGACAGAGGAGATATAACGTAAAGTCACTATTAACAAAATTAATATTTTTTAAGTTCATGGATATGGAAAACAAAATTTATTCTACTTACTAGCTGTGGGGCTTCTGAAGCACTTGTGCTTCTGTTGAAAAGATAGATGCTGCAGCTTCAATATTTCGTTCAAAGAATGTTGGCTGGTGAGACTGCAAATGTTTTCTTAGTCCATCTTCGGTTGGATATCTTCTTTCACAACCAGCCAGCCAATTTGCATCCAATGTGCGATCGCCTCGATGAACTGTCCTATAATGTGACAGCATTTCTATTTTTGTCCACGTACGATCAGTGCAATTCACGACTACACATTGGATTACTAACGGCGAAGAGCAGCGAATATCTATACTCTATAAAAAAACAAGGAAATTGGAGGTGGAGCCTGTGTCTGTGACTTTGTGCTTTTGTTTTGACTGGCTGGCGTCAAAACCGCCGCCGGCTGCTGTGATTGGCTGGCGCCAAAACGGTCGTCTGCTACAGTGAATTGGTGGGATGGGGTTTTGGAAAACTAAACTGCAGGTGGAATTGCGGATTTGGGCAATTTTTCAGTCTATGGGCTTTGCGTTAACGGGTGGGCAACGGCACATAAAGCTGACGGGCAGGGCGTATTATTCTTATTTTATTTTAATTAATTTTAAATTAATTTTATTTTATTAGTTTTATTTATTATTTTTATTGGCCACTACAAGGCGTTTTGGCGGGCAGAGAGTGGTACGACGGGCAACAACGTCGAGTTTCTTGGCGAGCAAAGTGGGTTGACGGGCAGAGGCAAAAAGTGAGTGGACAGGCAACTAAACGGGCCTTTTGATGGGCAGAAACTGTACAATAGGTCGGGAAAATGCAATTTTTTAGTCTGCGGGCTTGGCTTAAAACTGGTGGGCGTTACAATAGGTAAGCCGACGGGCAGAAATTGTACGGTGGAAGACGGGCAACTACATCGGCTTTTTGGTGGGCAGGGGGGTTGACGGGCAGAGAATATTCGAGAAAAGACGGGCAGAGGGAAAACGTGGGTGGACGGCAACTACAGCGGACGTTTTTTGGGCTGAGACTGCGAGGGAAAGACGGGCAAAAGCAAATGAAAATGTCAATGCGCCACTATAGCATTCGTTTTGGCGGGTAGCGAGTGGGGTGACGGGCAAGATGGGATCGAGGGGCAGCGAGTGGGTCGACGGGCAGCGAGGGGGTCGACGAGCAGCGAAGGGGTCGACGGGCAGTTAGGGGTTCGACGGGCAGCGAGTGGGTCGACGGGCAGTTAGGGGGCCGACGAGCAGTGAGAGGGTCAACGGGCAGCGAGTGGGTCGACGGGCACTCAGGGGACCGACAGACTGTGAGAGGGTCGACGGGTAGTAAGAGGGTCGACGGGCAGTTAGAAGGTCGACCGGCAATAACAGCGGGCTTCTTAGCGGGCAGAAGCAAAAAATGAGTGAACGGACAACTATAGCGGGGGTTTTGACGGGCCGAGACTGTGACGAAAGGGTGGGCAAATGCAAAAAAGGTAGATGTCCCCCAGCAGGCATTTTGTGGGCACAATGTGAGTTGACGGGCAGAGTGTGGGTTAACAGGCAGAGAGGGGGTCGACGGGCAAAGAGTGGTTTGACGGGCAAAGAGTGGTTTGACGGGCAGAGAGGGGGTCGACGGATAACTTCAGCTGGGTTCGTGGCCGGCAGAAAAGTCAGGTGATGGACGGGCAGAAACAGGGAGTGGGTCGGCGGGCAAGAAAGGGGAACTCCTAATTTGTAATAGGAATTAGTGGTAGACGGGAAAAACAATAAATGTGGATCGATTGTCTTAAAAATAGCGTTAATTGCGCTAGCGCCACCTATACCCCGGCCCTGGACGGGCCCAAAGTTACTAGTCTATACTATATAAAACAACAAGGAAATTGGGGGAGGAGTTTGTTTGTCTGTCAAATTGTGCTTTTGCTGTGATTGGCTGGCGAGGGGACTACCTGAAAAAGGGTTCAGACCGCCGACGGCTGCAGTGAATCGGTGGGATGGGCATTTGGAAAACTAGAATGTGGCTGGAAATGTGGATTTAAGCTACTTTTCAGTTCTTTCCAGTATTGCGTATAACGGGTGGGCAACAGCACGTAAGCCGACGGGAACGGATAGTGGGTGCGTTAAATAGGAAATAAAGATTGGCGTGACGGGCAAAACTGTGGGATGTAAGACGGGCAGAGGTAAAGCCTGGGAGGACTGGCAACTAAAAGGAGCATTTTTGGAGCACAGTGAATGGGACGATGGGCATAGACTGTACGAGGGAAGACGGGCAGAGGCAAAGAGTAGATGGACGGGCAAATAAAGCGGTCATTTTGACGGGCTGAAATTGTGACAGAAGACGGGCAAATGCAAACAAAAGGTCGATGCGCCATACAGCATGCGTTTTAGCGAGCCAACGGTTAGAGAGTGGGCCGGCGGGCAGACAGGGGGTCGTCGGGCAACAACGGCGGGTTTCTTGGCAGGCATAGTAGGTTGATGGGCAGAAGGAAAAAGTGAGTGGACGGACAACTATAGCGGGGGTTTTAACGGGCAGAGACTGTGACGAAAGGGAGAGCAAATGCAAAAAAAGGTACATGTGCCCCTACAGCAGGCATTTTTGCGGGCAGAATGTGGGTTGACGGGCAGAGAGGGGGTCGACGGGCAGAGAGGGGGTTGACGGGCAGCGAGGGGGTCGACGGGCAAAGAGTGGTTTTATGGGCAAAGGTTGGCTTGACGGGCAGAGAGGGGGTCGACGGGCAACTTCAGCTGTTTTATTGACAAGCAGTGAAAGTGAGGGGATGGAAGGGCAGAAACAGTGAGTGGGTTGGCGGGCAAGAAAGGGGAACTCTTGATTGTGAAAAAAATTAAAAGTAAACGAAAATGGAGTAGAACGATGTTCTTAGCAATAGCGCAAGGATACACTAGCGCCATCTGTACCCCGGCCCTGGACGGGCCCAACGTTACTAGTACATACTGTAGTACTAATCGGAGGCAAACAGTGCTACACATTTAAATTCACGTATTAATATGGCATACCTGTATTTTCTACTTGAATTTCCATGAGGCAGCAAATCTGGAACTCACAAGAGTTAAAAGTCAGAGCACAACAGACGAACTATTTTTATGATGTCTGGCCGTTTCAAGTTTCATGAAAACATAAACAATTAACAGCGCCACCTTTCGGGTTAGCAACTTCGTTTTTTAGATTTTTAACACCATTATCTGGTGCGTCAACCCCGTTATCTGGTGTGTAAAACCCACAATGTATTTTTCGGGGGGAAATTCACCATATTTTTCGCAAAACTGAAAATCACCGTTTTTAGGTATGATTACCGATTTTAGAGGTAAATTACCGAAAAAAATAGATATTTTTAACAGTGTATATTGACGATTAAATGAGCTCCACGGCAACTGTGACACTTGGCGTGCAAGAGGCAAAAGGAGTAAACGAGGCGTTCAGTGAAGGAGATATGCAACTCCAAGGATGGCTTTCCAACTCAAATGAGTTTTAAAAGCCATGTCTGTTGAGAGTCCAACTGACAACGCGGAGTAATCCATGGATATAAATGGGACGGAGAAGGTTCGCGGTGTTTACTGAAAGGCACGAGAAGGCAGTCAATGTTAAAACGGTTTCCAATCTTTGGGATGTTTGGTCCCCAAAATTTTAACCCGTCGAATTATTCGTAAGGGCTACGAAAATTCAAAGTAGATGCAAACAATGCTGATTCAATGTTAGACTTTAGGGGTTTAGACACCGGAATAAACTCCGGAACAATAACCGGAAATATAATTTTAGAATTTGGAAAAATGTAACAACCATGCTTATAGCGAAACACACATAAATTTTCCTTCTTCTATCCTAATATATTATCTATAATAATATAATATCCCTTTCATGGGGAGAATAGTAGGATGTGCCAGTCTTTCCCATAACCGTCCTCGATTCCTCTTACAGTCTTCTTTTTGGTTACCTGGTAGCTGCCTGATAGGCTCCTCAGTCCCTCTTTCATCATCCTCAGGTAGTACCAATAACCTCCCATGGTATTAGCGTATAGAATAGAACCAATACAGAACCAATTACAGAACCAAGCATTTAAATGTAATTAAAATAAACACTGAATATTAATGGACAAGAGAATATTTATTAGAATAGTTTATTGAAATTCTAAAGCTTGATCTTTCATTGAAATTGGCGATGAAATAGGACCGACTTTTTAAATAATTTAGGTCAGCCCTTTTTTACCAAGGCATTAGTCCCATTTCTAATGAGAAATAGAAATATTTTCAAAAATCATTTCTATTGCAACTATCAGCCTTCAATCCAGTAGGCAATATGTTGCGTAAAAAACGTCGGCTTATATGCGTTTACCTTTTTAAAATACCGATGGTGTTTACGCATTACTTAAAGGGTTCAGAAAACCGTTTTTTCTTATGCTATTTTAATTAAAATTGCGGGAAAACATCAACTATATTGTATTTAATAGAGTTCATTGAACAAAATACTATTAGAGCAAAATCAAAAATATTTATTACTTATATTGCACTTTATAGTGGTCATAACAAACTTTTCCAATTTCATAAATTTTTTACTATTTCATGCTACTATCGTTACGTAATTCTAAATTTCTAATTTTTAATTCTAATTTGAAATGGTAAACCCAAAAATTTACATTATGTAACAATTCTACTTGAGCCAAATGTTTTTGCGATACTTTAAAGCTCACGAGTCTTACTTTCACGGAGGGATCTCCTAAAGCACTCCTGAGCATATCACCAACAATTTCTTGAATTGAAAATATTGGCATGCTCCTCGACAAATTTTCCACCTGCTTGTGGCCTTCCTCAGTACTTCCCAACGACATGATTGATGCACCGGGGAGGCTAAGAACCTTTTAGGAGGCTCCCAGGAAGGAGATGTGCCGTGTGGGAAGATCATTAATTGCAATTCGTTCGTCTGTGCAGTGTTTTAATGCATTACGCATCAATTTTAGTTTTAATGGTTTTTGTTTTTCGTTTGTGTCCATGAATCTCATAGTTTTTCCCCATAGTCCAGAATTTTCTAATGCAGCTACATTAGTCGGTTTAGGAACAGGCATTGAGGGGCATTTTTTATCAAAACATCTGAAATTTGTCTACAAATTCGTGTTTCTCTAAAAATGAAAATATAAATTTAAGAATCACCAAGACAAAAAACAATAATTTGCTAAATCTAACCATATAATTTTTTATCAAACAACTTTCGTCATTCCTGGCTTCTTTCGTCTTCAAGTTTTGTTTCTCTACGAGGATTCTTTTGATTCCTTTTAAGCTTGTTTCTTTTTGTTATGATACAACCCGATGTTGAAAGAGCCTGGATCTAGTTAAATTATTTTGATAAAGCTTTTGCATATTTATGTAAAGCATTCTCTCCGTAGGGAGGATGACTTTACGGATTTAAGACAAAGATGAAATAAGAACTCGTAGGCGGTTACCCACAATGATGTATGTATTATTTTAGGCTAAAACACAAGAATACACAAGGTAAGAAAACATGGAAGAGAAAAGAAACAAGTTATCAGAGAGAATTATGTTTTGGTCTTACCCTAGTCACACGTATAGAGGAACGGAAGAAAAGCGATACGATAGCGAACGTGATCACTCGGCTTCGCGAGAGAGATGCACAGACAAGAGTTCAAACGAGAAAAGCAAAGACATTCGCATTGCCGAGAATTATTCTAAGTTCGAATAAGTTTAATTGAACCGAACTTGATTAGTAAAACATCAAGACAAAAGGAAATAATTTCACTACAAGGCTACCAATAAAAGCAAGAAAGATGCCTTGAGGCAACTACTTTGATCGCCTGCAAGTTCTAGTCTAACCTTTATCAGTCGCTGGGTTCATCATGGAACTTCACAATATTGCAAATAGGCGTGATTTGGAGGAACTTGTAGGCTTTACGCGGGCAGCCAATCAGAAGGCTCGGTCAACGTTGCGTGATGTTGGTGACGTACCGACTGCGTGAATCAGCTGTCAGGTGTTCATTTACGTCAGCCAAACTGCGTATATGATGTTGGAACTTCCACGTCCAGACTTGCCCGCTGCTACGGAAGCAAAGCGAAAGAAGTTAAAGGAGTAATGTATTCAGCTTCGTTACATTTAAATCTTTATTAAAGGAGTTGCCAAAAACCGACACGTTGGAAGAATAAACTAATACGAGAATTGACCAATTGTTAATTTTTAACATATCCTTGGTCCTCTTTTTCTTTCTCTTCTTCTACGTCGGTCGACTCCTCCAATTCTTAAAAAAAAGTTTTGAACATTTCCCCAATTTTTTCCCATCCATGTTTGCCGTTTTCATCCGTGTCTGCACTATGTGTCGTCAGTTTAGAGTTAAAAATTTGCTTTAAAAAACAAAGTTGTTGTAATAATAAGACAGGATTGGTATCTGAAAAGTAAAAAACCAAATGAAGACTTTGCTCACGTCTCGCAAGTGTTTTGAGTTTTGAAGATGGTGCCTCTACTATCCTATCCCTTTTTTTCCCACGAAAGTAGTTGGCCAATCAGCTCGCCAAACAACCAACGCGAAATTTTTTTTACAATACCATTGTTGGTTTTTTCAGAGCATATGCCTTCCTTAAATATGTCCTCGACTCCCTCACGTCTTTCCAGAAGCTAAAAAGTGGTATCTCAAAAAGATTCATATTTTACATCGCCCAGCTTTTCGCGGCCTTGAACAATACTCCTACACGTGCATTAAATATACGGCCGTCGGGATAAAAAAACAATCATTTAGGCGTGGGAAATATATTTGCTAGACACGAAAACGGTTAATAACAAGATTCGTTGAACATAATGATGCCGTTGAGCAAGTAAGTCTCTGCTAATTAACTGGATTTCGTTCCATTTAAAAGTGAGACAGTCGATTTAAAATTTCAAAACCATTTCTTGGTATATGTCTACATGTTTTCTGTTTAGCGTAAAAGTTTGTAACGATTAGGTCAGAACTATAGAAGTAGTTTAGAAAACAAAAATAACGGTATTTTCTTTGCTAAAATTTTTGCCGCTATTTAGCTTTTTTACTGCAAATATAGGAGTAATCATATTTTATGCATACAGACCTCTAGTTTAGCAATTTCTTCATCGTTTACAAGAAAAATTATTTAAGACCATTATTTTGGGGCGGAATGGTATTTTTACCAAAAGCCGTTTTCTCCATGAGTAAAAAGCTCATAGAGCGCCATCTATGAACCAGAATTCCAAGTTTTCGTAAAAATTATACATGTTAAATGAGGTTCAATCTTGAAGTAAAAGCTGCAAAGCAGGCTGGCTTGAGCTTGATTGTGGACTGCTTAGTGCTAATTTCTTTAACAATAAGTGCAGTTTAACAATAACGTAGACTTGCAAGTGAATGTCTTTATTGTCTTTTTCCGCTGAACTAAAACTTAAGAAATTCTTATTAACTGAATTAAAACTAGAAAATCTGAGAATGTTACCGAAAAAAGAACAACTGCTTCAGTTTCAGGAACCCCCTCTCTTCAAACAAAAAGGCATCGAGTTGCAAGTGATCAATCAAATCAAGTTGGTGGTGAAACTGTTAAATTGGATAGCAATCCCGATTCTGACAATAAAAGGTAAAGAAAATTTATTGATAGATTACTATGCCTACGTTGGCTATTGTCAGTATCTTGTTTCAATTGTTAGTCGTTACTTATACTAAGCCTAATTAGAGTGATTTTGGTAATTCTGAACATTCTCTTTCATTCAGCAGCGAGTGCAGTGACAGTAAGGATACACTTCTGGCTAATACTTCTACAGAAAATCCATGGCTGGTCAAAGGTGCTATTGAGTATTCAATGAGGAAGATGAGGAGGATGTTATGTACAGTTGCGGTCCACTTACAGAACAGCCTAGCTATAGAACCGGCGCGGTTATCGAACCGATTTTTCTTTGCCGTGTTTCATCGCTGCCATTGGCTCCTATTTTGAACTAAATCCATATTTCGTGTTGGGAATGAACGGAGTTACGCACTTTAATTCGTACAAACACATGTTACTCGAATTGGTTTTAGCAATTTTAGACATAGTACTAATTAGTTTAATGACCCTACGTGAAATAATTACCTTCCAAACGAATTCAGGCGGGAAACAATAGAACAAAATGAGTTATTGTGCTACTTTTCTATTTGCCTTTTAATGTAATCAGAATTTTTTAATAACTGTATTGCAAAATGACACTCTTCGTGTCGTTTTATTGTGTTCCATTTATTGATTATGGGCGCTGATCACGGCAAAGAAAAATCGGTTCGATAACCGAGCCGGTTCCATAGCTAGGGGTTTCTATACGTGTACCGGCACTGTATCTAATATAATGACCAATCGTTGATGGGGCATCCCCTTTGTGGTTGAACCCTCTTGTTGGTAAAAAAAAATGAAGGAATTGTTAAGATATAAAAGTCGAATATGATAACCCCCTATTCCGGGTAGTTACATAGAGGTCAGCATTATCCCTGTGCTATTAGCTTTTACATTCTCATACCGTCAAAATCTGAGTGATGAATGAATCAACGATAGGTGGCTCTGAGATCGGCTGCTCGGTTATAGAACTGCACACAGGCCGGTTCTATAACTGGACCGGCACTGTATTGCAAATGTTTGTTTTACTGAGCAACAAGAGGCAGACTGCGGGGTGAGTAGCCTCGTTTCTATGGTAACCAGACATTTGTTTCAGATGGATTTGTTCAACACCCCAAAAAGAATACTGAAAAATTTTCCAGTTAATAATTTGTTGTGAGTTTCAAATGTCGCCTCGATGCCATTAGCCTCATCCAATAAGTTACTATTAAGTTTCTGCTAGGTGTAATAAAACCACAGGGCCTACGTCAGCAACGATTTATTCTCTTATTTTTCTAAGTATTTTTGTGATATGAACCAGTTTTTCATAAAAAACAAACAGCTTTATTTATGTTTATAAGCCAACCCCCTCTTTTATACGGACAACTAATATAAAATAAGGGTTAGAACAAACTGTGAGTATTCCGTTATCCAGCAAATTAGTTATCATAGAAACGAGGCTTCTCATCCCTTAGTCTGTCTCTCGCAGCCCAGTACAAAATATATTGTAGTATTTGGTGTAAACCCAAAATTGTCCCAGCCCACAGTGATATAAAGATGAGTGCCTGTTGATGGGTGTTTCATTTCCATAGTAATTTCGAACATGGCTTTTCCGCAGTTTACCACATGCTTAAATTCGGCTAAAAACTCTATGCAATTGTGCTACGTGACAATAGGGGGCATTTTTATTTGACTTGGTTGGTCGTTTAAAAAAAACCTACCACTAAACTAACACTAAACCAAAACTAAAGGTTCAGAACTTTAGCTTTAGAGCAAAAGGTTTGATTTTCCAATACCATCCAAAGCATACTCGTATGTATTAAATGTATACTTGTTTAAGTAAATACAAAGCTGAGATGATACTGCCGATTTGGTTTTCTTCTTTGTAATAACTTTATTCGGAATTAGTCCACTGAAAAGCACACACGTTTCTTTTTGTGTTGAAAAAAAAAGTATAAGGAGCAGACGACAACATTGATCAGTGGTACCACTCTGGCTCAACAGGAGAGTACCAGCCATAAACACACAAAAACTGAGATTGAAACAGGCAGTTACTTAGTACTTCAATATTACTAACTGCAGTTTTCAGTGTTTTCTAAGTTTTCAACCTAATTCCATATTTACCCTGAAAAATATAATATTCAAATGTGTTGAAGTAGCTGAATGGCTTAAAACTTTTGACTAACTATGTCACTAAACAATCATTCAGTCTCCATTATGGTTTTTTTATTTATTTTTATTTTTTTTTCGTTTGAATCAATGGTAGGTAGATGAACTACTTTATTACCGAAAAATGAAACTAAATGACCCGGTCATGTACTAGTTATTTAAATGAATAATTGAAATAATAGCAGTAAATCCAACTGAAAATGATATTTGTTGTTAATGTATCTAAGTAACAGACTCAGATGAAAACAAAAGTATAGATATCGAACGCTATGCAATTACAAAAACAATGAAAAAGTGTTCATTTTATCCATCAATGCGGAAAAGGAATGGACAGATGCACAAGTATCAGTTGCTTCGTCCTTTACGCCTAAAACGTAGGACTGAAGAAACAACAATGCATTTTGAACCTTGTCGCTGTATTTAAAGTGAAAGACGTAGTAGCTTGCCATTAATCCAATAACAGCATCCGGAGTTGTATGAAATCCCATAAATGGTTTACTCTCCAAAATGAGGTGGATTGTCGATCCAATGTATAGGATAAACGGTGATCCCCTTGTTTCCTGTTCCATGGAACTTGCAAGGTTAGCTGATTCCTATTAATTGAAACAATAGTCAGATAAACTTTGATTGGTAAGGGGTAATTCCTCTCACAATTCTGGAATCGACCAAATGTCGAGCTGCTTTATCACCTCTTCCTTTTCCAGGAACCAAGAATGGTAATAATTCAGGGGCAGCTCTCGAACACATTTCTTGGGCAAAATAAAAAATAAAACAGTTAGTCATTATTACGTTTGCGATTCTTTAGTGAAATTTTTGACGAGGCGACTTGTTCTGAAAACGTTTGGACGATAATAGAGATGCTACTTGTTTCTTATTTGTAGTTTTTGCTGCCTCAACGATGAATTTGGCCGACTGGGATTTCTGATTTGATTAATTCGAATTCGAGGAAAAGCTATAATCAAAATATTTCAATTAATAATCACTAGATATTTTGCACTTTAACAATTGCCTTGAATTTATTTAAATACTTATAAAAATTTGATGTTTAAGAAATGGGCAGTGGCTGTCTATGAATTTGACAATTCTGCCTGATCTAGGTTTCCATTTCATAACTCGAATTCTTCTGAACGAGAAAGTAAGTTTGACGAGATTGTCCACTGCAGTACTATAAGGGGCCGTTCAGTTTTTATAAATCTCCAACATCCTGGCTACATTTTGAACACAAGATATGGTATCGCTGTCATCTAAAACCAATTCGTACACAATTTTTAAACGTACACATTGCCATTGGGGGGCATTTGGTAGGCCCGGAATAATTACCATTTAACTTCATGCTCTTATGTTTAGCTGATACCTCACTACTGCGAACTTCTGTCCGTCTTCTTTCCATGATCTTTTTCAATTTATAAATCAAGTCTCTCTGCACAAATGAAAAAAAGATGTTTAATGAGTCAATACAATTATGCACTTTTATACTTATGTGTTTTGCTTCAGCGGTTGGAAGTGTAGATGAATGTGGATAGTTCACCAAGATTTGTAGCACGATGTTATTCATTTCAAATTCTGATGGCTTTGAAGTCAAGTTGGATAGAATTGGCCACTTCATGAAGCAAAGCTGCTGACTGGTCTTTGGCAATGAACACAGCACTTGGATCATCCAACTTCTTTTGGATGTCTGGCCTAAAGCGATTTGGTAATTTATACAAGGCTGGCAGTGGCACTGAAGATGGAATTCCTTTTTTTAGCAGAGGCTGTACACATTTTTTCTTTGCTGGTGGATCCTGCTGTGATTGCGAGAGCAGGTTTTTGTAAGGTCTTTCACAACACTTTTAATGTTTTGAGCATTGTCATCACAGCTACTGTCAACTATGTCAGTACTGGTTTTATCAGAATTGTAAGAAACAGAGTTTTCGTCTAAGGAATCTGCTAAAATAACATTAATGAAATTAAATTGATCTCATAGACTTATTTTCAGAAGACTTATGTACCTCATGAAGTATGAAGAGTGTAAGCATTTCCAACAACGTATCCTTGTGAAAGAATAGAAAAATATCTGAAAAATTAACTTTCCTTTAAAACAATTGGTACATTAACCCATTCCTAAGTTTCAATACCGTGAGAAATATCTAAAGTAGATACATGTCCATCAACATATTCTTCTAAAAGAACAGAGGTATCTAGGAAATATACATAGGCTATAGAAATTGTCACCATTAACTCTTTTTCAAAATTTAAATACCATGTTCAGTAACAGGAGTAGAAGCACTTGTAACTACAAATTCTTCTAGAAAGTCAACTAGAAAGTAGCAGAAATTGGATTAAATGATCATCGTAAACTAGTTGCAAAAAACCATCCATACCATGTGAAGTACCAGGAATAGAAACAACTGACATTGTGAGGAACCAAAACTAGGACTTCTATAAAAAAACGAATAATATGCATTGTGTTTACTGTATGTTACGGCGCAAGGGTTGCCCCAAATTGTCACATCTGGCAACATTTATTTATTATTTCAAAGTCTTTGCGCCAATTATTGTCTTACCCATCTCCTCTCTATTGTTTCCTTCTGCCGTCTGTCACTGTCTCTAAAACTCTCACTGAGTGACGTTTGTTACCGGTTTAGTTAGTCAAACCTACAGTTATTTTCTATTCTCAGTGATTGAGAGAAGTATTTTCTTCGTCTTCTAAAAGTTTCTGCAATTTCCTATGTTGGTAATTTAGCTTACTACATTTGTCATGAGCCCATATCTTATACTTGTTTTCCTTCCCAAGCTTGCCCGATTCGTGCTCATAGAGACTATCTGTGTGTGAGTGTGGCCTATTTGTCTAGGCGGTAACTTAACGTCACCTTGCATTCCTAGGTATGATGGGTTTACACTTTCTTGCTTTCAGTTATGTACAATGTTTCTTTGTGCCTTTCTAGACACCATACATACGAGTCAACAGATCCAGATTTCAAAAAGCGCTGGTCAAGAAAGAAGTTTTGTACTACTACTCACTGCCTACAACAGTGGTGCCGCGTCCCCAACAAGCTTTGGAGTCTCCCAAAACTAGCATCGAAACACTGTAGTCACTAATATTATCAATTTCAGCTAATACAAACCTTTTGTAGCAGCACGGAGAGAGATTTGTGCTGGGATTTTGAAAGAACACTTAATTATAGATCCAGACTTAACTGGCGAATCCCCACCCATAACAACCTATAACCCTTCTTTAATATTACTTTGCCTTTTTAAAACCAGGTCACGGTCCTTTACAGAATTTCGAACTCTTTCACTTTTGGCTTTCAATTTTTGGGTTATCAAAGCAAGGTCAGAAAATGTTCCATTCTCATTCGAAAAACCAATCTCAAAATTATCGTCAGAATCCTCGTCATCTTTAGTATCAAGCAGTACAATTACATTTTTTACCAGAATCTACCATTGTTAGAGTAGTTGGAAATCACTTTTTTACTTTTAAAATCGAAAACTGAACTGTAAGCTGCACAATGAAAGCGTGTAGGCGGTGTAACTATTAATGGCCGACTAATTTTCAAGAGCTTGCGTAGGTTAGAGTTGAAAAAACGTATGTGACGTTGCCATACAGTACAATATGGTAGGATATTATTTATCATTTACTTCACTTTTGATGACGATAGTCACACAAAGGGTACATGCAATTTGTTGACACAGGTAAATCAACGGGATGTGTAATTCGAACAGTTTGTGGTCTAGAAGCTCACTGAAATATAAAAGTTGGACAACATACGAACTATTTTTATGATGTCTGACCGTTTCAAGTTTCATAAAATCATAAACAATTAACAGCGCCACCTCTCGGGGTAGCAACTTTTTTTTAGTTCGTTAACACCATTATCTGGTGCGCCAACCCCGTTATCTGGTTCGTCAACTCCGTTATGTGGTGTGTAAAACCCACAATGTATTTTTCGGGTGAAAATTCACCATATTTTTCGCAAAAACTGAAAATCACCGTTTTTCGGTAAAAATTGCGATTGTAGAGGAGGTAAATTACCGAAAAAAGTACATATTTTTAACAGTGCAAAAAGAGGAAAATGAGGCTAGTTAGCATTGGGGGCATATGGGCAAATCTGTTTTTTTAAGGAATTAACCGTCAAAACCTATGGAAACCTTGCGAATACAACTTAAGTCCCCCAAAAATTGAATAACGTCATAGTTCTGTATGTTTGAAAGGAAACATCTGTCCCAAATTACAAATGGAGCGCAAAGGAAAAGGAAAAAAAAGCTTTTCGGTCTAAAATCGTGGATCTACTTTTTTATTATTTTTGCAGCTGGAGACTTACGAAATCACATGAAAATTTAAAAAAATGTAGTTTAAATTATTCCACTATATTGCAAATTCTCTTAACTCTTAAAAATTTTCTACAGACATCAAGCGCCATAGATTACAGCGACACTACAGACGTAATATTTTATAATTAACGTGAAATCTTGAAAGAAAAGTTAAAGAAAGAATAATCCTTTTTCTTTAACCTTCAAAAAGGATTAGAAAATTGAGCGACTTAGGGGAGGTAGGGCATGGTTGGAACAAAAAACTCATTTTTGTTCCCCACGATTACAAAAATAGTCCAACTAAGCTAAAAAATATATAGATTTGTAGCCAATTATCTCAGCTACATAAAAATAATTTCTTTGAGGGGGTTCGGCACAGGTAAACATGTCTTATGTGCAAAAAACTGAAGGTACCTCAAGATGTTCCAATTGCCAATTGTAACAAAGCCAAATAGACATCTTCAACATATACTTCTTCTTCACATCTTTATTAATCATCAAGGGTGAACATATTAATTGCACCACAACATACGCAGCGCGGGTGACCTAGATGAACACCTGCTAGCTAGATGACGCGTCCATGTGTCATCAGCATCACGCCACTTATAAAACATTTTGATTGGCGGCACGAGCGACGCCCATCATCACACCATTATCACGCCATTTTAAACATCTTTGATTGTTGACAAATACTCGCACAGCAACTCACCAATTTGCTAATATGCAAAGTTTCCTGATGAACCCGGAATCTGAAGAAAGTCAGTCTCCGACGTGTGTACGACTTCAACAGTCGGTTTCAAATCATCTGGAGCCTCCCTTAATTGACCGCCGAATTGTGTTACATTTTTTGTCTTACACTTGTTTTGTTCTCGTATTCAACTCGTGCTACCACGGTAAGCTTATATTAAAATGATCTCCCTTCACTTCTAGTTTTCCTATTGTATCGCAAGACGATTCTTATATTCTTTATTCAAATTCCCTTTGTATTGTAATACCTAGCTTAGGAAAATATATTCATCATTGTGGGTAAAACGCCTCTGAGTTCAGTATATTTTTTTATAGTCTTAATTCCGTAAAGTCAGTGTTCCCACACGGGAAGATGCTTTACACAATCCTCTGGGCAATTGAAACACGGCGTTTGGGCAATTGAAATGTGGGTTTTCCCAAAAGAAAGCTCCCATTTTTATGAAGAAACCAAAATGACGATATCTCAGCATCTGGGATGCGTATTTTGATGAAATTTTTACAGTAATACAAACAATTTTAATCTTTATTTTTTTAGATAGGGGAGGTAGGGCGCAATTGGAACACGCGGTAATTGAAACAAAAATTCTACCACTTCAAGTATGTAGGAGATTTAGTTTTAAAAATTTGAGGTAACGGGAATTAGGGTTTTACATTTTTAGAAAAAATGGAGGCTTATAATAACATCATCATAATAACATTAATTTTTTCTTAGCTAAATTTTATCCCCTATAAACATTAAAACTCCGTGAAGACCCATGCTAGGGGCAATTGGAACACGTTGTTCCAATTGCGACCCTTCCGTATGCGCGTCTCCCTTATTGTAGTCTGGCAACGGTGTTCCCTACGCAGCGTATTAGCAAAGCTCTTTTTTCAATTTTTTTTTGAATGTTGTTATTTTGTGTTTTATTTCGTCTGCTGGGTGGCTGACATTTATCGTCTGCCACAATGTTTGTGTTTGTATTTACAACGTTGATGAAAGAAATTAAATTTTAAAAATTAAATTACCGACATTAACAACAATTATGATGTAAAGCTGGACATGCCATATTCGATTATAAAAATTTGATCTCCATACTATTAACCGTTCTTTGGATTACTAACGGGGTTCTGAACAGAGTTGAAACGAGCTTCGCGTGAGCTTGAGCTTTTCGTGAGCGCGCTCACTCATTTGGTGAGCTTTGAGCTTGAGCGCGCTCTTTTTAAAAAACGTGAGCTTGAGCGTGAGCTTTTGGTCCATGAGCGAGAAGCTCACAGAACGCCATCTATGAACCAAAATTTAAAGTTTTTACAAAAAATTAAACATGTCAAACAAGGTCCAATCTTGAAGTTTAAACTGAAAAGCAGGCTGGCTTGAGCATGATGGATTTGTCGCTAGATGGCGAAGATCGACCAATTTTTCGATCGCGATGGCGGTAAGTCTGATCGGAAATTTGATTTATAACAAGTTGTTGACCGCCACTACGCTCGAAACAATTAGTGATAATTAGTTAATTTGGAATTTCAGTAAAATTTCAAAAAAAAATTTAATGGCGGTTCAAACCGGTTATGCCCAGTTGCAAGCCGAAAACCAAACCGCAGTCAAAAATGTCTAAACCGAACCGACGGTTTGACGATTTTAAAATGAAAAACCGCGGTTTGCCCCGATCAAAGACGATCGGGGCCGAGCCCTAGTTGGCACTTACTAGTTTTATTTTTTAAATAATTGTTTAAAAATGAGCTTGAGCGAACGTGAGCTTGAGCGGAGCTCAAATTTTTTTTTACGAGCTTGAGCTTGAGCTCCGCTCACTTTTTAGCCATGAGCGAAGAGCTTGAGCTAAGCTCACGTTTCGGTGAGCTAGTTTCAACTCTGGTTCTGAACCTAATTCAGAAAACTACCGAAAATCATTAAATAATATTTAATTACTATAGAAAGTTATAAAATATATTTAAAAATATAGATTAAAATTCTTTATGTTACTGTAAAAAATTCATCAAAATACGTATCCCAGATTCTGAGATATCGTCATTTTAGTTTCTTCATAAAACCGGGAGCTCTCTTATGGGAAAACCCACGTTTCAATTGCCCAGACGCCCTGTTTCAATTGCCGAGTAGAATTGGCAATTGAAACATCTTGAGGTACCTCCAGTTTTTTACACATAGCAGATGTTCATCTTTGCCGAACCCACCCCAAAAAAATACTGTTATGTAGCTGAGATAACTGGCTACAAATCAATATATTTTTTAGTATAGTTGGACGATTTTTGTAACGGTAGGGAACAAAAATGAGTTTTTTGTTCCAACCACTCCCTACCTCCCCTACTTCATAACTTTATGTAGTAACTAAAGATTATTTAATGAATTTCGGTAGTTTCGGCTAATGCGCTGCATAGGGCTATAACATCGTTGCCAGACTACTCGCATACGGAAATCGCATTGGAAAACGGTGTTCCAATTGCCCCTAGCATGGGTCTTTACTGAGTTTTAATGTTTATAGCATATAAAACGAGCTAGGAAAAAAATAATGTAATCAGTTTATAGAAAAATTAATTAGGAATGATTTAAGTCCTTTTTTATAATTTCGTCTATCGTTTAAGGGGTTAAATAGAAAAAGTTGTCTAGGCAAAAACTACAAATGGGGCGTAAAAAAAAAAATTTGGGGATAACTCGAAAACTTTTAGAGTCTAAAGCTTCTATTTTTTTCTAGAAATAAAAAATCCTCATTCCTATTATCTCAAATTTTTTGAACAAAATCCCTATCATACTTCTAGTGGTATAATTTTTGTTTCAATTGCCTAGCGTTCCAATTGTGGCCTACCTCCCCTAGCAGTTGCCTAGATAACGCTGGGAATGGCATAAAAGAGTTTTATTCGCTATAACATGAAACATCCCGTGCGAAAAATATAGCATGTCAGTACCTTCCGCTTACTAGTGACAAGCGTAACCAGAATATGCATAGTGGAATCCAGCTAGTCAAAAGCGTAACTTAACAATTTGAGTTCTAACTCATAAATTAACATGGTGGAAATTAGGTGGCGTGTAGCTTGTTAAAAAAATCTGCAAATATTTTAACGCGACGAATGGTTGTTCCTAGCTACCTATATTCTAGCATGCAAAATATCCTAAATTGGTGCGCATGAAATTTATTAGCTTTTAAAGTTTAGCTAATGAAATGGTTCTTCGTGGCATGTATGTTAACAACATAGAAATGATCACCATCGTTTACGCATGAAATTATATTACTTGTTAGTCATTTTTTCATAGCTAATCAAATAGTTTTTCTTGGAACGTATGGAGACAACATGTAATATTACCATCATTTTATACGCATGCTATTTCCCTATTTGAATTTTTCGTTTTCATGAAATACTTTTACATTATATTAACCTTTCTTCATCAAACATAATAACGAACCTACGAGTAAACCACATAAATCGCGGTAAAACAATATTTTATAACTTCATCATTAGGTCATATTTCAAGCAAAGGTAGATTTATAATGTTCGAGAAAAGAGAAGTATTATTAGCATAAAGCACTTAATTTTAAACATAAAAGCAGTAAAGTTTTTAGGATTTCATGTTTCTCTTATAATAGCCTCATAAAAGGATAACCTGTTGATAGTTTTTTCCCCAAATTCCAATCAATCTGTCGAATTGATAGAATAGGTTTGACAGAGGTAAATAATAAAAAATACATAAAAGGTACTCTAATCTGTACATCGATTTTTTAATTGTATATTTTCAGCCCGGCAGGTGAAACATGGAAGAAAACGAAACGTGAAAATGAAAAAATTTAGTTTAAGATTGGAATTAATCACTCTCTAAATGATTTACCATCGCAGTAGCTAGATATGTGTTTGTTAAATCATTATTCATCACCAAAACACACTTTTTTTTAATTTCTGAAGGATCAAAAGCGTACTGATGTTTTGATATCCCCACAAGACGTGTTGTTTGTCCACAAATAGGATTGAAATGAAGATCATTGAAAGGGGAAGGCAAAAATATATGCTTCGATTCTGAACCATATTTTTTCGCAATGATGAATGTCACAGATAATGATTCAAGATAAACTATGCTGTCAATAGCAATAAAGTCTCCGTTTTCAAGCAATGCGCAGTAATTGATTCTTTTAGGGGATTTTCCATACTCGGTGGTAGTAAAAATGGAGCCAATTGAATTAAGTTGAGCCCGAGGGAAAAAATCGAAAATTCCTTGAAAATCTATTACGTCTCGAAAATGATTTAACTCCGGATGGTATCGCAACTTATTTCTTATTGCTACTTCCTCGCTCACTGTCAATTGCCGACTAAATGATCCACCAATTAATTTGACAGATCCAGAATTAGTTATTTTGCCTTTGCCAAGTTGGCCAACAGAATCATCGTGGGATAAATTAAGCAAATCTCTAAAAAGGTTTTCGACAGGCAATGGTACATTTTCGGTTTTCAACAGCCGTATTGTTTCCTCTCTGACTGCCAAATTTATCAAATATGTTGTGCTCATTTGTTCGGTAATTGCCTGTGTCCCTTTACACATTGAAACCAACACCCCATTAAACCATTCAGGAATATAGGCCGAAGTTGCCCACAAACATCCCCATTTCCTTACACTATCTGGTAAATGGGTCAAAAAATGCAAATTGATCCCAATGTGTTCGATCCCATAAAGGGTTTCTGTGTCAATAACAAATTTGTGGAACACAGCTTCTACGTTGGAAACGTCGGCCACATTGACACATTCTTGTAACAACATGGACATGCCGTACACAAGACTAGAGAAATGTTCAAAAAAAGGTGCTGGCAAGAGGCCTTCTAAGAGATGAAAATAGTATAGGACAAATGTCCGATACATAGACGCTTTCCAATTGGTTAAATCACTAAGAGAATCAATAGTGCGGGAAATATCGTAGGGGGGTTTGGCTTGAGACAGGCGGGCATTAATAACGGCGAGGTAGTGACCTATATACCATTTTTTCACCTTATGTTTCTTGTCAGTCCAAAGCATAATGAAAGTCTTGAAAACACCTAGGCAACAAGAATGCATATACTCCGGAATATATGCCTCTACGTGGTCGAAAAAATTCAATTTTTCGAATGGATTAGGGCCAACAATTCCATGGATTGGCTTATTCCTCAACATGCCAACCAGTTGTAGATCCTTTTTATGTTGTTCCATGGACCTCGGTTTAAAGGTGGGGTATGAATTAGGCTGCGGATACACCCGGACATTACCCTTTCCTTTTCGCACTCGTTCGCCAGGATGAAGGCAAAAGTCGCATCCAAACTCACCATTAAATTGAGTTGAATTGCGAACGAGTGGACGAGCGACAGTGTCAGTCGAAATAATTAAAACACGCACTTTGTAGACTATTCCGTTCACATCTACACCGTGTGTCTGAAGCTTATTCAGTTCTTCAATAGGTTGTTTGAGCAGAGTTTCTCTTGGTGGCTTCTTATTTCCGTACCAAAGGGCTAGTAAAACAATACAAGATCTACGTATCTTGTAATTGGCTTCGTTAATGATCCCCATCAATGGCCAAATTCCGAACTTGCTAGATTTGAACGTCTGAGCTCCATCAGTATTTATCTGCAAAGTAATGGTTTTTTCATCGATAATACCGGCTTCTCGTAGTTTTCTGTAATTTCCGCCTGAGTTCACATCGCTGCGAATGTTAGGGTCATCTGAAAGATGTGCTGACTCTTGTAGTTTATAATGATGAGTTTTAATGTAATTAATAATCTGTTCGGCAATCGGAAGTTGAAGTATATAGCAGTCACTTGAGCGATTTTTTGTATGCTTGTGTCCACATTGTTGTTTTTCAATCGGGACTTTATTCTCGTCTACCACAAGTTCCGCATTACATTTTTTCTGCCTACAGACGTATGTTTTTTGAATTGTTGTCTTCAAATGGCTGTATTTTGATAGCAGGTTATGTGGGCTCGTTAAATTTTTTATGCTAGTCTTTGTAGCCACCATCAAGATTTGGAGATGATGCTGTAAGGCAACTTTAGACAAACGGTGTCTTAGGTAGAAGAGTAGACATAGCAATGGCAGATACACCGATGAATCAGTTTCAGTTTTTTCCTAAAATGGATGTTTAAATTACCATTACAATTCACTAATAAAACCAAGTTTATGATTATACTTCCGTTCCTGAATACAGATGCATGTCACTGCTGGTTTCTTCTGTTATGCTATCTACTTCTACAGAACTTCCATCGGCTACAGAGTCATTTGACATTTCACGTTGTAAGATACTAGAAACAACTTTTGTATCAGAAGCTTGATGTATATTTTCTTGTACTACAGGAAAACTACAGAAATCTTCTTGAATTATACTTTGTCGATGAGAATTTATATCTTCCGCAGCCAATATTGTCAGAGTGTCATTAGGTATTTC
This sequence comes from Daphnia carinata, assembly GCF_022539665.2. Taxonomy (NCBI): domain Eukaryota; kingdom Metazoa; phylum Arthropoda; class Branchiopoda; order Diplostraca; family Daphniidae; genus Daphnia; species Daphnia carinata. Next base: position 6,273,091 of record NC_081335.1, on the reverse strand, counting down.
ACATTCAACTGCAATATCTGTACCTGGACTACTGGTTAGAGGATGGTTAGAGGTCTATGAAACGAAATATAAAGTAATTTAGGAAAATTATGATTGACAAAGTTTTCGCACCTCATTTTTAGCTGTCTTGCAAGGAGGATTCAACATTCTATCGACAATTTCAGAAGCTTTCCTTTTTCCCATTCTGTTGAGAGTCCATCTAGAATATCCAGCTTTTTTCTCGTTCTTACGAAGACTCATGTTCCGGAAATAAAGTATGTAATATGAAATATAATTCAACGTGTTGAACTTAACTTAAGTACAAGAACGCAAGAATGAAATTCAATGTTTTCTTCACTGTTTACATTCGAATGTAGTCTGCTACAAGCTTTTTGACAGAAGCTTATAGATCAATATTTAAACATCGAAATTTTTATTGCAAAGTTAATATTAGTTTTAGTAGATAATTGAAAGAAAAAATTTCCTATATTAAATTTATACAATGATTATGTATTTGAAAGCATATCATACTTTTCAGATGAAAATGCAATCTTGCAACAGCGGTATTTGGCGCCAAAACATTTTCAATTCGCCTCATGCTGGATTTGTACTGCACTGTTTACTTAGAGTATAGTGGGTTTCAGACACCATTCACTTGGCTTTCAGTATTTTTATCTTTATTTGACGAAGATAGTGTCGTTTGATTCACAAAGGTATTTCCACTTGTCAATTTCATTGTATTCAAGAAAAATTTTGCAATACTTTGTGTTATTTTCAGAAATGGAAAAGTCTTCGAAGAATGTTTCACTTCCTTTGGTCTTGTTCGAGTTCATTGAAAGTGATTGTGTTGCTGGTGTTGGAACACTTGGATCTATTTATAAGCCTCCTCTTCCAGAGAGCTTAAGTGAAAGTGTTCTTATGGTGCATTCTTGGATCACATCAAGTCAACATTTCACCATCCGGTAAGTATTCAGCATTTTATCTATTAAGTCATTAATAAGTTCAAGCGTCTTTCACAATATTTTCTTTTCTCTTTGCAGATGGCAAAAGAAATGTAAAAACAATTGGAATGATAAAATTTATGGAAACTGTTCAACTGAAGATCCTGAGGATGAATTTAGACTTTGTCGTGCAGTCATGTTATCAGGTATATTAAAAGTTATCGTTTCATCATTATGTAATTGAATCATCATTGTGTTTAATATCTATACAGAAGATAAAGATTTCCTTAAAAAACATCTGCAAATGTTAAATAAGAAATCTGCCCTGGCGAAAGAGGCCCATCAACTTAAGGCAAACAAAGTTAGACGTAACAAAGGCAATGTTACGATATCTACAAATAGCAACAATATTCCTGTTAGTATTGCTACTAAATCGAAGCCCTTATCTGCCAGCCCAACTGCTCGGAAGGATGATCCTAGTAATAAAACTAGTAAAATTCGTCGCCAACTAAATTTTAATTAATCGAAAAAATGTCTAATACAGGAGCTCTAACTGAAAATTGTGATGGCGATCAACATACCGGCTTATCACCAAAAACGGACGATGCAATAAGCCTTAAACGTCGATTAGTGCAGGTAACTATTCAACAATAATGTATGTCAAATAATATATATATTGAAATAATTATTTGTTTGACTCTTACAGGAAAACCAAGATTTAAAGAAGAAAGTGGCTCGACTTGAAAATGAGAAGGAAGAAGAACGAAAAATTCTCAGTGGACAGATAATGGAACTCGAAGAGCAATTGGGCACACTCGAAAAACTTTGCAAAGACAAAGCTACGGAGGTATCGAACTTAACTGAAACACTTGAAAAATTGCATGCCGATCAACTTGCTCCAGGTGTTCTTATCCAACGTGAGTTTTGTACAATTAATGCTCAAAGTAATTGGCTAATATCGTTCTTTTACCCTTTAGATATGACCGACCTGATTAGTGTCATCAAAACTGATTCGGAAAAAAGACAGGGTGAGTTTCTACGCTTATCAAATCAATTTGCCAGCTTCCCTTCGTCTTCTGTTTCCACGCCTTGTTCGTCCCAACTGGCTACTCCGACAAAGCGATTAGTAATTTCACATTTTTTAGTCTTCGAATCATTAATGAAAATTTACTAATACTTGCTATACCTTTTTTTGATTGGGCAGGTCAAGTTTGATGGAGATATACTGATTGATCCAGATGCGCTAAAGAACGCCATTGCCTATGGATCTACTGCCAACACCGATCATAATTTAAACCTAATGATCAACACGATCCTTGACGCATTTTACAAGCAGAGCGAATTGGCAGCCTTTAGTTTATCTGGAAAGCCATGTCCTAATATGAAGGGGAGTAAGGCAAAGCCTAAAATTCCAGCACAAATCATGCAAGCCCTTAAAAGTAAGTAATTTTTTTATTTGAAAGGCTCTTTACTGCATAATTATGAATTATTATTTTTTTAGATTTCATACGAAGGCATTGGAAACAATGGTACCAGGTTGTTCCAACCGATAAAGCCATCAACAGTGGAGTTGGGGCAAAACTACGCTCCTGCCATACAGCCGCTAAAAAACAACAAAAAAAGTCTACAAATGCGAAAATTTCTCCAATAATTAACGAAGACGACATCGGCAATGATTCCAACAACTTGAATAGTAATACCTTATTAGACGACAATCCTGGAGATGACCTAGAAGATATTGAAGTTTCGTCAAGCTTCGAGGAAATTGGAAAACAAAGTGATGACTCGTCATCGGCTGATGAAAACGAAAACGAAATTTAATAACTTTCCACATTTGTTTAAGAGTATTGTACGTTGTGTGTGTTTTGTTGTCCTTTAAAACAGGGTAAGTATGAATGAAACTGGGCTTTTGCGTATATAACACTGCCATAAATTATTCAGAAACATCTTATGATTGTTTTGGTGAAATAAGGATTGTACGTGCAATATGTTGCAATAAACACGGCAATAATTATGAATGTTTTTCGTTGTATGATTAATAATGTAATTAATGTACAAATTCTAAAAGACAAAAAATCTAAACTTTAAACTAGCTTGCTCGATTAGAGAGGAATACCAACTAGATAATACTATATCATACCCAACGTAAAGTTAGCATTCGAAAAAAATCCATGAAACTAGCTAAGTAAAAAAATGTAAAACACAAACGAGTAAAACGCTTGCTTGTGGGGGTGCAAAGCTAGCTCGCTAAAGACATGTTGGGAACAACTAAAAACCAGGCATTTTGGCGAACTAGTTACTAGCTAGTTTAATGTAACATTTTTCGCACGGGATTATTACTGTATTTTTCTAGACACAATGTCACGGCGCTAATAATTTTTTTTTTATGTTTAGATAAAATTAAATATTTCCCAGCCATGTTTTCTTAGAAAGTACACACCAATAAATTTTTCACTGGCAAAGTTTACAGCAGTAAACTATCAAAAAATATAGCAATCGTTTTTCAACTGCTTCCCGCATAGGCCTTCGCCGAATTGATTACTTTCATACTTTTGTACAAATCTAGAAGAAAAGGTCAATTTAAGTGGATCAAATTGAACGGAAACAAAAGGAGAAAAAACCAAGCAGATATCAATGTTTTTTAGATATCTAAAATACTTTAAGTGTCATCAATTTAATGTGTTCTCTAAAGATCACCCATCTACATTCCTATTACCCCAAATTTTTTCAAACTCTGACTCTTCCAGAGCTATATTTTTTGTTTCAATTACCTTGGGTTTCAATTTGCCTTCTCTCTTTCCTTAGTTGCACGATTGTAAAATGCATGACATAGAAACAGTTGATTAAAATGATTGTTTATTAGTATTTTGACAACAGCGCAGATCCACATGACGGAATATCCACAACGACAGAGTGACGTAACGAAATGGAAACTTCCAATGGCACTAGAAGGGAGACGGCGAAAGTTTACCATTATACCATGCTATCTCGTGACCGAACGATCCCCACAATTTGATCTCGGTGAAATTACCAACCGACCACGGGTTGTGTTTTGAGTCAAAACGAATCATTCCCGCTTTTTCGACTGATCTCAAAATTTTTGCCCATTCGCGATATTTTTCTATATTGTCCCTGTGATCCAGATGAATTTCGATTCCCATTTGTCGAACTTTGGACAACATTCCAGATTGTAGGATCTGCGGAAGGGCTATCCACTCGTAAAATTCAATATCTATCTTCAAGTAATCTATAATGTTATGACCATGATGATTGACAAGGCTTTTATAAATTGAAGATAGGGAACGCATCGTCCAATTTTCGAAGACATTATGCTCATCTTGATTACTCAGTCCCCAATTATAGAAATGAATACCAGGGCTGTGGTCATGACTTTCCACATTCATCGATGGATCGAAAGCAAAAACTTCACAGCCATATCGTTCCATATATTCGTCGAAAGACCATTCATTGTCAATGCCGAAAGAGTATACCAAACACTGATTTGGTTGTGGTGCCACCTTGGGATCGATGCACACTGCTTTTTGTCCAGCTATTCCTGTAGGATTTTTTCTGATTTCACCTCCAAAATCATGCGTTAATAGGCAAGAAGAATGGTTCGTCCACGTAAAGTATTGCATGACTTGGGAACCGGTTAGGGATTCTGCGTCCAACAGAAGGTCCCAGTCAGTAAAGTGATCCTGAAATAAAGCGTCAACTTTACAGGGAGGTAAAGTTGTTACTGTAAATTGACTCGAAATTTTCACGTATTGTTGGATAAATTGCACATAAATAATTCTCAATGAAAATGCAAAAATTACGCATACAATGCATGACATTAACAAGAAAAAAGTTACTAATACGGTTCGTTTTTTAATGATACGTTTACAAGTGAAACAGATACGCGCCATAACATAGCCTAACCGTTTCGAAATAGTAAGGCACAAAATGAATTCCTATGCGATATTTTTAAAACAAAGATAGCCAACGATCATTTGCTGCAAATGAATTCGCTCTGGCAACATTAATCGCAGTTCACTGTAACTCAGTCGAAAATATGTATATGGAACGTGATTTTTCACTTGAACAGGATGCTGGTATTATTAACAAATAAGTTGGATGAGACAAAACATGGTCATATATAATGATAGACAACCATGGTACAGGGTTTTCTCTCCCTCCCCTCACCCCGAAAAACTGCAGATTGAAAACCAGATTACACGAATAAAAGCATTCTGTGTTCCAACCTCATAGCGTGGAAAAAAGTACTAGAGGAACAACAACTACAAAGGCAAGTAGTAGTGAGTATACTTCTTACACTGATACATGCTCTGTTTATCTCACGTTGCACTTGTTTGTGGTTTGACGGTTAAGTTGAGTTTTTCGCATAAAAATTTATAACGCACCCGTATTTTATTCTTTTACTACTGTAATTGATAGAAGACGAAACTAGAGGGATATAGAGAAATTGTGCTTAATAAAGTAGAAGAACGGTAACAATTCTACCATATGTACGATGAGTACACTCTCAATTTTCGCCTTCTACCATTTTCCTACTTTTCGACTACCATACGTGGTAGAACTGAAAAGGTAGAAGAATGGTAGAAAAAATTGTCTGCTTTCAGCAAGTAGAAGATTGGTAAGGTATCTACCAGTCCTCTACTATATGGTAGAGCACTAGGTGTCTACCACAAGGATGGAATTGGTAGCCATTAAATCTCAAACGCCATCAAGAAAATGGACGACGACCGAGAACATTATATCCGGGAGAAACTTGACAACATGTGTTATATCGTAGTAACATGTGCACTTTGGTGATCTGGGATTTCTTTTTAATGTCAAATTGTTTTGTATTAAAATACTGCAAAAATTAGAATGTAAGTATAATGTAAAATATTATGAAGATTTACATTGTGTGTTTAGGGACCTAGAACTAAAAAATGTGTGTGGTCAACCTGATTATAAATTTTTTACATGAGGTTTTCATTAGTCTTAAAGGCTTTTCAAGGATCTAGTGTCTCTCCTACAAAAATTTTGATATATTTGTAAGTGTAAAATTTGTTCTCCGTTTTGCATCTACAAACGTGCGCGTTTTTTCATTTGTAGGATTATTGATAGTGGATGGATTCTGGATTACTTTCTTTCTCTGATTCTTGATGTGATTTCCCATTTAGTGCCAAACAATCTACTGTATCTTATGGAAATGGTGCAAGTTCGCGTTTTTTTTTGTGAAGCAAACGAATTTTTTCTAACCACTTCAAAGGTATACATATTCTTTTATTTTATGTAAAGATTTTAATCAATAATCCCATCGATTATTTTCTAATTTTTGTCCTTTTCTTAAAAAAATTGTCCAGGAGAAAATTGAGGGAAAATAAGGAATGCTGTTGCCCGGCTAAAAAGGCAAAGCCTAATTGCAGGCCTGACAATGAGCTTAATAGGAATGGAGACCCAATTTTCGACGAAGATGATGATAAATTCTACATTACATGTTTTTCGCTTTTGATTTTATTTTTTTTCATAAACAGTAAGCAGTATTGCTTCACTCAAACAAAATTTTTTTTGCGCGTATATTAAAATTGAAAAAGGGTGGTAAAATAGTAGAGCAAAAAGTGGAGAAAATGTAGAAAAATAGAAGGGAAATGGTAGTGCATTTTCCGTGGTAGTATGGTCTACCAATGCGAAATTTTTGAATGGTAGACGTATTGGTAAATGATTTACTTTCCTCTACCTTTTCTCTAATATATAAAAATCAACGACTTTCCTACCATAGCATGTTGTACATTATATGTTATAGCATGTTTCATTTCGCTACCAAATGGTAACCAAAAGCAGTGAAAAAGTAGAAATCAAAAATTGAGAGTGTACACTGCGGTAGCACGTACACCATAATCGGAATATACCACCAATAATCGGCATATACTAACCATAAATCGACACCGATTTATGGTGCGATTTATCGCAATTTACGGTACAAACACATACAAATTTTCATCGATTACCTCTACCGAAAATTTCCTTTAATAATACCCCTGTGAAAACAAAAAAAAACCGGAATTGCAAAAATAGTTCACTGGTATTATTTTCTACCACTTTTCGGTGTTGCTTCCACTAAACGGTAGCAGGCATCGGTATTCGGTATCACTTTCTACCGAAAAAAAGTACATTTTGTAACAGTGCAGGTCGAATAAGAGAAGAATACAACGAATCCGATTCATAAAAATGGTTTAAAATTGCACACCTGTTCTTTTTCTTTACATTGACAATTCAGTGTCACCCTTAAAACAGTCGACCCCTTAAACAAACCCTTAAACGATGGAAGAAATTATAAAAAAGGTCTTGAGTCATTTCTAGTTCATTTTTCTATAAAATGATTACATAATTTTTTTCCTAGCTCGTTTCTATATTCTATAAACAATTAATTTCCGTGAAGACCCATGCTAGGGGCAAATGAACACCGATGCGCGTCCTCTTTCCTGCGATTTGGCAACACCGTTCAAGCTATTGCAGATAAATTGCCCAACTTGGTCTCCGTGGCCTAGGCCAACCGTTTGGCTCTTGAATGAAGCCAAACAGTTGGCTTAAGCCAATGGTTTTGCGGAGCCCCTTCTAACCGAAGCGCTTTTTCTTCTTGGGCTCAATCCGCTTACACACCGGCTTTGACATTTGAAATTCGTCTGCTGGGTTGACATTACACTTTTTTCCTGTTGGCCAGTTTTGGTCAAGTAGCCCCGGTCAACATTGACAGGCGGCAATAATGGACGACCTCAAGGTCGTGAATTTGAAACGCTACTTTAGCCATTAAGCTCTGAATTTGCATATAAAGATATTAATATAAATTAATTTCGATTTTATCAAAACATAGCTACGTAAGAGATCTGCATGATTTCGGAAAAGTTATGCTTTCCAATTACGATAAATAGCCGAACTGGAGGCTTTTTGAGTCGAAATTCAGAAATTTATACGCCATTATGGCAGCTTTTAGTTTTTTTAAAATTATTTTGAAACCCCAGATAATCTAATTTATTGGAAATAATGGGTATAGCGACTTAGCTCAAGAAGAAAAAGCGCTTCGGCTAGAAGAGGCTTCGCAAAACCATTGGGCTATGCCAGACTTGCTGCGATCGCGATCAAAAATTGATCGCCGATCCGATCAAACTCAAAAGATCGCATCGTCGATCGAGATCGGAAAATTGATCGGCGCGGCAAGTCTGGCCTAGGCCACGGAGACCAAGTTGAAATTGCCAAATACAGCCTTTAAAATTTACTATTTTGAAAAATATGGTCTGCTGGTTGGCTTGTACGTACAGTATCGTCTGCATTATATTTTTTCATTTTTTTACAACTTTGCCAACGTTACGTTGCTTAAACTAATTAATTGGTAAAACTCAATTATTTTCATTCATAACAATTAGGATATATGTTTTAACAGCAATAAATGCTATTATAAAAATTGAATTTTCATATTAGCAACCGTTTTCCGATTTTAATGACTAACTATGAACAGTGTATTGGATTTTTGCCCGCAATTCAAATCAAATCCAAATCAAATCAAATCATTTTGCTGATTTGATTTGGATTTCAAAATTTTTTTATAATGATGCTTTGGATTTGGATTTGATTTGAAATATCGTGAAAAATCCAAATCAAATCTAAATCATTACTTCCAAAAATTGCTTTGCAGATGTCGCTAGTGACATGAGCGATTCGCACGTTTTCCGATGTTTTAGGGGCTATAGTTATAGGCCTATTAAGTAGCCAGTGGGGTAAATTTCGTCGTTCATCGTCACTAGCAGTCATTGCCCATTTGTCACACGCAAGACAACAACAGTTCTCAGTTAATATATCGTGTTATCAACTTATCGTCCTAATTTTATCTCATCACTCCACGTCCTACAGATACCTTCCCTTTCTGATTGGTAAGTTACTTATTTGCTACATTTGTTCGCATATACCTTATTGTCTTCTATGGAAAATATTTTACTTCTAGTTGTTGCTGAAGTGACGGTTGACAAGCTGTCTTCTTACTTGGCTTTGCCTCTAATTAGGCTCTAAATAGTCATTATCACAGGCACAGGCAAGGCAGCAAGAAGTCCTCAAGTGAGGGTATTGTTCTGTCATCCTCCTTCTATCATTCTACAGATACCTGCCAATTCTGATCGGTAAGTTTTTTGCTATTTTTGTTTGCGCCTAACTGGTTGACTCTCCCATATATTCTATTTCCAGTTTTTGCTGACTTTGCCTCTAATTTGTACCATAGCCACAGACAGCCACTGTCAAGTGTCACATTTAAGACAGCAAAAGTCTTCGAGTGAGTTTGTGGGTCCTCATTCTAACATCCCACAGATACATAGGGTTTGCATTTCTGATCTTATCTTTGTCTAAGATTTAAGTCCTCATATTTATCAGGTTTCATTCTTAGGTGATTAAACATGGGTGGACCAGGTAGTGGCAGCAAGCGTGGTGCTTCAAGAGGATCACGAGTTGGATCAAGAGGTGGATCAAGAGCTGGATCAAGAGGGGCATCAAGAGGTGCATCGCAAGTTAGAGAATGTAACCGTGCAATAGCCCCTTCCATTCAGGATCCATTATTGTACGAAGAGGAGGAAGAAGACACTATTACAGAAACCCAATATGAAGGGGAGGCAAGTGCTCCTGATGGAGATGAAATGTCATCTGAAGACGAAGATGTTCTGGACAAGGGAGTAAGATCCATCCCAGTAGAACTACCAAAAAACGCTGTGAAAACGCCAACCTTTGATCAAACGAAGTGGCCTCTCTGGAGAACTAATTGCTGGAAGAACTGGCATACTGATTACGCAAGCGGAAAGGTCTTCGCGCAATGTAAGTATTGCAACAACGGGAAATATCACCACGGACATGCAGATTCCTTTTCCAATTTCATCCGACATTTAAGAAGATGCCACGAAGAAGATTATAACAAAGTAAAAGGAGGAGGGAAACCAAACCTAACAAACCAGTCTTCCATGAAGAATTTCATAGCAACACCAAAAATACCAAAAGATACTCAAAAGAAAATTGACACTCTTTTAGACGAAATGATTGTTTCAGACAATTTGCCTTTAACAATAGTGCAACGAGAGGGATTTCGGAAGCTGATCTCATTTCTCGCACCTACATATCAAATTCCGAGCTATGAAAAAATGAGATATGGTATCATACCATCAATCTACTCAAGGAACTGAATGGAAAGGTTAGTACCTTATCTTTGTATTTCTACGATTCTGCATAATGATTCATTTATATTTCCAGGTTGTTCGCACTGTGACTGATAATGCGTCAAACATGACTGCTGCATTTCAATTACAACTCTCAAATTTCATCAGAGAAGACAAGGAAGATGAATTCATTGAACTAGAACTCGAAGCCGGAATGGATGAAGTACCAAATTACGTTTTGATTCCAGAATACTTAGAGTGTACGTCATCAGCTGACGGTTCGCAAAATGAAGATATCGTCATTGAAAATCTAGTATCTGCATTAGAAATTGACCTCGCAGAGCTGATACCTGAAAACAGCTGGAAAATCAACGAGACGGGTTTTGTCACAGCCACTTCGTCTCACGCAGGATGTTTGCCTCATCAGGCACAGTTAGTCATTAAAGATGGCCTTAAGGCACTCGATGTAAGTATCAGTTCATTGTTTCAATTTCCTTGTTTGCTGTCCCCTAACCAGTTCTCAAATTTTTTTAGAAATTAGTTTCGGAGGCCCTGGATTTGTTGTGTAAGATAGTAGGAGGGGTTCGGCGAAGTGTCGTAGATACTAAGGTTCTGGTAGATTCCGTCGGATTTAAAATACCAATGATGAATCTTACTAGATGGAATTCGCAATTTTCAATTGTGAAGTACTTCCTCAACGCCGTCGATATTGACCCAACCCTTCAGTCTAAATTGAATGCTTGCAAAGCTCACGAATCACATTCATCTCTGCAACTGAAATGTTTAAAAGAGTTCGTTACCCTACTAGAGCCCTTCAAAATTGCAACAGACGTTTTCCAGAAGGATACGGAAACAGTAGGATTGGTAATTCCATTTTATTTGGATTTGGTAAACCAATGTTCTTCGGACCCAAAAATGAATCACGAAGCAAAATTCATAATTTCTTGCAAAAGCATGGCAGAAGAATTAAGCACATCTCTCACTAAACGATTGGGATGGGTTACAAAAGACACCTTTTTTGTATTGGGTATGTATTAACGTTGAAGTCACTGATATGGTTATGATACTATTTCTTTAACTTTCTTAACTATTGCAGGATCACTGCTTGACCCAAGAATAAAGGGAACGTGGATAACAGCAGCCGGAGAAGACGAAGAAGACGTCATTGCTACTGCTAAGGAATTACTGAGATTGCGCTATCGTACAGTCGGTATGAAAACCACTTTTACATTCATGCGTCTTATACACATTTGTGTCTTAGGTAAGCTGATTTATATGGTTGAATTTATTATTTGAAATTTTAGGTGGTAACGAAGAAGGGGGAGACAATGAAGACAACTCTGGCAGTGGTGCTGAAGATGAAAGAACACGTAAAGCAAATGAAAATCCATCAGCTACACCTGTTCATAAGCGAGCAAGACAATCCATCCGTCCTCTACTTGCCAGCGTGCTCGTTCGCCCACGAACTTTGTCAAGGGGTGTGTCGAAAGTGCTCGATGAATTTGATAACTATCTGAAAGAGCCCCCAATTGTGAATGAAAAGGGTCAATTTGGTCTTGATTTTAGTCCATGTGAATATTGGAATCTTAATCAACATAGATTCCTAGCCTTAGCCCCAATTGCAAGGGATATCATGGGAATTCCATGTTCTTCCGCTAATATTGAGCGTGCATTTAGCACGGCAGTTGACATTTTGTCAGCAAAAAGAAACAAGATAAAACCCAAATTGTTTGACATGCTTGTATTCATTAAACGAAATGCTCATCTTTTGGAAACTGTCAATCGGCAAGAGAAAAAAGTAAAATAAATTGGATTTGATTTGGATTTGATTTGGATTTGATTTGGATTTTTAAAAATATAAAATGATTTGGATTTCAGCCATATTTTCAAAGATTTTATTTGAAAAACCGGTTTTTCACCCTGATTTGATTTGGAATGATTTGCCGAGCCTTTTTTTCAAGGATTTGATTTTAAGTTTTAAAAAGTACCAAATGCAATACACTGACTATGAAGCTAATCTGAAAAATTACAAATATTCATTAGATAATATTTAGTTGTTCCAGGAAGTTCTAAAATACCTTAAAAAATGTAGAATAACGTTTTCTATATTTTAGTAAAAATTTCATCGAAATATGTGTCCCAAATTCTGAGATATCGTCATTTTAGTTTCTTTATAAAAACGTGAGCTCCTTTGTGGGAAACCCCACGTTTCAATTGCCCAGACGCTCTGTTTCAGTTGTCCGGAAAGGATTGGCAATTGAAACATCTTGAGGTACCGCCTGTTTTTTTTTACCCATAACAGATGTTCTTCTTGGCCGAACCCCCCCAAAAAAAATATTTTCATGTAGCTGAGATAACTGGCTACAAACATATATATTTTTTTTGCTTAGTTGGACGATTTTTGTAATCTTAGGGAACAAAAATGAGTTTTTTGTTCCAACCACGCCCTACCTCCCCTAGCTAAACAACAAAACCCAGGAAGATTCTAAGTTTGAGCTTTCCAGACCAACGAATTTGAGATTTATTTCGTTCACAAGTCTAAGAACGTTGCGGTTTCTTACACGAAAATTGTGAATGGAACGTAACCCCAAAATTCAGTCAAATGCGAAAATTTAATTTATTTACTTTTTTTGGAGTAGCTATAACCCGCCACAAATTGTTTCCATTTTAACAATGTTTTCGGACAATAGTTTTTCCATCACATTCATAATTTAGAGTAGATCATGTTTCAGCGCAATTTTATAATATTAACCATATATGTTCTCATTTTAAACTTTCAGGTATGGTAAAAGTTTCACCGGAGGGATGCAATCTACTATGACTTGTGTGAGATCGCAACAACGCACTGCACATCTACTACTAAAAACTTTTTTATTTTCCAGATATTAGTATTTTACAACATTCAGAGCAGTTCACACCGTTAGTACTAAAGGTCCTACATCATCGTTGTTATTCAAGACCTATCATTTAATCACCCACCGATTGCCATATTTATCAATTCGGGTGATATCTTCACCGTGATTAGGTAGTACGGATTATTTGTTACAGCGTTATATTTTTAAAATAGGCTAACACGTATCAAGTTGTTGAGTATTGCATGATGAATTCGCATTTTTGGTAATTGCAACAAAACGCTGTTTCTTCCTATTCACAAATGAAATAAAAAACTAATTTTTGTAACGTGTGAAATCTGGAGCAAGGAGAGGCTTGAACGACTTAAAAAATTCGACCCACATCGAGAAATTTTTTTACACCGATAAAAAATAGGAAACCTTGTAAAAATCAGCAAGCTCTGCTGATACGTTTTCATGCAAAAACATTTTACGTCACCATGAGAAAATGAAACCAAAACGAGCACACAAATTCATTCCTTTTCCAAAAACAAAAAATCTGCGTGAACTTATTGGTGACGATATTGGAATAAAAAAGTTGGATGAACGCGTACGGCAGACATTTTAGGTTAGGCCAACCACTTAGGCATGTATTTAGGCATCCCTACTTGATGGGGGCGGTGGTAGCTGCAAAGATCATCTTAGGGGGATTATTTAAAATTTTTCAGTCACTTTTATAGGATTAAGCTATGCACAATATGTCTAATTGCAGCACATTTGCTATTTACGTCTCTGTTTTTTCAGAAATTACGAATAAGTTCCCCTTAAAACACATAAATATCTTGCCAAAGCATGGGGTTACTAGTTTATAACGTTTTTTATTAGTTATTAATAGCTATATTTATTTTTTGAATTTAGTTCCTTATTGGAATTTTGGAACTAAAAAAATTGCTGATTCAAGTGAAAAATTTTCCCTTATAAAATATTTCGTTGAATATTAGCTATAATGTAGGTAGAACAAGGTGGGGCCAATCACAACGTGGGACAATTGAAACAAAAAACCTAGCCCTTGACGATTGACAAGAAGTGTATACGATTGGTCAAATCAAAGTCAAACTAAAGTCAAATCTAATCTGAATAGTCGCACAGTTTGATTTGGACTCGAAAAATTTTTGAATAGGGGATATTTGATTGGCATTCGAATCGATTTTCCTCAAAATATCGAAATCCAATGTTGGTATAACTGAAAACATAGACTACGAAGTAAAGACCGCCATCCTCTAATATACCCCAGTGCAAGCGCAATATTATACAGTCGTGGCTGTATAATTCTATATCTTATATACGTATATTCCATGCATTACTAAACATCGAGAGCCAAACTTTTCATTTCATTTGGCTTAAGTTTCAATTAGTCTTAAAATATTCCATACGAAAATTTCAAGAAACCATAAATATAGAATAAAATTTCTTTTACTATTTTAAATCTTAATCTCCATTGATTTTTGTGTAGGACAAATGGTGATGATATCGAGAATGGAGAACGTGATCGGATTTTTTTCAAAATCAATGTTACTCATTATCATTTATTACGTAATACAACTCAGTCGACGGGAAGCATCGCAGATTACTTCAATTATGGAAGTTAACGAAGGATTCCGTTTCGAACAGGTTACATATCAAATAGATCATTTTTACATCAAACCATTTTTGCTTAAGTCCAAGAATGATAAAATGACAGCCATTTTTAGGCAATATGCTATTCAAATTAAAAAAAAAAAATTTGGGGTAACATTTTGCCTTTTTCATGCAATATTACCTACAATAGGAAGTTTCTCCCACATATCGACAATTAAAGCTACATATCTTTGAAAGTGGCACTATTATAAATAAGCCTACCAAAAACTAATGCAACACTATTTAAAAAAAAGCCTCGAATTTCGGTGAAATTTGCACCTAAGTCGGACTCTGCCAGATGGGTGGAAATATCACCTAAAAAAATTTAGGGGAGGCTCCCTGAAATTGGTAAAAGTCCTCCGAAAAGTGGTTAAAATGACACCTAAGTTACAACACATATTTACCGAAATATGAAACCAAATGGCCCGTTCGTGTACTAGTTACTTATATGAATAATTGAAATAATTGCAGTAAATCCAACTGAAAATGTTATTTATTGTTACTGTATCTTAGTTAACAGATTAAGATTAACACAAAAGTATAGATTTCGAGCTCTGTGCAGTTACAAACACAATGAAGAAGTCTACATTTTATCCACCAATGCGGAAAGGGAATGAACAGATGCACAAATATCAGTTGCTTCGTCCTTTACGCCTAAAACGTAGGACTGAAGAAACCACAATGCGCTTTGAACCTTACCGTTGTATTTAAAGTGGAAGACGTAGCAGGTCGCCTTTAATCTATTAAGGATGAACAGTGATCCTCTTGTTTCTTGCTCGATGCAACTTGCTAGGTTAGCTGATTCCTAATAATTAAAACAATAGTCAGATAAAATTTTATAATTTGTAATTTTATATTTGTTGCTTCCATAGCAGTCTGAAAATCTACTTGATTAAATTTTCTTTCATCAGACAGACAGAGGAGAAATAACGTAAAGTCACTATAAACAAAATTAATATTTTTTAAGTTCATGGATATGGAAAACAAAATTTATTCTACTTACTAGCTGTGGGGCTTCTGAAGCACTTGTTCTTCTGTTGAAAAGTAGATGCTGCAACTTCAATATTTCCTTCAAAGAATGTTGGCCGGTGAGACCGCAAATGTTTTCTTAGTCACCTTCGGTTGGATATCTTCTTTCACAACCAGCCAACCAATGTGCATCAAATGTACGATCGCCTCGACGAACTGTCCTATAATGTGACAGCATTTCTTTTTTTTGTCCGTGTACGAACAGTACAATTCACGACTACACATTGGATTACTAACGGCGAAGAGCAGCGAATATACATACTGTAATACTAATCGGAGGCAAACAGTGCTACACATTTAAATTCACGTATTAATATGGCATACCTGTATTTTCTACTTGAATTTCCATGAGGCAGCAAATCTGGAACTCACAAGAGTTAAAAGTCAGAGCACAACAGACGAACTATTTTTATGATGTCTGGCCGTTTCAAGTTTCATTGAAAACATAAACAATTAACAGCGCCACCTTTCGGGGTAGCAACTTCATTTTTTAGTTTTTTAACACCATTTTCTGATGCGTCAACCCGTTATCTGGTGTGTAAAACCCAAAATATATTTTTCGGGTGAAAATTCACCATATTTTTCGCAAAAACTGAAAATCACCGTTTTTAGGTAAAATTACCCATTTTAGAGGAGGTAAATTACCGAAAAAAGTACATATTTTTAACAGTGAAGGCTACCTATTTTCTGAAATATTTTTGTTTATTTCATGGTATTTTGTAAAAAATAGGTAGCTTTAATTACATATCAGTTAATTAATGTAAGGAATTTGCTGATTTTAGAACCACGTTTAGCTTTTTTCGGGATGTTTAACCGCTAATAGCCCAAACATTCGAACAAATACGCCAATTTAACTTTTTTGGAATCAATGTTGATCAATCATCGGTAGTTTCAAACAAAGTTTTTAGCTTGTAAAATCCTATGCTTCTAAATGCCTAAAAATTTCACAGAAAATTTTCAGTTACACCGTGCATCTGATTTCCATTTAATGAAAAATCTCTAACCAAAACTATTAATAATGTGCAGTAGTTGCATGACAAGAGACTGCTAAAATTTATAATTTCAATATAATGGTTTTAGGTACCATTACCTAAAATAAAATAAGATAATTCATCATCAACTCCCTAAAGGGAAAATAGAATTTACGTAATTTTAGCTACATTTTTTCGGTGTCACTTTTTAACATGACCTTCAATGTCACTGCAATACAGTCTGAGGACTTTTGCTTGTGTGTGGGTTGCGTTGGTAAAGTGATGCAATATTATAGAACGAAATGTCGATCGGCGAAATCTACAAACAAGCTAATGGCAATCCTGGAATTACCTACTGCCCAAAAAAAACTGCCTGCCTTTTTGGGTTCCACCCCTTACAAGATGTCCGGGTGACCGAAAATCGAAAGAGAGACCATAAGACAACTTTAAGCTTGAATTTACTGCCTAACATGGCATTCTTGTAGTGTTGTCGCGTTAACGAAACGAAAAACAAAAATCGTTCGTTAACGAACGGTTTTTTGGAAACGAAACCAAATCGATAACGATTTGTAATAAAATTTAAAAAACGAAATCGAAACGAAGAATTTGGGTTCCGTTTTCCTAAATTTCGTTTCCGTTTTATTTTTCCTATACATAAACATATATTGGGGTTTTGGGGGAAAGAATAGCAAAATTCCTAAGAATTAAGAATCAAGTCAAACAGCGTAAATTGGTACAATTAGATTTCCCTTTCTAGAAAAATCTACATACAAATGAATTTAATACAAAACTAGTAAAAACATCGCCTAATTAAATTTCCAACTGCTCAATTTTTCGAAGCCTTGACTCTCGGTTTCACTATTTTTATTTATTATTCATTTATTCCATTTCCGTTTCTCTATACCAGGTTTTTCTTTCTTTCTCAAGGTTTAAACATTTGCTTTCGTGACTCTCTACTTGCCTCTGTATAAGCAATTTTAATTTTTTTTTCGTAAAAATCAAAACAATCCGGCATTTTTTCAATAATTAAAAATTTGTTTCGAAACGTTTTTTGTTCATGAAAGACAAAAAAATTAAGAAATTTACGAATCGAGATTTCTCTTTTACCTTGAAACATTAGAAAACGAAAATGAATTTTTTTAATGATCGTTAACAAAATTGTCATTAACTAATGATCATTAAATTTCAACAAAAAAAACGAATATTTCCAAAATTTTTAAAAACGAAATTGAATGATGTGAAATTTCACTGAGGAGGGTGGACGCAAATGGAACACGGAGTAATTGAAAGAAAAATTCTACCTCTCGAAATATGGTAGGAATTTGGTTAAAAATACTTGGGTTCAACGGAATTAGGATTCTTTATGAGAGTACCAAAAACTTTTTTTTACTGTCCAAAACTTTTTCATTTTCATCCTTAGAAGGATGCAAGGAATTATTAAAAGTCTTGCATAACTCCTGGCTCATATGTCTACAAACTGGTTATATTCTTTTTTTCCTAGCTCTTTTTATACCCTGAAAACAACAAAATTCTGTAAAGACTCACGCTAGAGGCAAATGGAAGTATGGAACACCCTTGTTTTACTTGCCCCCTTTTTGCATGCGCGTCCCCTTTGCTGCAATCTGGAAAAGGTGTTTTAGCCCTATACAGCGAAACAACGAAATACTGCTTTAAAATTTCCTATTTTGACACATATGGTCTGCTGATTGGCTTATACCTATCGTCTGCAACATTAAAAAAGATTTTTTTACAACGTTGGTTAAACCAGTTAATCAGTAAAATCAATTCCTCTCATTAATTAGAATTATGATGTGTGATTGAAAAACATCGAAGAACATACAAAAAATGCTATTATAAACATTTTGTCTTCATGCCAGCAACCGTTTTCCTTTATTAGGGACGTTATTCTGAAGCTAATTTAGAAAATTTTAAAAATTCGTTAGGTAACAATTTGTTAGTATCAGAATATCTAAATTATCTTAAAAATGTAGAATAAAGTAAAAAAGTAAGAATAAAGTTTATTCTGAAGCTAATTAAGAAAATTTTAAAAGTTTGTTAATCAATAATTAGTTAGTACCGCAATCATCTAAATCATCTTTAAAAATGTAGAATAAAGCTTTTTATATTGTATAGGAAAAATTCCATTGAAACATTTATCCCGAGATATTATCATTTTGATTTCTTCACAAAAACGGGAATATCCTAATAAGAAATCCCATATTTCAACTGACTCGACGCCCTGTTTCAATGTCCTCGAAATATTAACAAATGAAACATTTGCAAAACCCCCAGATTTTTATCCATATAACCTGTTTACTTGTAGCAAACCCTCAAAAGAATTATATTTCTGTAGCTTAGCTAACTAACTACAAAACAATATATTTTTTTTGCTTAATTTGACAATTTGTTTACTCTGGGGGAATACAAATCATTTTTGCGTTCCATCCAACCCCCGGTCTCCTCAAACGAGGCAACAATAAGTTTTTCTACAGTAATCTGGTTGGCAATCTTTTCTAACTCAACGCGTTTGATAACACGCGATTATTTTAAAAGAAAAAATTCACGTGAAATTCCTAATAAACGTAAGATGTATTTTTGGTCCACCAAAGAAGACGAACCCATTAAATTCAGCCAAAAGAATGCAGTTATGTAGCAAATTATCTTAGCTATACAACAAAAACTTTTTGGTTGGGTTACACAAACATTAAAAGCCGAAAAAAGTTTTAAACTAGAGACATTTTAAATTTTGACAACGTCAAAATCTCTGGCAATCGAAACACGTCGTCAGGGCAATTGCAACGAAGGTCTCTCCATTAGCGAGCGCTTCAACGCCGTTGGCGATTCGTTGAGAGAGAGATTCGTGACTTCGATCGTGTCCACAACCTAAGCATTGATCTTCGTTATATTTATTATTTTATATACTTTAAAAAAATGTTTAGAAAAAACGCATGTAAAGAAAATGTAGATAAATGAACGCGGATCGATTTAATACTTTTTGCAATAATCTATTTTAGGATTTTTTGAGAAGAATTGAAAAAATAAAACGGAAATACATTAAATGGACATAAAAATTCTATATTTTAGCGAAAGCTTTTTTGGCCAGTAATTTCAAATTTATCAATAATTAAAAGGCCCATTCCTACCCACATCGCACGACTGGCTCCTAAGTACCTCCGCAGAACATCCTACTATTCTCCCCAGTCTTCCCCATAACCGTCCTCGATTCCTCTTAGAACCTTCTTTTTGGTTACCTGGCAGCTGCCTGACAGGCTCTTCAGTCCCTCTTGTATCATCCTCAGGTAGTACCAATAATCTCCCATGGTATTAGTATATAGAATAGAACCAATACAGAACCAATTATAGAACCAAGCATTTAAATGTAATTAAAATAAAAAATGAATATTAAAGAACAATTGAATATTTGCAATGGTTTATTCACATTCAAAAGCTTGATCTTTTATTGGAATTGGCGATGAAATAGGACTGACTTTTAAAATATTTTAGGTCAGACCTATTTTACCAAGGCATTAGTCCTATTCCCATTTAGAGATAGGACTATTTTCAAAATTGTTCCAATTGAAACGATGAGCCTCCAATCCGGTAGGCAATATATTGCGTAAAAAACGTCGGCTTATATGCATTTTCCTTTTTAAAATGATGGTGTTTACTCATTACTTAAATGGTTCACAAAACCTTTCTTTCTTATGCTATTTTAATTAAAATTACAGGAGAACATGAACTATATTCTATTTAATAGAGTTCATTTAACAAAATACTATTAGAGCAAAATGAGAAATATTTATTACTTATATTGCACTTTATAGTGGTCATAACAAAGTTTTGCAGTTTCATAAATTTTTTACTATTTCATGCTACTATCGTTAGGTACTTCTAAATCTCTAATTTTTAATTCTAATTTGAAATGGTAAATCCCAAAAAATACATTATCTAACAATTCTACTTGAGCCAAATGTTCTTGTGATACTTTAAAACTCACGCGTCTTACTTTCATGGAGGGATCTCCTAAAGCACTCCTGAGCATATCACCAACAATTTCTTGAATTGAAAATATTGGCATGTTTCTCCACAATTTTGCAGCCTCTTGTGGCCCTTCTCAGTACATCTCAACGGTATGATTGATGCGCTGGGGAGGCTAAGAGCCTTTTAGGAGGTTCCTAGGAAGGAGATGTGCCGTGTGGGTATTACTCAAATTTTTTTCTGAGTTATACCTCTTATATGTTGAAAGCTCAATTTTTGTTTCAATTGACTCCACCCCTTCAACTTAAGGAAAATTACAACTTAAGGAAAATATAGTAACGAAATTTAAAATGTTAGTTCTGTTAAACAGGAAATAAAAATAAAACTAGAAATAAAAAGTCATTTGAAGGTTGCCGTAAACCCTTGGGAGTAATCCAGTTAAAAACGAACATCCGGAAATGTAAATGGGTCCCGGGAATGATGCAAGATTGTCGTCGATCTTGCATCAGTGGATCGTGGGTTTCGCGTTGGTGGAGGAGAGTATATAAAAATGGTAGAATATAGAGTTGGGAGGAAGAAGAAAAAGAGATACAGAGAGGGTGGGATTCGGTTTTAGTTTTTCGGTGGACATAACGCTAGTAGAGTGACGATTCGAGCTTGTTCGGACAGTGTTGGTTTTGTGAGTTTGATTGGTAGCGTGCAGTTGTTCCTTTGTTTTCGATAGTGTAGAGGCCCGGCGGCTTGACATGTTAGACTTCGGATCTGTAGTAAACTAATACCAGACCGAAGAATAACTATCAAGACTAACCGGTGGCCAAAAGCACGTCAATTCCGTTTCAAAACGAAAAAAATCCCCGACGTATTGTGGGTCTTTGTCCAAGACCACGTTACAATATTATTGAAAGCATCATTTTGCTAACACTAAAGGTTTATGCTAACACTACGGGAATGTTCGAAATAAGTTTTTGAAATAAAATTAGTATGAAGAGCAGAGAATAAGAGCCTTCAAGTCTCTCTAAAAAGTGATATAAAGAAAACGGTACACTCTCAGTTTGTGATTTCTAGTTTTTCACTGCTTTTGGCTACCATTTGGTGGCGAAATGAAACATGCTACCAAATGGTAGCAAGTACTACCATTTGGTAGGAAAATCGTCGATTTTTATACAGTAGAGAAAAGGTAGAGGAAAGTAAATCATTTACCAATACGTCTACCATTCAAAAATTTCGCATTGGTAGACCATACTACCAGGAAAATACACTACCATTTCCCTTCTACCTTCTACTATTTCCCTTCTATTTTTCTACCATTTCCCTTATATTTTTCTACCTTTTCCCCATTTTTTGCCCTACTGTTTTACCACCCTTTTTCAATTTTAATATACGTGCGAAAACAATTTTGTTTGAGTAAAGCAATACTGCTTACTGTTTATTGAAAAAAATATAATCAAAAGCGAACAACATGCAATGTAGAATTTCGCATCATCTTCATCGAAAAATTGGGTCTCCATCCGTACTAAGCTCATTGTCATGCCTGCAATTAGACTTTGCCTTTTTAGCCGGGCAACAGCATTCCTTATTTTCCCTCAGTTTTCTCCTGGACAATATTTTTAAAGAAAAAGACAAAAAATAGAAAAAGAATCGTCAATAATAGAAACGGAACAATGAAATGCTATAGTTTGAAAAATGTAGGTTTTTAGCACAAATAAAAAGTTTGGAGATTTATAGTATACCTTTAAGTTTTGTAGCATCATATGAACCGAAGTCGATCGAGAGCAAGGTGATTATACATGAACCGCATTAAGCTGTGAAACATCCATGAGGACCGGAGTACAACTTGCATAATAAGGCCATGTTGAAAAGAAGAACGAAACGCATCAACAACGGCCAAAGAACCAAAGTCAATAAAAAAACAAGAGGAAACAACTCGACCCTTCATGGGATTATTTGATTAAAATCTCAACATCAAATAACAGAATATGTTTACCTCTGAAGTGGTTAGAAAAAATTTGTTTGCTTCACAAAAAAAAAACAGCTTGTACCATCCCCATAAGATACAGTAGGTTGTTTAGCACTAAATGGGAAATCACATCAAGAATCACAGAAAGAAAATAATCCACAATCCATCCACTATCTAGAATCATATGAATCATCCAATATAGAACATATGAAAAAACGCGCACGCTTGTAGATGCAAAATGGAGAAAAAATTTTACACTTGCTAAGATATCAAAACTAAGATATGAACGACACTAGATCCTTGAAAAGCCTCGAAGACTAATGAAAACCTCTGTAAAAAATTGATCACCAGGTTGACCACACATTTTCTAGTTCTAGGTCCCTAAACACACAATGTAAATCTTCATAATATTTTACATAATACTTACATTCTAATATTTTGCAATATTTTCATCCAAAACCAATTTGACATTAAAAAGAAATCCCAGATCACCAAAATGAACATGTCACTAGTAATGTTGTCAAGTTTCTCCCCGATATAATGTTCTCGGTCGTCGTCCATTTTCTTCATGGCGTTTGATATTTCATGCCCACCAATTCCTTCCTTGTGGTAGACACCTAGTGCTCTACCATATAGCAGAGGACTGGTAGATACCTTACCAGTCTCCTACTTGTTGAAAGCAGAAAATTTTTTCTACCATTCTTCTACCTTTTCAGTTCTACCACGTATGGTAATAGAAAGGTAGGAAAATGGTAGAAGGCAAAAATTGAGAGTGTAGACAAAATTTGTCTAGCGCAATTTTTTTTACATATTGTACAGAAAATGGCAGACCGTTTATATGAAATAGGTTAGTACTTCATTCATCTTCATAATCTCAGCGGAGGCCACTGCAATTGTGCTTCAAGGAAAAAAGGCCTTCTTTCGTTGCACATTTTCGCATGACCCCTACACCCTCATCATGCGACCGCTCGTTACTGCTGTTTTGCCACCATGACCACCAAGGCCATTGCAATTAGGCCTTAGATACCTAAGGCTCTAGGTAGATCTAATTATTGAGTTTTTAAAAATTACACAAATTAATTAATGTTTTAAGCCTTTGAGTATAATGGGTAAAAATTGCCTGGCATCTGTAATTAAATATTTTTGCAGCTAAAACACATTTTAAAACCTTCTAACATAATATCATTCCTTCCATCAATTTCTTTTCTTTCCCCACTAAATAAAAATCTTTAATGTAAGTATAATAAACTCTTTTCAGAGAGCTAGATTAATTAATATGCTAGTTGAAGTGAAAAGAACTTTTTTCACGTAAAGCCGTGCTTACGCAGTAATAGCAGTTACTTTTTCACACATAAAAGAAAATATTTCAAGTTCTTTAAAATTTGTCCACAATGTTCTGTTAGCCATCATGTATCGTCAATAACGGCAACGTTTCAACAAAAGTTATTTGCGACAAGAATGATAAAACCGTGTAACATAGGGCTACGGACCTAAGGGACTGAGGTTCGAATTCTGCAAATACATGTGAAAAAAAAGAATAATTTAATATATGCAAGATAATATTATTTAATCAAAATATAAATAAATGATATAAAACTTCGCTTTCCGAATAACACCTATAAAATTCCTGGCTTCCTGTTCCCTTGAATACAAAATATTTAAATTATAAAAAACCCATTTCCGTTTTAAGCTCTAAAAGGATTAGGAAATCGAGGGACAGAGCGATTACTTAGGTAACATAGAGAACGGCATTAAGGAATACACCCGTTACATCACAAGGCATTCTGCCTGTATTTTTTAGACACAATGTCTCGGAGCTAATAAATTTACTGAGATGTTTAGTTAAGAGCACCTTTCAGATCATTGTTGACCCTTCGTCCTGGACAATCGTCTGGACGCAACGCAAATCAACCCAACCGATCGACCAAAAAGCTACCCGATTGATTCTACGCCTGCTATTTCCCCCATGTGATTCATGAAAGGTTCTCGAACCCTACCAAAACTTTCCGTCGTACTTTTCCCGGTAGGGGTTCAGGCAGCCGAACACAGTTAAAAATCACAACTATTTTTTGGTGTGAAAAAAGCCCTAATATTGCGTTCAACCAGGAATGTTATCGCAGTGTCTTACCAGCGTACGATGTTAGGTATGATTTACTAAACAAACATCCATTCAAATTCGATTCAAGGGCTTTGAGTGATACAAAAGTTTTGGGGAAATTTTGAAAGATTTGGAATTATTTGACTTTAAGTGCTACAATTTTGTTTTCGAACTTTCGATTCTCAAAAATGTTTTTTTATGGAATTGATAATTCTAGGTTGCTTAAAAGTAATATAATTAAAAACAATGAATGAAAATGAGTGTGAAAAAAAGTTGAATAAATGAATTTGAATCGATATACAAGTGGCTAACAAAAACAAATGTTTTACACATAAAATGTTTCAGAGTATTATAATACCTGGAAAACAATAAGTACGTACGTTGACTGCCATGCAAACAAGAGAATACCCCGAATATAAAAAAAAGAAAAATATTGTAAGATTGTAAGAGCACGATTTTGTTTAAAGCAAATAAATGTCGATGTGGATATTAAATCGTTAAATTTAATGGCGTGTTTAGTAATACTTTCTTACATTTTCGAACTTCACAGGAATTATCGCTCAACGTTTCTCGCTTTAGAATTCCTGGAAACGACCAGTTTGCTCGAACGGTTGAATCTACAAATATGACAACTAGAAGACCGTTTAACAACACGGAATTAAAAACCATTCTGATGTGGAGTAACTGGGATTCAACTATGGCAGATAAAATTTTAGTAAATTCTCAATGTCTCGTAACTTCATGCCTTTTTACGTCTGACGTAACGTTGTTAAATCAAAGTGACATAGTCGTGATTTATATCGATACATCAACAAATTTTCCTGTTGACCGCCATTCCCACCAGCGGTTTGTTTTTTTTAACCTCGAGCCACCATCGTATTCGAGTGTAGCCAAGATAAGTGATCCCCGTGTACGTTATGGATATTTTAATTGGACAATGACCTACCGTTGGGACTCGGACATAGTTCATCGTGCTGATTATGGGTTTATTATAAAAAAGTCATTACAAAAAACACAAAAGGCCGAGCATGCTCGTGCAATTAACATGCTTATCAAAGGCAAAAAAAAGTTGGTGGCTTGGTTCGTATCCAACTGCATCACAACAATCCGGCGTGAGGAGTATGTTCAGCAGCTGAGTCAGTACGTACAAGTAGATATTTTCGGTTCCTGTACTATGCGGAATTGCTCGTCTATGTGTTATGATATGTTACGCTACGATTACAAATTTTATCTGGCTTTTGAGAACTCATGGTGCACGGATTACGTTACAGAAAAGTTTTACAGAAGTCTCAAATACGATGCTGTTCCCATTGCTATGGGTGGTGCTGAATACAATCGTTACGCACCTGCTAATTCTTTCATCAATGCCATGAATTTTGCGACCCCTCAAAAGCTTGCTGAATACCTTTCACTTCTGGATAGAAACAATACGTTGTATTCAAAATATTTTGACTGGCAAAACAATTATGAAATTGCAATACCATACAATCGTGGCTTGTGCGATCTGTGTCGCATGGCCCATGAAAAGGAGTTGCCTCCAAAAGTTTATTGGGATATAAAGAGTTGGTGGTTTGACAAAGCTAATTGTAAAAATAGCTCAGATTACTTCTCCCTGACGCAATGAGAAGCACTGCCGCTAAAGATTGTTATTTTTGTCTAATTTTAAAGAAGCCTTTAATGCATTGCAGAAAAAGAAATCGAACGGTCTTTCACCGTTTTCCTCGAAAGGCAGCTACCAATGAACACTATTAGCGAACGAGGCGGTTATATTGCCTGGGGCCAATTCTTCATTTATAAATTGCATGGGTACTTTTTGAATTTAAAATAACACATTTTAACTTTTACACACTTTTACACTTTTAGTTTTTCGCAACTTTATTTAGTATTACAAACACGAGAAATTCAAACCAGATTCGTAGATTTTAGGTGCCAGAAAATTGTATAGATGTGTAAACAAAATTTTTGGGTTTTTCCCCTTACAAATGTGTAGTTTTTACCCATCATGTTTTGTGTTAAAAATACTTTTCTCAGAAGATTTTTCTAAAACAAGATACAATTTTATTAATATGTCAGTCACTGTTAAAACGGTTACCAATGTTTGCAGTGTTTGACTCCGAAAGCTTTGCAACCCACCAAATTACTCGTAACGGACCCGCAAACTGCAAAGTTGATACAATAAATGTACGGTTTATGCTACAAATGCTAGATTTCATGAGTTTAAACACCAGAATAAGGTATGTGTATGTGTGTGTATGTGCTCATGTGTAAAACAATTGTTTTGTTTAACCACTTGTATGCAAACATCCGCAAAAATTCGTAAGTTTATCTTTATATTACCAATGTTTATGTATTACATTAAAATATCAATTCAAATTCATTCATTCAATTTCATTTTTTTCATGCTCGTTTTCATTAATTGTTTTTTATATTTTTAGCAGGTAAAATAAAATGTTTTCAAATCTTTCAAAATTTGTAAAAATTGTTGCTGTTAGCCAATGTTTTTCGGATCGAATTTGAATGGATGTTTGCATAAACATAACTGTTAATTTTGGGTTACGCCTTTCGTTGGTTAGGGGGAAACTAACACTGAGCTGAGTTTGTGATATTCACAAAGGTAATCTATGGTTAACACTCTTCGTTCGTTAAAAACAAACGAAAAAAGTTAACCACGAATGATTTCCCTAAAGGTGCAATGGTTTTTTTGTCGGTTTTCGTGTGTGAAATATGGCATATGAAAACGATTCACGCGTTATATCCCTACATACCCTACATTGACAAGGGCGACTAAACAGCATCCTTTATCGTTTTGTCAATAACGCCAATGATATATTTATTTCACCCTAAGCAAGTAAACAGCAATATGAAATTAATATGAGATAAAAAATAATTTCGCCCTTATATTATAGTGTCGCGCTATCGACTATCACTGAACTCAAGAAGTTAAAGTTGTATCACGCTACTGTGCGCTTCAACAGTACAAACAAGATTGTTAAAGTTAAATTGGCTAGTTCTCCACAATACAATCGATAGCCCATGTCCTGCAGGGCGGGATGCGATCACCATCGCGTTCACACCATTCTTGTATATTACCACCTTCGTTCATACAACGCTGACCCATCTTGCTGGATCTGGCGTGATCGACTTGACATGCGGAGACGTCCGGTTAAATGGTCGCGACAAAAAGCATTTTTATTTATCATTGTTGATTTTATTAACCAATTACGTGATTACTAACAAATTATAGTTTTTAGGTTATACGAATGAAGAATTTTATTGATTTTCATGATTTAAATCTTGTAGCTAATATCACGTAACTCCAGTACAAACAAAATTAAGTTACAGTATAAAAATGGTTATCGAGAATTGAAAATTTTAACAACAATGAAGACGTATCAGTGGTATTAAAAATCGTTTTTGACAAATAGTTATCTTCATTTTTTAATTTTCTGACTGTGTGTTTGTTTATTCTATTATATCTATTTATAATAAGTAGCTAACTACGCTACAGCCACGCTGTCGAAGTAAGCCACAAAAAGCAGAATTGCATCTATCAGGAAAGGGGGGTCGCCCTCGAAAGGAAACTGCACAAATCAACGATCATGGTGGTTTCGACAACGAAGAAAAAGAGGACAATTTCTATTAAAAGTTTTTAAATATTCATAGTCTGACTGGAAATTTTATTTTTCTTAGTTGATATGGTGTCCTACTTGGAAAACGTAAAAGCTTTAAAACAACAACAACAGGGTAGCGGAAATGCTGTTTCATCGACGCTTTAACAAACCTTACTTTCAAAGGCAGACGTCGTGAAATTGTCGAAATGGACCGAATTTTAGGTCCCAATAGTTGTATTTCTATTTGAAAATTGATGGCAATTATGGACTGACTGACTGTTATCGGATAATAAACACGGTTTTTCTGTAAACATTTTCCGATTTTATTTATTTTTATATCCACTGAGGTAAGCGGTGTGCTTGTGGGTGTCAATAAAATCATGATATTGCTCAATTTCGAAGGTATTTTACAACGATTTTCGGCAAAGAAAGTTACCGAAAATCGTCGGAATAAACCGAAAATTTTTCGCTTTCGGTAACGTACTATCAGCTTTCGTCGGTTAAATCATGCGTCCTTTGTTCACCGCTTTAATACTATTTTTCGGTACGAAAGCCGCTAACTAAAACTAACAGCAATTATATCGAAAATGGCTTAGTGGTAAGACATTAGACTACGTTTCTATGGTTGTGGAGTTCGAATGTTATTGCAGACAACTTCTTTATAAGCTCAAAATATATTTTGACGTTGTTGATGTTTTGTGATCAAAATATATATGTTGTTAATGGACAAAGTTGAGTTTGATGAGTTTAATGTGACTGCACAAAAAATAATTATAATTATTTTTTGCAGTTCAGCATCATTTTTGGGGGGTTTTAAACCCCTATTCTGGTTGAACACAATATTAAGGGTTTTTCACACCAAAAAATGGTTTTGATTTTCAACAGTGACAAGATTGCGAGTATTAATTGCACAATTTTTGGAAAATTTTGGGTAATTGAAACTTGAACAATCAAAACTTTGACACTTTATTCTGCGTGGCCACTTCAGTTGATTTTGTATGCTGTAACTAGCGTGTTTATTGGGGTTTTTGTAATGCAAATGGCTAAAAAAAATGCGATGACAAATTTAAGCATGGTTCTTAAAATTAACATATTTGAGAACAAATTACTGAAAATTTTGAATAAAAATTTAAATTAACTCGCTTTATTTTTTTATTTAGAATTGTTGCGTATCTCGAAAGAGTAGCAATGGCTTTACAGACCGACAGTCTTAAAGCCCCTGGTTCCCCTGTCTTGTCGAAATAAGAATACTAACTAAGGTTTAAGTAACTGTATTGCCAGAAAAAACCCACACTTCAGTTTAATTCTGACAAGTTTTAGGGGAGGAGTTCGACCACTATGTGTCGTGTAGAACAAAGAGCACACTGGCCTGGATCGACCTACACATACTCCAAAGAAACCAAAAAACAAAAGCTAGTTAAACCGATAAGGGAGTCCTCTAGGGAGTCTTGCCCTTACCGATCAAATCGGTGACAGCGGGCCCTTGTTCGTTACTTCAACGAACAATATTTAGTTGAGGAAAAAAAACACAGTAGGGAACAAAAAAAAGGGGAATTTCTTGATCCCAAACGCACCAAAAGAGAGGTCGACCACGAAGCACACTACTGGTCACTCTGACGAGTGACGAACTTGGCTCGACAAAGCAACTGGTGATGAGTGGCACTGTTACAGCGGAAACAATGTCGAAGGTGAGAGCAGCTGGCTCCTATATGCTTCGCCTCTCCGATAAAGGCTCCCCTTTCCCAACACCGGAAGCATAATAAGCGTTGGGCGATCAGCTTTGCTCGTTCGGTGGCCGTCATTTTTTCGATGAAGACTCGGCACTGGTCTATATTGTGTGGAGGCAAGGTTTCGACGTGATCCACAAAGCACGGCAACGACGGCGTAAAGCGTGGGACGGCTACAGCTGGTGGTGATAGCGTGGGAGTGGATGGTGGATCGACCTGCCTCGGGGAATCGCGTGGTGGGGTGGTCGCCATGATTTCTTCGCACCGTACTTTTTCTATGTAGTTTCGGCTGGAATTTAGAGCACTGATAGTTTGTTTAACGACACTGACGTCTAGGGAAGATGAGTCAGCAAAATCCAGGCTTTTTGTTCTTCACAGTCGAAGTTTTTCACTACACTTTTGAGTTGGAACAATAGTTTCTTTTGACGATTTTTGATCTCTTCCATTTTAACGATTTAAATGCCACTGACACAATGTTCGATCTTCGATAAAAGGACGGTCACTAGCACTTTTTGTTCGACACGAGTTTGTTTTAAACACAATTTAAGATACTGAGGAAGTCGACTATAACTGATGGCTAGAAATTTTCTAATGATCGTTGGTCAGTGCTGCACAATACGTTAGACGACGTTTGAAACAGTAAATTGCCGAGGGGTTTACTAGAGGGCGGTCCTAGACAACTTCACGTGTATGGTCAACTACGGTAATGGGATGGTTTTTTTTCTTCTTCTTCTTTAGGCGAGTCTGGCAGTGTGGGTGTCTAGCTCGTTTCAGGTGCGATTTCGTTTCGCGTTGAAAGCACGCATAATCTTGTCACAGGACGAGTTAAGGTATTTTTTGCGCCGGAAATTTTCACGTTAGCTACGCGCACGACATTGTCGGACATGCTCGGTAAAATTTCGACTACCTTTCCCAATGGCCACTGACCCCGGGGAGTTAATGGGTCGACAACGAGTACAACATCGTTCACTTCAATGTTTTTGTGACTCTTGGCCCATTTTTTTCTTTCGGTGAGGTACGGTAGACATTCGCTGATCCATCTTTTCCAATAGTGGTTGACAATGAGCTGACTTTGTGTGAACTGGTTTTTGAGATCCTCATATTGTCGAGATCGACGAATGCCAGCGGGATATACGGTATTGGTCTGGCGTGTAAAAAATGGTTTGGAGTGAGAGGGTCACGATCTTCGGAGTTTACGCTGAGATGAGTTAGCGGTCGAGCGTTAAGCAATGCACCGATCTCTGCCAGAATAGTATTTAAGACTTGATCACTAACGACACTATTTCCGATGATCACTTTCATAGCTCTTTTGCAAGCTTGCACAAGCCTCTCCCAAACTCCCCCGAAATGAAGTTCACTTGGAGGAGAAAAACGGTACTCGATGTGTCGACAAGTGAATTGTGCTTCAAGGGAATCTTTGCTAATGTGTGGTTCTTCGATTGCCTCGTTCAACTCCTCTTCTCCAGCTACAAAATTTGTCCCATCGTCGCTATATACAACGACTGGCTTTCCCATTATGCTGGAGAATCGAGAAAAGGCCAACAGAAATGCCTCTCCCACACGGCACGACTGGCTCCTAAGTACCTCCGCAGAACATGCTACTATCCTCCCCAGTCTTCCCCATAACCGTCCTCGATTCCTCTTAGAAACTTCTTTTTGGTTACCTAGCAGCTGCCTGACAGGCTCTTCAGTCCCTCTTGCATCATCCTCAGGTAGTACCAATAACCTCCTATGGTATTAGCATATAGAATAGAACTAATACAGAACCAATTATAGAACCAAGCATTTAAATGTAATTAGAATAAAAAATGGATATTAAAGGACAATAGAATATTTGAAATGGTTTATTCGGATTCAATAGCTTGATCTTTTATTGGAATTGGCGATGAAATATGACTGACTTTTTAAATATTTAAGGTAAGTGATTGGCGGTGAAATAGGACTGAAACGAAATAGGACTGGAGAAATAGGACTGAAAATTTCCAGTCCTATTTCTACCGGAGAAATAGGATTGACTTTTAACAACTTTTAGGACAGTCCTATATCTCCTTAAAAATAATCCTATTTCATTTTTCTATGTTCCAGTAGGAACGATAAGCCTCCAAAACAAAACAAAATACTATTAGACATACTACAGAAATATTTATTACTTATATTGCACTTTATGGAGTCATCTCCAACTTTTCCAATCGCACTAATGTTTTACTATTTCATGCAACTATCTTTACATTATATACAGTTCTTATATATTCTGATGTTGCTCTAATAGTATTTTATTAAATGAACTCTATTAGATTCAACATAATTCATGTTCCCCAGCAATTTAAATTAAAATAGGATAAGAGATAAATGTTTTGTGAACCATTTAAGTAATGACTTAACGCTAACGGCTTTTTAAAAAAGGAAATGGATATAGCCCGACGCTCTTACGCAATAAGTTGCCTACCGGATTGGAGGCTCATCGTTCCTAATGGAACAAAGAAAATGAAATAGGACTATTTCTAAGGAGAAATAGGACTAATGCAGAGGAGAAATAGGACTGATGCCATGGAGAAATAGGACTGTCTTAAAAGTGATTAAAAGTCAGTCCTATTTCACCCAGTCCTATTTCTCCGGTAGAAATAGGACTAGAAATTATCAGTCCTATTTCGTTTCAGTCCTATTTCACCGGCTACTAGGTAAATCCTATTTTACCAAGGCATTAGTCCTATTTCTTTTTAGAGATAAGACTATTTTCAAAAATTGTTCGAATTGGAGCGTTGAGCCTCCAAAACCTTTTTTTCTTATGCTATTTTAATTAAAATTACAGGAGAACATGAACTATATTGTATTTAATAGAGTTCATTTAACAAAATACTATTAGAGCAAAATGAGAAATATTTATTACTTTTATTGCACTTCATAGTGGTCATAACAAACTTTTGCAATTTCATAAATTTTTTACTATTTCATACTACTATCGTTACCTAACGAAGGAGATGTGCCGTGTGGGCTGCACTGAGGCTGGCCGTTACTTCTAGATGCACTGCTCGGTTTGTAAGGCAGATCCATCTTATTTTGTGTCTTCGCCCTCTCCCTCCTACTTTGACAGTCAATGGGCCAAAGTAGTCGACTCCTGTATGAGCGAACGGAAGCAAGAAAGGCGTTATGCGATGACCTGGTAGCTGAGCCATGAGTGGTGCGACTGGTTGTGAGTTTCTTCGCTTGCAGGGAATACACTTGTTATATGGATAACCTAGCGGTTATCCAGTACATCGTTCGAAGTTCGTACAATAAGCGATCGGACTTAATTTTGAACGTGGGCATCCCAGACTAATAGGCTTGTGATACGTTCCTCGGGAGGCAAAATCACTGGAGTTCTTGTCACATAGTCGACAGGTGCTTGACCAATTCGACCGCCCACTCGCCTTAGGTGTTGTTCGTTGATAAATCGTCGAAACTGCTCCAGTTTCGACCGGTTTGGCAATTCCTTTCCCCTTTTCAAGAACAAGACATCTTCTGGGTAAGCCACTTCTTGTGCACGTTGAATGCACATTGCCAGCGCTGCTTCAGTTTCGACTGGCGTCAGTTCTCCTGAAGTCACCATTAGCTTCTTTTCTTTGGTATGACAGTTTGCGATGAACCGTGAACACCACGCAAGCACTCGCTCCAGGCGTACTTTGTTTGAATAATATTTTACGCACTGGTCAATCACGTTATCACTGAGCTCGGTTTTCGTTGTGTAGACATGAATGGCTTCGGGATCTTGATGGTCGTTTGGTTCGATCTGATCCCACTTTGGCCATAATGGAGGTTCCAACAACAAAAAGGCTGGTCCTTGATGGAACTGCTGTAACTCTTTGAGATTGTCGGGAACCAGTCCTCTACTGCAAACGTCTGCTGGATTCATGATTCCTGGTACGTGGCGCCATTGTCGAGAATCGGTGTTTATTAGAATCTTTCCAGTTCAATTGCCCACAAACACTTCGTATTTGACGTTGGCAGAATGGATCCATCTCAGAACTGTCTGGGAGTCGACGTGAAACGTGGTTTGACTCAGATCCAGGTTCATCTCACGGCAAATTATTGTGGCCAGGTGTAAAGCTTCGACAGCTCCTTGAAGTTCGAGCCGAGGGATCGAGAGTTGTTTAGCGGTGCAACATGCGTTTTGGCCATGATGAAAGATATGTCGACCCTTTCACTGGCGTACGTTGTTCGCACGTATGCAACTGCTCCAAACCCTAGTTGACTGGCGTCAGCAAAGATGTGTATCCGTTGAGTTGTTGGATGTTCTTCGTTTACTAGGCATCGGGGAACTGTGATGCGTGCTAAATTTGACAAACTTTGACACCATTTTTGAAATCGACATTTCAAGTGTTCGGGTAGCTCTTCGTCCCAATCCAACTTGGTTCGCCATACTTCTTGCGTCAACATCTTCATGGCGAACACCACTGAAGCGACGAACCCAAGCGGATCGTATACAGTGGCCACCACATTTACGAGATTTCTTTTAGTAGGCGTGGCGTGCAACTGAATTTCCTCTCCCACCTTGAAAGTGAACGCATTGATTTCCCTGTCCCAAGGAATCCCAAGGGCGCGATCTATAGGCAATTTGTCCAAGTCTAAATCCAGTTCTGGTTTGGCCAAGCCTAATGGTTTAAGCGCTGCTATGACCTTTCTTGACGACGACGACCACTTGTTGAGATTAAAACCCCCCAGCTGCGACAGTTCCTTTAGCTGGCGGGCCCGTTTGATTGCCTCTTCTTCCGAATTGAACGAATCCAAATAGTTGTCGACGTAGAAACTTATTCTTACGCTGGCTGCTGCGTCTGGAAATTTCGTTTTGTTGTCTTCGGCTGTTTTATTTAAGGCGAACAAGCAAGTCGACGGCAACGAGATGGCTCCAAAGACATGAACTATCATTCTGTAAGTATGCGGTGTCGACGTGCTATTAGGCGACTGGTACAAAAATCGAAAGGCATCTTGATACTCCTCTGGAACTAAAACTTGATGGTACATCTTCTCGATGTCACTACTGATGTGAATTTGGTGCTTGCGAAAGCGCAAGATTATTCCAAGTAAATTTAGAAGGTAGTTCGGTCCACGAAGAAGATTTTTGTTTAAGGAGGTACCTTCACACTCTGCTGAACAGTCGAAGACCACTCTTGTTTTTGTTGTCAAGCTCGTATGAGGCATATAGTTTGTCTTTGGTATTCTCCGTTTAGCTTCTTCGGTGGATAAGAGACGAGCATGGCCAAGTTTTACGTATTCTTGGATGACGTCATCGTATCGTTTGGCGTAGCTGGAGTCTCTATTCAATCGCCGTTCGATTTGGAAAAGGCGGCTAAGCGCCATACTACCCATCCATTGGTTTACGCGATTCGCTGTGGCCGTGAGCGTCTACTACATCGAAGCCAATTAGAATCGTTACGTGGTCGGATTGGACTTCTGGGAGCTTCAGGCTTTGCGGATGAGGGAATGCCTTTGCTTGTAAGCCCGAAAAGGTTGGATTTTGAGCAACCTGTAGATTGGGTACTGTATAAGCTCTTGTGCTTTGTACGAAGTCGTTCCCCCCCTCTAGGGAGTCTTGCCCTTACCGATCAAATCCGTGACAAGAATCAGATTTTTAATTGGCCCATTTTTAATCAGGTTTGTGCGTTTATGCTTTTTGGGAGAGGCTAAACCCGTAAAAATAGAATTTGTTTTATTTATTTTTTAAATTTTGCTTCTAGAAAAATATTATGGAATTTGTGGAAAAGTTTTTCCGGTTACTAATAACCACGAAAAATTCAATTTTTTTTTCAAGTTTTGCATATACCTACGTGAATAGTGTTATTATTTTAACGATCGCTGTCAAAAATTCGTGTCTTTAGGTAATTTCCTCCTCTAAAATCGGCGAGTTTTCCAACAAAAAGTGACTTTCAATCCGAAAAACAATGTTCGGTTTCATGCACCAGAAAAAAAGTTTGGCGCACCAGAAAACGGGGTTGTCCCACCAGATAATGGGGTTGAAGATGGGTGAAATCTCGCAAAAGGGGAAGAGGGGCTGCTCGCACCGAATTTCAGCCTTAGGGAATTTCTCACATCTGTTGGCGGGAGATTTAAATTCCTGGTAGTGTTCTGCAGTGTGAATGAATGTGTAGGCCTACAATATACTGGCTTCAGTTAACCATTTAGTTTATTGTATTCTTCTTAAAGTGCGGTGACGCACCGAAACATTTTTATGCTTTAAAAATATGCTTGTTAAGTTTTAAAGTCTAGCGTTAGGGGAAATAGTAGAATGTAGTACACTGTCTTGCCAAAAGAAAAGATGCACTGAAATGATTCAGTTAAAACTTAAAATTCAAAGGGGGAGCTACAGAGCTACTGAAATGACTCAGTTAAAACTTAAAATTCAAAGAATGAGCTACAGAGCTTAAACTGGGGAAAACTAAGAAAAACATAGTTTTGTTTGCAGCTCTCAATCGGGTTCTGAAACCATAATTTTTATCGTATGGCTGGTTGCGTTGAAAAAAGCAGGTATAAAAAGGTTGGCGAACCCCATCAATGGTAGAATTATGGCAACCCGAATAGAATTAAAGCAAAATGAAAAATCTGCAAAACGGGAAGGGTTCCCCCTCGCAAGACTTGCCCCGTTTTGTGGGGCCTTACTGTAATGGTCTCAGCAAACTAGAATGCGACGTTACCCAAACCCCCCCCCCAACATATGGCGCTGTGATTTCTTAATGCTACTTATGAGACTTTCAACTGGCAAATATCATTAAAATAGATAGTCTCAGTAACACTGTTAAAAATCACTACCGTTCGGCAGAAAACGCTAGTGATTTTCGGTTCTGCCAGAACAGTTTGAATTTCTAGCCGTTGTATCTCTTCAGTAACATGTACCAGTAAACGGTATCTACCTTCCATTAATCGGTATATACTTACCATTTATCGGTACCAATCTATGGTACGAATGATTAGCAGTTAACGGTACCAATCTATGGCACGAATGCTTACCAGTTAACGGTAGAAATACATAAAAATATGCATCGCTTACCCTACCCAAAATTTGCTTTAATCGTACCCATCGAATCAGTGAAGACGCCTTAATTTAGTGACTTGGAATGTTGCGTGTTTTGGTTTATTTACTTTCCTTAGATATGGCAACCCATCCCGGCTTGGCAGCCAAGGAGTTTCGGCCTAGAGAAATACATTGTTTGACAGGAGGTAGCAAGATTGTTAAATACTGTGGCTTGTGGTATACATATGAGTGGCAAAAAAAATTCATTAGGTTTTTTGTACCTAACTATTTTTCCAACCTCTGCCAAACCCATACCTTAAGGCTAGGGCACGGGTAGGGATAATCAATGCGGGCTGTTCTAGGGTTTAACTTAATATTTTATGTCTATGATTTATTTCATAGAATCCTGAACGGATTTTTCACAGAAAAATTTGAGATAAAGAGCATTACTTTATCTTTCAAATACAAAAAAAAACGATAATTTTTGCGTGCAACATTTATATACGAAAAAAAATTCCGGCGCGAGAAACCGTGTTAAAACAGCAAAATTGGAAGGGGGTGATCCAATTTTTCTGGTGGTACTATAAGGACCTCTAAACATGGCCTGGAGAACATTTCGTTTTATGGTCGATCATCATTTACTTACTTTGTCATATTGATTAATATTGCAAAATTTCTAAGACACCATTTATCCGTGCTTAAGATATTCTTTCCAAACTATGAATTGGTGGTTGTTCTAATTCTCGTACTAACTAGACAAAAAAAATTTGCTCTGCCAAGGTGCTTTGGGTTATCCGTGGATAATAAACTGACATCGAAGAAAAGCTTAAATCATCTAGATTTACAGGCTGTGGCAAGAGTTTTCGGGCTTGCAATTGCGGAACACAGTATTGCGCCAAACACTGAAACTTTAAAGTGGGCAGTTTCACAACTATTTCAAAAATATGGAAAAGCAATTATGGTAGATTCAAACAATGAAGACGTATCCGTGGTATGAAAAATTTGCTTTTGACAAACATTTGTCTTCATTTAATAATTTTCTGACTGCGTATTCGTTTATTCTATTAGACAATAGAAGTAGCTGCTCTGCACCCATGTTGTCGAAGGAAGCTACAAAAAGCAGGATTGCATTTATAAGGGAAGGGAGGTCGTCCTCGAACGGAAACTGCAGAAATCAACGATCATGTTGGTTTTGACAACGAAGAAAAAGAGGGCAATTTCGATGAAAAGTTTTAACATATTCATAGTCTGATTGGAAATTTTCTATTTCTTAGTTGATATGGTGTCCTACTTGAAAAA
Source organism: Daphnia carinata (assembly GCF_022539665.2). Taxonomy (NCBI): domain Eukaryota; kingdom Metazoa; phylum Arthropoda; class Branchiopoda; order Diplostraca; family Daphniidae; genus Daphnia; species Daphnia carinata. Next base: position 6,234,835 of record NC_081335.1, on the reverse strand, counting down.
CGTAAAAGCTTTAAAAGAACAACATCAGCGTAGCGGAAATGCTGTTTCAATCGGGACTTTAAGAAACCTTACTTTCAAAGGCAGATGTCATGAAATTGATAAAATGGACCGTATTTTTGGTCCGAACACAGTTAATTTTGGGTTACGCCTATCACCGGTTAAGGGCCAACTAATATCGAGCGGATTTGGCGAACAAGACGAATAAATTAATTTGTTATAACATTTTTATTAACCAATTATATGATTAACCAGCTAGTGATAGTTTTGTAGGTTATGACCCTAGTAAGTGAAATCCGTCTTATTTCGGTATTGGTATGTTATACTGAAATCTATACGGAATATCCGTATCAAAACAGTTCAAATGTCGTACACCAGTAATTTATTTTAGTAGTTGTTTTTTCGTTTTACATACTAAGTTTATACTTTTCCCATTTGCAGTTTTAATGCGTATGATGGCCAGTTTTTGCGTACCGTTGTTATAGATAACATTGCGCTTGGATTTTCCGTTTCGAAACCGTTTTGGTCTCGAATTATAATTTTTTTTAATGTTTTGTATTTTCGTACGACAAACTGAATTTTTAACGAATTTCATCCTAGATTATTTTGCGCCTTGTAGCCTGTTTTCGTAACTAGATCATCATGGTGAACACTGAAATCAGTATCTATTCCGTACACAGTTTTCCCACAGAATAGTTTCATAGTTTAGCGAGACTAGTTCATTCCACGATAAAACCATAAAAGCTCAAACTTGTATGGAAAAACGTAGCGGTGGCGTCTCGAAACCAGGTTTTTTGCAAGTCGAGCGACATAGCGTCATCGTCAAGCATCGCGACGAGTATTTAGTTAACATGTTTTCTGACAAGCTGCTAGTTTCTGTTGTGCTGATTTTAATCTACCTGAGGATTAACTAACTTGTAAAGGTAACTATTAATAAGTAATAACCTAATAACAGACGTTTGCATAGCTTTTGGCTAGGGAATTACCAGAAAATTGGGAAACCACGTCGTATCAACAACTGCAGCCTAAGTATATTTTGTAAACTTTGGTTCCTTCTCTTTGTTTCAGCCTTTTTCGCTAAACATTTTACAAAAATGTGAAAATTTTGAATAAAATGGTTCCTTCTTAAAAAATCGATTTGTATTTCACTATTTAGTATAACTTTTATCTAAACTTGGTACAGAATCTTATTTGTATACTGATTTAGTTCTAGTACACAATTACACACGGAATATGTACGCATTTCCTTTACCTTTCATGTACCGTATTTAAACGGTACCATCGTACTGCAATCAAACAGAAAAAACGTTTAAAATGAGTCCGAGAGACACTTTCAGGACTAGTATAAATGTCGTTTTAAAAAATTGAGTATAGAATCCGCGTATTTATTGTCAGATAATTAACGTCTGAAATCTGCGCTTCATTCGCAAAACGCAGATGTAATACTCAGCTGAAACGCATCTCCAGCCGGTTTTCATTTGCTAGCGGAAAGAAGATTTTTTATAGATTTTCACATTTTAAATGTAGTAGTTAATATCGTATAATTCCAGTACTAACAACAATGAATTTATAAATTTGTTACCAAGAATTGAAAATTTTATGACAGTGACTAGACTCGAAAAAAACCTTGTAATCGCAGTCTCATTTCTTACATCTGCCACGTATTATATAATTTATGAACTATAATAGATGTATGAAGTTTAGTTACCGGTATATTCAATCCAAAAAGAAGTGCAAGCTTAAAATATAATTTTTTTTTCACATTTGGTTTTTTTTGGCTCTTTAGACTACGTAAAGGGGCATGTCATCCTAAAAGCCTCCGTAAAAATAATTAAGTTTAGTTTCTTAAAAGAAATGTAAAAATTTTTGTTTAGTGAAAATAAAACCTAAAATATTAATTTATAAAATTCAGTTCGATGTGAAATCTGTTCGATATAAATTATAATCGTTCGATATAATGGTAGCCGGTGAAATAGGACTGAAACGAAATAGGACTGGAGAAATAGGACTGAAAATTTCCAGTCCTATTTCTACCGGAGAAATAGAACTGGGAGAAATAGGACTGACTTTTAAAAACTTTTAGGACAGTCCTATTTCTCCATGGCATCAGTCCTATTTCTCCTCGGCATCAGTCCTATTTCTCCTTAGAAATACTTCTATTTCATTTACCTTGTTCGAAGGGGAACGATGGGCCTCCAATCCGGTATGCAATGTATTACGTAAGAGCGGCGGCTTATATCCATTTCCCTTTTTTAAAAACCGATGGGGTTAACTCATTAGATAAATGGTTCACAAAACTTTTTTTCTTATCCTATTTTAATTTAAATTACAGGAGAACATGAACTATATTGTATTTAATAGAGTTCATTTAACAAACTACTATTAGACATACTACAGAAATATTTATTACTTATATCGCACATTATGTGGTCATAACCAATTTTTCCAATTGAACTAATGTTTTACTATTTCATATATCTTTCGTTATATACAGCTCTTACATATTCTGATTTTGCTCTAATAATATTTTATTAAATGAACTCTATAAGATTCAAAATAATTCATGTTCCCCAGCAATTAAAATAAAAATAGGATAAGAGATAAAACATTTGTGAACCATTTAAATAATGAGTAAACGCCATCGGTTTTTGAAAAAGAGAAATGGATATAAGCCGGCGCTCTTGTGCAATACATTGCATATCGGATTGGAGGCTCATCGTTCCCCTTGGAACAAAGTAAATGAAATAGAACTATTTCTAAGGAGAAATAGGACTGATGCCGAGGAGAAATAGGACTGATGCCATGGAGAAATAGGACTGTCCTAAAAGTTTTTAAAAGTCAGTCCTATTTCTCCCAGTCCTATTTCTCCGGTAGAAATAGGACTGGAAATTTTCAGTCCTATTTCTCCAGTCCTATTTCGTTTCAGTCCTATTTCACCGCCAATCGATATAATTCAGAAAACGAAGTATTGCCTGCTAATTCCAGCCCTACTCCCCACCCCCTCCCGTTGTTTTTGAAATTTACACATGACAAAATGGAAATCTTATAATTTTTACGTTGTTCGATATAATTCAGAAAATGAAGTTATAAAAATTGTTACCGAGAAATGAGAAGTTTTGTAACGTAGACTAGTATCGAAACAGAGACCCTTGTGATCGCATCCCCGTTTCTTACCCATCTGGCACGTAAGAAGATCTTAGTATATTTCACCCAAAACGAAGTGTAGGGTTAAATTTTTTTTTTCTAATTTGCTTTGGTTGACTATTTACACCACGTAAAGGGCCATGTCATCCTAAAAGCCTCCTAAAAATAATTAAGTTACGTTTCCTAAAATAAATGTAATGAAAGGTAAAGAACTTTAAACAATTTCCTTTTTTTTAAACAAGCAATATTCTGTAATGCTAATCTTTTTTTTGCAGAATCATATATTTTGCACCCATTGGCCAACAAGGATAAATATTTAATGCCTAATGAAATGCATAAGTATAAATAAAAATTTCTATATTTGACCAAAATTAGCTACACATGTAGCAGAATTGGAAGAGCAAATGACGACGGATTTTCTGGATTTAAAATAAAACTGATCCAATATTCACCCAGGAATGTCTTTATAAAGTAGTTTCAAAATTGTCTAACCCGAAAACTTCTGCAAGTTGGCTACTGTACATTAGGTGATCAAATTTATGCAATGTTTTTGATTTTGAAAACTTACACTCAAACTTCAAAAACTGTTGTTTTTTTAATGCAAGACGGCTACATATTCATTGCTGATGACGAATAGCAAGAGTCCAGGGAGGATTATAAAATTTCCGATTCGTTTTTGTAGAGATTTAATATATGCGTGTTTACCCTCATACTGCATACACCAACGAGCGCAATAAGGTCACAGAAGCAATATTTAATTGACATAATGAACCATATGATGCATTTTTGGGGTAATTCTCTTGTTAAAACATGTTTTGAAAGAAGGCAGAAACTTTCTTACTAGACCTTCCAGTCAAAGAATTTCGAAGTACTTACACGTTAAAAATATGTACTTTTTCGGTAATTTACCTCCTCTAAAATCGGTAATTTTACCTAAAAACGGTGTTTTTCAGTTTTACCGAAAAATATGGTGAATTTTTACCCGAAAAATACATTGTGGGTTTCACACACCAGATAACGGGGTTGACGCACCAGATAATGATGTTAACGAAATAAAAAACGAAGTTGCCACCCGAAAGGTGGCGCTGTTCATTTTTTATGTTTTCATGAAACTTGAAAGGGTCAGACATCATAAAAATAGTTCGTCTGTTGTGCCCTGACTTTTATTCTAGCGTGTTTCAGATTTGCTGCATCGTGGAAATTCAAGTAGAAAATATAGGTATGAAATATTAATAAGTGAATTAAAATGTGTAGCAATGTTTCCCTCCTATTAGTATTGAAGTATGATATTCGTTGCTCTACGCCTTTAGGAATCCAATGTCAAGTCGTGAATTGCACTGCTCGTACACGCACAAAAATAGAAATACTATCACATTATGGGACAGTTCATCGAGGTGATCGGACATTTGATGTACCTTGTTTGAGCGGTTGTGACAGAAGATGTCGTACAGAAGATGGACTAGGAAAACATTTGCAGTCTCACCACCCAACATTCTTTGAACAAAATATTGAATTAGTAGACCTAGCACCTGATGATTCAGAAGAAGAAGATGTAATGTTACGAGAGGAAATACAGGGTCTTAATTCATCCCTTGCTGCAGCATCTATCTTTTCAACAGAAGAACAAGTGCTTCAGAAGGCACATAACTAGTAAATAGCATGTATTTTGTCTTCCATATGAATGAACTTAAAAACTATTAATTTTGTTTACAGTGACCCTGCATTATTTCTACTTAGTCTGTCTGATGAAAGAAAATTTAATCAAGTAGATTTACAGACTGCTATGGAAGCAACAACAGATTTTGTGAACAAAGAAATCATTTCTGTTTTGTCAAGAACAATCTCATCACTGAGAGATAGCCATTGTACGCACATCAAGAGTATCCAACAAATGGAACAACTATATAGATCTACCTTTGCTCCTGATCCATTTAAAGGTCTACGCACCCAGTACAAGCAAAGACAATTTTACTCAAAATATTTTGGAATGGTAAATCCAACCAAAATACGACTGCCGGCCCTACCAAGCGATTATGGTAGGCATCGAACAAGGCAGCCGCAAACATTCAAGAAACAGGAATACGTCGTGGTGTCCTTGATTTCTCAACTTCACTCCCTGTTGCAGAAATATGATGTCTACAATCAAGTCTTCTCCGATAAAATTCCCCAACCTGGATTCCTCTGTCGCTTTGAAGATGGGACATCATTTTCAGAAAACCCCTTATTCATGCGGCACCCTCATGCTCTTCAAATCCATCTCTACTTGGATAAGGTACAGTTATGTCACGCTCTTGGGAGCGTTTTAAAGTTTTTAATAATAAGCTAGTATTTGTTTATTTCACTATCGGAAACCTTGAGATGCGATATAGATCAGCACTCAGTCAAATTCAGTTATTGTCAATTTTCTTTAATCGTCAAGTTGAACAATATGGCGTGAATGTTCTTTTAAAGCCTACTGTCGATGAACTTAAGAAACTAGAACAAGGAGTAGAAATTGTTATTATTAAAGGCGTAACACACAATATTTTTGGAACTCTTGCAATTTTAACTGCCGACAATCTAGCAAGTCATGCCGTAGGGTGTTTCAAAATTGGCTTCTCTAAAGGGTTTCGTAAATGTAGATACTGTTTAGGTACAGACCTTGAAATTCAGAATAATTTTACAGACCAAGAATTTGTTGAAAGAACTAAAAGTAGTCACAATTTGCATTGCGAAACTCTAGAGTCGGATGAAGCTGAGTATTTTGGAAAATTGTATGGTCTCACAAGTAAAAGCATTCTCAACGAACTAATGTATTTTCATGTAATTGGGGGAAACATTCCCGACGTAGTGCACGATTGGTTAGAGGGAGTTTTTCCGGTGGTGATTTGCAAATTATTGTGGGATTGCATCAGAGTTAAACGCTATTTCACTTTAGATATGCTTAACCATGCCATTCGGAATTTTATTTATGGTCATAATGAAGTAAAAAACAAACCATCTCAATGAAGTTCAATTACTTCATTTGGCCAAATGTAAACTTAGACAAAGTGCTTCGCAAATTTGGTTATTAGATTACCTTCTTCCCCTGATGATAGGTACATGTGTTCCTCCCGATGAACAAATATGGTTAACTTTTAAATATGGGCTTGAAATAAGTAGATTGCTTTTCAAAGTAGCTACAAATCTGTGAATTAGAAATTTGTAGGCTAGATTTTTTAATTGCTGAATTCATAAATTTGTACAAAGAAGTTTTCCCTGGGTCCCGAGTAATACCGAAAATGCAGTGTATCATACATTACCCGCGTTTTATTAGAAAGCTCGGCCCATTCGTATCCTTTTGGTGCATGCGGTACGAGGCCAAGCACAGCTATTTCAAGCAAATGTCTCGCGCAATCGGAAATTTTATAAATTTGCCGCTTACATTTGCCTTTCGTCATCAAATGTCACAATCGCAAAATTTTATGAAAAATCCTTTGTTATTCTTTAACGTACAAGTGGCAACCCCGAAAAAAAAATTTGTTTCTCTGGTTTCTAGAAAATATTGTGGGCTAATTGCCGACAAATTTTCAATTCCCTGTAATAATATTCGTGAAACTTCTATTCGCACTTTACCATGGATTACTTTTTGTTCCACCAAGTATAAAAAAAGAAACACTGTTGTGCTATGTAAGACAGTTTCTCGACCAAATGGTGAACTTGGCATTGTTAAAGCAATTTACGGGCACTTGAAGCAATATGTATTACTTGTAGCAATGTATAACATTGTCAATTTTAATGACCATTTCCAATCTTTCGAGGTTTCCCAACGTAGGGACAACTTTCACCAACTTTTATATGTCAGTGAGTTTCTTGACCACAAAGTGTTCCAATTACAACATTCCGTTGATTGATCTGTATCAACAAATTGCATGTACCCTTTGTCTGACTTTATCGTCACCAAAAGTGAAATAAACGATAAATAATTGTTCACCATATTGTACTGTATGGCAATGTCACATACGTTTTGTCAACTCTAACCTACGCAAGCTCTTTCAAATTAGTCGGCCATTAACAGCTACACCGCCTACACACTTCAATTGTGCAGCACAGGTCAGTTTTCAATTTTAAAAGTAAAAAAGTAACTTCCAACTACTTTAAGAATGGTAAATTCTGGTCGAAAAAATGTTATTGTAGTGCTTGATACTAAAGAAGACGAGGACTCTGACGATAATTTTGAGATTGGTTTTTCGAATGAGAATGAAACATTTTCTGATCTTGCTTTGATCACCCAAAAATTGATAGCCAAGAGTGAAACAGTTCGAAACTCTGTAAGGGACCGTGACTTGGTTTTAATATTGTTTTTTTACAACTTCAATGACTTCAGTATGTGCACGCCCATGTTTTCTTAATAAAGCTGCTGCTTCATCAAGTTTTGTAGCAACTATTTTTTGGACCAAAACCGCAGTTCCTTTATGAACAGATTGGATGTCGACTTGCGTCATCTTATGATCGGACATAAGAAGCATGACAAACTTGGCTGCTTCAAAAGAGATATCATCAATAATCTGACCTAATTGTTCAATGTTCAGTGATTGGAAAAAACGTGGAAAATAAGTCTATTACCGGAAGCTTCTGTTTCTATCACTTCTTCATTTGCATCACCAATAACTTCAACATGACCATTCTGATGTAGAAGATCCCACTGCAATATTTCCTGTTGTGGAATTAATGTAAAAAAAAGTTAAAAGACCATTCAGATATTTCATCGGGAAGGTTCAACAGATAACTTTCTAATTCGTGACTTAAAAACAATATTACTTGGACCGCAGTTTTCATTTGCTTAAAAAAAAAGCACTGTGAAACGTATGTAAGTGTTTGTTTAAATTTGAAGCCGATTTGAACTTTTCAGTATAGAAGCATTGTTTCAAAAACCAACAACTACTTTCATATACTGGGTCTTTTGCATGTATTGCCCTGCAGTGTTTAAGCAAAGCTCTGCCATTAGTTAGTTAGTAGTAGCTTTAAAATTACACAACCCCACTTGGCAATCCTAATTATCCAGATGATCCCAAGCTATACTATATTTTGCCACAGTCATTTTTCACTAACAGATAACTGAATGTCAGTATATAAGTAATTTCTGATAATAGTTGTTCATCAACGCAAATCTGAACACACAATGTTTTTTTTAATTATTCTCAACAATGATATAGTATTGTCTGCTAATTCCAGCCCTACTTCCACTCCCTCCCCCTCTCCCATCGTCTTTTCAATTTACACATGCCAAAAAGCGATATGTAATTGTTTTTACATTTGGAGAAAATATAAGTTGGCATAATGCCAATTTAAAAAAAAAATCATATTCTAATGACCCTTGAAGGCAGGTCAAAACTCGTTATAAGAATTGACAATCCAAAACAGGTGGAAAGTTCTATAAACATTGGTAGCATTGGTTTCATCTTTTTCAAAAGGGACAGGGGCAGTTGTGATTGTAAATTTCACGGAGAAAGGCTACAGAGCGTAACTAGTTATGTAACATTTCTATTTTTATGAAAATAACTGTTTCTTTTCCATTGTTCTGCTTTTTTCGGTTTTTTAAGGATTCTCTTATATTTTCTTTATTTCCTTATGAATATGGAAGATATTACTAAAACTACTATGGTTGAATTCGATGGGAAAGAAGAATTTGAAATTGAATTCTGATTGAATACTGATTTTGAAGTATTTGAAAGCTAAGTCAAGCAGATTCAGTGTGGTTTTGCAGTCTGCAGATTTTGTCTTTGAAAAGCAAAGTGAGAAATTATGTGGTCGATGGGTAACTGTGGGTGACCAGTCACCTGTTAAAAATATGTGCACCATGCAATGCATAAGCACCAGAAAACCTAGCTGTTCCCAAGTAGTATTCCAAGACTTACATCTAAATATTTAAGAAGTTAATTTTTATTTATTTTCAATTATCAACTCGTGTAACTTTTATCTTACTACACCTCCCACTGAGATGAACACTAGGGCACGCCAGGCTGCTAAAGAACAGTTGATAATAGGTGAGAACACCATTTTCACAGTTCCTGCTACAATATCTCTACTGGAAGGTGGTTCCCATTTCCAGGGGTCATGTGAAGGTATTTACAACGATAGACAAATGTTATATTTTTAGTATTCGTTCCTTGTTATATTTTGTTTGTCAAAGGACATAAAGTGATTCAACTTTCACAAGGTGTCCACAGCAAGGGAACTTTACCTCTATGTCTAGTGATTTCAGAGAAGGACAACAATTTACAACAGGCAGAGTCTATGTTAGGTGGAACAACTGAACAGTGTATAATTGAAGTGATACCAAGGCAGGTACAAAACAAACAACAAGGAAGTAAGTCCTATAGTTTATCATAAATCATATGGAATATCTAATTATTTTAGTTTCAGGTCTTGAACTTGCTTCAAAATTGATCGTCAAATATACAGAAAAACATTGGTCTACCAAGGTGCTTTGGAATATCTGTCGATAACAAACTGGAATCGAAGAAGCGTTTAAATCATCTAGATCTACAGGCTGCGAGCAGAGTTCTAGGGCTTCCAATTGCGGAACACACTATTGCACCTGACATTGAAACTTTAAAATTTTGTATTTTCCCAATATTTTTAATTATTTCAAAAGTATGGAAAAGCAATTATGGCATATTCAAACAATGAGGACGTAAAAAAAAATTTTTGACAAATATTTGAGGGAAATATTTGTCTTCATCTTATATTTTTCTCACTGTGTTTGTTTATTCCATTAGAGAATTCAAATAACTTCCCTGCCACTCCGCTTTCGAAGGGAACGACAAAAAGCTGGATTGGAACTATCGGGAAAGGGATGTCGTCACTGAAAGGAAACTGTACAAATCAATAACACTGGTGGTTTGCCACACGGCACGACTGGCTCCTAAGTACCTCCGCAGAACATCCTACTATCCTCCCCAGTCTTCCCCATAACCGTCCTCGATTCCTCTTAAAACCTTCTTTTTGGTTACCTTGCAGCTGCCTGCCAGGCTCTTCAGTCCCTCTTGCATCATCCTCAGGTAGTACCAATAACCTCCCATGGTATTAGCATATAGAATAGAACTAATACAGAACCAATTATAGAACCAAGCATTTAAATGTAATTAAAATAAACAATAAATATTAAAGGACAATAGAATATTTGAAATGGTTTATTCACATTCAAAAGCTTGATCATTTATAGGAATTGGTGATGAAATAGTACTGAATTTATAATATTTTGGGTAAGTCCTGCTTTACCAAGACATTAGTCCTATTTCTATTTAGAGATAGGACTATTTTCAAAAATTGTTCCAATTGGAACGATGAGCCTCCAATCCGTTATATATATATATTGCGTAAAAAACATAGGCTTATATGCATTTTCCTTTTTAAAATACCGATGGTGTTTACTCATTACTTAAATGGTTCACAAAACCTGTTTTTCTTATGCTATTTTAATTTTACAATTACTGGAGAACATGAACTATATTGTATTTAATAGAGTTCATTTAACAAAATACTATTAGAGCAAAATCAGAAATATTTATTACTTATATTGCACTTTATAGTGGTCATAACAAACTTTTCCAATTTCATACATTTTTTACTATTTCATACTACTGTCGTTACATAATTCTAAATTTCTAATTTCTTTAACAAATAATATATAAATAATTTCTTAATTTCTAGTTTCTTTGACGAAAACCGTTATAAAATACCATCGAAATTGGCAAAAGTAATTATTTTTATATACAGCTAAAAATGCACCCATAACCTTCCAGAAACCCTCCTATCCACCCCTTTTATTTCGAAATATTTTAAATAATTATTGTAACTCTCAATTTAAAACAAACAAAAATAAAAGAAACATTTTCAAGTAATGGTTTATTCGCCAAATGTGTACATAAATTTATTTAACAATACATTCGAAATGAAAAATGATTTGAATTAACAATCCGGGATCTGGAAACGGGTGACGTTCCAGTAATTCTGCAGACAGACCCAGTTCGCCCCCTAAAGCTCTTACTTCATCTTTATGGAAGTTTATCGAGAAAAATTTTGAAAAGAATAAAAATCATGTTAGAATGCCATAACGCAGGAAACACCTTAATATCATTACCTTTAAGAAGTTCCACTATACGGCCGCGAACGCACAACTGACGAACCATTTCGGAATCGTTATGATGAGTCTTTATGGCATTAGCGCGCGAATAATCCATATGCGAAGCTAACTCAAATTAAATGTGGCCTCAAAGTACCTGTGATATTTTCATAAATATTGAAATTAAATATTAGGCAATATGGTGCACTAAAAAAACAAGGGAAGGTTGATACCTTGTCCCAGAAATAGATTATCCCAAGTGAGGTTTAAATCGTTGCTGTTCTATGTGTCACTTTCACAAATGTATCGCCAATAATACGCGTTTTCTTCCGGATTAACTGCCCAACACAACGATAAAGTTTGGCGACCATGCACTTTGGTGGAAGCATCGTAGAAAGTCAGGCTTGCTTTAACAACCTAAAACAATACGAAACATCAAATCTGATCCCTGGTATGAAAAATATCAATGAACTCTACTTGTTTTTGAACATACTATAACTGATTTAAAACAACCTTCATTTCTTTTTAACTATGAAGCGATAATAATTGCCTGAATAGACTTCATGGACTTCCACAATACAAAGAGTGCCGATCAATGAGTGCACATCGGTTGGTAAATCAGAATGGCATGCATGAGTTCTCAGCATAGCAAGTAATTTTTTTTACGAACATGCTTCACTCCAGGTAGAACGGCCCATGATGCTAATTTCTCAAGGAATGACATACTGCATCTGACCATCTTGTTTTCGAAAAATGCCGTTGCTTACAAACGTGAAATAAACTTTAAGAAAAAGCTGTTTATATAATATTAACTTACCTCGAGTTTACTTTTACACAATTAAGTACAACACAGATATTTGTAAAGAAATATCCCGAAAACAAGAGCACAAAAAGATCGTTCTCGACTTATGTAAACGACAAGGAAGACTGAGAACAAAGGGTGACGCCTTGCTTTAAGGTTGCCAATTTGCGAAATTCGCGTAATTACCATTTTAAAAATCTTATCTGCTTTGTAGCAGACCAAAATAAGCTGGAGGTTTTTGGGATGGAAATAGGGGGATTGGGGATGTCTAATAAAGGGCTTTGAGTTGCTTTGCGGGATATCTATGATTGGATTATTTTTTAATTGGGTAGCTGGTGAAATAGGACTGAAACGAAAAAGGACTGAAGAAATAGGACTGGGAGAAATGGGACTGACTTTTAAAAACTTTTAGGACAGTCCTATTTCTCCATGGCATCAGTCCTATTTCTCCTTAGAAATAGTCCTATTTCATTTACCTTGTTCCAAGGGGAACGATGAGCCTCCAATCCGGTAGGCAATGTATGTTGTTGCAATGTACGTAAGAGCAGCGGCTTATATCCATTTCCCTTTTTAAAAAACCGATGGTGTTAACTCATTAGATAAATGGTTCACAAAACTTTTTTTTCTTATCCTATTTTAATTTAAATTACAGGAGAACATGAACTATATTGTATTTAATAGAGTTAATTTAACAAACCACTATTAGACATACTACAGAAATATAATTTATTCTGTAGTATAATAACTAAAATAAAATTTTCAGTCCTATTTCTCCAGTCCTATTTCGTTTCAGTCCTATTTCACCGGCTACCATCCATTTCACACGAATGCGAGCACAGCAATTCGGATCTACTATTCGGTCCTTTCGTCACATAACTGTAACAAGTGTTCAGCTTTATTAAGGAATGCATGAATAAAAACACCTATATATATATATAACATACGCGAGATGTTTGGTCCAGGACGGGGCGAAGCTTTTTAATTATTTCCTTTACGTTTTTAAATACTCGCGTATCAATTTCGTGACGCCTACCTTTGAAGTAAGGTTAGTCAACATTTCAATTGAAATAGCATTTCCGCTCTGCTGGTGTTGTTCTTTTAACGCTTTTACGTTTTCCAATTAGGACACATATCAACCTAAGAACACAAAAATAATATTAATAATATAACACACCTAAGAAAACGAAGATTTACAATCACATTATGAATATACATAAATTTTTCCCCAGAATTACCCTCTTCTACTCCGTTGCCAAAACCACCAGGGTTATTTATTTGGACAGTTTCCTTTCTAGGGCGATCTCCCTTTCGTGCTAATTGCAACCCAGCTTTTGTCGTTTCCTTCGAAAGCGGAGCTGCAGGGAAGTTATTTGAATTCTCTAATGGAATAAACAAGCACAGTCAGAAAAATATAAAATGAAGACAAATATTTCCCATAATTTTTTTCTTACCACTGGTACGTCCTCATTGTTTACATCTGCCATAATTGTTTTTCCATACTTTTGCAATAATTGTGAAACTATCCATTTTAAAGTTTCAGTGTCAGGTGCAATAATGTGTTCCGCAATTGCAAGCCCTAAAATTCTTGTCACTGGCTGTAGATCTAGATGATTTAAACGCTTCTTCGATTTCAGTTTGTAATGGACAGATAATCCAAAGCACCTTGGGAAGAAAGTTTTTTTTTGTCTATTTGACGACCAATTTTTGAAGCAAGTTCAAGACCTGAAACTAAAATAACTTAATATTCCATATGATTTATGATAAACTGTAAGACTTTTTTTCTTGTTGTTTGTTTTGTACCTGCCTTGGTATCACTTCAATTATAGACTGTTTAGTAGTTCCACCTAACATAGACTCTGCCTGTTGTAAATTGATGTCATTCTCTGCAATCACTAGACATGGAGGTAAAGTTTCCTTGCTGTGGGCTCCTTGTGAAAGTTGAAGCACTTCACGTCCTATGACAAAAAAAAAATATGACAAGGAACGAATACCAAGAAAATAACATTTGTCTACCGTTGTAAATACCTTCGCAATACCCTATGAATGACTTTCGAACAGGGAACTGTGAAAGTGGTGTTCTCACCTGTTATCAACTGTTCTTCAGCAGCCTCTCGTGCCCTAGTGTTCCGCTTAGTAGGAGCTGTAGTAAGATAAAAATTACACGTCATGACAGTTGAAAATAAATCCAATTAACATACAACTATTTAGATTTAAATCCTGGAACGCTACTTTTGAACATCTAGGTTTCGTCGTGCTTATGAATTGCAAGGTACACATGTTCTTAACAGGTGACTGATCACCCACAGTTACCCATCGACCAGGTCTCACTTTGCTTTTTAAATACAAGGTTACGCTCTGTAGCCTTTCTCCATGAGCTTTACAATCGCAATAGTCCCTGTCCCGTTTGAAGAAGATGAAACCGTCTCCCAGTGCTGCCAATGTTTTTAGAACTTTCCACCTGTTTTGGATTGCCAATTCTTATAACGGGTTTTGAGCTGCCTTCAAGGATTATTAGAATGTGAAATTTTTTTTTAAACTGGCATTATGCCAAATTTATATTTCCTCCAAATGTAAAAATAATTATATATCCAATTTGGTATGTGTAAATTGCAAAGTTGATGGGACGGCGGGAGGGAGTGGGAATAGGGCTTGAATTAGCAGACAAAATCCGTTAAGTGAAAAATGTTTTTGGCCAAATATAGTGTAGCTTGTGATCCTCTGGACAATTATGATTGGAAAGTGGAGTTGCGTTATTTTAAAGCCACTAATGGCAGGACTTTGCTTAAACGTTACAGAGCAATACATGCAAAAGACCCAGTATTTGAAAATAGTTGTTTGTTATCGAAACAATGTTCCCATACTGAAAAGTTCAAATCAGCTTCAAATTTAAACAAACACTTAGATAAACAGTGCTTTTTTAAAACAAAAGAGAACTGCGGTGAAAAAAATATTGTTTTTAAGTCACGAATGAAAAATTTATCTGTTGAACTGTCCCGTTGAAATATCTAAATGGTCTTTTAACTTTTTTGACAGTAATTCCACGACAGGAAATATTGCAGTTATTGATGATGCAAATGAGGAAGTGATAGAAACAGAAGCTTCCGGTAATACACTTATTTTCCGTGTTATTTGCAATCACTGAACATTGAAAAATTAGGCCAGATTATTGATGAGTTCCCTTTTGAAGAGCCAAGTTTGTCATGCTACTTACGTCCGATCATAAGATGACGCAACTTGACATCCAATTTGTTCTTAAAGGAACTGCGATTTTGGTCCAAAAAAATAGTGGCTGCAAACCCACACGGCACATCTCCTTCCTGGGAACCTCCGAAAAGGCTCTTAGCCTCCCCAGCGCACCAATAATACCGTTGGGAAGTACTCAGGAAGGCCACAAGAAGCTGGAAAATTGTCGAGGAGCATGCCAATATTTTGAATTCAAGAAATTTGTTGGTGATATTCTCAGGAGTGTTTTAGGAGCTCCCTTCATGAAAGTAAGACTCATGCGTTTAAATAATGGGAAAAATAAATTGATTTCATCTTACCAGCTAAAAATTGCCTATGGACTAACGTATTGCTCCTCCATGCTACGTAACTGAACACGTAATTTTATAGTAACTTTATAAATTACCCACGATGTTGTTCTTACTAATGTCCTAATAACATATTGCATTTCAGAAATTTTGATGTTGTACAAACATAAATTTGAATCACTTCATGACCTTTATGTGGTGAAAAAAAAAGAATGGATTTCGTAACGACATTAGAGCTGTATTCAACATTTTCATCTAATAAACCATATTTGTATGGAACGACCTGTGAAAGTATAAATATGTGGCAGGGAAATACTCATTTTGAAACGAGGAGATGTGATAAAACAACACTCAATTATCCAGTCATGGAGCTTGGAGGACAAGTGAATTTTCATGATTAATAGTACTTCAATGGCTCAGGGTAATAGCTGGGAGTAGCGTACGCTGTTTTTGTACTAAGCTGGATGTTGATATTAAATAAATATGACAAACCCTTATCTTATCTTCCTATAATGTTTTACAAATATTGCGCATGAGCAACGGGATGCTGTTTAGCCTCGGTGTCTTTTATGTCGTCTGCTTGAGTCAATTGTCAAGAGCTTCTGTTGCACAATTCTGCATATTAATTGTTGCTACAAGTGGTAAAGTTCTTTAGGCTATGTAATCTATAGTTGCATTAGATATTCCCGAGCTCTGGGAACTAATAAGGTAATGGTTGCATATTAGAATTAATACTTATCATGTTTATTCTCAACAGGTTATGGGCCCAGTATTATTTGTTTGTTAAACGGCCACTAACAATTTATTTACAAACTGAGGGATTACTCCAATGTTAATGGAATGAAATGTCCCCAATGGAAATGTGTTGTCATACTGGAACTAAATAGGATGAAATGAAAAATCTTGGCTAATACAAGATCTTGGGCGATCAGAGGTAATTAGTATAATATAACTATACGTTAAAGTTTTTACAGGCATTATAGAAGCAGTTGGCTTAATAGTTGTTTTATGAAGAGTATTCCACCGAACAGGTGATGTGTGTTCCACCAAACAGGTGATGAGTTTACCACCAAACAGGTGATGTGTATTCCACTAAACAGGTGACGAGTATTCCACAATGAAATTTGTGACGTTGATTTGATGGATCCCACCAGTATGGTGATTGTAGTATCACAAAGAAGTTTGCACAAAGTTATTTTAACGAATGCCACCAACATGGTGATGGTTGTATTGAAGTTGTCTAATTCATCAACTTATGCTAATGGATTCCACCTACAAGGTGATGAGCATGTCTCATTGAACTTGTGAACGTAGAATTTCTTCTATGAATTGCGCTCACTAAATGAAGAGCGTTTATTGAGTTGCCATTCTTCAGGATTCTACGCCTAAGGTGATGAGTATACCCCTGTCAATTTTGGGATGTTAAGAAATTAATATTCCCAACGTGATATCTAAAATGAATTTACAGCGACCTTTTTAATTTGGAATGTCAAAGTTATCTTGCTGATTGTGACACAAGATGAAAATAACAAAATCTGTTATTGCTTTCTTTAAAACAGATAATGTGAAAGGCTGTAAGCTGCAATTTGAGGCACTGTTTGATTAAGAAAATCAAGTGGATATCTGCAAGCAGAAACTTCCTTTGGCTTAAGCTAAAGGAGCTTAACTGAGGAAAGAGTATTATACGAAATACAGCG
This sequence comes from Daphnia carinata, assembly GCF_022539665.2. Lineage (NCBI taxonomy): Eukaryota > Metazoa > Arthropoda > Branchiopoda > Diplostraca > Daphniidae > Daphnia > Daphnia carinata. The sequence goes on along the minus strand of NC_081335.1, from coordinate 6,217,579 downwards.
CATTTCAGCGACAACGAGGTTTCCTTCAAAATGAAGCATGATGAGATTCTGGAGGGTCAAAGGCTAGGCAAATCCCTATACCACATGAAGATTTTTGCCAAACATATGAACCAAGAAATATCTACAGCTATTGTTGCCAACACTCAAACCTCACTGACACTCTGGCATCAAAGACTGGCCCATTTAAGCAACAAAATGATTCTAAAGATGATAGCAAGTAACTCTGTTGAGGGTTTATCGCTCAAGAAGGAAAACATGGAACACGATCTGTGTGAAGGATACATTTTTGGAAAAATGCATAGATCTCCATTTCCGACAGGCCGTATCAGAGACAAAGAAGTGAGTGAAATCATTCACTCTGATGTCGTTTTGTCAACTTCTCAACACCGAGTGAAGAGACCTGTATTGTATTATTCAAATATGATTTCATTGGTTGGACTGAGGTCTACGCCATGAAGATCAAATCAGAAGCCGACGAGCACTTTGTTAAATTTGTAGCATTTTAGAAGCAACTACGGGAGAAAAGGTAAAGATTATAAGAACAGTTCAAGGTGTGGAGTAAAAGAAGAAGGAAAGTTGCCGAGAGGGACGTGACATCAAACAACAATCGCTATACGCTACAGTAAAACGGAGTGAGTGAGAGGTTGAATTGCACTGCCATGGAGTCTACGCGGAACGCTCTCTACATGAGCAGAAACAATCCTTCAAATCTGTTGTTAAAAGGCAACAAACGAGTATTGGAATGATGGGGTGAATTTCTGCGTTGTTCTATCTATGTCTTGAATCACGCACTCTCGGGTTCATCTACCAAGACTCTATTCGAATTATCCTACATAAGAAAACCTAACATCGAGAATTTTACGGGTGATAGGTTGTAGAGCCTCTGCGCATATCCCTGACTGTTTAAGGAAGAAACTGGATTATAAGGCAGCGTCATGTTGGTTAGTAGGCTATGGCGAAGAAACAAAGGGCTGGATCTAATGGGAACCAGTGTCTAGAAATTTCTTCACGAGTCGTGACGTCATATTTAACGAAGATTTGCTGATCAATGACTTCAGTGACGAATCGAAACAAAACGAAAGCAATCTTTTTGAACCCCAAAGCTATCAAGAAGCCCAAGCCTCTCCAGAATCCGATAAATGGATGGAGGCATACAGAAAGGAGTATAACTCACTGATGGAAAACCAGACATGGGAACTCGTACTTCTTCCGGAAGGATGCACAGTTATCAACTGAAGAATGATTGGAAAAAAAAAAAAATGAATAAATTTAAACCAGCGAATGAAGGAGTACCTGAAGTGTACAAAGGCAGACTTGTTGCAATTGGATCAAGACAAAGATACGGCATCAATTACGCCGAAACTTTTGCCCCGGTTACACAGGGTGAGGCAGTGAAAGCTACACTGGCCGAAATCGCATCAATGGATCTGGAGTTGATCCAGTTTGATATTCAGACAGCATTCTTATACGCTAAACTACACAAACATATCTACATGAGACAACCAGAGGGTTTTGTAGTTCCCGCAAAAGAAATTTTTATTGCAAGCTAAACAAATCATTTTATGGCCTTAGGCAAGCACCTCGACTGTGGTTCAAGAAACTCGACTATTTTCTACTTAAATTCGGATTGAAAAACAGTACCGGTGATGGGTGCGTTTACTTTCGAAGGACAAAGGATGAGACCACTTTTTGTGCAATTCGTGTGGACGATGCTATTTTTGGAACTAACAAAATACAGGTTCTAATTGATATTAGATCGCACCTTGGGGAGGAAGTTCAGATCCATTCACTACCCCCAACGCGATTTATTGGCATCAACATAAAGCGTAATCGCCCGAAGAAAAGAAAATATTTATGTCACAACCGCTTGTAGTTGACAGATAGCAAGATTTGGATGGCAGAATGTAAAGCCAAAAGCCGTTCCCGCAGACCCAAACGTGCGTCTCAGCTCCCACTTGAAGTCGAAGAGCGAGGGAGAGAAAATTGAGCCCTACCGGGAACCAGTTAGCGCTCTTCTCTATTTGGCTCTGTAAACACGCCCAGATTTTGCATATGCTGTTGGCCAAGTTGCAAGGTATTGTCAAAACCCTAAAGCTGAGCACTGGCAAGCCGTAGTCAACATAGCCGGATATTTCAACGGAACAAATGGCTATGGCATTTGGGTCGGCGGAGACAGAACCGGTCTTGTTGGATACTCGGATGCTGATTTTGCTGGAGATATCAACGACCGTAAATCTACGTCTGGTACCATTTTCTTTTTCCATGGTGGACCAGTAGCCTGGGCAAGCAGCAAGCAGCCTTGTACTGTCCTCTCGATAACTGAAGCAGAATATACATCTACTTGTGAAGCCGCAAAAACTGCTGTCTGGCTGAGTTACCTACTGCAAGACTTCACTGGTGGAACAAAAGAAGGTGCCACTCTGACAACCAAGCGGCTGTCCGGCTGGTTTACAATGATAAATTTCATCAGAGAACTAAACATATTCAACTAAGATGGCATTGAATTAAGGAACAAGCAGCAAACAATATCATAGAAGTTAAATTTGTAGGAACTGAAATCCTTCTTGATGATATATTTACAAAGCCACTAGGAGCACCAGCCTTCGGTAAGATAAGAAGCAAGATCGGTATAGGGAAGCTGTCTGATTAGATCAATAAGGGTTTGAGGGAGAGTGTTGATATTAAATAAATATGACAAACCCTTATCTTATCTTCCTATAATGTTTTACGAATATTGCGCATGAGCAACGGGATGCTGTTTAGCCTCGGTGTCTTTTATGTCGTCTGCTTGAGTCAATTGTCAAGAGCTTCTGTTGCACAATTCTGCATATTAATTGTTGCTACAAGTGGTAAAGTTCTTTAGGCTATGTAATCTATAGTTGCATTAGATATTCCCGAGCTCTGGGAACTAATAAGGTAATGGTTGCATATTAGAATTAATACTTATCATGTTTATTCTCAACACTGGAGCCTCTGTGTAGTAACTGGGAGCGGCGTAAGTGGTAGTGTAGTTACTGGGAGCGGCGTAAATGGTAGTGTAGTACTCCGGTGCTTTTGAGTAGTACTTCATTGCCTCGGTGTAGTAGCTGGGAGTAGCATATGTTGTTGTGTAGTGTTGCACTTCAGTGGAATAGCTTGGTATAGCATGCGGTAGGGTGTAGTACTCGGGTGCCTAGTGCAGTATTGAGAAGCATCAGTGTAGTAAGCTGGAGCTGCGTAAGTGGTTGTATAGTACTCAGCATTCTTTTTGTAATACTCCGCGGCTGCAGTAGTTTGATATTCCACGGCCTTTGTGGTGTAGTATTGAGGAGCCTTAGTATAGTAAGCCGGAGCTGCATATGTCGTGGTGTAATATTCGGGCGCCTTTATAGTGTAGTAAAAAGTGGTGTAGTACTCGGGAGCATTGGTGGTGTAGTAGCTAGGCGCACATATGTCGTGGTGTAGTAAGGCGCCGGAGCAGTGTAGTAGTCAGAAGAAGACAAGCCGATGGGTCCACCGACGACACGTCTAAATTACAAGTAATGACGTAGCAGCCAATATTCTTGCCCCGCCTTTTAGCAATTCCTCCTTCCCATCAATTTCGATCAATAAAACTGTAATGCAAAAGACAAAGAAAAAAGATTAGCTTGATTCTTTAAAATACTCAATGATTTTTTAAAGTAAATGCATTGTGTGTGCACTTTCTGAAGAAACATCAAATTTCTTGGTTCCTAAAAAGGCAAATACCATCAATAACTAAGAAAAGGAACACACACTAAATAAATGTATAAAAATTATAACCTAAGGATATCGTTATTCCTATATATTCGAGATTCCTATATATATATGAGCTGAACTACATATATAGCTTCAGTCTAGAGCAATGTAATCCTAAACAACAAAAACTTACCTTGTTTTCATAAACCGCAACGTTTTTACTTAAGCATTAGTTTAGCAATGGCTGCCGAATGCAATGTTTACATCGTTATGAGAGTTGCCAAATGAATAAGTTGACACAAATTATTTTAAGAAGCAAAATGAAATACAAGTTTAAGCCACGTTAAAATTTTAACTTCGTAAATATCCAATTTGTAACATCTAATAACACGTAGATATTGTTATATAAGAAACATGTTTTCGAGATAAATAGAATTAGGTTTAGGGAATGAAGAAAGCTGGTAGTGCTGAATACGTCTGTGCATTCCAGTTCAGACCACCAGTGTGCATTCCAGTTCAGAGGATTAACCATCGCATTTACTGCTCCAGGAAAACAGGTTTGTTAATAGAATTTTAAACTTACCAATGATCATAACGAATTATGATTTTGTCTGATCCATACCTTTTATTCCATTATTTTTATTCCAAGGAAATTTCCGCTATCTTCCCATCCCGCATAGTTGCCGATTTTCCTATTCCTCTACATAGTAAAACGGAGCGGAAAATATTTTTTAGAGCCTATAGCGGCTGCTGCTGCAGCCGTAGCGACCTTGAATATTTTCCGCTCCGATTTAAAAAGTAGATAAGTAGGAAAATCGGCAACTATGCGGGATGGGAAGATAGCGCAAATTTCCTTGGAATAAAAATTTGCCGTTTTTAACTCAAAATTAGAGTGATTCTGCATATGGCATGATATGCAAAATCCCATATTAGATTATAATTTAAATGATGTTTTTTTTAAGCCCAAAACGCCCTCGTAGCCCCATTTATCATCGCGTACATGAGAGCCAAAGTAGCCCCATTTACTACTGGCCCTCTCGACTGTCCGGAAACTTTTGCCAGCTATTTTAAAAGGCCTTTCCCGTGAAAGAAAAATTCACAAAAAAATCATGTATAAAACTAATCTTAAGGAAAAATTTCATTTTCAGAATCATCTATGTCCGATGATTAGTATATTTTTAAGAGTTTAAAGAAAAACCGGTTTTTCCACAAGCCGCTCTCGGCTGTCCGGAAACTTTCGGCAGGTACTGTATGCTTAAAATGTATGTGATGCCAATAACTGCTACTAACGCATTTGCTGTTTTCCCAATGGAAAACTTGTAGACATATACGGCTTAAAACAAATTTCTTATTCATTTATTTTTGTGTTGATGTATGTACAGTGTACTACTTACTGAAAATGACTACCAATCGCGGCAGGGCGAAGCATTTAAATACTGATCATCCTATACGAATCGGAACGAGAAAGCGGGTTGCTAAAGTATTGGGCGATTTCATGGATGCTTCCTTTAGCGAGTCGAAACCTCTTTGTTGGAATAAAATTCCATTACCACCAAATATAATCAAAACTACCCGTGGCCATCAAAGTAGAGGACGACCACCAAAATCCGTGAAGAACTCAAATGAAGCTCAAGCCTCACAGGAATTGTGTAGTACTTGTAAGTGTTGTTTTTCAGATCATTTTCTTATTTTATTTAAAAAAATTTTCTAGGCCCAAAATACGGTAATGCTAGTAGCCCGGTGTTTCGCCGCACTCAGCAAACGAGCCGAGATACCGCACTGTGGTCTTTTTCTGATGGTGGCCATGATACTCTGTGTGATGAAGAATCCTCACCTATAGGTCCACGGACAATACAACATCATGAGACAAGTAACGAATCTACAACTAGTTACCACCAGAGAGAAACAGACAGTGAACCAGAACTCATGACACTTCAAGCACCAGAAAAACAATTGGGTTTGAACCATACCCATCAGCAATCGATTCAAAAGGGCAATTATGTAAGCGAGCCGGACGAACTATCGGATATGCTACGTAGTTTATCTTCCAGGGAAATTTCACGTCTCCAATTGAACCCAAGCATTGGCCGTATTAGGGAGCCTTATCAACAACAAAATATCATGCCAGGCCCATCTTCTGTTGCAAAATCCCATCAACCATTGAATGTAAATGGTGGCCATGGATTTCATCCTAGTGAACAACAGTTTATTGAACCCGGTCCGTCTTCAAGAGAGATAGCCTGTCAACAACCAAATAAAATTCGACGCCATACGAGTCAGCATTATCAGCATCAGCACGCTCATCTTGGGTCATCCTCTGGAATGAATTCAGGTAAACAATTCCATCAGAATGGTGTTTGTACTTTACAACACCAGCGCAGTCTATCTGGTACCTCTGCCGGTAATAATCTCCATCAACTAACGACACCAAATATCATTGATTCAGCAGATGCGAACGCATTTCGTACTGAGCCATGCAGCGGGAAAAAACGATCGCAACTAAATCAGACCCCGTCTCACAGTGCATCAGAACTGTCGTCCACGAGAGCAGCAAATGGTCACCAGTCACTGCGGCAATCGAGCAATCTTAATGAAATTGCAAACACAGGTAAATTTTTAGGCACAAAAACGTTAAGCAACGTTTAATTTTTGTTTTTCACATATCAGTATTTCAGGACTACGTGAAAAGAAATATTGAATTCTTGAAAATCCATTTTCGAGAAATGACTGCAAAAATAGACGACCTGCTGGCTTCTAGGCCAAAACCTTGCATATGCACTATGCAAAGAATGGAAGAAAATGAGGAACAATTTACTTTGCCTATGGACTCTTTCGGTGCCATAGAGGAGATGGAAAAAACCCTGAGCGACCAACAAACTCGGCAGCAAATGGTAATGGAACAAAATCATAATTCTTCTTTTAAAATTCCCTCCACAGTTCACCTAAAACATTTGTGCTTCTATTCAGGTTCTAATTTTGCTCCGAATGGATGGGGTGAACCTCCAAAAAACAGTATATTCCATAATGGAAAAGCTGTTTACTTACGAAATTGGAATGCAATATACTTGGACGGGAAAACCCACAAAGGAGTTCGAGAAAGAAAAATTTTCTAATTTGACAAATATTTACGCTGCAATTTGTGGTAGGTGGTTGTATATTCATTTATTAAGTTCTTACTCTATAAGGAAATTAATTGTTGCTTTTTGTGGTGACGTTCTCGCAAACAAAGACCTTTCCGGTGATGAAGAAACCTGAATGAAGATAAAGTTTCAAGTAACTGAATGGCTTCGTCATTGCCGGCAAAATTTCTATAAAAGATCAAGCTTTTGAATTTGAATAAATCATTTCAAATATTCTATTGTCCTTTTATATTGATTTTTTATTTTAATCACGTTTAAATGAATGGCTCTCTTCTATATGCTAATACCATGGGAGGTTATTGGTACTATCTGAGGACAGTGATCACCCGAATCAATTTTGATTCCAATCAAATTTTGATTCGAATCAGCGATTCCAATCAATTTTGCTTGATTTTCACGACTTTTTATTTTCCCCAAAATTTACTTTTATTTTTCATTTTGATCTTATGGCTTTTGAACAAAATTGATTCAAATAAATTATTTTTGTTAGTCATTTTTGCGAACATGGAAACATTAAATCATAAATGTGTGCTACTCTGCTACGTCACAAAGCTGTCTGTTTAGTGTTTACCCTATTATATAGCAGACAAATTTTTTTCATACGCGTTAGCGTTACTTTCGTACTGTGGTTCTCTGAACAACGTGGAAAATTACTACTCGGTTAACAGTAAGGCAGTGCGTTTATGCTCACGGAAGATCTGAAATACTATTATTCCCTTGAATGCAACGGCACTATGGTAGATTAAATATTGGCAATGGCAATTACAAATCATAAACCAAGGTAACTCGTAAATCATATAATATACTCCTTATTGTATCAGATGAATGCTAAATATGTAAACATTTATATATATCATCTCAAAAATGACCTACTTATGCTTACATATGTAGGTTCAGTCATCACTGCTAGTCCTCAAGAGTTTTTCTGCCACTCGACTTCAGAAGATATTCAGAAACTAAAATAGTGAAACACGTATAATTTGAAATATCATTTACTAAATTTCAGGTGAAGTGTTTTGTTTGTTTGCTTTCTTATTTATGTACAGTCATTCATCATTGTTAATTTTTTACTGAAGTTACAGAAGAGAGCTATAATCTTCATTCAGAGGATGAGCCCAATGATTGTGATTTATTAATTGAAGAACAAGAAGGGGAAACTGCTATTGCTTTCCAAGAGAACTTGGCAGGCAGTTTCAAGCCCAAGAAGCAGAGAAGTCCGTGGTATGAGCAGCTTGTTCTGACGTACTTTGAATTTGCAGAAATTCTTAAGAAAAAGAAAAGGTGGGAAATCAGAGAAGACGAAAATATCCAGGGAATATGTATACAATGCAGGAAAAAGTATTCCGGCCGTCCATTCTCAACAAGTAATTGGCAAAGGCACCTGAAGGTGAGTTCTACTTAATTTTTTTTACTTAAATGTTTGATCTTCGCAACATTTTAAGAAACATTTCCCAATATTTCTTTACAGACACATCCAGCTTTATACGAAGATTATATAACGAAGTTAAAACAAGCCCAAGAAGTAAGGTGAAGAGCATCTAAACCAACGTCTAGCAATGAAGCTATCAGGGAAAAACGCTTGAAACTTCAACAAGCAAAATTGAATTTCCCTGCAGTTCAACCGATTTCTCGAAAGGAACAGAAAGTTGTTGACAAGCTTATTTTGGATTACATCATAAACGAGGCCAGGCCACTGTAAACCGTGGAGTCAATCTCATTTCAAGCAATGGTAAAGGTTTGAATCCCCGTGCCGATGTCATGTGTGTGAAGAAGTTAAGAAAACTCATCGAGAGTGAGCGGGAATCCAACAGTAGTGAATTGCTGAACACCATAGCTTCAGTGAAGTACGTTTGTCTAGCAGTTGACATGTGGAGTACTCTTAAACGCAGTTTCATGGGAATAACTTGCCATTGGATCGACAAATCAACTACACCTCTACAGCGGAGATCAGCTGCGCTGGCATGTAAGAGATTCAAAGGTGAGGATCTCATTTTACTATAACAGTACTTAATTTAATAAATCAATCAATTTTTTGCCACTTGTTCATTTTCAGGGTGACAAACATTTGATGCCATTGCTAAAATGATTCAAGAGGTAATGAAGAACTATAAAATAGTGAACAAAGTAAAAGTTATCGTCACTGATAGCAGAGCGAATGTATGCACAGCAATAAGAAGTATGCAAGATGAAAAAAAAGAAGCAGCACAAAAAAAACGTTTGCAAGCAACATTGGCCAAAAAGGCTATGGAAATGTACAATGAAACAAAAGCAGATGTTGAGGTTGCCGACAACATTGGCGAAGGAGATTCGCATTGCGATTGGGAAGATGAAGATGTTGAATTTGTTGACATTGAATTTGAAATCGCAGAAATTGAAAATAACGGCATCGTATCAGTTGGCGATATGCTGGACGCTCTCATAATTGAAGACGTGGACGAAAGCGGAAAAATTACCGTTTACAGTTCCAATAACCTACCAGAACACATCCGCTGTGCCTCCCATCTCTTGGCTACACTGGCATCGGCTGATTTTCAGAAGAGTCTGTCATCAAATCAGATGTTTAAAGAGCATTACGATCGTGCAATGGGAAAATTAACTAAACTTTGGAACAGATACATCCGAGGCCCCCTAGCAACAGATAAGGTGCATTCCATCTTTGGTAACTACAATTTTGTTTGAAGTGGTTGTTAGCTGAATTTTTTCATTTTTGTTTTTAAACATTTCTAGGCTGTCAGTTGAAAACACCTGGCGAAACGAGATGGAACTCCACGTTCGACGCTGTAAAGGATATACTCTCCAAGGATCAACCTAAATTAGACGAGACAATGTCTAACCTGCAATTGGAGGTCCTGGAATTTGAATACTACAGGAATTTCTTACCGTCATGCAACCAATTGCAATTTACCTTGACGTATTACAAGGGGAGAAAGACAACTTCCTTGGTTGCGTTCTGCCCTGAATTTTAAAAATAAAGGAGGAACTTCAGGTGATTTCAAGCCCTAAAATTCAACCAAGCGGATTTGGGTCTTTCATCTGCCGCGGAATGCTCACCCATATCGAGAATAGGTCACCTACAAATTCATAAAAATTAAAAGTTGTTAACGTAACATAATTTTTTTGAAGAAATAGGTTTGGCGCTTACTTCACAGATGAAAAATTCGTGGTTGCAACATGCGTTCATCCGAAATTTAAGCTAAACTGGATAGCAGATGAAATGGAGGTGAGATTTAACAGGATGCTAATAGCTAACACAATTGCATTGGTTCAAGAAAACGAAAGAAAAAATGAAGTGTCATCGTCTAGTCGAGACCCTTTGCATTTCGCTTCAAAAAACACCGCCACCCTAGACGAACTTGAGCTGTTTTTCATTGATAATGATTGATGAAATTTGACTATGCTTGACCAATATCCAAGAGTAAAAAAAAATGTTCTTCGAATACAACACAGCCCTACCGTCAAGTGCTTCAGTCAAGAGGCTCTTTAGTGCAGGTCCACTTGTGCTGACCGCACGTCGTAATCGTCTGGCAGATAATATTTTTGAAACATTGCTATTACTAAAAGTCAATACAAGTTAATAAAATAAAGCTTCCGTGTTAATTTCAGTCATGTTAACTTGTTATACACTTGAACAGTTTATACAAAGAACTCGGAATTTGTTTCTGCGGAGGTACCTAGGAGCCAGTTGTGCCGTGTGGGAAACTTAGTGAATCAGCATCTTTATTAAGAAAACATGGGTGTGCAAACACTGTAGTCATTGAAGTTTACTCATCAGGTACTGATGAGAAAGGTTAGCAGCGTTCTAACTGTAAATCCTAATTTAGTTTACGTTCATCCTCTGCGTATCTGCGCAAGTGAGTGGCCCGTATTGCCTATTCATGACTAAGGTAGGTATTCGTTGAAAAAAGGCTGTGGAAAAATGAAAGTGATTGTTAATAATGGAAACAGAAAAGCTTAAGCCCTTACACTAGTTTAAGGTATAGGCCAGAAAGTTCCCTTAACAAGTGTTACTTGACCAACACGTGTGGAACTTTTATAACGAAGCAGCTTAATTTCTCGAAGTAGACGATTTCATCAAATTCAATGGTTTCCATGGGCCATGTAACAAATTGCCTATTGGTGAAGATTAGTTAACGCTAAGCTTGTTATTTTGTACCTGATTTACACTTTGTTAGGGAATCCAACGCAGGTTGAATTCACCAGTACTTTATTGAACTTGACACTTACACAAAAGACGTCTGCTCGTAACCAATGGAAAAATTCGCAGGGTCGTCCTTCGGCAACCAAGAAGGCTCTGTGTTACAGCGCCCTTAGCGGCCTACACAAGTTACAACAATTAAATATCAAATATAGCGGGTCTTCCCACGGCCTCCCGAACCTAGGGATACCTTTGCTTGACTCCAGTTGAGAATCCACAACCACATTTTAGATCATCTCTTTTGGCCCTGTCTCCATCCTTTGCGACGGTGGGCTACTCACACAGCGGCGACTGAATACTTAGTTTTTAATACTTAAAAAAGGCCAGCGTACTAGATCTTTTTACCATACTTAATTGAAATAGCATACTTAATTTCTAACTATACCTCCCTGCCTACTGAATGATTCAGTAGGCCACTAGGCTACTTAATTTTCGGGTGGATACTTAAAATTCTTGCTCACTACTGAAATTATTTATTGGTAAAATAATAAAATAATATACTCTTTTCAAATTTTTATTGTTCTACTAATCAGAAATGTTTTTACAATCAGATGGGTTACAAAAAAAAGTCTTGGTTAAAAAAACAAATGCCGAAATGCGATGTAGCAAATGCAAAACATGAAACAATTCCTGGGTAATAAACTTTGGTGAAAAACTTAGCCATTAACAGGAAAACAAAAAAAGAACGCGGAACGATAACATCACACGAGCTTGAGATAAATAAACGAAGAGAAAATAGCTTAAAAATCCGCGCTAGTTATTCAGCACTATGAAAGAGTATCTTCAACAGCGGGTAACACAAATTTCTTGATACTGAGGGTCATAATTGTGTCCAATCTGCAGTTACATACATACATACATACGAAATTGCGAGTTAAAGTTCGATAATATAAATGGAAAGGGGCATACGTTACTTGCGATGAACAGTTCAGGAGCCTTACAAACACCTTTTCTTGTAGAACAAAGCTTCTTAATTTCAAGAATTAGAGAAAAATTGCCTCTTTCGTCGTTCGTTATATCCACTTTGTTGCCAAGGAACTAACGAAACTTCAATAGCGTACTTGTAAAGTTGTTCATAAATAGCGTCTCACCCATTCCATCAGCTGCCATTGGTTCCATAAGAAGAAAATCACTGTAGACAACAGCAAAATCGTTATATGTTGGAATAATTTGGAGCAACTGCTCGGGATTGCCGGAGAAACAGGACCTGGAGATTTAGGACCTCAAAATAGGACATGGAGAAATAGTAACCAAAGTTCAAACATTTTTGTAGGGTCTATTTCTCAATCTAAGGGTCCGATCGCCGGAGAAATAGGACCCGGAGAAATAGCACACAATTATCAAACATTTTTTGGAGGGTCCCATTTCTCCATCATAAGGGTTCTATTTCTCATTGGTAATTTAATTTCTATTTCTCCTTCTTAAATAACCTAATTATCCGCTGGTGGAGAGAAGAACCGGACGGCTTATGTAGTTTTCCACACTCCAAACAGCGTTATCAATTGCTCGTGTAATCATTCCATCATAACTTTTTTGTTTGAATTCATATTTGTAATTTTTTTTGCACGATTACATGCCTTATCTATTGCTTTATACAGCTCATGTATAAAAGTAATATTTTTTAAAACAGTGTTTGGTTTTTGGCCTTGACATTTTGTTAGTGGTGTTTCCAGTCCTAATATCGCCGTCCCCTCTGGCTGATGTCCTTATTCCATGGGAGTTCCGGGAGGGGGGGGGCGGAGGTCGCTTTCGCTGAAGTACTCCTTTATACACACTGATTAATAAGAAAAAAATTATATATAGATAATTTAAGATACGTGCATTTTATAATTAAAAAAACTATTTGCTACAAAACCATAGATAAGGACCTACATGGTAAGAACGAAAATAATGAGTTCCGCGGGGCTTTTGGTGGGTGCTGGGAACGCATATGTTAACATGAAGACTAGTTTATTATTATTAACATTTGATACTAATGTTTATAGGAACAATATTATAATCCTTAACTAGATATTGTCTGAAGCAAGGACAAAACAAAGGACTACTATAATTCACTCTTGATTCAAATACCATTTATTTCTTCATCACATTTTCAATTCTTTTCACAGTTACAAAGATACCAATAATTATATTAAAATCAACCCCTACTTCTATAACAATGCAAGGCGGTGAAAGCTGTCTTTTATATAGGGTAGGAGCGCTTATCACCAAAGCATTAAGTGGATTAAGCAAAACTGAAACATCCAACTTGTGTATTTTCGTCTATGAGTAAAATTTCAATAACGTGGCTTCTGTTAAAGCGGAAGAGGAACAAATAACTTCACAAAGCTACTAATAATGACAAATCCATTTTAATTTTTTTCGGCCAGGAAAGGTCTTTTTTTTGTGCGTCAGTGATTACCGAAGTCACATAATCTTTTAAAATGAATCCAAGATTTTTTTTTAACGATCATGGAGGGCATGCCAGTGTATTGTTATACAAAACTATCATGACACGGCTTGTAAATAATAGAACACGAGTCAGCTCATCCATGAGTCAATTTCGGCCATTCATACGACAAATTTGCCCTTTTTTCGCTAGTTTATTCAGTTTATGCTTTCTTTTCATTTTTCGTTTTCTTAATGTTGATTTATCCCTTTTCTGTTGGTCTTCCTTTCTCTATTCCTGTTCTTCGATGCGTTCAACGCACCTCCCCGTACAAAACGTTAAGCTTACCCAAACCTTGAGTTAGCTTAGATTGCGACCGCACCAAACCCCCCCCCCCCCCCCCCCAAGCTAACGACTCCAAGCTTAAATTTTTTAAGATTTAAGCTTGGAAATTCAAGCTAACCTAGCCCGCGCGTCGCTAGCTTAGCTTAGACTAGCCGAGCGAGGCTAGGTTAGGCAAAGCGAAAAAGAAAAGTCCTTGGCTGGGATCGAACTCGTGTCTCCCGCACGACAGCCGGATGTTCTATCCACTTGACCAATCTATTCATATTATAATTACCATTCTTGAAGAATACAATAGAAATCTTGAATTATACTTATAATAAGTTTTTTCGACAACACATCACAAACAGAATTTTAAAAACATAAAGATAAAGTCGAAATTAAGTTAAACTTTTGTTCCCTCAAAAGTATTTAGGCCAATTACTAAATCTTTTTTATTTTCAAACTTAAGTATATATTTTTTTTTTAAATGAATTATTTGCGATTAAAGTCCTATCACTAATGGTTGTTTTATAAGCATTTCTTATGCTAAATAATATATATTTTCCTAACTCCCATTTTTATAGCTTACACTTACTTCAATAGCTTAATTTTCGTAAACTAAAGGGCAAGCTATTGAATTCATAGCTTGCGCAAGTTTAATTTTAAGGCGCTGACGTCACCCCCCAAAACTGAAGCTAACCTAAACGTATCCCTAGCTTGAAATCTGCAAGCTAGCGACGGGGAAGCTGGATGAAGCTAGGATTTGGGCATCGCCAAAAACTCAAGCTTACCGTTTCGTACGGGTCTTTTTCTTTTGCGATTTTGATTTTATCCTGTTTCTTAATTGGTTTGGCAAGTACTTCCACATTGTCTTTTGCACCTATTGCTCTTAGTATTGTTTTACCTATTGTAATACAGTAAAGTAATAAAATATTTGAAGATGTAAGAAATTTTTTTAGTACCAATAACCTCCCATGGTATTAGCACATAGAATAGAACCAATACAGAACCAATTATAGAACCAAGCATTTAAATGTAATTAAAATAAAAAATGAATATTAAAGGAATATAGAATATTTGAAATGGCTTATTCACATTCAAAAGCTTGATCTTTTATTGGAATTGGCGATGAAATAGGACTGACTTAAAATATTTCAGGTCAGTCTTGTTTTTCCAAGGCATTAGTCCTATTTCTACTTAGAGATAGGACTATATACAAAAATTGTTCCAATTGGAACGATGAGCCTCCAATCCACTAGGCAATATCTTGCGTAAAAATCGTCGGCTTATATGCATTTTCCTTTTTAAAATACCGATCGTGTTTACTCATTACTTAAATTATTCACAAAACGGCACACCTCTTTACGGCACATCTCCTTCCTGGGAACCTCCTAAAAGGCTCGTAGCCTCCCCAGCGCATCAATCATACCGTTGTGAAGTACTGAGGAGGGCCACAAGATGCTGGAAAATTGTGGAGAAGCATACCAATATTTTCAATTCCAGAAATTGTTGGTGATATGCTCAGGAGTGTTTTAGGAGATCCTTCCATGAAAGTAAGACTCGTGAGTTTTAAAGTATCACAAAAACATTTAGGTCAAGTAGAATTGTTAGATAATGTAAATTTTGGGGTTTACCATTTCAAATTAGAATAAAAAATTAGAAATTTAGAATTAGGTAACGATAGTAGTATAAAATAGTAAAAAATTTATGCAATTTGAAAAGTTTGTTATGACCACTATAAAGTGCATATATAAGTAATAAATACTTCTTATTTTGCTCTAATAGTATTTTGTTAAATGAACACTATTAAATACAATATAGTTCATGTTCTCCTGTAATTTCAATTAAAATAGCATAAGAAAAAAAGGTTTTGTGAACCATTTAAATAATGAGTAAACACCATCGGTATTTTAAAAAGGAAAATGCATATAGGCCGATGTTTTTTACGACGAGGCTCATCGTTCTAATTGGAACAGTTTTTGAAAATAGTTCTCCAAATAGAAATAGGACTAATGCCTTGGTAAAATAGGTCTGACCTAAAATATTTTGAAAGTCAGTCATATTTTATCGCCAATTCCAATAAAAGATCAAGGTTTTGAATGTGAATAAACCATGTCAAATGTTCTATTGTCCTTTAATATACATTTTTTATTTTAATTACGTTTAAATGCTTGGTTCTATAATTGGTTCTGTATTGGTTCTATTCTATATGCTAATACCATGGTAGGTTATTGTTACTACCTGAGGATGATACAAGAGGAACTGAAGAGCCTGTCAGGCAGCTGCCAGGTAACCAAAAAGAAGGTTCTAAGAGGAATCGAGGATGGTTATGGGGAAGACTGGGGAGGATAGCAGGATGTTCTGCGAAGGTACTTAGGAGCCAGTTGTGCCGTGTGGGTGGTTACGAATGAGTCGGAAATCAGTACAAGTACAGATGAACTTTCTATCATCTGTAGGCGGATGATTAAGCGGATATAAACAAGGGATCATTTGTGGTTTAAGGTTTAAATTTCAAAGGTATGGCCGGGTTGAGGAAATACCTGAGCTTAGAGTTCCCCCGGGAATAAGATATTATGCGGTGAGAAACAAAGGGACAATGCAGTGGACAGGTAATACATGTGGCGCAATGGCTCCTCCTTCAAACCACATGAGGAGTATAAAATAGAAGTGTTGGTTCCTGAAAAGGTAAAATAAACAATACTGTTGCTGTCTTGTGTGTCAAGTCACAAACAAACAAACAAACAAAATTTAAAGCGCCGAGCCCAATCATAATTGAAGAAATAAAAAATAAAGCGGGAATTGCAGGGAGGAAAATGCCTGACATCGATAAAGCTACTCGACGCTTAAGGTAATTCCTGAATTATTAATGAAATAACTTACCTTAATAGTTTTTTTTCATCCAGATACCAACGATCGAAATGTTTGCAGCGTAACCCTAGAAACGATGATCCATTTTTTTACGTACAAGAGGCATTATCCCTCCCGATTTCTGTCAAGGAGCGGTCTATGCTGGAACTGGAAACCAGAGAACACGCCACCTGCTATTTTTTACCTCTGTCATGAAAAGACAATTGGAGGATTGATAAGACGTGGTTCATAGACGCTACCTTTCACTTCATCCAGGATCCTATCAAACAGGTAAAACTTATATTATGGGCTTTCTCTTTTGTGTTCGCACTAATATTTGTTAAACCTAGCTTTCCTCCATAAACGGCTTCATAAGAAACGGCAGTTGATTATATTACAGTTTTTGAGAAGATTAAGGTATTGTACATTTGAAGTTTATTTATTACCTGTTTAAGACAATTCATTAGTTACGTGTACCTTGACTTCAGGACTTCTTCCCGCTCCCAAAAGTTCAGCGAATCGTTACCGACTTCGAAACGGCCATTTTTGTCGCCGTCCGGAAGCTTTATGGAAATTGCATTCATCAAGGATGCAACTTCCATTGGTGCCAAGCCATCGTTAAGAAGCTTCGCGTTATAAAGCTATAGTCAGCGTAAAACAAAAAGGGGCCCAATCCTATTCGAGATCTCGTATTTCGTTTGCTCCGTCTTGCCTATCTTCCAGGTAACAATTATTTTGTATTAAATCAATGTGCTGAATATTTGTTTTACTGTTATTTTACTTTTTAGCTGAGAAGACCCCTTCCTTATTTGATGCTTTACGGAATTCAGCAACGCCGGAATTGGAAAGACTCCTGGAATACATGGATAAGAACGGGATTCGAAGTCGGTTTTAGACTCCAGAGAAGTGGTCGTGTTTCAATCTACTCCTGCGAACCGATAACGATTGTGAAGGGTTACACCACATGTGCAGGAAAGTACTAAAATATTACAAAAACGAATAAAAAAACTGTTCAAAGTAAAATAATCAACAAAAATTAACAATTACCCCTTTTTCCATTATCCAGCCATGAGCTACTTGAGGAATTGGTTCAGGAGCTCCGAAGTTCCTTCCCCACAGTTGTCCCTGACCATCCTCTTAACCTCAACGATGACCACATTGTTGAATTGGATATGTCATTAAATGATAGTTTTGTTTATTGAATGAGCTTGTATTTCATTTTAAATGGTTAACAATCAATATTTTTCAGTCAGTATTAACTAAGGAATAAACGAAGTAAAATTTAAGTTCTTGTAAATGAAAAAAATGCAATCATCTTATTTTTGTTCTTGAACAGTAAGGTGCTTATTGGGATAGGGGACTCTTCTTTCGAGTTGTAGTTGTACGCGATAAAATTTCTAACAACGTATGGCATTTTCTAAGACCTACAAAAGAAAAAAATTAATGGAAGAACAAAAAACTTTTATACCATGAAAACAAAATTAGGTAGCCGGTGAAATAGGACTGGAGAAATAGGACTGAAAATTTCCAGTCCTATTTCTACCGGAGAAATAGGGACTGGGAGAAATAGGACTGACTTTTAAAAACTTTTTCTCCTTAGAAATAGTCCTATTTCATTTACCTTGTTCCAGGGGGAACGATGAGCCTCCAATCCGGTAGGCAATGTGTTACGTAAGAGCGGCGGCTTATATCCGTTTCCCTTTAAAAAAAACCGATGGCGTTTACTCATTATTTAAATGGTTCACAAATGTTTTATCTCTTATCCTATTTTTATTTTAATTGCTGAGGAACATGAATTATTTTAAATCTAATGGAGTTCATTTAATAAAATATTATTAAAGCAAAATCAACTGACAATTGAACAAAATAATTCATTTTTACATATGTTCCTTAAATTGAAACATTTCAAACTTTCACGCTTTGACTTGACTCCTCCCTTGCACGCCCATTTCGTGTCCAGTATCACCCGTGCTGTCTGTATAACGTGGCCCCAAAAAACAGCTTTCGCAGGAAAACTGATGTGTTTAAAGTTAAATAATTAAAACTATTTTGACTTTAAAATATTAATAATTTCTGCTCTACTTACTGCCATTATTTATAAACGTATAGTTGTAAGATAACGTAGGAAAAAATCACCGAAAAGGAACCAAACAATATACAGACTTTTTCTCGTTTTTTGTTTATAAAATAATTCAATAAATAATTAAGAAACGAGACTCAAACTTTTATACTTAAAAAAAACCTATTCCAAACAAAATGTGTAAATATTATATTTTTATTATGATAACTTAAATTTTTCGCGGCACTGTACAACTTGGTACGGTGTCCAAGATGGGTCCGGTCTCCCATACTATTTGTTAGCTTACACCTAGACGGCACAGGAAATATCTAAGGTAAAATTGGACAAACCCCTTAACTAATTATATGAAACAGTAGAGCAAGTTAAATCCTACAGATTAGGTACAAGTCTGTCCCATTAAATGCTAGTTTTATTCCAATGTAAAAAATCAGAAAAAAACCATTCCTGCTAATTTGGGACAGCCGACGCTAATTTAGGACACAGATATTTTTGAAAAAAACAAACAAAACTTTTTAAAAATATTTTTACTTTAATCGACGCAGAATTTAAAAATAAATCGATTAATGTATGATATTTATCCGTTTTTTTTGCATCATTTTCATAAAAATAACGCTAAAATTAGAGACTTATCTGGTCTGGGTTCATCCACGTAGTTTTTCTTTAAATTTACTTACGTCCCTTCACTTTTTTTCGTAACTTCAAATCTATTAAACTTTTTTTGTTTTTAAAGGTAATTTCGTATTTTTCTTTCATTTTATCAGTTACTAAACGAAAAAGTTTTCGGAAACTGTTGTCCCTTATTGGGACACAAGTTTATTTGTAGTTTTATCAGAAATTCCAGTTGATTTTTCACGCTCTTCATGTTCTTCTTACTTGTCGTAACAGAAATTTATTAATAAGCCA
Source organism: Daphnia carinata (assembly GCF_022539665.2). Classification (NCBI taxonomy): domain Eukaryota; kingdom Metazoa; phylum Arthropoda; class Branchiopoda; order Diplostraca; family Daphniidae; genus Daphnia; species Daphnia carinata. The sequence goes on along the minus strand of NC_081335.1, from coordinate 6,198,026 downwards.
TTGGTTTTACGTGAAAATAAAAAAAACTGTTTTGTTGTTCCTGTCATAGCCCCATTTGATTGTGCTTTAAGCGAAAGCGCTAATTCCGGACACTGTTTTCCAAGGGCATGGGATGGCGGGAATTTTCTTTTATAAATTACTGGTTGGCACAGATCCGTTACTGGTTACCCAGATGGCAGTTAAAACTAATTATATATTTTGCAAAATGCTAGGAAACTGCCATCCGGCAGTAAACATAGAATGATGTAAAACAACAACGTAAAACAACAACAGCCATGTAGGGAAAACTTATATGAATCTACTGATCGCAATATTTGTTGATATTGCGTTAGTAGATTGTGTCTTTAGTGATTTCAAAATATCTACCAAATAGGGAAAAATTGCAAAACGGGGAGATTTAACTTTAAATGATTGGCGGTGAAATAGGACTGAAACGAAATGGGACTGAACATTTCCAGTCCTATTTCTAGAGGAGAAATAGAGAATTGAACCATAATTCTGCGTGTTGACAATTCAACGTCTTGCGACTATGCCACCATTGACACAATGAAGCAGGAAACTATAATACGTCATTTAATATGTAGTGTGCTGTCCCAAATAAGCGCCATGAGAGCTTATACAAAAAACTCAAGACTTGCAATCACCGCTGAATATTATAACTTGATTTTCATGAAATCGATAGCCATGTGGAGAAAACTTAAACGAATCTGTTGATCCTGAGATTTTTTATATTGTGTTAGTGTAAGGTATCTTGAGTGATTTAAAAATATCTCAAAAAGGGCAAAATTCAAAAATTTGGAAAACAAAATTATAGTACACATACAGTATAGAACTATCCTCCTATAGGTTAGTAATCCAACGTCTTACGACTATGCCATCTTGAACAAAACAAAATTGAAAAGCATACAATATGTCATTTAGTATGTAGTCTGCTTTCCCAAATTAGCGTCATGGGAGCTTATGTAAAAAATCAAAGAATATCGATCATCGATTAGATAAATATTGTCACATGATTTTCACAAAATATTCAACAGCCATCTAGAGAAAACTTAAACGAATCTATTGATACCAGTCTGGATGATATTGCTTTAGTTTAAGGTGTTCTTCGTGATTTCAAAATATCTCACCAAACAAGAAAAAAATCATAAATAAGGAAAAGAAATTAATTAATATGTAGTTTCAATACAGTATATTAACGTCAGCTTTTATGTTAGCAATCCTACATCTTACGATATGCCCTAGTGAATGTAAAAATATTGAAAAGGATAACATGTGTTTTAGTATGTAGTCTGCTGTCCCAAATTAGCTTCAGGGGGGGCTTATCTAAAAAACATGAGAGCTTGAATCATTGATTAGATGAATATTGTCATATGATTTTCATAATATATTTAACAGCCCTGTAGAGAAAATTTGAACGAATCTGTTGATACCAATATTTATTGATATTGCATTTGATCAGACTTGCCGCGATCGCAATCAAGAAATTGAACGCCGATCCGATCTTTTGAGAAAGATCGAAGATCGGTTCGGCGATCCCAAAAAAATTATTGCGATCCGAACGTTTTTAAATCATTTTTAGCAATCAAACTTTTCGCCATGTCGCTGTAGATTTTGCAGTCGCATGGTTCTTTTTCACTACTATTTCTGTCGAATGCCAATTGACGGAAACTGTTTAGTGTTAACCCTCAATGGCCGTCGGTGACTGTCGCTGGGACAGCTGTGACAGCTGTAATGTTTGATACAGCCACCAGATAGCGCTGTTGCTATGTGGGGGGACTGTACAAAAAATATAGTGCGTCACAGCCAGCCAAAGAGCATGGTCACATCCAATCTGCCTAATCTACATTCTATCATCGGCATCCGATTAGTTACCGTGATATTAGAAAACAGGATATTACATTGACGACGAGGTGAAAGTGCGTAAAAGGAAAACAGTGAAAATAGTGCTTCTGGAATAAACTAATCCCACTGAAATGGCATTCGCATTACCAGCCTTCGAAGGTTTCTCCATTAGTGACGACCCCCACACGGCACATCTCCTTCCTAGGAACCTCCTAAAAGGCTCTTAGCCTCCCCAGCGCATCAATCATACCGTTGAGATGTACTGAGGAGGGCCACAAGAGGCTGCAAAATTGTGGAGAAACATGCCAATATTTTCAATTCAAGAAATAGTTGGTGATATGCTCAGGAGTGCTTTAGGAGATCCCTCAATGAAAGTAAGACTCGTGAGTTTTAAAGTATCACAAAAACATTTGGCTCAAGTAGAATTGTTAGATAATGTAAATTTTGGGATTTACCATTTCAAATTAGAATTAAAAATTAGAAATTTAGAAGTAGCTAACGATAGTAGCATGAAGTAGTAAAAAATTTATGAGATTGCCAAAGTTTGTTATGACCACTATAAAGTTCAATATAAATAATATATATTTCTGAATTTGCTCTAATAGTATTTTGTTAAATGAACTCTATTAAATACAATATAGTTCATGTTCTCCTGTAATTGTAATTAAAATAGCATAAGAAAAAAAGGTTTTGTGAACCATTTAAGCAATGAGTAAACACCATCGGTATTTTAAAAAGGAAATGCGTATAAGCCGACGTTTTTTACGCAATATATTGCCTACCGGATTGGAGGCTCATCGTTCCAATTGGAACAATTTTTGGAAATAGTTCTTTGTCTAAATAGAAATAGGATTAATGCCTTGGTAAAATAGGACTTACCTAAAATATTTTAAAAGTCAGTCCTATTTCATCGCCAATTCCAATAAAAGAACAAGCTTTTCAATGTGAATAAACCAATTCAATTATTCTATTGTCCTTTAATATTTATTATTTATTCTAATTACATTTAAATGCCTAGTTCTATAATTGGATTTGTAATAGTTCTATTCTATATGCTAATACCATGGGAGGATATTGGTACTACCTGAGGATGATGCAAGAGGGACTGAAGAGCCTGGCAGGCAGCTGCCAGGTAACCAAAAAGAAGGTTCTAAGAGGAATCGAGGACGGTTATGGGGAAGACTGGGGAGGATAGTAGGATGTTCTGCGGAGGTACTTAGGAGCCAGTCGTACCGTGTGGGCCCTCAAAACGTTGGCGCACGTTGGAAGAAATGGGTGTCCAGGTTCGAGACAATGCTCTTGGCCATGAACATTGTAGAAGAAGACTAATACAAAAGCTCAGAAAGCAGCAATCGACAAACGACTCGCCCTAATGGTGCATTACGCGGGATCTTAAGTGGCCGACGTGTATGACATCTTATCGGGCGAAGAAGAAGACAAAGAATCATACTCAAAAACGAAGCCCTTGCTGCAAAGTTACTTTCAGCCTAAACAAAACATTGGGCTTGAAGTATACAAGTTCAGGAAACTGCGACAGGAAGATGGTGAAACAATGGACGCCTATGTCACCAGGCTTCGCAAGCAAGCAACACTCTGTGATTTCCCAGACGACGATCGCGAAATCAAGTTCCAAGTCATCCAAGGATGCCTGTCAAGCTCATTTAGAAACGCTCTGTCTATATGATCAGCTGTCTCTGAGTAAGATGCTAGAACACTCTAGATCAGCCGAAGCAGCTAATCACTATGAAGAAAACATCGAGAAACACAACTAGAAGTCTGCAAACGCAATGAAACACAAAAATACAGGGTATTCACAACGAAGAAGAAATTCTTGGCAATCACCACTTCAGAGCAAAGAAACTGGCAAATGTCGGGATTTCGGGGGAGAGTGGCCACACAAAAACAGAATCTGCCCAAGCAAAAATGTCTGTTGGAACTGCGGAATGAAATTCCCACACGCGGATGGAGTACAGTGTCCAGCTATAGGCAAAACGTGCACAAAATACAGCAAGCCAAATCATTTTGCGAAAATGTGCAGAAGCTCCAATCAATTTAACCCCTCAAGTGGCACACAAGAGATAAAAGAAATCACCCAAAGCTACAGAGCCAAAACTCTTCCGACGAATCAAGCGATGAGTCAGTGTTTTCCGTCTGCGCCATCAACAACCAGAAGAGACCGATGACGTCAATACAGGTCGGCGAAACCAAAATCGCAATGATGATCGACACAGGCTCTCCATGTAAACATGATCGGGTTGAAAACATTCAACAAATTAAATCCGAGGCCCGTTCTGAAACCAACAAACACAGTGATCAACGCATACGGGAACAAACCGCTTGATATTAAAGAGAAATTCTCAACAATCATCAGGTCCAAGCATGCAGAGTCGAAAGTTACTGTGTACGTAAGCGCCGAGAACAATGCCGACAACTTACTGAGTTGTGAAACTGCCAAAGACCTGAAGCTCGTCAGAATCATAAACGCAAATCATACACAAGCCAAATACGAACAGCCAAAAACCTAGCCTAACCTCACTCTTCAAAGGCACTGGGAAAATGAAGGATTACACCGTGAAACTACACATCGACCCATCGGTTCCTCCAGTCACGCAGAAACACCGGCGCGTTGGGTTACATCTCAGAAAAGCCGTCGGGAAGGAGATTCAAAAGCTTTTACAAGAAGATATCATCGAACCAGTTACGGAAGGGTCAACCCCATGGGTATCACCCTGTATTGTGGTTCCAAAACCAAAGCAGCCCGCCATTTTTCGCGTGTGTGTAGACATGCGCGCTCCAAACCAGGCGATAATGCGCACCCGCCCGTCATTCCCACAATCGAAGACCTCGTGGTCGATTTAAACGGAGCCAAATTCTTTTCAAAGCTCGACATGAACCAAGGTTACTATCAATTAGAGCTCATGCCGGAATCTCGTTTCAAAAAAACTTTTGCTAGTCATCGTGGACTGTTCCGTAACAAGAGACTTAACTTTGGCATAAACTGCGCAGCAGAAATATTCGACGATGTCATTAGGCAAATAATTAGTGGCATTCCCGGTGTCGTCAACCGTAGCGACGACATAATCGTCACCGGAAAATCCAGAGGTGAACATGATCAGAATCTTCGGTGGGGTCCACCTTTCTCGAGCAAGGACATGAAACACTTCGCGGAGGAATTCAACTTCCAACATCGCAAATTCACACCTCTATGGCCAGAAGCTAACGGTGGCGTCGAACGTTTTATGAAGACCCAGAAGAAAACAATCCGGTATTTGGTCGGTGAAGGACGGTCATGGAAAGAGAACATCTCTACATTCCTTTTAAATTATCGGGCAACGCCTAACTCAACAACAGGAGTACCACCCGCAAACGCTTTATTTGGCCGTCCGCTAAGAACACGGATTCCAGAATTCAACAACTCTAACGTAACAGATGAGAAAATCCCGCTGAGGGATGCTCAACAAAAAACAAACATGAAAAAACACGCAGACAAGGACGCTCAACTCCGTGTATTCAACATCGGCGACAAGGGTCTTCTCCGAAAAGACAGCATCCGCAACAGGATTGACCCTCCCTTCCATCCGGAAATCTACACTGCAGTTGCTGTCAAAGGAAACATGATCACAACAAGCCGCGGGACTCACACAGTCACTCGAAACGCTTTTTACTTCAAAGAATTAGGCGGAGCAGTCGGAAGCCAAGACATTCATTGAACCCTGAAGAAGACGAAGAACTTGATCAGCAAAATCAACATAACGACAATCTTTTTAGGAAATGAGCCGAGCAACGAAGGGGAAAGAACAGAAGCTGAAAACCCTGTTGACTTCAACACTCCGGATCCAGGAGAACACATCGATTAGCAACGGTCAACCTGTCGCCCCAGACGCAACTGTAACCTCCCGAAGAGATTCGAAGACTACGAAGTCAACTAGCAACCGAAAATCATTGATTCGCTCGTGTAGCTGTGTTTTCTACTTGTTATATAATATAATATAAACATGGAAATTGCAATCACAGGTTAGATGAATATTGTAAGAGAGCTACGGTGACGGACTTTCCGATTTATAAACGGAATTTAGGCGAACCCAGCAATGGCAATATTAATTGGAAAAATGTTAACTTTGGATGGCAGCCGGTGAAATAGGACTGAAACTAAATAGGACTGGAGAAATAGGACAGAAAAATTCCAGTCCTACTTCTACAGGAGAAATGGAACTGGGAGAATAGAACTGACTTTCAAAATATTTTAAGACAGTCCTATTTCTGCATGGCAGCATTCCTATTTCTCAACGGCATTAGTCCTATCGATTCCGTTTACTTTGTTCCAACAGGAACGATGAGCCTCCAATCCGGTAGGCGATATATTGCGTAAGAGCGTCGGCTTATATCCTTTTTCCTCTCGGAAGACCAACGGTGTTACCTCAGTAGTTAACTGGTTCACAAAACATTTATTTTTAATCCTATTCTAATTTAAATTGCTGGTGAACATGAATTATGTTGTATCTTATAGAGTTTATTTAATTAAATACTAGTAGAGCAAAATAGATACAAAACAAAAATGAAAATTTTCAGTCCCATTTCGTTTCATTCCTATTTCACCGCCAATCAACCCAGACAGCAAAAAAATCAGCAGAGTACAGACGAGTCGTTATTGATGTGCAAGATTCATTGGTTTTAACAAAGTAATAGTATAACCCCCCCCCCCTTGAATAACTGGACACTATTTACAGGATTGTTTGGATATGAGCTCATTTCTCAAAAAATTGCCAGCTTTCAGACTAACTCCTATTATCCTAAAAATTAAAAAAATGTTAAGCTATTGAGCTATACAAACAGGCCCTCACCGAAACATCAAATTCTATAATGGAGGCACTTGTTCTTTTACTAAGCGTTTATTACGTCTTTCATGTGAGTTGGTGTAAAGCAGCTATTCTTACGTGCCTATTTATGCAAACTGAATTGCTTGGTTTGCCTTTACACGTTTCCCATTAAGATTCCCTCGCCAAGTTTGTTAGCACTCTGAATGCAGATGATATGGAAGTAGAGCAGGAATAATGTTTATAAAACTTATTCTCTGTTTCCTTACATCAACTTCGATATCAGTTTATCATCCAGAGATATTCCAAAGTACCTTGGTAGAGCAAATTTTTTTTGTCTATTTGACGATCAATTTTGGAAGCAAGTTCAGGACCTGAAATTTAAATAACTTAATATTCCATATGATATATGATTAACTATGAGACGTATTTCCTTGTTGTTGGTTTTGTACCTACCTTGGTATTACTTCAATTACACACTGTTCGGTAGTTGTTCCACCTAACATAGGCTCCGCCTGTTGTACATTGCTGTTTTCCTCTGCAACCACTATTCATGTAGGTAAAGTTTCCTTGCTGGGTGTTTTTGTGAAAGTTGGATCACTTTATGTCCTTGGAAAAAAATATAACAAGGAGAGAATACAAAAAAGATAACCTTTGTCTATTGCTGTAAGTACCTTCACATGACCCTATCAAATGGGAATCACTTTCCAGCAGGAATTATATTCATTTTCCTTTTTAAAAAACCGATGGTGTTATCTCATTAATTAAATGGTTCACAAAACATTTATCTCTTACCCGTTTTTAATTTAAATTGAAGGGGAACATGAAATATGTTGTATCTAATAGTGTTCATTTAATAAAATACTATTATAGCAAAATGAAGACTTACTTTGTAATCGTTGCTAATATTTGTATAAGCAAGTACAACATGAGTGCAACTGGAAAAGTTTGTTATGGCAAAATAAAGTGCGAAAAAAGTAAAAAATATTTCTGATTTTGCTATCATAGCATTTTATTAAATGAACTATATTAAATACAACATACTTTGTGTTCCCCTGCAATTTAAATTAAAATAGGATAAGAGATAAATGTTTTGTGAACCATTTAAGGAATGAGGTAACACCATCGTTTTTTTTTAAAGGAAAAGGGATACAAGCCGGCGCTCTTACGCAGTATGTTGCCTACCGGATTGGAGGCTCATCGTTCCCATGGGAACAAAGCAAAAGAAATAGTTCTATCTCTAAGGAGAAATAGGACTGTTATAAAATATTTTAAAAAGCAGTCCTATTTCTCCAGTTCTATATCGTTTCAGTCCTATTTCACCATCAATCGATCAAAATTGAAATATTACATACATAGTTACGCAATGTAGCTTTTCTGCATGAGGTTTATAATCAAAGCCGCCGCTGTCCCTTTAGATGAAGATGATACAGTAAGCTCACTGCTGCCAATCTTTTGTGGAATTTTTCACCTATTTGGGATTGCAAATGTCTTATAAAGAGCTTTGGGTTGCTTTGAGGGATCAGTATGATTGGATTTTAATTTATATCGATCAGATTTCTATTCGAACTCAATTTTATAAATTAATATTTTAGGTTATATTTTCACTAAACAAAAATTTTTACATTTCTTTTAAGAAACTAAACTTAATTATTTTTAAGGGGGCTTTTAGGATGACATGGTCCTTTACGTAGTCTAAAGAGCCAACAAAACCAAATGTGAAAAAAAAACATATTTTAAGCTTGCACTTCTTTTTGGATGAAATGTACCGGTAATTAAACTAACTTCATACATCTATTAAATATACTTTGATGTAAAAAGAATTCCTTCGCCTTGTTGCCAACTATCTAAAGGACGAAACTCTTTTTTACCTGATATTTATTTCATGTTAATATTGTTCACCTGCTTAGTATGAAATAAATAAATAATGGACGCTTTCGTCAAAACGATAAAGGATGCTGTTTAGTCTTCTTCCTCAATGTAGGTTTTGTAGGGGTATAATGCGAGTATCGTTTTCACATGCCAATTTTCACACACGAAAAGCGATAAAAACCATTAACCAAGGACAGCTTAGCGGAAATCACTCGCTGTTAATTTTTTTCGTTTTTAACTAACGAAGAATGTTAACCAGAGATTATCTTTGTGAATATCGCTAACTCCGCTCGATTTTAGTTGGCCCCTAACCAACGAAAGACGTAACCCAAAATTACCAGGGATGTTGTAACCGCCGCTGGACTTCTCGCTACGAGTTACCGTGGAAGATGATTAGTATAGTCAACGAAACGGCAAGACAGTTTATGATGATGCGATATTATACGAATAACTTCATATTTTTAAAAGGCTGCTGAGCCACTTTTATGTCAACTAAAAAGTAGACGAAATTCTCCAGATAAGCAGTTTTTACGATTAGTTCATAATCTATACAACACCTTCATAGAATACAAATTTACAAACCCAAATATTTAAACCTTGGAATTGGAAATTCTCTGCCTTGTTTTCTAGCTCAAGCTACCACAAGTCACGTCATCTGAAAAGTGTGCAAACAATGCAATCAAGAAAAGCAAAAAGCTTCTCATATTACATTGCTCTTCCGAGACGTTGGAACAGATTATCAACACGGTTGTCGACAGTTTTTTTCCCTGTCCGGCGTGAAATTAATTTGCTGCTGGTGACCAGCAGTTTCGTATTATTTGTCCTCTACGTAGCTTGGACGGCGTATGTCCAAAAGGTAGGTAAATTTAAAAAAAAACTTATTGACTACAACGCTGTAAAATAAAAGTTTTGCAAAAAAAAAGTTGGAAAAACTACTTGTTTTTATTTAACCAATCAGATAGTTAAAGAAATTATCTAGTTTAAAAATACTATCAATATGACGGGAACCCAAAACTGGCAAAGGATACTACCAGTTCTTGGTAATTACTGTTACTAATCTTACGCTTTTATTAATAAATATAAATGTCTGCGGAGGAACTTGAACATATCACCGTATGTATGCAGTGTCATGACGTAACACTAAGACGTGTTATTTTTCAGACGTTTAAGTTCCAATTTATTTAATGCTACCAAACACAATAGCGTGATAGGGAAATTTTAGAAAACTTTGGATGGATTTGGAATCCTTTAAGTTTACGTGCTAAAATTTAGTTTTCAATCGCCGCTTCATAAACGTCGATCTTATAAACCTTCTTCATAGTATTTGTTCGAAAGATTCGGAGACATGTGGCTATACCAAAACAGTAGGCTACCCTGAAAAATTCTAAGCTTGATTCTAAATTCAACGAATTCTTTACATAATGCCTTAAAATTAGGCTGGGGTAATGGAAATTTTTTTTTTATTTACCTTTTATTTTTAGAAAGCATTTTCAAGTTAAAATTACACAAAATTTTAGAAAAATCATAAAAAATGAAAATTTTTATACACGTTTGACTTTTTTGCTGGTTTTACAAAAGTAGTGCACTAAAAATAGATGGTAAAAATTTCGTTTACTCTGATGTTTGGGGTATAGATGGATTTCAATTCACTCTAAGATCCGCAGAATCCTTACATTAACCAACTGATATGTAGACAAGGAAGGAGGGGGAGGGATTGAAACAAACACAGGATTTTTGTTCCGCATAAAAATAAAACTTGCAAATTTATTCTAAAAATTACCAAAATTACATGGAATAATAGTAGTAAATAGAAGCCTAAGTTATCTTAAGGTAAATGGACTGAAATTGTAAAAATCAAAAGTGGCTTCAAGTGTTTCAATTGACAAGATGTCAGGGCAATTAAAACAGGACATCGGAGAAGTTGCGATATGGTCTTTTCCGTAAGGAAGCCTTTGTAAGCCACCAATAAATTGAAATAGCGATATGACAGTAGTCCGAAAAGAAATTGCAGTCAGAATTTTACCTTTCCGAAAAAAATTTATACCCTATATTTTTTAAGATGCTTCATGTAGTTTGTTATTGAGTAATAAATATTCAAAGCATTTTTTAAAAATTCGAAAAGTATGATCATTCTGCGCCAAACCAACCAGAGTCAGCTTCGATACCTCCCCAATTTAATTTTAGTATAGCTTGATAAAGCAACTATTTGCCACAGAAATCTGAAACTTAAAGCAATAATTTAAAAACTATTTAAATTACTTAAATTCATAAAAGACATGCGGAATTATGACGTTTAAAGCTTATAATTTTTTTAGTACTCTAATTTTATTGGCAACCTATTCCCGAAAAACCAGTTTTGTCAACATGCCATGTGCCAAGTAACCGTACTCTTCCCCATTGGTAAACATGTGCCGAAATGTAATCTCGAAACTTTCTTACTGACATATTTCTTAGAGAACAGTTCAATGTTGAATTATCGCTTTTTTCATATAAGAAATATGAAAATTTTGGTTTATGATAGCGCAGCTGATCGTATAGCATATAACAAATAACGATAACACCCTGTATCATATGGACGCAGCATACTGGTACAGCACTGGCGCTTGGCCAACTGAACACCGCTGCAGAATAACCCGCAGAGATCGAGCCCGATTGTCCCGTCGTTTTTACACTAGTTTTCCTTCTTCTAAAAAACATAGAAAGCAATGTCGGGACATTTATGAGTGAAAGGAGCGAAGAACATAGTTAATTAAAATCTAAGAAAAGTTCTCCTATCCTCCAATTTGATTTGTTATTTGCTTAACAAAACGTGATAATTTAGAAACCATTATCAAACTTTTTTTTTGTTTGTTAATCGAAAGTTCGTTACACAGCAACCCCTCTTGCCACGGGATGCACTACTGTGTCGTAAAATTTAGTTTGGTTGTTGTGGATTTCGTATTTTAGAGTTTTCCAAATTTGTTTTTTTTAGGATGTAATGAAACTTAATACTTCGGGAATGGCAAAACAAAATGAATTTTCAGTTCATGCAATGGAAAGTGTTAAATCGGCGATAAAGGAAACGAAATTCGAAAAAGAAACGCCACAAAGAAACGTAAACATGAGCCAAAATGTTATTAAACGTTTGTTGTTAGAAGCTGGTAAAATCCATAGGCCACCAATTGAAAAAATTCCAAGAAAAATAAAATTAGAACAAAGAGAAAAAATGAATAAGAACCTTCAACGAAAAAAAAAGGAAGAAAAACGCATTTTTCGCCCTCATTTCACGGACAGCCACAAATATTCTGGCAATGGGCTTGTAAGCTTCCGTGACAGTATTTATCCTGGAGCTGAAAACTATACCCAGTTCTCCGTTGCCCGACTACGGCTGTCACCACTATCTGGAATCGAATCAGTACTTCCTGGCTTTGGCCCCGTAATTAATGACGTTTTATCTTTTCAATACCCTATTCGCATTTCATCTTGCCGTGATTCCTTGTCATCCAATACAAGTATTTTTGTCGCCGTGATATCAGCGCCTTCCAATTTCCAGAAGCGAGACTTAATTCGACAGACATGGAAAAACCATTTAAAACTTTTACATGATGAGGGTTTGCTGGAAATAGCTGGTTTTGGATTTATTTTAGGACTAACAGAAAACAGTGTTATTCAAAGCAAAATAGAAGAAGAAAGCAAAATACATGGCGATTTAATCCAAATAGGAATATCAGATTTTTATCGCAATTTATCTCTAAAAGTCGCCGGCCTACTAAACTGGTTGTACAGAATGTGTACCAATATGGATTTTGTTCTTAAGGTTGACGACGATGTCTATGTCAACGTACGAAACTTAGCCCGATTTGTCCGTGTTTATCGACAGTCCAGTCACAGTGTGTTTGGTGCTGGAGACCCCAATGGTGGTTTGCCTGATCGAGGTAATAAGATGTTCTGCATTTCAAATAAACGTTATTTTCCTATACCAATGAACCTTACATCTTTTATAAGATGGAAAATGGGAAATATCCGTCGAGGAATGGCCATGGATCGATTATCCTCCATATTTTTTGGGAGCTGCCGTTTTAATGCATGGAAGCACAATCGTTCCCTTATTGGCTGCTTGTCAAACTACACCAATGATGCCCTTTGATGATGTATACATATATGGTATATGTACCGAAAAAGCTAACATAAGGCTTCATCATTCTTCGGGACAAACAAGGTAAAATTATTTTTTTTTTATTGGATTACACAGTATATGCGACTAGAAACTAGCGTCGTAAATTCTAAAACTGAATTATGTGGTTCATTGGGTTTTATTTAGTTTTTTTCCATAATTTATTTTTTTAGTTATTGTTTATTTTAGTTGTTTAAAATGATTTTGCTTAATGTTATTTAGTTTTGGTTTTTTTTTCTTGGGAAAAAAAAATTAACTTGATAAGTTTCTGCTCTATTTTTGGGTAAACCAATTCAAATGGAAGATTCTCTTAAGTTATTAAGTATCTAGAGTTCGGCTCGGATTACTTGAAACCCGTCGTGATACCAGAAAGTACTGTTGCGACAATTAGAAAATTAATGAAAAATACCAATGAATGAAATTTCACGTGTGTCGCTCCAGTACCTTCCTGCAGAAAACCAAATACGGGGGTTACAGAAAAAAGGTGTCCGGGTATGGCAAACAAAGCATAGGGAAAACCGCAACCTCCTCTACATAAGACCCTACCGTATTTTCTTAGCCATAAACATTAAATGTAAAAAAGAAGTTTATTTTGTTGTATTCAGTTAATTTATTTGGTTTCCAAAAAAATTGCAATTATTTCGTTTATTTAATTTAGCTTATTTTTCATAAGCCAAATAAAAATTTTATTTAATTTAGTTTTGGAAAATCACATTTACAACGCTGCTATAAACTAAAAAACGCGACAATACAAAATTTCAAGGGTAACTTATCCCACGTTGCAAATCTTGCTAAAAAAATGAATATTAGGTAACTTAAAATTATCAATATGAAAGTGTAAATAATTTATGATATAATCTACACTATACAGTCACTAACATTCAGCAAAACTCTGTTACAATTTTTGGGGTAAATTAAACTTAAATGAGTTTAAGGAAAAGTATGTTTCGTAAAAATCCAAACATTCATTAAAATAAAATAAAAAACGATTATCGTTCAACACAATTAGGGGAGAATAAATAAATAGTTGGCACGGAATTATGATGGCAAATCCCGTCCTTCTGGGATACCAATAAATTGGAGCTCCACAAAAATTTTTAATTATAAATTCAAAATTTCACATCTTTAAAAATAAAGATCAGCCCAAAAGTTCAAATGGTATGCGTAAATGTCTAAAATTGTGTAGCCTACTTTTTTATTACTTTACAACTATAGGGGATTACCAGACTTGCCGCGCCGATCAATTTTCCGATCTCGATCTCCGATCCGATCTTTTGAGTTTGATCGGATCGGGCGATCCGATCTTTTCTCTCCGATCCGATCTTTTCTCAAAAGATCGGATCGCCGATCAAGATCGGCCGATCATTTTTACCGATCTTTTTGTACGACATCTAGCGCTCAAAATTTACACTATTTAACGAATTTAGCATTGGCTGTCACAGCGACAGTCACTGACGGCCATTGAGGGTGAACACTAAACAGCTTCCCTCAATTGGCATTCGCAAAAATAGTAGTGAAAGAGTAACATGTGGCTGCAAAATCGACAGCTAGATGGTGAAAAGTTTGATCGCTCAAAAAGATCGGATCGCGATCATTTTTTTGGGATCGCCGATCCGATCTCCGATCTTTCTCAAAAGATCGGATCGGCGATCATTTTTTGATCGAAGATCGGATCGCCGATCCGATCTCCGATCTTTCTCAAAAGATCGGATCGGCGATCATTTTTTGATCGAAGATCGGATCGGCGATCATTTTTTGATCGAAGATCGGATCGGCGATAAATTTTTGATCGCGATCGCGGCAAGTCTGGGGATTACATAATAATTTCAAATTTCAAAATATGTAGTTCAAATTCAGCATTTTCATATTTCAAAAAATTATGACTTGTTCTCTTAAATGTGCAATTTTAATTGCTTAAAAAACATATTTCTAAGGCATTTAGGAGGAATTTACCTGTACATATTGTATTGTACCTGTTATCATAAAAAGGCTTTTGTGAGTGTCATTGAGGTTTATATTTGTGTAAAACATTCAGAAGTTACAAACGAAAACTGGACGTCTTCCAGAGCTGGGCGTACCATTATTTAGAAGGCTTCAAATGCCACTAATGGACCCTTTTAAATTTTTGTGTATGGTGGTTTCTAATAACTTACATCTATTTTAAATGTTGTTTTTTCGTTACTTTGTTAGCTATTTTAGCTCAAAGGCAAACAACACTTTTAAATATTTAGGTCTGTTTGAAATGCAAGTTTTATTCTAACACTATCCATAAATTGATTTTTCCATAAAGAAAATATGCAGTTCATCTTACCGTGAAGCATTGTCAATTGAGCCATTTTAAAATCTAAATTACGGATATATTCCATAAGGTTTCCATAAATTGAAAATGTGTAATAGAAAGCCATTTTTTGCTCTTCTTTTTAGCTTGGAAGATTTTTTTAATATGTAAAAGTATAGACACAGAATAGGGAAAATATAAAAAGTGTGTAAACTAGCACGACTGCTCTACGTGAGGTAATAGGCCAAGCATATAGGGCTTGTTGTAAAATTTCGAAGTAAGTAGTTGCTATTGCAACCATGTATCGCCTCTGAAATTGCAATCGGCATTCCAGAAAACGCTGGGTAAAGCCACACAAAAGCATAGCCAACGATTTCAAGGTGTTGAACAATTCGTTGTCAACTTGACTTCCATTTCTTAAGCAAGAGGATGGAAAATTTCGGCATTTGAGCATTTTGCAATCGATTCGTTAGGGCATGTCAGCACTTTTTAAAAAACATTTGCGACTTCGTTTTTAACAGTTCTGTATTAAGTTTTAATTACACTCTCAATTTTTGGATTCTACCTTTTCCTACTTTTGTCTACGATACATTGTGGAACCGAAAAGGTAGAGAAATGGTAGAAAAATTTCATTTACTTTTAGCTAGTAGAAGAATGCGAGGTACTAGTAGAAGAATGCAAGGTACTTTATCATACAGAAGACAAATGCGTGTCTATCTTAAAAGATGTTTAGATGTTTAGCAAAACCAATTTTTTTACATAATTTGGATTGGTGACTACTTATTTCACCGTGGAGAAAGTTTTCCGCCAATTGTTTACGTACAATATGTTTGTAGTTTCTGAAAAATAAATGGAAAATAAAACTTTGGCGATAACGAAAGGAATTTAAAAAGTATCCGGGAAAACTTAATCGTATATACAGTATGTACCTTGGAGAAATAAAAATAATTCACAATATTGGGCTCTGTTGGCAACTATCCCTCTCCGCTGATAGTAGGGGAGGTAGGGCGCAATTGGAACGCTGGGCAATTGAAACAAAAATTCTACCACTTGAAGTATGTAATAGATTTAGTGTAAAAAATTTGACCTAACGGAAATTTTGGTTGTGCATTTTTAGAAAAAATTGGAGGCTTTAGACTGTAAAAGTTTTCGAGTTATCCCAGAAAGTTGTTTTTTGACTGTCCATTTGTAGTTTTTGCCGAGACAATTTTTTCGTTTTCACACCTAAAACGATGGAGGAAATCATTAAAAAAAGATCTTGAATCATTCATCGTTCATTAAGCTATAAATTGATAACATTAATTTTTTCCTAGCTAAATTTTATCCCCTATAACATTAAAACTCCGTGAAGACCCATGCTAGGGGCAATTGGAACACCTTGTTCCAATTACGACCCTTTCGTATGCGCGTCTCCCTTACTGTAGTCTTGCAACGGTGTTATAGCCCTACGCAGCGTATTAGCAGAGCCCTTTTTTCAATTTGTTTTTGAATGTTGTTGTGTATTTTGTGTGGTGACGAAAAACAATGTCTTAGAGTTTACTGTTAAAGTTCCTCCAGTTGTTTTGAAAAAAAATTAGATACCTAGTTTTCCTATTCCAGTTACTTAAAAGTAAACAATGCACATCAACACATATCGTCTGCTGGGAGGCTGACATTTATCGTCTGCTGGGTGGCTGACACTTATCGTCTGCCACAATGTTTGCTTTTTTATTTACAACGTTGATTAAAAAAATTAAATTTTAAAAATTAAATTACCGATAACAATTATGATATAAGGCTGGACATGCCATATTCGATTATAAAAATTTGATCTCCATGCTATTAACCGTTCTTTAGATAACTAATGGCGTTTTGAACCTAATTCAGAAAACTACTAAAATTCATTAAATAATATTTAGTTACTACAGAAAGTTATAAAATATCTTAAAAAATAAAGATTAAAATTCTTTGTATTACTGTAAAAAATTCGTCAAAATACGTAACCCGGATTTTGAGATATTGTCATTTTAGTTTCTTCATGAAACCGGGAGCTCTCTTATGGGAAAACCCACGTTTCAATTGCCCAGGCGCCCTGTTTCAATTGCCGAGCAGAATTGGCAATTGAAACATCTTGAGGTACCTCCAGTTTTTTACACATAGCAGATGTTCATCTTTGCCGAACCCACCCAACAAAAATACTGTTATGTAGCTGAGATAACTGGCAACAAATCTATATATTTTTTAGTCAAGTAGGACGATTTTTGTAACCGTAGGGAACAAAAATGAGTTTTTTGTTTCAACCACGTCCTACCTCCCCTAGAACTTGTCTTTGCTGCGAAGTGTATAAGTAACAAGATAGTTAATAAGCATTTTATTCTTCAATTCATGAAAAATAATAAAATTTGTCCTTTTTTCCCCATCAGTGTCATTCTTGGCCTGGTACTTTGGATACCCACTGCATGTGAGCTGCGTAACCTTATAGCTTGGCGTATAAACAGTGATGATATGGTGAAATTCCAAGATAACATGAAGATATCTCACAGAAAAGTCGACAACTTTTATCACAACAACACCCAGTGTGTTATAACGTCTGATTTCGGCATGAAGACTACAATCGACTACACTAAATCAGTCAATTTCTATTTTACTAAGTAGGAATTGGAAAACAACGTTTTACGTTTTGAAACCAACGTTTTAAGCATATTTTTCTTTCATTTGCATAAGGGGAAGATCTTTTAAATTTTTCACCTCTGATTGCTTGCCTCCGAATTTCCTGACAGTTTCTGTTTAATGAAAAATGGTGTTTGCGAAGTTCTTTACTTCAGCATCCTTACGACAAAATCACTAAGATTTGCTATTTTACATTGTACTCCATACGTACAGGAAACACATGCTTTCAAAAACATGACTTGGCTTCAAAGTGCAAGTATTTTGCTTTTTGAACTTCTCAGTAAACTCATTTCCTAATGCAACTTCTTTTGGATTTGGGGTCCAAAAGTAAGCTAAAAAAATGTAATGTCTGCATTGTTTGAAAAAATTTGTCTATTCTGACATTTGTAAATAAAATTGTGCAAGTTAAACGACCTAAATCAGGTATCACTATTATAAATCACAACGATTTGCGGAGAAAAAGGCCCAGACGAAAAAGGCCCAACAAAAAGGCCCAAACGAAAAAGGGCCCACACGAAAAAGTCCCACTTTTTCCCAAATTTTAAAGTGGGCCTCTTTCTCCGCTCAATTTCTATGTTCCTACAAACTTTATATTTGTTTCCAAAATGTATTTCCAACCTCCTATTCCGTGGAAGTTGGAACGTACAAAGGTTGCTGATACCGTGACATTCTATAAGGTTTGCCGAGACAAACAATGTTAGCGTATGAACGCTAGTTAATCTTTGATTATTTATTCGGTAGCAATCTGATTTCGGATTATGTTAGTATTTATATATTGCTAATATCCCGTTAAATAAAGTTCATTTTTCACAATTTTTGTTTATTGAACTACTATCGCTTCTTTAAATATAATATAAGAAATAAATGTTTATCGCACTTAGCCTTGTTCTGTCCACCCTCTTGATCATTCCCCCCAACCCCCAGTCCATTTCCCTTATAACTTCTCCTTGTCGATACTTATGCCATAGGTAAAGACCACTGATTCGTTGTGAATACGGAAACTGAATGAGTTCCGCGGGGCTTTTGTGGTTACTGGGAACAAAGATATGTTAACACGAGACTAATTTATTATTATTAACATTTGATAAATAATTTTTGTAGGAATAATGTTACGAACTTAAACTATCGTCTGAGGCAAGGACAAAAAAAAGTATATTATAATTCAATATTGATTCTCATACCATTTATTTCCAAAAATTTTTTAAACTTTCATTTTGGTTTGTAGGTATATGGAAATTTAGCGGAGAAAAAGGCCCAGTCCAATGGAGAAAAAGGCCCACTTTTAAATTTGGAAAAAACTGTACTTAAATTAAGAGATTTACAGCAGGAATTTATTTTTTTAACAGTATTGTTGATGACAGTGGATCAATGGTGTTGAATAATCCAATTATTCGGGAGGCTATTTGCCTTTTCAGGTAAACATCACTGACAATTTGAAATTTGAACACTTAAACTGAATCACTGTAGCTAGTAACAGGTATGCTAATTAAGTTGAACATGTTTATATTGGTGACAAAAATAACTCTATTTATTTAGACACTCCCAAGCCATGGACCATCCGTCAGGGTAATTGGCAAAGAATATTTTCAGTTACCGCATGAAGTTTAAATGCAAATGTAACTCTGAACAACAAATTTTTCTGGTCTTCAACAGCTCTTTTTATTTTTCCTTTCTCCAGACTATTGTCGCGACTATCGAACCGGACGCGCTCCAATTCCAGTCGGCCGCACCACATCCGCCGGGATTTGTCGTCGTTACATGAGATAGGTGTGACCGGACGGTCACCGGATCCCATCCGGCGGGACTCGACCCATCGACTGTGTTGTGGGCGGCTGGCGGGCACAACTTTAGTTAGTCTTTTGGACACTGTGGTAGCGTGTAGACCTTGAATACACTCCTTGACTCTGAGCTTTTAAGACGAGTGCGCGACACTATTTTGAGCAACAATATTATTTTGCTAATAAATGTTTTCTTTACTTCAACGGTTGCGATTTTAATAATTACATAAATTTTCAGAAAAAAGTTAACATATATTAGAATTATATATAGATATGAGCATTGAAGGGTTATGGAAGAGGATGAATCATGCTTTGTTTCAAATGAGGCGATTTGCCCCGGTTCGGGCCCTGACCACGCGCATGGACGAAAACTTGGGAGTCAGCGGTTCGACGTCAGCCGTTCAGATGCTGTGTATCCCTACCGCAGGAACGATGGTCACTAAGCGTATGGCGTGCCACGGCGAGCCGGTCGACGCCGTAATTGACACTGGGGCTGCCGTCACTGTCGTCTCCCCGCGATTGGCGGCCAGCCTTCTCTGCGTCGTGGTCCCATGGCACGGTCCACGAGTTCTGCTCGCCAACGGTACGGAAGCGGTGAATTTGGGCGCAACCTACCTGGAGGTCAGCGATGGAGCGCTGACGGCGAGGGGAACCGCCGTTGTCCTGGAAATGAAGGGGATGGAGCTCCTGCTTGGGAACGACTTCCTCCAACAATTCGAAAGTCTGAGGGTCCAGTATCGGCAGGACCAGGAGCCCCTCATCAGCTTAGGTGAGCTTCCACTGAGGGCAATCACGCTGGAGTGCGTGTCCCTCGGGCAGCGAGTGGTCAGGGTGAAGGAAGAATCCTGCGTCCCGGCTCGCTCGACTACGGAGGTGGAAGTTACGGCAGAGGGAGGGCCCTACGAGCAATGGCTGTTGGAACCGGCGGAGAAACTGTTGAGCACCCGGGGGATGGCGGTTAATCCGGTAATCTTGCGCAATTCGGCCCAGATGTTGGTGCCCGTGACGAACTATACGCGGAAGGAAGCCTGGCTGTCCCCTGGCACGGCGCTGGGCGAGCTAGTGGAGATCGAGGAAACCACCGAGCCGCCGGAGGAGCCGAGAGCCCACACGGGAGAAGCCAAGGACGACGTTCTTAATTTTGCCGACCGCATAAACCCAGAGTTAGAGTCAGATAAACGTGAGAAGCTGATTGCGATCCTGCTGGAACATCGACATTGTTTCGCCAATACTTCGCTGGAGCTGGGGCGTTACAAGGCCGTGCAACACGCCATTCCCGTAGAGACGCAGGTTCCGCTTCATCAACCGCCCTACAAGAGTGCCTGGAAGGAGCGGGAACTAATTCAACGGCAAGTGGATGAGATGTTGGCTCAGGGAATCATAGAGCCTTCCGACAGCCCCTGGTCTTCACCCGTGGTTCTAGTCAAAAAGAAATGCGGAGGTTGGCGCTTCTGCGTTGACTACCGTAGGTTGAACCACGTCACTGTGAAGGACGTGTACCCTCTACCTCGGATTGTTGACGCTTTGAGCCGTTTGACCGGTTCCCAGTTCTTTTCCAGCATGGATCTCCAGTCCGGTTACCACCAGATCGTGCTTAAGCCGGAGGATCGCCCGAAGAGTGCATTCGTCACTGCAGATGGGCTGTGGCAGTTTAAGGTCATGCCTTTCGGCCTAACTTCCGCGCCCGCTACGTTCCAGAGAGCCATGGATTTTACCTTGGCTCAGCTCAAATGGCACTCCTGCTTGGTGTATCTCGATGATGTCGTGGTATACGCCCAAGCCTTTGAAGAGCATAGCAAGAGACTTGGCCAGGTGTTGGAGCATCTTGGAGCGGCTGGTCTCAAGATTAAACTGAGTAAATGTCGATTTGGAGAGTACCAGTTAAAGGTACTGGGTCATGTGGTGAGCGCGACAGGTATCGCACCCGACCCCGACAAACTATTGGCGGTACAGCAATTTCCAGCACCGGACGAGACCCATACGGTATCCCAAAAAATTAAAGCAGTACAATCTTTTCTAGGCCTCTGCTCTTATTATAGGCGACATGTCCCACAGTTTGCTAAATTAGCGTACCCGCTCAGTGAGCTCACCAAAAGTACCAAGCTTTTCATCTGGGGACCAGAGCAACGTGAAAGTTTTGCGGCTCTCAAGAAAGCCCTGCAAGAGGCAGCCACCTTAGCCCAGCCAAATTTCGATTTACCGATGGAACTACATTCGGACGCTTGTGGTTATGGCATTGGATGCGCTCTCATCCAACGAGAGGACGGTACCGAAAGGCCGCTGGGTTATGCTAGCCGTCTACTCAGCCGCAGTGAGCAGAATTATTCAATAACTGAGAAGGAATGCCTTGCTCTGGTCTGGGCACTGAAAAAGTTCCGTACCCTTATTTGGGGCACAAAAGTTCGCGTGTTGACAGACCATCAAGCCCTTTGCTGGCTTATGAGCAAGCGCGACCTGGCCGGTCGGCTCGCCTGCTGAGCACGAACCACAAAACAACATCCGCGTTTCACCCAAGCGCCAACGGACAGGTGGAGAGGATGAATCATGTCCTAGCGGACATGCTGTCCATGTATGTTAGCAGCGACCACCGTGATTGGGACGAAGTCTTGCCGTATGTTTGCTTCGCCTACAACACCAGCAGGCAGGAGTCGACGGGTTTCAGCCCGTTCTTCCTCATGTACGGGAGGGAGCCATTGCTCCCGTCGGACCTCAACCTAGGGATTGGTGGCATTGTTACTAGTGAGAGTGACGCTGACTCCCCAGTTGAATATGTGACGCAGCTTCGCGAGAGCTTAGTACACGCCCACGCCACCGTTCAAATGCGACTTGAGGAAGTGCATCGGAAACAGAAGGCGGCCTTCGATGCCAAACGCCGCGATGCTAGTTTCCAACCAGATACTCTCGTCTTAGTCTACAAGCCGATACGTAAGGTGGCCCACGCCGAAAAGCTTTTCCACCGCTGGTTGGGACCCTACCGCGTTGTGAGGCAGACCACCCCGGTAAACTACGAGGTTCGGCTACCCAATGGGCGGAAGACGGACATAGTCCACGTCAGCCGTATGAAACCGTTCCACCCACCGGATGATAGTTGGGAAGAACAAGAGGAACCCCTCTCCGAAGTACCCGATACTACAGTTATTTCTCCGCGGGGAAGCCTGGATGGGTTGCAGGTGCCGAGCCCACCGAGAATCGTTACCCCATCTGTGCCAGCGGAACCGGAACCGGAAGTCTTGGCCGCGGCCGAGAGCCCCCTACCACCTGAAGCCGACGGGGGCCGGAGAATTCAACGCCCCCTACGCAACAGGCGGCCTCCGTTGCGCTACGGGCTAGCCCTGTTGGCCCAATTGTTCCTTCTGTTAACAGCGACCGGTGCGCCGCCCGCTTCCGATCTAGTAGTCCGAGGCAGCGTCGCATTCCTCGAGAAAGGGTAAGTGGCCTTCAGCGAGTCCACATGGACCATTGTGACCGAGTTGGCGACTAGACCCGCGCTATCTATACTGGAACGTCTCGATT
This sequence comes from Daphnia carinata, assembly GCF_022539665.2. NCBI lineage: Eukaryota > Metazoa > Arthropoda > Branchiopoda > Diplostraca > Daphniidae > Daphnia > Daphnia carinata. The sequence continues at coordinate 6,175,127 of NC_081335.1, read as the reverse complement.
TCTGGCTGCGCGACTTGACGCCAGGGATAACAAATTCCAAATAATGACCCAAGAATACATCAAGGCCCGGAAGCAGCGAGCCGCGGACCGCCTATTGAAGACGAAGGAACGGCTCACCCCGGTAGTGGTACCTCCAACGCGCGCCCACCGTCGGGTGCGAGGGGTAATTGATTGAGGGGGCGACCTGTTAAAATGGATGTTGTGCACCGCCACCGAGAAGGATGTGCTTCACCTTAGCCAGACCGTGTCCCGGACGTTGGAGCAGAATAAGGAGATAGCCCATGTTGTGGAGCACCAGGCAACGGTGGTCAACGCCACGCTGTGGGAACTACAGTCACACGCGGAAATCTTACGTGGTTTGCTGACCGAAGACAATAATCTGTCCACTTCTCTCCGACATTTACAGGCCCAAGTTTTGCGCACACAGGCAGCGGATGAAGAGAGGTGGGTGACATGGCTCACGGTCGACCGAGCCTTTGAGACTGTGGAACAAGGCCTAACCTGGTTGGAGGACTTCGCCACCGATGTAGAGGCAGGTTTGAGCGCCGTGGCCGGGAGACACCTCCCCGCAAGATTGTTCCCGCCGAAGCAAGTCAAGACAGTTTTGGAGTCAATTCATCGACAACTGCCTCCTGGATGGGACCTCATGACCGGTTCCGGGCTTGGGGATACCTGGACCTTGTACAGGGACGCTAAAGTGAGGTTACGAGTAGCAGAGGGTGTCATCCGGATCCTCATAGACCTTCCCCTAGTGGATCGGAACCACCTATTCCACCTGTATCAGATCGTCAATTTACCTGAAGCTATAGAAAACGGCAGAGCCGGCAGACAATTGGAGCTACCGGAGACCATCGCTCTAGCCCCCGACCTGCAGGTCTTCGTGGAATTGACACCAGGAGAGACCTCCCATTGCGGGGGCGAAGCTCCGATATGCCGCTTCTACACTGGGTTGTTACGGAAAACTACAAGACCCTCTTGCGCTTTCGCACTTTGGAGAGATGACGCACGGGAGGTGGAGCGCTGGTGCCATCAGCAGTTAACAACTTGGGAGGGCTCCCGCACGGCGTACCTCGGGCGACGACGTTGGATGCTTTCGGCTACCAAAAGCCAAGAAATTGTCGTGTCGTGTCCAACCGGGTTCTCGGGGCCCCCTCGACAGACGCTGAAGCTGAACCCGGTAGATGTTTTCCAGCTGCCGCCAGCCTGTACCGCACATTCGGACGAGTGGATCTTTCCGGCGAGTGCGGAGGGAGGAACCACGCTCGAGGTGACGCCTGTAGACGCCCCCGACCTATACTCGCCGACAGCTCGACCACGGAAGACAGAGATCACGGTAGCACCCGCACCACCGACACGGAGCCCTACCGAGCTGTTCGTAGACCCCAAGACGCGTGAAGAGGCCCAGCGGAACTTGAAGGAGGTCCAGGATTTGCTGCGGAGAATGGACGAGACTCCGGTATCAGAATTCTCCGGTTACGATTGGGTTGCGTCCCTTATCAGCACGATCATTCCGACGCTGGCGGTGGTCGCGTGGCTACACCTTCGGGTCCGGCAAATGGAGGCCCGTCTCGCCCAGCACGAGTCTTTGGAGGAGGCCGAACGTGACGAGTCGCCGGCGGTAGAAGGAGCAGTTGGGGGAGCTCCTTCATGAGTGTATCGTACTTAACGCTCTTTACGTGTTGTTGTTTTGTTTTTTGCTTTTTTTTTGCCCCTTTCTTCTCTTCTTTTTTTTTTCTTTTCTTTGATTGATGGTTGTTTTGTTTTTTTGTTTGTTTTTTTTTGTTTTGATTTTCTTTTGTTTGTTTTTTCTTCTCTTTTGTTTTATTTTGTTTGTGGTTTTGGGTTTCTTTTTTTTCGTAGTTATGCCTATTCTGTTATCGTTTACTTGGTATCTGTAGCTGTTAGCCTGTCTGTTCGTTGTCGCGTCGGCCGCTCGCGGTCCTACTCGGGACGAGTAGGGCTTGAAGAGGGGGATCTGTCGCGACTATCGAACCGGACGCGCTCCAATTCCAGTCGGCCGCACCACATCCGCCGGGATTTGTCGTCGTTACATGAGATAGGTGTGACCGGACGGTCACCGGATCCCATCCGGCGGGACTCGACCCATCGACTGTGTTGTGGGCGGCTGGCGGGCACAACTTTAGTTAGTCTTTTGGACACTGTGGTAGCGTGTAGACCTTGAATACACTCCTTGACTCTGAGCTTTTAAGACGAGTGCGCGACACTATTTTGAGCAACAATATTATGTTGCTAATAAATGTTTTCTTTACTTCAACGGTTGCGATTTTAATAATTACATAAATTTTCAGAAAAAAGTTAACATATATTAGAATTATATATAGATATGAGCATTGAAGGGTTATGGAAGAGGATGAATCATGCTTTGTTACAAATGAGTCGGAAATCAGTACAAGTACAGATGAACTTTCTATCAACTGGAGGCGGATGATGAAGCGGATATAAACATGGGATCATTTGGGGTTTAAGGTATAAATTTCAAAGGTATGGCCAAGTTGAGGAAATACGTGAGCTTAGAGTTCCCCCCGGGAATAAGATATAATGGTGTGAGCAACAAAGGGACAATGCAGTGGACAGGTGATGCATGTGGCGCAATAGCTCCACCTTCAAACAACATGAGCAGTATAAAATAGAAGTGTTGGTTCCCGAAAAGGTAATAGTCGTTGCTATCACTGCAATACCGTTGTTTTCGTTAAGAAACAATTCTGTTGCCGTCTTGTGTGGCAAGTCCCAGTCCATCGGGCCTGTTGCGGAGTCATTTTTCATAGAGGTGTTTCACCTACCTGGAAAGACTTCTCTAGCAGCTACCATTGTGCTAAGTGCACTGGTATTGAAGATGTTGATAAAGTTGAAGGTGCCCGTGAGGAGGCCGGTGCTAGTGGTGTGGAACATGCCAGTGAAGCGGCGGCCGGTCTTAGTGCTTGCTTGGAAGTGGATGGTGTAATTACCAGGTATCCAAAGAGAAATTTGAAGCGCAGGGAGATCCTTTATCCTTCATACGTCGCAAAAAGGCGCAAAAATGATCCTGTTGCGGCGGATCAGACTGTTATTTTAATTTTTAGCTGAGAAGATCTCTTCCGTATTTGACGCTTTGCGGAATTCAGCACTACCGGAATTGGAAACACTCCTGGAATACATCGATAAGAACTGGATTCGAGGTCGGTTTTAGACTCCAGAGAACTGGTCGTGTTTCAATCTGCTCCTGCGAACCAACAACGATTGTGAAGGGTTACACCACATGTGGAATAAAGTACTAAAACATTACAAAAACGAATAAATAAAAGACTTAGCATTCTTTTTTCCCAGTTAGCAGGCGGCCCTAACTTACCCTTCTACAAGATGACGATGGTACTCCAGCAGCTTTGTGACGACGTTAAAATTACCCAGAAGCTCCTTCCTCACAACAAGATTAAAGCGCACCGGAAAAATGAAACCAACACCAAGAACTCGATCCTGTTTACGCTCTGGTCTCGCTACCAAGCGAATGAAGTAATTAAGCCTGTTCAAAGCAAAAAAATCAACAAAAATTCACAATTTCCTCTTTTTCCAGTTATCCAGCCATAAGCCACTTGAAGAATTGGTTCAGGAGCTCGGAAGTTCCTTACCCACAGTTGTACCTGACCATCCTCTTAACCTCACCGATGACAACATTGATGAATTGGATATGTCATTAAATGATAGTTTTGTTTATTGAATGAGCTGTGTCACCTACGGTGCTGCCCTCGCGGGCAGGGCTGTAGGGGGCACGGGCCTACAAATATAGTGATCCCTTTTTTTTGTGCTTTTTCCCCTTTTTGGGAGGGGAGGATTAGTATCGTTTTAAGTCTCGTCCCAGACTGTAATCCGTCGTTCCGTTTTCTCATCAAGAAAAATTTGTCTCAGTTTCTCTGTCCAAGCTTTCTTTTGTCTAGATTTTTTTCTCTACCCTAACGTAAAAAAATAAAGTGTGCGTCCTGTCCCACATCTTCTCTCCATCTACTCATTCTCATCATTTATCATCCTCATTTTCCTTCTCTGTTCCACTCTATGCACGAGAGTCTGCAACAAGCTGATATTTCCTTTTTAATGGTTAACAATCAATATTTTTCTGTCAATATTAACTAAGCAATAAACGAAGTAAAATTTAAGTTCTTGTAAATGAAACAAGAGGCATCATCTTATTTTTGTTCTTTAACAGTTGTTATTGGGATAGGCAGGCTTGCCGTGAGCGCGCACAAAATTTGAGCGAATTTGCGCTCCGCTTAAATATTTAAGCGGCCGAACCGCTTAACGGGATTTGAGCGTGATTGCCGCTACGCTCAAAAAAATGTGCCATAAATACTCACTCAAAAAGTGTCATTACCACGGAAAATAGCGCCACCTAACGGCCGATACCATAAATATTTTCTAAATTATTGCAGTCGACGCTTTCAAAAACTACAAGTCATGCACAAGTAATGCAATTTTCCTACTTATCTACTTTTTAAATCGGAGCGGAAAATACTCAAGGGCGCTACGGCGGCAGCAGCAGCAGCTATAGGCTCTAAAAAAAAATTTCCGCTCCGATTTATTATGTAGAGGAATAGGAAAATCGGCAACTATGCGGGATGAGAAGATAGCGCAAATTTCCTTGGAATAAAAATTTGCCGTTTTTAACTCAATATTATAGTGATTCTGCATATGGCATGATATGCAAAATCTCATATTAGATTATAGTTTAAATGATGCCTTTTTTTTTAAGCCCAAAAACGCCCTCGTAGCCCCATTTATCGTCGCGTACATGAAAGCCAAAGTAGCCCCATTTACTACTGGCCCTCTCGACTGTCCGGAAACTTTTGCCTGCTTTTTTAAAGGGCCTTTCCCGTGAAAGAAAAATTCCCAAAAAAAAATCATGAATAAAACTAATCTTAAGGACAAATTTCATTTTCAGAATCATCTATGTCCGATGATTAGTATATTTTTAAGAGTTTAAAGGAAAACCGGTTTTTCCATAAGCCGCTCTCGGCTGTCCGGAAACTTTCGGCAGGTACTGTACAGTATGTTCCAAAAAAATCCGACTACCCCCCTTTAAAAAAAATGCCCCCTATCAACGTATAGCTAAGTTACTTAGTAGTTAGGGGGGTTATGTTAGGATACGGGAAAATGCGGAAAAAAAATGCAGTAGACGTTACCATAGAAACGAGACATGAATTAGCTAGCGTCTTGAATCTCTAAGAGGTGAGACAAATTGCCGGCAGGCAAAGCCAAAAATGTTTACAAATCTACTACAAATTGTATTTGCAGTAGGCTACGGGAGACAGACTTTGGGATGGGAAGTCTCGTTTCCATGGTAACAAATTTAACGAATCATGGCTTACGCGCCTTTTTTTAAATATTTGTTCTTATGCGTTAAATTAGCATAAAAACGGGGGTTCGATTATAAAACTGATACAGTTCATATAACTGTTTCGCGAAAATAGCGCAAAACAATTAATTTTCGGGAAATTTGATTCGTAGTTGTGAGTACCCGGCTAGGCCTAACGATACCACACCCCTTCTTTCTACAACAGTTAATGAACTGATGAATAACTAATGAACTGTGGCAGTTCTATAATCCAACCCCCGTTTTTATACTAATTTAACGCATAAGAACAAAGATTTTGAAAAAGGCGCGTATGCCATGATTCATTAAATTAGTTACCATGGAGACGAAACTTCCCATCCCGAAGTCTGTCTCCCGTAGCCTACTACAAACACAATTTGTGGTAGATTTTTAAAAAATTTTGTCTTTGCCTAACGGCAATTTGTCTTACCTCTTAGCGATGTAAGGACGCGAGCTGATTCATGTCTGGTTTCCATAGAAACGTCTAGTATAGTTTTTTCCGCGTTTTCCCATATCCTAGCATAACCCACCTAAAGTACTAAGTAACTTAACTAAGTGTTGATAGGGGGCATTTTTTTTTAAGGGGGGTAGTCGGATTTTTTTGGAACATACTGTACATACAAATGCGAAAATAGAACTCAATCTGACGAAGAGTTTAGATCGCCGAGAATGGCAGATCCAATATGATTCTGCCGTCTATCCTCGCTCGAGATAGACTAGATTGTGCCTTGGCCTCAGCTACCAAATGCTCCATGAATCTCGTGCCGAATAAATTCTTTCCACTATTTAAAAACTTTTTCTGGTCTAACAGGCTGACATATTCAGCGTAAATCTGGGTGAGGATGCTAAGCCGGCGGGAATACAAAACCTCTTCGTACAGATTTCCCAATAGTTTCATTGCGGTGCGAATTGCTCGGCGTTGTCTCGTGTCTGCTTTCTTTTATGGCTTCGATTGAATAAAAAAAGTAAAGGCTTAGCTAGGTCCAAAACTATAAATGAAAGCATTCTGCCAGTTTTTTCTGTTGGGTCGATATTTGCCTTAGAAGCATGCGATCGTCTGACCGCTTTCAAGCTCAGGTAGAGAGATTCTTCCAAAATCGGATTCTCTAACAAATCTGGTATTCTTCTCAATTTTGGTCTAAAAGCTCTTCTTGCAATCTTTCCATCTTGCGATGTTGAGCTCGAAACTACTCTTTCGCGGCGGTAGTCGATTTAACTGAAGAAAGAGTAAACTTCTTGACACGCTATCTGTTCCTCTCAGAGCTAAAAAATGTGCTAGTCGATGAATTAGAAGATGAACTTGAACTTCAAGACGAATCAGTGAGGGAGCTACTGTCCGACGAATCCTTGCACTAGAGCTAAAAAAAGGTCTGAGTTTGGAAGAAGCGGCATATAGGGCCTACCATCACAGAAATTTTTTTGGTTACCCTTGCTTTAAAAGTAGCTAAGAAACCGAAGGTCAACACTCGATTAATGTCGAAAAATTTACAGACAATAAAAGTATTGCAATGTTTCATAATAGAAAATAATATTAATTGTTGCAACAGGAAAAAGCAATCGTAGTAAACGCGTTGAAGGTGTATGGGTGTTTGGTGGTATTGAACGTGATTCAAATAAGTGTTTTAAATTTCTGTTTCAATTAGAAAAAAGGAAATGTCGCACGCACGTTCGCAATTGCACTTGTGTTCGCGAGCGAGCTTGATTTTTGGGAGCGCGCTCTAACAAACCCTGCCCAAGCCATGCCATCACATAGTCGACGAATTTTTGGCGTTGTTTTGTTAACTTATTTATTACACACATAAACACTTAACGTATGAAGAGGGAGGGGAATTTCTCCATTTTATGCTAGATGTACGCTTCTTTATCTAGTTTTTTTGTAAGGCACTGTGCACAGAAACACAACGTAGGCTATTCTTTCATCCAAGACACATTCTAATGGTAATTAAATGTGTTGGAAAATAAGAAAAACAGTTTACAATATAGAACACAAGCAATCGCACTCAAGAAGGGAAACAAATAACTGAAGAACCACCTTCTTTGAAAATTTTTTAAACAAATACTTTACATCGAGCTTTAGAAGCACGAATCAATGAAGGCTTAATCGTCTACACCACGGTTCGGCATGACTGAAAGTTGTTGTTTAACTTTCGATAGTGTAATTTAAATTTTGCTTGTTTTTTTACTGGTACTTTTAGATGGACTCCAGCCGGGACTGAAATGGTAAAAAGAGGGTGGTAGGACGCAAGCAGAGCGACGTCAAGTATGGTATAACAAAAGATTGTGCTCGAATGTTCTTACAACGGAATAAACTTCTGCATTCGTATTACAAAAACAAAACAATCATTAACTGAATCCATTTTGAGCGTTTCAAGGGAACCATACATCCAGAAAAGGCAGAATAGACATGTAATCAATTTTGAAGTAAGACTTTTAGAAGGTTCATCGTAGATGACACGAAATGAAAGAAAATAATTTGGTAAACCTTAAATCAGGAATGTGTCGTTATCGATATGGATAATTTATGGAAAGAAAGTGAGGGCGATGTGGCTGTCAACAGGGTTGTTGGCAATTGCGTCTAGAAATCTTGACATCGCGTTTCAGCGTACAAACAAAAATATTCCATCTATAGTTACATCAACTTGACTTCATGTTGAGGTTAAAACAAAACGCCAACGCAGCAGCTGCAACTTGGAAATCCGAATTTTGATGTTGCCAACTTGTGTTGGCCAGTTTTGCGACCTTTGCTGATATTTTACAGTTGTAGTTTCTTTGTTGCCTCAAATTTCTCAAATTTCCATTTGACCCTAGGGTTGTCTTCGGAACACTTCTCTACTGTGATCTTCTTCTTGTCCTCGCTGATGGCCAAGCAATTCTTACTGCTTCCATGCTGCACAAAATTTGTCTAAAGGGCAAAAAATGTATGACTGCAATAAAACTTATCCATTTCACATAAGCGCTATGATACCTCGGGATCGTATTCCCAGTATTGGTTGCCTTTGGCACCATGGCAAGGATAAAGGATGACGTCCGATCCTGCATAATCCAAACAGGCTTCGTCTCGACGAATCTCTCCAGTTTTACTATACAGCCAGAACTGTGGACCAATAATAGAAAAATGACAGTCACTTTCAAGAGCGAAATAATGAAAGATGTGAGGGTTAAAACACTGTCAACATTATTGTACGATATGCAACTGTCTGGTCGATAAAGCGAATGCAAGAACTGATAGAATGAACCAAATGAGAAAAGGATTGAACATAAGTGTTGGGGAAGTAAAGTGACCGGGAGGAAAAGACGATGGACGGGTTGCAAAGGGATCAAAGAGAAGTTATCAATGACTTGAGGTAAAAAGAACAAGCATAGAAAAGATGTTTCAGGAGATTTGTGCAATAGCTTACCTGGTTGCCCCCTTGTTTGTGGCAGGGCCAAAGTCCGACAGGTTTGTGCAGGTCGTTGGGCCCAGCAGCAGAATCCACGCACTGGTTCGACCACTCGTTTCGAATCTATGGTGTTATATAAAAGCAAGGCTAGGCTGTTTTTTTGTCTGTTAGCTTAGAAGTTAACATTGCACACAGATGTGGACAACCAATACATTCCTTCCATTCTTTTGCAACGAAAAGAATCGAAACATTCAATTCCTTTCTAATATTGATTCGTATTTCCCCATTAAGTTTCGCTTTCTGGGCACACTGCAAACTCCTTTCGAAGAACTGCATGCGACACAAAATTTGTGTCCAACTGATTGTTAACGGAAAGCTTTCGCATTGACAAAAAACCCACAATCACTGGCTACGGCGAAGGGGGATTTGTGGATTATTAGAATAACGCTCGTCAGTTGGCTGATAAAAACGAATCTCACTAACCTGTTGAACAGCGACTCCAATAGGACTCCGGGACATGTTTACTTGGGGAAAAAGTTGGACAGACTGAAAAAGTATAGCCGACATATTTCACGGAAGAACCAAAGAGAATGACAAGCAGTGGCTAGCAAGGCAAGTGATGACTCTGATGCGGAATATTAATAAAAACAAAGGGAACAAAAGAGGACGGCAAGATACAATATCACCATGGTGGAAACGTTGAGACGTTTTAAATCGATTGAACGGAAAAGTTAATAAGGTAGGTAGAGGTACGCTTGTTGGCGAAAGATAACAGCCGTTTTTCGTTTTTTTTTTCTCTCTTACAGAAGCGATTCCGTACCTGGTTCCCGGACTGGCCGTGACACGGCCATAAGCCGACCGGCTTATGCAGATTGGCTTTGCGAGCGGCACCGTCCAAACAATAGGCGGGTGAAAATCCCAAATTTCGTACCTATCATCACGTGTAACGACACGGAGGATTTCGAATGCGGAGGAGGGATTAAACAATTAAATAAATTGTCACTTTCAATTACTTTTTCGCCTTTGTTTGCGAAATTCACGGTATCCGACGATGTGACCAGTTGATGACACTTTTAGCGAAGCTCACGGCATTTAAAAAAAAACCGGTGTAGCTTACTTATACACCTGAACAAACCCGGTGGTCACCGCTCATACTTTACTTCTAATTAAACCACGACCATTGGCAATGATGCCTCAGCATTCAAGTGACAAAAAAAAAGTGATAATTACCTCGCCGGATGCTACTGCATCGCCGGGGATGAACAACTCCGGGAAGATGTTGTCAAGGTACCATTTAAAGGACTTGCAACCCAACTCTTCACGAAGGCGTTTTCTGGACGAGACATCTCCATAGTCTCCCTACGTATACATTTTTTATTTTGCAGAATGGTTAGACGAACAATGGAAACTATTTTTTGATAAAAGAAAAAACGAAATGAAGTGCATACCCGATCATGGCCAATCCGCTGGTAATAATACTCGGAGTATTCATCCAACCAAACCTCAGCCAACCGGACGTTGTTTCTTTTAAGGACATTAACTCCAGTTCGCCATTTGTAGGGCGACCGTTTGCGGAAGATGTGACCCACATGACTGCACGGAATGATTTCCAGCGTCCCGCCACACATCCACGTCTAGGGAAACAGCGGATTTGAATGCAGGCCGAGCACGTTGAAACTTGAACGCAAACGAACCTTAAAGGATAATTCCAAATTTTCGCCTCCCCAGATATCGAATCCATCGTCGTAGGTGCCCAACTTCTTGAAGAACTCCCTGTCGATGGAAAACAATCCTCCAGCCATTGTGGGACTGTACGCTGGGTCAGCCGTATGTTGGCGTCGCTTTTTCTCGTGTTCGGGGATGGCATGCCAGTTAAACTGCTCAGATAAGGCGGGGTAGGTAAAAGAATGGGAAAAAAATTCCAATGAAGCGCATATGCATGAGCATGCGATGAAAAAAAAACAGTTGGTCACAAACGATTCGTCACTTTGCTATTTGAAGCCCAGTAAGCAAAAGAGCATTTGAGAAATTTAAAAGCCAAAAACAAATAATGTAACATGAATAATTAATCCTTCGCCAATCGTATTCAAAACCATGCCAATAACCGCTGCCACCGTTCTCGTTCTTTAATTTTTATATTAAATTGGAGATTTTAATTTACGACCACAAGTGAGTTTTTAAGGTTATAGAAAGAAAATTAGACTAAGATCTAATATTTCAATGTGACAAAAAAGCAAAACAAAAAAAAAAAATGCTACCTGCAGGTTCCAATCGAACCCACCCACCGCCACACCGGGACCGTAGTGGTACTGGAACGTCGAGTCGTCAATAACGTCGATGATTGGCGTCACAACGAAGGAGGTGTTGCGAGCGATCCGATCCAGCAGAGGTTCCAGCCACCCTGCGGAAAATATTGGGGGGAGATGGTAAAGGTTTTACCGTTGCAATCAGGCAGCCACACCAAGAAATAAAACACCGGAAAGTTACCAACAATCACCAGTTAATAAATGAAAATTGAGAGAGAAGTACATCAGCTGATCAATTAGTTTCAATCCAAACCATCATCCAAAGTACTACGGTTATTTATATTTTAAAGGTAAAGGAGCTTTGTCTAAAAATGCTAAACGGTAAATCAAACAATCGACCCATTTTTTTCGTTTCATCGGCAATTAGTTGGTAGGCCACGACATCTTGAGTTGGCGACATGACAGTAATCAAGATTCCCGCTAGATGGTAGGCAAGTTTGGCAGGGGGGAAAAGTCCTATGATTCAACGGGCCGCCTAACTCTGGCTGGAAGACTACCGATAATCGATTCTGCACTCATCTACGTCGAGGGGCATTCGGACAATGAAAGTGCAACGAGGCGCCCGACATGAAGAAGCTTACGAATAGAATAAGGGTTGTTAAAGAATGATGCAAGTTTTTTCGCAACGATGGAGAAAATACATCCTAACTATGGTGTAAGAAGAGTGAAACAATTCGATTCTTCAGAGCACTGAAACATCACGGTGATTCAGGCGATTATGCAGCACGAACGACTCACTCCCAGCGTTCTGAAATTCTTAGAAAGTTAGTGTCAGATTGAAACCAGGCGTTCTTTTTCGTGGAGAATGATCCATTTCAAATATTTCCCCTATCATTTTTCTAGTTGTAAACTGAATGGGGTAATTTGAATCCGGTGGGACGTGGAGCACGTCCTGGCAACACGACACCTAACCAATAATGAGGCAACACCTCCTTCTCGTCCTTGATGCATTAAATGCAAGGAAGAGCAAACTGATCAAAACAACGAAATTGTATGATTAACTTACAAAATTAAATTTTTTCAAAGGAGAAAAACGAAACAAAAAAAGTTCTAAGGCTAATCAAAAACTGCAAAAACTGGGCAAAAAAGGGTGAACAGGCAAGAAAAATTAACACAATAAAACTTTGTAAAAAAATTATTAATACTAAACTATAAGGCCATAACTGTTTAAGTTTTCTTTGATTTAGTTTGTCTGTTTTGATTCCTTTTGTTTTCAGGCAAGAGGATATTTGAAGTTCAAAGCGTTAAAAAAGAAGCTAAGAAAGATGAAAGTTCGTTTGAATCAAGAGATTTCGTTTGTCGGAGACTAAATGTTAGTTAACCGCCACCACAATTAGGGCAAGCAACCGCAAGCAGGCATTCTCAGCGTTACCTGCAGTCCCCAGTCGAATCCGCCGACTTGGACCGATTTCTTATCGAAATGGATGGCCAAGGAATCCTCGTCAATGACGTCGATCACGGGACAAACGACCGTCGTCGAGTTACGGGCTATCCGGTCCAGTAGCGGCTCCAGCCATCCTTTACGCAAAAAATGTCGCACCGATCGGCGTTCGCACTCATTTTTAATAAGCTTTCAAGGAACACATCCCAGTCAAATACTTATGGATAACAATAGCCCAACTTGGAAAACCCCAATTTTCGCTAAAAGGACGAATAAAAAAAAATTCCTGGCAGATTACCTGATATTCTTTTAGAATTCTAGATCATGAGATCTGAGGATATGGGATATGGGGATATGTAGAAGGAACTAACGAAGCTCTTTACAAACGAGCTTTTAATTTTTCTTCCCCTCTGTCTCTGATTTCGTGGTTGTTCTTCAACTCTATGGAAGCCCTGACAGTTTTCATAACGGTCGTTTTTCATGGAGCTAGCTCTAGGATACTTCTCTGAGTGGGAGCTAGAGATCTAAGAAGACATTACATGTATGCTCTGTAGCCAGACAAAGGAAAAATAATAATGAAACTAAAAAAATAAAAAATAAAAAATATGAAAAAAAAAAAGAAAGAGGAAATGTTTGGGTCCATTGAACGTCAACAGCGGGTATCGCCAGTGGAGGCAAAGTACGTGACTGACCTTCGGTGCATTCGCAGTGAGAGTCGAGGTAGGTGACGACGGGAGCCGTGGCGTGTTCCAAGCCCAAGAGCCGCGCCCGGATCAATCCTTCGCGCTTGGGTAGCCGCACTATCTTCACCTTCGGGTACTGCGCCATATAGTTCTCCAATGGGGCTTTGACGTGATCTGCATTTGTCCGATTCACAATGTCCGTAACGCCAGACCGGCAAATAATAATAATAATGAATAAGGGGGAATCAATCAATCAGCAATACAATATCAAAATGTGTTTTGAGGCGCAAGGATAATTAGTAAAGAGAAGATGGGCGGATTTGTCCTTGTGCGAATAAATTGAGAGATAGAACTGTCATTTGTAAATTCGAAACAACTTACCCATATCGGAAAAGTCATCGACGAGGATGATTTCTTTGAGAAGGTGAGCAGGCGATCGATCCATGATGGAGTGAACGGTCCGCAGGAGGACTGACCAGGCCTCGTTGTGGAAGCAGACGATCACGTCCGTGGCTGGCAGCGTCGTCAGGTATCGACCGGGCTCCTTGCACCTGCAATTCAACAATCCCACCATCAGATCTTTGTTGGCAAGAGCAAAAATACAGCCAAGACATTAATCCGTTCGCGACGGGGAATCCTATTCAAGTTTACTATTCACGGTTGTTGTTTGTGATACAAAAAATACAAAAAAAAACTATATACGGTTCATCCGCTATTTGGGTTTTCCATGAAACGTCGGTGTATCGCGAATAGTCGATGACCAGACAATACCTAGTGGGTCAGTGTGCAACACAGACAAATCACTCCAAAGCCCACTAGTAAGGAAGTCAATGATCGCTGAGCATGGCTACAAGGAAGTCCTTTGGAAACCACTCTTTTGGAAATAGACTTTCGTCTTTGATTTGTATCGCGTGTAAGTCGTTACATCGATCATCGTAAACCCAATACCCATTTATTTTGTTTTCGATCCTCAAGTTTAAGTAATATAAATTTATACACCCTTAACCAATAATTATCCTCATAAAACGATTCCTATTACGAATTGTTCAAAATCGCATTCTACCGTTAGAAATCGTCTCCACGCAACTGGACATCGCAAGAACCAATCCGAAACTAGCACCTGGCTATAACAGAGTAGATAACAACATAAGCAAAACATGACACAGCACTTTTGAATTTCATCCTCGTCCCTTCCAGTCTTCTTTCGTGAAACTACTACACCTCTGTTTGATTCGACAACATCAGCCCCCGCAAAAATCATCTAACTGAATGCAGCAAGCGTTGAACTTTGCAGATATGCACTTTTCCTGTGAGTATTGCCAGTGACAAGGCGCTGCATGATTGAACAGGAAACGCTGTTTTAAAATAGCGCAAAAACTCACCTGTCATCGCGGGGGTCCGGCAGCGTTCGGTGGACGCTGATCATATCGCTAACGTATTGATTAAAGGCGTTCTTTTGCCAACCGTCATCGACCAGCTTTTTCTGTTCTGGAGTCAATTCTTTCGGCAAAACGACGGCTTTGCCCATTTCACCAGGGCCATCGGGCTCATGAGGCGGCATCAGCACGCCCTGACCTGCCATTTGGTCGCCCGAATTGCCGGCATCTCCACGATCTCCACCTGCAAACGTGACGCAACAAAAAACATGAATTTATAAATGCTAGCCATTGTTTATCTAGTTGAGCTAAGTTGAGTTAAACCTGATGGTGTAGGCTTCTTTTTCCTTAGTAGATTATCTTTTAGCGGGGGTCCTTTCACTACAATTTGTTCCTGGGGGAGCCGGTTGTCTTCTACCTGTATTTTGTTTTCATTGACGTAGACGATTTGCTCTTGATGGCCTTGCTGTTGTTGCTGGATGATCTTCGTAGAGCTATTCATGTAGAGAACAACGCACAGCCAAGTCAACGGAGTGAGCAGCAAAATCTTGACCAGAAAAGCCCGGTTTCGACGCAGGCTGAACATGACTCTGGCAGCGGAGAGCAGATGGCCTGGAAATCTAGGCTCGACTGCGCTTTCCTTGTTGGGCCAACGGCGAAGCCACGGGAAGTGGCAAAAGAACAATGATAACCGATGTCTGGTATCAGGGCAATCAATCTTGTTTTTACGTAAAGAAGGAAACCTACAGAGAAAAAATTTAAAATGTTACTCGCCGCTTTACTTGATAGTAAAAAAAAAAAGCAAAACAAACAACAAAAAAACGATACAGAAAACGGGGCAAAATGGGACCATATCTTGGTTAGTCATGCCTGACGGCAATTTCTTCCACATTCGCTTCATTTACTAAAATCATCGCGTTCAGCCAGTCGAATTCGAAGCGAGAAAAAATAAACCAACAAAAAAGTAACTGTACAACCTATTCCGGTGAAAGATATCTGCCAGAACCAAAGACTAATCACTCGTTGGATGGGAATCTGATCAAACGGGACGGTCATTTTCCCATCAAAACATAAACCGCAATGATTGGATTAAATTCTTAACTGTGACGGACGTGCAGTTACCCTGCCTATAAGTCTAACAATGAAACATGCCCTTTTCCACAACACACGGGATGGCAGAATTTACAGAAAAATTTGTCCTTTCCTATCGATTTCAGTGGCATCGCTCCCTATGTGACGTTAATAATTTACATTTTTTTTCTACCGTTGGACATGTTTCGTGTGCGTTTGATGTGAGAAAGGCATAGCTTTCAACGCACAGCCTACTCAGCCTTTTTAATTAAAAAAAAAAAAATACAACAATAAGTGCAGCGGTATGGTTGCGCAGACAAAGGCTTAAATTGGATTCGCGTGGGATATGGAACATGATAGGATCGTGTATTTACGAGCGGAACGGACCTACGTGCGTCAGAATCCAAACGGTGCTCGGACAGGAGGAAACAGATTGTGGCAACAGACGCAGCCATGACTATAGATCGACGCACGCCCATTTCCATTTGCCAGCTATTCGGCCACAGCTGCGAACCATTCCTCATTTTTTTTCTGCATCTGTGTTATATCCGGTTTGGGATGATACGGAACACACACACACAAACCACCAACCATACCCAAACACGTACAAACACATTTTATTCATTTTTTTTTATAAATATATGACAACACAAACCTGAAAACAACTTCTCAAGGTAAAATATCTATATGGCTTTTACAATGGGCACCTGCCACGTGTTTGTTGGTACTGGTCTGGTTCCTCTCCAATTTTATATCGATATCAAACACAGAGAACTGGCGACAGGCTAGTCTACGGAATTTCTTTAATCAGTTTATGTGCGTGTGGTCAAAGAGAAATAAATGCGATGCAATTTCGTGGTTTACGGCGAAATTTGCATGCATGTCTACTATTTCACCCGCACGATATGCCAGAGGGTGAGATGAAAACAGCGTGAAAAGAAAAGAAAAACTGCGGGAAACCAGAGGGAAACTGGTTTTGCAATGATAGATTTCCTGTCTGTGGCGCGCCATCACCCATTATTTACGCAAAATAGCCCTTCAAAAAGGTATGCGATAGGTACTTTTTTGTTTTCGCCCCTCGGCCGAAACCTTGGGTATACTGTTCGGATCGCATCGGGGAAACGTTTTAACAATCACGAAGTATGCGGGAATGTTAAGCTTTCATTCCATCTCGCGCAAAACGACAAGAGATAAACTCGTGTTATAAAATGATCGTTTGGCCTTCGAAGAGGCAAACAATGTCGCTATTTGGCATTGTGAGTTGAGCGAACAAAGAATGTCATTTTTAGGCATCACTCCCGACGGATTGTTTTCTTTTTTTTCCCCATTTATTCTCCAGATAAGCCTCGAACCAAATAAAGCGTGTGAACGCAATCGGGGGCTCAACTATTTCACCCGAATTTTCTCAATCATTTCGGTGGCTTCACTGCATTGTTCTACTGGGTTGCACGTAACTGACTGGCGTGAGTAAAGTCATCTCATTTCTCCGACACACAGATGACGAAACGAAGACCGGGAGAAGTTAAAAAAAAAAAAAAAAAAAAAAACCACAAACATCAAGGACAACTCCATTTTCTCGCCGGCTTTGGTTGGTGCTCCTTTGTAATAGAAGTGAAGGGTAAAGAAAAAGGAAAACTCGGCGGATGTGTCCAAGGTGAATTGTCCCTAATCCATGCGACCGCATTTTTTAGACTAAGGAAGAATCCGACCCATGGAAATCACACAAGAAACAAAGAAGAAATAAAAAAATAAAGAAATAAAGAAGAAAAAAAAAAGGAAAAGGCAACCAGAAAACGTAAATCGCCTAGAGGAAAGAGAAGGTGGTGACTGCGTATAGTGCGGGTATAGCAAGGCCGGGTTCGACGAACTAACAAAATGGCTGACGTTCATTCCGTTTCACAATCTTCCCAAATAGCTGTTGACTGTGGGAAGTAACAAGCGGTATAAAAAAAATCTTCGCGCCGCAAAGTTTTTCGTGATTTCTACCCCGGCGTCGTGTTTAGGCATTGGCACACTGGCCATTTTAGCCATGCCGGGTTATCGTATTTCGGTTCGATTCACTTTCACCGTCTGAATGGCGAGGTTAGCCGTTATGGAAACGTGTAATTCAACACCAAAAAAAAGATTGGTACCTTAGAGAACGCAATAAAATAAAATAAATCCCGTTGCCGAGGATACGCAAGCGTGCCCGTATGCAGAGATATGTACGACAAAAAAAAATAGGTTATCACAAAGTAACGTTCGTGTTCCGGACGGCGGCCGATTGAGTGGAATTTAGACCCCCCCCCCCGCCTGATTCCCCCACTCCCCTTCGTGTCCCATCCCGGCCACGGCATAGTAGTTGACGTTCCGAAAACAGCAATTAAGTTGCAGATGACGACAAAGTGTGCAACATTTTCTTGAAAAGATGTCCCACTTTTTTCGGCGAACGGTTGTGAGGATCGCGGCAATCTGAAAAGCAAATCAGAAGGGATGAAGAGTACGACCGTGCCTTTTCCACCATCTGCGTTTGCCTGGTCTCTCTACCACCAAAGCAATTCGACGGCGGCTCTTCAACCTCGACAAATAATTTATTCATCCTGTTTGCATAATGAAAAAGTGCCACAGCTCCTCAAATGAATATTGATCTACGCAATATTGGATTTTCAAAAGGGATGTTTACACATCGTACCATCGCAAACTGCCCCAACGAATGGATAGCCCAATCGATGACACATTGAAGGCGCTTTTAAAGTCAGACACCTCTTAAGGCCATCAGGACGTGTCGGCAAATATGGACTTGCCAGAGGTCAAGAACGTTCGTTTACTACCCCCTGGAAGAGGGCTGCCTGGCGATTCACGATTTTTCGAAGAACGTGCAAACCTAATGGTGGGGGTACGCTGAAACACTTGGCGAAAAACTTAGAAACCCTGTAATTTTTGGCCAATTGCTTTCACAACACTTGGCACTTGTGAAAAGAAGATGAGCTATGCCTCTAGGCTCTGTTCTAGTGATTATTCAACTTTCACCGTCTAACAGTCACAACAACATAAACTTACAGAGAATATTTTGAAAAGTGTTGCTTCATTTCATACAACTAAAGCCTCATTCACACCAAGGTTCAACATGAAATTTCTTATCACTTATTCCCATGGTTGTTCAACGCTACAAGCTGTACAAAATGCCTAACCAACAGAGATTGATAAAGTCAGAACTTGTAGACTAAGATAACTTTACTCACCATGGATTGGTTCAGTACGTAATAGTACAATCCTTTGAAGAACTAACGTCACCGACGAATGTAGAGATGATATGAAGTCAACATCACACCAGAAATGTTCGTTACACAGGTTAACACAGGTTTACCAAACAGAGTAAGCAGCTCTTTGCCAGGTAGCTTCTTCGATAGCTTTGCCCCGAGAGTTTGTAGGTGCGGTTACGCCGAGCTGCAAACGTCAAATGCATGCCCACCTGCCAAACGCAACAGACCTATATGGTTGCAGAAAGAGAAGCAACCTCACCTTAGCTCGGTACCACACTGGAATCTCCCGGAATGGCCACTAATGCCTGACAACCGATGTTTCTTCTAGCAGACTGACTTTCAATGATTTCAATGTTAGTTTTATCACTTTCAACTAGATGGCGTGAAGTAGGCGAGTCGTGGTCGCCAAGTGTTCGGAAAGGCTAGTTCCCGTAAAAATCTAGCCCATATCAGTTATCATGCAATAAAAATATCAGCCTTTACAAAATTCACTGTGATCGTTTTTTATTACACATTAGTTGTAAGACGTCTACGGAATAGTTGAGACGATTCATCAACCCTTGCTTACAGAAAGAGACATTTTTTGTTTTCTTTTAGCACACGTATCTACTTCTACATCTGGCCTGCGAATCTTTTTTTACTTTTACAAATCGATACATATGAAAAGAGTGATCTCTTTTTTATATTTTTGTGCCATTACAAAATTGTATTTTTTATGGCTGCTTCCAAGTGTTAATGGATTCGAAGTCTCTGTTAATTTTCCAACCAGTGAAAACATATTTAGCCCATTTCGATAGGGAAAGGATAGCTGGTACTGGACAACACATGGCTAGTAGGCATATCATTTACAGCGATGTAAAAAAGCAACGGTTGCGAAAGCTCTAGAGTATATGCTAGTGTTAGTATTCGCTTTACCGACATTGTGGCAGGTTCTCTAGGAAATTCTGTTCAGTAGCCCACACTGTTAATGTAATATGAGAATCTAAATTATAAAAAAAAACGGAAAAAAACTATGTTCTAAATATTCCCAAGGGTAAAAACACATGCCTCGCCCATAATTGCGTATCCAGCCAGTTGTAAGTAATTTGAAAATGCATTGTAGGAGATTGTTTTCCAATCGAATCAATAACCTAAACACTGCGGCCGTTATTTACATGTGGACGTAAAATGATTTTGTGCGTCCTGTTTCATTTTATGGAGTCAAACACTAGCGTAGCTTTATATACTTGTATCGTAAACTTAAATTTTTTTACATTTCCTTTGGCTGAAAAAAATGTGGTTTATACACAATTAATTTGCGAAAGCAAACTTGGTAGAGCTCTCTAAGTTTATGTGATTACAAAAAAAGTAAATTTTCAACAAAATTTAACTGATTTTTTCAATTCTTATACAATGGAACACAAATCAGTGCCTCATACATTGTGTTTTTGACACAGAGGATGTAGAGCCCACGGAGTGCATCGATTTGGGCAAGAGTCACTAGAGACAGGATACAGGATGACAGAAACAGGACTCAGGAGTTCAGGACAGGAAAAGAAAAAGGCAGCCAGTGCAAGTGCAAGTGGTTTGTTATTAAATTTGGCAGCGATGCATGAAAACGGTAAGAACGACTGCGTTCAAATACAACAGCTGTTCTTTATGTTTATAGCTAAACGAGCACCAAAACAAATAACAAATGCAAAGTAACTGGCCGCGTTCGGCAATTCGTATCCATGAACCAATCGTCTCGAATGAAACTGCTTGCTGCATCTGGACTGTTGTTTTGTGTTTTTCCATTAGCATTTGGCGTTGGAGGACTGAAGCAAAAGACGAAACGGAAAATCTCATCCAGTTTCGCTTTTGCTTCTTAGTTTTGCTGATCAATGCTATGTTTAGCTTTGTGCTGTCTAGTTCTCCTCATGGATGGGTATGTTATATGTTTAAAATAAACCTTTCTAGCTGTGAATTTTTTAAATCTTGGAAATATTATATTCCTAGCTTTCAAAATAGTGTGTAATTTAGACTATTGTGTGACCATAATATATTGTGATTCCAGTTATGTGGTAAATTGGCAAACACATTTCCTTCGATTTATTTTCTATATACAAAACATTCATTTTTTATATTGCAGAAACACCAAGTGCAGTTGTTTCTCAAGTACGGGCTTAGATCAACAATTTTGATACATGTCTTGTGTGTTTTATATGGAGCACCTTTTCTCAAGTGGGTTTTTAATTCTCTAGAACATGTATTAAGATTTTTTGCAGCCATTGACTGTTAATATAAATCTATTTTGTATTTTCACAGGTGCTGGGACCAAACAATATCATTTTCCGTGCTTCTTAGTGCTCTTCTTTTACCATCTGTTACTGCCAGTGAAAAAGTTGGGAGCTTTTTAAATTTTTCCAAGTAATTTTTCCATTGTGTTTTTATATAAAACCACCAACACCAGTTCCCAGCACCTTATTCTGAGGCTCACCCATAGTTCTCACCTTTTATCCCTTACAGTTTTGACTGGATGGGGACAAACGAATTCTTTACCTGTTTGGGTGCTTGGCTCGGAGCGTTCATGATCCCGTTAGATTGGGATCGTCCTTGGCAGGTATTCAATAAATTTTGCGCTTTATCCTCATTTGTTATTATTATCATTATTCTTTGTTTGTTTGTTACTTGGCTGTCATGGTTAAGCATTTCACATATTGTAACTGTACTTTTTCAAAATAGTATTATGTCCATATCTTCTCAGGTATGGCCCGAGCCTGTCGGAGTTGGGGCAGTCATGGGTTGCGGTTTGGGCAGTTTGTTGAAATTATTGAGGTCGACGATCAACGCGGCTGGATATCAAATGTATTGGCCTACCCAATTTTTTGTACATGAACGGCATGTTTGAAATCAGAATGAAACTATTGAAACAACTGCATGTGAAACTACGTTAACGTAATGTACGTGATACCTACACATTTCTTATCCTCTGCTCGGCGATAACAATAACACAAAAAAGGGCAAATCCCGATCACACATCACATTCATTAGTTCCCTGCCATGATATCAATAAACAGTCCATCATCGTTTTTTATTTTTTATAATTATTCGATTATCTTTGTTTTCACATCATAGGTAATCGTCGCCCCTAATAAAGGAGAGGTGCTGTACAGAATATGATCCTCAAACAGTTGCATTATGGAACAGAAATATGGAGGAAAAATGAGACCACATATTGCTTTAACTTCCCTATAGATTTTTTGGTTTGTGATTTTTTTAAAATTTATTTATTGTTATTTTTTTTTTTTTTGTTTTTTTTGTTTTGTTTTTTCGCGTTCAGAAGACACCTAAAGCTATTTATTTTAACATCAGCTGTTACGATGTTGGATGAATTGGCCGAAACAATAACAATTCAGATCAATATGATTCTGAAAGGATCCTCCTCCGCTTGCATTAAGATGCGCACTTGAGACAGTGAAACAGCGAGGGAAATTGGCAAACAACAGAAGAAAGAAACTACGTAGAATTATTGGCTGAGAAACGGGTTGATACAACGCATATTTGGTGAACACAAAAAATGGCAAAACTACGGAGTATATTATCGATGATGCGGCCAGCAGATGTTGAGAGGACTGGAGATATCAGAAAGTTCTGGATGAACTTTTGCAATTGGTGGCATGGCTTAACTAAGATCATTCTGCCTTTTCAACTGTATGGTATGCCTGAACATGTTAGCAATAGTCCCATTCATTTATCTTCCCCAAAACCTTGTTAAAAGTTTGTCGTTGGCCGTTATAACATATGCAATCATCGGTCAATTTGAAGTGAGGTTGAAGTTGGAGAGGCGTGGGACGATAAAACTCCGGCCAGTCTATGAACCAGCAGGCAGCACGGCAGGCAGACGTACATGAAAGGGGAAATTATAAAAAAGAAATGCGGTCATTAAATCACCAGTTTTTCGTTTTTCTTTTCTTTTGAAGTGAAATAGGTTGACTAACTAGATCGAGATAAGCATTTTTTAGCCGATAGGATTTAATTTTAAGTAAATCTCTATATATAACGTATATTGGTAGCGATCGTTTTTGGCATAGCTGTGCTTCTCGTAAATGCGGACCTTTGTAGTTACATAGCGGTTTCGCCAAGCTGTGCGATGACACGAACGTGTCGGACTTCCAGCATTTATACGCTTTCCTCCACCGTACTTAGTGATTTGCCATGTCGCCAGCAGAGCTAATTTTTCGAAAATAATTGTGTATCGAAACCCTTTTTTTCCCTGCTTCTCCTTGTGTCGCTTGAAGCAGCTGGCTAAGGGAAACATTTTAATTCGTTAAAAGAATAACGCAAGGCTGCACAGGAGTTAAAGAAAACAAGAAGGGCTGCCAGTCGTGAACCATCTTACAACGTCAATCGTCAAGCTTGCTACAAAAAATGTTTATGTAATAAGGCGAAAATGGAACTAAGCCTATTTACGGTTTAAAGAAAAGCAATATAGACAGCTTAATACACTAAACAAATATGCAATTCATTAGTTCTCTTTTAACGTAGACCTAAACTTCTAAATTGACGGTCATAACCAGGGAACTACGTATTCTCACTTAATTCAGGGACAACAGGCAATACGATTGAAATATCTGTATAAGTAATTGCTACTGTAAATCCAGACGATGCTCGTGTTAAGTTAGATGTAGACCCTTATCATCCACAGACGCTATTTCTCACGGAAAGAACACAACTACTCTGCTAAAAGGCAAAGGAACTGACAAGTAACAAAAAATTTGATTTGGGAATACCTTTCAATCTGCCGATTTCGTTCGAAGGTGGCATGCAGGCTTCAATAATCAGCCACAGACAACTCAATCAACGGGTTCAAGATGGCTGGCAGCAAAGCGGGAAGAAAATGGGTTAAAAAAGTGACTGGGTTTGATTGAAATGACCGTTGTTCGTTGGAAAAGAATAATAATAATAATAACAATAATAATAATAAATAGAAGACTTGCGGCATCGTGACGTTGATGAGCTGGATGCTTAATGTTTCGCACAAGAAGAGAGTGAAGTGATCGCTGCGAAGAATTGGTGGAGCAAAGGGCAAAAGAAAAATAAAAATACCTTCCCGCCAAGATGAATGGTGAAAATATAAATAACAGGACACATGGAAAAGATATGGAATTCAGTATGCTTCGGAAGATGCTTTGCCATCCTTTTCTGGTAAGCGGGGTCACAATAGCGCGAATGTCTTTGACTGAACCCTGATGGAAGAGCGTACGCCTGATAACGGGTTGGGCGGGAGAATAAATGCGAGAAAATGACACGATAGGCGACGGAAAATAAAAAAAAATGGCAGACGCTATAAGAAGGAAACAGGCAGATGAGATGAAGAACATGGAAACGCAAAATGAAGAGATTGGCGATGTGTAGTCGGGAAATTGAGAGATGAGAAAAAAAATAACAACATTCTAGATGGCGCGGAGCGCTTGCAGGCAGAAAAGAGGAAGGGTGGTAGAGTTGTTTTGGTGGCCGTTTGATGAACGGTTATTTGGGAATGAAAGAAAAATGACTTACAACCTTCTTCTTGGAACCGCTAAGGAAATCCTTGTACATTTCGGAGCGCAGATAGCGCGAGTAGCTGTCGCTCCGCATCAAGTGGTAGACGTGGGCCTGCAACAGAGCACAATCAAATCTTTGTATTTACGTTCAAGAAAAGGGCTGATTATAAACCTATTATCTTAAACGGGAGTTGATCTATCATTTAATTTAATGGCTTCACAGAAATGGCTGACACTAATGCGATACGACCATGAACAGTATAATCATTCCCGTTCGGTACATAATACCACTTTGGTTCGAGGATTTTGGCGAAAATGTTTGTAGTGAGTCGCTCAATTTGGTTCGCATGAACGTTTCAGACAATTGATATTAAAGCGCATTGTCTAGAAATTGTTCCTTCCGCAAGAGATAAATTTGAAACGAACGTAAGCGGCAAGAGAAGCTCAACACGTATATTATATCGCCGGCAAAACTAGTTGCGGGACCACTTTAACACGGATCTTTGGAACCGTAAATAATGCAATGCGTGAGAACTCGCGTTATTCATCTCACTATTTCCTCGCCTGCGTCCAAGAAATTCTTTTTTACGGTACGATCTGCAAGTGGTAGGAAATCAACTGTTGGTGAAGGTTAATTGTGCCTAAACACGAGTCAAGTGAACGCATTTCTGGTGCTTTCCCATAAAATTTCAAAACAAGTTGTACATGTTGGCATCTACCTGGAACGCCATGAACATTCTGCACACCAGAGTCGATAACCCGGCTTTGAATTATATCCGTCAGTTATATTTAGTGCGGGAATTAAAATATTTAAAAGCGATCCAACGCAGACCATCCGTAAAATGACTGTCATTTACTCTTGAAAATCTGAAATTCGGCACGACACTTTTCAGCGTCGGTAAGTGAATTTCTTTTCCTTTTTTCCAGTTGGCTAAACAGCTGTGCAATAAGAGTTACGTTTACAAATGTCCGATTTCCCCCCCCCCCCCCCCCCCCCCAAACTAAATAATGGGTGATTTCGTATTTCTAGTATAGTGGATACTCTGGTGGAAACCATAACGTGGTGAAAGATGTGATGTGCGAAAATAGCTTACCGCGGCTCGGTCAAAAGTCCATCGATCAGGTTTGTCCATGGCCAGTCGCGTCGCCTCGTGAGATTTGGAATCGACGTTGACGGGACACTTGGCTTCCGGTCCGAGGAATTCGTTCCAGATCTCCATCGCCCTGGCGCCAACTTGACTCGACGGCAAAGCCTTTAATCCCTGTGCCGCCTCCCAGAATCTGAAAGCAAACAAGCAATCGAATCAAGCTGTCAAATATCACGTCGAGCATCGTCACTTTCATTCCATCTCTCCCCTCTTTTTTTTCTGCCCTTTCGGCAGAGTTCCGGATGTGCATCTGCCTTTCGCTGATATTGCTCCCGAGTACGATCGACAAAGCCAAATCAAATTTTCTGTGCAACGCATAAACTTTTAATGCTATATTTTTTTTTTGCAACTATGTAGAACTGGAATCATCGGCTTGCCTCGCAAAATGGGTTTGACAATTCCTAGAACGTCGCAATCAGCCATGCTATGTAGTACATTTTACTGGATACTATGGACATTAATTATTCGGCTTGATCAAAAAGGTGACGATGTTTATGTCTTCATTTCGGATGTGTAGATTTGTTCACTGCCAAGTCTAACAAGGAGAGAGCGAAGTGTTGAAGATCATAAATAAGAGAAGATATCACGAAGCTAACAAGTTCAACAGGGCTTTTTCCATCAACTGAGTTATTCGACATATTCGCATATAAATTTTCATATGACTCTTACGTTAAAATATCTCAAATTCAAAGCTGTTAAGTGAAAGAGAGGCTCATTCGAGAAAGCCAATAAGCGGACCAATATGAGTAGCCTAGTGGAAAAAAACGGATTGGCGAGGCCTCATTTTATCTTTGATGTTTCATTAACGAACAAAGTGACTCAAAAAATCGAAAAATGCCACATTTGATGTAGTATATGCATTAAAGAGAATCGCTTTTTCAAAAATTCAATTCGAATTTTCTTTTTTGTTAACTGACAGCGTCGCGACGGTTGCAAGTTCAAATGTTAACCATCCAACCAAAGTGCAGCATTTTCGGTCAATTTACCCTGAACCTTATACATCTATGAATAGTACGTCTTTTGTGATGTGCACGCAAACCTCCAAGTCAATAACCATGTTAAATTTACGGTAGGCGAACCCGCAGTCAGCACTTTGATCTATTTCACCATTCCATACCCGAGAGAGAGAGAGAAAGAGAGAGAGAGAGAGGGAGACAGGGATAGTGGGCCCATGCGAAACATCTACAAGCATATTTTGGAGAAGATATGAGTGATTTATAGGGTGGGATGTCAAGTGCACAGTTATGTGGTCTGAAACACCTACTTGAGATTCTCGCTGCTGAATTCTTTCTCCAGGAACTTGGTGAAATGCTCCTTGCCGACGGGATCCTTCAAAAGTTCCTGCAAGCTGAACGCCCATCGGCGGACCCTCTTCGACTGGATTTCTTTCCTGGATTAGCCATCCGAATGACACAAAAGAAACAATGTAAAACAACCTTTACGTGGGAGAAATTAGACCGTGGTATCGGATGGCGTGAGTGAGGAAAATGAACAATAAAATAACAATTCACTCTACCGTAAAATTATTTTTCCTACAAGACTGGCTAGAAAATGATCATTCTTATCAAAGCGGAATAAGTCCGAGCGAAACAAGTGCAATTAAAAATATACATAGTTAAGCTTTGTTTAAAAACTTGCACTGTTGTGTAAAAAGAGAGACAGAAAGAAATAATGTGCTTGACTGGAACTGGAAAAATGAAGAATAGGAATGACGGTACCCGGATTTGTCTTGATCCCAAAAGTCGAGGGTGTCGCTAATCCACGGATTTGGCGGCTCGGTGCAGGTGACGAATGGATCGTATTCGACGTACTGCTCGTAGAAACTGATGTAGGACTCGGCGACCTTGGAGACTTTGATGTTGGTGCGGGCCAGTTTCTTGCGCAAGAATTCGATCTCTTTCTGGATGGTCGCCGCCGGGCACTGGATGTCCACTTCAGAGACGGACGGTGAAATACGACCGCCGGCAACGGCCACCGACAAATGGCGGGCGCTCTTGATTGGACGGTGCATCCGGCAGGCTTTTTTGATGTCCATTTCCGTTGTGTTGACGCAGCCCGGCTAAAAATCAACCGCAAAAACAAAATGCTAATATCAATACTCGTTGTCATATGTGGGAAATAAATCAATGAATAAAATCTAGTCAATAAAAAGTGACAAGTGGGTGGCTCATTTAGATGCAATTTAAATCAAAGGATTCGATTTCTTGATACAACTTTCTAGTTCTGTAATTTTTGCACGAACGTGTGCCAAACGTATATAGTATTTCAAAACGTGGCCAAGATGTGGAATAGAGACAAGTGAGAGTGACACTTATATTCAGGATGTATTTGTGTACCACGGGCCGGTGAACATCCCAGAAGGCACGCTCCTGACTGTCGAGGACCTTGCGTTCGAGCTTATCGCGTTTCTTGTCAACGCGCGACTGGGCTTCCGCTTGCATAAAGATGAACTCCCACTTCCTCGAGAACATCTTTTGAAGACGGGCCAGGTTCTCGGCCTCGTAGTCGGCCAATTCCAATCGCGCCTTGTTCTGCATCGTCCGCTTGCAAAGGTACACGGCGTAGTCCGTGTTCTCCGGCTCCCAGCAATTACTCGGCCAAAAATAAGGAGTCTAGTATTCCATACAAAAATTTAAGTTTTCATTATTTGACTGTCATAGGAACAATTTGCCACCACTTTGATCCTCTTTAAAGGATCGAACGTCAGAAAACGAAGGATAAAATAGGAGAGAAATTGAATGAATAACCTGAAAGCGGTAAAGTGTGCCGTCGTTTTTAACGGTGAGTATGTGATCTTCCACGGGGAAGAAGTAACCGTGAGCAGACATCAAATGAGCTAAATGAAGTGCTTCGGCTTTTGGTTGAGTCAACCATTGATTTTATTTCATTTTAAAAGGAGAGAGGTTAGAAGAAAAAACGTCGGAGGTAAATTTTTAAACAAAATAAAATGTTAAAAATTTTCAGCAGCAGTTGATACATTTTTTACATTAAATTATTTTGCAATGTAATTCATTGTTTACCTTGATCCGTCACGTCCAAATTCTTCAGCATCCAGTTGGTTAAGTCGGTGCCTTTTAGTGTAAAAGGAAAAAAAGAAAAAAATGCATTAAAAGATTACCATCGTGCGATAAAACATGATCAAACTTTGGTTAAAATTTATAAGATTCACCTGTGAAAACGGACGGTATTTTGTTCATAAAAGTTTTGACATTTTTGACGCTGACGCCGGCGTTGTCGTCCTGCATCCGCTCGATGATGTGCTCCATCTACAGAAAGGGTTCACAAATCATTTATGCATATGTACGTCCGTGGAATTTTCGTCCTGCACATCAAACAGCTATTCGCAGTGTGCGCCACTTCTATCAACTATTCACGACGCAATTCAAAGCAGCTGATCAAACCGTTTCATCCGCTAATCAAGTAAAACTTAAAATGCATTCGAAACGATCAAGGAGACGCCATTTTGGACTGAATCTTCATCGAAATCGGGTAATTGGTTTTTTTTTGCAATGTCACCAGTTGCTTGGACGTTTTATTATCGTAACTTGGCCTCGCGAAAAAGCGCGTAAAATCGTTTGCTACACGATTGTCAAGCAACACGCAATCTGTAACTTTTGTTGGCACGGATGCCGATTTGTTTTCACGAGAAGACAATCGCTGGAGAGAGGTTATTGAATTAGGCAAGTCGAAATGTTGGATATTGAATTTCCATGGCTAGTTTTTTTTATTTAATTTTTTTTTTTTTTATTTTAAAAATTTTTATTTTTTCTCATCGATATGAAAAGGGAACAAAAAAAAAATGGAAGATCGGAACAAACACGGAAGTGCCAGAGTTATGGGGTATTGCACCGAAATCTTTTTGCTGCATTATTTTTCGCAACGGGAAGTGAGTTCGGATGTCCATCCTGGCAAGCATTTTTATTAGTTTGGCGTCGTCCATATCATGTATACGTTCCGCAGCGCGTTCATCTACACGCCTTCATTTTTCTTCGTCAATTGAACCTTTGGCAAAAGATTTGCCTCATTTTCCTTTTTTATTTTCTCAGTTCGCCCAACTAAGATCCAAAGCAGGTCTTACAGGGAGACAATTAAACGAGACAGTAACGCAGAAGCACGAATTTGCGGTATACACGCAAGAGTATTTGAGAGCCATTTAAACTTTTTCGCTGGCTTTTATTATTTGCTGTTCTCCTTTAATCAGTGGATTGTCCCTGTATACAAACGAAGCCAGCAACATTAGCCTACAGACAGGGATAGTCATTTTGTACGGGATTTTCGTTGCTTTGTACAAGAGGCCACTTGTGTCCTTCGGTGTCCACGTGCATTGTAAACAAATTAATAGTAAATGCTCCGTTAAAAAGTGGTCAAAAGCGATTTCTCTAATAGACGGGACCCGGCGGAAAAAATAAAATTCAGGCCGAGATGGCACGTACATCACATGACGGCTTCAAAGCGAATATGGTTGCAATGCATTGTTAACATTTTTCGTCTTTCAGCTTTTATTTATTTTTTTTTTATTATTATTTTTTGTTAATGTATGGAAAACTACTGTATGCTTATGCAGGGTATGCCGCGTAGTGAAAAACAGCACGGGAAGAAACGTCGCAATTACCGCGCAAAGCTAACTGAATCAGGCGCCAGACCTTTTTGATCGATATACTGCTGCAACGCCGGAAACGTAAATAACGAAACTAGTCTGTACCTTCCGTCGGGCAAAATAGTGCATAAGCGACAACGAAAAGTTTCTCTTTCTTTCCTTTTTTTTTATTTATTTATTTTTTGAATTAACAGGAGTCAGTGGGTGCGACTTTTCTTCTTTGTGCGAAAGACCCCAACTTGTGAAAACAGAACTTCATCTATGACGTTGTAACGAAAACGAAGAGTTAATGCCCATAAGATTTTTTTTCCTCTCTTGTTTGTTTGATAACTTTCTTAGTTCGTTTTCTCTCCAAGAAACATAAACAAACGGAGATTTACCAGAAGAAGAAAGAACTTGGCACAGACTAGCATTGTCAAATGGTCGATTATCACGCTGATTCTGGCAAATATCAAATATAGAAGAACCAAATGTCTTCGATCGACGCAGCAACTTTGATTTTACGATCAAAAAATCAACACCTGCTTAAAACATATGAAACTTAGACGTCGAGTTTGTTTAATGTTTTCAACTCAAAAACTATAGACGTCTGAGTTTTTATCAGATTCACCGTTGGAAGGTATTTCGCTACTCAATGTCCACACTGTGTGCCGCTATCTGGTTGGAGAGTAACAACTCACATGACCTGCTTCTCACTTATCGTTTGTGTCTCAAATTGTTTCCCAGAAACGGTCGTGGGAAAATGAAAATAAAATGGTTTCATGCTGCAATGAGGAGGCCTAACTTTTACTAATTAGTTTTCACACTCGATCTCAAATTTCACGTATAGGCAAGCATTAACGCTGGCCATCGATGTAATTTCAAACTCGTGTGTTCGTAAGATGAACGCGAAATGAATTTTGTCAAAGCCAAAATGTCCTATTTCGCAAATCTATTCAATGGGGATGGCTGGCCGTTCCGAGAATCGATTTGCCATTAGCACAGCCAACACATAGCCTCCCTGGCTTATAGACTTATTCGAGTAAACTACCTACCTCGGGTAAACTAATCTTGTATAAGCCCTAGCTATTTCCTACCGTGTCGATGTAGGAACGCATCTCGTTGTCGAGCAACGTATCATATACGATGGCTAAGAAGATGGGAACTTAATACGTACGGTCCCTGGTGGAATCGAGTGCTTGAATAAGAGGTTCGGACATGATGAGTGTGTGCGAAATTTACCTCGCTAGTAGGTGAGACCCCTTTTGCAATTGCCTAACGCTGTGTAAAAAAAAAAGGGGGGGAGGGACCCTTCTTCACTATAATCCCGTCGGCTGCGCAATTTGCTTCCTTTCAACACGTTCAATCTACTGGAATGGATATAGGCTATACATTGGGGTTCTCCTTGCCGTGTTTTTGGTCTAAACGAATATGTAATTAGTGACCGAAGCGTCATGTAATATTATGTCTTGACTTTATAGAGCTATAACGATATCTAAAGTTCTAGGAATGAAACGCTTCCGAGTACATTACATAGCGTTTTCTTTATAAATGGCATTGGGTTTCAAGTCGCATTCCAACGCCAATTCGTTTTCTTTTATTTACACATATTGCCAGCTTCCGCCCACAAATCACACTGGTTTTCAAGTAAAAATATTTCCACTCTGTATTGAAGCTAAAAAAAAAAAATCAGGTTAAAGTCTGATTTTATTCAAGAGCGAGGAGCGGGAAAAATCAGAGAATTGAGTTCACCAACGGTATAAGTATTGCCGGTTCTCACGCCCTATCAGCGCCAAACCGATTATATGCCGCTACATTTTTGTGA
Organism: Daphnia carinata; assembly: GCF_022539665.2. NCBI lineage: Eukaryota > Metazoa > Arthropoda > Branchiopoda > Diplostraca > Daphniidae > Daphnia > Daphnia carinata. The sequence continues at coordinate 6,143,276 of NC_081335.1, read as the reverse complement.
AACGAATGATAAATAAGACGTACCTTTCTGTATACGATATGATTGGGTGATTCTTCATTGTGTAGTTGTCCTTGTTCACTCGGATTGGTAGCGTTTGAAGTCGCCCTCCTTGTTAAACTGTTGACTGCGCTCAGCGCGGGAGCCATACCGTTGCTACCGCAAACGGTGACCAAGCTGTTGGGAAGGACGTGACCCGTCGTCGGCCCACCGGAAGTGCCCGACATTTTCTTGTCTTTGCTGCAATTGCTGGCACCAGCCACCGTCGACGTCGATGCTGATGGCGAGTCTTTGTTGGTACTTACTTCTTGGACGACGCTCGATGAAGCGCTGCGCTGTCTGTCACCACTCATACTGACCATCTCTTGAATTTCTGTCTTTGAAGTCGTTGGAAATTTTCTTGATTATTTGATTGAACGAATTGAATTGCACAGGTCTCTCTTTCTTCGGTTTGCTTCAAAACGATTGCGTTTGACCTAAAAGGATGACGTGAAATTGGAAAGTATTACTATGCATCAACCAATTGTGGGGATAGAGTTTATATATCAGTCGTGTTTGTCGTTGTAATTCATACTATTACTTTTGGCGGGGTCTTTTTTTTGTTTGTTTCTTTGTTTCAGTTAACTTGTTGTCGTCACCATTAAAAAGAAACGACCGCCGCATCGACCGCACATCACATAACAATGTTTTCCTGTTAAGAGAGGGGGTTGGCTCTTCTCCCGAGAATACACGAGCTATAAGAGCTCTATAAAAATGTATAGGCAAACAGACTGAACGCGCGTGTGTGTGTGTGTGTGCACGCTACATCCCTCAGAAAAAATAAAAAAGAGAGAGACGAAGCAGAGGGAAGTTTCATAGCAGAGGGGTATTGATCTCTGTGAAAGAGGAACGCGCAGAGAAAAGGACTGGGTGTTCTTCGGGGTTTGGAAGAGAGAAGGAGAGAGAGGGAGAGAGAGAGAAAGAGAGAGAGAGAGAAGAAGAGTGAATCAATATTCGAGTTACGAGCCTGAGCGCAACACCAGTCAAAAGCAGCTGAGGTTTGCCTGTATTTCAGTGGCAGATTTTTTACACAAGTAAAAGAGATCGTTTCGATGCCTAACGAGCGAGAAATCTCGAGACGCACGTCAGACTCCCTTCCCCCTCCTCCTTTTTCCCCTTCTAGTTTTGTTTGATTTTTTGCCTCGGGTTTTTATCAGTTTTTTTTTATAGAAGAGAAATCGAGAAATGGAAAGCAAAAAAGCATGAACCGATGCACAACACCCAGCGTCAATAATAAGAGCATGAAAATTATACAGAACCTTCCTGAAATGAAAATATTGATATATTGAACGGAGATTTCATTTCTGTGCGAAGTATGAGGGAGATCTTTGAACTTGTCCGTTGACCGACCCAACCAAAAAACAAAAAACAAAAAACAAAAAACAAAAAAAAAAAAAAAAAAAAACAGAAAAAAAATTAAAAAATAAATCTTTGACTCTGTAAAATAGAAGATAAATTTGCTTGGACACCACCGATTGGACGTAGGGCTGAGAGGATTACAGTGGTTTGTTTCACATGGATTAAGCCAGTGCGCCAGTTCAGTGTATGGCGACAACCTTATGGTGACGTCGTCCTCTTGACGTCCAGAGCTTCACGAAAGAAAACATCGGTCAGTCACGCATTTTTTCACCAAATGTAGGGCATAGTTATTCGAATTTTTTGGATCATCGCCAGACTCCTTTTGAACGGCTGTTTTGTTTCAAGTTTTCGACGAGTTGCTGTACTTATTTTAGTTCTTTTCACCCTGCAACTTCTACAGGCCTATGTATTAAAGTAGAGGTAAATAATAACTTGATGTACATATGTAAAATATTTACGTATACTGTGCATAGTAAATTTAATTTCTGAGCTCTTTAAAAAAGAATCAACCCGGTGTCTTTGTTTTGAGTCTACTGGAGTAAATTGTTCTTCAAACTAGGATATACCAACTGAATGTTTCATCTTTCAAAGTACTTTTGACGTTTTTATTCGCAGTGCGAAATCAATTGGCGATGAACTTGGAATAAATACATCACGTTTTCTTCTATATAGCCTAACTCAGGGTAAAGCACAGACTTTTGTCTTCGTAATTGTATAGAAGAAAAGACATCCGTGCTTGAAACTTTGACGGCTATTTAAATAGAGAAACGCGATTGGAAGAGAGAAGTTACCTATGTAAAAAATCTTATTGAGTCTGCCTGATACATCTCTCCGCCTGTCCCTAACAGGTGTTAAATTTGCGTAAAGCTGACAGGTTTCCATGACGTGCAAAACTAATGATCTCTATAATATTCAACCCAGTAGGGCAATTTATTTTTACGCAATAAACAGCTAGAATATAAACACTCAATTTCAGTCAAGTTAAATTTACTCCAGTAAAATGTATCTAGAAAAATAAAAGTATAACAATAACAATACTTAAGAAAGGTGATATTGTATGACAGACAAACTTTTTTGTTTCTGTTTGGAACGAGACATTTCGGGTTTTTTTTTATTAGTATGCTTTGAACGCGTACCAATATCTCGACCTCAGTGCACTTGGAAGGCGTAGGCGAGTGTCAAAACGAGTGGGAAAAGTGTGTCAATATGTTATCGGAGGCCACACAAAATGACGTTTAACCTATTGTATAAAAAGAAATCGGCGAAATTGCTTCTGCCATCAGGCTTGAGAAATGATTTTAACCTAACAGTAAATCCTTATTCTGTTTTGAACAGATGTTGTAGTATGAAATCTCCTGCAATTTGTTTTTCTTTTTGCCTAGAATCACGCTATAGAACCCAGTTCTTTTATGAACCGCACAGGATTTAAAAGATAACACAAAAGGATTAGTTTTTAAACTGACATTGACAAGCGATCTCATTTTTTTCGAACTCTAACAAGTAATTACTTTGTATGAAATGAAAAAGTGGCAATAAAAAATTTCTCAATCATTTCAAAACTCGATGCGAATCAAACCCTCAATAACCAAATAAAGTGAAAAGAAAATAAAAATAAAATGCATTACGACATGCACTTAGCAACCCGTTCAGACTGAGAATTAACGTTATTCCGCACTGGCAGCAGAGTTTAGTCTGGAAATTTGTCGTTCTTCTTTTCTTTCTAATAGCTGACAAGCATCAGTTGGTTACTGCATCGACGGCTTCCTTTTCAAAAGAATCTTGAAAACTAGCATGCTGTACGTGAGCCCACCCTTCTCGTCCGCCCCCTTCCTTCCGCCGCGAATGCTGACGAATCTGCCAATGCACGTCCACTGAATACCAGTTCCGGTCTGTCTGTTCGTTTATCCTAAGACGGCTGATGCAGCCCTCCTCATGACGTCTTCATCGACAGAAGGCGGAAGACGTGGTGGGCAAGAGAAAAGCAACTGTGCTGCCTTGTTTGCTTTTTCTTAGCGATGCATCGGTTGTGTGTCTGATTTTCGGGACCGCATTTTTTTATTTTGTCGCTAGGAAATGGGTAAGAGCTTCAATATATAGACACTGGCACAAAAGCTGGAAATCTGCGAGCCCCCCCCCCATCCCCCACCCCCCAAAAAAAGAAAAAAACTGCAAGTTTCTGATAATCAATAAAAGTCGTTGCTTGAGAAAAGCCCTGCTCTCTCTCTCTCCCTCATTCTCTGTGTCTCTCTACACGTCCCTCCCTTCATCGTAGCTTCTTACTTATATAGCGGTTGCGTAGGTGACTCGCCGCCCAACCTTGCGGGTCGATGGTATTTCTTAATTGCTCTACCCAAGAACCTCAATTTGTGGCTGTTATATTTGCTTTCTCCTATTGCTATTAAAAATTCATCTTTCTTCACATGTAAATTTTATGAAAGGCACTAGGACAGACTTGTTCGGCGACAAGCATCAAAATCAAGTTGATGGACGGTATCCTAAGGCATAACCTTTGATGTATTTAATACAACACGTATTTTCTTCTCCTTTACTATAAAACAATCGATGTTTAAGCGTATTTGATACATTATATTGGATGGCAATTTATGTAGTAGCTGGGGACCGATCTTTACTTAAAGTAAAGTAGAACCCTCGAGCAAAGGGCGTGTCTGTTCGTGTTGGAGATCAATCAACTTTCGGTGAGCGTTTTCCATGTCGAAATAATACGAACAAAGGCTTTTCTCTGCAGGATATTGGACGGTAGATGTGAGCTGAAGCATATGAACTTATATAAAATACAATCGCTAGTTCACAGGCTATATCAGCTGTGCTCTATATGGATTAGCGTTAGGACTAAATAGGTATACAATATACAAAGGAATTTGGCTGATGTCTTTATTGCTGAAAACGTTTCCCTCCCATCTGTTCTTTCAATTGGGACGCGAAAACCTTTCCCACGACAGTGAACGGCTTATAGCATCCGGATTGATTGTTATTGCATTTATAAATATGTTGCCAAACTCTTGGCTATTCAATTCGTTTGCCTAGCTTTTATTTTTACACTTTTCTGATAAACAAATAAATTTTTTCCAAATGATTTTTTTCCCGCCATTTTTGTTTTGACATTTGCTTGCGCAAAAAACAAACTATTAAAACGTGGTTTTCTCTATTGGATAAAAATGAGCGTTGTATGGATTATGTGGCAGCACGTATGTGCATACATATGCACGCAGTGGAGATAAATGGATAAAAATTGGGTGACAGTTTAGTATATAAAATACTGTCACGGCAACTTCATATACTTTTACAAAGCTGCACTAGGTTCTTTTTTTTTGGCCTTTGCTCTGACGCTGCTGAAAATTCTATACGTTCGGAGCTACTACTGTCACGATGGCAAAGGATTTACAAAAAAAGAAAACGGGAAACAAAAAGGAGACAACGCGTAGACAACAGTAACCAACTATATTCCATCTACTGTAGCCTTGGGGGAACAGGAAAATCAATAAGAAACTGTAGCCTATGTATAAGTATATTATATAACAGCCATAGACTTCACAGCTTGCCTTACGTGTCTGAGAAACTATCAAGGACCTTAACGCCGGAAAAGGCTTACTTTTAATAAGAGACACAACACATTTACAGGCATATTTGAAACACATATTAACAACATAATGAGCTTTTGTCCTTTATAAAACACTCCACACTTAAACAAGGACCAATAACTCTATGCGAATTAGTGCCTAAAGGCGACTAAAAAAATTGCACTGTCGTTTGCGAAGGTACCGCTTGGAATTAAGCCCAGCACGGGTTATAGGGGAAAACGCAAACGAAGGAACATTGTACACACGTGCACTTAAACACAGAATTATCCCACGACGCAAAACAAAGAAGAACAAAGCGCTCTACGTACAAAGAACGAGAGAACACATAGACACACACACACAAAATAAAATCTAATACTAGCCTATATAGTGGCGCGATGGTAGTGCCAGTATAGCGGCTTTCGAGGAAAAAACGCACCCGAAAACTTCTTGGGTTACATCATTATCTTAACTAATTGCTGGTGTGATAGAGAAGCATATAGCCCTCGATCCACCCTGTTGGTAATGATCAACGCGAGCTAAATCTCCGATAGCAATAACTATACAATGCATTGCAGAGCATTTGTGGGACTCTTTGTGCGAGAACGTATAAGAAATACGTATAGATAAGTCGAACAGATCATGTCACGTGTTGGCAAATTAACGTACTACTACACTTCCCTATTCAATACATGCTGCATACCAATCGTTTGTGCGACAAAGGGCAATGTAAATTAACTTAAAAAACAATACCAGTAGTCTACGTGTGCTGCCTGTCGACTCCCAGGGCTAAAAATAATCAGTATAAAATAAACAAAACATTCCAAGAAGTTTTGAGTTAATAATAGAATACGCACTCGTGCGCGTTGACCTTTCAAATTCTTCTTCGATTAAACAAAACATAATAATATTCGTGGGGAAAGTGCTTGAAATCCCACAAACAAAGGTCGCAAATCGATAACGATCGATAAATCGGCAAGCAGAGGCAAATGAGAAAGGCGCGTCAATTTAAAATTAAGCTATGGGCTATGGAAACTACGGTGTCCAATTCCGACTTAGTATTTCATTGGTATTCCAATAAGAAGCAAAAGAAAAAGAAGAGACTCAAAAATGCTATAGCGGCGAGGAACGATCGTGAGTCATGCGAAAGGGAAGCAAAGTTGTGTGCCTACAAAAGTTCGTTGGGGATGCTGGAGGAGGCATCTCGGAAACGTCAATACGATTATAGTCGTGGTGTAAGCTGACGCTTGGTTTGCTTCGACTTTCTATGCAACTTATTCAAAGTTCTTCAGTTCCAAACATTTGCATCCACTTTGCATTCGCACAAACACGACGGAGTTTTCACTGTTTGCTAAGAAAAACAATTGTAAAGGATTAAATTTGTATCTTGTAACTGGATCAATGACACTGAATGGCTTTGGTTGCGGTCGAAAAGATTCTGTTGGGCTGCATACATTTAAAAGACGTCACACAGAAAGATGTGTCACGCACTATGAAGCAACACAGCAGACGAACGCAAGCAGCTAATACCAAATAAGACGTTGCACATATTCATACATGGTTCGCAACGAAATGATATCAAGTACGAAAAATGGAGAAAGTACAGTGGAAACCCTGTTCATGGCAGAACTTTATTGCACGAAAGCAAAGGTCGGGAGAGAAAGGGAAGAAACGAATGGCTGTCGGGTGTTGCGTACTCGGACGTCGTTAAGAAAATAGCGTTGCACCACCTCTCAATAGCATTCGATCGTCGAAACGACGAACTTAACTTGGGGCATGGCCCAATAGGTGTGCTCTGTTTCTGTTGCTGTCCTTCTGTAGCGCTACATCCGGTTGGCTGGACAATTGATCCGCGAAACGGAAAATGGGGAACAAATCTATGCCGTCAAAGACACGCAGATTATTGTCGTCTAAAGTTGGACAGCGTTCCTTTGTTGGCTATTGCTACACCCACACAGACACAAGACCTAACTCATCACCGGAAATCGCAATTCCAATTTCCGTGCATCCGTTCCAATATGTACGCGAGTGGACCACGTAACGTACAGGCGACTTGGACATTCAACGGCTCGGCCCTTTTGACGTCTGCCCTTTCCTCGATCTTGAAAATCCATTCAACCGAAATCCCCCAGTTATGTGTCGACTCTGTCACTTTCTTTGTTTGCCATCCTCAACCATTAATGAAAAAGAGCAAATCCTATCGTTTGATCGGGGGACGAGCCAACCATCACGATGGTGTGTACAGAATTCTCGCCAGTATTTTATATTGAACAAACTCTTTGTTTATCCAAAAGGTGTTTGGTTAGCTTGCATAGAAGAGCTCATTTGGGTTCATCAAGGGGAGTATTAAAAAAGGAGCTACAGGAATAAGTAAAACAAATCGAGGAGAAAAACATAGAGAAGAAGACGGATTGTTGTAGACGACCGCAAATGCGATAAGGCCAACAACGGCATTTAGCGGCGTCCCCTTGTCTTTGATAACGCTGGCAAATACGCACAATGCCAGCAAACTACGTAATCAGCAGTCTAGAACTTATTCCAAATAACGGACAGCTGCAAATTTTCCGTTCTTAACCGAAATGTGTCACGTTTACAAATTGTAGAAAGAAAATAAAAAATAACAAAAACAAATAACTTACTTTGGGAAAATGCAGACTGAAATGTCGGCAGTGGGCTGGGATCGGATCGATCCATAGACCCCCTTATGTGGCCTATCAAGTGTTAGTAGGAAGGGGTTGCCGACTGGAAGAAAGAGAGAGAGAGAGAGAGAGAGAGAGATGGCTTGCTAACAATTGGCTAGGCCGTATATCACATGTTACGAGCTCGTCGTACGTACATTCTAGTACATAGCTTTACAAGAAAATGCGGACCAACTTCCACAATAATTTTGACGATTTAAGGGTAGAATTTGAACGAGATTTTTCGTTCTTCTTAATTTACTAGTCACTTTTCAGTGTTTCGTTCCGCGACAAAATGAAATTGTCGATAAGCAAGGAACGAAATCCGCTGAGATTAACAAGTTTATGAATTGATGTTGCTGAAATAACTGGACATGTGGTATGGCCGTAGCTTAGCTGATCGAGTGCGACCTACTCGGACGCGAGACGTCCGACTACTCCGGGTTGTGTGTTCACGTTCGTCTGCCGCTCTGAGCTAATTTTAGTCAAAGTTGCTAGTGTTACAGCTGTCGAGGACTGAAGCCAAAACATTTTCCAACACACATTATATCGTCGTCTTCTTTCTTTATGCCGTCCTGTTGTCCTCCTCCTTCTTGTTGCAGTTGCACAGTCTTCTATCAAATGCTGCCACTATACCCCGTTCGGATCAATAATCAGTGCCGAAAACACACGCATACAGACACACACACACTGACGACAGACAACAGTCGACTTGATGTGGCGGATGGCTCGATTTTGAGAGCCGTCCAATCGAATTCAAACACTTAGGTTAGGACGAGGGGAAAAAGGTAGAAATAAAAAATAAATAAATGATGATTTATGCTCTTGATTTGCACAGAGGCAGGGCTTTTGTTTAGTCGTAGTTTTTTTCTTCGAGGTTCACCCAAGACGGTGAGAATCCTTGGCAACGGCGTCAAACAAATTTTGTCTCAAACTTGAACGAGGATCGGGACCGGAGAAGGATAGAATGGACTGAGGCGTGGTAGCACACTACTGGTTAGCTAAGAGGCAGCAAGTTATAGTTTGACTGTTGGACGCACGGCTGCGATGGCGTGCCGTTCCTCGTACAGACCAACACCCGAAATAAGGATTGAAATCGTTCACCGGTTAGGGTCTTCTATTGATACGTGTGCGGACCAGAGAAAACACCGAGAGCCACTTGCAAAATTCTTCTACTTCTGCGTCTGCAAAGACGGGCGGTAAAAAAAAGTCTTGTGTTGAAGGCAATGGCATCGAGAGACTGACTCGAGTCTTGCTGTTTTGTTATTTTTCTGACATCTGCGCTGTGCTTTTGTGCGCATCAGCCTCTCCCGCCGACGTTCGCAGCTTGGGGTCTATTCTATTACTTGGATGGGAAAGGGAGAAGAAGGGGTGGTTGCATTGGCAGTATACAGCGACGTTGTCGACAGAGCCGCCATCTTGAAGCGATATCAAATTCAAGTAAAGGAAGCAAGGAGTTGTTTGATTGCGTTTCATTGGGTTCCAAAAAAAATTATATATAAACAGCAACTTGGGTGACATAGGGCGAGATGCACATTGACTTTCCTACGCGGAGAGATATAGTTGAATCATCGGCAACTGTATGATGCAATCGGTCATTGTGATGCGCTGCAATGTGTTACACGGTCATGTTTATCCAGAGCGTCCAGAGATTCGGCAAGCAACAGAGATAAGAAAATTTTGGTTATAGTTTGTTTCTTTGATAATATAGGAAACTTTCAGTCAACATCACATATGATATAGATCACAAAGTGAAGGTTGAAATTTACTATTGGTGGAAGGAAAGAGGTTTACATTGAACGAGCGTGAAATCATTAGTTGGTTACCTCGCAGTATTATGCTTCAAATTCGCGATCTTCTAAAAACGAAAGAATTAAGATCAAAAAGAAAAACTTTTATTGCTTTCTAACAGTCGCTTGCTTCAATCTGCGGCATGATACCGTGTTTCGCAGAGGGTCGCAATCTTACAAATCTTCAGTTTCTTTCCTCTTCTTTTCTAAATCAAGCAATCCGTCAACAGCGAGAATAAATCCCTTGTCTATTAGTGTCCTCAATTCTTTCAACATAAAGTTCTTAATTGTTTGAGTTGCAGCTGCTACCGCACCGCATCTTCTAAGCTGATTCAATGAAAAAAAATTAAGAAAAAAAAAACAGACAAAGCGAAACAAGAAAAATTGTATCAGGGAACGTGAGAAGAAAGACGAATGGCGAACAAAGAAAAGTCCCTGTCTAAGTGATACGGCTATACAAACGTCATATGTTCTATTCAAGAAAAGCTCTATTTTCGTGTAATCCTCCATCCCAAGATCCCCTACAAATTCGACGCTATCTATAAGTGAAACAAGAACACGACCAAGTTGGATGGAAAAAGAAAACTCGGATCTAAAATGACCCGAGTCGTAGTAGAGCTAGGTACGCCTTATCCCCAATCCCTTAAAAATTACATTTTCTGTATATATTTTTTGGAGTAATCTGCTTTTTCTGTGGGTTCAATGTTGGTAGGAATCCGCCTTTACGCTATTTCTATTCTGGGAATATGATGGATTGTGGCTTCCCAATCGTTAAAGTCTAACCCCCAAACTATCGATGTAGGTTTCTTTTATCATATTAGCCGATCTTAGTAGACTCCATTAGTTTACTCCTGGTACATGGACAGAGATCTGTTGGAATACAGAAAAAAAATTTTATAAAAAAAAAAAAACATGGAAAAAAAAATTCGATCTCTATTTTCAGTCAAAGGCGTCTACAAACAAATAACCGTCCCAAGTGTACATCTTGAAAAGGAATGGAAAGAGCTGAAACAACAAAAATCGGTGCGCAGTAAGAATAGGCCTATCAAATTTTACGTGACCCAAGACCAAAAAATGGCGTTTCCGAATTTGTATTGATGTTGTCTAATAGTTATTTGACTGGAAACCGAGATAGATACACAAATAAGAAAATGAACACACAAAAGTGGAGGAGAAAAAAGCTAAAGTACGAATGCCACGTCTGTGCCCATGCGATGAACGAAAAATGAAAGAGATGGAAGTGATGGCAAGGTTAATTATTAGTTAATCTTCTTGGGATACAGACAGGCTGTATCGATGTGTCGCATATTCTGGAAGTCGTAAAAGTTGTACATTTGTGTTGGACAGCCGCTCATGTAAGAGATCCTGCAACTCATCCAGGGTGACGCTTTCGTTTTCTTCCGTACCATCCTTTTCTTCTTCCTCTTTTTCTTCTTTTCCCTTACTTTCAATAGGAAGTTTGCTATCTGTGAAATTGGCCAAAATCTCGTCTGTCACCACCCAGCTCAACTGCTGCAAATGAGACATGGATACGAGACAGTCGAAAAGATGGCGCAACACGACAGCTACAGTCTGCAAAAGAAACATTTCACAATGAAACAATCCTTACCAATTTTGCGCATTAAAAGAATTATTTAGTACGATACCTCTGCGGTGTAACAAGGAATAATTAGCAACCGCTTTATGCTGCGGAGACGCAAATCAGGCAGAGGGGCGTCAATGGTGAAACTGATTAGCTCCAAGTGCTGCAGACTTGTCATTCCGTTCAACGCGTGTTCCAAATGTTGGAGGACACTGGTTGGCGGACCTTGCTCTAGCCGGAGATGTTTCACGCGTGAAAGTTGGCCAAGCATTTCGTAGTCACTGGCTTCTGTCCACTCGGCGCAATCGCCGATTTCTAAACTTTCCAAATGCGGCAGCTCCGTCAAATGGCATAATGCCGAGGATTTCAAATTAGACACTGTCGTCAAATTCTGAAAAGGAAAGATTCTACCGTTAGTGAACTTAAACACACACACACACACACACACACACACATCAAATATGGCTCATTTACGTTCAGCTACAAACCAAAAGGTAAAAACTTACCAAAAATTTTAGCTGTTTAAGTTTGGTAAATGATTGTAATCCATCGTCAAGGATAATGCGAGAAACCGAACGGATTTTAAGGACCTCCAATTGGCTCAAATTGCCCAGCAATTCGAGACGTAGATTAGGCGAACTAGAGAACGAAATCAACGAAATAGTTGCAGAAAGTGCAAAATTACCGGGCAAATGAGTAAAGTACCTGATAAATTGAGCATCGATATGTTTAAGACGAAGGCAATATTTAGCGATCGATTCCAGCACTTCTGTGGGGCATTTGCATAAATCAATGCGGAGGATCTCTGAAAGATTGGAAGCAGCCCGTTCTAGATTTGTCCAAGTTTCTTCGGTTGATGTCACAAACAACATCTTCCTCATGTCAAGGTGCTGTGTGCCGGCTCGGCGCAAATGGTTGGCAAAAAGTGACCAGTCGTAAATGCGTGAATTTTTCAAACGCACTAGCCTCCACTGGAATAATAAGATTTGAGTTTTCCTTAAGCGAAACACGTTAACACGGTACAAGAATTAAATATATTAAATTACATGAGAATGGTGTAGAGCAAGGTCCCTCCATAGTTTGCAGACGCCAGCTGCCGCCATCAGTTCTTGAACAGTCAAATAGCGAAAAACGTGTAGCAGGCCGTGATAGGCGGAACTGACGAAATTGTTGAAATGTTCCGTCACGAAGAATCCAAAGCCTTCTTCTTTGCTTTTAAATGGATATAGAACACCGGTAGATTGCATCGGGGTCAATCCGAGTTTCATTCTTTTTGGACTTTGTTTGGGTGCGTGACCGGGTGATGACAAAGCTCTTTTGCCATATACATCGTCCGTTAAATGGTTGGCAGGCGAATGCCTAACCGATTCTGGGCTCGAGCCAATCGAAATAAAGCGTTTGCCATTAATCAATTCCAATTGCTGACCTGCACCTGCAGACACCGCTACGCTTCCAACAGCCGAAGAGAGAGTGGCTTTCTGTCCGCGGGTTGTAGACCGTGTACCTCCTTTGGGTCCCACTACAGAATGTGGGGTAAACAAATGGCTTATATCGTCTGGTAATTTGCGGGAGGGAGAAACTTTTCCGCTCAATGCTACTGCCGCACCCATATCGTCTTCACCCTCTGTGGTGTCTTCCTTTCGCGTTGGTTCCGCATTCTCTTTACTTCTAAGCCCTTTGCCCCATAGCTTAATCTTCAGTTGTTTTTCCACTTTACCGCCTCTCTTTTTACGCTGTTGAGGTGAAACGGATTCAGGTGCTGGTATAGGGGCGGCGGTTGTTGTGTTAGCCGACGCCACAGGTGTTGGAACTTCTGCTTCTTTGGCGGGGGTATGACCTGTTATCGCCGCAACATCTTCACCCAGTTCCTGAAGATTACGCCTTAGTTCTTCTTCACGGGCTTTAAGTGCTTTCTCTTTCTTGGATATGAGTTTTTCGCCACCTCCTCCATCATCCTAGGAATACCGACTGATTAGTACGTGCAGATTTTATTTGGCGGCAGAAACATTGTAATAGTTACATACTCGACGAGTTTTAGCGTAACGTAAAATCTCCTGACTCGAGTCCATACCAATAGGTTCTTTGAAAAATGTAAAATTTTCTACAGAAAAATTGGTGTCTGTTTTGTCGACTAAAAAATATAGGGAAAATATGTTATTCAACAAACATCAGATTTATCTAGGCTTGTTGCGTAGTTCTTACGATAATCGGAAACTTCCCGCCCTGATCTCAGTTTTTTCCCATCGGGTGTGTAATAATAAACATCACACAAGGTTTTTGTTCCAGGGTCGACTGTAGCCCGGTAGACAACTTCTCTCCTCCAACCTTGAAATTGTTTTAAAAGAAAATTTTATTTAAAAAACTGTTAGAATAATCAATTTCAAAAACCTGGTTGAATTTACCTTCTTTGAAAGGTTCTTTTAGCAATGGAGATGATATATTAATAGCAGAGTATGATTTTCTGGCAGGGTTTTTCACTGTTTTTATAATGGGGGTTGGAGATGCTGTTGCAGGTACCACAGTGGAAGGAGCTTCTTTTTCCTTTAGGATTTTTGTTGGATCTTTATCTTTTATACTTTTAGCATTTTCTTTTGGATCTTTTCCTGTTTTCTTTTTCTCTAACTCAGGTTCAGCAGTAACTTCAGGTGGTATTTGTGGTGGAGGATCAGCTGGTTGCGAAGAACTTGGTGCTGCATCATGTGAATCTGATTGAGCTTGAGCTTTCGCCAGTTGCTTCTTACTGCCACCTTTTTCCATGGCTAAAAGAAAAGCGAGTCCCTGTCCTCTGACTCGACTTGAAGGAGTTCTTGTAGGAGTAACATCTTCAACTCGGGACTTTCGTTTTCTAGGGGACTTCTCAGCATTCTTTAACTCCACCTTTTTGTGGGGCTCTGCTATGACCAAATTCCCCGAGTCACTATCAGTATCAGCAGGTGCATCTTCAACTCTACTTTCCAGCAAAACAGCGGTACCACCAGTATTGACTACTACAGGTTCTTCGTCAAAGCCAGTAAAATCTTCATCCATCGATTCGGTTACGTCTTGTGAAGCCATTATTAGGCGACTGTAAACGGCGGTGATAAATAAGTTGTTGGTAACTTGCTCGGAAACTTTTATTTATTTATTTGGAGAAGTCACTACTGTATATTTTGGTTTAGAAAGTATTATTCTGAATTATGTGAATAGTAATCAATAAAAAAGGAAAAAAGCTTCCTGAATAAAATTACATACGAGTTATACTCTATTAAAGAGCGTCATTCGTAGAAATTTATACAGAAACCCTCTGTGCATCTGTCTGCTAAGTTTGCAACGTTGCCGCGTCATGGTTTCAAAACCATCTTCAAAAGTTGGACTCGATTCTCGAGCCTCGACTCTCGGGTTGAAAACTCGGTATTCGAGTAGGTAAGGAAATCTTAGAGCAATAGGGATCGAAAAATACAGTTTTTTGGTTCTATCTATATATATTTTTTGCCATTACATCCACAAACTGGAAAGAAATATAAACATGCACCTGCCAGTACGGAAATGAACAATATTTTTAATTTTAATTTATGCCAAATAAATAGGGAATTATTAAAATATTTTGTCAAATAAAATTTAAATAGTGGTTTTCAATGAAATCCTGTGACTTTGCCAAACTCTGATGATGGGTAATCACCACATAAATGTTAGACCATCTTTCAGTTTGTTCTTTCGCCAGCATAAATCGAAAAATCCAACATGTTTTGCTTTACAAAAATCAATATGCTCTACGCTATTACCATATGTTTCTTCTTTGGTGTTACCATTGGTGCCTTTGTCTTCGTCAGCAGAGCCGATCAACTTTGCACTACTTACATGAACAATGGAACAATTGGTCTTTGTTACGTCGCTGTAGGTGCTGGTGCTGGTGGTATAGCCGGATTGCTTTGGCCATTTCTGCCAGTGCCTATGCATGCCTACATCTCTTTGATAGCTACGATGACTGGTGGACACGTCTTTAACCTTCAAATGGCTATATTGACATATGTAGAGACCATGCGGGTGTTGAGTCACATACAGAAGGTAACAATAGTACCACTAGAGGTAGCAGAATGTTTGAAAGAGGAAACAGTTTATTCCATGCAGCTCATCAGAAGATCCATGTTCGACGAGTCACACGTGGAGGACATGAATCGTGGGATCAAAGAAGTAGCCGATAGCTTCGATCGAGCTAAACAAGCTCAGGACAAATTTCGCGACACCATTGAAACTGGGTTCCGTTGGCTTGAGAGTAAAGGTTCAACCTGCACCGAGACTTTAAAAGAACCCTATCCTAAATGCTTGAGTGACCTGCAGAACACCGACGCCGTTAACCAGCTAATTATGGGCCAGGCTTGCGAATCATTGCGAACACTGGGTACTGCACCTTGTGGTATGTTCTCCGAGGAGCGTATAACAGACTCTTTACGAGGAATAAGAGACCGGATAGCCGCTTGGATTTCAGATGCCATTCGAATGCGCGTTGGTATCCTTTTTGAAATGAAAGCAACCAATTTCGTAGAGGATCAACTAGCCAATGCATGGGCGCCATTTAAAAATGCCATGAACACCGGATCCGATATGGCCGATAATCTTTACGACTTCGTCACCAACAACGTTCTAAAATACATGGGTGCGGTCATTTTGATAATTTGGCCATTCGGTTACATGTTGTGCTATAACCGTGGCCCGCTGGAGTTTGACAACGTGTATATCCCTGAAGACGAACAGGAAAAGGAGTATAACGACACCAACGAAGATACCCTGGACGAATTGCGTTACCTACCTTTACAACCTGGGATCGAAACGAAGAAGATTCACATGGTACCGGCCTGGATTCTTAGTCCCGGGGAGATTTTTAAAGTTATTAAATCACTCGTCTTCGTTATTGACTTACTCCTAATCCTTATAGTTCTGCTCGCCGATTTTTACTACACTAAAGTGGTAGATGGCATGTACTTTGGTTCGATCAACCTTTTCAACAACTATCAGGGCAAGATATTTGACATTGTTCGTCAGCCTTTGGCGGAGGCCAAAGGCATACATTACATCGGGCAAATTCTCCTCGAACAACTAGACAGCCTACAGCAAGCAGCCGGTTTGGGTCGAATGGTGGCTTGCGCCCGCCGGCCTCCGCCTATCGATTACACGTACGAGGTTTTCGCCCTAGCTCTGCTGCTACGTCTCTATTACCTATTTACTAAAATCAAATTGGCATGGCTGCCGTCTATGATCTGTGCTCGATACAACCAGAAGCGCCACAAGCAGCGAATGCGTTCCCTTAAGGCAAGGACGCTCTTAAGACGTGACGAATATTATCCACCCAGTCGCTTCCCTTGGCTAAATGCACTCTTCGGTTCTTGCCATAATTTTTTCTCCTATAATTTCACGCCCACTTGGCTCCGTTCTTTCATGGACGCTAAAGATGAGTTCAATTTGTAATGCTTGGTAGTTACTAAGGAATAATACATATCGTTTTTGTCGAACTCGTCTTACATTCCATGTTCAGTCACTCCAGGTATGGAGGCTGAAGCCAATCTAAAAAAAAGTAAATTTCAGTAACAAATGACCAACCATCAGAGGTTTTTTAAAAAAGAAAACCGTTTAACGGTGCAAATTTGATTTTAAATTGCCATCGAGCCAAACCTGTAGAAAAAGTGGGACTAAGACTGTACCTTCTAGTGCTCGCTATTGTTATCTCACTGGGCCCGTAACGTACCCGATATCCATGTATTCAAGAATCGAAGGTTGCCTATCACGAGCAAAAATTACCCCATGCAAGCCTTAACTACCATCTCAATAAAAAAATTTAGAAAATAATCTAGTCAAGATTATAATCAAACTAAAAAAATTTTGTTTTTCTTATTGGTTGGTTAGGTGTAATTTAGAGATAAAATTAGGAATACAAATATTCATCTGAAAACAGAATTTTTCGCATCTATAAAAGGTGAACTAAACGTTAAAGGTAGTAGGGTGGCGTAGATTTGTCTTTCTTCGATAGATCGAAATTGTGCATGCAACATTTTTTTATGTGTCTGCGGTAGCAGAAGCGAGCGCTAGATGGTGTTAGCCTAGTCCCTTTTTTCTTCTGATTGGGTCATGGACTCATGGTATGGCCATAGTCTGGCAGAGAAGCGTATTGAAGCTTACAGGCCTTAGCCATTGAGTTGGTCTTGGACGAAGACGACAACAAACGAGTTTTGCACGTTGACAATTGAAAAATCAAGTCCTAAATCGTTCTTGTTTGCCCACAACGTGCATTAAATATGGATTTTCTTAAGGCTGAAATGGAACGTAAGAGAAAACTGTTGCAAGAGAAAGACATAATGGTGAGCGTGGTTTCAGCATTAATTAAAGAAAAACCTTATGAAATCCCATACAAAAGGAAAAAAGATCCATAGAGTAGATCAGACAAGATTCAAGTGTTAAAGTTTTAATAATTATTTACTACTTCTTTTTTGCAGCCATCAACTAAAAAGTACTTCCGACGAGGAGATCTGGTTGCTAAAGAAAAAGAGGAATACATAAAAAAACATGCAAATTCATTTGCAGTAAAGTTGTCAGATGGGCAAGGACCTAGTAGGATAGCTGATAATGAAGGTGGAGGTAATAGGTTCACCAAATAAAAGAAAAATGTATACCTTCTAATGCTTTACTTGTAGTTTTAGAGGAAGATGGTGTAACAGTGGCAGTTCTGCCTAGAAAAGAAGTTATTCGTAGATTACGTGATAGAAATGAACCTATTTCACTATTTGGAGAATCAGACATTGAAGCATTTAGAAGACTCAGAAAATTGGAAATTTCAGAACCGGAAATCAATAGGGTAATAAAATGTTTTGTCACTGAAATGCTTGTGAACAAGAAAGTGTGTATTATTTTTATTTATGAATGATTTGTATATTGTAGGGTCTTAGGAATGATTTTCAAGAAGCTATGGAAAGAGTTGATGAGGCATATCTTAATGAAATTCTTTCCACTAAAAAAAATGAGGATGATCAGCATTCAGATGATGGCTCTAGTAAGCCCAAGGCGGGGGATGTAAAAGTGATAACTGATGCAATAAGCTATGAAGAAATTTTGGAGTTGGTTAGATGCAGCTTGGTTGCACTGTATGTATGTATTTCTAAATGTTTTTTCCTGCTCTTCTCTTTTTCCAGTCAAAAGATTTAGGAAAAGGTAATGGTGACCTGGATTTGAAGATCATAAGCCAACTCTTAAAATTACTGCTTCAAATTTGGGGACAAAAACTGAATAGTCGTCCGGAAGCCGAAAAAAGAAGCGTTAAAGGTAGATCGACTACTGATGTTAAGTAGTAAGGAATGATTGCTTAAAATGGTTACTAATTTTCTTGCATGTAGGAAAACGAGCTTCTGCAACATATGGCCAGACACAGCAGTATCTTAAACCTCTATTTAAGAAACTACGGAATAAGAGTATTCAGGATGATATTCTTGACAGTTTGACGATTATTGTGGGCCACTTGCTTGATAGAAATTATGTCATCGCAAATGATGCATATCTGGTAAGTTCTCTTTTGATAGAATTAATACTGAATAAAATTTTGCAAAAATAATGTTGTTATTTGTACTATAATAGCATTGTAGTAAAGCAACCTGTTTATACGCATCGTCTTGTGTAGTAGTTATCGCTAACCATATGTACCAGTTATACTACTGAGCCATCTTAATCTATAACAAACAGAAAGAACGTTTTAAATGATGTTATATCATGGGGAATGTTGTTCCATTTTCTTATTTCCATTTCTCGTTAACTTTTAGCAAATGGCAATTGGCAATGCTCCGTGGCCTATCGGTGTTACCATGGTCGGTATTCACGCACGTACGGGCCGAGAGAAGATTTTTTCGAAACATGTGGCGCATGTACTGAACGATGAAACGCAACGCAAGTATATTCAAGGCCTAAAAAGACTGATGACAAAGTGCCAGTACTTCTTCCCTACTGATCCTTCCCGCTGTGTGGAATATGGAGCAACGGAGCTTGAGTTTTGAGCCGTGCTAACTCCGAGGTTCTCGCACGCTGCCTACAATTGCATTGTTCCCTTGTTTAACTTTTTTAATAAATGTAAATATTGAAATAATGTATGATTACTTTATTGCAACTTCGATGGGATGTTCTGGAATTTCCGTTCTTTCTCAGTATCTGACAAAAGACAAGAAAAGGATTCCCAGTTAGTCATGCATAGATATTTTTTCCCGTGATTAAGACTACAGGAAGTTATCCATAAATCAAGGGTGAATCGATAACCGTCCTGTAACTAGGTAAGTCTACGTTAAAAAACTATTCGTGAAAGTCAATCAGAAGTTCTTCAGAAAAACATTATTTTTCTCAAAAAAAAAGCTCGAAAAAGAAATTGCAGTGTGTAATTTAGAGGGGAATGAACAGGGCTTTGTTTGACCTTGCATGGTTTCATAGGAAAAAAGGGGTGCTTTTATGTGGATACGAAACTAAATCCTGCAATACCCTAGTTTGTACGATACACTCATTTTAGTCTGTCAATTATGTCGAATATTGTGAGATCCGGAATTCCGGATGTAAATGCAATTTTGTTAATTTAAAGACAACTTCTGCCAATATAATTTAATGCAACCAATGAGCTGGCAATTAAAGTTTATTTTAAAAATGCGGCTAGTACTTTCCTCAAAAAAAAAAAATTCAGAAAAATATTCTGCTCAAACTGGATCTACCTTCCGCTGTCTTGAAAAATTACGATTTGAATGGCACCAAGTTTGAAAACAAGCGGCAAAATAGCAAAATATTTTAATCAGTCATTAACTTTCTTTTTAACGTCATCCTGTTACTAAGACAGAAGAAGCTGGGCTAAATTCGGGGCTTTTAAATTAGGATAATTGATATAGAAAGCGATGCAAACACGTTTTAGAATCGTCTAATGGAACCAGCACCAATTTTTCTTATATTTCCCAATAATTCCTTACCTACGTGAAACCCGTATAGGGACAAATACAGAAGCTTGTGGTACTTTTGTCAGGTTGGTCGCGAGGCAATATGTACTACTTAGTACATAATCGCGCCTACAGTTTTCTTTATGGAGAAAATGTGTATTGTCGCCACTAGGGGTTTGATTTGGTTGCTTTAGTGGTTAAGCCGTTAAAGTTAAACCAGTTAAATAATAATGCGTATAGCGCATATCTTATGAATTTTTTTAAAGCAAATAATATAAACTTGGTTGATATAAATTTCTCCAATTATATAATATAGTTACAATACTATGATATTATTGTCCTTACCCGCGGCTTAGCCTTAGGATATGGGGTGGCAAAGGTGGGAGAAATAGTAAGGTAAAAAAATTCAGGTGAATTTTTTTTTGCCACCCCCATATCCTAGGGCTAAGGACACTCCGCGGGTAGGGACCGCGGGTAGGGACACTCCATGCGTGCGATTTTAGGGGTGATCAAATATTTTATGTCTATGATTTATTTCATAGAATCCTGAACGGATTTTACATAAAAAAATTGGAGATAAAGAGCATTCCTTTATCTTTCGAATGGAAAAAAACCCGATAATTTTGCGTCCAATATTTCTATACGAAAAAAATTCCGGCGTGAGACACCGTAGGGCCTATCCTACGCGTGTTAAAACAGCAAAATTGGACGGGGGTGATCAAATTCTTCTGGTGGGTACTGTATATATAATAGTAATATATAAATTATAATTGTACGTATGTATAAATATATATATATAATTGTAATATACTGTATATATGCGTATTTATTATATTGCAGTATTTATATACATTATCATAGTATTGTAAATATAAATTTATGTAAAACGAATTCATATTATTCGCTTCGAAAAAATCAAGACATGCGCTACACGCATTTTTGTTTAACTGATTAACTTTAACGGTTTAACCATTAAAGTAACCAAATCAAAGCCCTAGGCGCGACCAGCCTGTAATTCAGGCTGGTCGCGAGGCAATATGTACTACTTAGTACATAATCGCGCCTACAGTTTTCTTTATGGGGAAAGTGTGCGTTGTCGCCACTAGGGCCTTGATTTGGTTGCTTTAGTGGTTAAACCACTAAAGTTAAACCAGTTAAACAATAATGCGTGTAGCGCATGTCTTTTAAATTAATGAAATTAATTGAAATAACATGAATTCGGTTGATGTAAATTTTTCCAATGAGGTAATATACAATATAAATACTAATATATATGTTACAATTATACATAGATATTTATATATATTACTATTATATATGTACGATACTATTATACATATAAAATACTATAATATATATTATATATATTTATTCTGCTTATATAATGAATATGTACAATTTGTGTGGTAATTAAAATAAAAAAATATAAAAGAAATTTTTTTTAATTATTTGTCAGCTAAATTAATTGCAATAATTAGTTGATTAATTACAGAAAATAGCCCTTGGTAAGGGCTATCTATTTTTGTGTAATTGTTATTAACATTTTCAAAGGGAAAAAATCTTAAAGGCAAAATGTGTTTTTGTTGTTTTTCGATCTAAGGTTCTAATGGACGCAACTGATAAAAACAAAAAAATTGATGTTACGCTTAAACTTTTCCTTTTCTGAAAATTTAACATAACTTTCATAGAAGTAGATAGTTCTTGATAAGAGCTATCGATTGATGCAAAATTTGTCAATTTTGACTGTTTATTTTCCTCATAAATAATTATTAAGGGATTTCATGATTTTAGAAAGGTGAGGGGGTGTGTGAAAAAGACGAAACTTTGCATTGATTGTTTGATGCTTAACCTTCGTCAAAACACGAAATCATTATAATATTTTTGTTGCTGGTGATTCAGGAACAAGTTGTTTAAACGTTTATTTTTAGGATGCATTATTTAATCCCAAAAATTATGTTTGAAAAGTGGTTTTTGATAAACCATTATGGCGGCCATTTTTTTACCGCGCCAAGTTCAAATTTTAAAAAGTGTAAATAAGTGTAAAAAATTGTAATTATAAGTACATTATTTACATTGACGTTTGTGTCTAGAGAATTTCAGTATTCTGTCTTAGATAGAAAATCTTAAATATTAACTAAGATAAGTTTTTATTTCATGGGATTTAATTTCAATTTTACGTCTTTTTCCAATTTCAGCGTGGAAAAATTCATCCAATATTCCAAAAAAACAATTGACTTGCGCGTTTACCATGAGAAAAAGTATCTGCAACTATGTTATTGCTATTATTGAGACTGTTCATATTATTATGAGTCTTTGATCGAGCGTCATATGTATTATTTTCTACAGCTGTTTAGAATCAAACCGCCGCCATTAACATTTTTTTTTTTTATTTCAAACGTGTTCTTGTTTTGGGTTCAAGACCGTCATATGTATTGCTTTTAGAATCAAGCGTATTTCAAACGCGTTCTTGTTTGGGTTCAAGACCGTGTAGTCTTCCCGTACTAGCTGCACTTGCACTACTTTAAAATGGTACTATGACAGGTAAAAGAATATCAAAATTCAGCAAAGATTCCAATTCTTCAGGCGCCAAAAAACGTACAAGTTCGGCCTTATCGAACATTAGTGAAGAAATCCTATTCGACATCAGTGTAACTGATGATGAAGCATCAATTTCATAAATTGTCAGACATGGCTAGAGACATGTTGAGTATTTCAGCCAGCATCGCAGGCAGCAAGAGAACGTTCAGTACGTGAAAAGATGTTTTTAGTATTGCTCGAATGAGCCTAAGCCCAGAGCCTCTTGAAGCCTCGTTGCTTGTGCTCTTGGTGGAGAGCCTGATGACTCAAGGATATAAAAAAAAATTGGAAATTCAGAAAATATAACTTGTTCTAAGCCTAATTTTCGACTTATTGTTTTGTGCAAACCGTATAAAGCCACGGTGTAAATCGTGTGATACTGTGGGTACAAACCATCAAACCGCGGTGCGATCTGTTAGAAAATAAACGGCAAACCGAACCAAACCGGTTTGGCCTTTTTTTCTTAATATATCGCGTGGATCGGCCAAAATCGCGCCAGATCTTCGCGGGGCCGAGCGCTAGTTACCGTAACCCCCGGATGAAATTTGTAGGAAAAAAAAACCCATCCTGGGTGGGCTACCCGTACGATCCAATATCTACCCATTTGACACAGGGACGAACCCTACACGCTACAGCACACATCACATCAGGCACAGGTGCGGACGGTGTAGTCTCTTCTTCTGTGACTACTGAGGTGAGACCATGACTCCAAAATGTGAACTTTAAGTTCCAATTAATTTTTCCATAAACAGTCGTGAAAGTGTTACGAAGCAATCTTTTTTAAAAAAATTAACTAAAAGCAAAAAATGGATTCATGAAATTTTAATATCTCAGAATTAGCAAAGTTTGACAACAACGCAGCCCGGCATATATTCTATTCTGTTTCGTCTGATTTCAGCTTGCGGAAATAGCTTCGTCATATTGCACACAATCGTCTAAAATTTTCAATCACGACAAGTCAGTTTAAAGAGAAAAATGACTGCTGATAAAGAAATAAAGAAAACTCCACCACATCCCGAAGAAGAAAAAAGCAAAGATGAAAAAGAAAAAAAAGGGAAAGCTAAAGATTCGCCGAAAGAAGAAGAACTGGTATGCCACTCTAAATGACAACTGTTTTAAATAATAGATCTTTTAAATGTTTTTGACATATTTAATGGCTTTTTAGTCTGAAGAAGATAAGCAACTTCAAGAGGAGCTTAACATGGTGATTGAAAGATTGATGGAAAATGATGCTACCCTTTGGATGCCCTCATTAGAAATTATGCGTACACTGATCTGTGCTGCTACCACTTCTATGACAAGTGTACCAAAACCCCTGAAGTTCTTGCGTCCCCACTATGCCAATTTGAAAACCATTGTGGAGAAAATAACTGATCCCAACACAAAAGCCTTGTGTGCTGACATTATATCAGTTTTGGCCATGACAAACACAGAAGGAACCGAATGTCTTCAGTATCGACTGATGGGGTCCAAAGATGGGCTAGTAGAATGGGGCCACGAATATGTCAGGTAATACCCATTTTTATGACTGTTTTGTTTTAAGTTTTTAATGATTAATATTGAATTTTTAATGCTTGGTTTTTGTCATAGGCATCTGGCAGGAGAAATTGCTCAGGAATGGGATGAAATTCCCTTTGAAGGAGATGAAGGCAAAGCAAAGAGAGCTCAGTTGTCTGCTCTTGTTGAACAAATTATACCTTTCCAAATGACTCATAATGCTGAGGCAGAAGCATGTGATTTACTTATGGAAATTGAACAGTTGGACATGTTGGAGCAACATGTCGACGAAGCCGCCCATAATCGTGTTTGCCTTTATCTTAGCAGCTGTGTTCCCTATGTTCCTGACCCCGAAAACGTCAACCTCTTGAAAACGGCGCTCTCCATTTTCCGAAAATTCCAGCAGTGGCCACAGGCCCTTAGACTTGCTCTTCAAATCAATGACCATTCGCTGATTGAAGAAACCTTTTTAGCCTGCAAAGATGGGTAGGTTACAAAATCATGTTTATCTTCTGTTATTCGCTAATTTTAAATTAAATTTCAATTAAGAACTATGCGGAAGCAGTTGGCATTTATGTTGGGTCGGCAGCAAATTTTTTTGGAACTGAATGAAGAACTGGAGGATTACGACGACTTGATTGAAATCATGTCCAACACCCACCTGAATAACCATTTCTTATCACTGGCGCGAGAGGTAAGAACTAGCTGTATTTTATGGAGAAATACTAAAAAATTATTCACAAAAAAAATCTGTTAATATTATTAGTTGGATATCATGGAACCGAAAACACCCGAGGATATCTACAAATCTCATTTGGACAACAACTCCCGTTCTGCGTTTGGTGGTGGTCAAGTAGACTCTGCCCGCCAGAACTTGGCCTCTTCTTTCGTCAACGGACTGGTCAATGCCGCGTTCGGTCAGGACAAACTTTTGATGGAGGACGGCAATAAGTGGCTCTATAAAAACAAGGAACACGGTAAGTAAATTTGTATAATGATTTTAATGAGGTTTAAAAGCACTGCATTTTTTTTCTTGAAGGAATGTTGAGTGCGACAGCTTCACTTGGCCTGCTGCTGTTATGGGATGTCGATGGCGGCTTAACGCAAATTGACAAATATCTTTACTCGCCGGAAGAGTACATCAAAGCAGGCGCGCTGTTAGCTTGCGGTATCGTCAATACTGGCGTTCGTAACGAGTGTGACCCCGCATTAGCTCTTCTCTCCGACTATGTTTTGCATAGCAGCAACGTTATGAGGATTGGTGCTATTCTAGGCAAGTTACCTTATCATTCTGCTCATAATTTCACCCCTTATGTCACGCAGTTTTGACGCTGTCATTCGTCCTCTTCCCGAATTCCAGGTTTGGGATTGGCATACGCCGGATCCAACCGTGACGATGTGCTTAGTTTGTTATTACCTGTTCTGTCACATCCAAAATCGTCCATGGAAGTTGTGGGTATTGCTGCACTCGCGTGCGGCTTAGTAGCCGTAGCGTCGTGCAACGGAGACGTCACTTCAGCTTTACTTCAGACACTCATGGAGAAGAGCGAGCAAGAATTAAAAGACACATTCTCCCGTTTTCTGCCTCTTGGATTGGGCCTCACTTACTTGGGAAAACAAGAAGCCGTCGAGGCTGTTGTTCTCGCTCTAGAAGTGCTTGCCGAACCATTCAAAGTATGCATTAACCTAAAGTTATTCGTTTCATCCTACGGGATGAACGTTATCTTCAGTTTCGTGTTTTATCGTTTGATCGTTTTTCCATTAGTCGATGGCCAGCACAATGGTGGAAGTGTGTGCTTTTGCCGGCACTGGCAACGTTCTTCGCGTCCAGCGCTTGCTTCACATTTGCAGTGAACACCACGAACCGCAAGAGAAGGAAGATCGCAAAGAGAGCAAAGAAGCCTCCGCCGCCAAAAAAGAGGAGAATGCTTCAGCCAACGGAGCAGCAGCTACCGGAACCGCTGCATCGGGCACGGCCGCTGCGCCAGCCTCTGTGGGTGTCCAGGCGGATTTGTCATCTCAACAAGCCGTTGCCGTCATTGGTCTTGCCCTTATCGGTATGGGAGAAGACATAGGAGCCGAGATGGCTTTCCGTACGCTTGGACATTTGTTGCGCTATGGCGAGCCGTGCATCCGCCGGGCTGTGCCTTTGGCATTGGGCTTGATTTCCGTCTCGAATCCGCGATTGAACGTCCTCGATACTCTATCCAAATTCTCGCACGACTCTGACTCTGAAGTGGCCCTCAACAGCATTCTCGCCCTCGGCTTGGTCGGCGCTGGAACCAACAACGCCAGGTACGTGGATGATGGCAGCATCCATCGCGTCCGTTCTGTTGTTTAAAATGCGTGATGTATTGCATCCTCGTGTGACGCAAGGCGTGTTAGACAATTCTTTTCCAGTTTATCCGTTTCCTGAAAGCGTCAGCCTTCGCTTGATATCTTTTGGCGCCTGATTGGATATGTGAGCTAGTAGTTAATTGGCATTTTAACGAAGGAAATCAAAACTGAAGGCTGATGTCATGTGTCATGATCCACTCGCCTATTTTACTAGCCCGTAGCTAATTTAGTGGTCCGTCCGGTCTCATCACTTGTCTTTCTTCTAGATTGGCCGCCATGCTACGCCAGCTGGCCCAGTACCACGCCAAGGATTCCAACGCCCTGTTTATGGTTCGACTGGCTCAAGGATTGACCCATTTGGGTAAAGGGACTCTGACCTTGCAGCCCTATCATAGCGAGAGACAACTCATGAACCCGGTCGCCGTCGCTGGATTACTTTCCACCATAGTGGCCTGCTTGGATGTCAAAAACAGTAATCATTGTTACTATTATGTGTAGAAATGTTAGAAGTTGCACCCAATTAATATCTTTTTTTGTTACGTTTAGTTATTTTAAGCAAGTCGCACTATCTGTTATACACGCTGGCCGCCTCACTGCAACCGCGTATGTTGATCACGTTCGACGAAGAATTGCGACCATTGCCCGTGTCTGTGCGCGTGGGTCAAGCGGTCGACGTCGTCGGACAAGCCGGCAAACCAAAAACCATTACTGGATTTCAAACGCACACCACCCCGGTCCTGTTGGCTCACGGAGAGCGTGCTGAACTTGCGACTGAAGATTACGTTTCACTAACACCCATTATGGAGGGTTTTGTCATCCTCAGAAAAAAGAAGGTCGAATAATTTCTAATTTTGACCGATTAATGTATCTCTTCGTTTGTTTACCTTGTTAAACCGTCGCTCGACATCCAACACAACTCTTCCACACATATTTCTTTATTTTGCCCAATTTTTTTCCCTTTTGTTTGGGGAAATTTAAAGCAAAAAACTTACGGATACAATTTTTTTTTTTCCTTAGTCTTTGTTTTTTTTTGTCTTTTTTTGTGTTTTTTTTCCCTCTTTCCCTGACTCCCTTTTGTCGTATGATTTGTACGTGTATTCGCCAATTGGTTAAATCTTGAGTTGGAGTGTCGGTTGAAAAGCGACGAGTGGAAGAGAAGATTGTAAGAGTTGAATACAAACGTTCCCGCCTTTCATTGTCCTAGCAGTTTTATTTAGCACCTCTTCTTGGATCTTCGTTCAAGTCTCGTTCCATTTTGGAAAAAAAAGCTAAAGAAAACGTTTTTTTGTTCAAGAGAAATGTTGTAAAATGATGTGTTTGGCTATTGCCATATCTGCAATCTTCTCGTCTCAATGTCCAAGCAGCTGTGTGTCGGATGCCCCAACATCTGGACTCTATCGATTTGAGGCTTTTGCTCTTACTTTTTTTTTCTCTCTTTTCTTTTCTTACTTTTTCCAGCCAATGGAGAGCAAGGCGCACACAAGTGGCGCAGCGCTAGCATCCACATGCACGATGTTTTTCACGATTTTCTTCTCAATTTTCATTTTTCTTGTATTGCGAAGATACTTGACATGCGTCGTTCTCCGGACTATCCGGTGATAGAATGAAGCTCTGATGAGTGCTCTCTTAATGAGCCTCGGAGGTGTAATGCTTTATTGGAAGGCAGGAGGCATGAATTGCTTATTAGAATTAAGTTAATTGGTCACTTTTCTCCGGTCACATGTTAGGCCTTTTTCCGTGCCGCGAAAATCCAGATACCAACGAAAATGCTGCAGCTGGCTTCCTTTGTTTGCCACACATTCAATATCCGTGCGTGCGTGCGTGCGCGCGCGCCTTCTTAAAGATGTTGAAAAAAAATTTAAATAAATGGAAGAGAAGAGAATGCACAAGAAAGAGAAACCTCTTTTGTATGGAAAATTTTAAAGACACTCTTGAAACAGCTATCAAGGATGCACTGCATTTTCTTCACCTAAACAAGATTCACTGTTACATGCCGAATCAACCGAAAAGCGAAACTTGTTGATGTCACGATCCGATTTAATGAGCGTGCAGCTATGAAATAACAATGGCAGTTTCATCAAATTATATTCCACATAAAGGCCAAGAAAAAAAAGGAAAAAGAATAAGAATGAAAAAAAGAAAGAAAAAAAATGAAGTGAAACGAAAAGAACTGTACGGTGGTTGCGATTATATAAGGCGAGTCTACGTGTTTGTGTTTAGAGGAAAGCGTTAGATCTCCGTATGCATTTAACGATCGGTTCCTTGAGCGAAAGACAGAAGCAGCGCAAAAACAGATAGAGGGGAGCGTGCGCGGCCAGTTTGAATTCAGTTTGCGACCAGCTTTCGCTTCGAACATCTCGCCTTTGTCCAATCCGAAACCAGTTTGAATAGATATTGGCGGACATATAGCAATCGGCTCTAGTAACCACCATCGCAAGCCCTACCCGGTGAGGCTACACTACAAACCAACACCCTGGTATACTTTACAACACCATATCTCTGATTTTTTTTATTTATTTATTTTTTTGACTGTTCAACTTCACCATCCAATCTCCTCCCCCCTCTCCCATTGTCAGTTCTCTTTTGGGCTGGTTAGACTAGGAGGAGGATCATACCGTCCGACTTGTGGCCGTATGTCTCTCTCCAAAAAACAGTGTGTCGTATAGTCAGTCACAGTGAGTGACGAGTCAGTGAGTGTCGGTTGGTGGTGTCGACGCCTCCTGCTCTTTTTTCACTCTCTCTCTTCATCTCTGTTCGAGACGTCGTGTGCAAACTCACTTCGTCCTTTTCAGTTTTCATCAGTCGCACCTTCTACCTCA
This sequence comes from Daphnia carinata, assembly GCF_022539665.2. Taxonomy (NCBI): domain Eukaryota; kingdom Metazoa; phylum Arthropoda; class Branchiopoda; order Diplostraca; family Daphniidae; genus Daphnia; species Daphnia carinata. The sequence continues at coordinate 6,114,102 of NC_081335.1, read as the reverse complement.
GGTCAGTTTATTTCTGATTATCGTGCGCCCCATTATATAACAAGTGTACTGTACAGCCGAATAGAAGAGTGTATTTGTTGCGCGCCATTGTACCTCATGTATTGTTAATCAAGACGAGCGACTGTCGCATTTAACTAATTGTATCGAGTGTCCACCTGCCCTAATTTTTTTTCAACCATAATTTTCTGAAAGAGAAGATTCGTGTAGAGGCACAAAAATGACTGTAGGCTTTTACAAAAAAAAAAAAAAACTAAGTCGAGCAAAGTCTATAAAGATGAATAGGGGGATTTTGGATGCCTCGCTAAGCGCACAATCCAATCAAGCGACATTGGCAATAGAGGGTGAACGGCGGAACGTCTACTCGACGGCCACCCGACAACGCCAACAGACATCACAAACAAGAAGGAAAAAGGAATGTAATCTCGACTGGTAACAGCCTTTGCGCGAGCTTATCAAAAGAAACAAGAAGACGGGCAAATCAAAGTGACATCAATGATCTCAAGACTGTCGAGAGAGAAAATGATAATTTCTTTTTTCCCTTTTCCTTTTAGTTTTTTTTTTTTGTTTTCCTTTTTCTTCCTGAATATTCTTTTTTTTTGAACCCTTTTGTTCGACGGCTCGACCAGTTCGATCGAGACACTGAGAGGACCGATGATCCAAATACTCGAAAAGACGTCTCGAATAGGCTAGGCGAGTGCACAAGTTGAATGTACAAGTTGTGTATAGTCGTCGGTCTCTTGACTGCTACTTAGATAATCAATGTTGCAACAATCACCCGATATCGAGTGAGTGTTGTCGCGGCAAGCTGAATGAGGGACCCTCAAGAAATGGCGAGATGAATCAAGAAACGGTAGCGCTCGCAGCCAAATGCTCCGGCAAATTGCCTTTATGTTGGAAGGCTTTTCCTCGAAGCCATATGCCTAGAAGACGTAAACTTATTACTTGCATATCATCTTCCTCCAATCTATATTCCGTGATTGAAAGGTATCACTTTCAAAAAGGCTTTAGAAGCTTGTTTTCTGTTGACGTTGCCATAGCAACAGTCCATCTTTTACCCACAAATCTCCGTTGGAAAACCCATAATAAAGGCCATCCAACCAGCCGTGGGATCTCGGCAACCAAGCTCTTTCGACAATTCTCTTGTCGTTTTTGATCCATTTCTTCAAATTAGTTTCAGACCGTCTTTTCGATTTTTCCTAGTTGTTTTATTTAGTCGTTCCAAAAGCAAAATGGGCAGACACTTGAAAACGGAAAAGCGCAAAAATAAAAAAAAAATTTTGAAAACCCGGCAAGTAATAACGAAACGAAAAACACCGTAATAAAATCCTGACCATCCTCGACCTTTTTTAGACTGTTCCCAGGTTTGTTTCCCAATGGCGTTTCACATGTCAAATAGCAGCCCGGTTTTGCTGAAAAGGTCGTTGTCTTGGTCGGGCGCTGCTCGGCTGGGATTTATTGACCTTCCGTAATCAGAAGCATCTGCATGTCCAATCCCAAAAGTGGAAAACAAAAACAAAAACAAAAACCAAAAAAAAAAAAAAAAAAAAAAAAAAACGAAAAAAAGAAGGCACTTGCTGAAATAACTGCCATCACGTCGTTTGGGCAATCAATCACTGATTGAATGACGGAAAACTATAGACACTAGATCCGTCTCGAGTTCCCAAAAAGGAATATGAAATGAAGATCGAGACAAACTAATTTATTATAGACGCAGCGAAAAAAAAAAGCGATTTCGCTACGTATGCGAGGTTTGCCGTTTGGGGGAGCAGGGGATGTACTGCGCTTTGTAATGTTGAAAGCTTTTTTAGTTTCTTCTCTCTAACATTTTGTCTCTCGATGTTCCAGTGCTAAACGGTTGGGCGGCATGTTGCCTTCTAGTTTGATTAGGCGGCTAGCATTGCGTCTAGTATTAGATGCTGGACACGTTCCTCATCTGCCAAGCGGTTGCCCAGCAGTTGCAATTGTTTATAGACCAACAACGCCGTCGTTGCAGGAGGAAAAAAAAAATAAGAGGCAATGGAAACAGAGGCGGGAAAATAGTCAAACGTCTCGCAGCTCTTAACTAAAGTAACGAATTGAAATTACCCTGGAGAGCGGCGTAACAATGTCGTCTCTTCAGCGCTAAGGAAGATTTTGAGTTAAACGACCAGGAAATCCAATCGATTCCCTTTGCGTTCAACCCGTTTACATTGAGGGTCGGTTTTGGCGGGGAGGCACACAAAGTCGTTGCGAGCAGATGGGTGTCTCCGTGCATCTTGATATCCGCCTTCATTTCCCTCATGTAACTCTAGGGGTCGTCGTTTGCAATGTATGGGGCAAAAGAAAATAAAATAAAAAATAATAATAATAAAATAAGAAAGAGAGAAACGGGAAAGCTCCTGGTGTAGGAAACGGCTGTGCGTTGCCGCTGGGCCATAGACTGTGCATGTCTCACATTAGAATGGTCGGATGTGGAGAGGAGGTGAATCGATCGCCTTTCCTCTGTCGTGACAAGAGACGCGCAGGATCTACGTGTATTCAACTGTTAGAAGCGGACGGCAGCTTGCGTTAGACATGTTTTTGCAAGACGAGTCGTGAGTGGCTGGAGGTGATAAATCGGCTGTTGATTCCCGTTTCGACAGTCGAAACCATTGATTATCGCTTTTTGAAAAATGATGCAGCAAAAGGTTGCGGAGCTTTAGTAAAACGTCAAGTGATGAACGGCGCATTGGAAGACTAGTTTTAAACTTTGTCGGTGGATAAACGGTTTTCTCCCCATAAACAATTTCAACTCAATTTCCGCAAATTCCGAGCTTGTTCTACATAGCTGCGCTATCCGCTCTTTCCATTAATTCAAACGTGACATAAGAGCATCGCTATAGCTATTGCGTGTACAGCATACATTCTGGCAGATATTCGGAATTGCATACGTCGTTCGGTCAGTTGCTGGCAAACTGTCTACCAGCACAGGATTCTCAAAACCAATATGTCTGATAGACACATTGTTGTCCGCATAGTTTTACCACTATATAGAAGCAAATCGAGGAATTTGCGTCGATGACTCCTGTGTGCGCGGAAGAACTGTCAACTAGCTTTTATTAAAGTTTCACAGCTATATTGCGGCCCTGGAACAACATTTCTTTAAAATGTTTTAAAAAATTTAGATTTTTTTTTGTTTGGTCCGCTTCATTGGTTTTATCGCTTTCTTCACGTTGACATAGATGCAAAGACCATCATACACATTAAAATAAAAAAACAAAAACGAATAGAGCGGTTAGCTCTATTGGAGGGTTCTGCTCGAGATCGGTTCGATGCATCACTGCCAATTCAGCGTGTCTGGAACGTGAGCCGGCCGCCAGCGTTCCTCGCCCGCCCCTCCTCCTCCGAATAAGGTACATCGTAAAACATCACTTTACTGGGAGACATGGAGATATAGAGAGAGACTCGTTCGAGAGAGTCAGTGATTACCAACTTCCTGGACGACTAGTAGTTCAATCAGCACCCAAAAAAAAAAAAAAAGAAAAATGCGAGCCTTCAGTATTTTTGCTCCGGAGGGAGGGATACGGAGGGATGGAGAGGGAGGGGATTGTTGGGAGAAGGGGCGTCTACGACAGGATGGAATAGTGACGGTAAAATGATGGATGACTGTAGAAGCAGAGATAGTCATCAACACCCAGTGTCCCTCCCCTGCTGCAGGATCATTTTTCTCCGTTCTTTTCGTTTGTTCTTTCTTTGTTTTTGTTTCAAATTCATTTTTATTTCTACATGGCGGGCTGTCGTTCTTTTGACGCTTATTCCTCCTAATCGGTGGACGCAACACACTCACAGTAGATTTTCGATTTCGCCTTCAGTGTACTTTGCAGCAGCGGAAGCTGTTCATCTCAATTACGAGTGCAAACGTCATCCTCAATCCCGTGCGCCAGTCTATGCCAACACCAACCGAATTTTCCGCATTCACAAACAATCAGCCGGCCTCGTCTGTCTTTTTGCTTGGCCGCCTACAATATTCCATCATTTGTGTGCCATCATCTTGTCAGTTATCCCGACAGCTGACTCTCGATTTCAAATTGTCTGTCTTTCTTTAAAAAAAAAGAAAAAGAAAAACAAGAAAACAAAACAAAACACACAAACATACAAAAGAAAAAAAAACGATTGATGTACCGATTGGGTAATTTTACCTGCTGATTTTTTGGTATCGTAAGGAGTCCCGGATTGCTCGCCACATCGCCATGGCTGAAATGTCGGAGAAATCGAAGTCTAACAAGGAGCGCTTCGCCGATGAGGAAGGTGAATCCAACGGGCTTTTGCCTGCTGCCGTCAAGACGCCCACCGTCACAGCCGCTACTCCCGCCATCGATGGCCATTCGGCGATCATTAAGAAGGACAATGGCGACGACGCCAATTTGCCAGAGAGAGGCGAATGGTCTTCCAAGATTGAATTCATCTTCTCCACTGTAGGGTACGCCATCGGACTGGGAAATGTTTGGCGATTTCCTTACCTGTGTAAATTATTTTTTTTTAAATCATTTCCAAAAGACAATTGTGGTTTTCATGTCGATTCTTTTATCGTTGCAGGTTACAAGAATGGCGGCGGTAAGTTGATTTTCTACAATCTTTTTTTCTTGTGGGCATTTTTTGTACACCTATTGCCCTAATTAGTTTGGAAGAATTCATATACTGTGGCTTTTACTGCCGAATGTTCAACGGGTGAAAACAGTTAGAACTTCGAAATGCGCAATGATGCGATATATAAACAGTTAAAGAAGACATACTACTCCGCTTGGTAAAAATCGGCGCTTAGAAGGTTATCATAAGCAAATAAGTTTTTCTAAGCCTGACTACATGTTACCAGCCGAGAGAAAAATGGTTCCTAGCCGTCGGCGCTATAATTTTCAGTTGCACTCATCATGGAGGAAAAGGGATCCGAGAATTGCCTGCAAAGACGGTGATGACTGTGTCAACGATCCCCCCCCCCCCCCCCCTAGCAACTGGCCCACCGGGGCTGCGATCTTGTAATTGTGAGTGGTAGCGAAAATGAGAATCTTTCCATGCATGATGATGCGACGTCTCTGCTTTGGCGAAGTAGCCTCGTCTTTTGTCCTCGCTTCTTTAACCCTCACCCCCCACTCCCGTCCCTTCCAAGAACTTCCCTTTTCATCTTTTCTGTGATTTGTTGTAGCCAACATGTTTCTCTAGCGCCATCGTCTTTTACTCATTGTGTGTCAGGTTTCCTTTGTTTGACAACAGTCACCGTTCCAGCCCAAAGGGCAATCTTTTGCTTCATATTTATTGCAATGGATCTTATTAGGATACACAACGTAGCCCATAACTGTTTAGCCAATACTAATTTACGCTGTCGAAGAAGAAAAGAGAATCTCCAGTTTATCACCTGGCCCTAGGGCTGACGTTGGATATTGCTCAGTTTTTTTGTTTTGTTTTGTTTTGTTTTATTAACAGCCATTGTGCTTTCAAATGTGATTGCTTAATAAGTTACGCCTGAAATTTTTGGGAAGGTCTGCTGGCACAAAAGCGAAGCGTGTGCTTTGGGCTTGGTACGCGTTGCTCGAGTTCTCGCGCTTGAACAAAAGAAAAAGTTAGCCCAACCATCACTCAAGCGCTCCCGCTGCCTGGATTACGATCAATAATGCCGGAGAAGGCGCTCCTTTTCTCAGATTCCAAAGCATCTCATTCTCCTTTTCCCTCCCTATATACGCATCTGGGTACAGAATTGTAGAGAAGGAAGCGAAATGAGAAGCAGCGTGGTTGTCCTGTTTTGGATGGCGGTTATAACCCTAGCGGGAATCGATAACGCTCCTGCCATCCATGTTATTTATTTTATTTGTTATTTTTCTTGATTTATTTTTTCATTATTCTTATCGTTATTGTTATTTTTTTTTGTGTGTATGCTCTCTTTTGAACGCCCCCCCCCCCCCCCCCCCCCCCCCCTGGAATTCACGAGTTTTTAATGAAAATTTCGATTAGCTTAGTGGTTTCGTTTATTTTGCCTGTTTGGTAATTGTTTTTCAGGAGCTTTCCTCGTCCCGTATTTGATTACGATCCTCTTCGCCGGTGTGCCCATGTTTTTCCTCGAGTGCGCCTTGGGCCAGTACTTGGGAATCGGTGGACTCGGAGTCTGGAAAGTCACGCCCTTCTTCAAAGGTGATAAACCGGCCTACACATAGCCTATAACTGTTCTTTCATTTTCAGTTGATTTATGTGTAATGACGACCTGCTTAAACCGATTGAAATAATCAGGAGTGGGCTACGCTGCCGTCATCAACGCGGCTTGGTTGAACATTTACTACATCGTCATCTTGGCTTGGTGCCTCTTCTACTTCCTCGTATCTCTCAGTCAAGGTAAACCAGAATTTACATCCACGACTTGAAAGAAAAAAATTGCAAATCGCCTAACAAAATTGCCTCTTTGCATGCTCATTCTAGTCGTTCCGTGGGGCACGTGCGACAACTGGTGGAACACGGAGACGTGTGTCAGCGCCTACTCGCGCACCAACCTCACCTCGTTCATTGAAGGCAACACGACCTTCTACAACCTCAATGGCACTCTGTACGCTGCTTCTAACCTGACTGATCCAGTCAAAGAATATTGGGAGTATGCCAAAAAAAAATTCCTTTGTTATTTGGGTGGCTCTCCAGAGAGTGCAAACTTAGTTTCCGTATTCGTAAAACCATTTCGGTGGGCTTCATTGATTTGGATAACCATCCTTTCTTAGACGTCGTGTCCTCATGATCTCGGATGGCTTGGAGGACATTGGAGGACTTCGTTGGGAACTGGTGGGAACTTTGGCTGCTGTCTGGTTCATGTGCTACTTCTGCATCTGGAAGGGAGTCAAATGGACTGGCAAGGTCGGTGGTTTATGACCATCAACGAGTGATGAATCAATTTCAGCATGAGGCGTGAGAGCTAGTAGTTTAGCTATTGGTTTTATTTTTCTCTCCTCTCTAGGTGGTTTACTTCACTGCCCTCTTCCCTTACTTCCTGCTGACGGTGCTGCTCATTCGTGGAGTCACCCTTCCTGGTGCCGCCGAGGGTATCGCCTTCTACTTGACTCCCGATCTATCCAGGCTGAGAGACCCCGAGGTAAGACGTGATTGGCATGAACGGCTAAATCCTTCCATACGATATCAGTTCTATGCCTAAAAACAACGATATGATGAAGAATAATTGACCCTAGACTTGTGGTTCAAGATCGGTAACTCTTTGTATGATATTAGGTGTGGATTGACGCAGTATCTCAAATCTTCTTCTCCTACGGTTTGGGAGTCGGTTCTCTGATCGCCCTGGGAAGCTACAACCAATACAACAACAACGTCTATCGGTGACCTGGACTTTTTATTTTTAATTGCTTCTTGGATATTTTACGAGAAACTCAGCTGGCCGATGACCATAACCTTTCTTGATTTTAAAATACTTTTACAAAGGCAATCGTTGCTGGTGTGCGCCATCAATTCTGGCACGAGTTTCTTCTCAGGATTCGCCATTTTCTCCGTTATCGGTTTCATGGCCAAAGAGCAGAACAAACCCATCAGTGAAGTTGCTGCTTCAGGTGATCTTCTTGATTATTTCAATAGCAAATGGCTAAATGTAAAACAACTAAGATGACGCAACAGCTAAAACAACATGGTTTCATTTTTTGTTTTCAAATGGCCATCCTTGTATTCATTTCTAAGGAGTTCTCTCTTTTCTCTCAGATGGTTTTCCGTTTTTCGTTTCGTTTTATTTTATTAGGAATTTAAAAAAATAATAATAATTGAACTCTGAGAATCAGACGATGACGTACTATGGGAAGAAGCTACTGAACATGCAAATAATCCCCGAAATTTTTGTGCACAGGTCCTGGGCTGGTATTTTTGGCGTATCCTTCGGCTATTTTGCAGCTACCGATTTCCCCCCTATGGTCGTGCCTCTTTTTCCTGATGTTTATCACGCTGGGTTTGGATTCACAGGTGCGTTAACTATGTCACGATGTACAGATACAGTTGAAGGGCGTGTTCGTCCGAGCTAGACCCTAACGGGCCGTCATTATTGGACCGATTCTCAAATGTTGAAATTCATTCGCCAGTTTTGCACTCTGGAGGGGTTCATAACGGCAGTGGTGGATGAATGGCCTCGCTTGCTTCGCCGGCGCAAGGAGATTTTCATCGCCGTCGTCTGTTTTGTTTCCTTCCTCATCGGACTCTCGTGTGTTGCTCAGGTGATTATCTCATTTTCTTAGAGTATTTCCTCCGCGGCACTTTGGTTACGTGTATATTTTGCGGTAGCTTCTAACCGTATACTTATGCACTGTAGCTACGCCCGCTCTTGTTTTATTCCCTGGCAGCTAGAATCCATCGATTTCGATTTCTCTAATTATTTGATGTTTGTTTCTTTTCACGCACTCTCTGATTAGGGCGGCATGTACGTTTTCCAGCTTTTCAACAGCTACGCCTGCAGCAATCTCGTTCTCCTTTGGCTCATCTTCTTCGAGTGCATCGCCATTTCCTGGGGTTTCGGGGTGAACCGTTTCTATGACGGCATTAAGGACATGATTGGATATTACCCAACTCGCTGGTTCAAGTTCTGCTGGTGTTTCATGACTCCTTCCATTTGCGTTGTTAGTCCCCGAAACCATCCTTGTGCAAAGAATAATAGCAGTAACGTTTGTTTCATTTTCTAACAGGGCGTCTTCGTCTTTTACTTGGCCGAGTTCACGCCATTGACTTACTTGGATTACCACTACCCTTGGTGGGGCCATTTCATCGGACTGTTGCTAGCCCTCTCGTCCATGATTTGCGTTCCAGCTTACATGATCTACATTGTGTGGAAGCAGGAAGGCACTCTAATGGAGGTGAAAAATCCTATTTCGACACTTTGATTACGCATCTGCGTTTTGACAATTTTAAAAATTGATTTTTTTAAAATTACCTAGAAACTTCGAAGTACGATGGGTCAGATCAGGCCCAATGTCACTCTGGAAGAAATACGTAATTCGCACGTAAAGACTTTGGCACCAAGTAGTGAAGCTGTCACAGCCGTCTAGAAACTATCTCTTATCGTCCCACCTCGACTAAAGGAAGCGGACGTAGTAAGTAGACACTATTCTACGCGCTGTCTATAGGAAAACGACTGTCTCGTAATTTTTTTCCTTCGGATTCAACGGCGTTTTCCTTTGTTTACTTGTTTTTTTTTCACTTAATTTTTTTCCCTTTGTTTTATTTTGTTTGTTTTTTTCAAACTTATTTCCCTTCTTCTTCTTATGTTCAGGTTTGGCTACGATCTTTGGTAATTCTGAGTAACTTTCCGACTGCATTTGCTTTTGGCCGGAGCTGTTCATGTTCAATACGTCTTCCATTGCGAGGCCTCATAATATTTTAATCATTCACTCTATTGTTGTCTCTGTAACGTTCTTGTTTTTTTTTTTTTTTTTTTTATTTGGACTTGTCTTTGATGTCGACTCCACTCGATAACTTCCATGACGCTCTTCGTCAATTAACAAACGTGTGTAAGTGTTACGTCTCCGAGTAGTTTCTATGACCTTTCTCTTGTGCGGCCATAACGGCCTTTTTTTTTTTTTTATTTCCTCAACGAATTGTTCCATATTTGGGATCCAACTTTTTTACGATGAACAAGAAAAAAAACCATCCTTTGTACGGCAACATATCCACAACATATCTTGGATATTTCTGAATGTCTCTATTGCTTATAGTTTACCTTTTTTCCCCTTTATTTGATATTTGGAACATGCACGATCTACTGTGCCCTAGACGAAAAAACAAAACAAAACAAAACAAAAAAAAAAAAAATTTGAGAAAAAAAGAAATTGCTTGAAAAAGTGATAGATGTAGTATCCGTTTAGTAACCACTGCAGTATAGGCGATTATCTTTCCTTTGGTCTGTACTGTCATCCGTCAAATATATATATTAAAAAAAACCCAGAAAACTTTACAACTACATGGTCAAGCTCCAGTACATTCGCTTCAGTACATCGAATTTGAGAATACCACTCCTGCTACCTCTTTTCAGCCAAATACAAGAACAATTCGACATATTGTCACTGGAAATTCTGGACGTTCACTAACACAAGGAAATCTAACAGAAACACAAATTAACAACGACGATAAATTACCAATAATGGTGGCACAAATAGTTGCTGCGTCAATGCCGCAGACAATTCGCTGTTTTGCCACTACTGGCGAAAGCACGACCAGTAGATCGATCACACTACAAACACACCGGACAAAAGTATGGCACCACACCCCAACTATTTTCAACTGACTCCGAAAACGGTTCTACCTAGGTAATACAGAAGTTAGTATTGCGTTATTGGTAGACTTGGTAAGGGTAATTCTGGGTATTCTTAGGGTTCAACATGATCAAGGTTTTTTTGGTACCTTACAGCACAGTAACATACTCAAGGTTTTTCCACGAAATGGACCCGAGGATCTATTTCGTTGTTGACCTTACTAGAAGAACATTATTAATTAAGTACTACAAAGTTACGATTGCTACAATATTTAGATTCAATACTACTACAGAATAAGATATTGTTTTGAATGACTGAATTTGGGATGTCGTGCTACGTGTGACAAGCTAAAAAAGTGGCAGATTTCTTTCAAACACGTAAACTTAATGGAAGCGGTTAACAACACCACATTTCTCTTAAGGTGTTTTTTTTTAATTTTGTAGTTCTCTCGGAAATTATGAATTTTTTTTATTTATTTTTTTGACAAGAAAAACGCAAAATTTTGTTATTTTGTCTATAAAATCTGTAGCAGTTGCTAAGCTGCGCAATCTCTCAAGTATACCTCTGCTTTCTGGTTTTTAGTATCAAAGTTTTAGAAAAAAATCTGAATTTTTTTCTTTAAATCAAGAAAATGGTTATACTGGTGCTTCTTTTACATGGGCTTGTAGCAGGTGATATTTGCGATGCCTTAAAATGTTTTTCATTAACCATGTGTATCCTACTTAGGTTTTAAATTAATAAAAAGGCCAGGGCTTACATCTGAAATCATCAGTGGATATCTGGAAGCTACCTCATTATAATGATATCATTAGTTATTCCTTCTATGTTAGAAATAAATATTTACTCTACGACACACTAAACGTTTCTAAAGTTTTCTAAATAAAAAAAAAAATTGCAAAAATAATTTACGATTTTTTGCTTCTTTACAAATAAAAACTCAGTTGGAAATGATAAAAAATTTCCCATGATACGCCTTACTCCGTATTGTTTTTTATATTATTTTTTTCTATTCAACTAGATTTTCTATTAAATAGACACTTTACGAATTATTAATGTGTCTTAAATGAAACCATTCAGCGCTGACCTTGAAAAAATCCACCGATATACATTTGTAACGATCAGCGCCCAGGTATCAGCTGATGGTTTCAAATATAAACACCAACTGTTCATTAATTTTGTAACATAATTGGGATATTGATGGGAATTCGAATATTTATTAAAATATTACACATGTTTCAAGTGACATTCTAATGTAAAATAAATTCCAATCATGATGGCTTTCTACATTTAAAAACTAAAATTCTTGTCTTTCGTCATCGCCCTAATATTGAAACAACTCCAGATGGGATAGGCAGGATTGTGAAAATGCACAACTTAGTAGGAGAGAGCGCAGGGAGCCGGGACAGTGGGGGAAGTGGCAAATTGGGGGAGTAGTAAATATCTATTTAAAATTTCCAAAAAATTACATGATATGTGTAGTCGGGTTTTCCGTTTAGGGTAAAAGTTTTTAATGATTATGCAAACAAATGCAGAAGTTATTTATAGAATAAGAAAAACGTCATTTTCTTCCTTAAAAATTTTACCGCTCTGTAGTGTTTCTCGTGGCAACTATACAAGTAATTAATATGTATTACACACAGACATTTTATTCAGCCATTTCTTTATCGACAACAAAAAAAAATTGTTTTAAGGCCACTATTTCTGTGCGAAATGGAACTTTTACCAAAAGCCGTTGTTTGGAGTTGATGGGACAGTTGATGTGTCCGATATGGGACAGCAGTAGTTGCGGCTGAAGGTGGAGCTGAAGTAAAGCGGCAAAATCACCAAAGGATTTTTTTTAAACATCCCGATCAACCAATAATCGATTTTAGTTATCGATATCCTAGGCCCGAACCCTTCGTTTTTTACTATCTGTTGATAAGTAATTTCTTACGGTATAAGAAAAATTCTTCATTTTCACCTGAATCCAAATACAAACTTTTTAGTATTATATTAAAAAACTTAATATATATTATTATTGTATATAAAATTATAATATAAGGATTTGATTTAGTAGAATCGTATTAGTTTCTAAAATTTTTAAAAAATGTATTGTTGCGCTGTCGACCAAAGACTATCACTGAACTCAAGAAGTTAAGAGTCTATTATGCTACTGTGCGCTACAACAGTACGAACAAGACTGACAAAAGTTAAATTGGCTAGTTCCTCACAATCAATCGATACATTCCAGTAAGATGGGATCCGGTTCACACCATTCTCATACATTACCAGCATCGTTCATATAACGCTGACCCATCTCACCGGATGTGGCGTGATCGACTTGACATGCGGAGACGCCCGGTTCAATGGTCGCGACAGTATTTTATAATTATAAATTGAGGCTGTCCCACATCATCCTCCCGGGTGTCACAATTCACCAACGCCACATGCCCTCCCCTCAAATTTGTCAAATCTTAAAAATCTGTAGAAGGTAAATAACTTCTTCTAAAAATTAGAAAAAAACATATCGGTAAAATAAAGAACAGGGAATATTCAAATGCAATCCAAAATAAAATCGTGTAATTTGTGTGAGAGTTATGGGCCAAAAACAAAATGGGCCCAAACCCCCCACAATAACCTATCCGTTACAGGTCTATTCCATGAAGTCAACTGTATACAGCAGCGGTCCACACGTGTATGATTGATTGCAAAATACATTTTGAATAGTTGATAGTTTAAATTTTTGCTCCAGATTTATAAAAGAAAAATAATTTATAGAAGAAACTAAAGTAGTTCTTTTAAGTAAATCAGATTGCAGAATAGTCACGAATACGGGAATCATACTAAACTGCTGTTCTCGAAAGAAGCAGACAAGACACTGTTCTACCACTATTGGCAAAAACACGACCAGTTGACCGATACACTTTTTCAGTATCCAACACCTAATACTTCCGCGTGCTGACAAATTGTTACTTCTAGGTTAGATTGACAGATTAAGATAGACCGAGATTGTTCTAGGTATCTAGTTTCTTAATGCCCATACGGCGCATCTCCTTCCTGGGAACCCCCTAAAAGACTCGCAGCCTCCCCAGCGCATCAATCATACCGTTGAGAAGTGCTGAGGAAGGCCACAAGAGGCTGGAAAATTGTGGAGGAACATGCCAATGTTTTCAATTCAAGAAATTGTTGGTGATATGCTCAGGAATGCTTTAGGAGATCCCTCCATGAAAGTAAGACTCGTCGTTTTAAAGTATCACAAAAACATTTGGCTGTTTCAAAGAAATGTATAAAATCAAGTAAAATTGTTAAATAATGTAACTTTTGGGGTTTACCATTTCAAATTAGAATTAAAAATTAGAAATTTAGAATTATACGATAGTAGTATGAAATAGTAAAAAAATTATGCAATTGGAAAAGTTTGTTATGACCACTATAAGGTGCAATATAAGTAATAAATATTTCTTATTTTGCTCTAATAGTATTTTGTTAAACGAATTCTATTAACTACAATATAGTTCACGTTCTCCTGTAATTTTAATTTAAATAACATAAGAAAAAAGGTTTTGTGAACCATTTAAGAAATGAGTAAACACCATCGGTATTTTAGAAAGGAAAATGCATATAAGCCGATGCTATTACGCGATATATTGCCTATCGAATTGGAGGCTCATCGTTCCAATTGGAACGTTTTTAGAAAATAGATCCATCTATAAATAGAAATAGGACTAATGCCTTGGAAAAATAGGACTGACCTAAAATATTTTAAAAGTCAGTCCTATTTCACCGCCAATTCCAATAAAAGATAAAGTTTTTGAAATTGAATATACAATTTCCAATATTCTGTTGTCGTTTAATATTCATCTTATGTGTTAATTACATTCAATTCCTATAAAACTTATAGAAAGCCGCTGGGTATATCGAAGACACATGTCACACAATTTTTTTCATCATGGGAGGTTCTAGGTACTAGCTGAGGAGGATGTAAGAGGGACCGAAGAGCCTGTCAGGCAGCTACCAGGCGATTCGATTTCGCTTCGTATTTGAAGATATGACCGACGGGTAATGTCAAATAAAGTTCAATAATATCAGGATTACTCTCTAAACATAACCATCCTTTCACGATATTTTTGCTGTTCTTCTGCACTTGCATCGACAATCGTTGAGAAACTCAATGAACAACTTTTTGCCCCGAACAACCATTCCTATTAAAAAGCCTTTCGCTTAGTAAAATTGAAGAAATGACGGAAAAGGTTATTACGTTCTAGTTGCTTGCAGACTTCACTGACGGCCTCTGACTGGCTCTCTCGATGAATATCTGCTAAACGCCAGCGTTTTTCATTGGTTTCGTCTCTTTATCTGTTTGTTGCACGTCGCCATCTTTTATTATATAACTCCTGTTTGACGTGCAGCGGAAAAATAAATGAAATAGCTCTGACTATGCTATAAGTTTTCAGATGTTTGTACTTCAACTTAGATAATCAAATAACATTGGGCAATGCCTACAAACACATCAAAAGCACATAAACTATGTAGGTTTACAAGAAGGGGTGCAATAATATTTGTTACCAGCGTGTAATGGAATTAGGACTCAACCACACAATCCACACCAGCAATTACCACCAAGGATAACAACACTGAGATAGGCAAAATAAGAAATCAAGCAAGTATGATGTAAAGAATAGGAGAACAATTACTACTTGAGACTTGTGAACCTGCCTAGCACGATTAAGAACAGTATACGTAATATATCTCCCGTAATTGACACTCTCGTCCCCTTCTGTCAAACCTTCTACTGCTCTAGGCTAAGCGGCTGGGTTGCCAAATCAAGGCAAAGGAACAAAGAAAATACACAAGAAAACAAAACAAAAAAAAAAAGAAATTTAATTAATGCGCCTTCGCCGATTCAATAAACCAGTTTCATCCATATTAAATTTATTACCTTCTTCTATCCTCCATCAGCTAGTTCTTTCCGCATCTCGTTCATGAGTTTTTCAGCTTCGCCGATGTTGACATTACCTGCTTCTCCATATAAGTCCACGGTTTTTCCCATTTCAGTTCACCCTCACCAGTTAAGGAACCAACCATCAGACGCTGAAGAAGTCTGATACCTAGATTCGTTGCAACTCGTTTCGCATGAAATTAAAAAATGGCACGCGTGAAAGGTATAGGTTTGCATATTCCGGAAGAATGTGTTATGTTAACAAATCATTCGAATAATTGTTGGTCGGCTCAGGAACTTCGCTCTCGTTGCGGAACCTTAGACTTCAACGTCAAGGAACGACCCCCACCTTAATATTCTTCAACTTTTCACTCTTACTTTTCTTCCGTGAAACAGACGATTTTATCTGTGAAACCGAACGAGCGCGGTACATCAGCTTGCGGCTTACCATTCGCAATCTGCTCCATGACTTTTAGTTGATCACATAAAGAAATACGTTGATGAAGTATTTGGTATCTAAAAGCATCAAATCCCCTTTTTTCTTTTTGCAAGCTCTTTGGCATTTATCACAACACTAGGAGTGAGCAGAAAAGTGACTAGGTGCGAAAAATGAAAGCAAACTGACTATGTTTGTAAAATAGGGTGATTTTCGCCAAAATATTTCATCGATTTCTTAAAATATGTTTTAACGAGAAATTTTTATAGTTGCTAAGCTATCTAAACAAGCTTTGGAGAATGAAACATGAGAAATTATTTCAAACCTTACGGAGTTTCTAGCGTACGCATTTGGTGCCGTTACTCACATCCTGAGCGTTCATTTTCAAAACATAAAACAGGAATTGAGTGAAGCCCCCGACAACCTTGTAAAAGAAAACGTTTTCGTGATATTGGGTGTTGTCACAGAGTAATTTCAATTCAGGACGGACATTGGTCGAATTGAGGTCAATTCGGGCCTTTATTCCTAGTCACGTTTCATTTCCAATGTCTTGCTAGGTAACAAACGACTATCACGATCTGGAGAAAGAAGAAATCAATATCATCTCTGGAGCTTTAGAACTGAGAAGAAGACGGTGAGCAATATCATGACCCGACTGGATGATATTTTTATGCTCAACTACGAGTCTGTGCTGGATTTCGAAACGGTTTCGGAAATCTTGAAACAAGGTAATGATCTTGATTCGATTATCTCGTGTAATTATCTTACGGTCGTTTGATTGGAACAAAGGTTTCTCTCGAGTGCCAATTTACGACCGAGTGAGGAACAATATCGTCGGCCTTCTGTTCATCAAGGAGTTGGCGTTGGTGGATCCGGAGGACGCTGTTGCAGTCAAGACGCTGTGCAAGTTCTATCAACGGTAGTGCAACTTTGTCTTCGATGACACGACGCTGGACGTCGTCTTCAAGGATTTCAAGGAAGGAAACAAGGGTCACATGGCCTTTGTCCAGCGAGTCAACAGCTCAGGGGACGGTGATCCATTCTACGAGACGGTCGGATTGGTCACTTTGGAGGATGTCATCGAAGAACTCATTCAAGGTAATTCCCAATGGCTCCATTCAATTAATTTTTTTTAACGTTTTTTTTTTCTTTTTCCAGCTGAAATCAATGGCCCTCTTGCTATAGTGTGCGGATAGCGCCGTAAATAATCAGTAAGTTCTTATGCTGATATTTGCTAAAAGCGTAGACAACCGTTTCCAGAATAAAGCCCAAGTAAGGTACTAATTCGGTGCATGCTTCTTCCTCAAGAGTGGAAAAAGCTCAACAAGCGGCCTGTTTAACTCGCTTGTTGCCATTCAGGATCCGTTTCAGCAACTATAGGATAATATTTAAAAATTTAAAGGATAAAACTAGAGAAATTTACACAGTGATCGTGTGGTTGACCTACAACCGAATGAGCATAGCGACTTAAGAGTCCAGCAAGTGATATGGCACGGACCATCGCTTTTTTCTCTGAGGGATAGTTAATTAAGAAAAGGACTAGCGCAAGAAGGTGAGCTACCATTCCTGTCATGCAACCTACAAAAGTAGATAATGTTGTTACCAATAAATCAATCGTAATAACAATAAAAGTAATACATTTGGCAATCACTTGAAGTCCCAAAATTCCTCCCAATCCACACAGAAAAGCGTATCCTTCAGAATTGATAAAAGAACAGTTAGCAAATTGTCTTTAAAAACATTTGCTAACACGTCAAGAGTTGTTTGAGTTGTTTGTGTGAAAACGAGGAATATTAGGTAACCATTTACCACCAAGAATCCCATCGATACCTTAAAAAAGAACAAGTAAGTATTTGCTGAAACGTACATGTTAATGAAACTATTCGTTGAACTCACCAATTGTGTGGAGTGAAAATTTCTGCTTCATTTTGGGATCATTTTGGCTCGGGGAGCCACAACATCAATAGGAATACAAAATACCTTTTGGGCCCTAATTCAACCAAACAGCTTTAAAAGGTATTTTAAAATGATATTAACACAGGCATATTGAATTGAACGTTACCTCCAAATAATGCACAATGTTTAAAAATACTTTTTGTTGCTGTTTCTTTTACCCTTTTACTTACGTTGCTGTTTCACTCGCGCAGACGTATCGTTAACACTCGCCATTCGCAGACTGAATCGAAGTTTAGCATCGACAGGTTAGCCAATGTTTGCCATATTTTTTTTGCTGTTTTTTAAGTAATTCGCACTTAGTATTTGAAACAGACGTTACAAACTTACAGCAATATTTAAACTATCTCCGTGTAAAAAACTGCTTCAATAATGAAAGTTGTTCTATAAAAGGATTTTTTAGAAGAAACCATTCACCGGTGTTTAGGGAAAGACTACTAAAATGGCAAATAATGGTAGTTTCGACTTACCAATTTTTGCATGCTGTTTCAGAATTTCAGCCAGTCATTGTTGAGTTGTATATGGTGAAGGTTATTGTTGGTGCCGTGAGTGTGCTGTTTCAGGAGTTTTTGGTGTAACATTTAGTGAACTTCGCGTTAGAAACTTTTCTCGTTAGCGACTGATTTAGTGCTTCTGTTAACTGTGGGGCTACTGCCGTCTTACGAATTCATGTTAACAGTGTCGATCCTGATTGTTTTCTCTGCGTAAGTGCTTCTGTCGGACCTGTCCAGCGGTCCCCTCTGTTCCTGCCCGGTTGCCCGTTCTGTTCCTGCCCAGCGGGCCGCGCTGTTCTTGCCTAGCTGCCCGCCTCTGTTCCTGCCTAGCTGCCCGCCTCTGTTCCTACTGAGGCCACTTCATATTTTGGATTATTCAAATGGAAACTCAAACCGTAAGTACATTATTCATTTTACTAGTGCTGGGCCGATCCCAGACACAGTGTATCAGGCTCGGAACGGATAGGCAACGGTTCGAGTGCTGGCATTGTTACTATAAGTTTAAGGGCATTGAGACTTGTCACCTCAATGGGCACAGGTATCGGGATTGGTTTCACAGTGTCGTCGTGAAACCAATTGTCTGGCCATGGTCAGTGGACCTTCAGTTAGATGAATATCTTAGTCGGGACATAGGCCGACTAGGATTAGAAATACTTTAGAAAGAGTTATTTAACTATTATTTAAATTATGAGGTGTGTTACTTTTCCATGCGTGATGAATTGCTTTGTTTCTTCACTCCACTTAATGCTTTTATTAATTCTTTTCATTTTTTTAACTGAACTTTTTTTAAGCCTTACTAATTTCTTTTTTTCTTTGTGGGTTTCGAAAGGGGGCTTTACCCGACAATTTTTTAAACTGTTTTTACCAGCCGCTCTAATGCTTCTGTTATTTCTTAATTATTGTTTTTGGCCATTGATCTTTGTTTTGTCTTAGTTAATTTTCTTTTATCGCGAGCGTTGATAAGGGGTTTTGGCCAACGATGTTTTAATCAGTTCTTCAGGACGCTTGAAAGCTATTACTATTTCTAATTATTTTTTTGGCAATTGATCTTCGCTTACGCTTAATTCACTTAATTTTGTTTCTTGGTGTTGACAGGGTGCTTTGTTAAACGATTCCGAAGAGGAGTCCCCACCTCCAACTTCTTTGCCCCTGCCGTCTCGTGTAGGTAACTACTAAGTAAAATTTACATAATATACAAAATAAAACCTTACCTTACCAAATCTTTTCTATTAGAATTCCCAGTTCCGCTTACAATTTTAAACTAACGCTAATTTTGTTTATTTTTTACAAGGCACACCAGTTGAGCGTTCGTCAAATTCATTACTTGATTTTCTACCTTAAATAGTTGCAATAATAATGTATGTACTAATAAGGAAAAGAGGTTGAGAATGAATAATGGTAGTATATACTATTCAAACTTATACATACAGTTTTTATGTTTTGGATTTTTATTTTGTTTGTTTGTTTGTTATGTAGACTGCAGAGGAAATCATTGGTCATCAAGTATTTCAAATGCTTCTGAAAATCACATTCCACCCATTTCAAACAGCCCATTATTGAAATGTAATGGAAACTGTGATAACAATAGACTGCTCAGAACTTCGGAAAACATGATGGTAAATCTATTAAAAGTATAATGGGTACAGTGATAGATTTAAATAGTGTCTAATATTTTTCATTATAGGGGCCGCGAAAGGACTCAACCAATAATAACAGAACTGAATGCCACCAAGGTGACTGGCTTTACTGCGCAACTGCAAAGAAAAGAGAAAAATAATGCGAGGGTTGTTTAATTTTATGCAATTCATTGGTGTTTTTTTCTCGTTTGAAGTAAACAGTAAAATGTTATCTTGTGGTATTTATGTCATCATTCTCAATACAAAGAAATTTCTTGTAACAATGCAATTGTTTTGTTTTACTTAATTCATTACTCAGTTCTTGGGAGCGGGGGAGGGGAGGATTAGAAGAGCCATCTCTAGTCCGGAATGCTTTCAGCTAGCAAACATTAGTGTGCTCATGAACCCTCAACTTCTTTCTTCGTTTGCGTTATTTGCCATTTTGGAATTATTTTAATTGGTAAAACAAAGGTATTTTTGCATAATTGATACATGTCCACGGCTTGTCCTTTTCCCGCCCAGCAGGACGTCCCTCGGATATCAATCGGCATATTCCCGGGAGGTCTTCCAATATTCAGTCGAGATCCGAAGGACATCCAACTCGGAGGTCAGGCAATTCCACGGATGTCCGTAAGATGTCACCGTTATCCAACTAGGATATACCACGGATGTCCGTGGGACCGAATTGTGCTATGTGGGGAGCCTTTGTACCCCTAACGGATTTCCGACACCCTTCCTCACTTCTCATGTGCGTACATGTAGGTAATGCACGGTAAAACATCACCGTTTCGTCCATGTTAAAAACATTGCATGCACTATAGCAGACCAATTTTTCATGGACCGCCTACAAGAATTGGCTAAATTGACTTAATTTAGGGTTTAAAAAATAAAAACTTAAAGACAAAAAACCATAATAAGTGGTTCGAGTTCTGTAATGTTAACATCCCCAGCCTCTCGAAAAACACGAACACGGTGCGGAACCACCCGTCAGATGCTGACACAAATATTTAGCAGTAGATGGTTAATTTAAATCTGAGGAGTTGCAGCACCCCCCCCCCCCCCCAAGAGAGTCAGTAGCATTCCAACTCTTGAGTAGTGTTGTTCAGTGTCCCATGTTCCGTTTCGACCGAGACTAAAATACAGCCGTGTTCCGTAACCACCGTTCTCACGTCATTCCATGGCGCAGTTGTAGATAACGAACTTACGAGTCGTTCTTATTCGTGCTAAGTTTGTGTGGTGCCGTAGTAGTCGACGACATGAATACAGTGTACAGGCAGCATCTGCGGAGCTGGCTGACCACGCGATCATCGACTCAAAAGCTGCGTAGCAACAAAAAAATATTGAACACATTTAGCCATCACTGGGGCCGTGATTCCAAACTAATCCCGAGTCAAGCGTCGGTTTTAGTGATCGATTGCGAGTAAGTTATTTGATCCAGTCACATAAAAAAAAACTCTCACTCACTCCAGACGCAAGAGAGTCCTGAGGCGAGAACAGTGCGACAAGTAGCTGCAGGGCTGCTGCAGGGAAGAACTAAGACCGACGTACGAGTGACGAACTCATCCGTTTTTTTTTGTTGTTTTTTTTCTTTCTTCTTTTCTCGTCTGTTCTCGAGTGTTGTATTGGGTAGCTTTAACCCACAACCAGCAACAAGATGGCGCGCCCGTTCAGGCCATACGGCACACCACCGGCGTTCGACCTAGACGAATATAAAGATTGCTTTGATTTGTGGAAAGCGCAATGGGACATTTACATCGAGTTGTCCACCATCGACTCCGTCCTAGATGCGGACGATAGACCCAGATACAAGGCCAACATCCTGAAATCGGCTTTGTCCAAACCAACACTGGTGTAAGGAACGGCCAACCGTACTCTTTACATTTCCCACGCTTGCAACCCTTTTTTCCCCTCTTCCGCCAACAGGTCATCTGCCGGTGGCTCTGGCCTTCAAACTTGTCACTTCTTCACATAGGTGTTACATTTACACGCAGAATATTTATTCCCGTTGGGACACTTAATCCTAAACGACCTTGCTTCTTCGTATAAATGGTGTACTTTTTCCAGATTGCCAGCATTCCACTTTTAGTACTTCTACCGTGCAGTCTACTTTTTACTGCCAAGCAGTCTACTTTCAGTTGTCATCACAGCGAGTCTTCTTTTAAGTGCCATCTCTGTCAGACTGTCTCCGTAAGTCTCCTTTCGTCAATTATCAATTTGGTCTTTGTAAAAATACTCGAAAACAGTGCAACAATACAGTTCATCATCGCTATCCAATAATTATAAGTAAGGAACGGATTTTTTCGAACCTCACATCTGGTGACAGTGAAGGGATAGATCATTCGAACCTTACATTTGGTGACAGTGAAGGGATAGATCATTCGAACCTTACACTGGCAGCGATTCTTTCCTCTGGCATGTCGTCAGCAGACTTGCAGAATCCTGATACCATAATTCAAAAATTAGAGAAGCGATGCAATGCCGGAAGAAATCGACACGTATGGAGACAACAGTTCTCCTCCCGAATCCAGCGAGAGAACGAGGCAATCGACGATTGGCTATGCGATCTTCGATCGCTATCTAGCGGATGTGAGTTCGGAAAAGATTGTTGTGCCAACTGTAAACCTACCCGCATCCTGGGTCAAGTGGTTTTCGGCGTCCACAGCGACGACGACGACAGAAGAAAGCTGTTGGAAAAGGACCCTACATTACCTCTCGACGATGCCCTTGTCATTCTACGGACATCTGAGGCAGCGACCAAGCAATCAACAACACTTAAGAGCGGTGAAAACCCCGTCTATACAACAGACAGCGAAGTCGTCATATAAGAAGGAAAAAGGCAGGCCACAAAGTACATTAAGCACAAAGGGGAAAACCCCTGGTACAGATGATGAGCCAGGCGACACTAAACCACCGGACGGCTGCTGGAATTGTGGGAGTCAGTCGCGGCACCGAAAATCAGAATGCCCGGCAACAGGAAAGGAATGCAAAAATTGCGGTCGCACCGGCCACTACGCCTCGGTCTGTCAAGCTAAAGGCAAATCAAACTTGAGAGGTGTTAAGACAATCCATTTGCACTCGCCAACACTTAACCGAGTGGCAGCGGTCCGCACGGACGAGATGGTGCAATTATCAGTCACCCAGGAAGCCGGGGCACCAACTGCCGTACAAGTACATTTTCTCCCAGACACAGGGGCTGAATTGGACGCCATACCACGGGTGACTTTTCAAAAGTTGTTAAAAAATGTAGCTCTACGTCCGGCAGCATCCCCAGAGACGGCCGTAGGGTCCCTGATCGTTAACGACGGGACATTCCTCGCCTCGTTAGACTGGCAAGCTGACGGCCACAATAACCGGCCAATCGAAACCACGGTTCATGTCCTACAAGACTTGAAACAGGCAGTACTCTCGTTGGCAACAGAAAGAAAATTAGGCATGTTGCCCGCCGGCTACCCACACGCCCGGGTATATCATGTTAACACTCAAACTACAAGAGAGGCCGACATACCCAGCCATCAAATTTCGTCAACGGGTGGTCCGTCCGAACCGTCCTTGAAGATAGCCCAGTTATTCCCAAATGTTTCAGCTCGAGTGCTACCAATCGGTGGAATGTTGGCCACTCTAAGCCCAAACCCGTCAAAAGAACAAAGAGCTACGGATCTACGCAAACTTGTAGGCGAATTCCCAAACATATTCGATGGTCAATGCCGTCCTATGGTCGGACCCCGTACCATTTCGAGCTCAAGAATGATGCTCTGCCAGTGGCCATGAGAGGCTCGCGTCCCGTGGCTGTGCCGTTAATGCCGAAGTTACGTGAAGAGCTGGACGCTTTGGAAGAACAGGGTATCATAGAAAAGGTGACGGCTCCTACCGCCTGGGTTCACCCTATCGTGTTGGTAGCAAAGAAAGACGGCGGAACTAGGATCTGCGTCGATTAAAAAAAACTCAACGAGTGCATCATTCGTCCCCGTTTTGAGACGGCAACGCCGTTTCAAGCAGTTCGCACCATACCAAAGGGCATGCGGTTTTTCACCGTGGTGGACGCCCTCAAAGGGTATCATCAAGTACCGCTAGACGAAGAGTCGTCAGATCTTACCGTTTTCTCAACGCCTTTTGGCCGATATCGGTATCTGAGGCTTCCATTCGGCATCACGCACGCCGGTGACGACTACAACCGGTGGGTAGCGGACGTCTTCGACGACATCCAAGCAAGCAGACCTGTCATTGAAAACGTGATAGTTTTCTCCGCGACATACGACGAACACGTCGAGTTAGTGCGCAAGCTGTTTGCCACATCTGTTTGCACTGCACTGTTTGCATAATCTTACAGACCTCAGGTCATTCTTCGGCCTATGCCAACAGCTTGGGAACTTCTCGGATGAGATCGCAAGTGCACTAGTACCTTTGTCGCCGCTCCTGATGAAAGGGTTTCCCTTTGAATGGACGCCAACGCACGACGAGGCATTTAAAAGGGCACGATTAGCACTCTCAGCCTCCCACGCCTAGCATATTATGACCCAGCGTTATCCACCGCACTTCACGTTGATGCTTCTCGCCTATATGGTCTAGGATTCCTCCTGAAGCAAAGAGCCGCAGACGGAGCATGGAAAGTGGTCCAGGCAGGATCCCGCTTCCTATCATCGGCGCAGTCGCGATACGCGATGATCGAGCTAGAGTGCTTAGCCGTAGCACGGGCAATGCACAAGTGTCGTCAATTCCTCGAGGGACTGCCCACCTTTGATCTGATCTCTGATCATAAACCCCTTATTCCGATCCTTAACAACTACGCATTGTATAAGCCAGGCAACCCGAGGCTACTCCGCCTACGCCTTAAAATGCAGCGATACGCATTTACAGCAAAATGGATACCAGGAAAACAAAATCAAGACGCGGATGCCCTAAGTAGAGCACCGATCGGCGTAGCCATACCAGACGATGAGTTAGGCTAAGGGCAAAGCTTCGCCTTCCACGACTAGCCCTCCTATGCGCGATCTAAGGATCCGACCCGAAGGTGCGGGATCCGGTGCTCGAGAAAGTGAAACTAGCGACCAGTCTAGACCCGGTAATGCAGCAGCTGCGGGAAGTCATTAGTCAAGGATTCCCAAATGAGAAATGCAATCTCCCACCAGCCCTTCGCCCTTTTTGGCGTGTCCGAGATCAACTAGCGATCGACGACATGGACGGCATGATAGTCGTCGGAGCGCGCGTCGTCATCCCAAAAGCGCTACAAGGCGACGTCCTACGAGACCTTGTCAAAATGCACCAAGAAGCGACGAAGCTACGACAGCGGGCAAGGCAAGCCGTGTTTTAGCCGAACATGGATGCAGAAATCATCAAAATGGCACGTTCTTTCGAAGAATGTACAAAGCGCCAACCGTCGGAACCATCCTCCGGAACCACTGCGTCAACACGAGCCAGCTTCCCGACCGTTTGAGCAAATCCACGGCGACTTAGGAAGTTTCAAGGGCCTTTACATTTTTTATTCCTAATAGACCAGTACAGCGGCTGGCCCCAGGTCGTGACATTTCCTGATTGCAACACATCGGCCAAGAGCGTGATCCATGCGGTGCATGAATTTGTTATCAATGTCGGAGTGCCGCCAAAGTTTTGGTCGGACAACGGCCCCCAATTCGCCGCAGCTGAGTTCAAGAAGTTCCTGGGAGGAGTCGGGAGTATCATCGGGTACCTCGTCACCATACTATCCTCAATTTAACGGGCTCGCAGAAGCCGGCATTAAGGCAACGAAGAAGCTCATCGCCGGGTCTTGGACAGCCGGTGCGTTCGACGGGAATAAGTTTGGAAACTCTATTCTCCCGTTCCGCAATGCTCCACGCGCGGCGCAGTCACCAGCCCAAATGGTGTTTCAGCGCCCCATCCGCGATTGCCTTCCGGCCCACCGCCGGTCGTTCGCCCCCAAATGGCAAATAGAAGCAGAGGTGCTGGAAAAGAAGGCACGTCGGGCAAGCGACCTGAGAACAGAACATTACAACCGCCGAGCGCACCCTCTACCACCGTTACAGGTCGGGAATCGGGTCCTGATCCAGCATCCCCTAACCAAACACTGGGCTATACCAGGAGTAATCGTCGAGACAGGCCCAAACCGCGATTACCTAATCAAAACACCAGCAGGGCGCGTATTCCGGCGAAACCGACGCTTCCTTCGTCGTCAGATTCCAGTGATGCTGTCAGCAAAAACATCATCGACAGAGACCCCACCGGCAATAGGACCACCAGAATCCATGAGAACAAATGAGATGGCCCCGGTCCCAAATACGGGTGTCTCTCGGAACCAGCTGGAAGAAGCAGTCCCGCCAAGACGTTCTAGCCGACGCAAGAAGCCATCGACCTTATATCCGGCACATTCATGGTCTAAATAATACTGGTTGTTGTAAATCTCTAAGCTCTCATCTCATTGTTCACTTCGAAATTTCAAAAGAAAGGGACGTGGAATGACCTCAAATGTGCCTATGGCAATTCCCCTCCCCATGCAAGAGTTGCAGCACCCCCCAAGAGAGTCAGTAGCACTGGTAAACTCTTGAGTAGTGTTGACCAGTGTCCCATTTTCCGTTTCGACCGAGACTAAAATACAGACGTGTTTCGTAACCATCGTTCTCACGTCATTCCAACAACCATTCAAAGGCCAGCCTACATAGAAATTCGCCGAAAACCAATGGCAAAATTGGAACATGGATCTCAAAAGAGCATTCTCAACCGAAGACTTCCCCGTGTGTCAATCTCTGCAACGAACGCACGACAAAAGAGCACTTATACTAGCAAGCTATGCCAGCTTCAAATACACTGAACCCCTCCAATGCCCGTACCTGAACCCATGAAGCTGTTGTGGAATGACGAATGCAGCTCGAAAAGCATAATCATCCTGGAGAGCGGGCACCTTCTCTGAAGACAAAACGATAGGCTGGCACAGAGCCGAAGCTAGGAAAAGGATAACAATTAACAACGCTAAGGGAAAGCATGGGAGAAATTCGTCACCAACCTGGATGCGAAGAAAAGAAGCAAAACCCTGTAGACCTTTATCAAGGCAATGTGAGGCAGAGGCAATTATCATTCACTAACGAACAAAGACTTCCGGTTCAGCACAGGAGTAAACATGCTCAACGCCTTCTTTGAAAACCCAGACTTCCGCAATGCTCCTAATACCGACCTGGAAAGAACAATTAAAAAAGCCATGGCATTAATTCACCCTTCACCCATCAACACTCCAATAACAACAGAAGAAATAGTTGAGGCACTCAAAGGAATGGAAAGCAACGCCACCCGACTAGACCTTACCCCCAACAGAATGTTAGCAAACCTCAATCGGACAACCGCGAACACCTGTGGCACCTTTTCAACATCCTTCTTCACGGCTCACGGAGAAACACCACAGAACTGGAAGCAATCAGTCGTCATACCCATCCTAAAACCTAAAAAGCCCCGGGATAACCCGACGTCTTATCGCCCTATTTCTCTAACTTCCTGCTTAGGAAAAGTTATGGAACGCGTAATCAAAAACAGAATCAACTGGCACCTGGAGTCAAACCGACTGATACAACCCACTTAAGCTGGTTTCCGCCCGGGCAGGAGCAATGTGGATCACATAGTAACTAGAAAACTTTGGAAAAAGGTTTTAGCAAAAGTCTTGCCAGACACGCCGTTTTTCTAGACATTGCCAAGGTGTTCGACCTCGCTCAATATATCAGCATCTTCTTCAAATTGGTAAACTTAGACATAAAGAGACACGTCCTTAAGTGGATCCAATCGTTCCTCACCGGCAGAACGGTCTGTGTAAAAATAGGAAGCTACATTTCTGACACAAGAACCACCAACAGAGGTGTACCACAAGGAGCGATACTAAGCCCACTACTGTTCAATGTTGTAATGATCGACCTCCCCCAACTTCTACTAGGCGCCCATACCCTCTGTCGGAAATTCCGACGTCCGACCCATGGGCAGAGTCCGATAAAAACGAAGAAGACACGGTCAGAGGACAAAGAAAACCGATAGACGGAGAGAAAAAACGAGCAGCCGTAGAAACAGTAAGGATGATGGGCCAAAGAATGGAGGAACCGTCGACCGGAGGCACAGAAACTCCAGACGGGAGAAACAGGCCAAGGTCCGCGATGTAGAGGGACACATTGTAAGACGGCGCAAGGATAAATGTTACCGGGGAAAGAGGAGATCGAGCAGCATAACCGTGCAATAGAAGGGCGGTAGCCCGGGAAATAATATTGCAATTTGGGAACTACTTCTACATCTATGTAGAACGGTCGCTAGCGATAGAATGTTAAAAACCAACGGAAGGATACGGGTTATAACCGCAGGGAAAAAGCCTTCGAGCATCGAGATAGCAAGATTGGATTATCGTAGTAATGGGCCTTCCCGCGGCCAGGAGAAAGAAGATCACCGGCGACCCATGATCCAACGTTTAAACTTACGTTTCGTCACGTAGTTAGATTTGTCAACGGTGTTTTTATGTATGGGTATATAAAGGCCAGCTAGGCCGTCGTAATACACACACCAATTTGGCACCGAGACCGGGATACATCTCTGCACCATTATTTTGATAAATCTGTTAATTCCTTTTGAGTGTTATTTGCCGTCTTGCCCGTCCTGCCTGCCGTGCCCATCTTGCTGGACTACCGCTGTCGTCTGCTTGCCGAAGTCGCCATCCACCTGCTGTCCACCGGACAACAACCACCGCCGATCCCGACACCCAATCTACGCCGCCATCGCCCTCAACGGACCCGCTGTTCCCGCCGCGCTCCAACAGCATAAGTATTTCTTTATTCTTATTACATATATAAATATATCTTGATAGGTTTCAGGGAACGGTACTGCCGGTCATTAAGTGTGTCAACGACCGTCAGCCGTAGCTCAATACGACAGCAGGGTCCCCATAACGGAACCCTCCCGCATTGTTTGCCGGCGCTTTCTTATCGAAGCCCGGCTGCATACGATGACACCTATAAAGTGTTAGGCCTTCTATAAACCCGTATTAAAACCTCTTGAGTCGGCAGCCTCTGACGGTGGGGAATATTCCACACCCTCCACTGCGCTGACGATGTCGCAGTGCTCGCCCAAGCAAAAAACGCTATCGACACAGTACAGCTGTTGCAACCTTACCTCGACAAGCTCTACAGATGGGGCATCAAATGAGAACTGGGGGAGCGAATCAAATGGGGGTGTTCCAAGCAAATAAATCAGCCTTACTGACACTCTCCCGAGATCGCAAAACACCTCAGAACCCGCTAATTCATACATTGCCGTGGCATCGCACCGACCACAGAGGCTAAATTTCTCGGAGTCACCTTTGATCAGTACCTAACTTGGTACGCACACGTCGACTCTATTGTCAACAGCAGTCTAAAGAAACTAAATCTCTTTAGCATGCTCATCAAACAATCATTCGGACCGAATACCCCAAAACGAGTGACCCTATTCAAATCAGTAGTCAGCAACAAAATTGACTGTGGTATCATAGCCTACGGGGGCTTCAGCCTCACCAACCTAGCCAAAACGGACATCATCTGTCGCGGAATCCTTTGGATGATTCTGGGGACTTTCAAATCCACACCGGTGGATACACAGAACTTGGATTGAACCGGCCAAAAGAAGATACAAATGGCTCGTGGTCCGATATCTAATCAAACTGAGCAAACAACCTAACAACTCGAAATATCAACCACCCCAGCAACATCTCAACAACCCCTCAACATGGCCTCTCAGAAGCACCTCCAGCATCTCTTCAATGCTCGGTGAGATTACTTCAATTTTTTTCCGATCGTTCCGGATATCATACACAAAGGAAAACTCCTCCGCCCGGGACCACTGCAACTCACTCTACAATCTACTTCTCAATGACAAAGTCTGAAGCTACATCCAACCAATCTAAAGCCCCAAACCAGCCTCGTCGGATTCACGAACGGATCCGTAACATCAGCGTCCACTTCATGCGCCTGCATATTCCCGGACGCTGGGCTCAAAGGTGCCTGGCACCTTACTCCAGGGTCCAACATCCGAACGGATGAACGTTACGGGATCCTAAAAGCCCTAGAAGCTATGTACCATACAGAACCCGGACCTTATGAGCTACACACCTTCACCGACTCCCAGCAGGCCTTACTG
The DNA here is from genome assembly GCF_022539665.2 of Daphnia carinata. Classification (NCBI taxonomy): domain Eukaryota; kingdom Metazoa; phylum Arthropoda; class Branchiopoda; order Diplostraca; family Daphniidae; genus Daphnia; species Daphnia carinata. Next base: position 6,084,343 of record NC_081335.1, on the reverse strand, counting down.
GCTATCAACGCAACCCCCAGACTCACCCAAAATCCAGTTACAGCAGAAATATAGAAGCTTCCATCCAAAATCTACAAGTTTGAGGTACTCATACTCACCTCACTTGGATCCCAAGCCACATTGGCATCCTAGGTAATGAGCTGGCTGACAAGCTGGCCAACGATCAACAGCACATTCCAATGACATGCAATATCCAAAACCCTTTCACTGCACCTGGGCAAAGGAACACAAAGGAAAATATAAAAGAAAAATGACCACTGAAATACGCAACAAGCTGAAAACATTTGGGAAAACCTTTTTGAGCTCTAGAAATCACTTAGGCATCCCTGCATGGCACTACTACTCAATCAGATCCATCAGCACCTCACTCAATAAGTTCAGATTATGCCAAAAAAGACTAAACGCCTTCATGTGCAAAATAGATATGGACCTCCACCCACTTTGCCCCATGGATAATCTGAAATTGAAAACACAACACACGAACTCACTGCCTGTGAGTACTACCCAACTCTAGACAGTAGGAACCTTTGAAACAATACTTCAAGCCAAACAACTTACCTGGGAGGTAAACACGCTGTTAGGATACAACTTGACACTTTAAAAAACTACGCAAATCGAAATCCGAGACATCTTAGTCTCATTCCTCATGAAATCAAAGCTGTACCTCATCACATAACTACTCGGTTCAAAATGCACCAACATTGGCAAAACGACGCTCCACAGACCCCAACTGGGAGCAGACCCTGTTGATGATATTGGGCATTAGTCCAGATTTTCTGCGATACCCGGTAACGCCGGCTCAGCGTGCAGGAAGCACCTAAACAACAACGAAAAAGAATCGTTCAAGTTATTTGTTGTAAGCAGTGCTTGTTTGGCCGAGGTAAGTCACTAGTTTCAGTAATATTACAAATCTTTTATTACCTAGGTTTGGCAGTTTATTAGGCTTGAAAATGTCATTGCCTAACGAAAGTAAGAATAGGCTAGGTTTGTATAGTTTCATCTATAGAGTGATCTGTGCTAATGTTGAGAGACCAAAAATAATAATTGAGTTGAAAGGTTATGATATGACAGGCAATTTGGTAAATGGTAAAACGGTTATCAAGTAGTTGAAAAGTGTCGTCTAAACAAAATTGGAAAAAAATGTACCAAAAAATCAATACCCTGATATAAAGCGAGGGCCCAACTCTCTTCTGAGGACCTCTTCATTTCTAGCTGATTTACCAATTTTCCAACTTTTGTTTCTACAGTTCAAAATCTCAATAGTAACATCGTCGGAGCTGACCACAATAGTTCTATCCAAAAAATTGACAACAGGAACCGTGCCTCCAATCCTGAATAACTGAAAGAATGCAAAGCAACTAAGCTCTCACAATTCAAGGTATGTTTTAATATTTATATTTAGGGTAGGCCAGCCAGCTTATGCCATTTACTTCCAGGGGATAAGCTGGATTTGTCTGATAAGAAAATGAAAATCAAACTTCGAGAAAAGCAGAATTTAGATAAATTGAGGAAGAAACTAAGCAAGAAAAAAAAAAAAACAGGTCCAAAATTGCCAAATTTGCTTAAGTCACCAAGGCAACATCCGTACCATGAACCTCTGATGTTACAGAGTTCTGTCAAAACAGAAATTTCTGAGCCAACAGTAATTAATTTTAAGTAATTAGCCAAAGCCAATTTTTAACAGTAAAGGACGCATGATTTTCAGCAAATTGGTTTTGGAGAATTGTTTACTTCCTCATCCATTCCGAACAAAAAACATTTTAGATCCAAAAGCAGCAATGATTGAAATAAAAAAAGTCAAAGAAAACGTGAAATTCTTGGAAGGCAAAGGTGAAGTGGTTAACAAAGGTGGAGGCAAGAAGCATTTCTGAACTGAAAAGAAACTGAAAAGAAACAGGCATGGGAAGATTCAGCAAAGAGCTGAAGGTGTTAAGGGAAACTTTCAATTTAACAAGAAATTTTGAAAGATCTTCAAAAATTTTTACTTTTCTGTATTGCAATAGGTAAAAGACAATGTGGAATTGCTTGCTGAATCAATTAAGAAAACAGGATAAAATCAAAATTGCTTATTTATCAGTGTATTAAGCTGTATTTGAGCGCCGTCCGGAACTCCCATGGCGGCAGAAAGAAAAAACTAAAAAATGGGAAGAAGGACATCAGTCATGGGAGGGAGGGGCGATACTCGGACTGGAAACGTAAGTGTAAAGAAGCAAATAAGTGTTTTTATTCGATATGCCTTCCCGTTTATTCTTTATATATGACTCATGTGTTACGCCATATAAACTGCGCAGTAGTGTATTATATTACATCGGCACCTTGCCGCTTAGCAACATTTGTGATTGGCTGCTTAGGTGTTGATCTGTATTGCACCATCAACTTAATATATCAAATTTCATTAGTTGCGACATGTAATTGCGCAGTTGTTAATTGCTGTGCAATATGCGAGGTTTCGTGGTGAACCAAGATCTGAGTAAGTTCAGTTGTCGATGAGCCTCTGACTCTTACAGGCGGAGTTCAAGTTCAGCTAGTGCTTCCCCATTGATAAATTGGTGCAAGTGAATTGAGCTGTGTCACGTGCTTGTCTGAGTGTTCGGTTCACCCATATTGTTTACCCACGTGCCGACGAACTCCTGTTAACGCTGCCTTCTCTTATATCCTCGCCCGTGCTCCGCTCAAGCCACCGCGGTAAGCTTATACTACAGTATCATATTACACTCCGACTTCTCTTTCTTTAGTCTGACTCCTTTTGTACTATCCCAACTGACTTCTGTACCGCTTAGCCCTACTTGGATAAATATAAATCATCGTGTGGGTAAATCGCCTCCGAGTTCGATTCATTCCAATTTGTCTTAATTCCGTAAAGTACATCTTCTCACAGAGAAGATGCTTTACATAATGGTGGCAGCGATTTCTCGGACTCACCCACAATGACTGATAATATTTTCCACAGTAGGCCTAAACTTTCTCGAACGCCTGTTGCCGCTACTAACATTTCTGTTGAGGCCACTACACCTATTGACGAATCCGTAGCGAGAGCTATCAATTTTGAAGCATTACCCACTGCTAAGTCTGCCGTTGCTGATAAGTTTACGGGGTGTAAGACTTCCAATAGGAAAACAAACGCTATTAAAAAGTCCGCTTCCCCTGTTTTAAAACCAAGGGCGATTCCTGATAGCTCAGAAGAGAGAAGTTAAGATCAAATTCCGCATACGAGTCGGTACCTGGTCTAGACATATCGAACGCTCGCAAACCTCAGGTCCAGCGCACAGAGAAAACCTCGACTTTTACGAAGTCACCCTCCCTTTTAGACAGAATTGTAGGACATCTTTCGCCAAAACGAAGGTCCGTTTCCCAGCAAACTTCTCCCACCAAATCTTTCTCGATTGCCGTTTCGAATTTCTTTTCGGAAAAGAGAGCAGCCAATGGAAGAACAGCTCAACGTGAGTCTCAAGCATCTTTTGCAAGAAGTCAAAAAGAACGAAAACAACATCTTTCAGTCACCGAAAAGCCAGCTGCCGTTCCTATTACTAACCCTCCAAAGCCTCAAGGAGAGGGAGAAGGATTTTCAGTCAAGCGACCCGAAAATCTGGGATCACCTTGTCCAGTTGATGCTCGACGTCCAGAGGAATTACCACGTGGAACAGCCGACGCAGACGAATTGGAAACAACCGAGGATTCTCCTGACGTACCTGACATCCATTCTGGAAGTGAAAGTCAGTGGACCGATACCGAAGAAGACGAAGAAGCAGACAGGGGAGGTTGTGACGGAGCTCAAGGGGATTTTCACCCGGCACGCGAGACAGGTTTTGACTTGTCTACACGGTCAAATCTACAATCTCATCGATCTGCAAAAGATCACACCAACGAGAGCGGGAAGAATTTTCGGGTTCGTTCCGAGAAAAGATATCGAAACTACCGACGAGGACGGCAGATACGTGGAGATAATCACCGTAGTGAGCGACATATCAATCCATCTGGAAGAAATCTTACTGGCATCACAACGAGCATTCTTGAAGGAAGTGAACAACCTAGCGTCGTACCTGGAAAAACTAAACTTAATCAACAATTTGGAGGTGCTGCAACCAGAAATTCAACTTCTCTTGGACAAACTGAACAATTTTCCGGAAGCCAACAACCCAGTCAACGCACAGGAGGCCAACAACATCAAACCACTAATCACGCAAACGGAAATACGATTGAAACAAGCGCTGTTGTGCATACAAACGAACATTACCCAACTACAAGCCACACCGGCCCAACACACATCGCCGCTGTCGGAAACAACCTCGCAAGAACGGCGGACACACAGCAGACGCCAACGTTGCAGACGATCAATCAATCGAATCGTTCCTCACATCCAACCCTCCAGACGACCGGAAGAGATACCAGAGGGCATCAGGCAATTTCGAGTGGCATTCCAGAACTCCCTCCGAATCCACAACGAGGAACAATAAATTTCCCTTCATTTAATCCAAACATGGCTAGTTCTTCATCCCCATCACGGGCAGCCACGGTCAACGACTTGAACGATCTTCAGACTACCCAACATACCTTCGCGCGCTTACAACTGCTTCCTTCTTTTTCAGGGAGTCCAATTTCTCGTTTTGATTCCTGGATCGAATCCTTTGAAAGCGTAATTGAGGGGTCAGGATGGTCAGAGGAGAAGGTTATTCAGATGTTGCGAGCAAAAATGACTGATAAGGCTTTTTCCGTAGTGCAAAATATTGTCAAAGATCATCCTCATGACTATACGTCTATTAAAGAAGCTTTACTTGATCACTTTCACGGGGACGAAAACGTTGACTTGTATATTAAGAAATTTAATAAGGCTAAACGGAAACCGGGAGAAAAAATAATTGATTATGCTCATCGTCTTCAGGAAATCTTTAAAAAAGCGTATCCTGTAGGCCATATCGAGCGTTCCTTTTCAATTATTCTCATGCAGAAATTTATCGAAGGTTTGGATTCCAAGTTACAGGCGAAAGTTAAGTACAAAGAATTTGGCGACTTTAACGCACTGGTTGCAACGACACGCGTTTATGCTGTTCGCTTGGAAGCACTCGAATCTGACCGTGAAAAACATGAGTTTGTTAGGGCGATCGACGAGTCGAAAGGTGCAGAAAATACAGAATTGCATGAGATTAAGCAGATGTTAATCGATCAGAAAGCAATAGTCAATCAGGCCGTCGCGAATATACGTCAAGGGAACAAGATCGTAGACACTCCGAAATCGGAGAAGGATGAAATTAAAGACGCGCTGCGCGAGCTCAGTCAGGCGGTCAAACAACTCCAAATTAATAAGAAGGATAATGTTTCTTCTTCGGCGGGTGCCCCATATAAAAAAAGGGTATCATTTCAAACAGGCAACGGCAATCGGGAAAGGAACTGGAAGACAAACCCTCCACCTTTCCCTAAGAGTAACACCCACCCGTATCAAGGGGATAAGAACCAAAATAGGCCTACAAATTATATGCCATCTTCGCCAAGATCTGGTCATAATCCGAACAATGGGCCTATTGAGAATGTAATAACTTGCAACTATTGTGGGTTTCGGGGTCACACACAATCGGAGTGCCGTAAATTTCAACGGTATATGTTGGAACAAGCACAGCCCCCAATTTGCTATTCTTGCCGTGAGATCGGCCATAAATCAAACAATTGTCCTAAGTATAGGGCCATTAGGCCTAATATTCCGGGTCCCCCTCAGCATCAGGGAAACCAATAAGTATCAACTGTAACTTCGGGTCAGTTGATAGGGTACCTCAGTTGAAATCCCGACAAGTTGCGAAATTAACAACAATAATAAACGAATCGACCCCCAGAATTCCATTACAAATTTTTCAGATCCCTTTACAGGCATTATTTGACACAGGCGCGTCTAGAAGCATAATTCACGAGAAGATATTTCAAAAGCTTCCCTCGAGAAATCAAGTAACCTGCAGTCAGCTTGATTTCGATTTATACGATGTGGGAGATAACAAGTTGCATACGCTGGGTAAAGTTACATTGCCCGTACGTTACGGAGAGTCCGTTTTACGGCAAGAGTTCATTGTTACAAATGGTGTTTCTGAAGACTGTATCCTTGGATGGGATGCAATCCAGAAACACGGGTTTCGGCTCGACGGAGAAGCCAAACGTATTTACTTAGCCAGGGATGAGCAGGGATCAGCCATCTCTAGGGCACCAGACATGGCAATTACGACGGTCAAAAAGACGACGCTAGTTCGTCAGACGGCGCTCGTAATCGCAGCGCAAATGACAGGTTCATTTCCGTATGTCCCCCCTAATAGCACATTTATTTTTACCCCAGCAGAGGATTTGCCGGCCGGTATTTTTATTGAAGAATTTGTTGGAACTGTATCAGGAGATGGGAAATATCAAATTATGGTCGAAAACCATTCGTTAAGTCAAGTCATACTTCCTAGGAATACAACCTTAGGCCAAATCGAAGTAATTCATAACGTAATTGGTAAGATTGCCTTATGTCAACCAGAGGAAAAGCCTACACAAAAACGGGAGCTAGTTTTAATTTCGGAAGTCGACGCTGAATTTCAAGCTCCGCTCTCAAGTTTATTAAATGACTTTCATGACTTGTTCGCAACAAAAGACTCGGAATTAGGGAGCACTAATCTCATTAAGCATACGATCGATACCCAAGGAAGAGGCCCTATCCGGCAACGACCCTATCGAGTTACGAACCACCAAAGAAAGATACTGGAGGATAAAGTGCAGGAAATGATGGACGCAAATGTAATACAATATTCTCATTCTCCATGGGCGTCACCTGTGGTTTTGGTTGAGAAGAAAGGCGGAGACGTGAGGTTTTGCGTTGATTATCGGAAATTAAATAGCATTACAAAAAAAGATTCATTCCCTATGCCAAGGATTGATGAAACGTTAGATAAATTATATGGGAAGAAATTTTTTACGACCCTCGATTTGGCCTCCGGCTACTGGCAAATTCAAGTGAATGAACCAGACATTGAAAAAACGGCTTTTGTAGTAGAAAACAATCTTTACGAGTTTAAAAGGATGGCGTTTGGCTTGTGCAATGCACCCGCCACATTTCAAAGATTAATGAATTATGTACTGAAAGACGTTTTGGGACATAAAGCGTTAGTTTATTTGGATGACGTCATTATATTTTCGGATACTTTTGATAATCATTTGAAAGATATTCGGGAAATTTTTACCTTATTGAAAACTGCCAATTTAAAATTAAAACTTAAGAAATGTCAATTCGTTAAACGTTCTGTAAATTATTTGGGCCACGTCATTTCGACTGAGGGAATTAAACCTGATCCTGGAAAAATCGACAAAATATTAAATTACAAAACGCCTACTTCTGCCGATGAGGTGAGGTCATTTCTCGGGTTAGCAGGTTATTATAGGAGATTTATTCCCAACTTTGGTTCAATCGCAAAACCTCTGACTAGGTTAACTCACAAAGATCTTAGTAAAAGACCTTTTACCTGGGGAGACGAAGAACAAGTCGCGTTTGTAAAGTTACGGACATCCCTGGTTACACCGCCGGTTCTCGCATATCCAAATTTCAATGAAAAATTTATTCTTTTCACTGACGCCTGCGACTATGGTATTGGGGCCGTCTTATCTCAAATGCAAAACGGCCAAGAGCACCCGATAGCGTACTCCAGTAGGCAGTTAACTAAGGCGGAAATGAAGTATAGTACAACCGAAAAAGAAGCTCTGGCAGTCGTGGATGCCATTAAACATTTCCGTCACTATCTCTTGGATAAACCCTTTGAGATAATTAGTGACCATCGTCCTTTGCAGTGGCTTAAAAATCAGAAGGATAATAATGGAAGGTTAGGGAGGTGGGCCATTTTATTGGCTGCAACAAATTATGAATTAAAATATAGGCCAGGCCGTGTTCACCAGAACGCGGACTGTTTGTCTAGATTAAAAATAGCTAGCATTCAAACTGGGAAGGATATTAAATTGATCTGCGAAAAACAACAGGAGGACGACCTCTGTATAGCCATCAAGAATTATCTGGAAGAAGGAGAGCTGGATGAAATTTTTACATTGTCCAAACCCGAGTGGGTAAAGGAAATTGAATATTTTGAGGTAATTGAAGGAATACTTTATAGACGGGAACTGCCATCTCAGAGTAATAAAAGGAACGACACCCATCATCAATTAGTTTTGCCATTATCCCTACGCCACCTAGTGCTTAAAGAATTACACGACGCACCGATGGGTGGACATTTGGCATTTTATAAGACCTATATGAAAGTCAAAAATAATTATTATTGGCCCAACATGAGAGGCGATGTTAAAGAATATTGCCGGGCTTGTGAAGTTTGCATAGCCAACACTGCTTCACCCTATCGAGCACTTTTGCATCCGCACGAAGTTGCGAAGGCTCCTTTTGATGTAATTGGAATGGACTTTCTGGGTCCTATTACACCAGTTTCGCCCAATGGTAATAGTTACATTTTAGTTATTACAGATTATTTTAGCCGTTGGGTTGAGGCTGTTGCTTTAAAAGATCAAACTGCTCAGACAACAGCAGAATGTGTATATAAAACTGTTATTGTTAGACATGGTATGCCTAAGGCAATTATTTCTGATCGTGGGACAAATTTCACGTCCAAGTTATTTCGCTATTTTTGTAAAAAATTGAAGATCGATCAGAGGTTAACCACCGCTTATAACCCTGCTAGTAATGGGGAGACGGAAAGGTTCAATCGAACTTTAACGTCTATGTTAAGAAAAGAATTAAAAGACGGCGAGCATGCCAATTGGGAAGAAATATTAGATGATGTTTTATTTGCGTATCGTAGCTCGGTCCACTCTTCGACATTGGACACTCCATATTATTTACTTCACGGTAGGGACCCAAACATTCCTATTAACGAATTTCTTAATGCATCTCCCAAAACATTCAAATCTTCTTCTGACTATGTTGGGAATCTGACAGAACGTTTGCGTTATAGTTTTCAAAGAGTTAGAGAGGAAAGCGAAAAAGCTAGAAAGCGCCAAAGGGAACAATATAACAAGCGCGCGAAAGAAAAACGATATGTGATAGGCGATCGGGTGTTATTGGATATTCGAGTAGTCAAGGAAGGAGATAGCAAGAAATTTACTTCGAAATATAAAGGGCCTTATAGAATAGTAAACGTTTATTCAAATAATACTGTAGACATTGCTGATAATTCATATATATGTCAGCGTACGCATGTAAATAGATTAAAACCCTTGTATGAAACAATGCTGTGGAAACATGAGCATTGTCCGCCACTTGAGACCCCTTTGGAATTCGAGAGCCGATTCCGGAAGTCTATTGCGACTCAAACTAATGTGCGTGAACACGAGCACGATGTCGAAACCGCAAGGCAACAAAACACCGAGTCCGAAGCCGTATCAGAAGTGGTATCAGACACTTATTCGGCAAATCATCAACTTGTGCGAGAAGACAATGTGATCGGCCCGTCTCATCTGTCGTTCGAAGGACGATTAACCTCGAGTGACAATTGCGATGTGACGAATGATGCTCAGCATCCAATGCCACTTTCCGAAAATACTCCTATATACGCTGATAGTGATTCCGACCTTCAACAAGTAGAGCCCAAAGATGATGTGACAGCAGCGTTATTGCATCAAGAAGTCACCCGACGCCCTCAGCGAAATCGGAGAAAACCGATTCGTTACAGGGACGAAATGTAGCGTCATCATACATCCTAGTTCGATTGCCGAACCAATACCGAGTGATTACTATATAAACCGTACGTTAAGTGAAGGAAGACACAACTTCTTGTACTCTCTGAGAACAACGACGACAACTGTTCTGTCTGTTTTGCCATTTCTTCACGTACAAAGAAGCGTTAAGAAGCCAACATGGACAACAAGTCTGAACCCATCTCTGAGCCCGTGACCAACGACTGGATACCTATGGTGTCCATCCCACTCCCCGTCGCGGAGGCCCTCTTGGTAGACCTCACGACGTCGTCCGGAGACGCCTCGACGGCCGAACGTGACGCGCCGGATTCACCAGATCCCTCACCAATCGACGACGAGGAGACCGCGGCCCGAAACCCGCCGGGGACGTCCGAGATGGAGGATGCCATCGATTTTAGCCGCGGCAGACCCCGCACCTCGGACTGGCACCTCGATGCAGCCTGGGAGCAGAAGCAGCTGGAAATCAAGACAAATCAGTTGATCGCCCGTCTTCTCATCACCCTGTATGACAAGAAATGGAGTGACGCCGTCTTCACCCTAAAGGCGATCCTCGACCTGGACCCCGAAAGGCGCCATCCACCGCTCTATGGTTGGACATCGTGCCACTGGGACTTGCCCGAGAAGAGACCCAGCACGGACGATCAACAGAAGGACCCCAACGCAAAGAAGCCGAGATACTTCTAAGTCGTACGAGGACAACCGAAGAAATCGAGGAAGGAGGAAGCTTTTTCATTCGACCCTCTTTCAGTCCTCGTTATGTGTTATTCCTGATATTTCTCCTTCAATTTTAATGTTTACATTTACCATACTTTAATATTTACCTTTATTTTGATTTCACATACCAATATTCGCTTTAACTCTCCTTGCTGCTATCCATCGAAATAAACTCATTGGTTGCTTAATCGTTTGTCAAAAAAAAAAAAAAAAAAAAAAAAGAAGAAAAGAAAAAAAAAATAGAAACAAAACATGATAATAAAACACTTAGTGGCTAACAAACAACAATATCTATGAACGTATTATCCGTTACAACATGTATCTTGTTTTTCATGTCGTGCACTTTAACTTTCTCAATTTACGCCCCGTAGTCATTCCCTTGTTTGACAGCCCATAGTATAAGTCCACATAGATTCTGATAAGTAGAGCCTTTTGAGTAGAGAAAAAAAAATAATAATAATAAATAAAAAAAATCTTTTGCTTCAGAAAAAAATTTTTAGCTTGATCATACCTTCATCAAGACCCGTAAATGAGTGTCACAACATATCAATTTAGTAGTCACAAATTAAGTAGCTCCCCTTTGTAGATTCCTATTGCCAAACTAACACGGTAGATGTGGAGACATTACCATACTAACCAACAAAAACAACACCAAGAAAAAAAAAAAAAAAAAAAAAAAAAAAAAAAGGGATAAGAAAGAAAAGAAATACCTTTATATATTGTCAAAAACACATATATAACGCACAAATGATTTTCTGAACCGCAATGTCAAATTTCGTTTCCTATTTCCCTTCCTATCTCCTACACGTCACTTTCGTTATTTTTCAACGAATAGGTCCAAATCGTAGCCATAACTTTTATACTCTCATTCCAATATGCCACGCAATACTGTTCACTTTCCCTTTCGTTCGTACACTACAGCTTGGCCATAGCCAACATCAAGAATACAGTATTAGCGCCGCCTCCCTTTTCCTGGAACTAATACTACTCTTGGACCTTGGACCTTCGCGGCAAAATCCTTTCCCGTCGCAAACTTCTAAACGTTTCTTTTCTCGTCTTCCCTGATCAACTGTCCTGTATTTTCTTACTTTCCCTTTCCGATAATTATGGTCATCTTTTTCTCTTTCCAACGATACTAAATAATATAAAAAACAAGTTGTCCTTCCCCCTTAAAACAAAACTTTATTCTAGTGCCCTTTTTCCTTTCTCTTTTCCGTAGCCTACTAATAAAGCCGACGGGAAAAGCCGTTGACCTTGCGACAGCCGTAGGCTATTTTTCACTTCCTCACTTCTTCTTGTATGTTTTTGTTTTGTTTTGTGTTACTTAGTTAAGAAGCCCACACGATGACATTTTTCTTTTGTTAAGTCACATATTTTCTTTTGTCTGTATGTACCGGCCGGATATAGAAATGTCCCCCTCTGCATTCCTGCTGCTATTATGCGTGTACGGATTACATTCCCAGGCCTTCGAGACTACCGTATGCAATTGCGCGGAACCAGTGAAGGTGGGAATTCTTCAATTCTCCGATGAGAATTGTCAACCGACATCCACCGATATTAAAGCCACCAAGGTGAAATACGCCGTGTATAGTGAAGAACGCGCCGCGACTAAATTCCCGGGTTACATCTGTGCCCGTTGGAAAAATATCCGACACATCACAATGACCTTCTTCGGGCAACTATTGGTTGTGCCGGATAAAATCCCAATTGATACTACCCCCGCCGACTGCAACGAAATGATTGACAACAAGAGGTGCAATGATAACCGGATGACTTTTGTCGACGGAAAATTTGTGTTCGACAATGAACCAGATATCTCTGGATACTGGTTACAAACAATTGATTCGTCAATCATAAACTGCGTTCTCGAGAAAGTCGAACTTTTCCAGCAAAAGGAGGATGCAGACTTCTCAACACCCATCGGAATTGCTTCTGCTACGTCCGGCAATTTGTCACACAATCACTTAACACTGATTTGGGACAAAACCTACACACAGAAGACCAAAGTAACTACCAGACTCGTCGAAGACGGCATCGGTATGCTGACCCGATTGCCAGGAGAAAAACCACTCCTTAGACTCCAAGATGACAAAAACCAATTGGACTTCCACCTGACACCAGTACTGCGCTGCGTTTCAGTACAACAAAATTGCTCCAATAGAACTTCTTCATATGAAATCGTCGGCCAATCAAAACTCTTCGTCACGACGGCAGCCATAATGGAAAAAGCAACCCCAGTGGAGACCCGAGCGCCACTCGGCGCCGAAAACTTAAATATTCCGGCCAATATCCAATACATCCGTGATCAACTCACCGACCACGAGAATGAATTGGCACGACAGGTTCAACTACTTCAATGTGAAGCTCGTAAAGCCAAACATGAAAGGGCCGTCACAACCGCCCAATATAATGGATGGCTAGCGGCCTCACAATTAAACTTACCCCGGTGCACGAAATTACAAGCATTCGGGAAGACGGTCGTATTAATTCAATGTCAGGCCTTAAATGTCACATTTGAGACTGTATTGACTTCGTGCGGACCGCAACCAAAATTCCAAAATTATACGATTAACCTCGATGGCTGGGAACTCGTAAAATATTCTCCTTGTTATTGGACAAATGGATTTGTCAATTTCAATAACAAACCCTATGCCTTCCGTAATAATACGTGGGAACAACTCGAAGCCACAATTGTATTGCCTGAGCAAACGCTGGCACACTCTTTCCGCTACGAGAACGTCGAATTTTTCGACTACGAACACCAAAGTAACCCGGCATACACCGACAATATGCTTAACCACATGAACATCATGGCCGACATAGCAGCCGTGATCAACGAACATCCATCATCCGAATTTACGTCGCACGGTAAACCCAGCGCCACAAATATTTTCATAACGGCCTCCAGTGTCGGAGCTTACACATCTTGGTGGGAAACAATAAAAAATTACTTCTTCATCGGCATCATGTGCATCCTCGTATTACTCTTCCTACGCATCTGCTACTGTTGCGGTCTCTTCAAGATCTTCTGGGTTATATGCCGTCGCCCTCATAAACGTTCAACATCCTCCGGATCCATCCCCATGCATCAAGTCTGATTACGAGACGTAATCTCACGCCGCCGGGAGTGATGTAAAGAAGCAAATAAATGTTTTTATTCGATATGCCTTCCCGTTTATTCTTTATATATGACTCATGTGTTACGCCATATAAACTGCGCAGTAGTGTATTATATTACATCGGCACCTTGCCGCTTAGCAACATTTGTGATTGGCTGCTTAGGCGTTGATCTGTATTGCACCATCAACTTAATATATCAAATTTCATTAGTTGCGACATGTAATTGCGCAGTTGTTAATTGCTGTGCAATATGCGAGGTTTCGTGGTGAACCAAGATCTGAGTAAGTTCAGTTGTCGATGAGCCTCTGACTCTTACAGGCGGAGTTCAAGTTCAGCTAGTGCTTCCCCATTGATAAATTGGTGCAAGTGAATTGAGCTGTGTCACGTGCTTGTCTGAGTGTTCGGTTCACCCATATTGTTTACCCACGTGCCGACGAACTCCTGTTAACGCTGCCTTCTCTTATATCCTCGCCCGTGCTCCGCTCAAGCCACCGCGGTAAGCTTATACTACAGTATCATATTACACTCCGACTTCTCTTTCTTTAGTCTGACTCCTTTTGTACTATCCCAACTGACTTCTGTACCGCTTAGCCCTACTTGGATAAATATAAATCATCGTGTGGGTAAATCGCCTCCGAGTTCGATTCATTCCAATTTGTCTTAATTCCGTAAAGTACATCTTCTCACAGAGAAGATGCTTTACATAAGTAACCAAATGCCAAGGGCTAAAAACCAAACTCTGTGTAAAAAAATTACTTTGACAGTAAATGAGGTGTATAAAGCAATAGGGAGAGCATGTAATCGTGCATAAACATTTCAAATATAAATTCAAACAAAAAAGTTACGATGGAGTGATAAGACGAGCAACTGATAACACTGTTTGGAGTACGAAAAACTACAACCGTACGGTTAATATAACATCGGTGAAATAAGATGCTTCTGAGGGAGAAACAGCACCATTACGAATGAGGAATATGACCCATATGACGAAGAAACTGGGCCTTTCAAAATATGTTTGGAGATATGATGTGTGCAGTCGCCACCAAAAGAATTGGATCACCCCCGTCCAATTTTTCTGTTTTAACACGCGTAGGATAAGCCCTACGGTGTCTGACGCCGGAACTTTTTTCGTATAGAAATATTGCACGTAAAATTATCGGTTTTGTTGTATTAGAATGATAAAAGAATGCTCTTTATCTTTCGAATTTTTTATTTAAATTCCGTTCAGGATTCTATGAAATAAAATGTTGTCATAAAATATTTGATCACCCCTAAAACAGACGCATTGATTGTCGCCACCCGCGGCTTAGCCTTAGAATATGGGAGGTGGTAAAGGTAGGAGAAATAGTTACCTAAAAGTATCAGGTGAATTTTTGTACCATATTCCGATAAGGGCGCTGAGGTAGTATTTATAGAAAACGTCCAGCAGACTACTTTCTGTCATGGGTTTCTTGTTTTTTTCTGTCATATCGCCGTGACACAAAACAGTGTTTAAATTTAACTGGATTACAGCTTCGTTCCCTTTAATACGTAAAGTAGTTTACATATTTTTGATTGATCGAAGTAATAATGATAAAATTTCGTTGCCCTAAATGTTGCATTTACAGATATCTAAATTGACGGATAGTACTAGAGTTACGATTACTTTAACGCTCGTTGAACGGTAAAACAACACATTAAAAAAAAGTTGTCTCAATTTTAGGGTAATAAGGATTTCTTATTAGAAAATGGCGAAGTTGATTTTTTGGTGGAATTTGGAATGGTGGAACACCTATCCATGACCGTACAGGGGAACTTTATATTTTAGGACCATCGACAGTTCTTAATGAACAACCTCAATCTACGGAAAAGAAGCAAGAAGTACCCAAAGAGTCGAAAACAAGCTCTGTAAAGTGCAATACCCCTGAAGTGACCAAAAAATAAATGTTCAGAATTTGAAAAGAATTGTAGCTGTCGTGCTATGGGTTTTTCTGTTTTTCCTTCGCCTACTATTTCTAATGTTTACGGCATCAGGCCGGCGTAATTATTATTGTAATAATATTTTTAAATTGTAAGTTACACTATGAGAAAGAGATGCTACACAACAAGAAAATTCGCAGGTATTAAAAGTCATTGTCAGATACCTCTGTATTAAAACCTCGTGTGGCCATCTTTAGCCTCGATGACAAATTTTCTTTTGTCAGAAAAAAGAACTTAGACCACTGATCTTTAGTCCAATTAACATGTTCTTTGGCAAACGCCAATCTTATCACAACATTTTGCTTCCGCAGTAAAGGCTTTTTGCCGCAACACGACCGCAAGACCCCAATTCAATAAACAGCGGCGAATAGTTGTTTTGTAAACGGTTTTCTTCCTGCTGCAGTCAAACTCTTTACTAATAACAGGCGCTGTTATAGTTCGGTCGCTCTTACTAATAAGCTTAATAAAGCGCTTGTCCGAATCCGAAAGAAATCCATAACGTCCACGTCCAGGTCTGTCGTAATTCGAATTTGTTTCATTAAACTATATGATTTACCGAACGAATCGAATTTGTTTCATTAAACCGTTGGTTTACCGAACGGTGCTATATGGAAGACTTAATGTTTTCCTCCCTTTCCTATTGAACCCTAACGTTTTGTATGAATGAATCTTTTTTCCCCTCTCCGCCACATTTAAATGTTTTTTTAGTACCCATGTTGTTTTTCGTCAAAAGGCTACACTAAATAATGTTATGGTTTTAATTCCCTAGCTTTGAAACATAGAATTCTATGCAAATTAGAATGAGCAAATAAGTTTTCAAATCGAACATTTTTTTCTTCGAAAAATAAGAGAAAAATAGGCATGCATCAGCGCCCCTATCGGAATATGGTACAAAAATTCACATGATATTTCTAGGTAACTACTAGTAACTTTGAGCCCGTCCAGGGCCAGGGTGTCAGGGTGCCAGGGTGGCGCTAGCGTATTCTTACGCTATTTTTAAGAAAATCGATCCACGCTATTTTATCGCCCGTCTACTTTTAATTATTTTTAATCAAAAGTTCCTTTTTCTTGCTCTCCGACCCACACACTGTTCCTGCCAGTCGCCCGTCGACCCCCTCTCTGCCCGTCAACCCACACTTAGCCCGTCTACGGACATTCCGCCCGCAAAAATTCCTGCTGGGGGGACATACTTTTTTTTTGCATTTCCCCACCCTTTCGTCACAGTCTCCGCCCGTCAAAACGCCCGCTAAAGTTGTCCGTCCACTCACGTTTTGCCTCTGCCCGCTAAAAAACCCGCTGTTATAGCCCGTTGACCCCCTCTCTGCACGTCGGCCCCTGCACTGCCTGTCGGCCCCCTTTCTGCCCGTTGACCCACTCGCTGCCCGTTGGCTACTCGCTGCCCGTCGACCCCCTCTCTGTCCGTCGGCCAGCTCGCTGCCCGTTGGCTACCCGCTGCCCGTCAACCCACTCTCTGCCCGTTAATCCACTCTCTGCCCGTCAACCCATTCTCTGCCCGTCAACCCACTATCTGCCCGCAAAAACGCCTGCTTTAGAGGCCTATCTCATTTTTTTTCATTTGCTCGTCCTCTTGTCCAGTCGCCGCCCGTCAAACGCCCGCTATAATTGCCCGTCAACCCTCTTTTTGCCTCTGCCCGTCAACCCACTTTGCTCACCAAGGAACTCGCCGTTGCTGCCCGTCGACCCTCTCTCTGCCCACCGGCCCCTCTCTGTCCGTCGGCCCCCTAACTGCCCGTCGGCTCCCTCTCTGCCCATCGTCCCACTCTCGGCCCGTCGGCCTACTCTCTGCCCGTCGGCCCACTCTCTGCCCGTCGAACCCAATCTCGGCCCGTCGGCCCACTCTTTGCCCGTCGGCCCACTCTCGGCCCGTCCGCCCACTCTCTGTCGGTTCGCCAACACACATGCTGTATGGCCCATCAACTTTTCGTTGCATTGGCCTGCCCTTCCCTCCCATTCCCAGCCCGTCGAAATGCCCGCTTTAGTGGCCCATCCACCCACTCTTTGCCTCTGCCCATCTTCCATCCCACAACTTTTGTCCGTCATGCCCCTCTTTATTTCCTATTTAACGCACCCCCTATCCCTGCCCGTCGGCTAACCTACTGTAGCGCCAACCCGTTTTAAGCCAAGCCCGTAGACTGAAAAATTGCCTAAAACCGCATTTCAACCCACATTTTAGTTTTCCAAATCCCCATCTCACCAATTCGCTGTAGCAGACGCCGGTTTTGGCGCCAGACAATCACAACATCCCGCAGCCGGCGGTGGTTTCCAGCCAATCACAACAAATGCACAGCATGACAGGCTCCTCTCCCGATTTCCTTGTTTTTTTATATAGCATAGATTTCTCCCACCTTTGCCACCTCCCATATCTTAAGGCTAAGCCGCGGGTAGGGGCAATCTATGTGGCTGTGTAGGGGTGATCAAATATTTTTCTACTTTTTATTTCATAGAATTCTGAACGGATTTTAAATAAAAAATTAGAAAGATAAAGAACATTCCTTTATCTTTCTAATGCAACAAACCCGATAATTTTACGTGCAAATATTTCTATACGAAAAAAAAATTCCTGCATGAGACACCGTTGGGACTATCCTACGCGTGTTAAAACAGGAAAATTGGACCGAGGTGATCCAATTCTTCTGGTGGGTACTTTATATTTGATTCTGTTTGAATGTAGTTCATGAAACTCATTGTATCACACTATACTCCAATTGAATACACGTATATTTGATACTGTTTGAATGTAGTTCATAAAACTGATCGTATCATACTATATTCACCTTGAACACACGTATATTTGATCCTGTTTCAATGTAGTTCACGCAACTCATTGTATCACACTATATTCACACAGAATACACGTATATTTGATACTGTTTAGATTTGCTTCATAAACCACGTTGTAGCATATATTCACATTGAACACACGTGGGAATGGAACACCTTGTTTCAATTGCCACATTCCGCATGCAAGTCCTCCCCACACGACACATCTCCTTCCTGGGAACCTCCTAAAAGGCTCTTAGCCTCCCCAGCGTATCAATCAAACCGTTGAGATGTACTGAGGAGGGCCACAAGAGGCTGGAAAATTGTGGAGAAACATGCCAATATTTTCAATTCAAGAAATTGTTGGTGATATGCTAGGAGTGCTTTAGGAGATCCCTCCATGAAAGTAAAACTAGTGAGTTTTAAAGTATCACAAAAACATTTCAAGTAGAATTGTTAGATAATGTAAATTTTGGGTTTACCATTTCAAATTAGAATGAAAAATTAGAAATTTAGAATTAGGTAACGATAGTAGTATGAAATAGTAAAAATTTTATGAAATTGGAAAAGTTTGTTATGGCCACTATAAAGTGCAATATAAGAAATACATATTTCAGATTTTGCTCTAATAGTATTTTGTTAAATGAACTCTATGAAATACAACATAGTTCATGTTCTCCTGTAATTTTAATTAAAATAGCACAAGAAAAAAAGGTTTTGTGAATCATTTAAGTAATGAGTAAACAACATCGGTATTTTAAAAAGGAAGATGCATATAAGCCGACGATTTTTACGCAATATGTTGCGTACCGGATTGGGGCTCATCGTTCCAATTGAATCAATTTGTGTAAATAGCCCTATCTCTAAGTAGAAATACGACTAATGCCTTGGAAAAACAGAACTGACCTAAAATATTTTAAGTTAGTCCTATTTCATCGCCAATTCCAATAAAAGATCAAGGTTTTGAATGTGAATTAACCATTTCAAATATTCTATTGCCTTTTAATATTCATTTTTTATTTTAATAACTTTTAAATGCTTGGTTGTATAATTGCTTCTGTATTGGTTCTATTCTATATGCTAATACCATGGCAGGTTATTGGTACTACCTGAGGATGATGCAAGAGGGACTGAAGAGCCTGTCAGGCAGCTGCCAGGTAACCAAAAAGAAGGTTCTAAGAGGAATTGAAGACGGTTACGGGGAAGACTGGGGAGGATAGTAGGATGTTCTGCGGAGGTACTTAGGAGCCAGTCGTGCCGTGTGGGGGCACTAAGGGCGCTGCTCCAGCAATGATTCTGATTGAGCTGATAACGAAAGGA
Source organism: Daphnia carinata (assembly GCF_022539665.2). Taxonomy (NCBI): domain Eukaryota; kingdom Metazoa; phylum Arthropoda; class Branchiopoda; order Diplostraca; family Daphniidae; genus Daphnia; species Daphnia carinata. Next base: position 6,064,747 of record NC_081335.1, on the reverse strand, counting down.
TTTCTTGAATTGATGACCGTGCCGGTGCAATTGCCATAGCTACTGTTTGTGACGGTGTTTCACCAACAAATCAGTTATGGGTAATTTTGGTATTTCTGGTGACAAAGGCGGTAATAATGCCATAAGTCATCCAATGGACGACAAAATCTTAATTCACTAGTTAACCGATGTGCCACACCTTCTTAAATGTACACGCAGTCATATGGAGAAGCATAGAATTGTTCAGGTAATTGAAAATTTCTTACTCAACGTTATACCTGTCGAGAATGTATTAACGTTTTATTTGATTCCAGTTTCAAGAATTAGAAGTGAACTATAAGTCTTATGAAGATTTGCTCTGCGTTCAGAGAGGAAAACAACTTATGGTTTGTTAATAGCTGACAAATGACATGCTACATCCAAATAATTTTCAAAAAATGAATGTTCGATTGGCAGCGCGATTGTTTTCAAACACCAATGCACTAGGATTTTATTTGTATCACAATCTGACTGCCGAATCACCCGAGGAGAAAATTACGGCACTGTTTGCAGGTAACCGATCCTTTCAACTAGAGATAAAAGGAATCAATCATAGCAATGTATTTCGTCAATTTTGAACCTATTTTTTCAGATTCAAATACCATCGAAAGGTTAACGAAACTGCTGAATGACATCTTCGATGTCCTGAATGGACGCTTTTGCAAAGAGAGCATTACAATAGCAAATTGGGCTGAGAAGAAAAACATTCTTGACAATATGCTAGCAGTTCTAGCCCACACCGAAAGGGTATATTAAAAGGATAAAAGTAAAGAAATGTTTTGTTCCTATACAACACTTCGCGGATGGAGGATTACAATTCAGAGTGTCATTGCACTCACCGAAAAATTGTTTAACGCTAATTATAGTGTAGTCCTAACTGGTAAACTAAACCAGGATCCTGTGGAGGTAATTGCCATAAATGTTATGTCTTGACTATGTTATGATGATAATTTCCTTCATCGCTTTTTAGAGATTATTTGGTATAGTTCGATCCGTGGACTCACGTCCTACAGTTACTTCGTTTCAACACATTATCCGTTATGTATCACTCGGAGCCCGATTATCGTCGGTAGTGAAGGTTGCAAACGTTGACAATTATGAAGAAATGAACATCTTAGTAAAGATGACTAAGTGCATACAAAGGACTACTAAAGAATGCGACGTGCAAGCCGCTGACCTAAAGGCTGTTTTGGAAGACGAACTGTTAAAGGAACTTACAATTCGGTACGTTGATTGCGTTGTAAAGTTTCTAATACCTCGTGTATTTTCAGTGAGCTGCCGAAACAACTCCGAATTACATGTTACAATCATGCAGTATTTATACTACTAAAGGATACAAATTATGAAGGTGAAGTAGGAGGAGATACGTTCACTTTCACTTGTGAAACGCTTGAGGGATGTATGAGGTGTGGCTTCCTTTGGATAGCCTTTGGGCTCGTTACATTCCTTCCCCTCTACGGTAAGAAGAATTGGTCCTCCAATTTGCATTTTCCGTCACCGACTACAGTTGTTGCTATGGTTGAAAAATAAAACTTGTTCCTTCACCTAAAATTTAAGAAAAAAAGTTGTATGTGATTTTAATAAGGTTGTTGGTATATTGTTTTCTTTCTTTTCTTCTTTTATTTTTGCTTTTCTTTCTGCCTGGTATTTCGGCTATGTTGATTACGGCTTGATCATTTTCCTCGCGGCTGTATTGTTGGTGTTCTTTTCTTCTAGTTTTACCCAGGGAATTACTGTTATGTTTTAGTTCCCATTTTTGGAGTATGGTTTGCGCTCTTGTGCTGCATGTTTCTGATCCAGCCGCGCGTCCATGGGAGTCTTTTATCCTTGCTTCTGCTCCGTGTAGCAGTAAAAGCTCGATCATGTCGATTCGGTTGAATCCGGCTGCTTCGTGTAATGCGGTTTTGCCTGAGTCGTCTTGTTGGTTCATATTGATGATTCTCTTTGCGCAAATTTGGGTGGCCAGGTCCTCTAGGCCATACATGGCTAAATAATGCAAAACGGTTCTGCCGTCAGGTGTTGCAATGTTGATGTTAGTTGGTGTCCATATTAAATTTGCACATTCTTGGTTTTCGTGTGAGATTGCCAACATTAAGGGAGTTTCTCCGTTGTAGTTGCGAGCTGTAAATTCGCAGTTCTTATACTTTAGGATCCTCAGTAACAGTAGATCATTTTCGGCCGCTGCGATATGGCCAATTGTTTTGCCGTGATAGAGTATCTCTGGGTCCGCTCCGAAGGACAGTAAAAGATCGGTAATGTCGTACCTACATCTTCGTATGCTGGTGTGGAGTAGCGTCTGTCTCTTCGAATCTTTCATTGAGGAATGTGGCCATCTTCTGTCTCGGCCAACCTTGTTGCCTTTTGAATTTATTTTGGATGCACCTTCTTATTACCTGCATTGGAGCTCCCATCATCGTCAATGAAAGTTTTCCGTTTTCTAAGTCTATCATGGCTTGTCTTCGTAGTTGGAATTTTTCTGCTCGGGCTGCTGATAGCGATGCTATCGTTTTCATCCGACAATTTTTTACTGCCTCTGTTTCCCTTTGTTGGTCGTCCGGCTTACTCCGTTTTTGGGAAGGTTCACACTGAAGATAAGTGTTACTGTCATTTCCTAATATAAAATCAACACTGTAGACACTTTCGCAATCGGGTGCTATTCCACTATACGCCGTTAAACCCTCGTTTTCATCCTCACTTGATTCACTGCTGTCATTCGCTTTCTCTTTATTTGCGAAAAAGTCGTTCTTTTCTGTTTCTATTCCATTCCATCCCATGTATTGCACTAATTGCTTGTTTTCATCCGCACTTTTCGCACTTTCTTTTGCTCTGCAGTCCTGTTGACTATTCTCACTTTCGGTGTCGTTGATGGTGATTAATTCGTATACCTTTTCCATCTTCCTGGGGATGATGGTACCTTTACAGTCGTAAACTTTGGTGATGAAATTATTTGCCATTTTGAGATGAATTAATAGTATGTGATGCACACTCTGCACACACTGCACACGAATTGTGAAACTTTGTTGGATTTATGCCGTTGAAACACTGGGAAGAGTTTCGCATTTTTGCAAATCTTTCAAAGTTTGTCGCATTGCTTTTTCTTTTCCCTTAAGTTCTTGTTTCTATTTTTCTTAATTTAATTACAGGTTTTCGTGCATTTAATATGTTGTCTGCTTCTTGTGTCGCGTTGACATGCGGATTTGCCGCAGGGCGATCCTGTTCGTTTCAAACTTTCTTTATTCCTTTTTTAGTCTTTGTCATTTTCTTATAGGGGTCCTTGTGTTCTCATTCTTCTTTGTGAGTTAGTTTTCTTCGTTACTTTGAAGATTACACTGCTTGTGCCGTCGTTATGTTTGTTCCTTCGTTTTCCAGTGGGGTGTTTCTCAACGTGTACGTGTTTCATTATCGACCACAGATTGATATGGCCTTGCGTGGGCTTGATGACGCGATTTTTTCTACGAGTCTTTTCTGGAAATTCCGCGAAGAGGATCGGAGCCTCTTCTTCGGTTTGTTTCGACTGGCATTTAAAGTGTCGGGTTTGGTGACACTGGATTTCGGGTCCAAACGTCCGGCGCACAACTATTACTATTATTCGTAAGTGTTGTTTTGCTTTATATAAAATTTTTTTTTTAATTCTTCTTTTGTATTATTATTTGGTTTTGTTATTGATTTTGTAGTTAGGCTGTTAATTGGGATTTTGACGTTGTTATTCGAGTTTGTTAGTTTGCCTGTTCAATTTTTGATTTTGGAGATAAGGTGTTAGTTGGAAATACAGTAATTGTTATTTTGAGTTGGTTTGTTTGTTTGTTTTTACTATAAAGTTTCAGAGTATTGGATAATGGTAAGGATTTAAAAAAATGATAATCAACTTAATTGTTGGAGCTTTTAAATTCTGGTAAGTGCGTTATTTATTGGGGGCTGTTAATTTATTATGTAATTAACTAAGTTGTCAAGGGCTACGTTTTGTGGCTACTTTTAATTTCAGTGACTTTGGGGATTTTCACTTTTTGGCTGAATTACCGCTATCTGTTTCTGACATGCAACGACATAGGTCTTCCCAGACCATCCCATACCCAACGACGTAAGTGCACGTGGTATGTTTTCCCGTACATCGTTTGGGTGTGTCAGTTTCTTCGACAAATGGGTATATTAATGAATTTGGTGCGCTTGGCCGTGGAGAGCGCATTTGACCTTGTCTTTCTGTTGTCAGTTGTGCTGGGGCGGCCGCTCTTATGAACGGTTGTTCGATTGCTATGTCTGAATGGTAATTTGTTTCTCGTCCTGGTATCATTGATGCGAGTTCGTGTTCTTCCTCTATGCCATCATCGTATCTGCTTGTAAACTTCCGTTTTCTGTGTATATGTTCTTTAATCTTCGAGATGGGGTTGCAAATGATGAATATCCGTAAGCATACGAGGAAAAGCACAAGTCCAATCGCTGATAGACCTATTATTTTCAATTTGTCTAACCATGATAACATGTGGCCTATTTGATTATCTTGTTGCTCTGACATCACAATATCTCCAACAGACTTGGAATTTCCTTCTTGCATTCTGCCTACTAGGTCATTTAGGATATTTAATTGTTCCATCTCCATTGTCTCGTGTGCTGGGTGACTTTTCAGCGAGAAGTCGAAATCATTAAGGTGGAGTTCTTCAAATTCTGTAATGAGGTCTAGATTAGGCATGTGAATGCTAGGTTTCTGGCGTATCCAATCTCCTGTTGTAGAGTTGCGTTCCCAGGTGTGTGGATTTCCATTCAAATTCACTAACGGTGTTTTCCAAAAAAATCGGAAAATGGGTGAATTGACCATCCATCTGTTCCGATCGTACAGTTCTTTCCTTCGTAAGTAAAGAACGATTGAAATCCACATTTTGTTTCATTTGCTGATATAAAAATTCTTTTGGCTTCGCATTGTTGAAGTGTCATTGCTTGACCAAAGCCTTGTAGTCTCGTAGAGATAGGTAAACCTATTACTGCTGCGGCCAAAATTCCGTTGGTTTGAGCTAAGATAACGGCCTGTGTTTTTTTTATTGTCGATAGTTGACAATAAACATCTCAAATTTCTTTTGCGAGTTTGTTCTCGTGTTCTGTTTCAACGCTGATTTTATATTGGTCGTGCATTTTGCTTATTTCGTATTTAATCTTGTCGTTGAATTCTTCGATGTGTTTAGGTAGACCGCTTTCCACATGATCATTAATTAATGACTCTTTAGTTTTTTGATCCATTAACAGGGACTCTGCGGGTGGTAAATTTGGAAAGTTGTTCTCGATGGCCCGAATTTGATTTTCTTCTGTGGTAGACGTTGTTTCTGTTGTAGTTAATGGGGTCATTCTGGCTGTCTGTGTTGACGATTGTGGGGTCATTGGACTCTCTTTTACTGTCGTCGTACTTTGCGTAGTTGTGCTTGGTTGGTGCGTTGTTGTTGTTGCTGTTATTGTGGAGCTTGTCGTAGTAGCCGTTGTTGTTGTTGACGTAGGCTTTGTGGTTGTAGTGGTTGTTGAAGTTGAAGTTGAAGTTATTTTAATAGTTGTCATAGGCCTAGTAGTAGTGGTAGGTTTAGTGCTTGTTGACGTGATTATTGGTTTTGTAGTTATGGATGGTTTTGTTGATGTTATTGTTATACTGGGTTTCGTTGTTATTTTATGTGTTATTGTCGGTTTGTTGGCTGCTGTGCTTGTAGCTGGATTATTTGTTGTCGTGGTTTTTACCGTTGTTTTTGTCGTTGTTCTCAAGGTTGTTTTTATTGTGGGCTTTGTAGTCGTCGTAACGCTTTTCGCTGTTGTGGATTTTTCTGTTGTGGGCGTGGCAGGGGGAGTGGCTAAAGTGTTGTTCTTCTCTGATTGGTTACTGATCTCCCTTTGCATTAGTGACAGTATAGATGGGAGTGTTTTCCCGTCCAATGATTGTTGAGTGTGTAGCGCTATAATGGCTGCCTTATTTGATGTGGATTGCGATATTCAAAGCTAAAGTGTTGCTTTTTACTGGAGCTGTGACAATGCCCCAGACTCACACGTCCTACTCTCTGTGTTAGCCACTTCCTGTCTGATGAAGGTGAATGTAATCCGGTTCTATCTCTTGCCATGAGCTGGCCTGTGTGTTCGAATGTGCCCCAGATTCAGCTGGTGTTCGCGCATTCTTGAAGAATCAGCATTGCTGTATTGGCTTTAACACAGATATTCGTGTTGAATGCTCTGATGGTGAAATCAGATGTATATTCGAAAGCTTGTCCTCGTTCTGTTGTTTTGCTGCAGTTGGCAACTGTAGTTTGTGATCGCACTAATGGGTCATTACTGCTCACCAGTGTTCTTAATTCTTCTTGGCATTTTGTCCATTCGGTGTCGCATTCTTCCAGCGTCATTTGCTTGTTTATTCCATGATGAGTTAGACATTTTTCTCTCGGTGCTTTCCCATTTTTCAACAATCCCCAAGCAATCATGTCCCAGATTATATTTCCGCTACCGTAATTAGTTTTTTATTCCTCCGAATAGTGGTGAATTAATCGTGGTTGTTATTGCCTTTCGTTGTTCTTGCTGGATTTCCAGCATTTCCGCTAATGTTGTATCCGGAAAATTTTCGAGGATCTCAGGGTTGGTCTTTACAGTTTCAAAGATCCATTGTTGTTGTACGCTGTTGTCTCTACATTCTTCCAGTATGATATCTTGGATTGGTCCTATTGTAATACATAGCCCACATAGCACAAGTCTGGCCGTGGGATGTCCGCTAGATGTCGAGGTCGGATATAAGGTACATCCTGTTGACATCCGTCGGACAGCCCGAAATCCGATTTGGATGTCCGACGGATGTTTTTTTTGTTGGTTTTGACCGCCCTAAACAGCGCCGTCAGACATCCGAAGGATATCTGACCGGACTTCTTACGGCTATAATTTGGACATGTAAGGGATATCTGCATATTCATTCGTTTTATTGATTAATAAAATAAAATCGTGAAATAGAAAAGACTGTTGTTATTTTTTGATCTTTGTATTGAAACATGACCAGATTAATGAACATGAGAAACCTTGTGTTGCACAACCATATGCAGATCAAAAACAAAAAAAGGAAAACAGATTCATAAAGAAATCATTTGTCTGACTACAAAAACAAAAACAAAACATTGCTTCAACATTATTCGGGCTGACTGTATCTGTGTGACTGTGACTGACTGAGAATATAGACGAGAAACATAAAAAAAATACAATTTTTTTCTTTGTGAATGGATGATGAATGGAATGATGATGGGACTCATAGGACAGGTACCGTGCGAGGTTTGTCTTTACAGTGTCGCAGCATGTCAATCATGGCTGATTTAACATCTGCCTCTGTAATCAATGGCGTGTTACGTACCGATGCAGCTGAAAGATCAATACGTATTATAAACGAATGAAACGGATAACATGAATATTTAAAATAAATACCAATTATCACTTTTCCGATGTTGGTATCGGCTAGCTTTTTGTTATTACGATGTCCAAACCAGCTGAAAGATTTGCCTAGTTCGTTGGTCATAAGCCGCCGGGCGATCGATCTAACAATTGTTCTTGGGGTGTTTCCCCCTATTGCGATCAGGTGGGTTTTCTAGAAAACATTTAAAAAACAAACAAACAGACAACACCTGAAGTTTAATTTAATTCAAATTTTAATAATTAAAAAAAAATTACCAAACGTTGTGACTGGGCGGGTACGGCAAGGCAGCTGGGTAGCTGGGCGGGTACGGCAAGGCAGCTGGGCAGCGCGACGAACACGTTTCACAAGTCTTTCATGCACACTTTAAAATCCAAGTTCTGCTAATTTTCAAAAAATTCACACAACACCATACAAAGCACATGACTCAAAGGCAGCTACCGAGCGAATGCCTGAATCGCTAGATCCCCATGCGAAAGAAGTCGGAACTACCATTTTTTTTGCTTTTGGTGTTCATTCCCTAAACACAGGTAAATGGTATCTTCTCAAAAAATTGCTCATCAAATAATTATTATTAATAAAACAGTTATCTTATAAAAAAACACTGTTGAAATTTAAGTAGATGTTTTTACGTTACATATTAAATAGTAATTTCAAGTAAATTTAAATTTAATAAACTGCTGGAACATATCACTGCCATTTAAGTTATCTGACAATGCTGATTTAATATATAGGGGAAAAAGGCGGCCATTATTTTTCTAAATACCATGTATTATATGTGTTTTTCACAAATACGACAAGTGGATTTGCGCCTGTAACTGTCAACATGACGTGAATGAAATTATTTCGTTAACAGGTTTACTGATGTTGGGATCCATTCTGTCTTTTATATCACTTATGCTGTTGGTTATGTCATTTGCCAGGTAATCCCAACCAATTCTCTGTCAAACATTCATATGCCAATTTACCCTTTGTTTACAGTCCACATTGGCTGGTCTCTTGGCAAGACACATACAGCCCGTTCAAGAACATGGGTCTCTGGGAGTTTTGTTTTAGCAGATTCCGTTACCCAAACTACCAATTTGATGACCTCGTTGATGGTTGCCACTATGTCTTCAGCAAGACATACTTTGTGATTTGGGAATGGTTGCTGCCAGGTAAATTTAGAGTCACACTTTCCTTTGCCGGCTACTTCACAACTCTTTCATTTGCTCTCCAAAGGTTGGCTGATGGCAGTGCAGGTTTTTATGACGCTGGCCTTGATATTTTCCTGCTCTGCCCACATTGCCTTAACAATGCTTCTTGTTCGTTGGCCGCTCAACTTCACATTCCGATACCAGTGCAGATCCTGTCTGCCTGTGCACTAATGAATGGTTTGAAATCCTTTTGCCTCTTCCTGTCGGTGGCTGTCTTTGGTGGACAATGTTGGAGACGTGACTGGATGCCCTACCCAAATTTCAACTACCTCTCTTGGTCGTACGTGTTTGCCGTAATCGCCATGTTCATCGGAATGGCTGCCACAGCCAGTTTCTACTTCGTAAGTTCTCATCATGCAATTCACCATGAAATAATTCTAAACCAAGCAAACTATTCTAAAAATGACGCCAAGAGGACAGTGGAACGCAAGAAAGCCAACAGCAATCTAGTTGTTCAGATGCAATCACACGGCAGCCAGATTTACATCTGAAAATGTGTGCCTCATCCTCAAATATTTGGGCTACAAACAGTTGCAGCTGTGAATCTCTTTATCCATCATTCCGTTCCACAATGTCACCTCCGTCCATTGCTTAAATTTAAATCGTTGAGTGAGCTGTAATGTTTCTCTTTTTTTTTAATGTAAAGTAGTTTTACCAGAAACTTGTTTGGGGTCTTACCTGGAACTCTGGTAGAGCGGCAGAGGTCAAGGATGTACTCCATGGTCGTTAATTCGATGTTTCCGTCCATAATGAGCAAACGACAGTTGGCTATGTCCTCCTCGTACTGCCTCACCTTTTTTTTTATTACAAGTTGACGAAAATAGATTGGATCTTTTAAATAATTCTGTTTGTGTGCCGTCACTTTCATTCAGAGTTGTGTGTTCCCTACACACTACAACAAAAAAAGGTATGTACGGTTCTAGAGTTAAATGCAACTACTTAGTAAAAATTTATTAAAAATATTTTTATTTTCAATATATTCAAAAAAATTTGTTGAAGATCTTCTTGTCTGCTCGAGGGATGTTGTTAGGACATCATTTTTGCACATCCATCGGACATCCAACCAGACTAGCCGAAGGACATCCGTGGGCCAGCCCATAGAAGACACGGACATTCGGCCATGGATCGGACATCCGACGGCTGAGATGTGCTATGTGGGAGATGTGATTCTTGTGAGATTAATTGACAATTTTGTTGATCGAGGATCCATCGTGTTGAATATTCCGAACATTTGGCTACAATCAGTTGGTCTGCTTCTCCTTCCGTGACACAGGTATCGCTGTTTTGTAATCGTATTGTTTGATTAACGATGTTCGAAATCCGTTTTTTGTGGAAGTGGATCTGCGTTGTTGAGATGGAAGTAGCAGTTAATTGGTTGGTATCTCCAGGTGTGTAGATTATGTGTATCGTGGCGTTATGTATGATGAATCTTTCCTTTTCTTTGGTTTTTGCTTGTTGATATCCCATTCTTATTGATCCCCAGGCGTAAGAAATGCTGTAAAGGCGTTTTCCTATTTCTGAATCTTCAATAGCAGTGTTTAGCAAGAATGTAACTTCCTGCTGGATGGATCGTCCCCGTCTGGCAAATTGGAGTTCTTTATAATCCTTGCATACTGATGTATCCAGGTGAGTATTCTGCATGCATGTATTTATAGTCGTTTTAAACATCTCATATAGTTTCCTTGTCGTTTCCGTCGGGAAAATGAGGTATGTTAGCGGTATACCGACAACTATGTAGCCCTGTGGTGTGATGTCCCGATCTGGTTTGTTGAGGAATGATATCTCGATTTGTCGATTTGTGTCATAGAGACGGCTGGTGTTTTCGTGTTCCGGCATTCTTGGAAGTTCCAGATATCCGCTTCCTTTAATCAATGTTTGTGATTTGTGATATGAGTTATTTGTTGTCCTATCTCCCCACACTGTAGTGTTTTGATTTTGAATGAAGTGTCCTTCCTGCTGGGTGGTGTTTAATGGTCCAAAAGGGCTTTCAATGGGGTCTTCTGGCTTTTCTTGTCGTATGGTGATTTGTTCTGCTACACAGTTGAGGGTGTGGTATTGTTTAATGGCATACCATTGCCCTTCGCCTGTTGGAGTGGCTATAAAACTCAGTCCTGCTGGTCCGGTCTGCATGTTGTTATCGCCACACTTCTTGTCGTTCACCATTTTCCAGCATTCCAGTGGGGTTATTAGTTTAGTTTCTTGTGAATATATTGAGTCAAAAGATCCAATCCAAAATGATCCTGTTATTTTCTTCGTTTTTATCCACTGTTTGCATGTCCAGCCTTTCCAAGAAGCTGCTGGTTTCTGCGTCGTTTTTAAAGTGTACAGCGTGGGTATTCTGGGTAAGTGTGCTGTATCTGTTTCCTTGTTGCTGCAGTAATATGGTGCTTCTTTATCTAAAACTCCTCTGGTCTTTACGTTGTTACAGTCGCATACAGTTGAATAGATGGGATACGTTGATGGAATAATGGTAAGTAAGTGGATGAATAATAGTATCAGTTCCATCTGTGAAATAAAACTTTGAAGGTTTTTTAGAATCTTGATACTTCATTACGTTGCCGTAAGTTGTATCGTGGACTCGTCATTCTAGTGCGCGCAGGATGATTTGGTATAGGACCGGGAATATTTGGTGCGATGATAATACGAGACTCCTCTTCTGCTGCTCTAAATATACGTGTTTCACGAGGAGGCCTTCTTTCGTTGTTACTGAAGTGTTTTCTAGGCCTTCCTGTTCTTCGTCGTACTGTTTTATTTCTCGGTTGGTGTGTCGCACGTGATGTTCCTTCTGCTCTTTGGTTTCCTGGGACGTACAGTTTTAGGCGGTTGACGTGTACTATCGATTTTAGTTTTTCATTGTCTGTGTTTTGAATCTCGTAGGTGAGATCTGAGAAACTTCTGGTGATTTTGAATGGTCCGTTCCATCTCTTGATGAATTTTCCGGCAGTTAGTGGGGCTTTCAGTAGCACAAAGTCACCAATGTTGTATTTGATTGCTTTTGTTCCTTTGTCGTAATATCTTTTTTATTTTGTCTGCGCCCGAAATATGTGTTCCTTCGCTAGTTGCTGAGCCTTCTTCCATTGATGTGAGTACATTACATTGGTGTCGAAACTTTCGCTTCCTGTCTGACTACTTTCATTTTCTCTCTCAAATTGTTCTTGTTTCCTTAATCTTTCAATTTGTAGTTTGTTTTTTAATCTTTCACTTTCTTTTCGATTTCTTTCGAGCTCTTTTATGACAATTTCTTTTTCCGTTGCCCTTGTTTCTATTCTTGCTAGTGGCACTATGGGAATACGACTTAGGGTGTCAGCATTTTGGTGTGACTTTCCTGGCCGGTACCCAATGGCGATGTCAAATTATTGGAGTTTTAGTGCCCATCTAGCTAATCTTCCTGTGGGTTCTGTCTTGCTCATTAGCCATCCCAAAGGTCTATGGTCTGTAAATACGGTAAATCTGCGTCCGAATAAATATGTTCTAAATACTTTTATCGCATGGATGATTGCGTAAGCCTCTTTCTCTGTGGTTGACCACTTGGCCTCGCGGTCGTTCAGATGTTTAGAGCTATACGCTATGACGACTTCCGCGCCGTCTGATTCACGGGGTTCCTGTACGTCGGACTCCGCCGAATCCGCTGATTGAGGTAGAGTCTGTATCTGAGCCAAGACTGCTCCTATTCCGTATCCTGACGCATCCGTGTGGATGATAAAGTCGCGCGAAAAATCTGGATACCCTAGGATCGGTCTAGTAATGAGAAAGTTCTTGATACAGTCAAAAGCGTCCTTTTGTTCTTCTCCCCATTTCCACTCGGCTGATTTTCTCGTTAGCGCTGTCAATTGGTGGGCTTTATCAGCAAAAGCCCGGATGAATTTTCTATAATAGCTAGCCAGACCTAAAAAAGAGCTCAATTCCTTCACGTTTTTGGGAGCTGGGTATTTGATGATTGCTTCTAGCTTTTTCGTACATGGTGTTATTCCTTTTTTCGAAACAATGTATCCTAAATAATCTAACTCTTCTTTAAAAAATTCACATTTCTTTCTTTTTAACTTAAGCCCTGCGTCTTTAAGAAGCTTAAACACTGTTTCCAGATGTGTCACATGTTCAGCAATATTATTACTGAACACTATGATGTCATCCAGATAAACCAATGCAAATTTGAACAATACTGATTTTAAGATGTTATTCATTGCTCGTTGAAAAGTGCTTGGTGCATTTGTTAACCCAAATAGCATTCAATTAAATTCGTATTGTCCAAATTCACAGATGAAAGCGGTTTTGTGTTTGTCGCCTTCTTCTATCTCGATTTGCCAGTAGCCGCTCAGTAAGTCAAATGTCGTAAAAAAACTGATCCGTTCAATGCATCAATGGTGTCGTCAATTCTTGGTAAGGGATATTTGTCTTTTACGGTTATTTTGTTCAGTGCCCTATAATCAATACATATACGCATTTCTCCATCTTTTTTGGGTACCATTACTATGGCTGCTGCAAATGGGCTGTGACTCTCTAATAATTTTGTTACTCAACATTACTTCAATTTTTGTTTTTACAATAAGTTTTAATGCTTCTGGAGTTCTGCGCAATCTTTGAGTAATGGGGGCGTTGTATCCTATGTTAATGGGATGCTTTACATCAGTTGCTAGGCCCAGATCTGATTCTTTTTCTGCGAATAGGGCATCGTGTTTGTTACAAACAGAATTTTGATTTTGGTATGATCTCTCATTCTCTTGACTGTACTTATGAGTCGACCTTCGACGATGGTCTGGTTTTGGTCTGATTTTTCTTCTTTGCCTTCAAGGGACTCGTAGAGACTGTTGATTCTTGAGATAAAGGCTTTGCATTTCTCTTCAGGTTTTGTTTTAGTGTGGATAACTGTTTTCTTCGTGCTGCTAACTTGTATGCATCCTGGAACCTTGCAATGATGGCGGTTTTCCATTCGTCATAACTTAACTCGTCACCTTGCTCTTCAACGTAGTTTCCATGCCATTCTAAGGCATCACCTTTTAATCTGTCGGAGAAGAATCGTATTTTTTGGTTGTCGTCCCAGTGGTTGTTACGTGCTACATGTTCTGCGTCCTTCAGCCATTCTGTTATAAGCTTATCAGTGCTTTTTCCTTTAAGAATCGGAATTAACTTTTTGTCTTCTCTCAAAAATAATTCTCCTAGCGCTTTTACAATGGGTTGAGTTGTGGATTCGTCAGCATCTGTTGTGTCTCGATCAATTCTCGAAGTTTCTTTGTGTGAAGGTCCCATTTCAATTTTTTGTTTGAGAGTCTGATATTTTTGTTCTAGTCCAAGGAAGTTATCGTTTTGGATCTCGATTTGGTTTTTTAGGTCGTTGTTGAGTTGCTGCGGAGGTCGGAGAAAAAGGCCCAGACGAAAAAGGCCCAGACGAAAAAGGCCCGCGAAAAAGACCCAGACGAAAAAGGCCCATACGAAAAAGGCCCACTTTTTTCCAAATTCAAAAGTGGGCCTTTTTCTTCATTGGACTGGGCCTTTTTCTCCGCTCAATTTCTATGTTCCTACAAACTTTATATTTGTTTCCAAAATTGTATTTCCCACCTCTATGCCGTGGAATTTGGAATGTACAAAGGTTGCTGAAACCGTGATATTCTATAAGGTTTGCAGCAATCAAACAATGTTAGCGTTTGTACGCTAGTTAATCTTTGATTATTTATTCGGTTGCAATCTAATTTCGGATTATGTTAGTATTTATCTATTGCTAATATCCCGTTACATAAGGTTCATTTTTCACAATTTTTGTTTACTAAACAACTATCGCTTCTTTAAATATAATAGAAGAAATACATGTTTTCCGCACTTAGCCTTGTTCGGTCCACCCTCTTTAATCATTCCTCCCAACCCCCAGTCCATTTCCCTTATTATTTCCCTTTGTCGATGCTTATGCCATAGATAAAGACCACTGATTCGTTGTGAATACGGAAACTGAATGAGTTCCGCGGGGCTTTTGTGGGTGCTGGGAACAAAGATATGTTACCACGAAGACTAGTTTGTTATTATTAACATTTGATAAATAATGTTTATAGGAATAATATTGCAAACTTAAACTATCGTCTGAGGCAAGGACCAAAACAAAGACTATTGTAATTCAAAATTGATTCTAATACCATTTATTCCTTATACGTTTTCAATTCTTTTAACAATTACAAAGAGCCCAATAAATATATTAAAATTATAACCTACTGCTATAAATGATTTTGTTCGTTCTTCGTGTCCTGTTTTCACCTTTTGCACATTTTCAAGCAGCTATTGATTACCTAATTACACATCACATACTACATTGAGATATAAGGAAGCTTTACACTTTACGTTAACAAAGCTACTAATAATGACATCAATTTTCTACCATGACGGTGGCAAAAACAATAAAGATGAATTGAGCAAGCTAAATAAAAAAAAATTGATAAATGTAATGCGTGAACAAAGCGAACACAGACAATGAAAGAGACAAATTTTGCAAAAAAATGTTATAAAAAAAAATTTATTGACAATTCTCTGCACATTACAATTATTTTTGCAACTTTAAAAAGGCATAATAGCCCTTTCAAAAGTTGCCGTCAACCCAGGCAGGGGGAGACACTGCCTTGTTGACCCACCGGGGAGATTACCCGGTGATTGGCTAAGAGAAGCCGGAAGAAGAGCTGAAGATTTGGAACATTTTTAAAGGTGCGATTAACCTTTAGTTCGGATTTGTGGGTAGCCACGTCGCCCTCCGTGAACACATCATCGGACTAAGCGGACCCCCACGTCCCCTTTCCGGCCAGAGCCCTCCAAACCTCGGTATATGTTGTTTTTATATATACCGTACAGTAGGGGCAAGACCCCCTACGGGCTTATTACGAGTCAAGGGGAAACGGGGCTACGGAAAGGAAGGGTGCCCAGATATGCACTTCAATTTTTTAAATACAAAATACCGTCTCGGGAATCCAAGTTAAGTATAGAAATGTCATGTCATCCATTCAATCATTACAATTTATTCAGTGTCTTGCCCCAACCAAGAATCTTTTCAGCCAATGTTACTATGAACCTATGCTGAGAAAAGAAAAACAACACCATTAAGCATCTCAATTGTTGCTCATGTGACTTACATGACTTATAGATTCAACTTCTGGCAGAAGCTTGGGAAACGCCATACAAATTGCAGATGAAAATCATTGTATAAGGCTCTTGAATGATAAAATAGCACCCCTAGAATGTTGCATTGTTGATAGTTGTGTTCCCAGTATGCCGAAAATCCTTTCCTATTGGATAAACTTTTTTCTGTAGATAGACATGGTTGGCAAAAAGGAGGAGAAAAGCTTCATCATAAATTCAAAAAATTTTCAAGAAAATTCCTTTCATACCTAAAGAGTCCATGTATGATGTTCATCGCTGCAATGCCAGTGAAGTGAAACATCTTTAGGGCCATTTAAGTACCCAGCTTCACCAACCCTCTGAGCGTAAAGGACAAGTTGTTCTTTAGCAAGGGAAGCAGAATTATTTGAGGCTTCTAGCTGTGACAGAACTATAAAGGATTGCTGTTATACAGGATTCATTCACACAAGATGGTACTTCTCATTAGACAATGTGCATACTCTATTACTTTACCTCATACCTTAATGGTAATGCACTCTCAGTGTTTTTTCAACTGTAGGCTGACTCTTCCATCCTGTAACACTTCCAGACTTGACTTGATCCCCTGCTAAAATTCTGTGAATGCAAAATAATAGCATTAAAAATACTTTTTCGATAGACAAAAAACCGAAAAGTACCTAATTCATGTTTTATGTTGAACTCGTGCTATTTCTGGGTTTCCGTACCACACCCATTTTCAGCCCAAATCCAGTCCCACAATTATTCACTTCCTTCGCTGCATGGACTTATTACTAACAATTCTTTTAGTGCAGCACTAACAGAATTTAACTTTAACACACTGTCAGGTGGTAGACTGAACAACTAAACAATAAATAATTGTTTGTTAAAATTCTATAATTATTTTGAACTCTTATTTGAAAAGTTTAGGTACCTGACTGTGTTCGCCTAATGCCAATTCATCCTCATGTTCAGTTAAGGAAGAGTTTTGAAAAACCTCCTTCACTGTTTGGAAACTGTTCCGTTCCAATTTGTTCTTTTCCCCTAGCTGAGCTTGTAGACTCAAAATTTGAGCTACAAAACACAAATGAATAAAAGCAAATAGATAGAATCATTATGTATTAGGCCTTACCATCCTTAGCTTTGCTGTTATCTAATATTTTGTGTTGTTCCAATAATTGGGCCTGCAGCTTCATAATTTGATCTAATAAACAATAATTAATAATTGAAAAGCAATATAATAATGTTTATACTTACCATCCTTTTGTTCTATTATCTTATCCATTTTCCAATTGTTCCTCCAGCCACGCGTTATTCTCCATCCACGCTACCAGAGTCATAGAAACCTGGTTGCTCTACGCTGTGTGTAAATGCTACAAGGGTTTGTGGTGACTTGTGGTCCCCTTCTGGCAGTTAAATAGCGAACCTAGCAGTTTTGGTGGAGTACTACAAGGTACCCAACCAATGAGCTATGTCCTGCCAAAATTTTGACAGCCAATCATAGCAGACCCGCCAAACGAGGGGGAAGTACTTAGTACTTTACTCCAGCGGTTTGTACTTAGAGTAGTCGGACGGCTAAGTCAAGCGTGTCTTTCAAGCATGGCCTACTGTAATAACGGCCTGTCAGCGCGCAATACTTCTTGCGCAAATAAGTTAATTGTCAGAGAGGCTTAATAGATATAATACTAATATAAAATTACGTAATATAAAATTTTAATAAAGAATTGCAATGAATGGAAAAACAGTAGAAAGTGGAACCTAGCGCAGCGCGTGGCCAGCATACGTTAGGAAATGGAAAAAAGAAAATGCAGCGACTAAATTCGAACTCGGGTCTCCCGCACTGCAATCGGAGGTGCTATCCACCAGCCATTTCAACTGATGTTTCGTATGTCGTTTTCTTATGGTTTTCCTTTAAGATGTTAGGATATCTCTAATTCTAGTCAACAGATGGCTCTTTGTCACTGCCAGCTCCGCCCACAAAATCGGTGAAATCGGGACCACAAGTCACCACAAACCCTTGTAGCATCTACACACAGCGTAGAGCAACCAGGTTTCTATGACTCTGACGCTACTGAACTAACTGCGAATGGCATCAAATGGACTGAAATTGCCTACGCCAGTAATAACGAATCTGAGCGGTAGATGGCTACGTGTCGGAAAAAAAGAAAAAAGTGTAATTTTTTTTTTGTGTGTAAAACGGATTGCCATAACTTTGTTATTGCTCATGGTTTCCATCTGCTTAAACTGCCCTCAAGTGGAGGCGTCCTGAAGCTAGATTTGGCTTGAAAATGTTGTTCCCTAAAGAAAATAACAATAAGCTAGGTTCGTATAGTGTGATTTATGGATTGATCCATGATAATGTTGAGAGACCAAGGTAAATAATAATGAAGTTTAAAGATTATGATATTAGAGGCACGCTTTGTAAATGGAAAAACGGAAAACTTGAAAGTGTCGTCTAAACAAGATTTGTAGGAATTGGATCCAAAAAATGAAGAGCCTGATAAAAAGCGAGGGCGCGTTGACGTCGGCGCTCTTAAATAGCAACTCTCTTCGGAAGACGTTTTCATTTCTAGCTCATTGACCAATATTCCAACTCAAAGTGTTTCTACAATTCAAGATCTCTATAGTAATAAGGCTGGTGTTGACCACAATAGTTCTTTCCAAAAAATTGGAACCAGGAACCGTGCTTACAATCCTGAAGAAATGGAAGAACGTCCAATAGCTAAACTCTCACACTTCACAGGTATGTGTTAACCTATACATTTGAGTAAAACGGCCAGTTTACTCCATTGATTTTAAGGAAAAAGCTGGATTTATCTGATAAGAAGACAAAAACCAAATCAAAGTTAGATGAAATGAAGAAGAAATTAAAAAGGAAAAATAAGAAGAAGAGGTCCTGAATTGCCAAACTTGCACGAGCTACCAAGGCAACATCAGTGTTATCAACCTCTGGTCTTTCAGAGTTTGTCGAAACAGATATTCCTGAACCAAGAGTAGCAAGTACAATGCCAACACCAATTTTCAACCGAGAAGGCTGCCTAGTTATCAGCAAATTTGGTTTTATGGAATTTTTTAATCCCTCACACATTCTGAAAAAGACCACTTTAGATCAATAAGTGGCAATGATTAAAATGGAAAAAAACTTAAACCAAATGTGAAAATCTTGGTAGGCCCAGCTGAAGAAAGAGAATGCAAGAAGCATTGAAGAGAAACTGGCATGAAATGGTGCTCATCAAATAGCTGAAGGTTTGCAGGTAAACTATCAATTTGACAAACACATTTGTAAGATGTTAAAAACTTTTAATTTTTCTGTATTGCAATAGGTAGAACACTGTGGAATTGCTTGACAAATATATTAAGAAACGAGATAAATCAAATCAGAAAGTTAAAAAAAAATTGGGCTGAACGCATCGAAGAAAAGGAAAAGAGAAAGGAATAAAAATAGATAAAGAGAAAAGCCAACATTAAGAAAAAGGAAACTGAAAAAGAAGAATATAAAGTGATTAAACCAAATTTTAAAAAGGAAAATTTGTCATATTAAATACTGATACTGACTTAGGCAAGAGAATTGGCCTGATACGAGCTAGACTCATGGGAGCTCGCAAGGCCACTGGCGATGTGTTACAGTTTCTAGATGCTCACTGCGCAACTGCTGTTGGATGGCTTGAGCAACTTCTATAGCGTATAAAAATGAACCCAAACTCAGCCGTACGTCCAATAAACGACATTATTAGCGATGGCTGCGTTGTCCTCTTACGAAGTTTCGAACTCCATCATGGAGGTATGTCATGCAATCTGCACTTTCGATGGTTTCATGCATCGGAAGCCTTAATGTCGACGTGGGAACAGGACCATTCCTTTTAGGACTCAAGTGATGACAGGCGGATTATTTGCAATTGGCAGAGAATATTTTGGAAAAATTGGAACATACGACGACCAGATGGATATTTGGGGTGGTGAGAACATTGAAATGTCTTTATGAATTTGGCAGTGTAGTGGTCGAGTAGAAACGTCCCCATGTAGCCATATCGCTCACGTATTCCAGAAATCGAGTCCTTACATCTTTCCAGGTGGAGTAAATCCAAATCCTCTATTCAAATCTTGCTCGAGCTGTGCTAGTATGGATGGAAGAATGGAAAGAATTCTTTTTCAAAATGAACCCTGAAGCCAACCGGCTTCGTGATGCCCAGCCACAGGGTCGTGTTCCTATTACGTGATAGGTTTAGATGCAATGATTTTAATTGGTACTTGAAGAACGTTTGGTCTGAGAACTTTTCCTGTGCACCAGACAGATTTTTCGGGAAGGTCATTCATAAAGCAATTGGCAAATGTTTAGAGCGATCACTTGTCGGTGGAGGTGTATCCCAACCGGTTGGTACGGCGTAAGCTCGTTCCATGCGTTACGTATTGGTTTAATACATATTTGTGGGTTGCCACGTGGAATAATACCAAGAAAGGTGGTCGTACGCATGTCGGTTATATTATGTCCGACGAATCATCGAATACTTTCCAGTCTGTCTTTGTAACCCCCTTCATAGTATCATAATATTGTTAAAGCTGATCAAATAATACAAACAGTACGGTATCTCACATGGAAATAATATCATATTGTTTCATTACGTTATCTTCTTACAGAACAAAAGATGATTAAAAACGGGTGCTTTTTATCAGAGGTACAGTTAAGCCAGTCTAAATACACTAATAAAAGAGTCTGTAACAAATGGGTAGGTGTGTGAGATAGGCATGTCGGACTGTTTTAATTGAAAGAGTTGGTGTGTTGTTCAATTTCCATCGAAGTGGTAGGTATGTCGGACTGTGTTAATCGAAGGGGTAGGTGTGGTCGATCAGTTTTAAACGAACGGGTAGGTATTACTGTCTTAATAAAACAAAAGGGTACATACGACGGCTGCAATTGTAGTATATTTATAATGGGGTAGATATGACGGGAGCGTTATTTAATTTTTTATTGGGTACATATGTCGGGGTAGTTTTGACGGGAGATGTTTTTCCATTTTCTGAAGGTGTACGTATGTCGGGGTAGGTTTGTCGTTTTTGGTGTTCGTCTGTCGAAACCGCTAGGTACTTGTGACGGAGGGTAGCACTGTCCTCATGCCGCTGGGACTCGTTTTTAAATTCTGGCAGCTAAATAGCATCAAAACAACCAATGAGATAATTTTTGTCAAAATTTCGACAGCCAATCATAGCAGACCCACAAAACGAGGGAAATTTGAAATGGACAAGCTGTTTATCACGTACCTATTCTTTGTTTATTTAATTAAACAGGGTTTTACGGCAAGAACATTTCAAAGAACTTTAAAACCCACAAAATATAACAATATTATACATGTTTGGAGAGTTTTCCATGAGTTTTAGCTTTCGCAGAAGCAACTTGCAGTATAACATTTTTAAGGCGCTTAGACCTAAATTGTATCGTAGACAAACAAACTCTCTTATTAGATAAGGGAGACGTCAATCACGATGAACATCGCAGAAAATAGGAATGAGGTTCGCTTTGGCAATTTTGGAAATACATATTTGAAAGGAATCTTCCACATATAGTTGCCCAAGGGGTTGAAAATGCTGTTCTATAATGTTTTCGATGACACGAAAAGTTTGGAAAAATCGCACAGTTACAAAAACCAAATGTCCGCGATTACGAATGGCCGTGTAATGGTCTGCTGAGAAACCGGCAGGTATATCTAGTTGATCGCATTAAACTGTTTTTTTTTACAATCAATGCAATTGGTGACGGCTGGACGTGCGTGGATCAGGTAGCCACAAAAATAATATAAAATAGATTCTTTAATGCAGTCTTTTCCGACTGGTTCCTTCACGCTGTAACGAGCCCAAAGGCTATCCAAAAAAAGCCACACCTCATACATCCCTCAAGCGTTTCACAAGTGAAAGTGAACGTATCTCCTCCCACTTCACCTTCATAATTTGTATCCTTTAGTAGTATAAACACTGCATGATTGTAACATGTAATTCGGAGTTGTTTTGGCAACTCACTGAAAATACACGAGGTATTAGAAACTTTACAATTGGAAGTCCCAACGAGACAAACACTTGTTGTCCAGTACAAATTTTCTTGCCCGTACCTTATTTCAGTGATTGTGCTCTACATTTCCCCGACGAGTCTCCAACAGCCCTACTAGACCAAAGAACACCATCAAAAGGTAAGCGAATGCCGCTTGATTATATCGTACCAGAGACTACTCGTAAAAAGAATACTTTGTACCCAAACGTGGTCGACGAATTATCCCCACCTTTGTACCCTGTACTCCCTGCATCAGACACAACCAGTCAGAACCCCAATCGTCTTCGAGAAAAATTTTTAGACCACTGGAAAACTCTTGTGGACTTAGAATTTGAGCAAGAATTAGAACGAAACAAAACTTATCAAACTACCACGACAAAAGCAAATATATATCAAATAGAATCCAAGAAACAAGAAGTTAGCAAAGAGACACACAACGCATTGCAATTGTATTCATATTCATTGTTAGAACAAACGTTGCAAGTACCAAGTAGTATAACAGCAGAAAGTATTACAAACACCACAAAGACATTTGAAAATCACGTAGAATCCTTCGCTGGGAACACTGAAAACCTTGACAGTTTATTACAACAGATTAGCATTGTGCATGGTAAAGAAAAAGAATTCCTGTTTGGTACAATCAATGTCTTGCAAAAAGAATTAGTACTTGCGCAGATTGCAGAGAAGAAATATTCGTTTGACCTAAACTACGAATTACAAAGCTTACGAAAACAGCTAGATAGCAACAAGAAAAAGGCAAAAAGTTCCAAATACACCCTAAGTAGTTCCCTTGAGCAACTCCAAGAAAGTAACGAAGCACTCAAAAACTCCCTTGAAAAATCTGCCAATCGAATCAGCGAATTAGAAACTAGCCTTGAAACCGCCACAGCAACAGAAAACCAATTGCAAAACCTTTTACGAAAAAAAGAAGAAAACAACATAGCTGTTGAAAAAGAACGACAAGAAATAATTAGCAAACTTGAAAGTGAAAGAAAACAACTGGTTACGAGGTTAGAAGACGCCGAACAGCAGATAAAAGCAGCCTTAGAAACAAACAAACAACTTCAGACAGAAGCAAAAGAAACGAAGATTGGCGGAGAAAAAGGCCCAGACGAAAAAGGCCCGCAAAGAGGGCCCATACGAAAAAGGCCCACTTTTTTCCAAATTTAAAAGTGGGCCTTTTTCTCCATAACACTGGGCCTTTTTCTCCGCTCAATTTCCATGTTCCTACAAACTTAATATTTGTTTCCAAAATGTATTTCCAACTTCCTATTCCGTGGAAGTTGGAATGTACAAAGGTTGCTGAAACCGTTACCTTCTATAAGGTTTGCCGAGCTCAAACAATGTTAGCGTATGTACGCTAGTTAATCTTTGATTATTTATTCGGTAGCAATCTGATTTCAGATTATGTTAGTATTTATATATTGCTAATATCCAGACTTGCCGCGATCGCGATCAAAAATTGATCGCCGATCCGATCTTCGATCAAAAAATGATCGTCGATCCGATCTTTTGAGAAAGATCGGAGATCGGATCGGCGATCCCAAAAAATTGATCGCGATCCGATCATTTTTAGCGATCAAACTTTTCGCCATCTAGCTGTAAATTTTGCAGTCGCATGGCTCTTTTCACTACTGTTTTTGCGAATGCCAATTGAAGGAAACTGTTTAGGGTTCACCCTCAATGGCCGTCAGTGACTGCCATGACAGCCAATGCAACATTCGTTAGAAGGTGTGAATTTTAAGCGTTAGATGTCGCACAAAAATGATCGGTAAAAATGATCGGAAAAATTTGATCGCCGATCCGATCTTTTGAGTTTGATCGGATCGGGCGATCCGATCAAACTGCAAAAGATCGGATCGGAGATCGAGATCCGAAAATTGATCGGCGCGGCAAGTCTGCTAATATCCCGTTAAATAAAGTTCATTTTTCACAATTTTTGTTTATTGAACTACTATCGCTTCTTCAAATATAATATAAGAAATAAATGTTTTTCGCACTTAGCCTTGTTCTGTGCACCTTTTTTGATCATTTCCCAAAACCCCAGTCCATCTCCCTTATAACTTCCCTTTGTCGATACTTATGCCATAGGTAAAGACCACTGATTCGTTGTGAATACGGAAACTGAATTCGAATTCGGTGAACTGAGTTCCGCGGGGCTTTTGTGGTTGCTGGGAACAAAGATATGTTAACACGAAGACTAGTTTATTATTATTAACATTTGATGAATAATTTTTATAGGAATAATATTATAAACTTAAACTATCGTTTGAGGCGAGGACAAAAAAAGTATATTATAATTCAATATTGATTCTCGTACCATTTATTTCCTTATCACATTTTCAATTCTTTTCACAATTACAAAGAGCCAAATAAATATATTGAAATCATAATCAACTGCATTAACTATGCCAGAAGGTAGCTGCTGACAGTTATCTTGAAGCGCTTTTCAGCAAAGCAATAAATAGTTCGAGCAAAACTGGAATATTCAATTTGTGTAGGAACGTCTATGAGTCAAACTTAAATAGTTAATGCATGGCTTTTGTTAAAGAATAACCTCACCTTTAGTCCGAGAGAACCATCTACGTCTCTGGTTAGCACTCGCGTTTTCCCAGCAATTATAAATGATTTTTTACGTTCTTCGTCTTGTTTTCCCCTTATGCACATTATTAAGCAGCTATTGGTTACCTAATTCACATCACATACTACAGTGAAATATAAGGAAGCTTTGCACTTTACGTTAACAAAGCTACTAACAATTACAAATCAACTTAGCTTATTTTCTACCATGAAGGGCTTTTTTTGAGTCTTTTATTAGTGAAGACACTTTTACACTCCTTTTAAAATGAATCTAAGATTTTTATTCTTCAAATTTTCCCCGATCATAGGAAGCATGCCAGTGTATTGTTATAAAAAACTATCACAACATGGCTTACACATGATAGAACACGAGTTTAGCTCATCCATGAGACAGTATCAGTATTTCATATGATACATTTGCCTGTTTTTCTTCAATTTATTCACTTTATGTTCTTTCTTCTCAGTTTTCGTTTTTTAATGTTGGCTTTTCTCTTTTTCTGTTGTTATTCCTTTTTCTTTTCCCTTTCTTCGATGCGTTCAGCCCAATTTTTTTTTACTTTTTCATTTGATTTTATCTCGTTTCTTAATTTATTTGTCAAGCAATTCCACAGTCCTTTACCTATTGCAATACAGTAAGGTTAAAAGTTTTGATGATCTTACAAATGTGTTTGCCAAATTGAAAGTTTACCTGAAAACCTTCAGCTAATTGCAGAGCACCATTTCATGCCTGTTTCTCTTTAATGCTTCTTGCCTTCTCAATTTCAGCTTGGCCTACCAAGATTTTCACTTGTGGTTTTAGTTTTTCTCTGAAGACTAGCTAAACTCTGAAAGACCTGAGGTTGATGACACAGATGCTGCCTTGGTGGCTCGTGCAAGTTTGGCAATTCAGGACCTCTTCTTCTTATTTTTCCTTTTTAATTTCTTCTTCATTTCATCTAACTTTGATTTGGTTTTTGTCTTCTTATCAGATAAATCCAGCTTTTTCCTTAAAATCAATGGAGTAAACTGGCCGTTTTACTCAAATGTATAGGTTAACACATACCTGTGAAGTGTGAGAGTTTAGATATTGGACGTTCTTCCATTTCTTCAGGATTGTAAGCACGGTTCCCGGTTCCAATTTTTTGGAAAGAACTATTGTGGTCAACACCAGCCTTATTACTATAGAGATCTTGAATTGTAGAAACACTTTGAGTTGGAATATTGGTCAATGAGCTAGAAATGAAAACGTCTTCCGAAAAGAGTTGCTATTTAAGAGCGCCGACGTCAACGCGCCCTCGCTTTTTATCAGGCTCTTCATTTTTTGGGTCCAATTCCTACAAATCTTGTTTAGACGACACTTTCAAGTTTTCCGTTTTTCCATTTACAAAACGTGCCTCTAATATCATAATCATGGATATCATGGGATCATGGATTTAAAAAATCGATGGTGTTAACTCATTAGATAAATGGTTCACAAAACTTTTTTTTCTTATCCTATTTTAATTTAAATTACAGGAGAACATGAACTATATTGTATTTAATAGAGTTCATTTAACAAACTACTATTAGACATACTACAGAAATATTTATTACTTATATCGCACAATATGTGGCCATAACCAACTTTTCCAATTGAACTAATGTTTTACTATTTCATACATCTTTCGTTATATACAGCTCTTACATATTCTGATTTTGCTCTAATAATATTTTATTAAATGAACTCCATTAGATTCAAAATAATTCATGTTCCCCAGCAATTAAAATAAAAATAGGATAAGAGATAAAACATTTGTGAATCATATAAATAAACGCCATCGGTTTTTGAAAAAGAGAAATGGATATAAGTCGGCGCTCTTGTGCAATACATTGCCTACCGGATTGGAGGCTCATCGTTCCCCTTGGAACAAGGTAAATGAAATAGAACTATTTCTAAGGAGAAATAGGACTGATGCCGAGGAGAAATAGGACTGTCCTAAAAGTTTTTAAAAGTCATTCCTATTTTTCCCAGTCCTATTTCTCCAGTCCTATTTCGTTTCAGTCCTATTTCACCGCCAATCATCCCTCAAGCGTTTCACAAGTGAAAGTGAACGTATCTCCTCCCACTTTAGCTTCAGAATTTTTATCCTTTAGTAGTATAAATACTGCATGATTGTAACATGTAAGGCGGAATTGTTTTGGCAAATCCCCTGGTAATACACGAGGTTTGGAAACTTTACAATTGGAAAGTCCCAACGAGACTAACACTTGTTGTCCAGTACAAGGTTTCTTACCCGTACCTTATTTCAGTGATTGTGCTCTACACTTCCCCGACGAGTCTCCAACAACTCTACCAGACCAAGGAACACCATCAAAGGTAAGCGAATGCCGCTTGATCATATTGTACCAGAGACTACTCGTAAAGAGAATACCTTGTATCCAAACATTGTCGACGAACTATCCCCACCGTTGTACCCCGTACTTCCCGAATCAGACACAACCAACCGAAATCCCAACTGTCATCGAGAAAAGGTTTTAGACAACTGGAAAACTCTTGTGGACTTGACCGCACTACAATTATATTCATATTCATTGTTAGAACAAACGTTGCAAGTACGAAGTGTTATAACAGCAGAAACTATTACAAACACCACAAAGACAATTAAAGACAACGTAAAATCTCTCGGTGGCAACACCGAAAACCTTGACAGTTTATTGCAGCAGATTAGCATTGTACATGGTAAAGAGAAAAACTTCCTGTTCGGTACCATTCTTGTTTTGCAAAAAGAAGTAGTACCTGCGCAGATTGCAGAGAAAAAAATATTCGTCTGATCTCAATTCCGAGTTACAGAGCTTGCGAAAACAGCTAGAGAGCAACAAGAAAAAGGTAAAGAATTCCAAATACACCTTAAGTAGTTCCCTTGAACAACTCCAAGAAAGTAACGAAAAACACTCAAAAACTCCATTGAAAAAGCTGCCAATCGAATCAGCGGATTAGAAATAAGCCTTGAAACTGCCGCAGCAACAGAAAGCCAATTGCAAAACATTTTACGAAAACGAGAAGAGAACAACATAGCCGTTTAAAGAGAAGGGCAAGAAATAATTAGCAAACTTGAAGGTGAAAGAAAACAACTGGTTACGAGGTTAGAAGACGCCGAACAGCAGATAAAAGCAGCCTTAGAAACCAACAAACAACTTCGGACAGAAACAAAAGAAACAAAAGAGATCCTTGAAAAAACCGTAGCAGAAAAAGTCGGTTTAAGAAGAAGCCTGATAGATAGTACTACAAAGAATAAAAATCTTGAAACAGAATTACAAAAAACCAACGTTTAGGCAGGAGACCGAGAAGAAAAAATTAAGTATCTGGAAAACAGAATAAAAGAATATAGGAAGCAACAGGTAACATTCGCCGAAACCGAAGACTTAGACACCCCAACGAACCGGGAGAGATAACAAGACTAGTGAGCGAGATACACGACCTAACCTCATTAACAGAAGGAGACAAATCCCTTCACTACGAATTAGAATCAGAACAAATAACAGAGCTGCAGCAACTCAAACACGACCTAAAAAACCAAATCGAGATCCAAAACGATAACTTCCTTCAACTAGAACGAAAGTACCAGACCCTCAAACAAAAAATCAAAATGGGACTTTCACACAAAGAAACTTCGAGAATTGATCGAGACACAACAGATGCTGACGAATCCACAACTCAACCCATTGTAAAAGCGCTAGGAGAATTATTTTCGAGAGAAGACAAAAAGCCAATTCCGATTTTTAAAGGAAAAAGTACTAAAGGAGAAGAACAGGGTGACGAGTTAAGATACGACGAGTTGAAGACAGCCATTATTGCAAGGTTCCAAGATGCATATGACTTAGCAGCACAAAGAAAAAAGTTATCCACGTTAAAACAAAAACCTGAAGAGAAATGCAAAGCCCTAATCTCAAGAATTCAACAGCCTCTACGAGTCCATTGAAGGCAAAGAAGAAAAATTGGACCAAAACCAGCCTATCGTCGAAGGTCGACTTATAAGTACAGTCAAGAGAATGAGAGATCATGCCAAAATCAAAATCCTGATGCAAGGCATTTTACCAAAAATCCGAGCTGAACTCTACTTCAGAATGCCCGAAGATCCTGAAGACTTCGATCAGTTATGTAAACAACTAATCATATCTGAAGGCATCTTATATGGCAAGGAGACTGCAGAAGACAAAGAAATCAACGCAGTAATTGCAGGGATAACGCAACACGATAAACAACAAGACAACGAACTTTCACAACAAAAGACAGAAATTGAATTCTTAAAACAAAAAATTCGGGAACTGGAAAACTAATAAAAATTCTGAATTATCACAGGATACCGACATTACGATAGCAGCAGCAGATCGATACGAACCAAGACCATCCCGATCAAGTGATCAATACTCCAGACCACAAAATCCTCGAGTTCGATTTCACGAAAGGCCGAATAGTCGAGGTTCCAGTAGAGACCGAAACTTCAATCGTAGCAGAGAAAACAGCCCATACCGTAACAACTATACTTCACAACGTAGAGAAGGTACCTCTCCGGGGTATAGACAACCCAATTACCCAACCTATCAACAAACACAGAAATCTCCGACCAACAACGGTCCGATACATTACAATCAACCAAACTTTCAACACACAACAATCAACAAGTGTAACATCAAAACCCAAGCTATCCTCATCAATATCCACAGACACTGACACCCTAAGAAATAAGATTATTATCTGCTACAAGTGCAATAAAAGAGGATACATTGAACGAGAATGTTGGACAGATATGGCACGTATCAACAATCTGAACCACCGTCCAATGCAGTAAACACAATATCCCTACCAGACCATTCCCCAACATAAAATTTTGAATCAGCGATACCCAAACTAATACGTATACCCATTAGAATTTTTGGAAAAGAAATTAACGCTTCAGTAGACACAGGAGCCGCAGCCAGTTTAGTTTCAGACAGCATATTTTTCAACCTAAAGAAGAGGGAAGAACTTCAAGAAATTAAAAACACTCCCTCGCCAATATTCAGAACGGTGTCAGGAGAAATACCAAGAATTGATGACACCATTGATGCATTGAGCGAATCAGTTTACTTCTCAACATTGGACTTATTGAGCGGCTACTGGCAAATCGAGATAGAAGAAGGCGACAAGCACAAAACCGCTTTCATCTGTGAATTTGGATAATACGAATTTAATAGAATGCCATTTGGATTAACAAATGCACCAAGCACTTTTCAACGAGCAATGAATAACATCTTGAAATCGGTATTGTTCAAATTTGCATTGGTTTATCTGGATGACATCATAGTGTTCAGTAATAATATTGCTGAACATGTGACACATCTAGAAACAATGTTTAAGCTTCTAAAAGACGCAGAACTAAAATTAAAAAGAAAGAAATATGAATTTTTTAAAGAAGAGTTAGATTATTTATGATACATCGTTTCGAAAAAAGGAATAACACCGAGTACGAAAAAGCTAGAAGCAATCATCAAATACCCAGCTCCCAAAAACGTGAAAGAATTGGGCTCATTTTTAGGTTTGGCTAGCTATTACAGAAAATTCATCCGGGCTTTTGCTGATAAAGCCCACCCACTGACAGCGCTAACGAGAAAATCAGCCGAGTGGAAATGGGGAGAGGAACAAAGGGGCGCCTTTGATTGTATCAAGAGCTGTCTCATAACTAGACCTATCCTAGGGTATCCAGATTTCACGCACGAATTTATCATTTACACGGATGCTTCAGGATACGGAATAGGAGCAGTCTTGGCTCAAATACAGACTCTACCTCAATCAGCGGATTCGGCGGAGTCCGACGTACAGGAACCCCGTGAATCAGACGGCGCGGAAGTTGTCATAGCGTATACCTCTAAACATCTGAACGACCGCGAGGCCAAGTCGTCAACCACAGAGAGGAGGCTTACGCAATCATCCATGCGATAGAAGTATTTAGAACATATTTATACGGACGCAGGTTTACTGTATTTACAGACCATAGACCTTTGGAATGGCTAATGAGCAATACAGAACCCGCAGGAAGATTAGCTAGATGGGCACTAAAACTCCAAGAATTTGACATCGCCATTGGGTACCGACCAGGGAAGTCACACCAAAATGCTGACACCCTAAGTCGTATTCCCATAGTGCCACTAGCACGAGTAGAAACAAGAGCAAGACAAAAGAAAATCATCATGAGAGAACTAGAAAGTCTTCGGAAGGAAAGAGACAGAGTAAAAGAACAAGTAAGGATCAAATTATTATAGAAACAAGAAAACCTTAAGAAAGAAAATGAAGGTATTCAAAAAGAAAGTGAAAGTTTAGAAAGAAAAGAAAGCAAAAGTTTCGAGAGGGAAAGTGTTCAAAAGAAGAGCGGAAGTTCCGAAAGAGGAATTGGAAGTGACAGTAAAAGGCCTTGGAAGCAAGACAGATGGATAGAACTACAGCAAGCAGATAAATATTGCCAAAAATTATTAAAGAAAATACAAGAAATTAGTCAGAAAAGTCAAAGTAACAAATTCACAAGCAACTTTATAATCAACGAAAAAGGTTTATTAACAGATAGGCAAGGAAAGTAAGTAGTCCCTACACCGTTAATCACAGGGATCTTACGAGCAAATCATGACCACATGTTAGCATGACATTTAGGAATAGAACGAAACAATAGCCAGACTTCGAGAGCAATAATTCTTCCCACATATGCGACAAAACGTAACAGAATACATCAAAAATTGCCTAAAATGCGCAAAACGCAAGGCTGTAGGAGGAAGTAAAGCAACATTGCAACCTATGCCCCCAGCCGAAAGGGTGTGGGAAAGACTTGCGACGGATATTGTGGGTCCAGTTCCAATAAGCGCAAAGGGACATAGGTATATTTTAGTCCTATCAGATTACGTCAGTCGTTTCGTTTTTTTCAGTGCCAATGAAAGATCAGACTGCATAAACAATTGCCACAATCTTGGTTAATGATATTTTTACCAAATATGGATCCACCGAAGTAGTCCTAACAGATCAAGGGACTAACTTCTTGTCGTTCTTAATCCAAGAAAATTGCAAAATGTTCTGTTGTTTTGATCAAACAAATAAGAACAACAGCATACCACCCCCAAACGGATGGATTAGTAGAAAGATTTAACAGAACCCTATGTGACATGTTAGCTTGCTACGTGGGGGATGAACCTGGAAATTGGGACAAATATCTTCCGTTCGTCACATTTGCTTACAACACAGCGAAGCAATCAACACTACAACAAAGCCCATTCTTTCTATTCTTTGGAAGACACCCCGTGATCCCAAACGACATCGAAAAAGACAGACGTTACGAGACATACGAAGACACCAGTGTAATGTACTCACATCAATGGAAGAAGGCTCAGCAACTAGCAAAGGAACACCTATTTCGGGCGCAGACAAAACAAAAAAGATATTACGACAAAGGAACAAAAGCAATCAAATACAACATCGGTGACTTTGTGCTACTGAAAGCCCCACCAACTGCCGGAAAATTCATCAACATATGGAACGGACCATTCAAAATCACCAGAAGTTTCTCAGATCTCACCTACGAGATTCAAAACACAGACAATGAAAAACTAAAATCGATAGTACACGTCAACCGCCTAAAACTGTACGTCCCAGGAAACCAAAGAGCAGAAGGAACATCACGTGCGACAAACCAACCGAGAAATGAAACAGTACGACGAGGACCAGGAAGGCCAAGAAAACACTTCAGTAACAACGAAAGAAGGCCTTCTCCTAAAACACGTATATTTCGAGCAGCAGAAGAGGAGACTCGTATTATCATCGCACCAAATATTCCCGGTCCTATACCACATCATCCTGCGCGCACTAGAATGACGAATCCACGATATAACTTACGGCAACGTAATGAAGTATCAAGATTCTAAAAACCAGAAACGGAAACAGATACAGCACACTTACCCAGAATACCCACGCTTTACACTTTAAAAACGACGCAGAAACCAGCAGCTTCTTGGAAAGGCTGGACATGCAAACAATGGATAAAAACGAAGAAAATAACAGGATCATTTTGGATTGGATCTTTCGACACAATATATTCACAAGAAACTAAATTAATAACCCCACTGGAATGCTGGAAAATGGTGAACGACAAGAAGTGTGGCGATAACAACATGCAGACCGGACCAGCAGGACTGAGTTTTATAGCCACTCCAACAGGCGAAGGGCAATGGTATGCCATAAAACAATATCACACCCTCAACTGTGTAGCAGAACAAATCACGCTACGACAAGAAAAGCCAGATGACCCCATTGAAAGCCCCTTTGGACCGTTAAACACCACCCAGCAGGAAGGGCACTTCATTCAAAATCAAAACACAATAGTATGGGGAGATGAGAGGACAACAAATAACTCATACCCACAAACATTGATTAAGGGAAGCGGATATCTGAAACTTCCAAGAATGCCGGAACATGAAAACACCAGCCGTCTCTATTAAACGAATCGACAAATCGAGATATCATTCCTCAACAAACCAGATCGGGATATCACAGCACAAGGCTACAAAGTTGTCGATTACTCACCTGGATACATGAGTATGCAAGGATTATAGAGAACTCCAATTAGCCAGACGGAGACGATCCATCAAGCAGGAAGTTACATTCCTGCTAAACACTCCTATCGAAGATTCAGAAATAGGAAAATGCCTTTAGAGCATTTCTTACGCCTGGGGATCATTAAGAATGGGATACAAGCAGTAAAAACCAAAGAAAAGGAAAGATTCATCATACATAACGCCACGATACACATAATCTATACACCTGGAGATACCAACCAATTAACTGCTACTTTCATCTCAACAACGCCGATCCACTTCCACAAAAATCAGAATTCGAATACATCGTTGATCAAACAATACGATTACAAAACAGCGATACCTGTGTCACGGAAGGAGAAGCAGACCAACTGATTGTAGCCAAATGTTCGGAATATTCAACACGATGGATCCTCGATCAACAAAATTATCAATTAATCTCACAAGAATCACATCTATGTATTACACTAGGACCAATCCAAGATATCATACTGGAAGAATGCAGAGACAGCAGCGTACAACAACAATGGATCTTCGAATCTGTAAACACCAACCCTGAGATCCTCGAAAATTTTCCGGATACAACATTAGCGGAAATGCTGTCAATTCAGCAAGAACAACGAAAGGCAATCACAACCACGATTAATTCACCACTATTCCGAGGGATTTTAAAAACTAATCACGGTAGCGGAAATATAATCTGGAACATGATTGCTTGGGGATTGTTGAAAAATGGCAAAGCACCGAGTGAAAAATGTCTAACTCATCATGGAATAAACAAGCGAAAAAGACGCTGGAAGAGTGCGACACTGAGTGGACAAAGTGCCAAGAAGAACTAAGAATGCTGGTAAGCAGTAATGACCCATTAGTGCGATCACAAACTACAGTTGCCAACTGCAGCAAAACAACAGAACGAGGACAAGCTTTCGAATATACATCTGATTTCACCATCATACCATTCAACACGAATACCTGTGTTAAAGCCAATACAACAATGCTCGTTCTTCAAGAATGCGCGAACACCAGCTGAATCTGGGGCACATTCGAAAACACAGGCCAGCTCATGCCAACAGATAGAACCGGATTACATTTACCCTCATCAGACAGGAAGTGTCTAACACAGAGAGTAGGACGTGTGAGCCTGGGGCATTGTCACGGATCCAGTAAAAAACAACACTTTAGCTTTGAATATCGCAACCCACATCAAATAAGGACGCTTTCAGCGGCAGCCATTATAGCGCTACACACTCAGCAGTCATTGGTCGGAAGAGCACTCCCATCTATACCGTCACTAATGCAAAGGGAGATCAACAACCAATCAGAGAAGAACAACACTTTGGCCACTCCCTCTGCCACGCCCACAACAGAAAAATACACAACGACAAGCACTACGAAAACTACAAAGCCTAAAATAAAAACAACCTTGGGAACAACGACAAAAACAACGGTGAAAACCACGACAACAATTAAGCCAGCTACAAGCACAGCAGCCAACAACCAACAACCACTACTACTAGGCATACGACAACTGTTAAAGTAACTTCAACTTCAACAACCACTACAACCACGAAGCCTACGTCAACAACAAAAACGGCCACTACGACAATCTCCACAACAACAGCAACAACAACGCGTCAACCAAGCTCAACTACAACGAGTACGACAACGGTGAAAACAAGGTCGACGACACCACATTCATTAACACAGACAGCCAAAACGACCCCATTAACTACAACAGAAACAACGTCTACAGTAGAAGAAACTTGAATTCAGGCCATCGAGGAAGACAAGAATAGAAATTTACCGCCAGTGGAGTCCCTGATAATTTCAATGGATCAGAAAACTGAAGATACACTAATTAATGAAAATCTAGAAAGCGGCCTACCCAAAAATATGGAAGAATTCAACGATAAAATAAAACACGAAATTAATAAAATGCACGACCAATATAAAATAGGCATTGAAACAGAACATGAAAACAAATCTGCAAAAGAAATTCGGGACGTATACTGTCAACTATCAGCCATCAAAAGAACACAAGCTGTTATCTTAGCTCAAACAAACGGAATTTTAGCTGCAGCAGCAGTAGGCTTACCAATCTGCACACGACTACACGGGTTCGGTCAAGCAAAGACACTTCAACAATATAAAGCAAAAAGAATTTTTATATCAACAAATGAAACTAAATGTGGATTCCAACCGTTCTTCACTTACGAAGGAAAGAACTTTACGATCGGAACAGATGGGTGGTCAATTCACCCATATTCCGATTGTTTTTGGAAAACACCGTTAGTCAATTTAAATGGAAATCCACACACCTGGGAACACAACTCTACAACAGGAGATTGGATACGCCAGAAAACAAGCATTCACATGCCAAATTTAGACCTCATTACGGAATTTGAAGAACTACATCTTAACGATTTCGATTTCGCGCTGAAAAGTCTTCCAGTACACTAAACAATGGAGATGAAACAATTGAATATATTAAATGATCTGGTAGGCAGAATGCAAGAAGGAAATTCCAATTCTGTTGGAGATATTGTGATGTCAGAACAACAAGATAATCAAATAGACCACATATTCTCATGGTTCGACAAATTGAAAATAATCGGTCAATCAGGGATTGAATTTGTGCTATTCCTCGTATGTCTGCGAATCTTCATCATTTGCAACCCTATCTCGAAGATTAAAAATCATATCCGCAGAAACCGGAACCTTACAAGAAGATATGACGATGGCATAGAGGAAGAACACGAACTCGCATCAATGATACCAGCACGAGAAACAAATTACCATTCAGACATAGCAATCGAACAACCGTTCATAAGAACGACCGCCCCAGCACAACTGACAACGGAAAGACATGGTCAAATGCGCTCTCCACGGCCAAGCGCACCAAATTCATTAATCTACTGTAACGAAGTCAATACATATATTATCCATTTTATATTTCTTGTCAATATATGCTTATTAAACACATTTAAACACTATGAATTGCGCAACTATATAACTGCGCCATTTCAATATTGCACCATAACATATACGCAGCAGGGTGACCTATATGAACACCTGCTCACTGTCTGATCATATTTCATCGGCATAAAGCCACTTGTAACAACATCTTTGATTGGCGGAATCAAGCATTTCTCATCATTTCGCCATCATCGCGCCATATCAAATTCCATGTATTGGTGACAAGTAATTGCGCAGCAATTAATCATTGCCCAATATGCGAGGTTTCTTGATGAACTCAAGACCTGAAGAAAGTCAGTTACCGACGTGTATCTGAGGCTAACGGTCAGGTTCTGATTCAGCTAAGTGCCTTCTCTTGGTTTAATATTGTGTTTGAGAATTGATCTTTGTCTCGTGTTGAAGTGAGTGTTCAATTCTTGTAACTTGTTTTTAACGACGTGCCAACGAGTTGTGTTACAGTTCGTCTTCATCTTACATCTACTCTCTTATTTGGCTCGCGCTACCGTGGTAAGCTCACACTACAATCATCACGTTTTCGAAGAAACTGACACACCCAAACGATGTACAGGAAAACACACCACGTGCACTTACGTCGTCGGGTATGGCATGGTCTGGGAAGACCTATGTCGTTGCATGTCAGAAGCAGACAGCAGTAATTCTGCTAAAAAGTGAAATCCCCAAGGTCATTGAAATTAAAAGTAGCCACTAAACATAGCACTTGACAATTTAGTTAATTACATAATAAATTAACAGTCCCCAGTAAATAACGCACTTACCAATAGTTAAAACTTCAACAATTAAGTTGATTATCATTTTTAAATCCACCAAATCGAAAACAAAAATTAGATACTTTCCCACATTCCACCAATTCACTTACTCGCCTCTATCTAATACTCTATAGTAAAAAAACAGACGAACAAACGAACTCAAAATAACAATTTTGTATTCCCAACTAACACCTTATCTACAAAAACAAAAACAAATAGCATTGAACAGGCAAACGAACAAACTCAAAATAACAATTTCGAAATCCCAATTAACAGCTTAACTACAAAACCAATAACAAAAACAAATAATACAAAAAAAAAATCATCCGTCCATGCAATCACATTTGGAAGAGGAACGCCATAAACAGAACAGCTGTGAATTTGCGATGCACGAGCAGGGAATCAAGTGATGATGAAAACGAGGGATTAACGGCGTATAGTGGAATAGAACCCGATATGGAAAGTGACTACAGTGTTGATTTTATATTAGAATACGACAGTGACACCTATCTTCAGTGTGAACCTCCCAAAAAAACGGAACAAGCCAGATGACCAACAAAGAGAAACAGAAGCATGTAAAAACTGTCGGATGAAAACGGTAGCATCCATATCAGCAGCCCGAGCAGGAAAAATCCAACTGCGAAGACAAGCCATGATAGACTTAGAAAACGGTGAACTTTCATTAACGATGATGCGAGCCCCATTGCAGGTAATAAGAAGGTTGCATCCAAAACAAGTTCGAAACGCAACAAGGTTGGCCAAGACAGAAGATGGCCACATTCCTCAATAAAAGATTCGAAGAGGAACAGACGCTACTCCACACAAGCGTACGAAGATGTCGATACGACATTACCGATCTTTTACTATCCTTCGGAGCGGACCCAGAGATACTCTATCACGGAAAAACAATTGGCCATAATGTAGCAGCCGAAAGTGATCTACTGTTACTACGAATCCTGAAGCATAACAACTGTGAATTTACAACTCGCAACTACAACGGAGAAACTCCCTTAATGTTGGCAATCTCATACGAAAACCTAGAAAGTGCGAAGTTAATATGGTCACCAACTAATATCAACATTGAGACACCTCAGGGCAAAACCGTTTTCATTATCTAGCCATGTATGGACTCGAAGACCTAACTACTCTAATTTGCGCAAAAATAATCATCAACAGCAACCAGCAAGACGACTCAGGTGAAACCGCACTACACGTAGCAGTCGGATTCAATCGAATTGACATGATTGAAATATTACTTCTACATGGAGCAGACGCATGGATAAAAGACTCCCATGGACGCACGGCGGGATCAAAACCATGCAGTAAAAGAGCGCAAGCCATCTTTGAAAAATGGGAACAAAAACATAACGGTAACCCCCTGACTAAAACTAGAAGAAAAGAACACCAACAATACAGCCGCGAGGAAAATGAACAAGCCATAATCAGCATAACCGAAATACCAGGCAGAAAGAAAAGCAGGAATAAAGGAACAAGAAAAACAAGACAATACACCAACAACCTTATTAAAATCACATACAACTCTTTTCCTTAAATTTTAGGTGAAGGAACAGGCTTTATTTTTCAACCATAGCAACAACTGTAGTCGGTGACGGAAAATGCAAATTGGAGGACCAATTCTTCTTACCGAAGAGGGGAAGGAATGTAACGAGACCAAAGGCGATCCAAAGGAAGCCACACCTCATACATCCCTCAAGCGTTTCACCAGTGAAAGTGAACGTATCTCCTCCCATTTTACCTTCATAATTTGTATCCTTTAGTAGTATAAATACTGCATGATTGTAACATGTAAGGCGGAATTGTTTTGGCAAATCCACTGGTAACACACGAGGTTTGGAAACTTTACAGAATATTCAAGATATTGAAAAACTGAATCAGAATTTGAGAAACAGAGTTTAAAAAAAAAATTTGTAAGTGTTTTTAAATTTCTAGGATAAAATTAAAAATAATTTACTTCTTGTATGTTTCTAAATGCAGACAGAGGAACTCATCCTAGGTGTGGAGTGGATGGTCCTAAAATGGCTTTCGGAATCATGAACAAGCTGCTTACAAAGGAAGTAGCAACCCAATACGTACTCAAAAAAACCAACGCAAATAAGGAGAACCCCAAAAAAGTTTTTATGGATCACTCCAGAATTTACGAATGTGTAAAAGGTAAGTAATTTATTTAATTTTTCAGTTATTTCTGCTACTCATGACTTCTTTTATGAAATTACAGTACCCGCCCTTAGTATCCGAACACCAAGGGTTTTTGGGGCTTTTTTACACTAAAAAATACATCTAATGATGATGTATTGAAAACGAAAAAAAAAATATTGTGGGAACCACATCGAGTGTTTCCTTTCTATCTCTTTACGTCTCTTGTGTGTGTGTTTTTTAAATGAATGTTCTTTTTTTCTATCTCTTTTTTAAAAAATCTGTTTATCACTCATCATATCCTCTTATGTTATATCATATCCTCTTGTGCAGCCTTTATACTCATCCTCTTATACTATTTATCACGAAAATTCCCTTGTCCTACAAGCTCCATGACTGGATAATTGAGTGTTGTTTTATCACATCTCCTCGTTTCAAAATGAGTATTTCCCTGCCAAATATTTTATGCTTTCACAGGTCGTTCCATACGAATATGGTTTATTAGATGAAAATGTTTAATACAGCTCTAATGTCGTTACCAAATCCAATCGATTTATATTTCCCATTATTTAAACGCATGAGTCTTGCTTTCATGAAGGGAGCTCCTAAAACACTCCTGAGAATATCACCAACAAATTTCTTGAATTCCATATATTAGCATGCTCCTCGACAAATTTTCTACCTGCTTGTGGCCTTCCTCAGTGCTTCCCAACGGCATGATTGATGCGCTGGGGAGGCTAAGAACCTTTTAGGAGGCTCCCAGGAAGGAGATGTGCCGTGTGGGCTACCTAGTAGCCTTCTCTTCAACGGAATCCGCTCACAAAGTTCCTAGACTGTACGATGTCGCATGCTTATGTGTTATTAAGTGTTCTGCACAATTTTTTTCGATTTGATCGATTATTAAACACACAACGTTGCTTTTACCCCATGTATTTGCGGAATCCTATACCCTATTATTGCCGAACCCATATCATTGTACGTAGCACGTTCCATCCGTTTGAGTGTAAAACTGACAACATATCGTAGTGCCTCTCGCAGACAAAGGAAAGACCTACATGGTAAGGACGAAAATCTAATGTGTTCCGCCCCAGGTAGCAAAAAATTCTCCAGCAACATTGCGCCAAAGTCCTGCTGGTGTCGTATTGTAATACTGCCTGAATGTTTTTTAATAATGTGGCAATGTTGTTTTGCACCCACTTTTATGTTGCACTTCAATATTGCTTTTTAAATACTGAAGCAATATTGTTGTGCAACATTGAATGCTTGTATTGTAAATAGCCACACTATATTGATTTTTCTCGATTTGTATTTTCATATTATTAAACTAATGAATTAACTATACTAGTTGAATTTATAATAAATTAATCAATATGAAGACGAACTGATAGACAAAAATTCTGTATTTACATATATAAACATATCTTGGTTACGAATGGACACGATGAAAGCTCAGTGTAAATTGACATATAAATAACATCAATCAGGATCTGCCTCTATTGCAAGCGTAATTTTTGCTGCCTCTTCTTCCTCTTCATCTGATGTCGATGACGCGGATTGTAGTTTTTGAGGACTTCGTGAAATAGGGCCTATAATTTTCTTTTGACGGATTAGCGCACGCACCAGAAAAAGGGATAGCTGTGTATCCATGTCGCTCGGACTGGTAAGTGGGTATCGCCTGAATACCGCATCTATATACAGTACCCGCCCTTAGTATCCGAACACCAAGGGTTTTTGGGGCTTTTTTACACGGTGTCTTATGGCGGTAGGGTCCCTTGCGCAAAGGTAAAAAAGGGCCAGTAAAAATGACGATAAAAAAATAAAATTTTGTTCTGACGTTAATTAAATAATGGGCTATTTAGCACTATTTTTTTTAATTTTTTATCTATAAGACTTTTTGACTTACATGCTAGTCATGTATTATCCGAACACCGCGTTGATCTTATAGGGTGCCTAATGACACTACCTCATTTTTTAGAATTTTTTTTTAATATAAGGAAATGTTTTCTAGATGTCGCAATTACATTAATCGATAGGATATTCATTAAACTATATCCTGTTTTAGTAATATAACTTAATATCAATTATTTTAGGAACGGGAATTTTTTAAAGTGAAGACTGTGCTAAGTTTTTCCCGTCAAAAATAGTTTATCTTGTTTCCACTTGAGGCGCTGCACTCATTACGCTTTTTCAGACAGCTAACACAGTTTACTGTAAAAGCAGACGTATTTCTGTTTGCTTTTACGTAATGAGTTCACTTCATGAAAGCAAGACTCATGCGTTTAAATAATGGGAAATATAAATCGATTGGATTTGGTAACGACATTAGAGCTGTATTAAACATTTTCATCTAATAAACCATATTCGTATGGAACGACCTGTGAAAGCATAAAATATTTGGCAGGGAAATACTCATTTTGAAACGAGGAGATGTGATAAAACAACACTCAATTATCCAGTCATGGAGCTTGTAGGACAAGGGAATTTTCGTGATAAATAGTATAAGAGGATGAGTATAAAGGCTGCACAAGAGGATATGATATAACATAAGAGGATATGATGAGTGATAAACAGATTTTTTAAAAAAGAGATAGAAAAAAAGAACATTCATTTAAAAAACACACACACAAGAGACGTAAAGAGATAGAAAGGAAACACTCGATGTGGTTCCCACAATATTTTTTTTTTTTCGTTTTCAATACATCATCATTAGATGTATTTTTTAGCTGTGTGTTGAAGAGGTAGCCATTGAGCCAACTTGTGCACGTCGACCGGACGCGCACGCCTTTTTGAAGATTCACATCAATTCCCAATTCAGATCCTTTCTTTTCTCCTTCTTTTATTGGAACTTGTTCAGACCAAAGGACTCCGTGGATAGATCTCGTTGGGATGAGCATTCTGATTGCTGCTGGCTGTATCGTTCGTTTGCCGACTGTTACATTGCTACAATGTTTTAAAAACAAAACAAGTAGAAACAGTTCACAGGATGAAATGTTGAAAATGAAAATTGCTTTCATACCAGCTGCCTTCTCTCCCACGTCTTCATGGCCATTTTGTATTTCTCAAATTCGTGACACCAGTCGGAGTAAACCTTCTGATAATCGTGTGATTTGCTGGGGGCAGCGCATCGCTGCGTATCGACCGTGATATTATAACTGCACAGCGTGTCCGCTCCTAACCGGCAGTCATATCGGCCGGCTTCTTGTTCCGTCACGCCCATAATCACCATGCCTTGCTCGACCGTCTGGATGTATTTGTCTGGCCTGGAAAGTTGGTCAAATAAACATTAAAAAAAAAATCATTTTCATTAAATAAAAAACAAATTACCTGAACGACAGCTGGTATTGGCCTTTCTCTCGGCACTTCAATGGCTCAGGGTAATAGCGGGGAGTAGCGCACGTTGTTTTTGTACTAAGCTGGAGCCTCTGTGTAGTAACTGGGAGCGGCGTAAGTGGTAGTGTAGTAACTGGGAGCGGCGTAAGTGGTAGTGTGGTAACTGGGAGCGGCGTAAATGGTAGTGTAGTAGCTTGGAGCTGAGTAGTACTTCATTGCCTCGGTGTAGTATCTGGGAGTAGCATATGTAGTTGTGTAGTATTGCACTTCAGTGTAATAGCTTGGTATAGCATGCGGTAGGGTGTAGTACTCGGGTGCCTTTCTAGTGCAGTATTGAGGAGCATCAGTGTAGTAAGCTGGAGCTGCGTAAGTGGTTGCATGGTACTCAGCTTTCTTTTTGTAATACTCCGCGGCTGCAGTATTTTAATATTCCACGGCCTTTGTGGTGTAGTATTGAGGAGCCTTAGTATAGTAAGCCGGAGCTGCATATCTCGAGGTGTAATATTCGGGCGCCTTTATAGTCTAGTAAAAGGGGGCTGCATACGTCGTGATGTAGTGTTGGAGAGCCTTAGTGATGTAGTACTCGGGGGCATTGG
The DNA here is from genome assembly GCF_022539665.2 of Daphnia carinata. Classification (NCBI taxonomy): domain Eukaryota; kingdom Metazoa; phylum Arthropoda; class Branchiopoda; order Diplostraca; family Daphniidae; genus Daphnia; species Daphnia carinata. Next base: position 6,022,040 of record NC_081335.1, on the reverse strand, counting down.
TGGTGTAGTAGCTAGGTGGACATATCATTCTTGGTTCCAAAAATAGCAAATACCATCCATAACTAAGAAAAGGAACACACACTAAATAAATGTATAAAAATTAAAACCTCAGGCTATCGTTAATAACCTACCTCAAATCCTAAGCAATGTCAAACCTTCTACAACTGATAGTGCTCAAGTAACTTGTTCATCTTCCGGTGACATGCAACACATGTGCAGGCTAAAAGGTTAGTTGCTCAGATATTCTTCAACTTAAATTGAATCTAGAAATGCGTAAGAGGAATCATGAACCATAGCCACTAACACTGTTGTTTACAACCCGTATTATATGAAGCTACAAACGAAAAACATTTAAAATGATTAATAAAATGCAAAAAACCTTTTACTGTTGGAAGTAGAGAGGCAGGTAAATGAGAGAACCACAACTCATAAATCGTTTTCCTAGTGAACAGGTTCCATATAAAATTCGAAGCAATGTGCTATTTGTTTTTTCTTCAATTACTGGCAAAATAAAATTATGCCAATTCCTATATATATAAAAGCTGAACTACAAAAAACAAATTTAGCTTGAGTCTAGAGCAAAATAATCCTAAACAACAAAAACTTACCTTGTTTTCATAAACCGCAGCGTTTTTACTTAAGCAGTAGTCTAGCAATGGCTGCCGAATGCAATGTTTACATCGTTATGAGAGTTGCCAAATGTAAAAGTTGACACAAATTATTTTAAGAAGCAAAATGAAATACAAATTTAAATCACGTTAAAATTTTAACGTCATAAATATCTGATCTGTAACATCTAATAACACATAGATATTGTTACATGAGAAACATGTTTCGCGATACATAGAATTGTGTTTAGGGAATGAAGAAAGCTGGTAGTGCTGAATACGTCTGTGCATTCCAGTTTAGACCACCAGTATGCATTCCAGTTCAGAGGACTAACCATCGCAATTAGTGCTCCAGCGAGTGTTTGTGGATAACAGGTTTTTAAATAGAATATTAAACTTACCAATGACCATAATGGATTATGAGTTTGTATGATCCAGACCTTTACCTTCTCTGGCTTATTCCGCCTTCGTTCTGTCGAAGAATTTATTGCCCTCGGCACCTGTTTTGCCTTACATTTGCTGCTCTCACCAAACATTTTTTCGCTAATTTGCTGCGGTCCCGAGCTATTTTGCCGTTTTTCCGTTGTCTGCAATTTGAGTTTATTTGTGGATCCCCAAAAGGTAACTAGAATTTTTTTATTTAGTGCTGGACTAGCTGGACATAGGAGATCGGGCTTGATACGGCGGCACCGTTTCAAGTGACCGACACTATTAGTTAAGAGTAAGGACATTGTTGCTACACCTCGTGTGAGTGCTGGACTAGCTGGACATAGGAGATCGGGCTTGATACGGCGGCACCGTTTCAAGTGACCGACACTATTAGTTAAGAGTAAGGGCATTGTTGCTACACCTCGTGTGATCAGTTGTTTGACCCAGGGCAAGGTCTTAAATTGCATTAGTGATAAAGTTTTCGTGGGAAACAGGGCTTAAGTTTTTAAGCTATGTTGACCTTTAGTTTTTTTTGTAACAACGAAAAAAAATATAGAAATTCTTATCCTAAGTAATAAGTATTTTTCCGTCCTCAACAGTCGTGTTAGTATTTTTGTATTGCAGAACTAGCTGCAGTAACTTTCACGGATTGTGGTGATTCACCTATGGACTCTTTCGGTGCCATAGAGGAGATGGAAAAAACCCTGAGCGACCAACAAACTCGGCAGCAAATGGTAATGGAACAAAGTTATAATTGTTTTAAAATTCCCTCCACAGTTCACCTAAAATATTTGTGTTTCTATTCAGGTTCTAATTTTGCTCCGAATGGGTGGGGTGACCCTCCAAAAAACAGTGTATTCCATAATGGAAAAGCTGTTTATTTGCGAAATTGGAATGCAATATACATGGACGGGAAAATCCCCAAAGAAGTTTGAGAAAGAAAAATTTTCTAATTTGACAAATATTTACGCTGCAATTTGTGGTAGGTGGTTGTATATATTCATTTATTAAGTTCTTACTCTGTAAGAAAATTAATTGTTGCTTTTTGTAGGTACGGTTCTCGCAAACAAAGACCTTTTCGGTGATGAAAAAACCTCAGTGAAGATACAGTTTCAAGTAACTGAATGACTTCGTCATTGCCGGCAAAATTTCTATAAAAGATCATTTATTAAGATTGAATTTGAATAAACCATTAAAAATATTCTATTGTTTTTTAATATTCATTTTTTATTTTACATTTACACATTTAATTGCATTTAAATATAATTGGTATTGTATTGGATGCTAATACCATGGGAGGGTTATTGGTACTACTTGAGGATGATGCAAGAGGAGGTTATTGGTACTACCTGAGGATGATGCAAGAGGTACTGAGGAGCTTGTCAGGCAGCTACCGGGTAACCAAAAAGAAGGTTGTAAGAGGAATCGAGGACGGTTATGGGAAAGACTGGGGAGGATAGCAGGACGTTCTAGGGAGATATCTAGGAGCCAGTTGTGCCGTTGTGCCGTGTGGGAGCAAACTGAAATACGATACTCTTCGACAAACCAACCTAAGGTTCAATCCCCGGGTGGGGTACTCGGTACGTTGAACTAAAGTGCGGAAGTTTTTCCTTGGCGATCATGGAAACAGGGTTGGGTGGATTGCAGCCAAGGAAAAGTCTTGATGGTCGAGAATTTTCTAATTTTATGAAAGCAACGACGACCCATGGGTTGCAACAGTACTCATTTCATGGTTGATCATTCATTATTGATTTTTCAATATAATTCGTCGTTCAGATAATACCAAGAGGAAAGGCGTAATGCAAATCGGATTTAGAGATGGAAGATATTTCGACAACAGATTCAGAAAGGAATAAAAGATGTCTTGCCAGGAAAGGGAAACAAACATTCGACAGGAGGAGTCCCCGCCATTTCTCCATCTTCTTTGTCTCTTCCGTATCGGATAGGTTATTACTAAGTTTAATTCACATAATATACGAAACAAAACAATCCTATCTATCAGTTTTCCCAGTTCCGCTTAGAGTTTTAGACTTCAGCTTATTTATGGAAACCGGGTAATATGGTATGTATAGAAACAGAAAAAATAGGTCATTAATATTTAATGTTTCGAAGCAATGAATTGCAGTTTGGAGACGGTGGCCAGAATAGAAACTAGGCAGGGAAATCTTCATTGAATATTTTGTAATCTACTTCATAGTATTATAAAAATATTAAAGCTAATCAAATAATGAAAACAATAGGGTAAGCGGAATCCTCTTGTTTCCTCATCTTATCTTACGAGCAAAAAGAAGATTAAAAATGGATGCTGCTTATCAGAGGTAGACTGAAGCCAGTCTAAATACATTTTTAAAAAGTCCTGTAACAAAGGAGTAGGTGCGTCGGGCTCTATTAAACGAAGGGGTAGGTAAGTCGGATATTTCAAACGAAGGGGTAGGAGTGTCGGACTGTTTTTACAGAAGGGGTAGGTGTGTCGATCAATTTCCAGTGAAGGAGTACGGATGTCGGACTGTATTAATCGAAAGGATAGGTATGTCGGACTGTATTAATCAAAGGGGTAGGTGTGTCGGACTGTATTAATCGAAAGAGTAGGTATGTCGGACTGTATTAATCAAATGGGTAGGTGTGTCGGACTGTATTAATCGAAAGGGTAGGTATGGCGATCAGTGTTCAGCGAAGGGGTAGATTTGTCGGTCTCAGTTAAACAAATGGGTAGATAACACGGCTTTTTTAAAATAAATTTTTAAAGGAGTAGCTGTGACGTGAGCGTTTTAAAATTTTTTATTGGGTACATATGTCGGGTAGCTTTGACGGGAGATGTTTTTCCATTTTCTGTAAGGGTAGGCCTGTCGTGGTAGGTTTGTCGTTTTTTGGGGTACGTCTGTCGAAACCTCTAGGTACTTATGACGGGGGGTACCACTGTCTCAGCAGCACCACCATCCCGTCCCAGCATACCCGTATAGCATTTATAGCACAGCGTGGAGCAACCAGGTTTCTATGACTCTAATAGTACTGCAAGAGATCCACGCGACTGCATCTACAGCTAGATGGCGAAACGTTTGATCGCTAAAAACGATCGTATCGCGATCAATTTTTTGGGATCGCCGATCTGATATCCGATCTTCTCAAAAGATCGGATCGGCGATCTATTTTTTGATCGAGATCGGGATCGCGATCAATTTTTGACCGTGACCGGGGCAAGTCTGAGCTGAGATAACTGTGTACAAATCTATATATTTGTTCTAGCTTAGTTCGATAACTTTTGTAGTCATAGGCAACAAAAATAAGTTTTTTGTTCCAATCACCTCCTCTCTCCTCTACGCCAGTTAATTTCTTCTTAATGATATTTTTCTAATTTTCTAATAAAAAGCAGAAGAGAACAAACGGGAAGGGGTGCTCTCTTCGTTTGCGTCTGTTCGATTTACTATTACGTTAATAAGTGTACATGATACCTTTTTCTGGTTTCATAGTTGCATTAGGCTACATCCTTCCAAATGGAGCTACAGCTTTTGGCCGAAATAAATTTTATTGCGGTAGCCTATGGTAGGCATTATTTTTGCATTCATTTTCTCCCCATCCACAATGAAAATGAAAGACTAATCTCATTGCGTGTAGTAACAGAGGCGTGATTTGATGTAATTTGACCTCACGTGGTTGAGGGTCAATTCAAACGTTTTATTGTTTTCATAGTGGCCCATATAGCGTTACCTACGTTACGAGACAGTATACGCCAACCGCTTCACGTTTTCGAGGGCGACGATGTCCTATTCACGTGTGATGTGCGCAATCTAGAATCCCACACGCTACTTTGGAGAAGGGAAGATAAAGAAAGAGGGTCTCCTCGCATTTTTACGGCGGGAGAGAAGCGCGTCACATCATAATTGCATTTCGATGTTCTCCATGACTCCGGTAAGCAAATTAAGCAATTTCAGTTTACAACACATAGAACGATGTAGTTCATCTATTTCTTTTAATCGTTTAACTGCCTCGTCTAACGTCTGTGTGTGTGCTTTTTGTGCTTTTTTTGTCCTACATATATATATAGGCTACGTACAGTATCCTCCAGAAAAAAGAGGCACCCCCCGGTCGCCAAAAATTAAATAATATATTACTAGCGCTAGATGGCATTTAATTTTTGCAACATATAAACAAAAAAAGCATGCGTTTTTTTTTGTTTGTTTGTTTTGACGGCAAAATTCCAGACGGTTTGCCGATTTCCGATGTTTTTTGTAATTTTGCTTCGAGCTAAATAAAGAAAACTGAAAATTTGAGAAGTCTGGAGAAAGGCACACATTGTCTGAATCGTAACCTTTTCCCAACCCCACTTTTTTTTTCAAAATTTTCCGTTGTCGTATTTCTACCCGCAGGAAATGTTAGGAAAACTTATTGGCCAAAGGCGATTTTAGAATGCAGACAATATTCTTTTATGTTTTTTTAATTAATCTAAATTATTGAACGGAAAATTGTTAAGAAGACTATTATTTAAGTTAAGCAAACTGGCAAACGAAATAAGTTTTAGTATTTCGTTCACCAGCCATTATCATCAATTCATAATTGAAGCCTTTTTGTAATCGATAGATTTGAACTTAAATTGGATGGAAAACTCCTGTTTAATTCTAATTTAGATTCATCGAACAAAACCTAAAATAATATTGTCTGCATTCTAAACCCACATAGCACAATTCGGTCCCACGGACATCCGTGGTATATCCTATTTGGATAACGATGACATCTTACGAACATCCGTGGAACTGCCCGACCTCCTGGTTGGATGTCCATCGGATGCCGACGGAATATTAGAAGACCTCCCGGGAATATGCCGATTGATATCCGAGGGAAGTCCTGTTGGACGGGAAAAGAACATGCTCTGAACATGTGAGAATTATGGAAATACCTTTGTTTAAGCATTCCTGGCTAAAGTAAAGTATGAAAATAAATAATGTAACACAACGATGGAATTATGGTGAGAAATTTCTTTGTATTGACATATACCGACATATAAGATACAACATGTAACTTTCAAGTTTGGAAGACAAATAAAAAACTGATCCATTTTAATAATCTACAGTGAGGGGCCTCAGTAGGAAGACTACGCAGCTGGAGAGGAACAGAGCAGGCCGCTGGACAGCATCGAGAGAAGCACATAGGCACTGAAAGTAATCCGGAACGGCGCAGCACAGACAAAATCGGAAGACGGTAGTAGCCCACAGAGTAACAGAAGCACTAGTTGTTAACGAGAAAAGTTCCAAACGCGAAATTCACTTAATGTTACACGAAAACTCCAGACGCAGCACATAAGCAGCACAGACGATAAACTACACCACGAACAACTAAGCGATGACTAGCTGAAATGCTGAATTAGCATGCGAAAATTGGAAAGTCGAAACTACCATTATTTATCATTTCAGTAGTCTTTCCCTAAACACCGGGGAATGGTTTCATCTCAAAAATCTTTTTATATAATAACTTGATTATTGAAGGAGTTTTTTACAAGGATATAGTTTAAACATTACAGTAAGTGTTTAAAGTCCGTTTTAGATGATAATTGTGAATTATTTATTAACATTGGGTTACCTCTCAATGCTAAATTTGAATTCAGTTGGCGATTGTTAAAGTAACGTCTGCTCGAGTGAGACATCAGAAGAATATCAGGCAAGTTTACATTTACTGTAGTTTATTTTGGTTAACGTTACATTTTTCTTATATTTAGATATCAGAGTTCGACAATTTATACTTAGAGATGAATGGGATTATTTACCATTGCTATCTTCCAAATGATTTTGTATATTTTTCTATTGAGGTTGTGGCTCCCCGAGCCAAAATGAGCCCACAGTGAGGGAGAAATTTCGGTAGCCGGAGAAATAGGACCTGGAGAAATAGGACCCGAAGATTTAGGACATACAAATAGGACCTGGAGAAATAGGACCTGGAGGAATAGGACCCAATCTTCAAACATTTTTTGAAGGGTCCTATTTCTCCATATTGAGGGTCCTATTTCTCCAGCCTTAAAGTCCTATTTCTCCATCATAAAAAATCAATGTACAATTGGTTTTCCTATATGTTGGAAAAAAACCCGAACGGCCTATATTGGTTTCTGCACTCCAAACACCGTTATCAATATGACGCCTCTTCACTGCATTATAACTTTTTTTTTTTTTATTTACATTCATAATATTTTTGCAGGATTATATGCTTTTTCTATTGCTTTTTAGAGCTCATTTAATAGAAAAGTAATTTTGTTTACACAGTATTTGAATTTTTGCATTTTACATTTTCTTACTGGTGTTTTCAGGCCTACCATCACCCGCCCTTTACTAGTGTCACTATTCACTTTTTTTTTCTTCGTGCCTCAATAAGGATTCTTGGGAGGGCGCATAAGTACCTCTTAATACACAGATAACTAAGAAAATTATTACATAAAAATAATTTAATAAACGTTAATTTCATAATAAAACACTGTTTGCCCTTGCGCAAAATATTGTTTTTTACGATATATATGGCAACGGTTACTACAAGCAGACGACTGTTGCAAGATCGAAGTGTCAACATCCTACAATTCTATGAATCGTTGAAGTTGCTTATTGTAAGCGGTGTTTGTTTGACAGGTAAGTGGCTAGCTTCAGTAAAATTAAAAAATTTTTATTTCCTAGGTTTGGCAGTTTTGGTACATTTCAAATTCATGTTGGCATTAGCACCACAGAAGAAAAAAATTGACTTGGAAGGAAAGGTATTTAAAGTATAGACATAATTTTATTAATTGCATTTGGAAATTTGACACAGATTACTAATCCGAAATGTTTCTTAGGTGGTTACTTTCAAGGAGAATCATGAAACTAGAGATGATTTACCATGAACCATTTGGGAACCAACTTGTTAGCTGCCTTATAACTATCATCCTTCTGGTAATCTAGATGTTCACAGTTTTTTGTTCGTGAAATTTATGTAATCATTTTTCTTATCGTTCAGATGAAATAACACCATTACAGCTGTTAGTTACGTCAAGACATTAATCTCAAGATGCAAGTACTGAGCTTTAACGGATTTCAATTTACATAAGCAAGACAACCAATTCTGTTGTTGAGGAAAACCAACTACACACCCAGCTATGAATGGTAAAATATGTGTAATTGAATCTAAATTAATTTTATTTTTATGGTTTAAAGGCTTTTCGTTCTTCCGTTCACGTTCAAGGCTACAACTCATCGAATCGGACTTTTATAAGCATGCCATAAAATATCTCGCCATTTTTAATTGAATTGTAAGGGACGACCCACCGGCACCGCTTCTCCCCACACCGACCTTGGTTCCCACGGAGGACTTTAACCTCCGAGAACCGCCCCATGCCCCTTTTCGCACCTCTGTGTTAAATTTACACGGCAAAAATCCCCTGCCCTCCCCGAAGTGCTAACCAATTCGACCTTCTACTTACCTATAAAATGTTCTCCCCGAAAAATTGTAAAGCAGTCTGTTTTTGTGAGTCGAAGTGTACGGTGCTCCGTGTCAAAAGTGCTATAATACAAACCCTGTGTCACTTACTGAATTGTGTTGCGTCATTTCTCCGCCAGTCGCCGCTCTCCACCATGAGCCCACAGTAAGTCTCAAAACACCCTTATCTATCTTATTTTGTGTAGTTTGTCTCCCTCACTGGACAAACCTCACAGAATCATTTGTTCTAGGTCTTAGTCATTGGTGAAGAAAACCACTTGCCTTACATGAGGCCACCACTATCGCGTAAGAATTGTGGTTCAGTGACGATCCCGAAGTGTCAAACAAACTGAAGTTTAAGCAGTGGAACGGAAAAAAGTGAAGGTGATTGTCTAAAGTTATAATTTTGTGTTGCGTTATTTTAATGAATGTGACCTATTTTTGGATCCAGTTTGTTCTTCGATCAGGATGAATTCTACTGCAGTCCAGTGGAATTAGTTGCCAAAGAACATGGTGGTGTTTCAGTTGTGCGAGGACATCATGTAGTTAAACTGGACATTGCTGGTCGCAAAGCTGAGTTAGATGACGGCCTTACCATCACCTACGACAAGTGCCTTATTGCCACAGGTGAATTTCTTTCGTATTTATCTAAAATTTAAAGTACTCGATAATTATAACTTTTTGGAATGTTGAAAAACTTTTATAATCTTCCTACTAGATAGTATCTGAGAGCCATTGTTTAATTATCGTTTCAGTAAGACGCATTTTCAACTATTAACTACCTTAATTTATTATCGTCTTAGGTGGCAAACCCTAACATCCAGCAGGAATAAAGATGGTAAAAACCCGGATTCGTTCCATGTTGTTCATTCTTGTTGCATGCTATATATTATATGTTATTGTTCGTTTTTCTTGTTCGTAATTTTCATTCATCAAACCTGAGTTTTTTTTTATTTCTTAGTTTTGGAAGCAGTTGAAAGGCCCGCAAAGTAAAACAACAGAGTTATTCGACTTTTTCCATCAGCAACAACAGCAGCCTGAGCAACGGCCGCATAGCAGTGTGAAAAAAAGTGAAAAAAATTCAAGTCAGTTGCCATATTTCTTTATACTATTTGCCATACTTTGTGTTAACGTCGTAAGACTTTAAATTACCAAATTTATCTTTGCAGATCTCGGACGCAGTGCAGTTGTTCGCCGATTATTCGAAGAGCATACGAAACTATTTATACGATGTCGATGGCAATATTCTGCTTGATGTTTACACTCAAACCTCTTCAGTTCCATTAGGTTACAACCACCCTGAATTATTAGATGTCAAGATAAAGAAAACATCAGAACGTAATTGAATTGATTATTTACCTGTCTGGGCAACATCAAAATTTTAATTTATATTTCTCAAAGATTCATAAACCGACCTGCCCTCGGTGTATTTCCTGGTGAAAATTATCCTCAGCGAGTCCAGAATTCTCTGTTACGTATTGCTCCCAAAGGCCATACAGAGGTAAGTTGTAGCTCCTTAATTGTTCCGACCTATTGCAAATAATAAAAAATATATTTAAAGGTAACGACGATGGCGTGTGGATCGTGCTCAAACGAAAATGCGTACAAGGCAATTTTCGTTTGGTATCGCCGGAAACAGAGGGGAGATAAGTCATATACCCCAGAGGAGAAGACGAGTTGCGTAATGAACCAATTGCCTGGTGTTTCTGACCTGACTCTTATGTCTTTCAAAGGTATTTAGAAACACGTTACAATGTTGAATCAATATTAAATGAAAGCCTTTGCTCTGTTACAAAAGGCGCTTTCCACGACAGAACGTTTGGTACGTTAATCACGACTCATACCAAGCCAGTCCATAAACTGGACATTCCTACAAAGGACTGGCCAATTGGAACCTTCCCTCGCCACAAGGTTAGTTTTAAAATTTCAATTAGGCTCAAACTATTACCTGATCTCATATTTCTTGTGATTTTAGTATCCGTTGGAAGAATTTGTGAAAATGAGGAAGAAGATCATCGCTGTTTGGCGAAAGTTGAAGAGCTTTTTGATCGGTACAACAAATGTAAATAATATGCTTACCTGGATTTAGTTCGTCTGTTGCTACCGAAGTCAAATCGAAAAAGTTTTTTTGAATTTTTTGTTTAATTATTTGTATTTTGTAAAAATAAATGATATGTAAATCAATTACCAAAAATTTATGGTATTATTTTAATTTAAACAAATTTTCTTGCGTCCTTTGGCTGCCGCGATCCGGACATTCCGCGGATGTTCCAATACGTACGTTCACTGAACGTACGGATTTGCCATCCTGCAGACGGCCAACTAAGGACGTCCGTAGTACTCCCAATAAGGACGTTACCAGGACTTCCAATTAATTACGTCCGTAGGACGTCCTCCAGTGGACGTCCCTAAAACCGGACATTAGGACATTCTGGTGACGTACATCTGCCGTCAGAATGGGACGTCCCGATCGGCCAGCCAGGACGTAGATGGGATGTCCCTGGGACGGACAAAGGCTAGTAGGGTATGTATGTGCTATAATCTTTTTGTTTAAGGAAGGCAAGCAAGCATATGTCATCCAATTTCAGGGGAAAAGCAGGACTCTGATAAAATGAAAACTCAACTTAAACGGAAGTTAGATAAGTTGGAGAAGAAGAAACTAAACAAACAAAGGAAAAATAACAGATGCCAAGGTAAACTTTGATTTCGACAAAAAAAAAATAGACCTTCAACTAATTTTACTTTTCTGTATTTTAACAGATAAAAGAATACTAAGCGCAATAGGTTAAAAAAAAATGTGGAATTGATTGCGAGCTTGATAAACCAATTAGGAAAGAGAATAAAATCAACATCACAAACGAGAAAGAAGTTGGTTGAACGCATCGAAGAACAAGAAAAGAGAAAGGAACAACAACAGAAAAGGGATATGATCCGAGCGGAACTCATTATTTTCGTTCTTGCCACGTAGGTCTCTATTTATGGTTTTGCGGCATATATTTTTTTTATTAAAAAATGTGCTTGTCTTAAATTATATATATATAATTTTTTTATTATTTATCAGTGTATTAAGGAGTACTTAGGGGAAAGCATGCCCCTCGTCTCCGGGAATTCGCATGGAATAAGGGTATCAGCCAGGGGGGAGGGCGATACTAGGACTAGAAACGCCACTAACAAAAGGTCAAGGGCAAAAAATCAAACACTGTGTAAAAATAAATATAACTTTTATACATGAGCTGTGTAAAGCAATAGATAATGCGTGTAATCATGCAAAAAAAATACAAATATGAATTCAAACAAAAAAGTTATGATGGACTGATTACACGAGCAATTGATAACGTGGTTTGGAGTGCGGTAAACTACATAAGCCGTCTGGTTCTTCCTTTATAACAGCGGGTTTTAGGGCTATTTCCCAAGGAGAAATAGGACCATTACTATGGAGAAATAGGACCCTTATGAGGGAGAAATAGGACCCTTCAAAATATGATTGATGATTGGGTCCTAATTCTCCGGGTCCTATATCTCCAGGTCCTATTTTGGGGTCCTAAATCTCCGGGTCCTATTTCTCCAGGTCCTATTTCTCCGGCAATCAGAAATTTCTACTCTACACAATTGGTCAGTCCAACAGAAAGTTTCATTAACATGTACGTTTCAGCAAACACTTTACGTGCTCTTCTTTAAGGTATTGATGGGGTTCTTGGCCGTAAATGGTTACCTAATCTTCCCCATTTTAACACAAACAACTTTTGACGTTTTAGCAAATGTTTTTAAAGACAATTTGTTACCTGTTCCTTTATCATTCTGAAGGAGACACTTTTCTGTGTGGATTGGGAGATAAAAAGAGTCAGGAATTTTGGCACTTCGAGCAATTGCCGAATGTATTTACTTTTATCATTATTAAGATTGGTTTATTGGTAACGGCATTATCTACCTTTGTAGGATGAACGAGGAGATAAGATATTTTAGTCTAGTTTTGACACAAATCAGATGAATAATGTTAGGAATTGTAATTATTTAATTAAAAAATAATTAAAAATTAAAATTATTATTGTAACGTATGTTGAAAATTGAGTAAGATTTGATGAGATAAATATATTGCAATGTACAATGTATTATGTAATATGTTTAACATTTTGTCATTTCATTCGCCATGGTCTAATTTTTAATCAAATAATTTTTTTCAACGACCGTTCAATTATATAACATCATTTTTACGTATGGTGATCTTTAACAAAGCTTTTTCAAGTTGAATCAAAACCTAAGAGGTCTTTTCGAAATCGATTTAAAACACGGTTTAAATTCTCTTTTTTTAACAACCATTATTTAGAAAAAAGAAAAAAATTTGAAACTCTTCTTTGCTGTTGCAGGGACGTCCTCAGGATCTTGTTTTGACACCTCCACCGGGCTTCAAATTCTAATAGCCGACGGACATCCATGGAACAACCCGATATGGCGCAGGATATCTAACGGATGTTCGGATCACAGTCGGACATCCGACGGCAGAGATGTGCTATGTGGGAAATCGCCTTTAGCCAATAAGTTTTCCTAATATTTCCTGCGGGCAAAAATACGACAACTGAAAATTTGGAAAAAAAGTGAGGTTGGGAAAAGGTTACGATTCAGACAATGTGTGCCTTTCTCCAGACTTCTCAAATTTTCAGTTTTCTTTATTTTGCTCGAAGCAAAATTACAAAAAACATCGAAAATCGGCAAACCGTCTGGAATTTTGCCGTCAAAACAAACAAACAAAAAAAAACGCATGCTTTTTTTGTTTATATGTTGCAAAAATTAAATGCCATCTAGCGCTAGTAATATATTATTTAATTTTTGGCGACCGGGGGGTGCCTCTTTTTTCTGGAGGATACTGTACGTAGCCTATATATATATGTAGGACAAAAAAAGCACAAAAAGCACACACACAGACGTTAGACGAGGCAGTTAAACGATTAAAAGAAATAGATGAACTACATCGTTCTATGTGTTGTAAACTGAAATTGCTTAATTTGCTTACCGGAGTCATGGAGAACATCGAAATGCAATTATGATGTGACGCGCTTCTCTCCCGCCGTAAAAATGCGAGGAGACCCTCTTTCTTTATCTTCCCTTCTCCAAAGTAGCGTGTGGGATTCTAGATTGCGCACATCACACGTGAATAGGACATCGTCGCCCTCGAAAACGTGAAGCGGTTGGCGTATACTGTCTCGTAACGTAGGTAACGCTATACCACCAAAACCACACTACACACTACACCCACAAAACAACACAGTAAACAACTTGGGGAAACAACTGAAACACACTAGCTACTATACTAACGCACTAAAAACTAACTAACTAACAAAGGATTTCTTGGCTCTTTATACATTTGTAACCTACGACTACTGAACGTCTTAGTACAATTTAAAATGAATTCTTTAGAGAAATGATTGGGTGCTTCTCACCCAATTCTCCGAATAATGTTACGCAAAACAGGGCACGTGACAATATACTGGACGGCACAACTGGTCAGAATCCAGAACAATGCGAAGCTGATTTCCCGTCACTGATCAAATACATGGCTGTTATAACCCTTTTGTTTAGGCTACTATTACCACAATTGACTTTTTTTATCCGTTTGCATCAAGCAAAATACGATCAACAAGTTTCATAGCTGGATCATCATTTTTTGTCCTATTATATTCTTGTTGGGAATAGACGGTACGAATCACGTCCCTTGTTGCATCGAAGAAGGAGTGCCCGACATTTGCCAGGACATTTGTCGCGGTGAATACGCAATACGGACTGGTGACATACGGACGCACGTCTCCTGCCCAGTTTACACAGAGAAAATTCTGGCTTGCATCGCAGAAGGAATAGGTAATCTAATGAATGCATTTCACTTCTAGTTTAAAGTTAGACAGAAATCAGGGCTACTATCGATGAAAATGGTGACGTCTTGCCACGAACCTTCCGTACTATGTACTCTTGCTTGTTTTGTTCCACTACTCTCTGGGCAGCTGGCAAAATTTAATGAACATCAATATCAACTGATTGCCTTTTCACGAGACAAATCATACAAGCATTGACTACTGTAGTTTCTAAAAGTTTGCCTTATGCCTTATGCCGTCGGTGTATTGCTCAAGGTCACCAATACAATTTGCCACACCTTCATTCTCGATGATAGCAAGTTATGCAATAATAGTAATAATAATGATAATAACCCGCTCTTGTAATCATCTGGCCCTTTGTTTCCGTCTAAAAATTCAGTATGTGCCAAAAAATTAACCAAAAACGATATGAATGCAGAGATATTACCGAACGCTCCCGAGGACGTGCTAGTTGACATCCTGTCTGATAAAGCCCTGAGAATTTCCTGGACTCGTCCTTCGAGGAACTATCGTGTCGTTACGCGCTACTATGTTAACATTCCTGCACTGCCCGGCTTCGATTCGTTGGAAGTGAAAACCGGGCTTACTGGTAGAGCTGAAAAGGACGCGAGTGATAGGAAGGGGTCGATGAGGTTGCAAGAGCAACCGTTCTTCATGCAAATCAAGGTCGGCAAAATTGGTAACCAGTCACCTATGGGACTTCCTTTTTCATAGTCGATGAACCTGCTAGTCGTTACGGGAAAACAACAGGAAAAACTTCAGCTTCTGCGCAATTAAAAAAAAAAGAATTAAAAATGTGTAAAAAAAAAATCCTCGTCAGCTTTTGCTTGTCATACGTCGTACATAGCAAATACCTTATTTGGTCTTAACTGAATTATTCGTTTATTGAACTCTAGATCCCGGCCGATCAAAACTCGACGACGTCTGACAACTTGAATTTGTTTACGATGTACGAGATCCTATTTACGAGGTACGTATTTTAGCTACGTGCTCTTTCAAATTGAAAACATTTTCATAAGGCAACAAGTAGTCACTTGCGCCTTCGCCGAAAGTATGTAAAGCAACGCGTATTGATGATTGTATGTATTATTTCAGGTGACATCCCACAACAATCGACGAAGCAGTTTGCCTTCACAAAAAGTTCGGCCTTTGACGGAATCACGGAAGAAAACCAAAACGCCTGCAATGACGGCACCTGCTCTGCCCGATATTAAAGAATGCTGTACTAAGAAGGGCGTCTATCATAGCAGGCACATTTTATGTCATCACGTTAATCGTCTGCTACATTGTGCGACACAGCGTACTGGCCAATACTAACACATTTTTAAAAATATTTTCCGACAGATGCGTGGACAAATTTTGTGATCCTGTCCGTACGGCCGATGTTAGTCTGCCGGACTTGATGATCTGCGCCCCGTGGGCCAGCGACAGTTTCCCCTGCTTAGCCAACGGCATTGACCACACGGCTTGCTATAAATCGCGTGGTTTGCCAAAGCCTTGCATTCAACTGTGAACAGGGGACATAACACGAGAAGACTACCACCAATCTCGCTGCATCCAATACATGAGCGAGCTGAGCAATTGCTTGTTACAAGGCTATGGCGTCTTGCCAGGCCCACCCATGGGCTTCCGCGTCACCCACATCAATCCAACATTCGCCATTTTACGATGGGAAATGCCCAAGGTCCTCGGCAAAACGGTGGTCTCGTACAACGTCCACTATCGGCCAACGAGCGACGGCAATGGAACACCGTATAAAACCATCAACAGCAAAAGCGTGCCATACATCCTTCAGAATTTGATGGCTTCGACCGCGCACGAAGTGTACGTGACTGCGGTCAACAAGCACGGAATCGGCGAACCTTCGACGAATTTTCTTCCCCACCGCTGTCGGCCTAATGGAGGCAACGTCGTCGGAGGCGGCCTACAATGTCACGACCTGCTGCAACATGGCGGGCGTTAGTTGTAAATGCATGCCCTTGTGCGATTATAGCGCCAAGCTGATCGAGAGACAGTGTCAGCTTTGAGTTAATTCTCAAAGCTGCACGAAAGACTTTCCTAAATTTTTGAGATGCGGTGCTGGTGGACGGAGTCACGTCCAGTGTTGCGAACGAATGGGCATCCCGCAGGCTTGCCTTGGTTTTTCCAAAGGTCACGTGACAGAGGAGCTAGTCATCACGGCTGCTGCGTGCTTTCCTTACGTGCAACGTCATCCAGTGTTTCGAGGAAGGTATACGTAGTCTATTTTTCATTTATTTATTTTCTGAATTCGGGGTGTGGGTTGCCTTACGTATTTGCTTACATTTGCCCTTGAAATTGAAACGACACAATTAGGTACTGGATTGATACCTGGTCCTGTTATACAAGTACATGCCACTTCGATCACGGATGACAGTTTGACGCTAATTTGGCAGCCACCATTCGACGGCAGCGTCAACCACTATTCGTTTATTATTCCATGATAGACGAGCTAGCGTCGAAAGCGATAGCTGCTGCTTTTGAGATGGATCAACAACTGCACGTTATTCAACCTCAAGCAGCCATCAAAACTTGAAATCAAGCTGAAATGAAAGCAGCTTTACAATTTCTTCGCAGTGGCAGCCAATCACCACGGAACGTCGTTGCCGTCTTCCATCATTACAATCAACATCACTAAAGAAGGTGTGCATTTTTTTCCCCTACTGTAACTAGTTCAAAAATAATTCAAACTTGGGTGACATTTTTTAGCAAATTTTCGTAAACTTTAATACGTTATCACTTCAGGTGCTTTATCTTCTAGTTGCCGATCATTCTTTTCGTACTTAATCACTTTGTCAAAGGAAATTGAAGGACAACAGCCAAGTTAATACCCCTATTAATTATTTGCATTTTTTGAAAAATAGCTTTGTCGAATGCAACGATTTCCGGCGTTCCATTAGCCCCGCAAGGAATCTCGGTGACCAGCCGAAGTGCCGATTACACCATAGTTTCATGGCAGCAACCGGCACGCGTGTATCCAACTGATCGATTCACTTACACGTACTTTAGTTTCATATTGGTTTTGCCACGTTATGCCCACACAGTCAGCGATTTATTCATTTCGATTATTATTTTATTTTTTAAAATCTGAACTTACAGTTTGTACTACCGTTAAAGAGACGACAAATCTTTCGATTTGTCGTCGGCAACCATCACCTACTACAGGTTGGATAATCTAACAGGTAGTTCGCAGCACATTTTCTAAGTCACGGCTTCAAACGATAACGGTGAGAGCCGGCCTTCTGAAACGTTGATAGCCTGGACCGATCAGCATACGAGGCGGTTGTAGAAGTGCCCACAATCCACCCGATGAATATTGTCCTTGAGGGAAGCAGCATGACCGTCATTTGCGTCGCAACGGGCGCGCCCATGCCTACTGTTTCGCTTTACATTTCTGGTGTTCTTACACAACAGGAAAAAAACGCGGCACATGGTAGCAGTGCTGTCTAACGTCACCCGATCCATGAATCACATAACGTGTTAGGCAAATAATGGCTACGGCCAAACATCGGAAGCTTTTAAACGCATCATTATTGGACGTGCGTATTTTCTTTTACTTCAATTGGATTTCAGCAGTTCCAAAACTGACTCCACGACTTTTTACTTTTTCTGTGTATCGATTCCAGGTCGACCCAGCATAACAGGCTCACAATCACTATGACAACACTAGGCGACGATGTCACCCACGAATGTGAAATGGACGCCCATCCCACTCCGAAGCTGAGTTTTAACCGAGATTTCAGCACCATGGATAACATCACGATCAGCAGCAAATACGAAGTTCAAATCCTTCGTCAGAATCGCGTAATTAATATACGGGGCGCAATCAATCGAAAACAATGACAACCTTTGAAATGACCAATTTTTTTTTTGTACGACTTCGTGCACAATTAGGAGCCAAACGCCAATTACATTATGCAATTAATGTCAAGAATATGAATGTCTCCGCCTCTGTCGTTTATTATTGTAACGCCCAAAATAATTTCGGTCATGACGCCCAAATAATAATTTTAAGTCATGAAACTACAAGTGCGTCAGAAAGCAGTATACAACATTGCGTGAAACCATTGCATTTGCCTCAGACTAAAATTATTTTCTCTTGATTAGGTTCCGTCCGTCATGAATGTGGCCAAGTGCTGCAAAGAGCAAAACGTGTCATCCACCTGTATGGACGCGTGCACTTTGTTTTTGGGCATTGAGAGCGTCATTGACAGGCCGGAGTGCATCGGTGATTTTCACAACCTCATTCCATGCGCAGCTGGTAGGGCCTTGTGTACTTTCCGCTACAAACCGTTGTTTATTGCATGCTGATGGTTCTTACAGATGTCTCAGATCATCGTGGTTGCTGTACCCAATGGGGCGTACCTCAGCGTTGCTTGGACTGGTGCCGAGGTGAAGCAGTTACCAGCATTGAACTGTGCGCCCTCATGTAAACAAAAACTATCATTTTTTGTTTCCACGAAGGCAAAGGTAGGCATTACCCATCAAAATTTACACGACTTACCCAATAAGCAAGCCCTATCACAGCTTGAAAGTATTTGTATAACATAAATATATATGTGTACATATATATATATTTTTTCGCAATCTTACAGAACGTATTCGAGGACCACCGCGTATTGTACGAATTCAACTTGAAAAAATAACTCAGTCGTTCTCTGGGACTCGCCTGCTAAGAATGCCGATACCGTAGAGATGTACAGATAAAAAGTAAATCCTTTTTCTATCAGAGATAAATTTTCAAAAACTCTGGGCTTCCACGTTGTATTTGTCTGTTGCGTGTATGATAAATTAGCCCGGAAATATCTATAGCAAATTTTATTTTCACACATTTGTTGCCTGTCTTTCACCGTACAACCATCATTAACCCCCTTTTTCTGCTTATTTTTGTTTGAAAATCAGGGTTTTCTGGCGACTTCAAGGCGTGAAACAAACGGACAAGAATGACACCCGATTGACATGGCTCAATCTTGTCGGTCTCAAAGAAAACTTGCCGTACGAGTTAGTCGTCAAAGCTGGGAATCGTGACGGTACAAGTACTCTGACGGAGCCTCTCGCCCCTACCCTGAGTGGCAAAAATATTATTTCAACCAGCACCCAATCTAGTAAGTACCCACGTCTTGCATGCTCGTTTACCGGTGAAATTGGTCCAAAAAATGAAAACAAAAACAAAAAGCAAAACAAAAAGCATAATAAAACCGAAAAAACCAACAAATAAACTGCTCTCTTGTTTTAGATAATCCGCAAATCGGCTGTGACCGTCGTCGTTGCAGTTATCCTGATTGTTTGCGCTGTGGTTTGCGGCGTGTGTTGTTTGCGCAAGAAAAACATAATCGACATCAAGCTGACAGGAGGCATGCGATTCGACAATGCCCTTTTTCGAGGAAATAGTCAGGCCTGCAAACGATACGTTGCAAATCGTTGAAAATGAGGTAGTAAATGATGCCGGTGGGGTGGCGACATCTAACGGAGGTGGAGGCAAGAGGCTCTTCAATAAGCTCTAGCCACAGAAGTGGGGCCCTCGCTTTATGAAGAATTACGTTTGGGGACAGACGGTGCGGGATTGAAGAGGCTTAAATAACAGCTGGCAGACGGAAGTAAGATTGAAATTGCGATTCAATAGCGATTAAATGGGTTATGTGGATTTTATCATAGTTGTTTTTGTTAATTTATACTTTGATTTTTAACTAGTAAATAACACCATCATCCGAAAAATTTCTCATCTACGTCTAATTACAAAATGTACACTGTTTTTGTTAGTTATGCTTCGGTAGTTGTTTTGTTTTTTTGTCCTCCTTTCATTCTTATCACTGGCTGTTCCTGCTTGTTGTCGGTTATTTGGTACTTGGCATCATTGGAAGCGAAACGTTGGAAATAGCTCGTAAAATAGTACCTCTTAGTGGATTGTAAATAAAAAATATTTTAAGCATCAAACGAATTCGTGTTTGCCTTACCATCTCTAGTGGTTTTTGTTCAATGCAAACTTTAAAATTTTGGTTTGACAGTTCATGTTTTGATATAGGCTTGCTTTAAATTTGGAAAGCTTTCATTCAGGGGTTCGTCACCTCGGTAGCGTACTCGTCTACGATACTGAAGGGGACAAGCTGGTTCTCGGGTTCAAATCCTGAGAGCGTCGAATTGCGTCCTGAGCGTCTTAAACAAGAAACCCTGTTCAATCAGGGGCGTTTTTTTTGAATTCCCAAGGGAATGTTTTTATTAGTATTTTTTTTATTTCGGGTTTTTTTAATATTGATAATTTCGAAATTTTTGAATTATTATTCTTATTATAGTTTACAAAACAACATTTCATTAAATTTTAACATAATTTCATTGAATTAGCTGCGTCATTGTTAAGCAAGCTTGCTTTTTTTATCAATAAATTATAATTATCGTCTAAACGTGGGTTTGCGTGAGGCCTTTACTAGGTTTGCTGGGCCTTTCCTGCTAGGTCTACCGACCGCCATGTTAAATAAACAATACTCCCAGTTACCTTACCTTTGTATATGAAAGCAGGTTTTTTTTCAGTGCTATGTTTTTGCACAAATAAATTAGTAATAACCCAAAAATTCTGAGTTTCTGTGGGCGTATTTTACACAAACAAATTAGTAATCCCCCGGCTGTTCAGTATCCCTCTCATCATCTGTTCATGATATCTCTTATATCCATTAAACACGTCGTACTCCATTGCGTCGTTTTCTTATCTTTTCTCTACATTATCGACTAGTAACTTTGGGCCCGTATATATACTACTTTGCACATATTGCGTTTCACTATGGTATCATTACATATGTACTACTTAGTAAATAGTGGCAGATTCATTTTTCCTCTATGGCCAAATTGATAAACGCGCGAGGCTAAACAATTTTTTTTTTGGAATGTTGTCTGCTTGGAGTTTCCTATGCGGAAGGGGCCATAAAATGGAGTTTCCCCACGCGGAAATATGGAAAAATACCCCTAAAATAGTAAATCAAAATGAGAATCGAAAATGAAATAAATCTTTTCTTAGTTAATTTGTGAGGTTGTCTATGTAAGACGGATACCGGAATTCTCTTCTCACAAACAAAATGTTTATGGTTACTTTTAACATTTTAAAACTTTTTTTCGTTTTTACAATTAACCAATAATAGTTAGTCATGGATGTTAAAGACCATGGTGAAATATTTAATAATTTATAAGGTGTGTTACATAGATTTTACTATTTAACAAATATTTCGAGAAAGAAAATTTGAAATTGCCGCGATAAGAAAATGGCCGCAAATTAAAATGACAAACTAGTTTTTGGTCATTTTCAGGATAAAATGTAGCAACTCAAAATTAGTCATTTTTAGCTGCTTGTTTCTGAAATACCAGAAACAAAAATATTAGAATGATTACATGTTTGACAAAGCTTAAGCATTAAACAATGCAAAGTTTATTTTTTTTCACATATCTCTTACCCTCTCTAAAATCATGAAAGCCTTTTATAATTATTTACGAGGAAAATAGACAATAAAAATGGATAAATTTACAGCAATCGATAGTTCATATCAAGAGCTATCTATTTCTATAAAAAAGGAAAAGTTAAACATTTATTCTATTTTACAACGTTGGTAACAATTACCCAAAAACGGATTGTATGAACTAAATATCATAATAATTTTGATAACAAATAATAAAGAAAAAATGATTTAATAATCTTTTATTTCAATTACCGTTACTATTTTATATATAATATTGTAAATATATTATCTCATTAGAAAACCTAGATAAACCAAATTCATATCGCTTCGCTTCGAAAAAAGGACATGCGCTACACGTATTGTTGTTTAACTGGCTTAACTTAAACGGTTGAACCACTAAAGCAACCAAATCAAAGTCCCTGTGGCGACAGCACACTTGTAAAAAGCATATCCCAGGCTTGTCGCGAGGCAATATGGTACGGTGTGCTCCACAAAAAAGAGGCATCCCCCCCCCCCCAGTGTTCTGTCGAATAAGAAAAAACTTGATTCTTTTGTAAACGAATACGAATAAACCAAGTAAACGAATAACGAATAAAATGGACGTTTTATTCGCGAATACGAATAACTTTCGAATAACGAATAGCGAATAAATTTTCGAATCAAATATCGAATAAAAATGGCATTTAGCCTACCTTCAGAAAAAAACAGGACAGCAATCAAAACAAGACTGTCTGTCGTACAAGAAAATTACTTATTCGAAATTGTATTCGAAATGATAAAATACGAATTTACAACGAATAAGAATAACGAATAAGGACATTTTTATTCGACGAATAAAATGTGCGATTTTTTGCGTTATTCTATTCGAAATTTTATTCGAAAGTTTTATTCGACAGAACGCTGCCCCCCTCCCCCCCCCCCCGTTGCCGAAAATGAAATAATATATTGTTATTGCGAGAGGGTATTTAATTTTTTTTTTGCAGCATATAAACAAAAAGCATGCGTTTTTTATTTGTTTGTTTTGGCGGCAATATTCGGGACAATTGCCGAGATTTCGGAAGTTTCTTTTTGGTGCGGGCAAAATAAAGAAGACGGGAAAATTTGAGAAAGCTCATCTCACTTTTTTTCCAAATTTTCCGTTGTCGTATTTTGGCCCGCAACAAATATTAGAAATTTATTGGCCAAAGGCTATTGTAGAAACAAAACAAATTTATATTATTTTCGGTTCTCATAAAATTTACAATTCTAATTTCCATTTACAACTCCAAGCAGAAAAATTTCTAAAAAAAAGTAATTGGCTAACGCTCCGCACGTTTATCATTTTCACCATAGGGGAAAAATGCATCTGCAGATATGTAGTAGGGAGTAGCGGACCCACACTGGACACGTACCAGATTGGACGACCGCAATAACTCGGAAGGTTATTCATGAAATGAAATTTAAAAAATACGTGTGATGTGATATTCAATTCCACACTTAGGCCTAACTTTTCAAAAATATACTAAAACTATTCGTAAAGGAAGGGGGAAATGGAGGGAAATGTATATAGCCCGACGCTCTTACGTAATAAGTTGCCTACGGGATTGGAGGCTCATCGTTCCTACTGGAACAAAGAAAAATGAAATAGGATTATTTCTAAGGAGAAATAGGACTGATGCCATGGAGAAATAGGAATGTCCTAAAAGTTATTAAAAGTCAGTCCTATTTCTCCGGTAGAAATAGCACTGGAAATTTTCAGTCCTATTTCTCCAGTCCTATTTCGTTACAGTCCTATTTCACCGCCAATCCGCTCGAAAACCACTTAATGAAAAAAAACTTTGGTAATTATATAAAAAACACTAATTTTTCTCTTTTCAGTTTCTTTTTTGGTTTGTTTTAATTTTTAGGATAAGTTGTTTAAGATTGATAAGCGTTTTAAAAAATGACCTTCTGTTGGGAGATACTGGATATAGTTTTGGGGGTAATACCTGACGCAAACGATATTTTTGGGGAGGGGCTTCGGTTGATTAGTTACGGAAAAGAATCGTAAACGAAAGTTGAAACCTGAGAGTTCCAAAATGTTGTCTGCTATCTCCTTCTGATAATGGCATTCGATAATAAATAAATACTTGATACTTAACAAGCCCCCCCTATTTTCATTTTTTTTCAAGCTACTTTGTCCATTCCACTACTCTCCCCCAGTCAATCATTGACGAATTGTGATAAAATTAAGTTTAGTTTAGGATATTTTTAGTACATGCAGAAATAGCTTAATGAAATACGAACATCCCACTACTTTTTCGAAGCATGCATCTGCAATATATTAAATTTTAAAGACCATGTTTAATGTCGTACACCAAATGTGCAGTTTCTCCTCTTAATTTTTTTCTTTTAATTTTTCATTTTCTAAAAATGTGGTTACGATTAAACTACTTAGCCAATATGAATGGAAAAAATTACATTATCATACTTTTCTAAGCACTAAATTTCATTTATTTTTCGATAATAAAATTTTGTTTGTGCAGTTTGGGTCCGCTCTCCCTTACATATGTAGTGAGACCATGTTGCCGTGTACAGTATCCTGCCAGCAAAATATATTATTATTTATTTTTTTAAAAGGAGTAAGGTTGGATTTGGAGCAAAACCACTACAAAGTGGTTTGGGTAGTTTAAGCCTACACACCTTTTTCTATAGCTCCAATTGTTATTTGCCGTTTAACGCACCCGCTATCCCTGCCTGTCGATTTACGTGCGTTGCCACCCATTTAAGCAATATCTGTGTATTGAAAAATAGTCATATCCACGTTTCCAACCACAATCTAGTCTTCCAAAAGCCTCATCCCGCCCTTTCGTTGCAGCCTGCGGCAGTTTTAAACCTTTTCAAGTAGTCCCACTGCCAATTACAGCATTCACATAATGTGACAGAATGGTACACAAAACTCCTCTCCTTTTTTCCGTGTCTTTACAGAGTAGAGACTAGTAACTTGTGTTCCCAACCAGTGCGGGGAAGAGGTGGCACTAGCGTATTCTAACTTTTTTTTGCAATTTGAGCCTGCCCAGATGTTTACGTGAGCATTACACAGCATCGTCTGTATTACTCACTGTTTCAAATCTATCTTTGGTTTAGTGTGCTTCGTCAGTATTGTTTGGGTACCAAAAAACTATGAGTTATCGTCAAGTATTCACTAAACTCATACTTACCTGGCTCAGAGGCAACCATGATCACGAAGGTGGTTCCTCCAGGGCGAGGCCCTTCCATTGCACTACGGTCGGGCTGACCCTTGCGATTAACCCAAATGCGGTTAACTCGGGAGTACAATTTTTGGTAGTGGGGGACTGCGTTCGCGCTGTCCCCTGAGAAGCAGAACATATAATATCAAGTGTACCATACATCACGGGATCCTGTTCATTAGGCAGATTTGTCAGTTAAGGTATGTCATTTGATTTAATAATGTTTTATTTCTTTAAGTATAGAAATCGTCAAGGAAAATTCTAACATTTAGTTGATCATGCACAATTACTAAGTGTTTTTATATGTAGTAAACGAGGCCCAAGCGCTAAGCTAGAGGATTTTTAAGGTGACTGCAACTACACAATTTGCAACGAAACAGACGTTGTTACCTTTACGGTCGTCCGTGCCAACGGCCATACCACGCTGAACGCACCGGGTCTCGTCGGCTCCCCGAAGTCTAAGCAGCGTCGGGTCTCGTTAGTACCTGGATGGGTGACCGCTTGGGAATACGAGATGCTGTTGGCATTGGTTTTTTGAGAATTTATTAATTTTTTTGTTTCCACCAATACAATTTGTTGATGAACCATAAACTTGATCGTGTGGAGCATTTTACAGATGCCAAATAATTTGAATTTTGCCGTGATCGTCTAGTGGTTAGGACCCTACGTTGTGGGGAAACGATAATTCCGTAGTAACCCAGGTTCGAATCCTGGTCACGGCATTCTGAAGTTTGAAGGTAAAACACTATTTCATAGTAATTGGAAATGTTTCGATCGGTATTAATGTGAATTTTATCGATTTTATTGTCAAGTTAACGGGGACGGGTTCAGTGGAATTGTACTCCAAATTGAATCAATTCCTGCACGTTCATTTGATTTGGCGAAATGCACCGTAATATGCACACTTTAAATGAATTTTACCAGTCCATGGCGTGGTGTGGTCATAGGTGGAATATTTGTAAAGTGAACTATTATCTTTGTAGGTATGTGAATGTAAAAATGAGGGCAGCGAACTGTTAGATTTCAATGAAAAGCAGCACCTCTCTTGGTTTTCTTGATATCAACGTCCGTGCAGAATTGGCGAGAGAAAGGTTCAAGTAGTAGAGCCCTCTCATGTACAATTTAGCTTTGCGCAGTGGCAATATCATAATCAATGAGGGTCTACCGAGATGTGATTATTGCTAGTTGAAAACTTTAACCAATACCCCGCCACGAAGGAGTGAAATAATCTTCGTCGTCGGCAATTTTTGTTAGCTCCTTCAGGAGCAGATTCCCTTAATGAACGTTAACATAGTTTTCCGTTAGTGATGGGCATTGTCTGCTAGGTTCTAGCATTTAGCAAGCGATTAGTTACTCGTTCCCATGGATATCGAAGGCCGAAAAACTTGTAGAATTACTGAACGAATCGCACTTTGTTCAACTAAGCGAAAGAGTTCAATACAAAGGTTTAAGAACTAGCAGAAGACTTGTCCTTCGTTTTCTTACCCAATTCAGCTTACCGATTTCGTTTGCCCTAGACTTCGTTTATGTTTCATCTAACCAGAATTAATTTAGTGCACAATCTAACGAAAAAATGATGTTTACATGAGCTTTACACAGCATCGTCTGTTTTACTCACTGTCTCAAATCTAACAGAAACCAGCAGTTGCTTTATGGTTGAATTTTTTGGGTTTACCATTGTTACTTTACCAAAGTGGTTTGAAGTTGTGAAATGAATAAATACCAACTACTTTCAGTTGATATTCACTCTGGTTTCTAATCAATACCCGGATAAATCTTTCGCCTTTTACTAAAGATTTCCGTGGTTAGGAGCACTGATGAGTCTATATGACTTATTTTTCGATCGCCTGGTCTTTAGACTGGGCACCCCAATAAAACACAAATAAGTTCTTGTACGTAACCTAGGGAGTAGCTTGGGTGCAAATTTCGGATGAAAATCGATAAAAGAATATTGAGGTGTCTAATTGCAAACGCGGCCGAGGGCGCGAAGCGCCCGATGGCCGCAAATTCACGTAAATGTAAAGTGAAGCACGGTACTATCCACAATAGCAATTGAAAACGCGGCCGAGGGCGCGAAGCGCCCGATGGCCGCAAATTCAAACATTCTACCATTTCAAATCGAACTCACATTCACACAATTCGCTGTTCCATCCGAAGAAGTGAATTGAAAGCGAAAAACTTCAAAAAAAAAAAAAAAAAAAAGAAAACTTCAAACGCCATTCAATATCTAGGATTCAGATTATTATTCCGCATGAGCTTTGCACATGGATATAACACTTTTCAAAAGTGCGGGGGTCACTGCCGTTGTAGTATTTCACATCTGAAGTTCAAAGAAACACATAGAAATAACAATTTTCCTAATCGAAAAAAAAAAGGAAGGAAAATGAAAGAGGTTTGACTGTTTCGCCGAGGCTAATCCATGTCGCACATTCACGGGCGCGATCCTACTACTGCCCGACACGGGAACTTTTGGCTGCTAAGTTTCCCTCCTGGCCCGTTTCGCTCCTCCTTAGCTAACCTGCACCCATCAAACTCCTCCGATGGGTCCATGTTGATGACGAGCTTAGTGCGGACGCTCGATCAACATGCACGATCACGAAGTAGTGCTCCTCGTCTCAAGTCATCCACACTATCAAGCCTCCCAGAAGCAGGATTACAGATGCGTGCCACACATCCAGCTGGAGTATGTGTGTTCAGCTATCGAATGTATTTCTGCAAATGAGCACGATGAAAGTAACTGGATGCCCTTCAAGAGACTACTACGTTTAATTTCCGTAGTGGTATAAATATCGTCGTTGTTTTGCCATCGGGTTGATAGTGGTAAATGAACAAAACGCAAAGTGTCGCTGTGTAGCGCTTTTTGACAAGATTCACTTCTAGAATGAACTCGTTAACTAGCAAAACCACGGCAACTTTCGTATAGATACGTTAATGCTGTTTCATTTTGCATAATCTATTTATTCTTTAGCAACTGAATTCAACATTAAGATCATACTTCACAGGATCATTTCTGTAGTATATCTCGACGAGTTTCCCACCAGAAACAATCCTCCATTCAACCCGCGATGACGAGTAATGACGCTGGCTTCTGAGAGTGAAACAGGTTTCGGGTGTAACTACTTCTGTGGTTCCTGCTCGTAGCTATTGAGGACCGTTTCCGATGTTCCCTTGTGGTACACTGGAAGGAAACTAGCGTTTTCAGAGCGGTATTTAAACAACCCAAAAAGAAATGAATTTACTGGCATACGTAAACCCGTCGAACTCCATTACATCATAATCGATGTCGAAATTGCTAATGCACCCATGTTTAGATTTCAGTAATGAAACCTTGGGCACTTTTAATGAGAATTTTACACATTCGGGGGCATAGTATTTAGATGGGTGTCGTCCATTATTGGGTTCATGTAACATTGTTTAATGCTGTTAGGTTTTCTGTCTGTGTAACCTTAATTTAGTTGTAAATATTGCCGCGTTTCGTCTACCGTGGATTTGAGCTACGTACAAAACGTTTTACCAAGTTTCTAACTAACACCTTCCTCTGTCTGTTTAATAGGCAGTTTAAAGTCTGCAGTACTCTCTACTAGGTGGAGTTCATCGACTTAAATTCAGGGTGCTTTGCATTCAACAGCTTCCCAAATAACTTAATATTTGAACGACTCATCCTAATATAGCATTCCTATCAAAATAGAAGATAAAAACTTATGAGTTGTATTGGCTTTTAGCAGTGCCAGGTGGTGCTCTAGCAACAACCTGTTTTATTGATGAATTTCATTGTTTTTGGATAGGGGTTTGCTTTTTTTGTACATCAGTCAGATTTTCGAGAACAGCATAGCATATAATACCCAGTAACTTGAATCTCAGTTATCGCTTCTCGGCCTTTTGGCTAAGATCAAAGTGTAGTATCTGTTCTTATCAGCTTAATATCTGATACGGGTTCAAATGGACCCCAGAATATTAAACTGATTTTTGAAAATCGGTGGGAACGCTGTGCTTGCATAGCCCCCGCCACGAGTTGACCTGGTATTGCAGTACTTCCAGGATCGGCTTCTCCTTTAAAAGGGATATCTCTATGAATGAAATAAATGTATATCTGCTCATCTTTATCACGCATCATCTTGTTGGAACTAATGATGTAACACCAATGTCTGTATATTTACATCTCATACATATTTGTCATCCCCAGTATGTCAATATTGCATCTGCAATCATGTGGCTGCTGTAGTGTTATGGTGTACCTCTTTTAGTAAGTGTCAAACATGGTTAACTAATTGCAGCCCAACGAGTTATGTTCATCTAAAAAGGACAAACTGCCTTTCAGTTCTAACTGTTAAAGTTGTCTCGATTTGAATTGATTGTTCGGTAATCTGTCATGAAACATTTGTCTTACTGAATCTGTCGTTTACATCAGTTGAGCGTCTAACGAGGGTTAAACAGTGCCGTTCGCCGTCTGCTGTTGGGCGCAGAAATTTTTCGTCAAATGGAAGCATTTTTCTTCTCACCTAAGAATGGCTGTAGATTTCCTATTATTTCAACAAGAGCTTTATGGAATCGACTATGCTCAGTGGGATCTTTCGATTCTTTGCGCCATTCTATACGCAATGGCTCTTTGTTAAGCTCTTTGGTTTAGTGTGCTTCGTCAGTATTGTTTGGGTACCAAAAAACTATGAGTTATCGTCAAGTATTCACTAAAACCATACTTACCTGGCTCAGAGGCAACTATGATCACTTAGGTGGTTCCTCCAGGGTGAGGCCCTACCATTGCACTGCGGATGGGCTGACCCTTGCGATTAATCCAAATGCGATTAACTCGGGAGTACAATTTTTGGTAGTGGGGGACTGCGTTCGCGCTGTCCCCTGAGAAGCAGAACCTACAATATCAAGTGTACCATACATCACGGGATCCTGTTCATTAGGCAGATTTGTCAGTTAAGGTATGTCATTTGATTTAATAATGTTTTATTTCTTTAAGTATAGAAATCGTCAAGGAAAATTCTAACATTTAGTTGATCATGCACAATTACTAAGTGTTTTTATATGTAGTAAACGAGGCCCAAGCGCTAAGCTAGAGGATTTTTAAGGTGACTGCAACTACACAATTTGCAACGAAACAGACGTTGTTACCTTTACGGTCGAAAGTGTCAACGGCCATACCACGTAGAACTCACCCGGTCTCGTCAGCTCCCGGACGTGTTTTTTGACAGCTCCCAAAAATATCACAAACTTGAAAAATTTTCCAGCTAGTTTTCTCATTTCATAGTTTCTATCTATTTATCTAATTCTATTTTTCATATTTCAGTTAGTTTTTGTTTGAATAATATTATTTTCACTTCAAAAGTGAAAATAGTATTATACTTAGTTAGAATAAATTCTTCTCTTCTTCATTTGTTAGTCAATTTTCTCAGTTTTTGCATAATTTTTTTTCAATTAGTTTTCTTTCATATCTTTGCATTCTGTTTTCTCTTTTTCTCAGTTATTATTCTTTACTCTGTTTCAATCTTGCAATCTTCTGTACTGAACCTATTTATATCAATCTTCACCTCATCTTCACTCATTCCTACTAGTCTTCAACATATTTCATATTTATATTTCCTTCTAAGTGCACACACAAAAAAAACATTAAAAACAAAAAAAAATATATATTCATCTTCACCTTAGCACATAATAGTAGCACCCTATTTGTAGAATGGAAATAAAGAGAGAAAGAACAATTTTCTTCAGTTTCAAAGAAGTCGAATACGTCCCTTTAGAAATTGAAATACATCGTTGGTTTATGGGTTTGGGAATAGTTGATGATCAACTGACGGTAATCGACTTACATTACCATACCAAGCAAGTAGTAGCCAAATTTAAAACCCAAGATCTTTTTGATAATTTTTTACAAAAACATGCAAAAGGAATATTATATGAAAAAAATGGGAAAATATATCAAATCCCTGTAATTGTTGCTGGGAGTCCGTGGAAAAAAATTCAGGTTAAGTATGTCCCGGACGAAATGGACTTCAAATATATTTATACAGCATTCGAGCAATATGGGCAAATTAAGGGGATTGAGTGGGAAAAGCCAAACTTAGATCTATTGAAAACCAAAAGGGAAAAGTTAACTGTGGAAATGATGATCCATAAAAACATACCTTCATTTATTACAATTATGGGAATAAGATTTTCAGTTACTTATACAGGACAGATTAAAACATGTGCCAGATGTGACTCTGATCAACATGAAGCTCGAAACTGTGATGGAGGCAAAAGGACCTACAGCCAAGCTTTAGGAAGTAGTCCTGCAGTCACATTAGCCATTAGAACGCTGAAAGAAATAGTCAAGGATGCCGAAAGTGTAAAAAATACCGGAAAACATGAGCACAGTGATGTTGGAAGACAGTGGAAGTGATTCAACAGATTCTGGAGATGAAGCTGAATGGAAACAGCAGAAAAAGCGAGGGCGTAAAGGATCGAAGGAAGAAGCAAATGGAAAATATTTTGGGAAAGTAAAGGAATCAGAAAGAAACGAAATAAAAGGGCAAACGAAATTGATAAGTACAGGGAATCGAAGACAACTCAAAAAATTAAAACCAAATTTAAATACATGTCGCCAAAGGTTCACTAAAAGAAATGAGATTCCATGCGAAAATAAGGAAGACGGAGAAAATAGGAAAAATGGAACCAGCGGATTTCCTTGGGAAGATAATGTAACTCAAATCATAGGCCCCGGAAAAAATAATGAAGAAAGTAATAGTATTGAAATACAAGACACCGATGACGACTTATGCTCCATGATGCAAAAACCATGTATGGAAATTATAGAGGAGATGGAGAGTAGTAGAAAGGAATACAATTTTTGTCAGTCTACTCATGAAGAACAAGAACTTAAAATAAACGAATCAGAAGCGACAAAAGAAAGTGAGGCGATATCAGATAAAACACAATTTGCAGGACTACTTACAGGGGGAATAGAGGAATTTCAAAATTGTACCAAAAACCAGTTAGACACAAACAAAGAAAATGCAATGGAAGAAGAAGAGCCAGAATTCTTAGAGCCAAACCTTACCCCTTTTTTATAGTAAAAAACCCTGTTTTTTTTTTTTTATTAAACATATGGTTAGAATAATTACATTAAATATCAACGGTCTTAAATCAAAGAATAAAAAAGAATTTTTAAACCAATTTATAATAAAAAACAAGCCTGACATCTTAGCCTTACAAGAAACTAACATTGACGAAATCCCAGAACTTCATACAGATTTTATTGCGATAATCAACAATAATGTTGAAAACAAAAGATCAGGAACCATAATATTATACAGAAAACAGCTAGAATTAATTAACATAGAAAAGGCAGCAGATGGGAGAATTATAAGAGCACATTTTAAAAATTTAATTATTGTAAATATTTATGCTCCAACCCAAAACGAAACAGCAACAAACAGACATAAATTTTTTCTACTGACACTTCCCAAATTTCTGAAAGCTAGTGATGAACAACTTATTATTTTAGGAGATTTTAACAGTATAATTGATCCAAGAGATAGGGAAGGTGAAAAAAAGAAAATAAATAATCAACTGAAAAACCTTGTAGAAAGACTAAAACTAATAGATGCTTACAGATTCAAATACCCAATAACCAATGCTTTTACTTTTATAAGTCCTAATGGAAAATCTAGAATTGATAGAATATATGTGCAATGTAAAAATAAAGACAATATCCAAGAATGCAAACATTTAAATTTTACATTTAGTGACCATCAAGCAGTAATGCTTGATCTAGATGGGAGAATAGAGGAACAGAGGAAGAAGAAACTGCTATGGAAATTGAATACCAGTATACTGTATGACCCAGAATTCCAAAAAGTTTTAGAAAATTTTATTTTAAATGCAAAACAAAAGAAGCAAGAGTACAGGAGTATATTACAATGGTGGGAAAGAGAAATAAAAGACAACTTCAAAATTATATGCACACAGTATTCAAAAAATAAATGGAAAGAAAGGAACTCAAAGAAAAATTTCTATATGAAATGTCTAGATCAAGTAAAGGCTGAGATAGACCAAGGACAAAATAACTTCGAAGATTATTACTTTTTAAAAAAATGTTTTAAAAAATATGTACATAAAAGAAGAACAAGGGAAGAAGATTAGGGGAAAATTAAACTTTCTCATCGGTAACGAAACCATTAGTGTGGCCAATCTAATTAAGGAAAAAACAAATGGAGAAAGCAGAATAATTACTGAATTGGAAGAGAATGGATTTTTAACAAAAAACCCAGATGTACACCAAAAAAATATTTTTATCTTACGAACGTTTATTTTCTCTTAATAACCACAACCCAGTGAAAAGGAAGAAAATCCTAAACAATTTAAATGTTCAAGTAAGCCAGGACATGAATGTTGAACTAGTAAAAAAAATCACGGAGGATGAAGTCTGGAATGCCATTGAAACCATGCCACAAAATAAATCACCAGGAATAGATGGGTTACCTATCGAATTTTACAGAAAAATATGGCCTTGGTTAAAAGAAGAAATAACAATGTTGTTCAACCATGTATTAGATATCGAGGAACTTAGCGAAACCCAGACAACAGGAATTATTACTTTACTGCACAAAGGAGGAAGCAGGAAAATTTTAAGTAATTGGAGACCTATTAGCCTTTTATGCTCCGACTACAAAATTTTAGCAAAAATTATAACATTAAGACTAAAAAAAATTTTACCTTACATAATATGTCAAGAACAAACAGGAGGATTAGCAAACAGGGACATTAGTCAAAATTTAGCAACATATCGAAATATTATAGAATGGTTTTCAACCCAGGATACTTACAAAGGCGGCAATATAAGAGAAAAAGGTATGGCAATAATTAGTCTAGACTTCGAAAAGGCATATGATATGGTAGATCGTACCTTTTTATATGACGTTTTATCAAAAATGGGGTTTAACCGAATTTTTATTAGAAATATACAAACCCTGTACGAAAAATCGTCAAGCAAGGTGTATGTAAATGGAGAAATGGGAAAAAACATTAATTTAAAAAGAGGTGTAAGACAAGGCTGCCCATTAGCAATGTTTCTTTATATAATTTTTATCGAGCCATTTTTAATTTCCATCAAAACAAAAATTCAACCAACTCTAATCGCAAACTCTAAACACCTAATCAATGCCTTCGTAGATGACGTATCCGTTTTTATACAAAATAACGATGATTTCATGAATTTAGAACTTTGTATTGAAGATTTCGAGCAAGCAACCAACTCAAAAATAAGTAAAAATAAATCTAATTTAATAAAACTAGGGAGTTGGAATAAGGAACAAAATTTGCCTTTAACGTGGATAGTAGAAAAAGATTCAATAAAAATGCTCGGAATTGAATGGTATCAAGACATTGAATCCACCACTCACAAAAACTGTGCTAATTTGCTGGCAAAAATTAAGCAGAGCCTCCATGGTACTTTCAACAGGGTACTGACGCTCCAGCAAAAAGTTGCATTCTTTAATAATTTTATATGCCCAAAATTTTATCATTTTGCAAAGATTTTACCAATACCCAAATTTTACACAGAAAAAATTCAGCAGCTTGGACAAACATTCATTTGGCAACACAAATTTGAATCACTTGCAAAAAAAGAACTTTACCAAAATATAACAGAAGGCGGATTAAGCCTTCTGAACGTTAAAACAAAGTATGAATCCCTATTTTTAAAATCAATTTTAGGAGAATTAACAAAAGAACCAGTAAATGAAAACGGAAAATTGCTCAAATATTGGATAGGGCTCAAATTAAGAAATATATTCCCAGTAAAAATAGGACCAAATAGTGAAATTACTCCAGCTTTCTTAAGGGAAACCCCAAAATTAATAACCGAATTAAGTAAAATATTAACAATAAACCAGTGTACAACAACCAAAGAAATATATAGTGTTCTAATTTTAAAAGAATGCCAGCAACCAAAAATTATTTTGAAAAATCCAGGAACCAATTTTAAACCAGCTTTTAAGGCGTTAAAACAAAAATTTTTATCGCCTCAGCAAAGAGAACACCTTTTTTTACAAATACATAATGCTCTTCCAACAAAAGATAGACTTATAAAATGCAAACAATTAGTTTCAGCAAAGTGTGATCAATGTGAAGAAGAAGAAAATTTACTCCATTTATTTCAATGTAAGACTACTAGGCCAGCAGTCAAATTAATACAAAGGCGCATAAATAATATTTATGAGAAAAAATTTTATCCAAATATTAAGCAACTTTTCCTTCTAGATTTTCCTAATACACAGCGACAAAAGAGAAATTATGCAACGTTTTTAGCAGCAAATCTAAGCCTTGTAGTCTGGAAAAAAAGAAGGAAAGCAAATTTTATGAATATTTTTGTAACTTCCCTAGCAAACGAGGAAAAAATAATAAAAGAATGCGAGGACTACAAAAAATGGTTTTAAATTAAGTCACAGCAATAATATAAAAAAAAAAAAAAAAAAAGTTAAGCTACGTCGGGTCCCGTTAAAAAAAAAAGTTAAGCTACGTAAAAAAAAAAAAAAAGTTAAGCTACGTCGGGTCCCGTTAGTACTTGGATGGGTGACCGCTTGGGAATACGGGAAGCTGTTGGCATTGCTTTTTCTTTCATTAAGTAATTTTTTTGTTTCCACCAATACAATTTGTTGATGAACCATAAACTTGATCGTGTGGAGCATTTTACAGATGCCAAATAATTTGAATTTTGCCGTGATCGTCTAGTGGTTAGGACCCTACGTTGGGGATTACCGAAAAAAAAAGTTAAGCTACGTCGGGTCCCGTTAGTACTTGGATGGGTGACCGCTTGGGAATACGGGAAGCTGTTGGCATTGCTTTTTCTTTCATTAAGTAATGTTTCCACCAATACAATTTGTTGATGAACCATAAACTTGATCGTGTGGAGCATTTTACAGATGCCAAATAATTTGAATTTTGCCGTGATCGTCTAGTGGTTAGGACCCTACGTTGGGGGGAAACGATAATCCGTAGTAACCCAGGTTCGAATCCTGGTCACGGCATTCTGAAGTTTGAAGGTAAAACACTATTTCATAGTAATTGGAAATGTTTCGATCGGTATTAATGTGAATTTTATCGATTTTATTGTCAAGTTAACGGGGACGGGTTCAGTGGAATTGTACTCCAAATTGAATCAATTCCTGCACGTTCATTTGATTTGGCGAAATGCACCGTAATATGCACACTTTAAATGAATTTTACCAGTCCATGGCGTGGTGTGGTCATAGGTGGAATATTTGTAAAGTGAACTATTATCTTTGTAGGTATGTGAATGTAAAAATGAGGGCAGCGAACTGTTAGATTTCAATGAAAAGCAGCACCTCTCTTGGTTTTCTTGATATCAACGTCCGTGCAGAATTGGCGAGAGAAAGGTTCAAGTAGTAGAGCCCTCTCATGTACAATTTAGCTTTGCGCAGTGGCAATATCATAATCAATGAGGGTTTACCGAGATGTGATTATTGCTAGTTGAAAACTTTAACCAATACCCCGCCACGAAGGAGTGAAATAATCTTCGTCGTCGGCAATTTTTGTTAGCTCCATCAGGAGCAGATTCCCTTAATGAACGTTAACATAGTTTTCCGTTAGTGATGGGCATTGTCTGCTAGGTTCTAGCATTTAGCAAGCGATTAGTTACTCGTTCCCATGGATATCGAAGGCCGAAAAACTTGTAGAATTACTGAACGAATCGCACTTTGTTCAACTAAGCGAAAGAGTTCAATACAAAGGTTTAAGAACTAGCAGAAGACTTGTCCTTCGTTTTCTTACCCAATTCAGCTTACCGATTTCGTTTGCCCTAGACTTCGTTTATGTTTCATCTAACCAGAATTAATTTAGTGCACAATCTAACGAAAAAATGATGTTTACATGAGCTTTACACAGCATCGTCTGTTTTACTCACTGTCTCAAATCTAACAGAAACCAGCAGTTGCTTTATGGTTGAATTTTTTGGGTTTACCATTGTTACTTTACCAAAGTGGTTTGAAGTTGTGAAATGAATAAATACCAACTACTTTCAGTTGATATTCACTCTGGTTTCTAATCAATACCCGGATAAATCTTTCGCCTTTTACTAAAGATTTCCGTGGTTAGGAGCGCTGATGAGTCTATATGACTTATTTTTCGATCGCCTGGTCTTTAGACTGGGCACCCCAATAAAACACAAATAAGTTCTTGTACGTAACCTAGGGAGTAGCTTGGGTGCAAATTTCGGATGAAAATCGATAAAAGAATATTGAGGTGTCTAATTGCAAAACGCGGCCGAGGGCGCGAAGCGCCCGATGGCCGCAAATTCACGTAAATGTAAAGTGAAGCACGGTACTATCCACAATTTTGAAAACGCGGCCGAGGGCGCGAAGCGCCCGATGGCCGCAAATTCAAACATTCTACCATTTCAAATCGAACTCACATTCACACAATTCGCTGTTCCATCCGAAGAAGTGAATTGAAAGCGAAAAACTTCAAAAAAAAAAAAAAAAGAAAAGAAAACTTCAAACGCCATTCAATATCTAGGATTCAGATTATTATTCCGCATGAGCTTTGCACATATATAACACTTTTCAAAAGTGCGGGGGGTCACTGCCGTTGTAGTATTTCACATCTGAAGTTCAAAGAAACACATAGAAATAACAATTTTCCTAATCGAAAAAAAAAAAGGAAGGAAAATGAAAGAGGTTTGACTGTTTCGCCGAGGCTAATCCATGTCGCACATTCACGGGCGCGATCCTACTACTGCCCGACACGGGAACTTTTGGCTGCTAAGTTTCCCTCCTGGCCCGTTTCGCTCCTCCTTAGCTAACCTGCACCCATCAAACTCCTCCGATGGGTCCATGTTGATGACGAGCTTAGTGCGGACGCTCGATCAACATGCACGATCACGAAGTAGTGCTCCTCGTCTCAAGTCATCCACACTATCAAGCCTCCCAGAAGCAGGATTACAGATGCGTGCCACACATCCAGCTGGAGTATGTGTGTTCAGCTATCGAATGTATTTCTGCAAATGAGCACGATGAAAGTAACTGGATGCCCTTCAAGAGACTACTACGTTTAATTTCCGTAGTGGTATAAATATCGTCGTTGTTTTGCCATCGGGTTGATAGTGGTAAATGAACAAAACGCAAAGTGTCGCTGTGTAGCGCTTTTTGACAAGATTCACTTCTAGAATGAACTCGTTAACTAGCAAAACCACGGCAACTTTCGTATAGATACGTTAATGCTGTTTCATTTTGCATAATCTATTTATTCTTTAGCAACTGAATTCAACATTAAGATCATACTTCACAGGATCATTTCTGTAGTATATCTTGACTTGTTTCCCACCAGAAACAATCCTCCATTCAACCCGCGATGACGAGTAATGACGCTGGCTTCTGAGAGTGAAACAGGTTTCGGGTGTAACTACTTCTGTGGTTCCTGCTCGTAGCTATTGAGGACCGTTTCCGATGTTCCCTTGTGGTACACTGGAAGGAAACTAGCGTTTTCAGAGCGGTATTTAAACAACCCAAAAAGAAATGAATTTACTGGCATACGTAAACCCGTCGAACTCCATTACATCATAATCGATGTCGAAATTGCTAATGCACCCATGTTTAGATTTCAGTAATGAAACCTTGGGCACTTTTAATGAGAATTTTACACATTCGGGGGCATAGTATTTAGATGGGTGTCGTCCATTATTGGGTTCATGTAACATTGTTTAATGCTGTTAGGTTTTCTGTCTGTGTAACCTTAATTTAGTTGTAAATATTGCCGCGTTTCGTCTACCGTGGATTTGAGCTACGTACAAAACGTTTTACCAAGTTTCTAACTAACACCTTCCTCTGTCTGTTTAATAGGCAGTTTAAAGTCTGCAGTACTCTCTACTAGGTGGAGTTCATCGACTTAAATTCAGGGTGCTTTGCATTCAACAGCTTCCCAAATAACTTAATATTTGAACGACTCATCCTAATATAGCATTCCTATCAAAATAGAAGATAAAAACTTATGAGTTGTATTGGCTTTTAGCAGTGCCAGGTGGTGCTCTAGCAACAACCTGTTTTATTGATGAATTTCATTGTTTTTGGATAGGGGTTTGCTTTTTTTGTACATCAGTCAGATTTTCGAGAACAGCATAGCATATAATACCCAGTAACTTGAATCTCAGTTATCGCTTCTCGGCCTTTTGGCTAAGATCAAAGTGTAGTATCTGTTCTTATCAGCTTAATATCTGATACGGGTTCAAATGGACCCCAGAATATTAAACTGATTTCTGAAAATCGGTGGGAACGCTGTGCTTGCATAGCCCCCGCCACGAGTTGACCTGGTATTGCAGTACTTCCAGGATCGGCTTCTCCTTAAAGAGGGATATCTCTATGAATGAAATAAATGTATATCTGCTCATCTTTATCACGCATCATCTTGTTGGAACTAATGATGTAACACCAATGTCTGTATATTTACATCTCATACATATTTGTCATCCCCAGTATGTCAATATTGCATCTGCAATCATGTGGCTGCTGTAGTGTTATGGTGTACCTCTTTTAGTAAGTGTCAAACATGGTTAACTAATTGCAGCCCAACGAGTTATGTTCATCTAAAAAGGACAAACTGCCTTTCAGTTCTAACTGTTAAAGTTGTCTCGATTTGAATTGATTGTTCGGTAATCTGTCATGAAACATTTGTCTTACTGAATCTGTCGTTTACATCAGTTGAGCGTCTAACGAGGGTTAAACAGTGCCGTTCGCCGTCTGCTGTTGGGCGCAGAAATTTTTCGTCAAATGGAAGCATTTTTCTTCTCACCTAAGAATGGCTGTAGATTTCCTATTATTTCAACAAGAGCTTTATGGAATCGACTATGCTCAGTGGGATCTTTCGATTCTTTGCGCCATTCTATACGCAATGGCTCTTTGTTAAGCTCTTTGGTTTAGTGTGCTTCGTCAGTATTGTTTGGGTACCAAAAAACTATGAGTTATCGTCAAGTATTCACTAAAATCATACTTACCTGGCTCAGAGGCAACCATGATCACCAAGGTGGTTCCTCCAGGGCGAGGCCCTTCCATTGCACTAAGGATGGGCTGACCCTTGCGATTAATCCAAATGCGATTAACTCGGGAGTACAATTTTTGGTAGTGGGGGGCTGCGTTCGCGCTGTCCCCTGAGAAGCAGAACCTATAATATCAAGTGTACCATACATCACGGGATCCTGTTCATTAGGCAGATTTGTCAGTTAAGGTATGTCATTTGATTTAATAATGTTTTATTTCTTTAAGTATAGAAATCGTCAAGGAAAATTCTAACATTTAGTTGATCATGCACAATTACTAAGTGTTTTTATATGTAGTAAACGAGGCCCAAGCGCTAAGCTAGAGGATTTTTAAGGTGACTGCAACTACACAATTTGCAACGAAACAGACGTTGTTACCTTTACGGTCGAAAGTGTCAACGGCCATACCACGTAGAACTCACCCGGTCTCGTCAGCTCCCGGACGTGTTTTTTGACAGCTCCCAAAAATATCACAAACTTGAAAAATTTTCCAGCTAGTTTTCTCATTTCATAGTTTCTATCTATTTATCTAATTCTATTTTTCATATTTCAGTTAGTTTTTGTTTGAATAATATTATTTTCACTTCAAAAGTGAAAATAGTATTATACTTAGTTAGAATAAATTCTTCTCTTCTTCATTTGTTAGTCAATTTTCTCAGTTTTTGCATAATTTTTTTTCAATTAGTTTTCTTTCATATCTTTGCATTCTGTTTTCTCTTTTTCTCAGTTATTATTCTTTACTCTGTTTCAATCTTGCAATCTTCTGTACTGAACCTATTTATATCAATCTTCACCTCATCTTCACTCATTCCTACTAGTCTTCAACATATTTCATATTTATATTTCCTTCTAAGTGCACACACAAAAAAAACATTAAAAACA
Organism: Daphnia carinata; assembly: GCF_022539665.2. Taxonomy (NCBI): domain Eukaryota; kingdom Metazoa; phylum Arthropoda; class Branchiopoda; order Diplostraca; family Daphniidae; genus Daphnia; species Daphnia carinata. Next base: position 5,981,138 of record NC_081335.1, on the reverse strand, counting down.
AAAAAAAATATATATTCATCTTCACCTTAGCACATAATAGTAGCACCCTATTTGTAGAATGGAAATAAAGAGAGAAAGAACAATTTTCTTCAGTTTCAAAGAAGTCGAATACGTCCCTTTAGAAATTGAAATACATCGTTGGTTTATGGGTTTGGGAATAGTTGATGATCAACTGACGGTAATCGACTTACATTACCATACCAAGCAAGTAGTAGCCAAATTTAAAACCCAAGATCTTTTTGATAATTTTTTACAAAAACATGCAAAAGGAATATTATATGAAAAAAATGGGAAAATATATCAAATCCCTGTAATTGTTGCTGGGAGTCCGTGGAAAAAAATTCAGGTTAAGTATGTCCCGGACGAAATGGACTTCAAATATATTTATACAGCATTCGAGCAATATGGGCAAATTAAGGGGATTGAGTGGGAAAAGCCAAACTTAGATCTATTGAAAACCAAAAGGGAAAAGTTAACTGTGGAAATGATGATCCATAAAAACATACCTTCATTTATTACAATTATGGGAATAAGATTTTCAGTTACTTATACAGGACAGATTAAAACATGTGCCAGATGTGACTCTGATCAACATGAAGCTCGAAACTGTGATGGAGGCAAAAGGACCTACAGCCAAGCTTTAGGAAGTAGTCCTGCAGTCACATTAGCCATTAGAACGCTGAAAGAAATAGTCAAGGATGCCGAAAGTGTAAAAAATACCGGAAAACATGAGCACAGTGATGTTGGAGAAGACAGTGGAAGTGATTCAACAGATTCTGGAGATGAAGCTGAATGGAAACAGCAGAAAAAGCGAGGGCGTAAAGGATCGAAGGAAGAAGCAAATGGAAAATATTTTGGGAAAGTAAAGGAATCAGAAAGAAACGAAATAAAAGGGCAAACGAAATTGATAAGTACAGGGAATCGAAGACAACTCAAAAAATTAAAACCAAATTTAAATACATGTCGCCAAAGGTTCACTAAAAGAAATGAGATTCCATGCGAAAATAAGGAAGACGGAGAAAATAGGAAAAATGGAACCAGCGGATTTCCTTGGGAAGATAATGTAACTCAAATCATAGGCCCCGGAAAAAATAATGAAGAAAGTAATAGTATTGAAATACAAGACACCGATGACGACTTATGCTCCATGATGCAAAAACCATGTATGGAAATTATAGAGGAGATGGAGAGTAGTAGAAAGGAATACAATTTTTGTCAGTCTACTCATGAAGAACAAGAACTTAAAATAAACGAATCAGAAGCGACAAAAGAAAGTGAGGCGATATCAGATAAAACACAATTTGCAGGACTACTTACAGGGGGAATAGAGGAATTTCAAAATTGTACCAAAAACCAGTTAGACACAAACAAAGAAAATGCAATGGAAGAAGAAGAGCCAGAATTCTTAGAGCCAAACCTTACCCCTTTTTTATAGTAAAAAACCCTGTTTTTTTTTTTTTATTAAACATATGGTTAGAATAATTACATTAAATATCAACGGTCTTAAATCAAAGAATAAAAAAGAATTTTTAAACCAATTTATAATAAAAAACAAGCCTGACATCTTAGCCTTACAAGAAACTAACATTGACGAAATCCCAGAACTTCATACAGATTTTATTGCGATAATCAACAATAATGTTGAAAACAAAAGATCAGGAACCATAATATTATACAGAAAACAGCTAGAATTAATTAACATAGAAAAGGCAGCAGATGGGAGAATTATAAGAGCACATTTTAAAAATTTAATTATTGTAAATATTTATGCTCCAACCCAAAACGAAACAGCAACAAACAGACATAAATTTTTTCTACTGACACTTCCCAAATTTCTGAAAGCTAGTGATGAACAACTTATTATTTTAGGAGATTTTAACAGTATAATTGATCCAAGAGATAGGGAAGGTGAAAAAAAGAAAATAAATAATCAACTGAAAAACCTTGTAGAAAGACTAAAACTAATAGATGCTTACAGATTCAAATACCCAATAACCAATGCTTTTACTTTTATAAGTCCTAATGGAAAATCTAGAATTGATAGAATATATGTGCAATGTAAAAATAAAGACAATATCCAAGAATGCAAACATTTAAATTTTACATTTAGTGACCATCAAGCAGTAATGCTTGATCTAGATGGGAGAATAGAGGAACAGAGGAAGAAGAAACTGCTATGGAAATTGAATACCAGTATACTGTATGACCCAGAATTCCAAAAAGTTTTAGAAAATTTTATTTTAAATGCAAAACAAAAGAAGCAAGAGTACAGGAGTATATTACAATGGTGGGAAAGAGAAATAAAAGACAACTTCAAAATTATATGCACACAGTATTCAAAAAATAAATGGAAAGAAAGGAACTCAAAGAAAAAAAATTCTATATATGAAATGTCTAGATCAAGTAAAGGCTGAGATAGACCAAGGACAAAATAACTTCGAAGATTATTACTTTTTAAAAAATGTTTTAAAAAATATGTACATAAAAGAAGAACAAGGGAAGAAGATTAGGGGAAAATTAAACTTTCTCATCGGTAACGAAACCATTAGTGTGGCCAATCTAATTAAGGAAAAAACAAATGGAGAAAGCAGAATAATTACTGAATTGGAAGAGAATGGATTTTTAACAAAAAACCCAGATGTACACCAAAAAATATTTTTATCTTACGAACGTTTATTTTCTCTTAATAACCACAACCCAGTGAAAAGGAAGAAAATCCTAAACAATTTAAATGTTCAAGTAAGCCAGGACATGAATGTTGAACTAGTAAAAAAAATCACGGAGGATGAAGTCTGGAATGCCATTGAAACCATGCCACAAAATAAATCACCAGGAATAGATGGGTTACCTATCGAATTTTACAGAAAAATATGGCCTTGGTTAAAAGAAGAAATAACAATGTTGTTCAACCATGTATTAGATATCGAGGAACTTAGCGAAACCCAGACAACAGGAATTATTACTTTACTGCACAAAGGAGGAAGCAGGAAAATTTTAAGTAATTGGAGACCTATTAGCCTTTTATGCTCCGACTACAAAATTTTAGCAAAAATTATAACATTAAGACTAAAAAAAATTTTACCTTACATAATATGTCAAGAACAAACAGGAGGATTAGCAAACAGGGACATTAGTCAAAATTTAGCAACATATCGAAATATTATAGAATGGTTTTCAACCCAGGATACTTACAAAGGCGGCAATATAAGAGAAAAAGGTATGGCAATAATTAGTCTAGACTTCGAAAAGGCATATGATATGGTAGATCGTACCTTTTTATATGACGTTTTATCAAAAATGGGGTTTAACCGAATTTTTATTAGAAATATACAAACCCTGTACGAAAAATCGTCAAGCAAGGTGTATGTAAATGGAGAAATGGGAAAAACATTAATTTAAAAAGAGGTGTAAGACAAGGCTGCCCATTAGCAATGTTTCTTTATATAATTTTTATCGAGCCATTTTTAATTTCCATCAAAACAAAAATTCAACCAACTCTAATCGCAAACTCTAAACACCTAATCAATGCCTTCGTAGATGACGTATCCGTTTTTATACAAAATAACGATGATTTCATGAATTTAGAACTTTGTATTGAAGATTTCGAGCAAGCAACCAACTCAAAAATAAGTAAAAATAAATCTAATTTAATAAAACTAGGGAGTTGGAATAAGGAACAAAATTTGCCTTTAACGTGGATAGTAGAAAAAGATTCAATAAAAATGCTCGGAATTGAATGGTATCAAGACATTGAATCCACCACTCACAAAAACTGTGCTAATTTGCTGGCAAAAATTAAGCAGAGCCTCCATGGTACTTTCAACAGGGTACTGACGCTCCAGCAAAAAGTTGCATTCTTTAATAATTTTATATGCCCAAAATTTTATCATTTTGCAAAGATTTTACCAATACCCAAATTTTACACAGAAAAAATTCAGCAGCTTGGACAAACATTCATTTGGCAACACAAATTTGAATCACTTGCAAAAAAAGAACTTTACCAAAATATAACAGAAGGCGGATTAAGCCTTCTGAACGTTAAAACAAAGTATGAATCCCTATTTTTAAAATCAATTTTAGGAGAATTAACAAAAGAACCAGTAAATGAAAACGGAAAATTGCTCAAATATTGGATAGGGCTCAAATTAAGAAATATATTCCCAGTAAAAATAGGACCAAATAGTGAAATTACTCCAGCTTTCTTAAGGGAAACCCCAAAATTAATAACCGAATTAAGTAAAATATTAACAATAAACCAGTGTACAACAACCAAAGAAATATATAGTGTTCTAATTTTAAAAGAATGCCAGCAACCAAAAATTATTTTGAAAAATCCAGGAACCAATTTTAAACCAGCTTTTAAGGCGTTAAAACAAAAATTTTTATCGCCTCAGCAAAGAGAACACCTTTTTTTACAAATACATAATGCTCTTCCAACAAAAGATAGACTTATAAAATGCAAACAATTAGTTTCAGCAAAGTGTGATCAATGTGAAGAAGAAGAAAATTTACTCCATTTATTTCAATGTAAGACTACTAGGCCAGCAGTCAAATTAATACAAAGGCGCATAAATAATATTTATGAGAAAAAATTTTATCCAAATATTAAGCAACTTTTCCTTCTAGATTTTCCTAATACACAGCGACAAAAGAGAAATTATGCAACGTTTTTAGCAGCAAATCTAAGCCTTGTAGTCTGGAAAAAAAGAAGGAAAGCAAATTTTATGAATATTTTTGTAACTTCCCTAGCAAACGAGGAAAAAATAATAAAAGAATGCGAGGACTACAAAAAATGGTTTTAAATTAAGTCACAGCAATAATATAAAAAAAAAAAAAAAAAAAAGTTAAGCTACGTCGGGTCCCGTTAAAAAAAAAAAAAGTTAAGCTACGTAAAAAAAAAAAAAAGTTAAGCTACGTCGGGTCCCGTTAGTACTTGGATGGGTGACCGCTTGGGAATACGGGAAGCTGTTGGCATTGCTTTTTCTTTCATTAAGTAATTTTTTTGTTTCCACCAATACAATTTGTTGATGAACCATAAACTTGATCGTGTGGAGCATTTTACAGATGCCAAATAATTTGAATTTGGCCGTGATCGTCTAGTGGTTAGGACCCTACGTTGTGGAAAAAAAAAAAAAAAAAGTTAAGCTACGTCGGGTCCCGTTAGTACTTGGATGGGTGACCGCTTGGGAATACGGGAAGCTGTTGGCATTGCTTTTTCTTTCATTAAGTAATTTTTTTGTTTCCACCAATACAATTTGTTGATGAACCATAAACTTGATCGTGTGGAGCATTTTACAGATGCCAAATAATTTGAATTTTGCCGTGATCGTCTAGTGGTTAGGACCCTACGTTGTGGGGAAACGATAATTCCGTAGTAACCCAGGTTCGAATCCTGGTCACGGCATTCTGAAGTTTGAAGGTAAAACACTATTTCATAGTAATTGGAAATGTTTCGATCGGTATTAATGTGAATTTTATCGATTTTATTGTCAAGTTAACGGGGACGGGTTCAGTGGAATTGTACTCCAAATTGAATCAATTCCTGCACGTTCATTTGATTTGGCGAAATGCACCGTAATATGCACACTTTAAATGAATTTTACCAGTCCATGGCGTGGTGTGGTCATAGGTGGAATATTTGTAAAGTGAACTATTATCTTTGTAGGTATGTGAATGTAAAAATGAGGGCAGCGAACTGTTAGATTTCAATGAAAAGCAGCACCTCTCTTGGTTTTCTTGATATCAACGTCCGTGCAGAATTGGCGAGAGAAAGGTTCAAGTAGTAGAGCCCTCTCATGTACAATTTAGCTTTGCGCAGTGGCAATATCATAATCAATGAGGGTTTACCGAGATGTGATTATTGCTAGTTGAAAACTTTAACCAATACCCCGCCACGAAGGAGTGAAATAATCTTCGTCGTCGGCAATTTTTGTTAGCTCCATCAGGAGCAGATTCCCTTAATGAACGTTAACATAGTTTTCCGTTAGTGATGGGCATTGTCTGCTAGGTTCTAGCATTTAGCAAGCGATTAGTTACTCGTTCCCATGGATATCGAAGGCCGAAAAACTTGTAGAATTACTGAACGAATCGCACTTTGTTCAACTAAGCGAAAGAGTTCAATACAAAGGTTTAAGAACTAGCAGAAGACTTGTCCTTCGTTTTCTTACCCAATTCAGCTTACCGATTTCGTTTGCCCTAGACTTCGTTTATGTTTCATCTAACCAGAATTAATTTAGTGCACAATCTAACGAAAAAATGATGTTTACATGAGCTTTACACAGCATCGTCTGTTTTACTCACTGTCTCAAATCTAACAGAAACCAGCAGTTGCTTTATGGTTGAATTTTTTTGGGTTTACCATTGTTACTTTACCAAAGTGGTTTGAAGTTGTGAAATGAATAAATACCAACTACTTTCAGTTGATATTCACTCTGGTTTCTAATCAATACCCGGATAAATCTTTCGCCTTTTACTAAAGATTTCCGTGGTTAGGAGCACTGATGAGTCTATATGACTTATTTTTCGATCGCCTGGTCTTTAGACTGGGCACCCCAATAAAACACAAATAAGTTCTTGTACGTAACCTAGGGAGTAGCTTGGGTGCAAATTTCGGATGAAAATCGATAAAAGAATATTGAGGTGTCTAATTGCAAACGCGGCCGAGGGCGCGAAGCGCCCGATGGCCGCAAATTCACGTAAATGTAAAGTGAAGCACGGTACTATCCACAATAGCAATTGAAAACGCGGCCGAGGGCGCGAAGCGCCCGATGGCCGCAAATTCAAACATTCTACCATTTCAAATCGAACTCACATTCACACAATTCGCTGTTCCATCCGAAGAAGTGAATTGAAAGCGAAAAACTTCAAAAAAAAAAAAAAAAAAAAAAAAAAAGAAAACTTCAAACGCCATTCAATATCTAGGATTCAGATTATTATTCCGCATGAGCTTTGCACATATATAACACTTTTCAAAAGTGCGGGGGGTCACTGCCGTTGTAGTATTTCACATCTGAAGTTCAAAGAAACACATAGAAATAACAATTTTCCTAATCGAAAAAAAAAAGGAAGGAAAATGAAAGAGGTTTGACTGTTTCGCCGAGGCTAATCCATGTCGCACATTCACGGGCGCGATCCTACTACTGCCCGACACGGGAACTTTTGGCTGCTAAGTTTCCCTCCTGGCCCGTTTCGCTCCTCCTTAGCTAACCTGCACCCATCAAACTCCTCCGATGGGTCCATGTTGATGACGAGCTTAGTGCGGACGCTCGATCAACATGCACGATCACGAAGTAGTGCTCCTCGTCTCAAGTCATCCACACTATCAAGCCTCCCAGAAGCAGGATTACAGATGCGTGCCACACATCCAGCTGGAGTATGTGTGTTCAGCTATCGAATGTATTTCTGCAAATGAGCACGATGAAAGTAACTGGATGCCCTTCAAGAGACTACTACGTTTAATTTCCGTAGTGGTATAAATATCGTCGTTGTTTTGCCATCGGGTTGATAGTGGTAAATGAACAAAACGCAAAGTGTCGCTGTGTAGCGCTTTTTGACAAGATTCACTTCTAGAATGAACTCGTTAACTAGCAAAACCACGGCAACTTTCGTATAGATACGTTAATGCTGTTTCATTTTGCATAATCTATTTATTCTTTAGCAACTGAATTCAACATTAAGATCATACTTCACAGGATCATTTCTGTAGTATATCTTGACTTGTTTCCCACCAGAAACAATCCTCCATTCAACCCGCGATGACGAGTAATGACGCTGGCTTCTGAGAGTGAAACAGGTTTCGGGTGTAACTACTTCTGTGGTTCCTGCTCGTAGCTATTGAGGACCGTTTCCGATGTTCCCTTGTGGTACACTGGAAGGAAACTAGCGTTTTCAGAGCGGTTTAAACAACCCAAAAAGAAATGAATTTACTGGCATACGTAAACCCGTCGAACTCCATTACATCATAATCGATGTCGAAATTGCTAATGCACCCATGTTTAGATTTCAGTAATGAAACCTTGGGCACTTTTAATGAGAATTTTACACATTCGGGGGCATAGTATTTAGATGGGTGTCGTCCATTATTGGGTTCATGTAACATTGTTTAATGCTGTTAGGTTTTCTGTCTGTGTAACCTTAATTTAGTTGTAAATATTGCCGCGTTTCGTCTACCGTGGATTTGAGCTACGTACAAAACGTTTTACCAAGTTTCTAACTAACACCTTCCTCTGTCTGTTTAATAGGCAGTTTAAAGTCTGCAGTACTCTCTACTAGGTGGAGTTCATCGACTTAAATTCAGGGTGCTTTGCATTCAACAGCTTCCCAAATAACTTAATATTTGAACGACTCATCCTAATATAGCATTCCTATCAAAATAGAAGATAAAAACTTATGAGTTGTATTGGCTTTTAGCAGTGCCAGGTGGTGCTCTAGCAACAACCTGTTTTATTGATGAATTTCATTGTTTTTGGATAGGGGTTTGCTTTTTTTGTACATCAGTCAGATTTTCGAGAACAGCATAGCATATAATACCCAGTAATTATCACCACAGTTATCGCTTCTCGGCCTTTTGGCTAAGATCAAAGTGTAGTATCTGTTCTTATCAGCTTAATATCTGATACGGGTTCAAATGGACCCCAGAATATTAAACTGATTTTTGAAAATCGGTGGGAACGCTGTGCTTGCATAGCCCCCGCCACGAGTTGACCTGGTATTGCAGTACTTCCAGGATCGGCTTCTCCTTTAAAAGGGATATCTCTATGAATGAAATAAATGTATATCTGCTCATCTTTATCACGCATCATCTTGTTGGAACTAATGATGTAACACCAATGTCTGTATATTTACATCTCATACATATTTGTCATCCCCAGTATGTCAATATTGCATCTGCAATCATGTGGCTGCTGTAGTGTTATGGTGTACCTCTTTTAGTAAGTGTCAAACATGGTTAACTAATTGCAGCCCAACGAGTTATGTTCATCTAAAAAGGACAAACTGCCTTTCAGTTCTAACTGTTAAAGTTGTCTCGATTTGAATTGATTGTTCGGTAATCTGTCATGAAACATTTGTCTTACTGAATCTGTCGTTTACATCAGTTGAGCGTCTAACGAGGGTTAAACAGTGCCGTTCGCCGTCTGCTGTTGGGCGCAGAAATTTTTCGTCAAATGGAAGCATTTTTCTTCTCACCTAAGAATGGCTGTAGATTTCCTATTATTTCAACAAGAGCTTTATGGAATCGACTATGCTCAGTGGGATCTTTCGATTCTTTGCGCCATTCTATACGCAATGGCTCTTTGTTAAGCTCTTTGGTTTAGTGTGCTTCGTCAGTATTGTTTGGGTACCAAAAAACTATGAGTTATCGTCAAGTATTCACTAAACTCATACTTACCTGGCTCAGAGGCAACCATGATCACGAAGGTGGTTCCTCCAGGGCGAGGCCCTTCCATTGCACTACGGATGGGCTGACCCTTGCGATTAATCCAAATGCGATTAACTCGGGAGTACAATTTTTGGTAGTGGGGGACTGCGTTCGCGCTGTCCCCTGAGAAGCAGAACCTATAATATCAAGTGTACCATACATCACGGGATCCTGTTCATTAGGCAGATTTGTCAGTTAAGGTATGTCATTTGATTTAATAATGTTTTATTTCTTTAAGTATAGAAATCGTCAAGGAAAATTCTAACATTTAGTTGATCATGCACAATTACTAAGTGTTTTTATATGTAGTAAACGAGGCCCAAGCGCTAAGCTAGAGGATTTTTAAGGTGACTGCAACTACACAATTTGCAACGAAACAGACGTTGTTACCTTTACGGTCGAAAGTGTCAACGGCCATACCACGTAGAACTCACCCGGTCTCGTCAGCTCCCGGACGTGTTTTTTGACAGCTCCCAAAAATATCACAAACTTGAAAAATTTTCCAGCTAGTTTTCTCATTTCATAGTTTCTATCTATTTATCTAATTCTATTTTTCATATTTCAGTTAGTTTTTGTTTGAATAATATTATTTTCACTTCAAAAGTGAAAATAGTATTATACTTAGTTAGAATAAATTCTTCTCTTCTTCATTTGTTAGTCAATTTTCTCAGTTTTTGCATAATTTTTTTTCAATTAGTTTTCTTTCATATCTTTGCATTCTGTTTTCTCTTTTTCTCAGTTATTATTCTTTACTCTGTTTCAATCTTGCAATCTTCTGTACTGAACCTATTTATATCAATCTTCACCTCATCTTCACTCATTCCTACTAGTCTTCAACATATTTCATATTTATATTTCCTTCTAAGTGCACACACAAAAAAAACATTAAAAACAAAAAAAAATATATATTCATCTTCACCTTAGCACATAATAGTAGCACCCTATTTGTAGAATGGAAATAAAGAGAGAAAGAACAATTTTCTTCAGTTTCAAAGAAGTCGAATACGTCCCTTTAGAAATTGAAATACATCGTTGGTTTATGGGTTTGGGAATAGTTGATGATCAACTGACGGTAATCGACTTACATTACCATACCAAGCAAGTAGTAGCCAAATTTAAAACCCAAGATCTTTTTGATAATTTTTTACAAAAACATGCAAAAGGAATATTATATGAAAAAAATGGGAAAATATATCAAATCCCTGTAATTGTTGCTGGGAGTCCGTGGAAAAAAATTCAGGTTAAGTATGTCCCGGACGAAATGGACTTCAAATATATTTATACAGCATTCGAGCAATATGGGCAAATTAAGGGGATTGAGTGGGAAAAGCCAAACTTAGATCTATTGAAAACCAAAAGGGAAAAGTTAACTGTGGAAATGATGATCCATAAAAACATACCTTCATTTATTACAATTATGGGAATAAGATTTTCAGTTACTTATACAGGACAGATTAAAACATGTGCCAGATGTGACTCTGATCAACATGAAGCTCGAAACTGTGATGGAGGCAAAAGGACCTACAGCCAAGCTTTAGGAAGTAGTCCTGCAGTCACATTAGCCATTAGAACGCTGAAAGAAATAGTCAAGGATGCCGAAAGTGTAAAAAATACCGGAAAACATGAGCACAGTGATGTTGGAGAAGACAGTGGAAGTGATTCAACAGATTCTGGAGATGAAGCTGAATGGAAACAGCAGAAAAAGCGAGGGCGTAAAGGATCGAAGGAAGAAGCAAATGGAAAATATTTTGGGAAAGTAAAGGAATCAGAAAGAAACGAAATAAAAGGGCAAACGAAATTGATAAGTACAGGGAATCGAAGACAACTCAAAAAATTAAAACCAAATTTAAATACATGTCGCCAAAGGTTCACTAAAAGAAATGAGATTCCATGCGAAAATAAGGAAGACGGAGAAAATAGGAAAAATGGAACCAGCGGATTTCCTTGGGAAGATAATGTAACTCAAATCATAGGCCCCGGAAAAAATAATGAAGAAAGTAATAGTATTGAAATACAAGACACCGATGACGACTTATGCTCCATGATGCAAAAACCATGTATGGAAATTATAGAGGAGATGGAGAGTAGTAGAAAGGAATACAATTTTTGTCAGTCTACTCATGAAGAACAAGAACTTAAAATAAACGAATCAGAAGCGACAAAAGAAAGTGAGGCGATATCAGATAAAACACAATTTGCAGGACTACTTACAGGGGGAATAGAGGAATTTCAAAATTGTACCAAAAACCAGTTAGACACAAACAAAGAAAATGCAATGGAAGAAGAAGAGCCAGAATTCTTAGAGCCAAACCTTACCCCTTTTTTATAGTAAAAAACCCTGTTTTTTTTTTTTTTTTTTTTTTTTTTTTTTTTTTTTTTTTTTTTTTTTTTTTTTTTTTTTTTTTTTTTTTATTAAACATATGGTTAGAATAATTACATTAAATATCAACGGTCTTAAATCAAAGAATAAAAAAGAATTTTTAAACCAATTTATAATAAAAAACAAGCCTGACATCTTAGCCTTACAAGAAACTAACATTGACGAAATCCCAGAACTTCATACAGATTTTATTGCGATAATCAACAATAATGTTGAAAACAAAAGATCAGGAACCATAATATTATACAGAAAACAGCTAGAATTAATTAACATAGAAAAGGCAGCAGATGGGAGAATTATAAGAGCACATTTTAAAAATTTAATTATTGTAAATATTTATGCTCCAACCCAAAACGAAACAGCAACAAACAGACATAAATTTTTTCTACTGACACTTCCCAAATTTCTGAAAGCTAGTGATGAACAACTTATTATTTTAGGAGATTTTAACAGTATAATTGATCCAAGAGATAGGGAAGGTGAAAAAAAGAAAATAAATAATCAACTGAAAAACCTTGTAGAAAGACTAAAACTAATAGATGCTTACAGATTCAAATACCCAATAACCAATGCTTTTACTTTTATAAGTCCTAATGGAAAATCTAGAATTGATAGAATATATGTGCAATGTAAAAATAAAGACAATATCCAAGAATGCAAACATTTAAATTTTACATTTAGTGACCATCAAGCAGTAATGCTTGATCTAGATGGGAGAATAGAGGAACAGAGGAAGAAGAAACTGCTATGGAAATTGAATACCAGTATACTGTATGACCCAGAATTCCAAAAAGTTTTAGAAAATTTTATTTTAAATGCAAAACAAAAGAAGCAAGAGTACAGGAGTATATTACAATGGTGGGAAAGAGAAATAAAAGACAACTTCAAAATTATATGCACACAGTATTCAAAAAATAAATGGAAAGAAAGGAACTCAAAGAAAAATTTCTATATGAAATGTCTAGATCAAGTAAAGGCTGAGATAGACCAAGGACAAAATAACTTCGAAGATTATTACTTTTTAAAAAATGTTTTAAAAAATATGTACATAAAAGAAGAACAAGGGAAGAAGATTAGGGGAAAATTAAACTTTCTCATCGGTAACGAAACCATTAGTGTGGCCAATCTAATTAAGGAAAAAACAAATGGAGAGCAGAATAATTACTGAATTGGAAGAGAATGGATTTTTAACAAAAAACCCAGATGTACACCAAAAAATATTTTTATCTTACGAACGTTTATTTTCTCTTAATAACCACAACCCAGTGAAAAGGAAGAAAATCCTAAACAATTTAAATGTTCAAGTAAGCCAGGACATGAATGTTGAACTAGTAAAAAAAATCACGGAGGATGAAGTCTGGAATGCCATTGAAACCATGCCACAAAATAAATCACCAGGAATAGATGGGTTACCTATCGAATTTTACAGAAAAATATGGCCTTGGTTAAAAGAAGAAATAACAATGTTGTTCAACCATGTATTAGATATCGAGGAACTTAGCGAAACCCAGACAACAGGAATTATTACTTTACTGCACAAAGGAGGAAGCAGGAAAATTTTAAGTAATTGGAGACCTATTAGCCTTTTATGCTCCGACTACAAAATTTTAGCAAAAATTATAACATTAAGACTAAAAAAAAATTTTACCTTACATAATATGTCAAGAACAAACAGGAGGATTAGCAAACAGGGACATTAGTCAAAATTTAGCAACATATCGAAATATTATAGAATGGTTTTCAACCCAGGATACTTACAAAGGCGGCAATATAAGAGAAAAAGGTATGGCAATAATTAGTCTAGACTTCGAAAAGGCATATGATATGGTAGATCGTACCTTTTTATATGACGTTTTATCAAAAATGGGGTTTAACCGAATTTTTATTAGAAATATACAAACCCTGTACGAAAAATCGTCAAGCAAGGTGTATGTAAATGGAGAAATGGGAAAAAACATTAATTTAAAAAGAGGTGTAAGACAAGGCTGCCCATTAGCAATGTTTCTTTATATAATTTTTATCGAGCCATTTTTAATTTCCATCAAAACAAAAATTCAACCAACTCTAATCGCAAACTCTAAACACCTAATCAATGCCTTCGTAGATGACGTATCCGTTTTTATACAAAATAACGATGATTTCATGAATTTAGAACTTTGTATTGAAGATTTCGAGCAAGCAACCAACTCAAAAATAAGTAAAAATAAATCTAATTTAATAAAACTAGGGAGTTGGAATAAGGAACAAAATTTGCCTTTAACGTGGATAGTAGAAAAAGATTCAATAAAAATGCTCGGAATTGAATGGTATCAAGACATTGAATCCACCACTCACAAAAACTGTGCTAATTTGCTGGCAAAAATTAAGCAGAGCCTCCATGGTACTTTCAACAGGGTACTGACGCTCCAGCAAAAAGTTGCATTCTTTAATAATTTTATATGCCCAAAATTTTATCATTTTGCAAAGATTTTACCAATACCCAAATTTTACACAGAAAAAATTCAGCAGCTTGGACAAACATTCATTTGGCAACACAAATTTGAATCACTTGCAAAAAAAGAACTTTACCAAAATATAACAGAAGGCGGATTAAGCCTTCTGAACGTTAAAACAAAGTATGAATCCCTATTTTTAAAATCAATTTTAGGAGAATTAACAAAAGAACCAGTAAATGAAAACGGAAAATTGCTCAAATATTGGATAGGGCTCAAATTAAGAAATATATTCCCAGTAAAAATAGGACCAAATAGTGAAATTACTCCAGCTTTCTTAAGGGAAACCCCAAAATTAATAACCGAATTAAGTAAAATATTAACAATAAACCAGTGTACAACAACCAAAGAAATATATAGTGTTCTAATTTTAAAAGAATGCCAGCAACCAAAAATTATTTTGAAAAATCCAGGAACCAATTTTAAACCAGCTTTTAAGGCGTTAAAACAAAAATTTTTATCGCCTCAGCAAAGAGAACACCTTTTTTTACAAATACATAATGCTCTTCCAACAAAAGATAGACTTATAAAATGCAAACAATTAGTTTCAGCAAAGTGTGATCAATGTGAAGAAGAAGAAAATTTACTCCATTTATTTCAATGTAAGACTACTAGGCCAGCAGTCAAATTAATACAAAGGCGCATAAATAATATTTATGAGAAAAAATTTTATCCAAATATTAAGCAACTTTTCCTTCTAGATTTTCCTAATACACAGCGACAAAAGAGAAATTATGCAACGTTTTTAGCAGCAAATCTAAGCCTTGTAGTCTGGAAAAAAAGAAGGAAAGCAAATTTTATGAATATTTTTGTAACTTCCCTAGCAAACGAGGAAAAAATAATAAAAGAATGCGAGGACTACAAAAAATGGTTTTAAATTAAGTCACAGCAATAATATAAAAAAAAAAAAAAAAAGTTAAGCTACGTCGGGTCCCGTTAAAAAAAAAAGTTAAGCTACGTAAAAAAAAAAAAGTTAAGCTACGTCGGGTCCCGTTAGTACTTGGATGGGTGACCGCTTGGGAATACGGGATGCTGTTGGCATTGCTTTTTCTTTCATTAAGTAATTTTTTTGTTTCCACCAATACAATTTGTTGATGAACCATAAACTTGATCGTGTGGAGCATTTTACAGATGCCAAATAATTTGAATTCCGTGATCGTCTAGTGGTTAAAAAAAAAAAAAAAAAAAAAAAAAAAAAAAAAAAAAAAAAAAAAAAAAAAAAAAAAAAAAAAAAAAAAAAAAAGCTTACGTCGGGTTCCGTTAGTACTTGGATGGGTGACCGGTTGGGAATACGGGATGCAGTTGGCATTGCTTTTTCTTTCATTAAGTAATTTTTTTGTTTCCACCAATACAATTTGTTGATGAACCATAAACTTGATCGTGTGGAGCATTTTACAGATGCCAAATAATTTGAATTTTGCCGTGATCGTCTAGTGGTTAGGACCCTACGTTGTGGGGAAACGATAATTCCGTAGTAACCCAGATTCGAATCCTGGTCACGGCATTCTGAAGTTTGAAGGTAAAACACTATTTCATAGTAATTGGAAATGTTTCGATCGGTATTAATGTGAATTTTATCGATTTTATTGTCAAGTTAACGGGGACGGGTTCAGTGGAATTGTACTCCAAATTGAATCAATTCCTGCACGTTCATTTGATTTGGCGAAATGCACCGTAATATGCACACTTTAAATGAATTTTACCAGTCCATGGCGTGGTGTGGTCATAGGTGGAATATTTGTAAAGTGAACTATTATCTTTGTAGGTATGTGAATGTAAAAATGAGGGCAGCGAACTGTTAGATTTCAATGAAAAGCAGCACCTCTCTTGGTTTTCTTGATATCAACGTCCGTGCAGAATTGGCGAGAGAAAGGTTCAAGTAGTAGAGCCCTCTCATGTACAATTTAGCTTTGCGCAGTGGCAATATCATAACCAATGAGGGTCTACCGAGATGTGATTATTGCTAGTTGAAAACTTTAACCAATACCCCGCCACGAAGGAGTGAAATAATCTTCGTCGTCGGCAATTTTTGTTAGCTCCATCAGGAGCAGATTCCCTTAATGAACGTTAACATAGTTTTCCGTTAGTGATGGGCATTGTCTGCTAGGTTCTAGCATTTAGCAAGCGATTAGTTACTCGTTCCCATGGATATCGAAGGCCGAAAAACTTGTAGAATTACTGAACGAATCGCACTTTGTTCAACTAAGCGAAAGAGTTCAATACAAAGGTTTAAGAACTAGCAGAAGACTTGTCCTTCGTTTTCTTACCCAATTCAGCTTACCGATTTCGTTTGCCCTAGACTTCGTTTATGTTTCATCTAACCAGAATTAATTTAGTGCACAATCTAACGAAAAAATGATGTTTACATGAGCTTTACACAGCATCGTCTGTTTTACTCACTGTCTCAAATCTAACAGAAACCAGCAGTTGCTTTATGGTTGAATTTTTTGGGTTTACCATTGTTACTTTACCAAAGTGGTTTGAAGTTGTGAAATGAATAAATACCAACTACTTTCAGTTGATATTCACTCTGGTTTCTAATCAATACCCGGATAAATCTTTCGCCTTTTACTAAAGATTTCCGTGGTTAGGAGCACTGATGAGTCTATATGACTTATTTTTCGATCGCCTGGTCTTTAGACTGGGCACCCCAATAAAACACAAATAAGTTCTTGTACGTAACCTAGGGAGTAGCTTGGGTGCAAATTTCGGATGAAAATCGATAAAAGAATATTGAGGTGTCTAATTGCAAACGCGGCCGAGGGCGCGAAGCGCCCGATGGCCGCAAATTCACGTAAATGTAAAGTGAAGCACGGTACTATCCACAATAGCAATTGAAAACGCGGCCGAGGGCGCGAAGCGCCCGATGGCCGCAAATTCAAACATTCTACCATTTCAAATCGAACTCACATTCACACAATTCGCTGTTCCATCCGAAGAAGTGAATTGAAAGCGAAAAACTTCAAAAAAAAAAAAAAAGAAAAGAAAACTTCAAACGCCATTCAATATCTAGGATTCAGATTATTATTCCGCATGAGCTTTGCACATATATAACACTTTTCAAAAGTGCGGGGGTCACTGCCGTTGTAGTATTTCACATCTGAAGTTCAAAGAAACACATAGAAATAACAATTTTCCTAATCGAAAAAAAAAAAGGAAGGAAAATGAAAGAGGTTTGACTGTTTCGCCGAGGCTAATCCATGTCGCACATTCACGGGCGCGATCCTACTACTGCCCGACACGGGAACTTTTGGCTGCTAAGTTTCCCTCCTGGCCCGTTTCGCTCCTCCTTAGCTAACCTGCACCCATCAAACTCCTCCGATGGGTCCATGTTGATGACGAGCTTAGTGCGGACGCTCGATCAACATGCACGATCACGAAGTAGTGCTCCTCGTCTCAAGTCATCCACACTATCAAGCCTCCCAGAAGCAGGATTACAGATGCGTGCCACACATCCAGCTGGAGTATGTGTGTTCAGCTATCGAATGTATTTCTGCAAATGAGCACGATGAAAGTAACTGGATGCCCTTCAAGAGACTACTACGTTTAATTTCCGTAGTGGTATAAATATCGTCGTTGTTTTGCCATCGGGTTGATAGTGGTAAATGAACAAAACGCAAAGTGTCGCTGTGTAGCGCTTTTTGACAAGATTCACTTCTAGAATGAACTCGTTAACTAGCAAAACCACGGCAACTTTCGTATAGATACGTTAATGCTGTTTCATTTTGCATAATCTATTTATTCTTTAGCAACTGAATTCAACATTAAGATCATACTTCACAGGATCATTTCTGTAGTATATCTTGACTTGTTTCCCACCAGAAACATTCCTCCATTCAACCCGCGATGACGAGTAATGACGCTGGCTTCTGAGAGTGAAACAGGTTTCGGGTGTAACTACTTCTGTGGTTCCTGCTCGTAGCTATTGAGGACCGTTTCCGATGTTCCCTTGTGGTACACTGGAAGGAAACTAGCGTTTTCAGAGCGGTATTTAAACAACCCAAAAAGAAATGAATTTACTGGCATACGTAAACCCGTCGAACTCCATTACATCATAATCGATGTCGAAATTGCTAATGCACCCATGTTTAGATTTCAGTAATGAAACCTTGGGCACTTTTAATGAGAATTTTACACATTCGGGGGCATAGTATTTAGATGGGTGTCGTCCATTATTGGGTTCATGTAACATTGTTTAATGCTGTTAGGTTTTCTGTCTGTGTAACCTTAATTTAGTTGTAAATATTGCCGCGTTTCGTCTACCGTGGATTTGAGCTACGTACAAAACGTTTTACCAAGTTTCTAACTAACACCTTCCTCTGTCTGTTTAATAGGCAGTTTAAAGTCTGCAGTACTCTCTACTAGGTGGAGTTCATCGACTTAAATTCAGGGTGCTTTGCATTCAACAGCTTCCCAAATAACTTAATATTTGAACGACTCATCCTAATATAGCATTCCTATCAAAATAGAAGATAAAAACTTATGAGTTGTATTGGCTTTTAGCAGTGCCAGGTGGTGCTCTAGCAACAACCTGTTTTATTGATGAATTTCATTGTTTTTGGATAGGGGTTTGCTTTTTTGTACATCAGTCAGATTTTCGAGAACAGCATAGCATATAATACCCAGTAACTTGAATCTCAGTTATCGCTTCTCGGCCTTTTGGCTAAGATCAAAGTGTAGTATCTGTTCTTATCAGCTTAATATCTGATACGGGTTCAAATGGACCCCAGAATATTAAACTGATTTTTGAAAATCGGTGGGAACGCTGTGCTTGCATAGCCCCCGCCACGAGTTGACCTGGTATTGCAGTACTTCCAGGATCGGCTTCCCCTTTAAAAGGGATATCTCTATGAATGAAATAAATGTATATCTGCTCATCTTTATCACGCATCATCTTGTTGGAACTAATGATGTAACACCAATGTCTGTATATTTACATCTCATACATATTTGTCATCCCCAGTATGTCAATATTGCATCTGCAATCATGTGGCTGCTGTAGTGTTATGGTGTACCTCTTTTAGTAAGTGTCAAACATGGTTAACTAATTGCAGCCCAACGAGTTATGTTCATCTAAAAAGGACAAACTGCCTTTCAGTTCTAACTGTTAAAGTTGTCTCGATTTGAATTGATTGTTCGGTAATCTGTCATGAAACATTTGTCTTACTGAATCTGTCGTTTACATCAGTTGAGCGTCTAACGAGGGTTAAACAGTGCCGTTCGCCGTCTGCTGTTGGGCGCAGAAATTTTTCGTCAAATGGAAGCATTTTTCTTCTCACCTAAGAATGGCTGTAGATTTCCTATTATTTCAACAAGAGCTTTATGGAATCGACTATGCTCAGTGGGATCTTTCGATTCTTTGCGCCATTCTATACGCAATGGCTCTTTGTTAAGCTCTTTGGTTTAGTGTGCTTCGTCAGTATTGTTTGGGTACCAAAAAACTATGAGTTATCGTCAAGTATTCACTAAACTCATACTTACCTGGCTCAGAGGCAACCATGATCACGAAGGTGGTTCCTCCAGGGCGAGGCCCTTCCATTGCACTACGGTCGGGCTGACCCTTGCGATTAACCCAAATGCGGTTAACTCGGGAGTACAATTTTTGGTAGTGGGGGACTGCGTTCGCGCCGTTCCCTGATAAGCAGAACCTATAATATCAAGTGTACCATACATCACGGGATCCTGTTCATTAGGCAGATTTGTCAGTTAAGGTATGTCATTTGATTTAATAATGTTTTATTTCTTTAAGTATAGAAATCGTCAAGGAAAATTCTAACATTTAGTTGATCATGCACAATTACTAAGTGTTTTTATATGTAGTAAACGAGGCCCAAGCGCTAAGCTAGAGGATTTTTAAGGTGACTGCAACTACACAATTTGCAACGAAACAGACGTTGTTACCTTTACGGTCGAAAGTGTCAACGGCCATACCACGTAGAACTCACCCGGTCTCGTCAGCTCCCGGGGGAATAAGATTTTCAGTTACTTATACAGGACAGATTAAAACATGTGCCAGATGTGACTCTGATCAACATGAAGCTCGAAACTGTGATGGAGGCAAAAGGACCTACAGCCAAGCTTTAGGAAGTAGTCCTGCAGTCACATTAGCCATTAGAACGCTGAAAGAAATAGTCAAGGATGCCGAAAGTGTAAAAAATACCGGAAAACATGAGCACAGTGATGTTGGAGAAGACAGTGGAAGTGATTCAACAGATTCTGGAGATGAAGCTGAATGGAAACAGCAGAAAAAGCGAGGGCGTAAAGGATCGAAGGAAGAAGCAAATGGAAAATATTTTGGGAAAGTAAAGGAATCAGAAAGAAACGAAATAAAAGGGCAAACGAAATTGATAAGTACAGGGAATCGAAGACAACTCAAAAAATTAAAACCAAATTTAAATACATGTCGCCAAAGGTTCACTAAAAGAAATGAGATTCCATGCGAAAATAAGGAAGACGGAGAAAATAGGAAAAATGGAACCAGCGGATTTCCTTGGGAAGATAATGTAACTCAAATCATAGGCCCCGGAAAAAATAATGAAGAAAGTAATAGTATTGAAATACAAGACACCGATGACGACTTATGCTCCATGATGCAAAAACCATGTATGGAAATTATAGAGGAGATGGAGAGTAGTAGAAAGGAATACAATTTTTGTCAGTCTACTCATGAAGAACAAGAACTTAAAATAAACGAATCAGAAGCGACAAAAGAAAGTGAGGCGATATCAGATAAAACACAATTTGCAGGACTACTTACAGGGGGAATAGAGGAATTTCAAAATTGTACCAAAAACCAGTTAGACACAAACAAAGAAAATGCAATGGAAGAAGAAGAGCCAGAATTCTTAGAGCCAAACCTTACCCCTTTTTTATAGTAAAAAACCCTGTTTTTTTTTTTTTATTAAACATATGGTTAGAATAATTACATTAAATATCAACGGTCTTAAATCAAAGAATAAAAAAGAATTTTTAAACCAATTTATAATAAAAAACAAGCCTGACATCTTAGCCTTACAAGAAACTAACATTGACGAAATCCCAGAACTTCATACAGATTTTATTGCGATAATCAACAATAATGTTGAAAACAAAAGATCAGGAACCATAATATTATACAGAAAACAGCTAGAATTAATTAACATAGAAAAGGCAGCAGATGGGAGAATTATAAGAGCACATTTTAAAAATTTAATTATTGTAAATATTTATGCTCCAACCCAAAACGAAACAGCAACAAACAGACATAAATTTTTTCTACTGACACTTCCCAAATTTCTGAAAGCTAGTGATGAACAACTTATTATTTTAGGAGATTTTAACAGTATAATTGATCCAAGAGATAGGGAAGGTGAAAAAAAGAAAATAAATAATCAACTGAAAAACCTTGTAGAAAGACTAAAACTAATAGATGCTTACAGATTCAAATACCCAATAACCAATGCTTTTACTTTTATAAGTCCTAATGGAAAATCTAGAATTGATAGAATATATGTGCAATGTAAAAATAAAGACAATATCCAAGAATGCAAACATTTAAATTTTACATTTAGTGACCATCAAGCAGTAATGCTTGATCTAGATGGGAGAATAGAGGAACAGAGGAAGAAGAAACTGCTATGGAAATTGAATACCAGTATACTGTATGACCCAGAATTCCAAAAAGTTTTAGAAAATTTTATTTTAAATGCAAAACAAAAGAAGCAAGAGTACAGGAGTATATTACAATGGTGGGAAAGAGAAATAAAAGACAACTTCAAAATTATATGCACACAGTATTCAAAAAATAAATGGAAAGAAAGGAACTCAAAGAAAAATTTCTATATGAAATGTCTAGATCAAGTAAAGGCTGAGATAGACCAAGGACAAAATAACTTCGAAGATTATTACTTTTTAAAAAATGTTTTAAAAAATATGTACATAAAAGAAGAACAAGGGAAGAAGATTAGGGGAAAATTAAACTTTCTCATCGGTAACGAAACCATTAGTGTGGCCAATCTAATTAAGGAAAAAACAAATGGAGAAAGCAGAATAATTACTGAATTGGAAGAGAATGGATTTTTAACAAAAAACCCAGATGTACACCAAAAAATATTTTTATCTTACGAACGTTTATTTTCTCTTAATAACCACAACCCAGTGAAAAGGAAGAAAATCCTAAACAATTTAAATGTTCAAGTAAGCCAGGACATGAATGTTGAACTAGTAAAAAAAATCACGGAGGATGAAGTCTGGAATGCCATTGAAACCATGCCACAAAATAAATCACCAGGAATAGATGGGTTACCTATCGAATTTTACAGAAAAATATGGCCTTGGTTAAAAGAAGAAATAACAATGTTGTTCAACCATGTATTAGATATCGAGGAACTTAGCGAAACCCAGACAACAGGAATTATTACTTTACTGCACAAAGGAGGAAGCAGGAAAATTTTAAGTAATTGGAGACCTATTAGCCTTTTATGCTCCGACTACAAAATTTTAGCAAAAATTATAACATTAAGACTAAAAAAATTTTACCTTACATAATATGTCAAGAACAAACAGGAGGATTAGCAAACAGGGACATTAGTCAAAATTTAGCAACATATCGAAATATTATAGAATGGTTTTCAACCCAGGATACTTACAAAGGCGGCAATATAAGAGAAAAAGGTATGGCAATAATTAGTCTAGACTTCGAAAAGGCATATGATATGGTAGATCGTACCTTTTTATATGACGTTTTATCAAAAATGGGGTTTAACCGAATTTTTATTAGAAATATACAAACCCTGTACGAAAAATCGTCAAGCAAGGTGTATGTAAATGGAGAAATGGGAAAAAACATTAATTTAAAAAGAGGTGTAAGACAAGGCTGCCCATTAGCAATGTTTCTTTATATAATTTTTATCGAGCCATTTTTAATTTCCATCAAAACAAAAATTCAACCAACTCTAATCGCAAACTCTAAACACCTAATCAATGCCTTCGTAGATGACGTATCCGTTTTTATACAAAATAACGATGATTTCATGAATTTAGAACTTTGTATTGAAGATTTCGAGCAAGCAACCAACTCAAAAATAAGTAAAAATAAATCTAATTTAATAAAACTAGGGAGTTGGAATAAGGAACAAAATTTGCCTTTAACGTGGATAGTAGAAAAAGATTCAATAAAAATGCTCGGAATTGAATGGTATCAAGACATTGAATCCACCACTCACAAAAACTGTGCTAATTTGCTGGCAAAAATTAAGCAGAGCCTCCATGGTACTTTCAACAGGGTACTGACGCTCCAGCAAAAAGTTGCATTCTTTAATAATTTTATATGCCCAAAATTTTATCATTTTGCAAAGATTTTACCAATACCCAAATTTTACACAGAAAAAATTCAGCAGCTTGGACAAACATTCATTTGGCAACACAAATTTGAATCACTTGCAAAAAAAGAACTTTACCAAAATATAACAGAAGGCGGATTAAGCCTTCTGAACGTTAAAACAAAGTATGAATCCCTATTTTTAAAATCAATTTTAGGAGAATTAACAAAAGAACCAGTAAATGAAAACGGAAAATTGCTCAAATATTGGATAGGGCTCAAATTAAGAAATATATTCCCAGTAAAAATAGGACCAAATAGTGAAATTACTCCAGCTTTCTTAAGGGAAACCCCAAAATTAATAACCGAATTAAGTAAAATATTAACAATAAACCAGTGTACAACAACCAAAGAAATATATAGTGTTCTAATTTTAAAAGAATGCCAGCAACCAAAAATTATTTTGAAAAATCCAGGAACCAATTTTAAACCAGCTTTTAAGGCGTTAAAACAAAAATTTTTATCGCCTCAGCAAAGAGAACACCTTTTTTTACAAATACATAATGCTCTTCCAACAAAAGATAGACTTATAAAATGCAAACAATTAGTTTCAGCAAAGTGTGATCAATGTGAAGAAGAAGAAAATTTACTCCATTTATTTCAATGTAAGACTACTAGGCCATCAGTCAAATTAATACAAAGGCGCATAAATAATATTTATGAGAAAAAATTTTGTTGCAAATTTTATGATAAGTTGTCTTTTGTTGGAAGGGCATTGTGTATTTGTAAAAAAAGGTTTAAACTCCTTTGCTGAGGCGATAAAAATTTTAATTGGGTTAAAATTTTAAAAATTTTTAAAATGTCTCTATATAATTCTCCCTTAATTCAGTTATTAATTTTGGGGTTTCAAGAAACTATTTGGTCTAGCCTTTTCTTATGAGCCTATCCAATAATTTTCCGTTTTCATTTACTATCTTTGTTAATTCTGTATAAATTGATTTTAAAAATAGGGATTCATACTTTGTTTCCGGAAGGCTTAATCCACCTCTTATATTTTCTGCATTTCAACATTATTGTTTGTCCAAGCTGCTTATTTTTCTGTAATAAAATCAAAATGATAAAATTTTGGGATAAAATTTAAA
The DNA here is from genome assembly GCF_022539665.2 of Daphnia carinata. Lineage (NCBI taxonomy): Eukaryota > Metazoa > Arthropoda > Branchiopoda > Diplostraca > Daphniidae > Daphnia > Daphnia carinata. The sequence goes on along the minus strand of NC_081335.1, from coordinate 5,956,408 downwards.
GAATGCAACTTTTTGTTGGAGCGTCTGTTAAAACGTTAGTTTCAAAATTGCCAGTAAATGAGCACAGTTTTTGTGATGGTGGATTCGATGTCTTGGTGCCATGTCCCAGCTTTTTATTGTTTTTTACGTTAAAGGCAAATTTTTTTCCTTAAAACTTCCTAGTTTTATTAAATTAATTTCTTTTTTTTGGTTCTTTGAAATCTTCAATAGAAAGTTGATAAATCATCAAAATGTATAAAAATAGATACGTCATTATTCTAGACCATATTCAGTTGCTAAAAAAAAAAAAAATTATATAAAAAACATTGCTAATGGGCCTTTTTTACCCCTATAAGTTTAATGTTTTTTTCCATTTCCCATTTACATACACCTTGCTTGACGATTTTCTAGAAGTTTTATATTTCAATAAATATTTGGTTAAACCGACATTTTTGATAAAAAATCTTCTACCATGTCATATGCATTTTTCGAAATCTAAACTTGTTTGTGTCCATTCTATAACGATATTTTGCTAAATTTTGACTAATGTCCTTGAACCCTCCTGTTTGTTCTTGACATCGTGCAAATTGTGTTTTAAATATTTTTGCTAAAATTTTGTAGTCACACTTTCTCCATAACTTGTTTTCCTGCTTCCTTCTGAATTCCTTGTTTTTCTGGGAGTCGATATTTCTACATGGTTCAACATTGTTATTTCTTCGAGGAAGGCCAAATTTTGTAAATTCAATAGGCATCTATTCCTGGTGACTTTTGTCCATCCAGACTTCCTCTATAATTTCCATCAACATTCATGGTTTATTTGAACATTGTTTAGGATTTTCTTGTCATCGAGAAATAAACGTTGTATTTCAAACTTTTTTGGTGACACATCTGGGTTTTTTGTTAAAATCCATTCTCTTCAATTATTTTTTCCGGGGCCTATGATTTGCCACACATTATCTTAGCCCGAGAAATTTAATGGTTCCATTTTCTTCCTTGTTTTCTTTTATGTACATATTTTTTATTTTCGATTTTAAAAGGAATCTTCATTTTGTCCTTGGTGAACCTTTGGCGACATGACATTTAAATTTTGTTTGAGTTCCTTTAATTTTTTTTTGAATAGTTGTGTGCATATAATGCCGTTTGAAGTTTTCTTTTTTTTTTTCCCACCATTTCGTTTAGTCTTGCTTCTTTTGTTTTGCATGGAAAATCCCAAAATTGTGTGAAAAGTTTTTGGAATTCATAAAGTGTTGGTATTTTTTCCAAAATATTTTCCATTTGTTCTTCTTCCCTTCTAGATTTAGCATTACCTTTCACTGAAAGTAAAATTTAAATGTTTTTCTGCTTATTTTTACATCCATATTCAGCTTCTAGATTTTCCATTAGAATCTAAAAGTTGAATCACTTTGAATCCATCTGTTTTCTCCAACATTGATTATTTATTTTCTTTTTTTTCACCTTCTCATTGAGTTTATCCAGGTAATAAGTTTTTCATCACTTTTGAAATTTTGAGAAGGGAATAAAAAATTTGTGTCTTTGAAATTTCTTTTGGGTTGTTAAATAATTAAATTTTTAAAATGTGCTCTATTTCAATCTGTGACTGTTGGTATGTTATTCACTGTTTTCTGTATTATTATGGTTGAATGATAAAGTAACAATGGCTAAAGTGTCCTTTTGCCTTAGGGGTTGAGCTTCATGTTGATTTTGTAGACAGATGTCAGCACATGTTTTAATTCTGTTTATTCTGTATAAGACCACTGAAAATCTTATTCCCATAATTGTAATAAATGAAGGTATGTTTTTATGGATCATCATTTCCAAACGAAATAACTTTTCTTCCATTGGGTTTTCAATAGATCTAAGTCTTGGCTTTTCCCAATTCAATCCCCTTAATTTAAGTAGTCCCATATTGCTCGAATGCTGTATAAATATATTTGAAGTCCATTTCGTCCATGGGACATACTTAACCTGAATTTTTTTCCACGGACTCCCAGCAACAATTACAGGGATTTGATATATTTTCCCATTTTTTTCATATAATATTCCTTTTGCACGTTTTTGTAAAAAATTATCAAAAAGATCTTGGGTTTTAAATTTGGCTACTACTTGCTTGGTATGGTAATGTAAGTCGATTACCGTCAGTTGATCATCAACTATTCCCAAACCCATAAACCAACGATGTATTTCAATTTCTAAAGGGACGTATTCGACTTCTTTGAAACTGAAGAAAATTGTTCTTTCTCTCTTTATTTCCATTCTACAAATAGGGTGCTACTATTATTTAAGGTGAAGATGAATATATATTTTTTTTTTGTTTTTAATGTTTTTTTTGTGTGTGCACTTAGAAGGAATGCTATAAATATATTTAAATCATTTGAAGACATAGTAACAATGAGTGAAGATTAGGTGAAGGGATTGATATAAATAGGTTCAGTTTTTGCAAGAAGATTGACAAAAAGATTAAACAGATAAAGAATAATAAGTGAGAAAAAGAGTTTCAAATTTCCAACCAAAATATGAAAATTTCTAAAGGGACTAATTGAAAAAAAATTTGCAAAAACTTTAAAATTGACTACAAATAGGAAGAAGAGACGAAATTTATTTTATTATGTTTAATACTATTGTTCACTTTTGAAGTGAAAATAATATTATTCAAACAAAAACTAACTGAAATATGAAAAATAGAACAGAAGATAAATAGAGAGTAAAGAAACTAACTGAAAGAGAAAACAGCAATGCCAAAATTTTTCAAGTTTGTGAAAAAAAAATTTGGCAAAAACTGTCAAAAAACACGTCCGGGAGCTGAAGAGACCGAATTTAGAGTTCTACGTGGTAATACTATTTTCACTTTTGACCGTGAAAATAATATTATTCAAACAAAAACTTGCAAATTGAAAAAGAATAGTTGCATAGAAACCTTAAATGAAAAAATAGAAAATTAATCAAGTTTATCGTTTACTACATAAAAAACACTTAGTAATTGTGCATGATCAACTAAATGTTAGAATTTTCCTTGACGATTTCTATACTTAAAGAAATAAAACATTATTAAATCAAATGACATACCTTAGCTGACAAATCTGCCTAATGAACAGGATCCCGTGATGTATGGTACACTTGATATTATATATTCTGTTAACCAGGGGACAGCGCGAACGCAGCCCCCCACTACCAAAAATTGTACTCCCGAGTTAATCGCATTTGGATTAATCGCAAGGGTCAGCCCATCCGAAGTGCAATGGTAGGGCCTCACCCTGGAGGAACCACCCTAGTGATCATGGTTGCCTCTGAGCCAGGTAAGTATGAGTTTAGTGAATACTTGACGATAACTCATAGTTTTTTGGTACCCAAACAATACTGACGAAGCACACTAAACCAAAGAGCTTAACAAAGAGCCATTGCGTATAGAATGGCGCAAAGAATCGAAAGATCCCACTGAGCATAGTCGATTCCATAAAGCTCTTGTTGAAATAATAGGAAATCTACAGCCATTCTTAGGTGAGAAGAAAAATGCTTCCATTTGACGAAAAATTTCTGCGCCCAACAGCAGACGGCGAACGGCACTGTTTAACCCTCGTTAGACGCTCAACTGATGTAAACGACAGATTCAGTAAGACAAATGTTTCATGACAGATTACCGAACAATCAATTCAAATCGAGACAACTTTAACAGTTAGAACTGAAAGGCAGTTTGTCCTTTTTAGATGAACATAACTCGTTGGGCTGCAATTAGTTAACCATGTTTGACACTTACTAAAAGAGGTACACCATAACACTACAGCAGCCACATGATTGCAGATGCAATATTGACATACTGGGGATGACAAATATGTATGAGATGTAAATATACAGACATTGGTGTTACATCATTAGTTCCAACAAGATGATGCGTGATAAAGATGAGCAGATATACATTTATTTCATTCATAGAGATATCCCTTTTAAAGGGTGAGCCGATCCCGGAGGTACTGCAATACCGGGTCAACCCGTGACAGGATCAATGCAAGCATTGATTTCCCACCGAATTCCAAAATCAGTTTAATATTCTGGGGTCCATTTGAACCCGTATCAGATATTAAGCTGATAAGAACAGATACTACACTTTGATCTTAGCCAAAAGGCCGAGAAGCGATAACTGAGATTCAAGTTACTGGGTATTATATGCTATGCTGTTCTCGAAAATCTGACTGATGTACAAAAAAAGCAAACCCCTATCCAAAAACAATGAAATTCATCAATAAAACAGGTTGTTGCTAGAGCACCACCTGGCACTGCTAAAAGCCAATACAACTCATAAGTTTTTATCTTCTATTTTGATAGGAATGCTATATTAGGATGAGTCGTTCAAATATTAAGTTATTTGGGAAGCTGTTGAATGCAAAGCACCCTGAATTTAACTCGATGAACTCCACCTAGTAGAGAGTACTGCAGACTTTAAACTGCCTATTAAACAGACAGAGGAAGGTGTTAGTTAGAAACTTGGTAAAACGTTTTGTACGTAGCTCAAATCCACGGTAGACGAAACGCGGCAATATTTACAACTAAATTAAAGTTACACAGACAGAAAACCTAACAGCATTAAACAATGTTACATGAACCCAATAATGGACGACACCCATCTAAATACTATGCCCCGAATGTAAAATTTTCATTAAAAGTGCCCAAGGTTTCATTACTGAAATCTAAACATGGGTGCATTAGCAATTTCGACATCGATTATGATGTAATGGAGTTCGACGGGTTTACGTATGCCAGTAAATTCATTTCTTTTTGGGTTGTTTAAATACCGCTCTGAAAACGCTAGTTCCCTTCCAGTGTACCACAAGGGAACATCGGAAACGGTCCTCAATAGCTACGAGCAGGAACCACAGAAGTAGTTACACCCGAAACCTGTTTCACTCTCAGAAGCCAGCGTCATTACTCGTCATCGCGGGTTGAATGGAGGATTGTTTCTGGTGGGAAACTCGTCGAGATATACTACAGAAATGATCCTGTGAAGTATGATCTTAATGTTGAATTCAGTTGCTAAAGAATAAATAGATTATGCAAAATGAAACAGCATTAACGTATCTATACGAAAGTTGCCGCGGTTTTGCTAGTTAACGAGTTCATTCTAGAAGTGAATCTTGTCAAAAAGCGCTACACAGCGACACTTTGCGTTTTGTTCATTTACCACTATCAACCCGATGGCAAAACAACGACGATATTTATACCACTACGGAAATTAAACGTAGTAGTCTCTTGAAGGGCATCCAGTTACTTTCATCGTGCTCATTTGCAGAAATACATTCGATAGCTGAACACGCAGCTGTAATGGCATTTGCTAATCACAGCCGCTACAAGGAGAGATGCTTGATGTGGATGACTTTGAAGGCACTACTTCGTGATCATTGCATGTTGATCGATCGCACTAAACTCGTCATCAGCATAATCGGAGTTTGGTAGGTGCAGATTGTAAGGGGAAGGCAGAACAGGCTTCAGGGCTTAACGGCATGCAGTAATCGCCTCTTTCCTTCCTTTTCGATTAAATGACTCTGTATTTCTTGAACTGGAACAGGCCTCTGGCAGCCCCGCACTTTGCAATAGAAATAAATACTTATAATCTGAATCCTATTGAATGGCGTTGGAAATTTTCTTTCTTTTTTTTTTTTTTTGAGTTTTTCGCTCAATTCACTTCTTCAGGCTTGGCCCCAATTGAATGTATTCGGGCCCCGAAAATGGAATATTTGAATTTGCATCAGGCGCTGCGCCCTCGGCAATTTTCAATTTGGCCAATGGATACCGTGCTTCTACATTTGCATGGAATTTGCGGCAATAGCGCTGGCGCCCTCGGCATTTTACCTATTTATCGATTTTCATCCACTTGAAATACTCCTAGGTTACGTACAGAACTATTTATGTTTTGACCAAGTGCCCAATCTAAAGACCAGGCGATAATAAAAATAGATTTCATCAACGCCATAGCCACGGAAATCTTTAGTAGAAGAAGATTATCGATTTTCAGTAAGAGCCAAATTGAATATCAACTGAAATAGTTGGTATACTATTCATTTCACTCAAACCACACTTTAGTAAATGGCAATGGTAAACCCAAAATTCAACCGCTCGTTGCTTGCCAAACTTGAACAATGTAGCC